>NW_027071903.1:14239408-15528575 GCF_038088225.1 Cyrtonyx montezumae
AGAAATAGGTCCCACGAAGCAACCAGAAAGGGAAAAACACTCAGCAGAGCGGCATGGGAAGAGCTGGAGCCGCCCCACATGGGGATAGGGGGGACCCTGCAGTGTGACGCCTGTGACATCCCGCAGCCCGGCCCCAAGCCCTGGGTGAGCAGAGGCAAACTGGGGCTGGTTTGGGCTGACCCTGGGCCACCACCTCCTGCAGCCACATTCCCTGCCCCGCAGTTGGTCCTCGCTGTGTGCTTGCTGCAGGCTGGGCTGCTGCAACCCCAATGATGGTGGCGGGGTGGGGTCGGACTTGAAGGTCTCTTCAACCCATAATGGTTTTACGGTTCTATTTAGGGGCAGGGTTAGGGGATGGTCAGCGGTCGGACTCGGTGATCCTATAGGTTCTCTTCCAACTTAAGCGGTTACGGTTCTATCAAAGAGCTTGCTCGCACCGCACAGCTCTGCTCCTCGTTTCCTTTCGTAACGGAGGAAAACCCGTTTCCCACAGCCGTCAGCTCTCTTTCCCATCGACCACACTCCAGCCCATCGCCCTGGTGCCCTCTGGCGGCTCCTCGCCGCCTCCGTCACCGAAAGCCACTTTAATTAACGCTGAATGCCGAGGCCCATCCCGCAGCCCCGCTATCTGGAGGCGCTGCTGTCGGAGCCACGCTTGCTGCGGTGCGTGCTGAGATACCAGAGGCAGAGGAACACACCTGGGGGTGCAGGGGGGGTGGCACGGTCACCGCCATGGGCACCCCAAGTGCCGTGCTGGGAGGACGAGGGAAACCCCCCCAACATCCCACCCGGGTGCTGACCTTGCAGGGAGTTGAGGATGGTGAAGAGGTAGAGCTGGGGCACGAGGAGCACGCCGAAGGCGCAGAAAGCCGTGCCCCAGGTGGTGCCCAGCAGGCAGGTGAGCCCCAGCACTGTCACCCAGTCCCTCCTCGCCCTCTGTTGCTGCTGCCGTGTTCTCCGCAGCACCACCACCACAGCTGCCAGCACCAGCACGTTGAACAGCAGGATGAGGCCGGCGTAGCACAGGGTCATGTAGTGGGCTGGCGGGCTGGTGAGCCAGCACCTGGCAGGGACAAGGGACAGCTGTGTCCTAACCCTGGTCAGCCCGGGGTACATGGGGTGCACGGAGTCCCTGAGGGTGCATGGCTAACCCAAAGTGCGTGGGTGCATGGAGAACCCTGGGTGCATGGGTTGGATGGGAACCCTGAGGTGCCTGGTGTCCCTGGGAGCACGTGGGTTACCCAAAGTTCATGGGATGGATGGGTAACTCCAAGTTACACGTGGTGCATGGGGAAAATCAAGGTTCATGGGGTCCATGGGGAGCCTAGGGTTCATGGGATCTCTGGGAACGCATGAGTAACCCAGAGTGCATGGGGTGCTCAGTGGGGTGCCCAGGGTGCAGCCCCCACACTCACATGGTCACGTTCTTGTAACCGTCAGCGGTGCTGATGATGTGGAGCCCATAGATTTCTCTCTTGAAGATGAGCACAGCCACCACAGCCAGCATGGGCAGACCTGGGGGCCAAGGAGAGGCCGTGTGGGGCCGGGCAAGGGCACTGGGGCAGCAGAAGCCCTCGGGGACACTCACCCCAGGTGCCGAGGCAGAGCTTGAGGAGGTAGTGCCGCACGTAGATGTTGTAGACCTTGACGAGGAGGAGGTAGAGGTGGAAGCCCTCAGCTCCCATCCACGCCAGGGCACAGAGGAGGCTGCCATGCAGCAGGGCACCTGCGGCCTGGCAGCTCCCCGTGGTGCCCGCAGCCAGCGGCTCGCTCAGCAGGAAGCTGGCATTGAGCAGCAGCAGTGCTGCCAGCAGGTTCATGTGGATCCTGGTGGTGTCGTCCCGTGGCTGGCACCTGCAGGAGGAGAGAGGGCACGGGGGGCAGGGGGCTCCCACCACACACAGCATGGCATGGTGTGGCACGGCATGGCACGTCTTTACCTGAAGATGCAGCAGAGCAGCAGGGTGCAGAAGGTGGCAGCAGCCGAGATGGAGCAGCCCACGGTGCTGATGTAAGTGAGAGACTGCAGCTCGGACTTGCTCAGGTTGTGTGCCTGGATCTGCCCGGAGATGTGAGCACAGGGTGAGCCCCGGGGGGGGATCTATGGTGGAAGGAGGAAGGGTGGGAGCCACGCACCAGCAGCACGGCGAAGTAGGTGAGGTGGTTGCAGAGGCAGCGCACAGTGCCCTTCTGGTGCTGGGTCTCGCAGCCCTCCCTGCTCCAGCTGCCAGCACTGCCCATGCCTGCGGGCTGCCAGAAGACACAGGTGGCATTGGAGGCGTCCTGGTGGGAAGGGGATGGAAGAAATGAGATGGGGACAGTCTGCTCCTTGGGAACTCCATGTCCCCAGCGTGGCAGTGCAGTGGAGCTCAGCTCACCAGCTCCTTGTTGTGCCAAAAATGGATCTCCACGGGGCGCCGCAGCCGGCCCACCTGCCTGTTGTGCAGGAAGGCCCCCAGGATGTGGTTGTTCAGCACAGAGCTGTTGTGCTCATCCTGTGAGAGACAGAGCAAGACGCCTTATGGGGCCCCACCGCAACCCCATAGCGTATCTCCACGGGGCTGCTCCGGGGGTGCTCGGCTCTCCCCAGGCATCCTCATCACCAGTGCTCACCAGGAACATGCCAGCAGTGTGGATATAGATACAGACAAGCTTCTGCTCCTCCTGTGCCTCCATGCCTTCCATCAGCTCCACTGGGAAATTGATGCTGTCCTTGGGCAGCGCTGACGCCCGCCCTTTGCTCCACACCGACTGTGGGGGCAGCGGAGGGGTCACGCTTTGGCGGGCACCCCCTGAGCATCCCCAGCCCCAGGATCCTGGCTCCAGCACTAGCTGCATTTTGCAAAGAGGGGAACTATGCTGGGGAGAGCAGAGCTCAGAGCGGGGAAGTGTGGCCGCAGCAGTGCAGGAAGTGCTGCGGGACTGCCTTGGGACCCTCTGCACTACGAGGGGAAGTGGCCCCAACTCCTCCTGCACCAGGAGGTTGTGGGTAGAGGCTGATGCAGGAGCACTTCATGGGAAGGGCACAGCGGTACCCACCATGCTGCTGCTAAGGTTGAGCCCTCGGAAGCTGCCAGCCGTGATGCTGAACACAAAGGCCTCCAGCATGTTGGTTTTGAAGCTGAGCCCCTTCTTGCCAGGCGCGCTGTGGGCCAGCGCCTGCTCCAGCTTCGCTAACCTGCTAGGGGAACAGGGCTGGTGGGATGTGGGGGTGTGGGGAGACAGCGAGGATGGGGCTGCACTCACCTGTCCCAGTTGTGCTGGGAGCTGCCCCATTTCAGCCCCTCTGTCAGGTTATTCATGCAGCTCTGGATGTACTCCGTGCCTGGGAGAGAGGTTCTGGGAGGCAAGCCCCGACCGCAGCACCTGCCCCACTTCCATCCCCACCTCCCCCCACCAGCAGCACAGGGCACGGGGACATATCCCAACCTTGGCTGGGCAGGACAGGCTCGGCGAGGCAGAGGACGAGGGCGGTGAGCAGCAGAGTGGGCATCTCCGTGACCCTGCGAAAGGCACCCAGCCCCATAAGCTCACTCACACCCCCAGGGCCGCCTTTTGGGGCAGAGTGGATGGGGCTACAGCCACCACAGCCGCCCTCCATGCAAACCCAGCGGTACCCGAGCTATGGCACCAACCCGGCCCCGAATTCCCCGGGAGGAAGTAGTAGTCCCAGCGCAGGGCTGGAAGTCACCCAGCAGATTTGCATCCTTCACAATGCCGCCCAGAGCTCCTCCCTCACTGACCCCAAAAGCAGCAGCTCGCCCACCGCGAGCCAAGCAGAGGGGTTGGGCGGTGCGGGGCTGCTCCCAGTTTGCCCCCGGCATCATTGTGTGGCCCCACTGAGAAGCGGCCCCTGGGCCCCTCCTGCCCCATGGAGCATCCCATGGCCTCGCACAGAGCCCTTACCTGCCGGGCCAGCGGGAACCGAGCGGTGCTGCGGTGCGTCGGGAGCTGCCGTGACAGCAGCACCGCCGTGGGGGCGGCTCTGAGTGCACTGCGGGTCAGAAGGGGAAGTGTTCGTATGCAGACGAGCGAACGAAAGCAATGGCACTTTCGGATTTCCCACCTCTCGGCCCCTTTCATGCGGGATGAGTTTGTCGGGGCTCAGCCACACCGCTGCCACAGCGGCCTCCCTCTGACCCACCGCAGCCCCTTCTGGCCTGGGTTTGGCTGGGGCCCCCGAGCATCACCCGGTGCTTTTGGGGCGGGCTGTGACTGCAGACCCCGCATCACTGCCGCGGCTCCTTGGCATCCCCAAGCCGCCCACGGCAAAGCAACCGGCACAGAAACACCCAGAGCTCTCCATTTGGCCACCAAAGAGAGCCACCGAAAGCTCCCTCTCCCAGCAGCTGTTTCCTCAAATCAGCCCTTTCAGCCTCGGGCTCTTCACGGAACTTCTGCTCTCCTTTAAAACTCGAGACGTTCACATCCGACGCCGCCAAAACACATTGACGGCCCCGGCAGCAGCGTTCCCAATCCCGTCTCGGTGCCAGCACGGCTGCTCCCCCATAGCGCCTGCAAAATCGCTCTGCTCCGAGGGAAGGAGAGGGGGAGAGGGGGAGAGCCCCTTCCCTGGCGCCGTGCGGTTCTTTCCAATGGAAAAACACCGGGATTGGAGGGAAGGGGCGAGGACGTGCGCAGGCAGCGCGGTGCTGCTGGGACTTGAAGCTCGCTGCTCGCCCCGCGCTGGGTGCCAGCATCGCCCGTGGGAAAGGGGTGAGCGGGGACGCTTTGGGTTCTAGGAGCTGTTGGCTGGAAACCCTCCAGCAAAGAGGGAAATACCCGGGGAAAACAGCCCTGGAAAATATGCAAAAGAACGGAGTTTTGGGGGCCTACGTCCCGTGGCTGCTGGGACCCGGGTAGGGGGGGGGGGGTAGGAAAGCACAGAAGATCAGGGGGATGAAGGCACATCACCCCAGAGCCCGGAGAGACGGATGTGGGGCAGGGGAGCTGCTCCCCGACCCCTGGCCCCACGCAGGGAACGAGCCGGGCGGGGCGGAACACGCGTGGGACCCCCGGGGCGGCCCACGCCGCTTCGGGCAGCGCCCGCCCCGGGCTGGGGGGCGGGGAGCGGCGGGAGGAGGAGGAGGAGGAGGAGGAGGCGGTGGGAGGAGGAGCGCGTTCCGCCGGCAGCGGCCCGGCCCGCACCGCACCGCACCGGATCCGGTGAGCGGGAGGCGGCACCGGGCGGGGCGGGCAACTTGCGGGGAACTTCGGTGGGACGGGGGGCGGGACGGGATGGAGCGGAACGGGATGAGCCGGGCCGGGCCGGGCCGGGCAGCGCCGCACCGGGTACGGACCGCACCGCACGGCACAGAACCGCAGCGCTCCGCTCCGCACCGCACCGCACCGCCGCGGGGGGAGCGGAGGAATGCGGCGGTCCCGCGGGTGGGACGCGTCACGGCGGAGCGGCAGCGGCCGCGGCCAATGGGGCCGCGGAGGGATGGGCGGTCCTCCATGGGGGGAGTGGGGGGTGGTCCCGCGTGGGCCGCGCGCGTTCCGCCCGAGCTCTGCACGCCGAGTGCGGGACGTGGCACCGCGATGGCGTTGAGTTCGCGCACGCGTCCTCCCGTCCGCAGCACCCCCGGCCCCGCAGCGTGGGCTGCGTGGGGTCCCCCCGCCCCTCGTGGGCAGCGCGCTGTGGGGCCGCGGGATGCGGGCGGGCGGCCCCGGCCCTGTACTTATCCCATTAGGGAGCGCTGCAGCCTCCTATTGAGGTTTCCTGGCGTGGTTTCCCGTTTTGGCAAAGCCCGGCAGCGGTCGGCTCAGCAGCAGCGGGAGCAGCTCCTGCTCCTTGGGGTGTCCGCAGCCGCTTCTGTGCCCCTCGTGTAGGGTGGGGAGAGGGGGGAAGAAGGGGGATGGCATGCAAGAACTGCACCAGAGTGGCTGTTCCCACTCAGAGCCACGGAACGGTTGTGTTGGAGGGGACCTTGCAGCCTGTTGAGCTCCGACCCCTGCCCCGCACCCATCCATGGCTTGGGGCACCTCCGGGGATGGGGCACCCACGGCCCGGGGCAGCACTGCCAGCACCTGGCTGCCCTCTGGGGGAAGGATTTCCTCCTCGCACCTAACCTACATCTCCCCTCTTAGTTTGAAGCCGTTCCCGCTGTTGGCCCACACCTACAAGTCTCTCCCCTGCTGCTGTGAACCCCTTCCAGCACTGCAGTGCCGCACGCCGTCACCCCACGCTCCCCCACACTGACCATCCCACTCCCACAGTCCCCATAGGACCGCGCTCCTTCACCGCCTCACCCCACGGGCCGTACGCCCTCATCCTCGTGACACCTCCTGTCTCCCACAGGTCCCGAGGCGCAGGGGGGGGGACACACCCCGAGGGTGATGCTGCAACCCTAGGACCGGAGGAAGGTCACCATGAGCCAAAGCGGTGCCCCACGCCTGGCGGGCTCCCCCCAGCTGCATGGCGGCTCGCTGCTGGCCCTGCTGGGCCCCGAGCGGGGCGGTGGGAGCGAGCCGGGCCCCACTCCGTCCCCTCCGTCCCCACCCAGCGGGACGCCGTCGCCCGGACCCCCTCCAGCCCTACTGGAGGCGGACTGGGAGGGCCGTGAGGAGCTGCGGCTGCGGGAGCTGGAGGAGGCGCGGGCACGGGCTGCCCAGATGGAGAAGACGATGCGCTGGTGGTCGGACTGCACGGCCAACTGGAGGGAGAAGTGGAGCAAAGTGAGGGCCGAACGCAACCGGGCTCGAGAGGAGGTGCGGCAGCTGCGGCACCGTCTGGAGGCGCTCACCAAGGAGCTGGCCGGGCTGCGCAGGGAGCGCCAGGAGGGGATGCAGGAGCGGCAGCAGCTGGGCCGGCAGCTGGCACGGCTCCGCGGCCACGACGGCGGCACCGAGGGCGATGGTGAGGCTGACCCCGAGAGCGAGCCTGTGCGGGATGTGGGGGCTGAGGCACCTCCTAAAGCCAAGGTGAGGGGGGAGGGGGAGTGCTGCCTGGTGGGGAGGGTGGGAGTGGGGCTGCGGTCTTGTTGGGGTGACGTGGGGTGGCTCTCGTGGCGGTGGGGGGATGAGGCTGTTCGGGAAGATGAGGAGGGGGTGTTGCCCTCTATGGGATGGAGCAGCTGCAGCGTATGGAGCTCCGCTTGGGAATTTCTGGACTTAAGAGACTTGTAGCATCGTGAGAGACCTCTCAGATCCCCAAGCACAGCCCACCCCCACCGTGCCCACTGCCCACGTCCCTCAGTGCCACATCCCCACGGCTCTGGGACACCTCCAGGGATGGTCGCTCCCCCACCTCCCTGGGCAGCTGTGCCAATGAGGGAGGTCAGCCATAGGAGGTGTGGGTGGGCTTGCAGTGTGTGTCAGCTACCAGCAGGAGCAGCGTCACATTCTCGGGTTCTCATCCTCATGGTGGCCTTTGGTCTGGAGCATCACTCTTAGGGGGAAAGAGCTGGGACTGATCAGCCTGGAGAAGGCTCCAGGGGAATCTCATTTGTGCTTAAAAATAACCTGGGTGTGCCATGAGGATGGAGCTGGGGAGGTCTGGGAAGGCTGTGTGGCTGGAACAGGGGATGCTGCTGCTTATCACCCACCACAACAGCACCCTCCATGGGGGCGGCTGTGCTTCCCTGGTGTGACCCCTTCCTCCTTGTGCTGCAACTGCAGGAGCTGGAGCTGATGGAGAACATCCTGAAGGGCAAACAGGAGGGCAGTGACAGCTGGGAGCAGCGCAGCACTGCGGGCACACGGAGCTCCTTCTCACGCCAGGAGCGGAGCCGCCTGCTCTGGGAGGACGTCAGCGTTGTGGAGGAGGATGCCTCCAAAATCACCGCCCTGAAGCTGAGGCTGGATGAGTCCCAGAAAGTGCTGCTCAAAGAACGGGAGTGAGTGCTTCAGGCTGCAGGCTTGTCCAGTGTCACCCAGCCTGGCTGATGGCTGTCCCCCCCAGGAAGGGGCACACTGTGAGGCTCTGCCAGCTCTCACCAGAGCTATCTCTCTGCAGGGACAAGCTGGCGCTCAGCAAGAGCATTGAGAAGCTGGAGGGTGAGCTGAGCCAGTGGAAGATCAAGTATGAGGAGCTCAACAAGAACAAGCAGGAGGTGATGAAGCAGGTGAGCAAGGCGTCCAGGAACCTCCAGGGGGGTGACATGTCCCTGGGTTAGTGCCATTGATCAGCCATAACTGGTCCTTACTCGGAGATCTGGAGGCTCCAGGCACTAGTAGAGGTTGTGGGTGCGGTGTGGTCATTGGGCTGCATCCCTCCAGCCTGAGTGGGACCGTGGGGACAGTTGAGTGGTGGCAGGTGGGTGCTCACTGCCCGCCTTTATCCCCCTGCAGCTGAACATCCTCAAGGAGATCCACCAGGACGAGCTGGGACGCATCTCAGAGGACCTGGAGGACGAGCTGGGTGCTCGCTCCAGCATGGACAAGAAGCTGGCAGAGCTGCGCATGGAGGTGAGGCACTCCCGTAGGGAAAGGGAGGGCCCGGAGGAGCAGGGGGACCCTGCTGTTACCCCGCATCCCTCCCCAGATGGAGCGGCTGCAGGCGGAGAACGCAGCCGAGTGGGGCCGGCGGGAGCGGCTGGAGACGGAGAAACTCAACCTGGAGAGGGAGAACAAGAAGCTGCGGGCGCAGATCGAGGACCTGGAGGAGGTGCTGGCTCGCAAACGGCGTCAGACAGCCAGCGCCCTGGACACCGACCTCAAAACCATCCAGGCTGAGCTCTTTGAGAAGAACAAGGTGTGAGGGGCAACCCCATCCCAGGCCTCCTCAGCCCAGGGCCGCCTCCTCCAGGGAGCCCTGCGTCCCCTTGTACTCAAGGAATGTGGAAAGGTGGCACTTAGGGACAAGGTTTAGTGGGGTTGGACTTGGGGATCTGAGAGGTCTCTTCCAACCTTAATGATTCCATGATGCCGTGTCGGGGGTGGCAGTGCATGGAGGTGGCAGCCCCTCCATTACCAGGGCAGTGGGAGTGGAAGGGGCTGTGGGGAAGCCGTGCTCAGCCCCTACGTCCCCGCAGGAGCTGGCCGACCTGAAACATGTCCACGCCAAGCTGAAGAAGCAGTACCAGGAGAAGACGGCCGAGCTGGCCCATGCCAACCGCCGCGTGGAGCAGCACGAGGGCGAGGTGAAGAAGCTGCGTCTGAGGGTGGAGGAGCTGAAGAAGGAGCTGGCCCAGGCCGAGGACGAGGTGAGACCCTTGGGACCCATGCCTTGGGAACAGAGTGGCTGTGCTCAGTGCCGACGGCTGCATTTCCATTTCCTCCTGCAGCTGGATGAGGCCCACAACCAGACACGGAAGCTGCAGCGGTCGCTGGACGAGCAGACGGAGCAGAGTGAGAGCTTCCAGGTGCAGCTGGAGCACCTGCAGTCCCGGTGAGTGAGCGGTGGGGACCCAAGGGTGGGCTCGTGTGCTCCCTGCACCTATCCCTTCCCAATGTCTGCCCAGTCCACAGGGCCTGAGTGCCCCCAGCACTCCCACGGAGCAGCTCAGCACCGCTGGGGCTCTTCTGTCCCTGTCCCTGTCCCTGTCCCCGGGTGGCACTGCCTGAGCCTGCAGGAAGGAGGGGATGCAGGCACAGGGAGCCCGTGGGGCCTCGGCTTTATTGCTCCTCAAAACTTTTCTCTGGCCTCGCTTTGCTTCTCCAGCAATAAAGAGATGAAATGGCCGCGAGAGAGATCGATTCTGCTCCGGAGCGTCTCTGGGAAGCGCTCGGGGAGTTTGTTTTTATAATCTTCCTTTGTTTTATCGGGACGTGGTCATTAAATCATAGAGGAATAATGGAGGCTTCGTCTTCCCCCCTCCCTGCCCCTGCAGCCCGCCTGCACGCTCAGCCTAAATAATTCATGCTTTCCGGTAAAGCACTCTGAGCGAGCGGGGAAGCGATGGGAGAGCCACATCCTCACCATCCCGGGCCCTCCGTTTCAAATTTTCCCCATAAATCTTTGCTGATGAATTTTAATGCGGGAGTCGGGTGAAGAGCTAAAAGCAGTGGCACCGATCCCCTCCCCCAACCCCGCAATGCTCACAAAGGGTTTTTGGGCCTTCCGTGGGGAGAATGCAGACGGGGAAAAGGCCACAGCCCCTGGGACGGGAGCGGGGCTGCCCCCCCTTGCAGCAGCTCTGTTTTGCAGGCTGCGGCGGCAGCAGAGCACCCCGCTCTTCGGCAAGATGCGCAGCGCCCGCTTCGGCCCCGACGACCCCGGGGACGGCACCAGCGACCCCGACGAGGATGAGGACTTGCAGATCCAGGTGCCCTAGTGCCTGGGGCCGTGGGGACATCCCGTGGTGGTTCCCTGCCAACAAGTGCCTGTCGTCACCGGGCTCATCCCAAACTGCTTTGCAGCGCACCCTCTGTGCCGTGACCCCGCTGTGGATGGGGAAACTGAGGCACGGGGCAGCAGGGAGGAACTTGCCTGGGGATGTCCTGAGCTCGCTGCCTCTTGAACTGATGCCCCTTGGCTACCAGCTCCACATCGACCAGCAGGACCGGGAGGAGGAGGGAGCCTGGGGTGGAGAGTGGAGTTGAGCTGAGCAGGGTGAACCAGGGCCTGCAGCCCGCCAGCCTCTCCTGCCCACTCCTTTATATATATATATATATATAATTTGTTTGTATGTATTTGTATATGATTTTTTTTACCATAAACGCCAAACGCAGCAGGGCTCAGGCTGATGGTGTCTTGGGCTGGAAGAGCAGTGACGGAGGGAACGAGCGACAGTGAGGGGCAGCACTTGGGGCTCAGTGAGGTGCTCCTGGGGCTGGGGGTGTGCGTGGCTCTGGGGGAGCTCCGGAGCTGACCCCGGGCTCTGACCACGGTCTGCAGCCCAGCTCGGAGCCGCTGGGGCGCTTTGGGCGAGCTCAGACAGAATCTCATTAAAAATTAACACTGCGGTGAGCTCATCGCTTCGCCCCGCTTCTAATGGGTTGGCTGAAGGCACGGCTCTTTGGCGCTCGCTTCCTTTTTCAATGACCTTTGTTTGCAGCGAGCATTCATTCTTTTTTACGGGCCAGGGGGACGGGCAGGGGGAGGCACACGGCGTGTGCCCGACGTGTCCCCGACGGGGACCTTCCGTGCCGGGACGTGGCCGGGACGCAGCGCTCCCGCTTTGGGGCGTTCACTCTGAACCCTAGTGATGTCCGCGCGGTGGGCGTGGCCGAGCGCCGCCGGGTGGGCGTGGTTTTTTTTGGGGGGGGGGGGGTTTGTGGGCGTGGCTTTGTATATGGGGGCGTGGCCTCGCGTCTGCCGCGCTCACAGCGCCCAGCGCCGGGGCCGCCGCCTGCAGCGGTGGGGTCGGGTAAGGCCGGGGGTGCGGAGGTGATGGGGACTGTTGGGGGGAGGGGGGCTCTGGGGACGCAGGGTGGAACACGACAGCCGAGCATCTCCTGCCTGTTTCCTAGGTGACTGCTGCCCCCGGGGATTTTTCCATGCCTGGATGGGGGTGGTGGCCAGCACCCCCCAGGTTCTGCGTTCACCACGTGCACCCCTTCCCCGGGTCCTCTCCAGCCTCCCCCATCTCTCCTTCCCTACCCCAGCCCTGTGCTCACTCGGGGCTCAGTGAAGGCAGAGGGATGGGGACCCCAGGGGTGACCACAGCGTGGAGTCAGGGCATTGCCTTCCCATTCCCATTGATGGGACAGAGCCAGAGCTGAGCCCATCCCGTCCCATCCCATCCCATGGGGCAGGTGATGGTGGTGGCACCGGGGACATGGCTGAGGGATATCAGTTTGCTGTTGGCAAAGATGTCCCTGCTCCATAGGCCGTGGCTGGGGGAGAGCTGGGTGCGTCCCGGCACCTTTTCTGCCTTTGCTGACGCTGTTTGGCTTCTGAGTAATGCTGCTGGTTTTTCATCTCCCTTTGAATTGCACTCACCATTCACTGCTGAGGCTTCAGGATGTGATGCGAGAGACTGTGACGGGGAGCAGAGCTTGGGGTGCCATGGGGACATGGCTGGAGCTGGGGACTTGGGAATGAGGCTCAGGGCTATAGCTGAGACTCAGGTATGGGGCTCAGGGCTGAGGCTTAGGGCTGGGGCTCAGGTATGGGGCTCAGGTATGGAGCTCAGGTATGGGGTGCAGGGCTGAGGCAGGGGGCCAGGAGTGGGGTGATATGTCCCCTTTGGCAGATATGGGTAGGACAGCCCTATGGATGCTGTGAACTGGGGGCACTGGGGCTGCTGCCCTTCCTGGGGGAAGGAGAAGGAGGAAGAGGGATGAAGGCTGGCACAGCACTGCCACCAAAGGTGGAGCTGAGCCGACGTCAGTGCTTGTGAATGGGGCTGTGCGGCGGTGAATGGCTCTGCTGTGGCCTCGTGCCCCCCTCGGAGGGGTTGGGGTGTTAACTCTGAACCCTACTGATGGCACTGTGGTTGGTCACAGCCACTCAGCTGCCCAGGAGGAAGGAGGGGAAGTGCAGGGGTTAACGCCGGACTGTTCCACTGCGATGGTTCAGGCAGCAGCGAAGGGAAGGGAGGAGGAGGAGGAGGAGGAGAAGAGGGAGGAGGAGGAGGAGGAGGAGAGACGGAGGAAGATGTCACCGTCTCCCGTCTATCTGTCGTTTCTCTTTCCCAGGAAGGGAACCCGCGGCGGTGGGGAGAGGATGGGGGACGCCGCTGAGACAAAGCCGGGGCGGAGGAGGCGGTGAAACGGGAGCGCAGGTGAAGGAGGGAGGAAGAGGAAGGAGGAGAAGGGGGGGCCGGGCTCCGCCATGGCTACGAATTTTAACGACATCATCAAGCAAGGCTACGTGAGGATGAAGAGCAGAAAGCTGGGGGTGAGCGGGGGCCATGAGGGGAATGCCCCATGGGCTCTGAATGCCGTGAGAGGCGATGTGGGCAGGGATCCGTCCACGTTGCCTCTCACAGCATTGGGCGCCCCGGGCATTTTGGGTGGAAAAAGCATTATTTTGGGTCTGCATGCAGATGGAAGGAGGGGGGGGGGGGGGAAGGGGCAGCACTTGTTGCTCACTGATCCGTCCCGCTGAGTGCCATGCCTCAGTTTCCTTCTGCTCCCAGTGGTGCTGGGGAAGATGCCCCATGCCAGCTGCAAAATGGGGGTTCAGCCCCTATGGAGGGGGGAGCGGGGCCAGCCCCCCACCCGCCTCCAGTGCTCTGAGCATGCTGGGTAATTTCACGCTAATTAGGGAGAACAAAGAACGAGTGGGGGGTGGGGGGGGGTGGGAGAGATGAGAGGGACACAGTGGTCTCATCACCCCCGCAGGGTCAGGGGAGAAGGGATGGGGTGGGGGCAGACAGTGGGATAGAGCTGTGCGGGGTCTGCGGGGTGGGGGCTTCTGTGGGCTGTATGTGGGGACATGAGGGCTGCCTGGACCACCGTGTCCTCTCTTGTCCCTGGGATGGTGGCAGGGGACCGGTGGACCCCGTGGGCATCCTTGGGGATGGGGAAACCAAGGGATGGCAAGCACCACCTGTACGTGGGGTTCCTCTGCTCCCAGGTGTGGAAATCCCACAGGATTGGTGGGGAATAGGGCTAACCCATAGGGGTTGGTGGGGCAAGAGCTATTGAACAGGGGAGGGGGATGCATGGATCCTCTGCTCACAGATCTACCGGCGGTGCTGGCTCGTCTTCCGCAAATCCTCCAGCAAAGGGCCCCAGCGCCTAGAGAAATACCCCGACGAGAAGGCAGCGTGCCTGCGGGGCTGCCCCAAGGTGAGCGACCTCAGCCAGGGGGTGCCAAGCATCACCTCCTCCCCACCCCCCCCCGGCACCGTCCCAGTGACACCGAGCCACCCCTCTCCAGGTGACCGAGATCAGCAATGTCAAGTGCATCACTCGGCTGCCCAAGGAGACCAGGAGGCAGGCGGTGGCCATCGTCTTTGCCGACGACTCGGCGCGTACCTTCACCTGCGATTCGGGTACGGGGTGACGCTGCGGGCTGGGCCATGCCGTGCCACGGGGCCCTGCTTTGGCACGCTGCGTGCCTTGCAGAGCTGGAGGCTGAGGAGTGGTACAAGGCGCTGTCAGTGGAGTGCTTGGGCGCCCGTCTCAACGACATCAGCCTGGGGGAGCCCGACCTGCTGGCGGCCGGCGTGCAGTGCGAGCAGACGGGTGAGCATGGTGTGGGGCACGGGGCTCAGCCCCGCTGAGATTTCGGGGAGGGGTGTGGGGGGGGGTTCGTTTAATTTCGATGGATTTTTTCTTTTTCTTTTTTTTTTTTTTCTTTCACTTTTTTTCCCCAGACCGGTTCAACGTGTTCCTCCTCCCCTGCCCCAACCTGGACGTGTACGGCGAGTGCAAGCTGCAGATCACCCACGAAAACATCTACCTCTGGGACACGCACAACCCGCGCCTCAAGCTGCTCTCCTGGCCCCTCTGCTCCCTGCGCCGCTACGGCCGCGACGCCACGCGCTTCACCTTCGAGGCGGGACGGTGAGACGGGGACGGGCACACCCAGCATCCCCCCCAGGCCTGACGCCGGGCTGAGGGCCACCATAGGGTGCCCCATAGCTGTCGGGCAGCTCCGGGCCCTTCCTGGGGCCACCCACGCGCCCAGCCCTGCAGGAGCCATGGGGGGAGCTGCTTAGGCTCCACCAGGCCTGGCTATATTAGGAACTTTCCTGCTAATTACCAGCTCCAGAGGGGAAGAAACATGATCTTTCCTTTCATCCCGGCCCTATGGCTTCCGCTGACTCACCATGCCCGGCGCGAGGGGAGGGGGCGGCGGGGCCGGCTGGGGGGGGTGATGCTGTCTGGGAAGGGCACCCGCTGGGTGCTGGGGGGGTTTACTGCAACCTAGCCCACCTCAGGCCATTGTAATGCCTCCCCCCTGCTCCGACCCCATAGGATGTGCGATGCGGGAGAGGGCCTCTACACCTTCCAGACACAGGAAGGTGAGCAGATCTACCAGCGCGTGCACAGCGCGACGTTGGCCATCGCTGAGCAGCACAAGCGGGTCCTGCTGGAGATGGAGAAGAACGTCAGGGTGAGGCACAGACCATGGGATGCTGGGTCAGCCAGGGTGGCTCGTGCCCCCCGTGGGGTGGGCTCACGCGTGTGCCACGCTCGCCCCCAGCTGCTGAACAAGGGCGGTGAGCCCTTCTCCTACCCCTGCACACCCACCACCATGCTGCCCCGCAGCGCCTACTGGCACCACATCACCGGCTCACAGAACATGGCCGAGTCCTCCAGCTACACCGGTGAGTGTCCCCAGGGCCCCACAGCGGCCCCACAGCCCCGCAGCCATCCCCACTCTGTGCTCTGTCCCCAGGTGAGCCCTACGCGGGTGCCCAGGCCGGCTCGGACACCGACCTCCTCAACAGGTTCATCCTGCTGAAGCCAAAGCCCCCCGGCGGTGAGCAGCCCGAGATCAGGGAGCCCACCTCGTCCCCGTGACGGGGGATGCTCTGCAGCCCCTTTCTTCTTTCTGGGGGTGTCCAGGCCCTGGGAAGCTGCAGAGCCCTTCGCTGCAGGGAGATGGCATCGGGGCATCCTCCGGGCCCGGCAGCCCGGCCTGAAGCTCCGGGAGGTGACGGCTCGCTGCGCTCAGTGACTTCAAATATATATTGCATATCCATATTATACAGTCAGATATTTCCTTCTCACACGGACTCAAAAGTTCATCGCCCCCCGAAGAGACCTCAGGAAGAGGAGATGCTCAGAAAGGTCGTTGGCTCTTGGGCTGGGAGATGGACAAGAGGTGGGGGGAGAAGAGGTTCAGCCAATTTTCTGCAGGTAGGAAGGAAGGACAGCAGTGCCCCCCAGCTCACGCTGCACTTTGCAAAGAGCTCTGAACGCTGCAGGATTGGGATGTCTCAGGAGAAACTGGTTGTCCTTCCACACCGAGGCCTCGGGCTGGGATGGGGGCTGAGCTCTGTACCCCAGCCCACACACAGGCTACCACCGTGCCTGCTTGCCAGGCACTGACTGTGGCCAGTAACAGCCAGCAGGGACCAGGGGGAGCAGTGAAAGACCTTGCACAGGGGAGCTGGGCGTAATGGACTGAACTCAAAAGCAATTGATTTTCTAGTTCTCCTATTTATTGAACTCCTTTAGAAGGGCTATCTTTTTATTGCAGTACAACCCTCGGTGTTTCTTTCTTCTTTCGGTCTGGTTCGGTTGGTTGGTGGTTTTATTTCCTCCCTGAGAGCTCCAGGTCTGTGCTTTGGGAGCAGGGAGCGTTGTGATGTGGGAAACTGTGGTCTGTGGCCTGTAAATACTGTGTCTTGGGTCTGTGTAGCTTGTGGATGGGGCTGGGGAGCTGTGGGTGCATATGGGTCCCTGGGCACTGGCGGCCCTCTGGTCAGGGGTGCAACCTGCTCTTTCCCTGGCTGCACGCCTCATCTGGAAAAGATTTAACCTTTATTACCAAAAATATTAGGGTTTTCTTTTTTCTTTTTCTTTTTTTTTTTTAAGGAATTGCTCAATGAATAAACAACCCTTATCCACCCTTCCTGTTTGTCTGTTCCGTCCAAACGCGCTCGGGAAGTACGAGTCGGAGGAGCGCATGCCAGAGAGCAAAAAATGCTGAGCAGGGGAGATTTCCTCATGCTACAGGCAGCGTGTTTGGCTCAAAGCTTTGTTCTGCCTCCAGAGCCTGCAAGGACATTCCAAACGAAGCCCTGAAAACGCTGAGGAAGGGAGAGGGGCGCAGCTCACACACTCAGAAGAGCATCACTGAGGAGCTCGTCCCATGTCCTGGGTGCTAAGAAAGACAGGGCAGTTCCTGGAGCCCAACAGCCACTGCTGTGGCTCAGCACACAGCCAGCTCAGCACCTGCTTGCTGCAGGCACAGCCAGAGCTGCCAGCTGGGGGATCTTAGTGACAGAATCCCCCCAATCCCATAACGTACAGATAGCACACAGGTAGAGGCTGCTCCAAAGGAGTCTTCTAACACGGCTGAGCCTCCCTGGCACACCCTCCCTGCCACACTGCCTCCTGTGGCACGGTTCTTAGCAGCCCAGCCTCAAACATCTGCTTCACACGTAGCACTGGAACTGTAAGGGACAGGACTACCTGCTGCAGGGGTCCTGGCCTCCTTAGTAGATCACAGACATTAGGAGGTCAAGAGCAGCAGTCAGCAGTTACAGAGCAATGCGCCCTCCAAAGCAGGTCTCATTAAGTTAATGTCTATTGGGGAGAACTAAATGATGTGTTATCTCCCCCTGCAGCCCCAGACGAGCTCTCAGGGATGACTGAACACAGGGGTTAAGGCTTTATTCAGCACACTTAAGGAACGGACATGCAAACAGGACAGGGTTGTGTAACTGAGGTATGCACTTCCCAATCCCAAACACTATGTGACCACAGCACAAAACTCTGAGCCCAGCAAAGGTTTTCTCCCTGCTTTACCCTACATGTCACCACAGCTTTCTCTGGGAAGCACTGCCAACAAACAGAGCTGCACCAGGAAAGGCAAAGGGAGATGAGGAGACAACACCTCAGCTCAGGGTGCTGCCAGGCAGAGGCAGGAACCTTCTGCATCACTCCTGCCTGGACAATCCCCTGCAAAGGGCCATCTCAGTTTATAGTGAGGACGTCACTCTGGATCTCATGGCTCAGCTGGGTCTGGAGGTCACTCAGTTTCTTCTTCAGGCCGGACAGTGCAGACAGAACGATGGTTTCGGGGCGCAGAGAGCCACAAGACTCCACATTGTAATAAAACCTGAGGTTATAAGTCAGGGGGAGAAAATTACCAAGTGCTCTGTGTGGAGGTGCGAAATCAGAGAGCTCCCACACAGCAGTTCTAGCCCTGCAGGGCCCACCACAGAGCAATCTGCTGAGCTCCCAGCCAGCACTGCCCTGCTACAACAGCAGCCACAGCCCCCCACAGAGCTCACTGCAGCCCTCGTGACCCTCCAGGATGCAAGAGTGCTCGTGAGATTTTCTCTGCTCAGCTATGTGATGTGAAAGCCACTCAGGGAAGCTAAGACTGACTGTCTGGCTGGCTGCAGGCACTCCTGCAGCACATATCAGCTGGATGAGAGGGTAGCAGCAGCAATCAGAGCATGAGAGACTCACACGGGTGAATAATACTGCTGATGACATCAGTGTCTTCAACATCACCCTAGGCCATCATCTCTCCAAGCTACTTGACCAAATACTGCAATGCTCTACCTGGTAACAGGAACTGAGAAGAGTCACCTAGTATCTCCCAGAGGGCAAAGTGTGCCAGGCCTGGGCACAACACCAGCTAACATTCCTGCCTTGTTTTTCAGGGAGCAGCAGCTCTCTGGACTGGCAAATTTCAGTGCAATGTATCTGACTCACACCAAAAGCAGCAAACACTGCACCCAGATCAATCCCCCAGCTCCCAGCAGAAGGAGCACATCCAGCTTCTTACCTCTCAGGCTTCCCATTGGGGTCGTATGGAGCCTGAGCATCCTCCTCATCAATCTCTGAGTATTCACTCTTGGGCCTGGAATCAGAGAGCAGGGAAAGTCAGCACTGGATCATCGAGTCATGGTAAAAAAGTTGGAACTAATGGAGCCCTTTCTACCTCCTCTGCCTTGAGCAGTCTGAGAAGCCAGCACAGGAAATTACGTGCCAACCCTCAGACCCAGTGAGGCCAAGAAAGGCTGCTCCTCATGCCCTGTCATCAGTGGTCCTCAATAAAAATGCACTTCCCAATGAAATCCTCCACCTGCAACAAACTGCTGGGAAAGATAAAGCATTCATGGACCTTCACGTTACTTGCCACACTACTGAAAATGGGGCAGAAAGTGAACCTGCCTCCACCACGACGTCTGCTTTGAGTGTCCAGCTGTGTTCCAGTGCTCTGCCAACAGCACCAAAACACAGCAAGTATGTAAAACCAACACCAAAACAACAACAATCCTTGGATAGCAGAGGCATTTGTCTCTGTATTGTCTTCACTAGGAGCAAGATGAACTCGGAAAGAAACCCGTTATCATCAGGGAACACGCAGCTCCAGCTGCCATCACCATTTCTTTAGGTCCTTCTAACTTTGACACAGATTCTGTCAAGAACCTCTCAAGAGCTGTTTCCAGGTGCCCAGCTTACTGCACGAACACCAGGCTCACGAGGACACAGCCCGGACTGCCACCAGATGAAGGAGTCTGCATTAGCACTGCCCTGAGCCACCCAGACAGGTAACGCCTCGCTGCGGAGGGACGCGGGCTCAACCTGTCACTTCTCAATACCCAGCGTTACAGAAACAAAACCAGAGAATTTCTGTGGCACCACAACCAAGCCTGAAATTATTTCAAATCCTGATTTGAAATTCCACATCACAGAGACCGCTTCGCAGCCATCCAGCCTACAACCCGGACAGCCAGCCACGCTTCGCTGCAATTTACCTGCTGCAAATGGTTTGGCAATTACTAAACTCTCCAGTTCTGCCCCCACTCTGATGGTGGCAGAGGCCAGTCCTGCACACCAATGCTTCTGGTGTGCTCACGACAGAAATACTGCAGAACAGCAGCCTGCTTGGCCCACTCCCACCCAGACTGACAGAACCAGACCACGGATCCATCCTACAGAGCCCATCAAAGCCAAGCTTTGGGGTTTGCTCCTCCCATCATTAAAAATGGCCTGGGATTGCTGCAGGCACATCTGGGCAGAGTCCCTGTGACAGAAAACCCGTGGCAGGCAGCTGGAGGTGTGGAATATGGGCTAACCACTGCTCCCAGCAGCTCCTCTACTGAGAGTTGCCTTAGCAAGGGGCAACGTAAGCAAGGCGATGGGTTTGAGTGCCCAGGCTCAAAGCAAACAGCGAGGAAGAACGACAGGGACTTTTGGAGTCAAGCCTGGCAACGTGAGGCCTGGGCAGGAGGAAAGCCTGCTGAGCCCCTTCTGCTGCACAGCCTCCTGTCCAGCTGCAGCTCTGCTCAGGCTTCCGTTCCCCCCGGCTTCTGCAGTCCCTGCACCAAATCCTGCTTCTGCATCGAGGTCCTCCTGACCTTGCACAGCTCCGCCTGCAGCCACAGCAGCTCATCTGCTGTCCCTCCTAGCTCCTGCTCACTGCTGTGGCTGAAGCACACTGCTGCCAGCTCCAGCGTGCTCAACGGCAGCACGTCTACTGGGTGGTCACTGGACATGGAACCACGAGCAGCCCAAGTACCTACTGATGGAGAAGTGCTGCTAGGTGAAGCCTTCACCCTGCCCAAAGCTGTGCAGCCGCTTTCCAAAAGCAAAAACCACGTCACCTCTAGGTGAGAAGCAGCACGCTGTCTGCATAGAATGGAGCAGTGAAGGGAAGCAGCAAAACCAAGCTGTCAGAGCTTGTGCCTCTGGATTCAGGAGACTTATGGGTGAGATCAGAGCTATACACCAGGCTTCCTTGAACAGACAGGAACTTAAAAAAAAGCCTTGCAACCTAATCTTCCACTCTTGGCTCTTGGGGTAACCCCTTCTACCCAGTGTGGGTCTTATTCTTCCACCAAACCTTGCCAGGAACTACATGCAGCATATGCAGGGATGGTAGACTCAGAAGGAATGGTAGGAAAAAAAGAAAAGCAACAGTGAGTGAAGTAAAATACTGGTGACAATACACGGGGAGAGGACAAGGGGCATTCACAAACCAGCCCTGCCACAGTGCAGCTACATGCGATGGGCTTTGGCACCCCAACACAGGAGCAGAATTTGTGTGAGAAAAAGCAGCACTTAGTGACCCAAATTATGCCCTGGGCTGAAATGACAGATTCATACCATGGTTTGGCTTCAAAGGGACCCTTAAACACCACCTAGTCCCATCCCTCTGCCTTGAAGTTCACTGTTCTGCTTGGACACTGCTGACTGTGGGGTCCACACTCACTGAGTGGCTATCACTATTCTTGGTCTCTCCAATTACTTCATCTGTGTTGGTGAGCAACAGGTCCAGTAACCAGCAATTACTAACACCTCACGTGCTTTTCCTGTGCCACAGGTCCTAATGCAAGTGGGTGGTTGGATAAAGCCAGCTTCAGGTGGCTGGCTTATCAGTTACCCGGGTGCTCTTCATTTTCCAACCACACAGCACCTGACTGCTGTGTAGGAGCTCTTCAGGGGATGGTGGAAACTATACTGCCTCCTTTTCAAGTCCTTCCTGAGCGAGGCAGCCTTAGTTTATCTCAGGAGGCCAACAGCAGTGAAACAGAAACAAATACAGAGATACCCCAGCAGTTAGGCTCAGCAGCCCAAGTCTCTTAAGTTCTACAGCTGCTGTTGTACTGGATACTACAGGCTACGTATCTCAGCCCAAATATGCTTTAGCCAACCAGGACGTACCACTCCTCTGGCTTGGGGTACACCGTGTGCCTCAGCGCGTTGTCTGGGTCGTACTCAAAGGCAACGCCTGCTGTGGGGTTCCACTTGGCATGCTCCTTGCCAAAGCCCTTCTTGGCATAGGCTCGCAGCTTCAGCTCCTGGCCCTTCCGCAGCTTCACAATCAGGATGTCTACAGCAAAGCACACACCAGTGTGAGAAGGCTGACGAGAAGAAAGGAGCGTGCAGGACCACACATGGGAGAAGGCAGGAGTTATCAGAGCCCAGGAAGATGTCACCAGAAGCCAGGCCTTGCCTGGATTCTTAGAGGGGCTTGTCTACGTCCTCAGAGTAGCCAGGGAACGTGCTGCCAAGTACAAAAATGCAGCAGGCTTGCCCAGAGGCACAGCTCAGGCCCCAAACACACAGCGTGGCACTTAGCATCTTTGCTTTCTAAGCTCTCAGAAGTAGAGAGAGAAGTGTTCTCCGACACATTTGTTCTGGGGATAACGTTTAAAAACATAAAATGCTAACCCCATTGATGCTGGTGACTCTCAACCTTCAGTTTTAGATCTCAGCTCCAGGTTTATACCCACGCTGGGACTAGTAAACAAAGGATGGGTTCAGAGAGTATGAGAAGAAGACCCATTTCCTCCTGCAGCTCTTTCTCTCTGTGAAATGTCACTTACCATCCTGCTCCACATAGTCATTGGGGTCGTTGTCTCTGCTCCGAGATGTTACCTGCAAGGGAACAAAAGCAATGAAATTAATGATAATGCCAACCTCACAGGCAGCATTACCTACAAAAATAAGGCTGCAGAGAGCCACTCCAGCCAGAATGACTTACAGCAACAAACTCAGCCCACCCTATTTAATGGAAATCAGGGCAGTTTGGACAGCTGCAACCCAGTTTGTGACATTCTGCTCCACCAGACTGCTCTCTCCCCCAGGACAGGGAGTGTCACAGCCTGTGCCCAGTGCAGCTGCTTGCTTCTGCGACAGTTCAGTCACCCACAGTACCACTGGAAGATGACACACTGCACTCATAGCACCACACCTGAAGCAAAAGACAGCAAGCTGTATCTATTGCTTTAATCAGGCACTCAGGAACCAGCTTCACCACCACCAGCAGCATCCCCAGGCTGCGGTGACCTCTGCTGCAGCCTCAGAGCAGGGCCCCTCCAGCTGACAGCTTTTTCAAACATTCTCCACAAAGTCCCTCTGCATCTGCTCTGCTTTGGCTCTGCCAACCCTCCCCAAGGTGACTGGGCAAGAGCCATTCTGGCAGCAGTGCCCTGGCTCAGGCTCCTCACACCTTGCCACGCTGAGAGCCAAGAATCAGAAAGCTGGTGGCCTCTGGGCTGCTGCCAAACCTTCCAAGGGGCTGACCTTGCCAGAGCCCTGGCAGCAAGCGGGCAGGAGGATGCAGCAGCACAACAGGAGGACACAAGTGCACCTGCTCCTGGTGTACAAGGCAAGATGAATAGCCTGCCTCACCCACGAGGTGAGGATGAGGATGCAGGGTAAGGCTTTAACAAGGCCATGCTGGTTTAGATGTCATCAGACAGCGAATGAAGAATGAGACAACAATAAGGACAACAGCACACAGTGCTGTTTCTGCAAATATTCCTGCTCTGTGCTCCCATTACATTCTAAGTAATTAAGGATTTAAGGCAGCATGAAATGTTCCTGAAAGCCTTCTTTAGTCCATACCCCACGCATTAGCCACCCCAGCTTCAGTGGGGACACAGAGAGGGGACATGCTGACAGGCAGAGGTTGCACAGACCGGAATGACACGGGGGTTGTTGGAGATGAGGTCACGGGATGTGACGTGCCGGGTCTGGTCCTCGTTGCAGCGGACATCGAGGGTGAACTCCACGGAGCACTCTGGACAGAATTCATCGCATGTGCAGTCCTGGGACACATACGGGTCAAAAGCTTTATGTCAAAGTGCTCTCAGCAAGAACCTGTAGCATTCCCCATCAGATCAGGTACCCACCACCACCAAAGTGAGCACCCGAGACATTCACTTTACTCACCCTGGAATATTGCATCTTATCCACAATGTCATCGCTGGTGAGTGGGATGAGACCTGTGGAAAGAGGGCAGTGAGACACATCTGTGTGAGACGAGGGGAGTGCAGAGAAACAGCAGCCTTGTGGCAAAGGTATTCCAGCAGCCTGGAGACAACTCGTGCCCAGCACTCACCCAGTCTGTGGGCAATGAATTCATCATGGAGCACTGAGGAGTTGGCATCTATCTGGACCCAGTCAATAGCTGCAATGAAGAATAAAATGAGCTGAGAACAAGCTCGGCAAGGAGGGATAGTTTTAACCTAACAGAGGGGAGGTTTACACAAGATGTAAGAAATTCTTTACTCAGAGGGCAACGAGGCCTTGGCACAGCTGCACAGAGAGATTGCAGATAACCCAACCCTGGAGGCATTCAAGGCCAGGTTTAACGGGACCCCAGGCAGCTGATCGGGTGGGGGCAGCCAGCTTATGGCAGGGATTGGAGCTCTATGACCCTTAAGGCCCCCTCCATTCTATGAAATGAATTCTATGCCGTAAAGGCACAGAGAAGAGCAAAGCACTCGCTGGGCCGGGTGAGCAGGGCCGAAGGCAGAGCAGAGAGGAAAACAAAAAAGAGCAGTCACCACCCCCAGACGAAACAGCAAAGAAACCAATACCTATAATGGGCACCTCCGCTATGAACACCCTCCGGATGGAGTTGGCCACGCTGCAAGAAATAACCTCCGCTCAGTACCAAGGAGCACGGCGCTGCCCCGCGCCCTAACCCCGCGGCCTAGCCAGGCCTGAGCCCTCCCCCCCCCCCCCAGCCGGCTTCGGGGCGCCGCTCACGCCAGGTCGGTGTTCTCGATGATGAATTTGACGTTCTCGTCCGTCAGCTCGGTGATGCGCACGGTGGGCTGGTTGGCGTACGGCATGGCCGGCCCCGCTCCGCTATAGGCCGCGGCCGCCGCGCCCCCCTCCCCCACTCCCCGCCGCACGCGAGCGCCCCCCGGCGGCCCGGAGGACCCGACCCACCCAGCCCGGCGCGGGGGAAGGAGAGGCGGGGACGGGTGACAGCGCGGGGCTTTATTGGTGCTGCGGGGAAAGGACGCCCCATCCTCGCTCCGGTTGCGGCTCTGCGAGCTCCGGGCTGCGGGGATCCGTCCTCAGCGGCGCTGGTTCAGCCCCGTCAGGTTGGTGATCTGCGGGGACAGCGATCACAGGGTCAGTGCAGCACCACCCAAACCCTGTAGTCCGAGCTGGGAAATGCTCCAGCACTTCCACTGTAAGTGCAGGTGGAGGGAGAAATGCTCGAGAGCTGCTGCACACGGTGCAAATGAGTTCTAGTTTCTGTGCCAGGCAGTTTGGCTTTCCTGTGTTGTTAATCGTGAGCTCACCCGGAAGCTTTGGACTTAATTTTATGCTGTATTATGAGTTTCTTCAGCACAGAATTAGCAATCTGGGCTCAAACTACCGAGAAAATCATCTTCACATGTAGTTCAGCTACAAAGAACAATTTTCTTTCATGCTGTCATCTAGATTCAGGAGGGAAGACACACTAGCAATAAGCGTGGAAAGGAGCATAACAATTCTGCCCTTGCAGCCCTGCTGGCTTCAGCATTACTTACAGTAACTGCAGCTCCCATCAGGCCCTGGGCAAGTGCTTTGCCAGTTGACTGTACCTAGGAGACAGGAGGAGAATGTGACCTTTAGCTTTCCTCTGCAGTTACACTTGTGGCTACCCAAACACAGAGATGCAACGCAAACAAATGTGTATTTGCTACAGGAAGATGCTGATACAAGCCAAGAACTGCAGCCAGACGCTAGCCAGAGATAAGAAACGAGGAAGGGATTTCCTGGGAACACACAACTCCCCATCATCGTGTCAGCCAGGCACAGAGGGGCAGTGACATGTCACTCTACTACAGTGCCATAATTACTGGTGCAGAACTGGCAGCCCACAGTACACCAGGGGTTTTTCAGCAAACGTGGGATGGAGCAGCCAGCCCTGCCTGCACACGGTGGTACGAGGGGGATGCTGCACGTGTACCTTGGCTGTAATGTTACCTGCTGAGCTGCACTGCTCATGCTCATGGCGTCCGCTACTCTGTTTTCCAGGAAGCGCCACGTGTCTTCAAAGTCAGGGGACGTGTCCTGCATCATCACCAGCTCTGTGGTGTTGTAGATGCCAGTGAGCACAGCCCGACGAGTGTACCAGTTAAACTGCAAGGGCACAGGTTGAGAGAGAGACGACTTGAGTGCACATCACAAACACGCCTTCTCCTTGCTGTTAGCAACCGGGCGGTCTCTGGTCAGAGAAACTGCTCAGTAAACACAGCCCTAGGACGGCACATTCCTCCCTGCCCTCTGTGATGCAACAGGCTGCCAGCCAACACCTGAAAGCACAGCTGCTCCTGTGGCAGCTGGCAGAGATCATGAGGACTGGATATAAAACCACCGAACACAACTGTCACCCCCTGCTCCTGGCTGCAAGCAGGCACCCTCAGCAGACACAGCCAGCCGGTCAGCTGCATCGGGCAAGGTTCATCTTTGCCTTGAAGACTGTGCTAGCAGGAGGTGCAACACTACAGCTGTAGGTCTGATCCCGTGAGAAATGGCTGCATTTAGAACTGAACTCCAAGTGCAGTTTGCATCAGTGATGACAACCGTGCAAGGCATCACAGAGATGCACCTTTCCCAAATCCTATCACTGAAATACCACTACTGCCTGCCCTGTCACTAAACGTGTCAGTAGAGTGCTGGCAGCACTGCTGTAGGATGTATCACAACAGTAAGTCACACAATGCAAAAATTCACAGGTAACTCAAACTCTTCAGTTTTTCCAGTTGCTCTGGATTCGTTGGCAGACAAAGTGTATACGCACTTCTAAAAACAAGTCTTCATTTGCTGCTTCCTTCATTACAGTGATTAGAATATATGAGTAGCTAGAAAAAACACTGGCTGTTCCATTCATGATTACCATTCATGATTACAACGCAACAGGAAAATAAAAACACTGATTTAACTCCACAAACAGCCAAATTGAAAGCTGTGCTGCCTGCATCCCAGAGTGTGAAAAGGTAACCTGAGCTGTCACCATCTGCAGCTGCATGTTCTGTGTCTCCTGCTCCGTGTGCAGCATCCCACAAACACTTCAGTGAGGAAACTGACGAGCCATTTGACTTTCCTAAGCCATCAAGAACTTGCAGTTCCTGATGCAGTTTTTCAGGTTGTTTTTTCTTCTAGATTATTCCTTTAATTTTTCTATCCTCTTATTTATTTTCTGCTGCAGTAACTTCTCTTTCATACTCAGATAAAAGAAGTTTATTAAAGTAGTTTGTTAAATGGTTCACGCGGCTTTTCCCATCTCTCCCTACATCTTTAAGAATTAAAATAATTTATTAATTGTTTTAACTAAGGTTATAATTTCCTTTTATTTCCTGCCAGAAAGATGAAAGCTTTAATAAGCAAGTGGTATTTTTAGGTAGATTCTTTAAAGTTTTTGAGTCAAATCTATAAACGCTGCTCTTGGTGGAAGAGGCAACTTCTTCAAGACACACCACTTGCTAAGTGAACTGCATTGACTTCTTAAGTCTCAAAATCTCAATAATTTTGTCTGTCTCCCTCAAAAAGAGATTAATTAATCCCTTTTCTTAGATTAATTAATCTAAGAATGCAGGTCCTTTTAATTTGTGCAACTCTCGTTGCTACTAATTTGCCCCACTGGCTTCTAGGTTTTGTTGAAAACTATAGCAAAGCTTCTGAAGGCTTTTGGGGACTTCTGAAAGCATCTCCTTCGTTCAGAAAAAATGGATTGCATCAAGAGAGGTACAGCTCAATGCCTGTTTCTACTCGTCATTTTCCTGAGGTGCAGATGGGCAGAAGCAGGCTCTCTGCAAGGACTTACATCTGTGGACTGGTCTCCAGCATAGTGCCATATATCATCAATCATGCTGGTGAGGAGGTTGAGGCTCGAAGGGATGTTATGTGGGAGCAACAGGACACTGACAGCCTGAGAAAGAAATACACAGATAAATGGAAGAGTCAAAGAGAGGAGGGACACTGCATGAAAGCAGACCAATGTTTCTTTGCTCTGTTATCCTTCTTCCTGTTGCTGTTGACTTGCCTCCAGCTCCCAGAGAGACCTCCATGCTCTCCTCACTGACGCTGTTCTTTCCAAGCAGCAGGATTTGCACACAGCGTGGCAGCTCGGCTCATGACTCGACCTCTATGGGAGCCCAAGCTCCCTGCTCAACACAAATGCCTCTGTGTTGGCTCCCCAAGCTGCCTCTCCAGGCACAGAAACAGAGCGCAGGCCGAGATGAGTCACCCCTGTGCTGTGTCCCTGCGGGGAGGGAGTCAAACCTCTTGGTTCTCCAAATTTGACTTTGAACTCAAACCAGCTATGAAGGGCAGAACAGACAGCCATAATGGCCCTCCTGAGCTCCTGCAGCCTTTGAAAATACTAACAACACCCGGAGAGTCACAAACCACCCACATCCTTCACCAGACAAGCTATGTTAATCTGTAACAAAAAGCACAAATCCCATCTTCTCTCTCTGCAAGGAAAGCTGGATTCAGCCACCCAGAGGCCAGCAGTGACTCTGGACAAGAAAGGCTAGCTCTGCAGCAACCTTTGAAGCAGAGCCCTCCCAGGACACAGAGCTATCCTCAGGCTGTCAAGGGTTTGTCACTTGCAATAATATAAGCAGGCAGTTTCTTGCAACAAAGCAGTAGTTTTGAGTTTACAATCATCAGACGATCCCAGTGCTGCAGGGAGCCTGACACTGACAGTGTAAATACAGCTGAGCAGACACACAAGAGTTATTCCCTGGGGATCCCAGATGGGCGGAGTAAAAAAAAAAACTGAGAGGTTTGCCTTTCTGGAAAGGCAAGAAATAGTTGTTCTAAAGAGACCTTTAACTGCCTTCCTCCAGGGGTGCTGTCCTCTTGAAGACTGTGAATCATCTGAAACTGGTGAGGGTTTCATTTACAACCTTGAACTATTCTGGTGGGGACTATGTTGAAGGCCACAGGGTGTTTAAAACTCTCACACACAAATGATAATCCTTGTATTCATTTTATACCTGTGGCCATTTCTCAATATATGGAATCACCATCCTCAGCCTGGCTTCCACAGCATCTCTCAGGAACTGATCTGTAGGCTTCTTCCTACAAATATATAGTACATCCAAGTTAAACTCAATCATGAGCTTGAGAGATCAACCATTTTCCCACCTCAGCAACAGAGATGCAAAGTATTACGTTATCTTTCATGCTTGTAGTTCTACTCTCCATCGGGGAAGGTGGCATTGTTTGGGTAAATTACATTCTGCCAGTCAAAGAAGGCATCTTTTTACACCCAATACTCACTCTGCCTCGCCCAGCTGCACTTGTTTTTGTTCCTGCTCCAGCAGGTCAGACAGCTTGGTGTTGCACTGAGACACAAAGTGCAGGATCAGCTCACTGCCGTCACTGTGAAACATCCCTGCAGCAGCAGCAGAGAGACCCAGGGTCTGTGGGGAAAAGGGGAGAAGCACAGACCAGGTCACATGCTGCTAAGCAGGACCCAGCTAGGATATATGTTGTATTTATTCTGTACATTATGTTACATGATTTTAAACAAAGCAATACTGCATTAAAAAAGCTCTTTCTGTATGTATTTTCCTCTCTTTAGGATCACCACTCTATATTGTGCCTCAGTGTAATTCTGACAGCATTACCCTGCATTGGCTGGGATTCATTCCTGCCCAGTACCATCTGCTGACCGGGGTGCACGGCCCAAGTGTATGTGGGGGAAGCATGCAGGCCTGGCTGTCTTTGAACTTCAGTTCCATCTGGATCTTTGCTTCACTCCCACATACCTTGGCTCCCTCTGCAATGGCTTCTGCTGTCCAGCCATGTTCAGGCACAAACTCCAGCGCTGCTGTGAGGATTCGATGCTGCAGCTGCTCCTCGCTCTCATAGTCCTCTGACTCCTGGCCGTCCTGGCCAGTGTAACTATGAGAAGGCATTGGTATAGTGAGGGAACACTGCCACCATGCACAGCAACCTGGGCTCTGCCAGCTGCTCGCTGCGTGTGGACATGTCCCAAGGTCTGCTCACAGCAGACATCTCACCTTCTCCTGTAAAATCCTTCCCTCTCCTTTCCAGAAAAGGGATTCCTAATGACCCTTCAACGTTACAGGAGAGGGAAATAAGGGAAGACACAATCCAGATGGTGACCTGGAGACCAAATGGCCTCAGATATCCCTTTTTTTTATTTTTATTTTTAAACAAAACTAAACTAACTCTAGATTTTTCCAGCAGGACCTTTAGTTACAGGCATACAGACACCACAGCTGCAGATTTGCACAGAAATCCAGCAGAGATCCCTGATCAACGCAAGCCCCATCCCAGCTCCAGGACGGATGATGGCATTGGCACCACCACAGCTGCTTGAGGCCAAGGCCTCATTAACTCTACAGGCAGCACTAGAGAGAGAGACACTGAGAGCTCTGTGCTACAGAGAGCAGCTAAGATACCTGGGCTGTGGGCCCCACGCCTCCTGCTCCAGGTGGGGGTCTGCCTGTTGTGTGTCAAACTGCTGTTGTGAGGAGGGTGTCGGTGGTTCCTTCCTCTGCTCCTCTGAGGCTCTTCTCAGTGCAGCCGAGGCATGGAGGCACTGCCGGGGTGTGTACAGCTGGCACCTGAGCCCTGAAAGGGAAACCGGGGCTGGGACGTGTCCCTCCAACAGAAGGTAGAATCATAAAATCATAGAGTGGCTTAGATTGGAAGGGACCTTAAAGGTCATCCAGTTCCAAGCCCTGCCATAGGCTGCTTGCCTCCCCACCCAGCTCAGGCTGCCTAAGGCCCGATCCAGCCTGGCCTTGAACACCTCCAGGGATGGAAGGACGCAAACAGCTCTGAGCAGCTGCTCCAGTGCCTCCCCACCCTCTGAGTAAAGATTTTCTTCCTGACACCTGACATAAATCTCCCATCTGTCAGCTTAAAGCCATTCCCCCTTGTCCCATCGCTATTAGACCATATCAAAAGTCACTCCATTTTCTTTTTATAAACTCCCTTTGGGCACAGCAAGGGTGCAGCGGGGTCTCCTCGCAGCCTTCACTTCTCCACGCTGAACAAGCCCAGCTCCCTCAGCCTTTCCTCACAAGCCCGTGCTGGGACCCAGGCCTGGACTCAGCACTCCAGCCACGGCCTGGCAGGGGTACAGCAGAGGGGGACAATCGCATCACCACCCACCACCGCCAGCCCTGTGCTGACGGCCTTCCAAGCTGCAAGCGCTCACCCCGGGCAGCTTTCCAGCCGTATGACCCCCAGCAGGACTCGAGGCGAAGCAGCGCGGGGGGACCCACGCGCCTCGCACCCGTGGCCGCGCCCCAGGAGACGGTGACACGCAGCCCCTGCGACAAGCGCCGGGCGACCCCACAGCGCCCCCTAGCGGCGTGGAGCCGCTGCCCTTCACTTCACCTTGCCCCGCCCGCCCGCTCCGGCCGGGCCCCGCTGGGTTACGCGCACGGTTACGCGCGCGGCCCCACGCGGGCACGCGGCCCCACGCGGGCACGCGGCCCCCCGCCGCGCGCCGCGCCCCCTCACCCGCGCGGCCCCGCCACAGCCGCCAGCACGCACGGCGCAGGCCGCCTGCCGCCGCCATCTTGGAAACGGGCAGCGGCGGGCACGTAAGGGGCGGGGCGTGATGACGTCACAGCGCGCCGGAAGCGAGCGAGCGGTGCTGCTCGGCAGCGTGCTGCGGCCTGCCAGGCGGACCGGTGACCTTGGCTCGCTATTTAACGTCCCGCGAGGCGCTCCTCTGCGAGTTGTCGGCCCTTCTGCACGAGGGCGGGGAGTTTTGCCAAGGCCGGGCCCGGCGGGAGCCTCTGAGGCCTGCGGTTCGGGCTGGGAACTGCTCCTGTTCCCCCGCAGGCGAAGATGGGGGAGTATGGGGTGTCCCCTGGGCAGCGTGTGGCCGTCATCTGGGACAGCTCGTCGCCGGTGGAAGCGCTGAAGGCTTTGGTGGATAGCGTCCAGGCCTCCGTGGGAGCCGGCAGCCGTGTCTCCGTGGAGAACGTTAACCAGCTGTCTCAGTGTAAGAACGAGCTTCGCTCTTCCCTGCCTGTGCGCGGTTTGTAAGGTGTGGGGCTAAGAGAATGAATAACGCCAGGTGGTGTACTTAGATTGTTGTGATAGAAAAGAGACAACTGAAACAAAGGGAAAAAATGCTCACCTACCTCCTAGGCTTACGACAGGAAGCTCTAAAAGAGCGATCTCCAAAAAGAGTTTCTTCCCCAGTGGTGGTTAGCCCTTAAATAGGGTTTAGGAGAGGTGGAGTTGGGCTGCACCCCTTCTGGTCACACAGCTGAATTGCCTTCACTTGTGCTCCCGTGGCTGACTCAGGGCTTGCCTCCAGTGATCCATCAGTGGTTCAGAGTGTGATTCAGCAGTTCCCATACACTGTCCATGCAGCAGAGCCAGGTGTGCCCCCTGCTCGTGCTTCCAATCACTGATGTCTTCAGCCAGTCACCTCGAGCACTGTTCAGTTTTGGGCATCTCACTACAGGAAAGATGTGCTGGCCCTGGAATGTGCCCAGAGAAGGGAATAGAGCTGTGAGGGATCTGAGCACAGTGCTGTGGGAGCAGCTGAGGGTACGGGGTGGGTCATTTGGAGAAGAGGAGCTCAGAGAACACCTTATGGCTCTGCAGCCCCTGAAAGGAGGTCACAGTGAGGGAAGGAGCCAGCCTCTGCTCCCAGGTAACAGGGATAGGACAGAAGGTAATTTCTTTAAGTTGTACCAGGGGAGGTTCAGGTTGGTTGTTAGTAAGAAAATGTCTTCTCAGAAAGAGCAGCAATGCATTAGCACAGGTTGCAGGGAGATGGGTGAGTCACCATCCCTGGAAGTGTTCAAGGAGTGTGGACATGCAGTGCTCAGGGATGTGGTTAGTGGTACTGGTGGTAGGTAGACAGCGGGACTACATCATCTTAGAGGTCTTTTCCAACCTTAATGATTCTATGATTCAGTAACTGCTGCTGTACATAAATATGAGAGATGAGGGGAGAGGAGGAATTGATCATTAAGCAAAGGTTTGTGAGTGTGTGTATGTAAAATTGTACCATCTTCATCTTTCTCTCTGCAGCAGCTCACGGGGAGTCCAGTTTCGATGTAATTCTCTCTGGTGTAGTGCCAGGCAGCACAATGCAGCACAGCTCAGAGGTACTGGCAGAAATAGCTCGGATACTTAAGCCTGGGGGTCGTGTCCTCCTGAAAGAACCCGTGGTTACAGAATCAGGTGAGAGAATCTGCATCAGGCTTGCCTTTGTGGGAGCAAAGAAATTCCTGTGAGAATTAGGCTGAAATGAAAGGCAGCAGGAACACTTTCTGGCATTCAGAGATTTTCATTATCCTGAAATGCTGACATGGAATGGCAAAGGGTTTATCTTCTTTAAGACATGCAAAGTCTGGACTAGATGGAGTGTCATCTCAGAAGACACATCTGTCATGCTGGAATTTTGGTGGATTTGGAATAAAGTGCAATTGGGACTACTAAAAGAAGGTGTCCAAGAGAAGAAGCCCATAATGATTTTGGATTAAGAAGTGACTCTTAAAAACTTCTGCTTGCTGGAGCAAGGTTGAGTGTTACGGCTTTGAATATAGCAGTCATTATAGCAGTTCATGTTTTGAAAAATTCCTGAGTTGTTCACTGTGCAATATGTAAAAGTGTTTGGGGGCTTTTGTTGTTTTGTGTCTTTGGTGTGGGGGGTTTCTTTTTGTCCTTTTAAAATTGATGTTAATTGGCTTGAGGAAGGTTTTGACATACGTAGAACGGATCTGGAGCTAGAACCAACTTTATGTCCTCGAGCCATTATTCCAATGAACAAGCTGCTCTGTTTTGTTTTTACTGGAGAGAGCCCATTTTTAAAGCTATGAGTTGATGAGTACTTCGTAAAGGTCTCTTGCTTTTCCAGGTTTCAAGTACCACATTGTTTTTCAGTGACTACCATTCTTGTTCTTCCCTCTTGCTACTTCCTGCTTTTGTGCCTTCCAGAAAACAGCAGCAGAATCAAGACAGCAGCCAAACTCCCTACAGCTCTGACTCTCTCTGGGCTGGTGGAAGTGAAGGAGGTATGTCTGTGCTTAGTGCTCTCAGGATTCTCTCCTGCTGTTACCAAAAAATGGAAGACTACTTAATGAGTAGCAAGGTGTTTAGCTGCCATGTTCACTGTAGATGTTCATGGGCTCTGTCTGCCACAGTCCTTTGTTACTGCAAAGGTGGTGGTGTTCTTTAGGGTTGAAGGGAGGAGGGAACCTGTCTTCTGTCACCACTTGATCAGCCCTTTGTGCTGCACTGCAGCTGGGACTGATTCCCCCTCTGTTCTGAGAGATAAGCAACTGAAGCCAGACACAGCTGATTATCTGTGTTCACAGGAGTTGCAGATGGGGCACTGAAATAAGGTGGCTCAGTGTGAGGTTAACCAAAGTTCTTATGTTACAGCTGCAAAAGGAACCTGTGACTGCAGAGGAGGCTCAGTCAGTCCGAAAGCATTTGGATTACCAAGGCAATGACCTCCTCATCGTTCTGATAGAAGGCAGGAAACCCAATTTTGAAGTGGGGTCTTCAAGTCAACTCAAACTATCCTTTGTCAAGAAAACAAGTCCTTCAGGTAAGGCATGGTGTTTGCTGAACGTGGGATCTGCCCTCCTCTCGATTGACCAGCATGTAGTAGGGGGTGCTACGTACATTTCTGTGGGGTGGGGCTTTCCAGATCTGTTTGCTCTACTTCCAGCAACTAGAGAGTTCAATGGCTGGACTACCTACTGTTTCTTACTTTGCTTTGGCTCCAGGAAAACCCTCTGTGGATCCAGCCACTGCTAAGCTATGGACGCTGTCTGCCAATGATATGAATGATGAAGAGATGGTATCCATTTTTATTTGTGAGACTTTGCTGTCGTTCCTTCTCTCTTCTACTCTTTTCTACTCTAGCTAGTTTCAGTCATTTCTCTTGGGAAACTTTACAACTTTAAGAGGTAGAAAAGCATTCCCAAGGCCAAATTTCTTTGCTGCTCTTTGAGATGTTGGGTCCCCACAGGGGTGGTGAGAGTGGAGAGGGAATGGTTGCAGTGCTAGGGCTACAGCCAGTGGCTTTTCTATGAATGTAACGTAGCAGTGTCATTCCCTGCTAAAAAATCTGTTTGTTGTGTTATCTTCCACGGTATATTCCAGGATCTCTTGGACTCTGATGAGCTGTTGGATTCAGAGGATTTGAAAAAGCCAGATCCAGCCTCTCTCAGAGCTCCATCCTGCAAAGAAATGGGCAAAAAGAAAGCCTGCAAGAACTGGTCAGTGTGGGGATCAGCATGTCAGTGAACCTCCTAACTCCTAATATTGAAACTTCAGAGTTGGATGTCTTTAAAAAAGATTGTGGGAAAGCATAGTTCACTTGGTTTGTGTCCTTTCCTTGTCTGGGCTATTTGAGTGTAAATCCAAAACCAGTGAGAACTGGCTAGCTATGCCAGAACTGCTCCAAACTACAGTGCTGATATGATCAGCAATCTTCTTGGAGGTAGCTGTACAGTTTGTGCAGCCTTCACTAAAATCTCCACTAAAATTTCCACTGCTTTTAGGGAGGAATAGTTTATGTGGCAGATGCTTTAGAGTCTTTTCCCTCTCGGATCAGCTGGAGGAGTGTGCTTCAACACTTGTTCTCCAGTACCACAGTTTGCAAAACAAACTGCAGAGTGTGAGAGTCTCAGAGCCAGCTGTGCTGTGTGACAAAGTGAGGGCTGTTGCATGCAAGCAGTTTTGGAACAAGGATTATAACTCATAGCTTTTAATCAGAAAAAATGCAAGTGACTTCTTTATTTTCTACAGCACATGTGGCCTGGCTGAGGAGCTGGAACAGGAGAAGAAGAGCACACAGCCCAAATCTGCCTGTGGGAATGTAAATATATCATTTTGTTTGTATGTTGTGGTTTGCAGGATGCACTTTGTGTCTGAGAACAGTTTTCTCTGGTGACTGCTCCCTAAAGCAGCTTAGTGCTTTTAAAATGCTGCCTGCTTCTGCAGAGCTTCAGGCTTTACCATCTCCACTCTTTAAAACAGCCTATTATCTTGTGCCCACGTGCTCTGTACCAGTTCATTGTATGCCTACAGTGCGAATGCCACCTTCACAGGAGTCAGTGGACCCTGTACTTCACTTGGTCTCTTTACTTCACAGTGGAAGTAATCTCAGTTCCTCAGGGAAGATCACCTTATGGGAGTACAGTTAGAGAGCTGCCAAAGCCCAACATGCAGCTGTGCCTAGGCAGAGCTGCCCTTCTGCAGGGCTGGGCTGGAAACTTGGTTCCTCTGTGTGAGTGCTATGCCCTGCACCAGCTCCACTACCTGCTAAACAAGCATGAGCCCAGAGGAGGTGGAAGGGAAGCTGGCTTATGCTGAAGAGCAGGTCATTTCTCTAGGTGGAAAAAACATAGAACAGGAGGAGAGAACTGAGAGTTGCCATGATGACAAAAAGTGTTTTTTCTGTCTCTTGGCAGTGCTACCTGGGGGATGCATTCCGCTGTGCCAGTTGCCCTTACCTGGGGATGCCTGCCTTCAAACCTGGAGAGAAGATTCTGCTGAAAGAGAGCCAGCTGCATGATGCCTAAGAACATCATCTCCAGATGTCCTGAAAAGGACCCCTCTGCTTTTCCATCAGCCTGAGTTGTAGAGGTTCTTCTTACAGTTCTCCTCATCCTCTCAAACTCACGTTCTCTGGCCAATACTCCTTGTGGGTGGGGATGCTGTGGGAGGTGACACTGCTGTGAGCTTATCACACATAATCACCCTTGGGCTACGTGGTAATCTTTGGGTGGCCAGTGGCCTTGTACATATGTCTTTTTAATGGTAAGCCTCATTGTAGCTGCCTTGACTTGATACTGAGAAGCTGGCTGTCCCAGCATGTCCCACCAGCAGAGGGAAGTGGAATCGTGTGTCAGATTGACTTTGTGTGTGGTGGCAAGAACCTCACCAGTCCTTCCCCAAGCCCATGTTGCTCCTTACCCTTATTTTACATTGGGAGTCAGCAGCTGTGGCTCAGCTCTCAGGGTGGCGTTGGGCTCCTTGTGCTTTTGAAATTTGAACCTGAAATTCTTTACCAGGTGAGGGTTGCTTGGCAGCTCCTGCTGCAGGTCAGGAGCAGAGAGTAGTACTCTTTGCTTTGTACTCCTTGGTAAACTCTGGCAGGCATGATGAATTTCCAAATGTTTTGGGTTTGTTATCCCCCTCAGTCACCTGTTTTCGGCAGAATGACAAAGGTTCACTCCCACTGAGATAATCTCTGCCCTTGAGGCAGGGAAAAATTAACCTTCTCCTACACCCCTGACCAACAAAAACACAAGGCAGTCTGAGACCATTGCCTCTCATGGTGGTTATCCAAGTGAGTTACCTGCAGTGTCTAAGAAGAACATAGCAATAACTTAATTTCTGGTTGATACTATTTGCATTTTTACTGCTAATGAAACATCTTCACAGGTGCAGGGTGAGGGAGTTTGTGGTGCTCTGTGCCAGGCTTGCTCCTCATCCAGAGAAGGAGAGGAGGAAAACCCAACTTGTTCTGCAGGGTGTGACATCTTGTCATTGTTCTTCCTGAGTTGCACAATAAACTCATGTAGGGGTCTGGGATGAAAAGCTGTTCTGTTCTTAAAATAAATGTGACCAATAGTAGAGCAGAGCTGCTATGAGTGGTATTTTAATGTTGTGTCTCTCCTTTCGTGTGGCTTCTGCTCACTCACCTGAGCCTGGGGCTGATGGGGACTGATGGGACCATGTCAGTGCTGGCTTGCAGAGTGTCCAGGAGTTCTACAAGAACTGCTGTGCTGAGAGTGTGACTCAGATGCATGGTGCCCGTTAGGGAATCAAGGTGTTCAGATTCACTTGTTTATTTGCAACAGGCTTCAGAAAGAGCCTCACTTCTGCTTGAGAAAGGAGTTGGCTTGCAGGCAGAGCTGAGTGTGAGAGAGTCCTTGAGGTGTGCAAAGCCTGTGTGGATCAAGGGGCAGATGCTGCTGTGTACTCTGCTTACCTGGGAGCCAGCAGAGACACGGATTGGTGGAGTGACCTCCAACAGTGAGGGATCTCTTCCTCCTGAGTCCTTGGCTCTTGCTGAAGAACTCCCAAGGAGTCTGGAGCCCTGTGATAAACTTCCTGACCAACAAATCTGAGAGTACTCCCACTGAGATAGCCCCTGAAATGCTGCATCTCTGGAGCAGCAGCAGTACAGCATTGCTCTGGGAGCTGAGTGAGGGGAAAAGGTCCCAGATAAGGGCAGACCTTAAAGCGAGCTCTGCTTTCCTTTCAGGGCCAGAGAAGATAAGAGAGGAGGTGGCAGAGACTTTTGTTTCACAGTGATTCACTGGACTGGAATTTAAACAAGCTGGAAACACTTTAAGACGCTGCTGAGTTCAGTTAATGACAGTTAAGACTGTAATCTTGTTCTCCTCTTCAGACAGCATTGCTTGTCTTTGCTGTCTGAGAGGCCCTCAAATGGGGACGGATTTTGGCAGAGGGATATCTGCTGGGTGAGATTATACTGCCATCAAGCTGTTTTCGAGGAGCATTTCTTCTTGTCCCCTTCCCTTGGAAACCTGAAGGTTGTTGAGAAAAGGGCATGCATGGCACTGAGGGATGAGGTTAGTGGGCACGGTGGTGATGGTGGCTGGATCATCTCCGTGCTCTTTTCCAGCCTCGTTTCTGTGGCTCTCTATGGGTGAGTGGGGCACGCTGCCCATGGGTCAGAAAGAAGACCGTAGGGATGAGGGCAAATTAGCATTTCTTCGTTAGTTAGGAAGCAAGCACTCATTGCTTTGTGCATATATAGATCATAGAACCCTTTTTTGCTCTGTGAAATTGTGTTACAAATTGGGAAACAGAATTATTTGCCACATAGTGATGCCAAAATGAGAATTTACTATTAACAAACTACCAAAGTGAGCCCTGGACTTGATTGCCTGACTTCAGTCGTTCCCGTTTTGGACTTGGTCTTGCAGCAAGCAGATGGAGCTGCAGGGAGAAGTCTCAGTGCGGGTGCATGGATGCCTGTCTCTTTCCTGGCTTGCTCTGGTTGCGTGGTTTCCAGTCTCCAGCCACTCCTGAGGATTTTTGCTGGCTTCTCTGCTCTTCTGCCTCCCTCCAGTGGCTGTGCTCTGGCTCTCTTGCTCCAAGTCCTGGTGCACAGCCAAGCCCAGTCCTGCCAGCATCACTAGGTTTGGTGGGAGGTGCTGCTGCCTTGGGCATATGGAAATGGTCTGGATGCTGAGGCTGCCCTGCATGCAGAACCTGGGAGCATGGGGGGAGTTTGAGCCCCATTTCCAGCACATCAGATGTGCAGGTTCTCAGGAAAGCCTTTCTTCACAGAGTGTGGTCGGGCACTGTAACGTGCTACCCACAGAAGTGGTGGAGCTCCTGTCCTTGGAGGTAGTTAAGACACAAGCTGATGCTGCACTAAGGGATGTGGTGCAGTGTTGGGGTTTGGTGGGTCAGGCTGGCGGTTGGAGTCATGGATCTTGAAGATCTTTTCCTATCTAAAGTTTGATTTTATGGAAGTGAATCAGTGGCTTCCTTGTCCTGAGCTGTTTTTCTCCCACAGCCTCTTCCTATTCTGACCCTTCTACTGCCTCCTCTTTTCATTCTCCCGTTCTACTTCCCTCCACCTTTCTGTTCTTCCCCAAATTCTCTTGTTTTCTCACCTCTTTTCCATGCCAACCACACCTATCCACAGGAGACCTCACCACACTGACGTCCACCCTCATTTCTGCCCATTTTCCCATTTCTCTTCTCCTTTTTGGTTTGGTTTTCATTTTCTCCCTTTGCTCTGCCTACATTTCCCCACTGTGATCTTTTCCCTGCTCCCCCTGTGGGTTCCCATTGCCATTCCCACTCTGGACAGGGACAGACCCCTTTCTCAGCATGCAGGGAGCAGGGCAGTGTGTTTATCATCACTCAGCATTCACGAAGGCACTCATACACGTGATGTATCCCCTGCAATGGTATCTTTCTGAGAACTGAAAATCTGAGGTTTGGTTCCAGATTAAAGAATAGCTGATCTACAAAGGCAGCTCCCCATGTTTCCTGCTTGTTCTTGCCAAAGCCCTTGAGATTTCAAGAGATTATCTCAGCCAGTTCCTCAAGTATTTGTGGTAAGTAACTCCACATCTTGCTTGCTTCTCTGTTTGGGGTCTTCCCTGGTTCTGGCTTGCTCCTGTGCCTGAAAACAGTGCCGCAGTCTGACCCTGCCAAGCTTGGGTGTGAGAAAGAGGCAGCACTCTGAACGCCTCTGCTTTCTCCAGGCCACATCTTTGTGGCTCTTCCTCTTGATGAAGCAACATGCTGAGCCTTCCCTCTGCCTTCCTCTTGTTTTTGGTACAGTTATACGAGCAGTGAACCATCTGCAGTCCTTGGTTTTACCTCATTTTGTACCTTAGCTTTCTGATTTTCCCCTCTGCAGCTTAGCATCCATCAGACCAGGTCACCTTTTAAGTACCACCTCCAGAGAGCACAGGAACAGGAGGTTCCAAAATGTAGGAAGCCAAGCAGGTGAACAGAAGGCCAGCATTCACCCCAGGGTACTATGAGAAATGGCTGGTATCACTGCAGGACCTCTCTCAATGACTTCGCTACAAGATGAGTGAGCTGATGGGACTCACAGGAGAAAGACGAGAAGGGACAGGCAGTCCTGGCAAGACTACCTGATGTGAAGTGCTGATGTGAAGCTAAATGGGAGAAAATGGCACCTGGGAGGAGGGTAGGGGGGAGCACACTGAGTGCTGCCCTCACGGGGCCACGTCTGCTGGCAGCAGGGTGACACAGGCCACAGCATTGCTTCCTCTGCTGGATCCATCCCCTGCTGTGAAAGGGCTCTGGGGTTAGGGGAATGGGGAAGTCCTTCCCCCCACACCCATGGGGTGTGTGCTTCACCCATCCAGGCTGACAGTGAGCGGTGGGGTGGATCCAGCAGCACACGTGGCAGGCTGCGGCGTGTCAGTGTCCAGGCCCTGGGCACGTGGCTGAGAGAAGACCATAGATGGAATCAAGCAGCAGAACGAGGAGATAAAAACTGGGCTGAAGCTCACTTCAGGAACCCAAACAGGACGAGCCTCAGTGCGAAAGAGGAACTGCCTGCGCTGGTGCTGGGAGGACGTGGCCACCACCCCTCCGCCGCACGTGAGTTGGATGCTGGAGGTTTTCTGGAGTGGTGGCCGAGGAAGGACCCATGAGGATCCCAGTGGCGAGTGGCATCCTGCCCCTGCTGCTCCTCACCTGGCTGCCCGCTGGTGAGTGCAGGTGACTGTGGTCTCACCCTGCCTGGGAGGGGAGGAGGTGGTGGGGGTGAGCAGGGCACTGCCACTGCCTGGGGACCCGTGGGCAGGAGGGTGCGTCCGTCCTCAGCTCTGTTGGGAGCGTGGGGGGATTGCAGGGCTGCAGCACCGGCCCCTCCAGGACTGCCTGCAGGGAAGCTGCCCGGAACTGGTGTCCTCAGGGCCTCACGAGGAGGATGTGGGTATTTCACAGTGCAAACCCAACCTCTGTGCTGCTTTTTCTGCAGGACTTGCTCACCAGTCCCCACACAAAATCAGTGTGCCCTTATGGTCCAATCTCACCTTCCAGTGTCTGCCCTGGATGGTACCAAACAGCCCTGACAAGGAGGTGGTGTGGTGTAGCAGCCAAAACAAAAAGAAGACAGAGGAGAAGGTAGAGGAAGACAAGGTGATCCGTCTACACGGGGAAAGTGGTCCCTCCAACCTCACCCTTACAAGAGTGAAGAAAGCACATGCTGGAAACTACACGTGCAGGATGAGGATCTCACCCTGCAGGGGTGGTAAAAACAAGAAAACCTGCCCATGCAAGAGCCACGAGGCCATCGGTACCCAGCGGAGGGGTGGGGCAGAGATGGGGAGCAGGTTGTGCGTGGTGGGTGGGAGCACCAGCTGCTGGAGGGAGGCACAGTTACTTAACGTGTCTTGTGAGCAGCACGTGCTGGTGGAATGCATCTGCTGCGAGGTACGGCCACTCACTGTTTTGTTTCCTGCAGAGCGAGGTGGCCAGTCAAAAACTTCGGCCGCCGTCATGCTGTGCAGGTTCATGGTCTGGGTAGAGAATAAGACCGTGCACGTGAGGTGGTGGACGTGTCCAGAGCTTCATGAGGACACCTCGGAGCACTGTGAGGTGGATCGCAGCGATGCCAGCCCTGGCAGCATGGATGCAGCCAGTGCAGAGCCCACTGTGTGTAACGTGTCAAGCAGAAGCTTCATAGGCATGAAAAATGCCACCCAAGGGATGATTTCCAGTAAGTGACACTACTTCCCCCAGTTGGTGCCACTGCCCCTTCCTGGGTGCTCACATGTCCCCCTGCTTCTAGGCTCTGAGATGTCTCCAACCCACGAGCCTCAGACCCACAAAGGTGAGCCCCAATTGCTCCAGGAGGAGCATGAACCCAAACCTGGAGCTGCTGTGAGGACAGCAGCTCACACACGTTCCTGTGCTCCTCAGATCTTCTAGCAGCCATCTACATGTATGTCATCCCCGGCTTAGTGGTCGTGACCCTCTTCTTCCTGCTCTGTATTTCGGTGTGCCTGTGCAGAAGGAACCGAAGGAAGGCTAAAGGTAAGGCTGAGCCTGGGCCATGCTGCTGTGGGAGCTGGGGACCACCTTCCCCATGGGCTTCTTGGGCTAAATGAGCCACGGGAAACCCCATCCATGCAGGTGTCCTCTGCATTAAAAATAACAGCACTCAACCTTTTCTTTTTTTAGGAAATCCTGAAAGCAAGCGTGTGGCAGAGATGAATCAGCTCAGCACGGTAAGGCAGGGAGAGCTTTTTGTGTGCTGTGTTCTCCCCTCTGACAGAAAGCACTGGAGAGTGAACGCTGGCTGAAAGGGTTTTGGAGCTTCAAAAACCTCTGTAACAAGCCAGGCCCTCCTGGATAGTGGGAAATAACTCGTTCCAGTCCCCGGGCACGTGCAGAATGGAGAGCTGAAGGCTCTGCTCACTGTTGTCTTCCTCTGCAGCCTCCCCCAGCACCTCAGACCGAGGACGTGACGTATGCGAAGCTGATCTTTGAGAAGACGGGGACAATACCTGAGCCCTCAGAAGTGGTGTACACGGAGATAAAACCGCTGCAGAAGAAGTAGGGAGCTGAGGATGGCCACGCTGCCCTGCAAGGGGAAGGTCCCTCAGCAGGATGAGTGAGAAAGGAGGGATGTGCAGCTTGTTCATGGCTGCCATGGCTGTGATCCTTGAAAACCAAGTGTTTGCCTTTACCAAGTGCAGTCTTGGCTACCAAACCCTGTGCTGGTGGATGTGCTGGTAGAGCCCTGGAGCAGTGTTCATTTCCACACCGTGTCCAGATCCAGCTTCTGCTGTGCTGGAGTTGGTTCTGCCCTGATTCAAGCACTTGAAACACAAGAAGCAAGGACATGAAGGCATCCTTGGCTTTGGAGAGGTCCAGCATGTATACAGCCACAGTCCACCAGTGACCAGCCACCAACCTGATGGAAATCCATTCACCTTCACCCCCTGAGCCTAACCGGTCAGCCAGCTGCTCACCCATCACCTCACCCAAAATGTCAACATCAACCAGCTTCACCTGGCCAGCTAGCAGGGTGGCCTTGCCATATGAGGAAGCCAAGTTTGTTCATCAGGACCTATGTAATATACATGTGTATATACATAAAATATCTTCTCTCTTCTCCTTTTCTCTTAGTAAATAGTTTCTATCTCAACCTATGAGTTCTACTTTGTTTTTTCAATTCTCTCCCACTGGGAGGAATGGGGCTGAGCCACCTGTGGGGTTAAACCTGTGGGGTTAAGCTGTTTAACACTTCCTGGGGCTGCAGTGGTTGAGGGAATGGCAGACCTCTGATGAGAGTGTGCTGACACAGGGTGACTGTGGGGGTTGTGCTTGTACAGTAATGGCTAGCTGTGATGTTCTTCTGTTTTTTCCCATCGCTTTCAGAGCTCTTTCAGAACCTCTTACTGGGATGGTGTTATTTACCACCTTATGTGTCATGTGTGTTCCCTGCTGTGCTTTTTGTCACCTCTGGGTGCTGGATGAAGGTTGTCTCTTTGCTGTGCTGCGTGGCTTTGGCTTAGGACAGGATAAAATTGCGGTTTGGGATAGGGATCAGGTGCTTGTGCTCTGTGCTGCAGTCATCTCTGTGCTTCAGGAACCATATTGTGGAGACTGCAAGCACACGCTTTGCTTTCTCTCCTCGGGAGCCAGGTTATGGGGGAGGCGAGGGGTGGATGCTTTGTGTTGACTCCTCAGCCTCCCTTTATCTTTCGCTTTTCCTTCTCCCCCGGATGAGTTACAACATCTCCTGGGAATGCTGAATATCCTTGGTAGATCTACCATGTGTCTAGCACCAAGGGAACTGGCAGTGCTGGAGGTGATGCTTCAGGCCGACCGGGAGGGTGCGCCTCTGCTGGGCACTGTGCACAGGGTACCCCAATGCCACTGAGTCACAAAGGGGAAAAACACATCCATCCTGCAGCAATGGGGATCCCAAGGGCTGAACCACGGGAGGCTCCTTCTGAACACAGGGAAACGCTTCTGGACTGTGTGAGGGAGAGGCAGCGGAGTCGTGATCCTTGGAGAAGTGGGGCAGCTGTAGAAAAGGGGACAAGAAGGGAAACCGAAGCGCCCTGACGTCCCCTACGAGGCAGCAGCCACGCGTGGCCCTTAACAACAACCGGCGCTGCCCTCCAATTGGCTGCCGGCGCCGCCCGTCTGCGGAAGGCCCGCCTCTTTTTCCTTGATCCGCCTCGTGACTGGCCACACCTTCCCCAGGCTAGGAAGCCGCATAGGGCGCCGCCATTTTCTAAGGCCGTGCCTCGCCCCGTAGGCGGCCTCGCGCATGCGCCGTGCGGAGAGAGGCGCGGTCTTCCGTATCCGCGCCTGCGCGGGCCCGGCCGCGCCGGGAGCGCGCCCGACCCGGAGATGCGCGGGGCGGAGGCGGCGCGGGTGGGGCTTTGCGCGCTCCCGCGGAGGGTAAGGGCGACCCGGGGGGTCGGCGTACGGTTCTCCCTTAGAGAGTGAGGAGATGCGCTGGATCCCACGCAGGGGTTTGGGTCGGTTGGTGGGGCTGGGTTGGGTTGGGTTGGTTGGGTTAGGTTGGGTTGGTTGGATTTGGTTGGGTTGGTTTAGTTGGTTGAGTTGTTGGGTTTGGCTGGTCCGGTTGGGTTGGTTGAGTTGATTGGGTTAGGTTGGGTTTGGCTGGGTTGGTTGTGTTTGGTTGGGTTGGATTGGTTGGGTTTGACTGGGTTGGGTTGGGTGAGTTGTTGGGTTTGGTTGGGTTGGGTGAGTTGCTGGGTTTGATTGGGTTTGGCTGGTTTGGTTGGGTTGGTTAGGTTGTCTCTGCTCATGCCCATGGTGATCTGTCCCTTTTGGTGGAGCGGTACCTGCCCCACGCCCCCAGTCTTCTTGAGACCCCTTTTGATGAGCATTGAAGGGAAGGGCGTTCATACAAATGCGGACCCAGAGCAGTGTTGTGCAGGATGAGGTTGATTCTGTGAGCATCCCACTGAGCCCAGTGCCTCTGACTGGGGCTGACTTGTGCGTGTTGTTGTTCCAGGAGCCGGGCATGAAGTGCAAAGCAGACGAGCTGAGCGTTCCCTTGGAGGCCCACGTGTAGCTCATGGTGGGGTGAAGATGCTCCCTGGCGTGGGTGTGTTCGGGGCCGGCAGCACCGCCCGCGTCCTGGTGCCCTTGCTGCGAGCGGAAGGGTTCTCCATCGAGGCGCTCTGGGGAAAGACAGAAGACGAAGCGAAGCAGCTGGCCCAGGAGATGGACATCTCCTTCTACACGAGTCGCACCGACGACGTCCTCCTGCACCAGGACGTGGATCTGGTTTGCGTCAACATCCCCCCGCCGCTGACTCGGCAAATTGCCGTCAAGGCACTAGGTACCTTTTGTCTTTAGGGTTGGACTGCAATTACCATGTTCACTGAGGATAACATCAGGTTGGCTGATGTCTCTGAGCACACGAGCCGTGCTGCTTTGCTGGTGTGCTTTGCCTCTCTGCTCTGCGGTGACTCGCACTGATATAAATATCACCATGCTGCTTAGATATGCAGAGAGAGATGCCAGGCTCGTGGTTTATCATTCTGCTGTTGCATTTGTTTCTTTCCAAAGCACTGCTGTTGAAGTATTCCCGTTTTTGAATGCTTCAACTGCAGGTTAGAGCTGAACTACTTAGAATCTCTTCAGTCAGGAAATCAATGCTTCCCCAGCTCTTTTGGCTCTTGATTGTAAAGCATGAAGTGCACTAAACGGGGGGGATTTAAACTTTTATGGTGAATTATTAAATGAACAGAGAGGGGTGGCATTAATGAGAGGAAGCACAGCCGTTATAGTGCTCCAGGAGCACAGAGGTGACATGTATGCTTGGCTGCAAGACAAGAGGAGGGAAGCAGAGAGCTGAAAAAGCCACAGGAATCTGTAAGTTAAGTAGGAAAGGGTGATTTGCTCTTCACTTCTGCACATCCTGAGCCAGTGTCGGGCAGCTTGCTGTGATTCAGCACTCCAGGGGGACACAAAATGAGGATGGGGCAGATGGCAAGTGTGTTTTCTCTGTGTTCAGATCAACACAGTGATGTTTGTCATCAGAAGAGTCTTGGCAGCGAATGGCTGATGATGTTTGGTTGGTGTTTTAGTGGTTTCCAGGCTGTGCTCTTTGATTGCATAAGTTTTTTACTGACAGACACTCATAAAGAAGCCTGGGTACAGCCCTGGTGTGGCAGGGTTGAAGCAGTAACCCTGGACTGAGTTTGTGAACCAGACAAAACAGCTCAAAGCCCAGAGCAGAATTCAGATGGAGATGAGCATAATCTCCTGGTTTATCTCCATAACAGGTAAAGCAAGAAGCTCTAATAAAACCTGTGCTTCTTTTGATCTCAGAGGATCTCTAATGCTAGCTGTGTGGTGGATGTGCCCCAGCTGAAATGCACACCTCTGTGTGAGGTGAGCCTGGGGCCGAGTTCAGGCTGAGGGGATGTGGTGAGTGCAGTGAGGCTCAGCAGGCAGAGCATCAGCAGTCTTTGCAGTGGGATCTTTCCAGGATGGGTAACGCTGCTGTTTGTGCAGAGCCCAGCTTCGTGGTGCCTTGTGGGATTTAGCCCTCTGGTTTTGTGGAATCCCTGCAGAGGATAGCGTGGGTATGGTAATGGTGGAGGAAGGAGGCAGACAGGGCTCTTATCTCTGCTCTGTCTTGGGACAAACACACGTTTCCTGTTCTTGAAGCAGGGTAAACAAACATGCTGTGCTCTTTGCATATTGTGCTTCCCATCTCTGCGGCCAGCAGCACAGAGGTCTTTCCAAACCGCATGCAAACGAGATATGACACAAAGGAATGTGTTTTGGAATGAGCTTGCATTTGTTGAGAGGCTGCTAACCAGCAGCTGCTTGTTTGTGAAGGCTCCTCGGATGCTCCCAGCATCGTACAATGGATGCAGTGCTCCAGCAGGGGTTTAGTTGGACATCTGGGTGCAGCCTTGGGTGCGTTACTAAAGGGGATCAAGAGCTGGGGCTTCCATCCGATGGCATGGATGTATTTACAGAAGGTAACTAGCTTTAGTGGTTGGAGTCAACGTTATAACTTGTGCTAACAGATACAAAGCTGGGGAGTAGGTTTCATTAGGCAGAGCGGCCAACCTGATTCTGGATAAGGACAAACTTAGGCTGGGTCTTGGGGAGTAAGACTGGCTCTCTAGTGTCCTAGGAGGGCTTCGGTGCTCCGCAGCAAGGGGTTTGCTCTGAGCTGTGTGTGGAGAAGATGCCGAGGGCTGTGGTAGGATGGCTGCCGTGGTGGCTGTATGGGGCACCTTGTGTGCCTCCATCTCCCCACCCCTTCCCAGTATGCGTGTTGGAAGGGACCAGGTGTTGTTTTTCTCCTAAAGCCAAAACACAGCATCGTGCCGTGTGCTTTTAGGAAGAATCATAGCATGGCTTAGGTTGGAGGGGACTGTGAAGCCCAGACAGTTGTGGGCAGGGCTGCCAGCCACCAGCTCAGGGAGCCCACAGCTCTCTGTGCAGTCTGCTCCAGTGCCTCACCACCTTCTGAGTAAGAGCTTCTTTCCTAACAACCAACCTAAATCCCCCTTCTGTTAGTTTTATATTCTGTGCCCGGGCCACCGAGTACCTGCGATTTCTATTGCTGATAAATTCACAGTGGTGGTAAAACAACAAAACCAAACCTCCCCTCCGCTCATCTCATTTATCTCCGTGATGGTTTTTTCTTCCCCTCTGGCTGCACGGCCGTCCGAGTGATTTTATAGCCGCAGCACTTAAATGGCATTGAAAAAAACCTGTCAGAGTTCATCTGTCGCGATGTAGAAATCCTCTCTTGATTCGGAGCTCTGTGGGCGTTTGTCAGCTCTGTAACATCTTGGAGGCACTCGGAGTCTCGGCGTGCTTAGCATTCTTATTTTAGTTCCCAGGCCTTTGCTTTCTGAAGGCCTGAAAAACGCAGCTTCCCCGGGCAACCCTGGGGGGGCTCGTCGAGCTTTTCTTGCCCGCGCGTGCCACGCCGTTTGTGTTGCAGGCATCGGGAAGAACGTGATCTGTGAGAAAGCTGCTACCTCCGTGGACGCCTTCAGGATGGTCACAGCCGCCAGGTATTACCCGAAGCTGATGAGCATCGTTGGCAACGTTCTCCGCTTCTTGCCTGCCTTCGTGAAGATGAAGCAGCTGATCAGAGAGCGCTACGTGGGCGACGTGATGGTGTGCGACGTGCGCGTGTATGGCGGGAGCCTGCTCAGCCACAGGTACAGCTGGATCTGCGACGAGCTGATGGGGGGAGGCGGCCTGCACACCGTGGGCACGTACATCATCGACCTCCTCACCCACCTCACCGGCAGGAGAGCGGAGAAGGTGCACGGCCTGCTCAGGACTTTCGTCAAGCAGAACACGGCTATCAGCGGGATCCGCCACGTCACCAGCGACGACTTCTGCTTCTTCCAGATGCTCATGAGCGAGGGCGTCTGCTGCACTGTGACTCTCAACTTCAACATGCCCGGGTCGTTCGTGCACGAGGTCATGGTTGTGGGGTCCGGCGGCCGCCTCGTCGCGCGCGGCACGGACTTGTACGGGCAGAAGAACACCGCCCTCCAAGAGGAGCTGCTCTTTACAGACCCTCTGACTGTCAGCAAAGGCCTTTTGGACAAAGACCTTAAAGACATCCCTCCTCTCTACCTGAAAGGAATGGTGTACATGGTGCAGGCGCTGCGGCAGTCTTTCCAGGAGCAGGAGGATCGCCGCACGTGGGATCACCAACCCGTCTCGATGGCGGCCTCCTTTGAAGACGGCTTGTACATGCAGAGTGTAGTGGAGGCCATCAAGAAATCCAGCAGGTCGGGGGAGTGGGAGGCTGTGGAGGTGATGACCGAGGAGCCCGATGCCAACCAAAACCTGTGTGAGGCGCTTCAAAGAAATAACATATGAGCATTCCTGCTTTGGGGAGACAGGGCAGCGAGCGCTTCCGGCTGCAGCTGTCAAAATCCCCTCAGGTTTTTTAAGATTCCTGTTGAATAATTCGAGTTTCTCAGCTGCTTTGTTTCTTGTTTCGTAGTGCCACGCTGTGATGGAAACGATTCTGTTTCTGCAGGTGTGCCGTGCTCATCTCGGAGGCAGTTGGGAAAACTCGAATTGCCCTTTGCAGTTGCAGTCGTGGGGTGAAGCGCGGGATCTCTGCCGCTGCAGGGCTCGGTTGTTTTAACAGTTGTAAACTGAGAGCGAGCAGAGCAAGATCAGGGAGCATCTGTTGTTCAGATGCCTTCGCTTTCTCTCTTGGAGTCCCATTCGGTTTTACTCCTCAGTGATATTTTATTAAAGAGTTCAGGGACGTAACGCACCCCTAAACTGCCACAGGACAAAGACCAGAAGGAACAGAGTAAACTTGGTGAAATAAGGATTGGCCTTTGCGTAGACATCACTGCCAATGAAGCTGTAAAACCTGAACCTTCCACGTATCTGACGGTGGAGGTGTAAGGAGGTCTTGCCTACCTCTCGCAGCTCTCCTGCGTGCTGCCTGGGGAGCTGTCACTCTACACACACGCTGATAGCTGAAGGCTCTGCCCTCAAACACTGGATGTGAACCCTGTCCAGCAGAGATGGCTGCTGGCAGGTCATGGGTGGAAGTCTGCTTCTCTCCAAGGCAGGTATGAGAAAGGGATAGTACAGATTTACTACGTTTATTTTACGTACTTGAAAGCTTTTTTTTTTCATGTATTTCCCACTAAATGGCAACCCTGTGTATTTATGTACGTTAACATGCAAACCACTGTTTCATAAGCTGGGCCTTCCTGAAAAGTATCTGACTTGTTTTCTACAGAAATAAATAATATGAAAGAAATGTATTGTTTGTTAAGTGTGCAGCTGTGTGCTTGTGTGTGATTTGGCTGAGCTGAAAGCTCACCAGGAGGTAGAGGTGTCTCTTCTAACATGACCTGCTTTCCCCCTAGGTGAGAAATGGACAGCAGCTCCCTGTGTTTGGACAGCACTGGGCTATTCCCACTTCTTTGCTTTTCTACTCTCAGACTAAAGCTGTTGTAAAGATAGCCTGTCTGTCGTGGGCCTCCCACGCTGTTGTGGTGAATGAGGCCTTTATTTTCTGCATGACTGGTTGTAGAAATTGCTGGAAGATGCAAGGTAAGGAGCAAAATCCTCACGGGTTTGATGGGACCACTCTTTGCTCGGTTTCTAAATGAGGCATTTACCTTCAGGTATTTATTTCTTTCCAACATAGCTTCGACTTCTGACAGGAGCAAGTGCACTGATGTGCTGTTGTGGAGGGTGGGAGCTTGGCTGCTCCATGGCTCTCACTGCTCTCATCTGTGGGCTGGAGGAAGAAAGCAGATGGGTATACGCTGTTCCCAGCTGTAGCAGGCACACCAGTGGAAGTTCTGCATCCTTCTGCAATGCTTTCTAGGCAGAGGATTGCTGTTGTTGCCGTAGCTCTAAGCATCTCTTGGCTGTGGTGTCTGTGTGCTATGTAAAGCAGGTGAGATCATGTCTCCTGAGCTCACCTGGAAGAGTCCCTGCCTTCATTCAGGCTTCATTCGTGCTGGTTCTGGAGAGGCTATTGTCCCTGCATTGGGAAACCTCCTTCATGCCTGTCGTAGACCTGCAGTGGGCAAGTTCAGGCCTCTGGGGGAAGCCAGAGTGGCACAGGCAAGGGCAAAGCCTCCATCTCTGGGGGCTGAGCTATGGGGACCTGCAAGTGTCTGGCCCCTTCCCATGGCCTTGGTGGCCTGTTTGGCATGCAGTGCCTGGCCCTGTACCTCCTCAGAGGGACTCCCAACCATCCAGCTCACCCACTGAGCTGGACGCTCACCAAAGCCCCCTCCCCATTTCTGGAGCAGCTGCCCTACCTGCTGGTGCTGAGCCTTCACCATCCTCTTCCTCTGGGCACATCTCATCCACGCTGAGGTTGATGTAGTTGTACAAGGGGCGCAGGCGTGGCAGCCGTCCTGGAGGGAATCGGGGAATGGCTGAGGCTGGAAGGGACCTCAAAGACCATTGAGCTGCACCCTCCTGCCCTGAGCTGGGTCTTCAGCTACTGGGATCGGGCAGCCCAGAGGTGCAAGGAAAGGGCAGCCCAGTGCCAGGGCTTCACTCACAGCACTGGTTCTGAGAGGAGACGGGGGGGAACGTTACTGGGACCAGGACAGGAGCTGCAGGAGGAAGTAGATGCCCCTTAGCTGGGGCTGCCTGCTGGGGTAAGAGCCAGGGATCTGCAGCCACGTCCCAAGAGAGGAAAGAGCAAGGACAAGTCTGCCCAAGCATCACCCCCCCCCCCCCGCCCCCCTCAGGGCCGCTGCATCTCTGGGAGCATCAGGAGGGCTGTGGCCCAACGTTCCCCTACAGCCACTCACCCAGAGCGTCCCGAGACGGGACCTTCTTGCATGGCTTTGGTCTGCTCGTGCTTTTCCTCTTCTTGCTCGTTTTCTGCAGCTCGGCAGCGGGGTTGGCATCGCCTCCCAGGGCTCTCGGCTCCTTGGCGGTGGGGTGCTGCCCGTCGGGGTGCTGCACGTGCACGTCCGGGCTCCCCAGGGGTGCCGACATCTCGGCGAAGACGGCTCCGGGCTCACAACGTCGGCTCTGCCGCTGCTCGACGGCGCGGGGCTCCGTGCGGGGACCAACGGCAGCACCGGGGGGCGGTTGGGAAGGGGGAGGGGGCCGTTACCCGGGGAACGCACCAACACAGCGGTCGAGATCCGGTCCGCAGCTCACGGGGGGAGGTGGGTGAGCCCAGCACACGCCCACCCGCACCGCCCGCCCCTCTCTCCGGCGGAAGCGGCCGTTGCCGGGAGCGTGCAGTGGGGCCGGGCCCCACGTCGGGACTGCGGGAAGGCTCCCGTTTCTGATTCCTCCTCCCCCTCGTCCCGTCCCGTCGGACGCTCCGCGTCTCGCCGTGCTTATCACAGCTTATCCTGACGTCGATTAATTTATTCCCCCCCCTCCATTCCCCCCCCGCCGCTTTTCTTTCCGGAATCTTGAATCCGAAGTGGACTCAGCTCTGATGGGTGCCACCGAGCTCTGCTGGAAGAGGTACGGACGTGAGGTTGTCCTGCAGTTCCGAGCAGCGTCTCTGCTTCCCTGCCCCCCCCCCCCCACACACACAGCTGCCCCCGGGCCAAGTGAGGAGCTGCACACGTAGATCTGTTTGCCCGAGCTTAACCGGGTCTGCCTGCGTCTCTGAGAGGCCGTGGCATCTTGCTGGTGGCAACAGATGCTGTTGATGCTAAGGTTGCTAATGCACCGGTAGAGATGCTTTCCTGGGTGCAAATCAGGTCACAGCTGGGAGGGGCTGGCCCTATTGCTTCGCTGTGTCTGTAGGCGCACGCTGCTCCTGCTTCCCTTGCGCTTGCCCCAGTGCTCCTCTGCTCCCTGCGTGCAGTTACAGCTGAGCAGACGGTTCAGCGGCGGCACACCGAGCTGGCAAAAGAAGCGCGTTGTTTTTGCAGGGGCAGTGAGTCGAGTCAGCTCAGACCTGGACCAGAGCTGTCCCAGGGGCCGAAGCACAAGGGTGGGATGCAATCTGCACATTCCCGCTGGCACAGGGAGCCCTTAGGATCTCTAGCAAGCCCTATCCTGCTGCACTAGCATGCTTTTGGTGGACAGGAGCAGAGCAGCTGCCTGAAAAGTCTGCTCATGGGAGCTGAAGGTTTGGCTGCTTTGCCCCAGGGCAGGATGATGCAGGTGCTGGGGGCTGTGTCCGGCATGGGAGGGTTGGCTGGGAGCTCCCAGAGAAGGAGTAATAAGGTTGTGTGATCTTGGCGAGATCCAAATCCAGAGGCAGTGTGACTTGCAAATCAGGGAGTGGGTGTCATTTGCAAATTGCCTGCAGCGGGGCAGGGACGTGAAATGGGACCCGTGTTCAGGTGCAGGAGGAGCCTTCCATCCCCTGCCTGCCATCAGCCTGCCTTTCCTCCCTGGGTCCCTGCACTAATTGTCCGCTCTGTTGCCGGCCCTGATTCCAGTCTGTCATTTTGCACCTAAATTACTGCCTCTGGAGGCGAGTTCAGATCGAGATCAGATGTGAGTTTCAAGGCCAGCAACTACTCTGGAGTAATCTGCTGGCAAACGAAGAGAGCCCATTCTGACTTAGTTCTGTCCATTTGAAAGGAGATGAAATAGTGAGAAAGCAGCACTCCTTTGCTGCAGCCTGAGAGGCTGAGTCCAAAGCTTTTCAGATCCAGCCTTCCCGGGGTGGCTGGGTACAAACATGCCCACCGGTGTGCAGCACTCAGCGCTGCTTACATTGCCTCTGAGCTTGTGTCTGGGAGATGAATAATAGCATTTTGCTAATGGGTCTCATGTCAACAAGGGTAATTTAACAGGGAAGACAGCAGTGCATTAGTTGCTATGAGTCAGGCTCGCTCAGCCTCGTCCTGATGGTTTATTGGTTTATAAATTAAATGGGGGATGCTGTGTCCTGGCAGTGCTGGCATGCTGAGGATCCTAAGAGGGGCTCTTCCCGTAGGGCTGTCTCTGAAATCTTTGAATCGCAGACCCAGGAGTCACATTTCCTGTGCTGAAGGTGGTTACAGAGTGCAGACGTGAGGATCAGTGCTGGTTAGTCCCACAGTAGGGATGGTGCTGCTGGATCCCTCACCTGTGTGAAAGAAAGCACAGAATCACAGCACGGTTGGGTCGGAAGGGACCACAAAGCCCATCCTGTCCTGCCGTGGGCTGGGTGTCCCCCAGCTCAGGCTGCTCAGGGCCCATCCACAGCCCGGGGCACCTCCAGGGATGGGCACTCACAGCTCTGGGGTTGTGTCCTGCTTGCAGGTTGTCCCTGTTCACGTAGGGTGGCTCTGCAGCGAGCTCTGCTCGGTTCACTTCCCGCTGGGGGTTGGTTTCTGTTGCAGAGACGGAGGCAGCAGAATATGTGAAGGGCCATCCAAGATTTCTGGACCCATTCCTCCAGACCCTACGCTCTTTCCAGAATATTACAGACGCCCTTTCTCAGGTGAGTGCTCTGATGGAGATCCTGAAGAGCATCACAACGGCATCATTTGCGGGCTGTGATGGAAGAAAACAGCCAGGTGAGATCCCGATAACCTGCTTTTTTTCTTTCTGTCTTTCTCTGTAGCTCGAGGGAAGCTGGAAGGAAATGCTCAGTGGTTGGATTTTACCTCCCTCCCCCTGGACTTGTCCCCCAGCTCACGCCATGCTCTGAGCAGCACCCACCAGCCACCGCCAGCCCCTCGCATCCGCCCCAGCGGGAGGGACTTTTTGGACAAGGGGCAGAGGGGCACGCTCGGCCTCCTGCTGCAGCTCAACGGGCTTTCTCTTGGTGGGGATCTGCCAGCAAAGAGTAAGCATGGCTGTGCTGAGCTCCAGAAGGGAGGTGAAGCTGAGCACTGGCTGTCGCCCGCTTGGCTTTATGTCCTGGCATTGCCACGAGCCCTGCCTGGTGCTGGTGTGGTGGCTGCCACAAATGCTGTGCCAAAATGAGAGGCAGCTGAGATCTTCCAGAACAGGGTCAGCCCAGGAGTGTGCATCCAATGTGGGGGGAAACGCACAGATTGTGTGGTCTGCAGGAGGGGGGAGAGCTTGCTGTTTCCACGGGTGGCTTTGGGGATGGAGCTGTCAGCTCTGGTGTTGTGATCCAGGAGCCTACGTCTGCTGGCAGAGTTTGAGGGCTGAAAGCTTTGTCTCCCCTTGCTGTGCAGGGAAAGAGTCCAAGGACTATGAGAAGGAAAACATGAGGCGAATAAAGGAGATTCAGAGGAAGTGCAAAGAGAGGGAGCGAGCCCAGGAGCACCAGCAGCCCAAGCCTGTGAAAGCACTTTGGAAATCCCAGAAATACGAAAACGTGGAGTCAAAGGTGAAGGCCAAACTGCAGGTGGGTACCCAGGGGGCTCTTGAACTCCCCTGGCTGGGGATGCAGGTCGGAAGAGGAAAATCTCATCACACCTTCTGCCTGCCAGCTCCTGCCTGGCTCTGCTGTCATAGGAATTGGAAGGCAATTCTTGGCGTTGGTGCAGAGCGGTATCCCTGTCCTGAGGTGCATCCAGCTGGCTTCTCAGCTTTGCATGTCTGGGGATTGTGCCAAAAAGTGGTGGTATTCTGCTCCACTGACCACTGTCCCCACCCTTTCTGCATGGCACTGTGACAGAGAAGGAGAGGTTGGCTGTCATGCTGCTGCAGACTTTGGGCCAACTCTCAAGACCCTGTGGGGACACCGGGCTGTATCAACCGTGTAGCTGAGCTGGAGCAAGTGTGGTTTCTGTTCCAAGTGGGTGTTCAGTCTTCTGTAGGTTTTGCTTTGCTTTTGTCTTCTTTCTTATCCTTCCTCTGGATAGTTTTAACTCTAAGTAGCCCCTCTGTTGGAGGCTTTCCAAAATGCACCCAAGTGGCTGCAGCCAAGAATGCACTGGAGATGCTGGGTGAGCATCACCACTTAAGTAAGACCTTCCTTGCTGCTTCGTTGCTGAGCTGAAGCCTTCAGGTTCCTCCTCATCCCTGCATCACTTCCCTCCAGATTATGGCCCCTTAGCTAGTGCTACAAAGATTGGCAAGGTGATTTCCAAGTGGTTCCAGAATCCATGTCCCTTCTTTCTGATGCACCGCCAACCTACTTTCTGCTATCTGTGACCTTCCACACGCAGGAGCAAGCCCACCTGTGCCTTAGGAATGAATGCAAACCTACGCTCTTGTTTGACAAATCATCTGGATTGGAGGATGATTGAGATCATCTTTTGTTTTGGGGGAAGGGGGTGTTCTCTCTGCAGACAGTTTCTGCGTGGTGTGTTACTGTGCTCCCAGCTCGGAGGCCCTGGAGCTGACTCATGTTGCTTTAACCATTGCTGAGGCCCTCCTAGAGCTGGCGTGCTCCCTTCAGAGCATCTCCATCTTCTGTGGAGCTCCTGCTCACGGATGGAGTTGGTTCTGTTAGGATTTGGAAGTCAGGCATAGAGTTTTTTCTCCTCCATCTCTGTAAATTGCAGCTGCTTCCCTGACAGCAGCAGCCAGCATCGCCTTGCTCTGAAGCTAACCACTGCTTCTGAAGACGCCTCCCTCCCTCTGGTCTGCATCTCTGTAGGGTTACCAGTTGCCAGGTGTGGGTTTGTTGTCATCAGCAGTCTGGTTTGGTCTTTGCTGCCTGTGGTTTGTGCACAGAACTTGAGCCAAATCACGGCAGGAGGAGCACGTTGTCCGTTGTCTGCTGGAAAGCTGTGGCTGAGCTTGTGGTTGACCCCCCAGGCTTTGCTGGCAAGTTTCTCCCTGCTTCAGCATCCCTTCACTGAGCTGCTTTTTCTGTTTGTTTTTTTTTTCCCACCTTTTCCAGGAGGGCTCCCCACCTCCAAATCCAGAGGCTCTGAAATTCCTGCGGGCGTATTCTCGCTGTGGCTCTGGGATCAGGCCGAGCAGACCGCTCTCCCCAAGCCCTGCCTGCGTGAAAGCAGGCACTGAGGCTCTGCAGAGCCAGGTGAGTTGCACGCTGCCTGCATGTTCCCAGGGGTTTCTGTCACCTTGCTCCTGCTTTGTGTGCTTCATGTGGGGTCAGCTCAACAAGGCAGGTTGTAGGTTTTCGTGGCTTTTGGTGCCTGCTTTCTCAAATTGTGGCAATCAGTGCTGTCTGTCTATGGCCCCGACTTCTGAGTCGGGATGGGCGAAGGGTCTGTGTACCTGCTCAGTGTGAGATGCTGTCTCTTATGAGTGTAAGAGCATCTGCCTGTACGTGCCACGCCAGCTCCCGCTCTCTACTTTCAGATCCAGCTGGAGGGCAGTAGCATTGACTTCATCAAACACAACGCCCTCAATGCCAGGCGGGCCCCGCTGCGGCGCTCCCACTCCCTGCAGACGCTGTCTGAGCTGCTGAGACAGAAGCAGAGGGAGCAGGAGGAGTACAACACCAAGCAGAAGGGCCACGTCCCCCAGTAGTACGTATGCCATAGGGGCAGGGACAGCCAGGGTCTCTGTGGTCCTCGGGCAGTGACGTGGAGACCAGCAGGGCTCCGTGCCTGGGCAGCCCTTCCTGCCAGCTGTGCTGCTGACACCAGTTCTGCTTGCCCTGCAGCCTGCTGGAGAGGAAGGAGCAGTGGCGTAGGCAGATGGAGGAGCAGCTGCGAAGCCGGCTGGATCCTGACGCGCCGCCCGGCCATACCGTGATGCCCGAGGGCCAGCGGCTGGAGATGCTCAGCAATCTGAAGCAGAGTAAGAGGAAAAGAAACATTATTTGCACTTAAAACACAAGGAATATTTTAGCTGGAAGAGATCTTTGGGGGTGTCTAGTCCAGCCCTTGCTCAAAGTAGGAGTACCTTGGAGTTGGAGCTTTGGTGCTGCTCCAGCTGCATTTTGAATCCGAGGATGAGTATTTTCTCCAAATCCCTGCTACCATTTTAACAACTGAACAGTGAGATTGTAGTGTTAGGAGTAAAGGGGATTTCCCATCTGTTCATACAGCTTTTTGTCTTTTCCAGGCCATGAGCAGCTGGTAAAGGACCTGATGATGCTGCCGATGCGTGCAGACAACCTCAGCGTTCAGAAGAGGCGGGCAGAGCTGGAGAGGAACCTCTCTCAGATAGAAGAGGCCCTCAGAATTTTCTCCAGGTCCAAGGTCTTCATCAAGATGGACTCCTGAGCCAGTGGGGCTGTGAGCGGTGCGTGAGCATCCCAGGGAAAGGAAGGGGAGGAAGGCAGATGGAGGACCCTGTGCCTGCAGTGGTGTCAGTGCCGTGTCCAACACGCAGTCGGCAGCTCTTGCTCTTGCTCCCAGCGCTGTGTCTCATCCAGGGAAATGAGAGGGAGAAGAGCTCATTGACTGCGCTGTGCAGCGTGGAGAGCAGTTGTCCCCGTGCTGGTTGACTTCTCACAGAGATCAGCTGACTGCTCGGGATCGACGGCGCAGATCTCATCGCTTCTTCTTTTCCCATTTCTAGAAACTGGCAGGAGGTCCCCCACGCTGCTGCTGCCTCTGGAGTTGCTTGTCCTTCTCCTTCCCCCTGGGCACGGCTCGTTCTGGACACTGCAGGCTTCACTGCACACGGGGCCTGTGCCCTGGGCTCTGTGCTGACCTGTCCTAAGCACGCAGCCGTGCCTCTGTCCCCTCTGCTCTGCTGCATGCATTCAGTAGCTCAAGGACAGCAAAAAGGTGCAGAGCTCCAGTGCTTCTCACTCAGAGAAGAGCTGGGGTGGAAGCAGGGGGGGTCCTGGTGGGGTGTCTGGAGAAGCTGTTATTTGTGGGGCGGAATGCACTCTGATAAAACATATTCTGCCTCCGTTGGTTTGTCCTGGTGGACTCAGGAGTGGTGGTGGGCAGCATAAAGAAGCAGTGTTGATGCAGTGCAGCCAGGAAAGCCATGAGACCCACGGTCTGAAGTGGTCAGTGGGCAGGGCAGGGCCAGGCAGGTGCTACTGTGCAAATGGACTCCGCCTCTGTACCATCAAATACCCCACAGGGGCTTCAGCAGCTCTATGTAGGGATCCTGCTTTGTGGAACAAAGGAAAATTCAGCCCAGAGGGCATCTGTGTTCTGGTCCATCTGCTGCCCAGAGCAGTACCAGCTCCACAGCTCAGGACCTTGTCCAGCTTGCTTAGGAAAATCTCTAGCAGCACTGCATGGGACAAATGCTGCACTGCTGCAGGCTTTCCCGTCCCAGGGCAGGATCTGGGGCTTACCAGGGTGGTGAGATGTTGCCCCGTACTATGCCCTGGGCTGCTGGGGGACAGGGCTGCTGCCAAGCCCCAAGGAAGCTCCCAACACCCGGGGCTGGAGGAGGTGAGGTACAGCCAGAAAATGGCCCCATACCTCCTTGGGGCTGTCCTCGGGGCATCAGCACCACGCTGCAGTGCACTCCCTGCTGTAAACAAGCCTGGAATAACCAGCTCTGCTGTCTGCATCTCTCTCCTGCTCATCTGGGGCCCGGCTCAGCTCTGGAGAGCTGCAGGTCCTCCTGTAAGGCAGATATCACCGCACAGCAGCACCCACATCAGGGCCCCGAGCCTGCCCTGGGCACAGGGGCTCGCTGTGCCCAAAGCATCCTGAGCATGCAGTGTAGGACAGCTCTGCAGTTAGCCTCACTGGGCTCACCCAGAGAGCAGCAAAAACACGAGTGCAGAATTGTTAAGGAAGCACCTGCCCCAGCCCACAGCACCAAACCCATTTGCTGTCCTGGAGGGAGACTTGCTGGCCCCTGCAGCGACGCAAACGATGGACAAACGGGGTGTTTTCTAGAAAAGGTTTTACTGTCCATTGCAATATATTACTTGATGATGCATGATTTGATAAAATAATTAAAAAACCCACGTGGTTGAAAGAAGGGAGGTGAGGGGCTCAGATGGGCAGTGCCTGGCAGGAGCAGGCCCCAGGGCAGGGACAGGGCAGGGTTAGCCCCGCTCGGCCCCATTGCCCCGGTGCCCACAAGCAGTCCGGCTATAGGGTGAGCAGGGTGCCGTCCTCCCGCACGCTGCCTCGGCCGGGGCTGCCATCGTGGCTGCCCAGGGACTGCAGGGAGCCCTGCGAGCTGTGTGGGGACAGGCTCTGCGGGAGGGGTCCGTCGGCAGGGCCCCCATTGGGGCAGCCCACGGGGCCGTAGTGGGGCACACCGTCGCTCTCGATGACCAGGTCGCCCTCCTCGTCGCTCTCGGCTGTGCTGTAGTTGCTGAGGTACTGTGAGGCCGGGCTGGGGGTCTGCTGGCTTGGGGTGCTGTCCGTGGACACCCCCGAGCTGCCCGAGGCCTTGCTGCTGCGGATGACGTTGTTGCGCTGGTTGGCCGGCTTGACGGTGATGATGAGGTTGTGGCTGTTGGCCACCATCATGTCCGTCACCTGGTCCAGGGACTTGCCGGCCACGTCGATGCCGTTGACCTCCAGGATCTCGTCGCTCACCGCCAGCAGCCCCGTGCTCTCCGCCAGGCCGCCCTTCACCAGGCGGGAGATGAAGATGCCGGGCACCTTCTCGACGCCCTGCGGGGCCACGCGCACGCTGACGCCGTCGCGGATGTAGAAGCCCAGCGGCTTGTCGGAGCCGTGCTTGTGGAGCCGCACGCGGCGGTGGGTCTCGGGCAGGATGTCCACGTCGATGATGGAGGAGATCTGGCGGAAGTCCTGGGGCATGCCGATGAGGAGGTGAGGTTTGGTCCGGTAGTGCGCGGGACGCAGCAGCCCCTTCTTCTTCCTCTGCAATGAGTTGGAGGCGAAGACACCGGCGTCCGACTCTGCTGCGGGGAGCAAAGGGGGATGCGGTCAGACAGCGTGACCTCGCCGATCTTCCCCACCAAGCTCTTCCTGTCTCCTCCGGGCCCATCTCCTGGGATTACCCAGCGTACACGCGGCTGGGATTAGTGGGATCGAGGCGGTGATTCAGCCTTAATCACACTTTAAGCCAAGCTCTGCAGTTTAACGCTTGAGCTGCCGGCTCCGCCAGCCTGGGGGCCGCTGCCGTGCCCTGGTTTGGGGCTGGGAGAGGGAGCCCACACGCAGCTCCCCACGTGTGACCCAATCCCTTATCTCTGTTGGAGCAGAGTGGACAGATCAGGGCCACAGAGCTCAGCCACGCCCAGAACCGGGTTGCTCATCTCCCAGTGCTCCATCCCAGGGCTGCAGTGTCCCCACAGCCCTGGACATCCCAACCCATGCATCCTGCCAGTGCTCCTTGTTCCACCCCCAGGCACTGCTATGCAGGATGGCTCTATCTCCCCCAGCCAACCGCTCTGGGGCTGTTCAGTGGGTGCCCTCCTTGGCTGCATCCCCTGGGCCCATTCTGGTTTCTCCCCACCCTTTTCCGTGGTGGAGCTCAGATCTGGATGCTGCGTTGCCACTGCATCCCTCCAGTGCCGCACAGGGGTTATCAGCACACTCAGTGCCTGCAGACCCAGCAGTCGTTCTGTCACCAATACAAAAAGCACCCAGTCCCAAAACGACCTCAGGAGGACGCTGAGAAAGCCCGGCCCCAGTGCCACAGCAAGGGGAAGGCAGCACACTGCAGCACCCATGGAAGGGGCTGCCAAGTGGAGGTGCTCCCTGCCAGCACCCAGATCCTGCTCTGGGCACGAGGGAGCCCTTGGCACCGCAGGGACATGGGATTTCTCCTAGGACGAGCTGGCCTGCCAGGGCTCCTGGGTTATAAATATCTCCCTGCACTCACCGCCTGCCTTATTTTTAGCTTGGGGAAGGGCGGTGGAGGCTTTCCCACAGCTATTTCAGCACATGGCTGCTCTCTGGGGGGCGAGAGGCAGCCGGGCTGTGCCGCTCAGCACCTTGGGGATGCACTGGGCATCCTCCTGCCCTTTCAGTGAGCCCGAGCCCAGCCCTGGGGCTGAGCACCCATCCCTAGCCAGGCACCACTGGGACATCTCCCCTTCCCCTACGTGTGGGTGGTGCCAAGGGGAGCCAACGTGTTGTGGCTTTTGCTTTTCAACTCCATGGTATTGGAGTTGAAAATCCACACATCTGGACACACTGTGTGCACATTCCCCGTGCACCCAGCGTGTGAAGGAGACTCTGCAGCTGCCTGTGCTCCTCAACAACCTGGGGACTGGTTTGACTACAGCCCAGCCCTGGGATGACCTGGATCCATTCTAAATCAGGCATGACTCACCCGGGGCTCGCTCCTGGCCTCTCTGTGTGCCCCTCTCACAACCCCTCTGCTGGGTTCCTGCCCTGTGCTGCAGCCCTGGTGAAGGAGGGGATGGTTTGGAGTTGCTTGAGTGGCCCCAGAAGAAACCCATACCCAGGGCATCCCCCATGCAGGAGCACAGGGAACTTGACTGAGTGGCACAACGTCACCCAGAGACTTTGGGCTGAGGATATGAGCTGGAGCCACCACAGTGCTCAGGATCCATCCCATGCAGCTGCACTTGGGACGCCGCTATCGCAGCTATTTCTCACCCCAGCACAGGGAAGCTGCTCTGCATGGAGCCCACACCATCCCAGATGCAAAAGCGACTTCCAAGAGGCAAAACACACGGGCTGAGTGGCCGCAGTGTCCCCTCCTCCCAAGCCATCCCCCAGCATCGTGGGAGGAACAGAGCCGGCACAGGGACTGCCGCTCACCCCGCGTACCCCAAGGGGTGGATCCCAGCCCTTCTCCAACTGACACTGACCCTTTTTCTGGATGATGACCCTGAGCAGGGGGTTGGCGGAGGACAGGGCCTTGTGGTAGTTGTCGTCGTTGTTGATGGGCAGCAGGTCGCCGTGCACGTCGGTGTAACCCAGCAGCACGTCCACACGGGGGATCTGGTGCACGCTCTGCAGGAGACGGTAGAAGTCCTGGAAGGTGCCCGCGCTGGAGCGCTTCATGGCAAAGCGGCGGAACTCAGCATCAAACTGCAGAGGAGGAGGAGGAAGAGGAGGAAGAGGAGATAAAGGTGGTGCAAGCTGGAGGAGGGTTAGCAGGACCCCAGCTGTTATTAACAGGGCATGAAGGTAGAGATGGGGAAGACACACGTGGGGACGCCGGGTGCATCCTTAAGGGCTGGCAGAGGCACATCTGGAGGAGGCACATCTGGGTGAGCACAGGGCTGGGGCTGGCAGAGGCACAGCTGGGCGAGGGTGCGCTGGGGGGGCGAGCGAGCACCCATCTGGATGCACACGCACATCTGGATGTGTGTGCACATCTGGATGCCCCCTCACGCCAGGGAGAAGGAAGGTGCGGGGATGCACATCTGGCCCGAAGCATTCCCGGCGTGACGTGTGTGCCGGCAGCACGCATCTAGCCCAGGTGTGCACATCTGCCCGAGGGCTGCCCCCGGCCCCCCCCGAGCCGCCCCCGCCTGGATGCTGCGCCCACCACCGCGCCGAGCGGGAGGACGGCCCCGTCCTCCAGCTACCGACCCCGCGCGGCGCTCGGAGCCGTGCCGCTACAGCACCGGGAGCGGAGCAGGGCCCCATCAGCACCGGCATCAGCACCGGCATCAGCACCGGCATCAGCACCGGCATCAGCACCGGCATCAGCACCGGCATCAGCACCGGCATCAGCACCGGCATCAGCGCTTACCTTGCTCTTGACCTCGATGACGGGCTCGGCGGAGCGCGCCGGCGTGCGGTGATGCTTGGCCATGCTGCCCGCACCGCACCGCCCCGCGCCGCCGCTCCCGCGGCCACGGGGGATTTTCACCGGCCATGACGTCACCGGCGGGCCGGCCGGGCGGCGCGACGCCATTGGTCGAGGCGGGGCTCGGGGGCGGGGTCAGCGCGGCGCGGCGCGCGGCCGCGGAGCGGAGGGGAGCGCGCTGACAACGTCGCCGTAGCAACGGGGGCGGGGCCGGGGGGGGGTGAGGGGACCCCCGCGGGCAGTGGGAGGTCGGGCATCGTGGGGCCGCGGGGGCATCAACCGGGGGACGTGCCGAGCCGGGAGGGGCCGCCCGCAAATCGGACCCTACGGCTGAGAGCCGTGTCCCAGCGCAATCTGAGCTCCGGCATCTCGGGGCTGTGCCCACCGGCCCCGGGAGCTGTTCCGGGCACGCCCTCGGCGGGTTTGCTCGCAGTGTAACAGTGCTGAGGTCAGACGGATAATCCCGCCGTCGCCGGGGTCGGCGCTGACGCAGGCGCTAGTGACGGAGGGCTCTCAGAGCCCTTCACCTCGGCGTCTGGCGAAGCGGGGTTCGTTGCTGCAGGACACGTGCCGGGCTTGGCTCCTGCTCTGAGCCCAGCCCGCGGGGTCAGGGCCTCGAGCTGGGCAGACACAAGGCCACAGCCACGTCCCTGCCCCCGTGGTCACCGCTCTGCGGGACGGCAGCGAGAGCTGCTAAGGGCTCGGCACCCCCGGGCCCTCCAGCACTCACTGTGCGCCCACCTGAGCAAAGGCCGCAGCCAGACCAGCAGCAGACGAAGCGCTTCAGCCTCAGCTGGGGCCGTTCCCAAGGGCGGCCTCGGGCACGGGGCTGGGCTTTCCCTGTCCCGAGGGCCGTGGTCCTCGCCTGACCAGGTGGGGTCACCTCAGGCCACGGCTGCAGCCCAGCTGCGGGCAAACGGCGGGGAGGGGCCTCGTCCCGTGCCGGGGCGGGCCCTGTCCCTCAGCCCGCACTCCCCACACGGCAGCTCCGCCGGGCCTGCTCCGGCCGGGGGACGGGGCTGTGTGCCCAGGCCTGAGGGGAAGCTGCGGCCCGAGGGGGCCAGTCCTTTGGGAAGTGGGGCTGGGGACACCACCACACCGCGACATCACCGCGACCCCGGCCCCGCTCCGCCGCAGCCCCAGGCGGGCCCCGGCCCGGGGTGGGGGTTACTATGGTGACGCGGCGCCGAGCGCTGGAGCCCCCTCCTCGCTCCGCCCCCTTCGCTCCGCACGCGAGGCTGCTTCCCATTGGCCCACGTGTCCGCCCCCTTTGTCCCGCAGCCAATCGCTTGCAGCCACCGCGGCCCTGCGGCTGGGCGGGGCGGAAGTGGGCGGGGCGCGGAGGTCGGCTATATAGCTGGCAGCGGGGGGCGACGCCATACGTGCGCCATGGTGGAGGTGGAGGAATTGTCGCTGTCGTTGTTGGTGCGCAGTCCCGCGCGGCGGCACCCCGACCTGCGGCTCCGCGCAGCGCCCGCGTGGAGCGTACGGCGCCTGAAGGCCGAGCTGCGCCGCCGCGCCCCCGGAGCTCCGGTACGGGCTGCGGAGCGGAGGGGGGGGCGGGCTGACGCAAGGCCCGGGCGCGGTTGCGGCACCGAGAGGGCTTGGGAGCGGGGGGCTGCGCGGGGCCGGGGTGCCGCTTGGTCCTGTGGGCGCTAATGCCATTCTTCCTTTTCCTTTAAGGCTGAGGAGGATCAGAAGCTGATCTACTGCGGGAAGCTGCTGCTGGACCATCAGTTCCTGCGAGAGTTCCTGTCTGGGGTAGGATCGCTGCTCCGTCCCGTGCTGAAGCACTCCGGCGCGGGGACGCTTCTCTAAACGTGTCCCTGTGTTTCTGCAGGAGGAGCTGCACGCTCTGCACTTGGTCTACAACCCGAGGACTCCCACAGATATCCCAGGGAGCGGCACGGAGGTAATTAAGCTGGGTTAAGGCACTGCTTATGTCTGTGGATGCCCATCAGTGCTGCAGGTGTTTGCTGCTAGTGCTGTGATTTTTGGTTTGTGGTTGCTGTGTGAGGTTGTATTTAGATTAAGCTCTGAAACAACTGATGGCTTGTCAGTATGGGTTTGGATGGTGCCTGTTAAGAAATACCTAAGGTATAAGGTAGCTGTAGTGTGCTGCCTGGAGGAGCACTGCTTTCTGCTCAGATCTGTTTTGCTTTATAATGCGTGGCCTGTCAGACTCGGGCTCAGTCACATAGAGGATGATGTGGTTGGTGGGGGCAGCTCTCATTGCTCTGTTGGCATGTGGGGAAGGAAAGACGTAGGTGAAGATGTGTTACCTGCCCTTTAGTGACTCAGATAGCAGAGGAGGAGCTAGATGGCTGGTCTCATGACTTACTGGCTCGAAGTGCCAGTGTTCAGACTCATTTCTTACTTCTAAGTGTATGTGCTGAAGTATGTAGAGGTACTTATGCTGCCTGTACTGAGCGACTTGAACTTTCCTACCCGTGTTGCCAGATGTGAGTCACCCTCTGAATGCTGTGCAGCTGTGTCACCACAGAACAGCTCTTGAATTATGTACTCCAGATGGGTGTGCAACCACAGACTTGTGGTAGCTGATAAGTTGGTCTGTCTCAAGCATGAATTCCTTGGTTTTTTTCTAATTGCACTTCTGTAACCAGATGGGACCTGAATGGGGGTTAAAAAACGTGAAATGCTGCAACATATGGTGTTTTATGTATAAGGCACTATTAAGGGGCTCTAAAATAAAGTTGGTGGTGCTTGTAGCACACTGTGGCACCTAGAGGAGCCTAGTGCAGAACAAAGGGTGTGAAATGGGTAACAGTACCTCTAAAATCAGAACTGTGCTCAGTGGAATGTAGTTGTTCGCATGAGGTTCGTGTGGTGTTCTCAGCAGTCCCTCAGGTAACTATGGTTGTCTCTTAGGTTAAAGCTGCTCAGCCAAAGCTGATGCCAGAAGCTAGACAGGACCCTGCTGCTGCCTCCTCAGGTGGTCAGGAATCAGCAGAAGCCAGTGTCAGGTAAGTTCATCTCTGAGACCCTCACTGTTGGGTGCCAGCTCTGATATGTACATTAAGGCATATGGGAGTGGGAAATAGACCAAAGGGGCTAAAGCTGTGTGAAACCCAGCGAACGTGGCACTGCTGTAGTAGCAAATCTTTTATTCATTGGGGAGAGATGTTCCAGAGGGAAGAATTTTTGTTTCAGTACAGGAAATAGCAGAAACTACTTAATGTCCTTTAATAAATGGCTCTTGTGGTTTTTTCTGGTATTTAACAAATGTGTTTAAATTTGCTCAGGCCTGAAACAGCTCAGCATCCTTTCCAAGCTGTGCCTCCAGGGTTTTCTGCATACACAACCTACAGCATGCTTCAGATGTCCTGGCTTCAACAGATCTATGCAAGGCAATACTACATGCAATAGTAAGTCTTCCTGAAGGTGCCAGTGGGAAGTAGAAACTGTAATAGGAGGAAATGCAGAAGAGGAAGGACTGTTTTCCTGTAGTGTAGTCAGAAGACTTAGTGCTCCACTGTTGTACTCTAATTTTCTGTAGAGAATTGAATTCTGCTGCTAAGTCTTAGCTCCTTACCATATTTTTGACTGCTTAAAGTAGTCCGCAGATGAGAAATTGGTCACAGAGATAAAGCTAAGAACTGTGGCAGCCTTCCAGAATAACTTCAGATTGATCCAGATACTTTTTTTTTTTGTAAAATGAAGTTATTGCTAATGTGAAAGTGTGGTTTGACTTGAAGTCATGCAAGTGTTGTCGCAGGCAGCCCTTGTGAAGCACCACCTTTTTGTCCTTGTATGTGGTCTGATTTTGTGCTTCTGAACTTTGAAGGTGGAGCAAGTTCTGAGTGTCTGTTCAGTGTGAAAAGATGTAAACCACATTTCTCTGTTTTTCAGCTTGGCTTCTGCTGCTGCATCTGCTGACCCATCCCAAGCACGGCGTTCTCAGGAGATCCCAGTGACACCCCCAGCTCCTCTCCCAGACCCATTTCCAGCACAAAACCAACCTGGGAACCAAAATGCTGCTCCGCAGGCTAATGTGGCCAACCAGAACTTAAGGATGAATGCCCAGGGTGGTCCTCTCATGGAGGAAGAGGAGGAGGGTGGCAATCGAGACTGGCTGGACTGGCTGTACTCTGCAACGCTATTCTATGTCTTTGTCAACATTGTCTATTTCTACTCCAGTGTCAGCAGATTCCTCCTGGTCATGGGTGGCACTGTTCTGATGTATCTGTAAGTGCATGGTTTGGATATTCGGTGTTGTCAAATGTTTACTGAAGTGCTGCACTCTGGGGGGGGGGTGAGCTTTATGATGTTACAGGGCTTGTATACCTGGTGAACCTCTCATCTCAGCCTGGTATACCTCAGCGTTTAGCAAAAATATAATTACAGCCCATGGGTTCAGAGTGGATGGGTGATGGTGAATCATCTTGCCCCATCTTTTGTGCTGAGGTTTCTGGTGTTGTTGACTTTCCTTTTAGGAAAACTGTTGGAAGCCAAGGCAGCTCTCAGCACAAAGGCCCCAGCAGCTCTGAAGTTCAGTGAAACAATTGACAAGTGCTTGAAATCTTGAAAGAGGGCCTTGGACCTTCTCTGTAAGCTGTGTAGCTGTGTGGGGTTTTGTTACCTTCTCAGGAGAGAAGACAAAGCTAAATATGTGATACGAGTTGCTTTTAAGTTGCTTTAGAAAGGAAAAACTGGGGATAAATCTCTTAAAAATACAGTACAGGTAGCCAGCCCTCAGGTGATGCTTTTGGTATGCCTGAGAGTGTCCCCTCGTACTCTGATCACCAGTGAGGTAATGATGCAGGCCTGTGAGTTTCTGTTGGTGGTCTCAGATGAAACTGCAGCAGCTTAAAAAAATGTGCTTCCATCTATGTGCACAAGGCTGATAGCTTCATCAGGACCTTGAACATACTGCTGATAATCCCCAAATGCAATGTTGTTGAATTACTGTGCTGTGGCAGGAAGGAGTTGTGTTAATGCTGGTTACACACAATCTTTTTGGCTTCCCCAGGCACCATGCTGGATGGTTCCCCTTCAGACAGCGACGAGCTCAGCCTTTCCCAGGTGACAATCCTCCTCAAGCTGCTGTAAACCAGGACCAGAACAATAACTTACAGGTATTGTTTTCTGAAACATGAGTATGAAATGCAGTTAACTGATTATAAAAGTAGAAAAAGTTCTCTAAATCTTTGCAGAGAAGTGTCTTTTGTATTGGAATAATCATCAGCCTGCTTCCTTTTGTGGAGTATTTATATGCTGCTTGTTATCTTCCTGTTGTTAGGTGTTGGAGAGTGGTCTGTCACTGTGCAAGTTCTGTAACTGAACTCGGGTCTGAGTCCTGCATTTCCAGTGACACTTGAGCTCATTGTCAGTGTTTGCTAAGTTAATAGCTGTGAAGGAAACACCTGACTAGATCAACTACATGTGAGTCTGTCCTGAGCAGTATGTTCTTACTTCAGTTATTTGTAGAGAAGCACTGTGTAGGTTTCTCATTCAGGTGGTGAAATTTGAGTGCAGTGCAGCTAGCAGCTGGTTCTTGTAATGCGTTTCTGCAGACTCTCATGGGATGCTCTTCCTTTCAGCAGGGAGGGGATGCGGCCAGAGCAGAAGAACCTGAGGTCCTTCCTGATGCAGGACAAGTTCTGCCAGAGCTGCCACAGGCCAACCCATCCCTCATGAGCACAGCGTGGCTGTTTTTCAAGACTTTCTTTGCATCCCTCCTCCCAGAAGGGCCTAGGCTGACCCGCAACTGACGTGGCACCATTTATGTGGAACATCGTTGAGCTTGAGTCCTGGGCAAATCAGCTCTGACTCCAAGACAGGAGGGAAGATGTGTGGCATTTCTCTGGCCTTCACTTCGGAAGCTGCAAGAAGCCTTAAGCTGCAATACCAGACGCAAGATGATTGCCCTCATTCCAAAGAACTTTCTTCCATAGCATTTATTGGGTACCTATGTAGAGGCTTGGCTTGGATTGTGAACTTGTGCACTAAATGCACAGGCTGTGAGCATGTGTGCAAAGACGTTAGAGAAGCAAATTGCTTCTTCTGTCTAATGTGATTCCTGTTGGAATGTTTCAGATGCTATTTAAATTACACTGAGTGTAGTATCTTAAATTGCTAGATGAGCATTAGCAGGTTTTTAGGAAAGATCTATTGTTAAATTGCTTCAACAATGTTAAGTTTTCCTTTGTAAATATTTTCCTATGAAAGATTCCTTGTGCCATTTCCTTGGCAAAAGGAGGACCTCGGGGGCAGTGACCTCAGCGGAGCTTCAGGCTTCAAATTGCCCAACTGAAGTCCTTCATACTTAAAGCTGATTTCTTCACTCTCAAATCACAGGAGAAGAGTTAAGTGCATCCAACTTTAATGAAAAATTTATACAAGACTTGCATTTCCTGCTTTCAGGTATAAAATCAAAGCAGACTGAGACCTGTATTCAGTCTAGATGCGTTTTCACTCTAGGGCAACTGTTGTATTTGTTTCCTTTGATTTCTGATGTGGTTAAGGGCTTTGATTCAATAAAATCTGCAGTCACTTGTATGTGCTGTACAGCAGAGCATGATATGTGGTCTGAACTTCTTGAAATTGAAAAGCTGTGAGGTTTGGGTCAATTCAGGGTAAGTCTTAATGGCATCAGTGAGTATGGGGGGGCTCCAGTGGACAGCTGGCCTTGTGCAGGGGGCAGGCTGATGTCCCTGTGCTGCCCTCGGGGCTGGTTACTCTAGGGCAGTGATGCTTGATGTATGTGGCACTGTTTGTAGGTGGAAGCTGCCTGGCCCTTCCCTTCCTGCAGGAGGTCAATGCCCTGCAGTGCTCTGACCTGGTGCTGGCTGTGGAGGAGCTGGGGATGGCTGAGAGGTGTTGGGGCAGGATGTGGCTCTGGTGCTGTGCTCTTCTGTTCTGGACCCCTTACTGAGGGGGAATTAAGAACAGGAGGGGGACCCAACTTTTCATGGGGTCTGGTAGAGAGAGGGCCATCAATGGGAGATGAAGTAAAATGTCAGGAATTCTTCACTTTGCTGCCCAAAGCTGTGGGTGCCCCAGGCCATGGATGAGCCCTGAGTTGGTGGGGGGCACCCAGCCCAGGGCAGGAGCTGGGACTGGGTGGGCTGTAAGGTCCTTTCCAACCTCAGCTGTTCTGTGATTCATTTACATGCTCTGAAAGTGATGCCCCCTATTTTGTTGTGCTGGCCCACAGTGTGAGGTGGATGTTGATGTGGCAGTAGAGGTTGGGCCTTCCCACCAATGTTCATTATATGCTGTTGTGCAGCACATGGCAGCAAAAGGGCAGCCTGCTCAAATGGCATCTGATGCATATGGAGCAAAGGTTCCATAGCATTTTTAAGGTTGGAAAAGAGCTCTTATGATCACAGAGTCCAAGCATCAACCCCTGCCCACTCCCAGCAGGACTTCCTCACTGGGACTGCTGCCTCCCTGTCTGTTAGAATGACTGAGAAAACCTTTATTTCTCTCTGTAGATAAACCATCCTGGAAACATCCCTTCTCCATGCACAAAAGAGCCTTTTTGAGAGGCAAGTATAAGCCTCCATTCCAAAATGAGTCCTCACCAAAAAGCCAGTGCTGGATCCTGGGTGGCATCTTTTCTCAAAGAAAAGATGCTACTGAGACTTATCCCCTTGGGCACTGCTGGGTCACTTCAGCCCTAACACTGGGCTAGAGGTGGTGAGCCAGCGGAGCTGTCCTCCTGGGTGGCACCAGGTGAACTCCTCCATGTGGAGGCATTACTTTCAGAGCAACCTACGTGTAACAGGACGGCTTTGCTGTTGCGGTAGTGCAGGCTGTGGATGCTCAGTTCCCCTGCAGGTCGCTGACCGGCAGTGCTCCCGCGGGTACTGGAGGTCGTTCACTTTCTCAACTCAGGAAGAAAACAAAGCACAGGGTGGGGGCTGCCGGACGTGGGCTCCTGGAGGAAACGTGCTCACCCCTCTGCTGGGGACAGGAGTGCTTTGCAGCACCCGGAGTTCTCACCTTCACCCACGAAACTGATGACCAAGGGAGGTGATCTGTGTGTCCTGCAGCTTGGTTTGTTTTTTTCCCAAGGTGCAGGGGTTGGTGATGTGCAGGGTAGGTGTCCACAAAGAGTGGGTTTGGGTTTCTAACCTTTCCTAAACATAGGTTTGCAGAGAAGTAGAAATACAAAGTGTGGTGAGTGCGTGTGTGTGTGTGGAGAGCCAGCGATGGGTGGGCTGGGGGCTGCTCCCTGCACTTTGTTGTACTCCCACTCTACATCCCATGTTCTCCTCTCACCGTGATGCAGTGCACCCCGAGTTACCGTGGCCTTGGCAGCTGCAGGAGGAAGACAACATGCAACCAGACAGGGTTCAAGGAAACTATAGAAAGATTAGGAAACGTGTGATGAGTTTTGATAAGTGGAGGAAGCAGGTCACGTCCTGCTCGGAGGTATGAAAGCAGCCTTCTCCACGCTCAAGAATCAGCTGCTGCTGTTGGCACGTGCTGTTCCAGCCGGGGATGCCGTGGGCTGGTGGGATGAGGCTGGGGACCACCAGGATCTTGCTGGTGCTCATCCATGCAGCAGCAGCCTGCGAGTTTGGGCCGGTCCCATACAGTGTCACTGGGATCGTCTGCAGGATGACCAAGCCCGCGGCGTTGCTGTGTGAGTGCTGCTGATTTAGGAGTATCTACATGGGGGTGTGGGTCGAACCATCAGCACTTATAGTGCTGCAACCTCACCTCCTGGGGTTGGACTGTAGCAGGGGAGAAGCAGGGGCAACTCTGCTACCACGGTTTGGGGTTTTATTGTGAGGGTTTGGGGATCTCGGTGCACAGGGGAGGAATTAGTGCTTCTGCAAAGGGTGGTCACTGCTCTGTCCCAGCCGCACTGATGGTGGAACATGCAGAGAATGATGCCAGGCTGAAGCAAGAGAAGGGACTTCTCGAGGGGAAAAAAATCCTGTACAAGAGACGATGTGTACCTGAGGCTGATATAGGCTTGGGTGAAACGCCCCTGCGGTGCTCCAATCCCAGGTGCAGCCAGGAGGTGGCATCTCGGTATCTTTGTCTTTTTCTTCCACTGACAGTGAACCAGGAGACAGCACAGCTCATTCAAATGGCGTTCAAGAATGCCAAATTCCCAAACATCACCGGGGAAAGGTCCATGCGGTTCCTGGGCACGGTGGCTTACACGCTGGCCAAGTGAGTACTGCTGCACTTGCACGCCATGGGAACAGAACAGGTCTGGGAAGGGAGCTCTGACCCAGCGATTCTCGGTGAAGGCAAAGATAGATGCACGTTACGATCCGTGCCTCTCGGAAACGTTATTTGTGCGTTGAGGCTGAGGCTGCCAGTATGTTGCTCAAGGTCCTTAAGTGCAGTAGAGGGGGAGGGAAATGCTGTGCCCTGGGCTGCTCCCGAGGCCACTGTCGATAGGTGGTGCCAAGCGCCCGCCGTGTGCACAAACAGCCGCCGGCACAGCGCTGCTTGGGTGCGCTTTGCGCTGAGGACGGCTGGGTCTCACGGTGTCGCCCACGGGCCAGCTATCGGGGATGACAGTGGTGCAAGCACAGGGTGGATCTCCGGCTGTGGCTGACGCTGAAGGAGAGCACTGACGTGAAGTTGGGAAGCGCGTCGCTCCGTGCTCCCAGCTTCGAGGGCTGGCCACAAGCCAGGTTCGCGTTGCTTTTAGCATCCAGGTCAGCGACTTGTCCATAGAGCAGAGCGAGGTGGAGCTCAAGGAGAATGATGCCATCGATATTGCCATCAAAAATGTGACAGCCTTCTTCAGAGGGACCCTGACTTATGGCTACGCAGGGGCCTGGTTGTAAGTAACCGAGGGCTGAGCACCCACAGCCTTGTGGTTGGGGTCATGCTGCACCCACGTGCATGTGCTGGTGCGGAATGTCCTCTCTTCTGCCCCCGCAGCCTGCAGCTCTTTCACTCGGTTGATTTTGAAATTGAGTCTTCCATCGACCTCCAGATAAACATAAAACTGAGTGAGTAACAGCTGTTGGCCACAAGCCACGGGGAGCAGCGAGCTGGGCTGTGGGCATCCAATGGCGCGTGGAGCTGGAGGTGTCCTCTGCTGCCCTGCACACATGGGCTGTCCCCAGCTGCCAGCTTTTCTTTTTCTTTCACGCAGTGTGCCAGGAGGAGCAGGTGGCTGCTGACGCCTCGGACTGCTATCTGTCCTTCCACAAGCTGACACTGCACCTCCAAGGAGACAAGGAGTGAGTCTGCTGCCCTGCAGCCAAGTTCCCCCTGCTCAGCTGCTGCTCCTGCTGCAGGGCTGCTGGCTGCCCCTGACTGCTCCCATCCCTGCAGGCCAGGCTGGCTGAAGCAGCTCTTCACGGATTTCATCTCCTTCACGCTGAAGTTTGTGCTCAAGAGAGAGGTATGGCTGCAAGATGACAGCCACAGGTTTTGGTGACAAGTAAAAGAATCCCCAAAACGAGGCAGTGCTGACGCTGAGGGTGCTCCTTTCCTCTTGCAGGTTTGCAGAGAAATCAATATCCTTGCCCAGGTGATGGCAAATTTTGTCCACGACATAGCAGGTAAGTACCCTTGGTTTTCTCCTTGTTTCCTTTACGTGCAGCTTAAGCATTTAAGTCCCAGCAGGACAGCAACCACATCCATTAAAACAGTCCCTCAGAAATGCATGGGATCCCAACAGGAGCCAGCAGCAGTGTGGGGTCAGCATTAGCTCTGGTAGGAGTGAGTCTCCCATCCCATCCCAGTGTGCATTCCTTTTACAGCTTCCAGGTCACCTTCTGCAGCAAGTCCTGGTGGTGAATGCTGCAAGCTCTGCTGCTGGTGCTGTTTTCAGTGTAAGGCTTTTGTGCTTTCTCCCGGCAGAAAATTTTGTCCGAGATGAGGCCATTGGACTTGATATCTCCCTTGCGTCAGATCCTTTAATTAAAGCAAATTATCTAGAATCACATCACAAGGTAAAGTAACGCAGGCTGCTCGGGCACCAAAGGTTTCCTGCCTGTGCTGTTTGAGTCCAGCAGCCCTTCACCTCGCCACCTCTGCTGGCAGATGCAGGTGATGACATTTCATCCTGTCTCCCTGCTGCACGTCCATGCCCCATCACGGTTGCTTTCCATTCAAGGGCCTCGTCCTGTACAAGAACTACTCTGACGTCCTCAGTGACTCTGTCTTCTCTCCGTCGCTGCTGTCGGAATCCCGAATGCTGTACTTCTGGATGTCCGAACACATCCTCAACTCCCTGGCTTCAGCAGCTTTCCTAGATGAGCGCCTGGTGCTGACCATCAGAGGGGAGAAGCTGCAGGTGACTTGCAGGGGTGGCTCCCCCGTGTTACGTGTGCATCTGCTCAGGAATCAGTACGCTCATAACAAGTGCACGCTAGCAGGTAGTGCCATCCCTAGAGGGACAACGTCAGCTGATAGAAAACATGTCTTCTGAGTTGTAAAGCAGTGTGATTTTTCTGTGGTACTCAGAATGGTTGAGGAGGAACTGTGCCTCTGGCTGCAAGCCACACGTGCATGTTCTGCCACATCTGGGCTGCCCTGTGGCTAACAGCAACATCCTCTTTATTTTTAACCACCTGTTTCTGCTTTGTTTCTGAAGGCCCTGTTTGAATTTGAAGACACGGAAGCTCAACAGAAGGCAGTGCATTTGGTAAATTTGGGTCCTATTCAGAGCATATTGTGTCCTTCCCTGCATGACTTCAAGAGTTTTAGGTCAGGCTGATGGAGAAATCAGAGGCTGAAGGGGAGATTGTTGTGTTTTGAAGGATTTCTCCACCCTCCAGGTTGACACAGGGTCTCTGAAACCCAGCTGAGCTGCTGGCCTCTTGTGATCTGGGGGAGGAACTGGGAGCAATAAAGGGGATAAACTGTATGGGAAATTGGTATGAGATTGGGAAGTGGTATGACAAAAGCCTGACTTCAGTTGTTCCTTATTTGACCAGATTTTCCAAGGCAACTCCTATAACGACTCTGTGGCCAAGGTGTGGAGTCTCACCCTTCCTGAAATCACTCTCCAGCCCGAAGGGACAGTTGTGAAGTCGTTGGTAGCAGCAGAGATCAGCATTTTTCCCCCGGGAGAAGAGCCCTTGACAGTCCTGTACATGGAGAAGGTCAGTTCTTGCATCTCCTGTCTGCCAGGACCTTTGGCCAGGTCGCTGGTAACATCTGGAGATGAAGCCAGAATGCATTAAACTCCGGATTATAGAAAGCAAACCAGAATATCCAGATAAGAACTCCCTGCTGTAAGGTGAGTGGAGTTACCTCTGTTCATCTCTGCACAGGAAATCACAGTCACTATCCAAGCTGCCTACGCAGAAAAGAAACTCATTCTGCGCCCTCTGGATTCCAGGTGAGGGCTGGAGTTTAAGTATTTCATTGCTTCATTTAGACCCCGTCTGAAAGCAGTATAATAAAGATTTCTGCACCCCCTATTCCTGTTTTCTCCTTTTTTCCTTCTCTCAGGATAGAGTTTAAAGTCTTTAACTGCACAGCTGACCCAAGTGGAGTAAGTCCTAAGCAAGTATTCTCTAGGCCATCTGTTGCTGAACTGCAACTTGAAGACCTTTCTGTATGAATTGTGTGGCTTTCAGAATGACCAGTCCATAAGAAACTTCCTGCAGAAGATGATCTCAGCTGTTGGGATCCCAGAAGTGATTTCAAGTGAGTTTTCTCTTCAAGGAAGTGCTAAAGTACTCTGTAAAGCCCTTACTATCAGATCTCCTCAACCAATTTATTGAAGAAGTATGCTAATATCTCCCACATCTTGGTGGTGGGGGGGGAAGAGGGGATGGAATGCCAATTTTCATGTTGCTGAGATGGGTTTCTGCTAGATTAACTGGGAAATGGGAACGGCTGGGATGAGAGAAAGGGAGTTTTCTGACAGGCTGGAGGTTGTGGAGCACTGATGCACAGTTAGCTTGGGGCACAATAAGGTTACGGGAAATGATGCAAGCCAGGATGACTGTACCGTAACTGGGTGGTTTTACCAATCCTGTAGCGATTGAACCAGCTTTAAACTCACTGATGAACAGCAAAGGGCTTCATTCGTTTGAGATTAAAAATCCTGAGATCATCACAAGAAAGGTAAGCAGAGTTCAGAAATACCTGGCTCTTAAAGCCTTTTAATGGGAGTATGATCATAGCGACGAAGCATACAATACTAATATAATTTTTTTTTTCTCCTGCCTTTTTAGAGATACTTAATTGTACAGCTTGACTTTAGCTTCCCAGATCACTTGCTGCTTAAGTTTCTCAAGAAAACGTTTTAGAGCCAGTCTCCTTGTACAAGCAGACGGGGTATGAAACAAAATACAGGTTAATCTGAATCAGATTAGTTCTGATGAGAATCTGATGAATCTGATGAGTTTTGCTTTATTTTCCTGAGACATGCTCCAGTTTCTGTGCAATTGTATCTCCACAGAGACTTCTCTCTCCAAAGATCTTGACACCTTCATACCTTTGCTATGTCGGGATCTTTAAAGGAGATCCCACGGAGCTTACAAGTGAGGGTTGGATTCTTGAAGGCTGTGGACACTGGGTTAACGCTCGGAGCTAGCACTAAGAGCTTTGCCCATCTTTTGGCACCTCTCTTGTATGGCTGAAGATGTGAGTTTGGAGAGCAGTACGTGAACACAGGGACCTCATGTCCTGGCTACACAGAACACTGCGGGCAAATTGTGCTCAAGCTGTTGAGTAAACTTGACAAAAGTAATAAAAGTGATAAGGAAGGAAGTGTAAGTGTCGATTCAGACAACAGGTTCCTGTCCTCGTTTATCTGGAGGGGCTCAGCTCTTCTACTCTATCCGCTCGTGGTTCAGTGCTTTGCTCGGAAGAGCTCGAAATGCCAAATATAAGAATGTAGTGACGGTCCCATTAGCAAAGGCAGATCTGAGTGAAGCGTGCGACTTCCACGGTGACATGGGGGCGGCTGGGAGCGGCTTCTCAGCCTCTATGGGCACAGGGGCTGCGGACGTCCACATGTGAGAGCCCGCTCCTTTCCCATCCTTGTCCCACGCGACGGCCGTGTGACAGCCTGGTGCCCACAGCGGTGTGGAAAAGGACACCATGTCCCTCTGCCAGCAGTGGGCTCAACCATCGGCCTCCACAGCACCGCGGGAGCTGTGACACGGCGGCCTCGAAGCAGCCCAACTACCAAGTGCCAACGCTGCACCGCGGTGCTCGGAGGGGACGCCTCCAGCCCGCAGGCACCGCCTGCCGAAGCCGCGGGTGCCAGGAGGGGACCGGGGGAGCAAGATGGCGGCGGGCGCTGAGGGGACGGCGAGCGCGGGCCGGGGGCGGGGCGGCGCGGGGCAGCTCCTGGCGCGGAGCCGGGGCCGCCGCACCACGTGCTTTCCCGGCAGAGCGGTTCGCGGTGCCGCGGTTTCACTTTTGTACACAGCCGCGGTGCGGCGGCCGCGAGCATCGATAGCTGTGGGGATCGTCCGACGTTTGGGTGAGTGCCCCCGGAGACCGTGCGGGGATGCGGGGTCACCCTCCAGCTCCTCCCTCCGTCCCTCTCTTCCTCCGATCCCCTTCGCGTGCGCGGTGCAGTGAGGATGGAGGAGATGCGCTGGGCATCTCCAGAAGCGGTCGGGCTGGTGGTGGCCCGGGGCTGGTGGCCATCGTGTGCCATGACTGTGGTCACGGTGTATGGGTCGCCCGGGGTGGGACTGTGCAGTTTGGCACACATGTTCCTCTGTGACTCGCATCCCCTCGTCCCATGGTGGTGTTGCGTGGCCTGGTGGCAGTCTGGTGACCAATGCTCTGCCCTGCGCTTTCTGCTGTCCCAAACGGAGGTGGGAAGCACAGCTTTGCTCTCCAGTGCTCTATTGGGCCGAGCTTCCTTCCCCACCAGAAGGATTCATTCCAGAAGTACCAGAATCGGTTGCTTCAGCCTGAAGGGAGAAAGGCTTTTTGTGCCCGTGAGGTGAGGTGAGGTGAGGGGCTTTCAGGGGGCAGGAGAAGCATTTGCGCCCTTAGACCTGTCCAGCTGCCCTGGGCCGACTGCTGGCCCCACATCGATGGCATTTTGCATGGAGATGGGGTCAGCACTGCCCATGGGTCGCCCCAGCCCCATGCTCCAGGCCGCTGTACCCCCGGCCACCCTTTGTGGGCCTTGTTGGATCTGGGTTTTGGTTTTATCTTTCCCTTTTTCCAATGAGTGGACTTTGAAGCAGCGTAGCGTGCTGCCTTGCTGGATCTCTGAGCATGCACTGAAATGGGAAATTTTTCTTCAAGCCATCCATGCCTGCTCTGTTCTCCCTTAGATCTGGTTCCTGCTCCAAGGGAAACAAAGGCCACTTTTTTTTCCTCATTGATGCCACAGGAATAGTGAATCAGTATTTCCCTTTCCTCCAGCATAACCAGGGGTTTTTCATATAAATAACAATATTTCCATTGCAAGAGCCTGAACCAAACCAAGGAAAGAATAATTCTGGTGAAAGTTTGCCCTCTGAACTACAGAACTGTTAAGATTGGAGACGACCTCTCTGATCAATGAGTCCACCTACCACCAACTTGCTCACTAAATCATTCCTTTGGAGCAGTTGCTGAATACTTTCCCTACATCACCACCTGGCTGTGGATTCCGGGAAGGGATAATTTCCCTGTGTTGTTTTTGTTGTGTTGTGGCATATCTGATTTGTTTAATCACGGATGCGTTGTCACTGGGGGAATTCCTGGTTATTCTAACTTTCAGTTTGCACTGTTTTCTGCTCTCTAAAAGTCCCAGAGGGCACTGAAAGGAGAGCGGTAAGTAGCAGTAGGCACTATCTCCCTGCTCCCTTGTGCTTTAGCTTCTCCTGGGGCTTTTGCTGCTGCTGCTTTGCTTCTGGCTGAGTCGCACAGCTTCCACAGAGCACACAAGAAGTCAGTCCATCTGCAAAAAGGGAGCTTCACTTTTTGGGTGTATTTGTGGTGGCAGGGAAGGGTGCATGTGGCGAGGTGGGGGAGTGCGTTTTTGCACCGCGTTTCTGCTGGTGCATTTGAAGAACAAGGTTTAAAGGTTTTATTCCCCTTCTCTGGATGCTTTGTTTGTGCTTTATATTGAGCACATTTCACTGCAGGTTGCTGCTTCCCATAATTTCTGGTGGTTGGACAGTAGCAGAAGAGATGTGCTTTCACTTTCAGCAGACTTTTCAGTGTTGTTTTGTCCCCAGGGATGAATCATGTTAATTCATGTGTCTGCTCGTTGCCTGAACAGCTTTCAGTTGTTACTGATGCTGAGGTCTGGTTAGTATTATTGTTTTCAGTATTAAGTAGGTAGTTCTCAGCCAGCTGGGGAATGAAATCAGCGCATTGCTGTCTGCAGAGTTCTGTGTGGGAAGCAGGAAAGCAGATGACATTCAGTAGCACTAACTGGTCAGGCTGCTGGAATTGAATTTGGTTATGCAGGAAACCCTTTTACTTCAAAGTTTATTTTGAATGGCAGCTTCTATTTGAACACAGGTTATGCCTTGTTTTTTGCCATTTCAGTGGGATCTTTTTTGTTCTTGTTAGAATAGAGGGGATTTGTACACTGTGGGGATTTTATCCCTGTTTTGATGGATCCCAGAGCTGCCTTGATTATTGTGTGATGCGTTCTGGAAGTATGGTCTGGGGTGGGAACCCAGGCACGGTAGCACTGCAAAAAAGACTTAGTTATGCCAGTGTATGGTGGTACTGCACAATAGACAACCGGCGCCACTGGAACCCCACTTACTATAACCCTTAGATCCTGACTCATCAGCCTGTTGTTCACCCATTGCATTGTGTATTTCCTAGCTGTATGGTAGCTGTATCCGGAAGAATAGCATGAAAAATAGTATAAGGAACAAATGAGAAAACTATTCAGCCTAGCAGGATTCCACCCAAACTACTCTATTCAACACTGTTAGCAGCTTTTTGCCCTTATGCTGAGCTATACTGGCCCCTATCCCATCCCCAGTCCTGCTCTCACCTGCCTAAACTCAGACCTCCCAGGGTACACTTCTGCTGGGTTTTAGGGCCATTCCCTCAAACCCAGCTTTTTACATGTGCAAAGCAGGACATAGAAGGAGAGTATTTCTTTTAGCAAGCCACTATTGAATGACTATAGGTACCCAAAGTCTGATGCTAAACCATGTTGGCAGCTTGAAGGTGGAATTCTTTCATTTGTTTTGTTTTTGTGCACCAAACATGGTGTAGTTTTGGACCTGGAGGGAGCATCCACTCCAGATACAAGACAGTGAGTCAGTGGGGGGTTCTGTTTTGCAAAGATGGTAGTGGTAGTGGTAGTTGGAACTGGCTTTAGACATCAGAGTAGGTCAGCAAGGTGCTAGGGGCAGCCCAGTGGCATGGTCCTAATGCTACCTTATCTGTGCTGGGGTTTTGCTGTGTTTGGAGGTGTGTGGATGGTGAATTCATCTCTTTCCTCATCCCTTTGTTTGCAGTCAGGTTGGCTGGACACCAGTCAGGTTGACTGAGATGAGCAGCTCAGGTCAGGCAGTGACGCCAGGAAAGCTGTGAGTCCCTTGAAGTGTTCTTGTAAAGCCTGTCTTCTTCATCTGTGCCTCGCACAAGACTGAGTCCTGTGTTTTCATCACACCAGTAGCAGATTCTCAGATGTCCAGACTTGGTTGGTCTCATATGATTTGAGCTGGAGAGCATCCAGAGATGGATGATTTCAGAGATGGAGAGCTCCACAGCTGACCCCAGGACCAAGGGGTCCTTCAGAATCTGTCACCTGTATAGCTTCCTGTGCCTTTTCATGTCTACTCTGCTGTTCACGTCTGCTCTGTTCTTGTTTCTCCTAGGGATTCACATCAAGTGAGGATGCTGCATATAGGCACACACCATGTGTTGGGGTGTTGCTGTGTGCTGAAACTCTGCTACTAGTAGACCACTTTGTAGGCAGGATATGGAGGATTTCACCTTTGTATTTGCATATGCAGCTGGATTGCTCCTTGGACACCTGAAAGGAGGCTGACTGCACAGCAATGCAGGTAGGAGAATGTGTGTGCATGGCTTTGCTGATGGAAGGAAGTGGAAGCAGAGATGTATTGCTCATCTCCACTAAATGAGTAGCAGGAATAGCTTTGTGAGCCCTTGGAGGTGGGAAATATCTTACTCTTCAAGTCCCAGGCCTCCCTAGAGGAGCTGCTGCATGCAAAAGATGCCTGTGGTGTTATATTTGGCAGATGGCCACTGCATCAGTACAGCAGAGGAGCTTCTCCCTGACTGCATCCAGAGAGCCTGACTCTGCTGTTTGCCCTCATCTGTTTCAGCACCACACAGCAGGCAAACACAGCAGTCCTCGCACCTCCTCATGTCTGGGCTAGGATTTGCCACAAGGCAGATAAGAATTGCTAGGTGGACCCAAGGGGGTGGGATAATCCTGCTCAACAGCAGGACCGTGTGGGTGAGCATCTCTCGCTTCGTGCCCATGACCACCCTTTCTGGTTTCATCCTCCTAGCCCATATTCCAGAACGATGATCTCCACCTGGAAGCAGCTGGGGCAAGCATCCGCCCGCAGCTCGTGGAGTTCCTCAGCCAGCATCCTGGCTGGCTGCTCGCTGCCTCCCAGCACTTCCTCCCCGTGGATGTCCTCAGCAGCTTGGCAGGCATCGCTGACCACAGAGAAAAAGTCTCTGTGCTCCTCGACCTGCTGGAGAAGGCTGGCCCTGCCACCTGGAAACAGTTTGCACAGTGCCTCTGCATGGAGTGTGACCTGCCCCTGGAAATGGAGATACTGCTCATGAGCTCTGCAGGAGAAGGTAGGTAATGGAGCTGGACCTGCTTCCTCTGGCTGCCTCCAAACATAACCAGTGTCTTGGCCCCCTGAGGGCATCTTTCCCACAGCCATCATTTTTATTTGGAAGCAGTGCCTTTAGAGGTGATTGTGTCACTGCAGAGTGTAACCACTGCTCTGAGTGTGAGGGTGTAGGTGTACACAGGGTGAGAACATGCTCTGTTAAAGCCTACACCACCAGCTCAGCTGTGCTTATACTTTATTGTATTACTTAATTTGGACCTAACTTCTCCTCTGCTAGCATCCTGCATAGCAGAAAGTCCTGCATGGTGAGATCTTCTCAGCAGTACGTCTCTAACACCTTGCTTGTAATAACTTGCCACTACTTGCATCAGTCAATGGATGCAGCCGTTGGTGAGTGACTTCAGCAGCTGTTACTTTTGCAGAAGGGAAAGATCAGACAAGCAGCAGAGAACAAGGAATGACATCTCAGGAGTAAAGCTGAAACAGATTTTCACCTTTTAATGATGTGGAGTATCATAAAAGAAATGCTTTCTTCAAGTTTCAGGATCAGCTTATGCTGGTTAAACTGTGGTGTTAACATCTTAGTATCACTGCTCCTACTGAGGGTGAATTGGTTTGGTTTTTCTGGGAGGCTGTGGCATGGCCCCATTTGCAGCCTTGTTCTTTGCTGCTTTGTGCTGATGCTAAAGTACCAGAGTGCTGGCCTGCATTTCCAGCTGGAGATGGCAATGAAGGGAACTCATGTATGAAGGCTTCCCATCTGGCTTTGGCGAGCCCTCCTTCAGGATGTGAGCTTATCTGAACTGGTGGCATGCAGACCCCTGCTTGGTATGAGCAGCATCTGCCTCTGAAGTTTGTGACTGTAATCTGTGGGGCTGCTGGTGCCGAGTGGGAGCTCCTGGCAGCTCAGGCTGCTTCCTTTGCTGCACACCATTGTGCTGCCATGAAGTGAGTCAGAGGAGGTCCTTGCTTGTGCTGCCAACTGACTGCTGAGGTTTCATCTCAGAAACACCTCCTGTGCAGAAGCAGGGAGGAATGGAGCTTCTATTTTTGGCTGCAGTGTGGTTTTAGGTTAGCCAAAGCTCTTCTAGTGCTCTGACTTTGTATGTGTCGTATGAAAAGTTATTTCACACCTTGAAAGCAGAAGTTAAAGTATTTTTTGGGCAAACTGGTAGGAGATCAGATGAGGTTCCAGAAACCTGTGTTGCATCAGCCTTTATACTGAGCCTTGTTAAATGCCACTGTATGTGCTGTGAGCTACTTACCCTTTGATTTTATCTGATCACATTTCAAGGACAGAACAATAGCAATAACTTTCTAATTTCCCATTCAGCTCCTTCTGGTAACTTGACTCAGAAGCAAGAAGCATACACATATACAAGTACCCAGTCCTCTATGCCAAAAGGTAAGGCTGAAACAGACCTGTGATGCTATCTATGGTCTTGGGTTGTATCTGTTCTGCCCATGGTCTGGGCAGGGCTACAGGTGTCCTGCATACTGGCTGCAGCACTGGGAAGGTGATCCCCACACATTGTGACTACAGATTTATTTTTCTGTTGGTGCTTTCCAGCTAAACATCTCCTGTTTCATTTCCTTTCAGAATAGCCTTTTTGGCCCTGGCTCTGATGAGGAACCCATTCAGTTTTCTCTTTCGAGGGAATGTCCCATCCACCCTGTGAAACCCCACTTTTTACAGCTATACCGTGTTTGGCTCATTGAAAGGTAGAGGAAGTTGGTTTGGCTTTTAAAGAGAGAGCAAACAGACTAACCTGGAGCTGACCCAGCAGAAAGCATTCTAGGAGTGTGGGAATCTGAGCTTAAAAGATTGCACAGTAATAGTTCTAGGTCTAAATTCAGGGATGAACTTAGGACTGAGGACTTCCAACTACTCAGATTGGGAAATGAGGGTTTTGTTTTCAGGATCCCTCCTCTTCCCCTAGAATTCTGCAGTGGCATCATAGGACGTCGTTGCCTTTGGTTTGCCTTCTTTTCTGCATGTTTCCTGCTGCTGGTAGGCTTTTAGCACTGCACTCTGAGCAGCAAGCACCTCTCAGTCACTGGTATTTCCTGTTCCTGCTCTCTTTCAGGTCCATCACGTGGGTTTATCCTGCTTTTGGTGGACTTGAACCCCAAATTGAAAACATCTGTCTATTTCTTTTTTGGTTTTTTTTTGGCATTCCAGCAGCTGTGGTGCCAGTGGGGTCACTTCTTGAGATGCTTTTGGATGGCTGCTTTTTGGCTGAGGTTCCGGCACTGCTCAGCAAACAAAGGACTGAGCAAAATAATCTAAGCATCATTTACTAAACACATCCTTCAAAGCATGTGCCTTTCAAAATTCATGTTGTTTCCTGCAAAGAGTTTCAAAGCAGGCTGTATCATTATGCCTGTTTCTGATGTCCCAGCTGTTGCAGGATGAAAATGGTAACGTTTGGTCATTAGCTGCTCACGTTCCTATATCAGATAGATGTTGATTTCTTGTATGTGATCATGTGTCCTTCATGGAGGAGGAGGAACCTGCTCAATATCTTCGCAAAAGCACCCAAGTGGGTTGAACAGGAAACTAGTACACTGTGGTAAGCACAGCTGATGTTATCCACTAGGAAAATCTATATGAATGGAATAAGCCCAAGTGCTGGAAGTCTGGAGAGCAATTGCCCAGAAAGTGATGAAGCTCAGGGGGCTCTATTCCTGATTGTCATTAAGCAACCCAGACCCTAAGATCACTCCTGAGAGCTGCAGGGCCTTAAGGAGCAGCCCAAGCTGACTGTCTGGGTGGTAGAATCCTGGGGATCATCAAGTCCAACTGCCTTGCCAAGGCAGGTTCCCTAGGGCAGGTTACACAAGAAAGCACCCAGATATTTTGAATGTCTCCAGAGAAGGAGACTCCTTGGCCTTTTGGTGAAGATCTAGTGTAGTATCTGTTCTTATCAGTTTAACTTTTAGTAGTTGGGTGCATGTCTGCGTTTACTTCAGCGATTGCAAAAGCAGTTGCATCAGCTCAGTTTGAGCCAAGTAGTTTTGTCTCTCGGATTTTGCTTCTTTTTTCAGTCCCCTGAATGCTTTGCTGAAGAGCCTTGCCCAGCTCTATGCAATCTGACATTCCAAGAGCCGTTCTGATGTGTCTCTGACTTTGCTTTTCAGGACTGACGTGCCGCCGCCGCTGCAGCAGCCCTGTCAGCCATAAGGATGCTAAACAGCAACGCCTGGGTATGTTGATATGCAGAAGTAGAGGAGTGATGGGTTTCCCTTTGAGGAGAGGACCTGTTTAGACACGCAAGAAACCAACTTCCTGCAATGAGGGAAAATTCTGCTTGTGGCTGCAGAAATTCTTATGCAACAGGTTATGAAATGTATCAACAGTAGGAGCTGGCAAGGGATGCAGATGGCATATAAGGACTTGTAAAGCATTCAGCTGCTGGAATTCCCTGTATTCACTTGTTGTTTTTTTTCTTCTTTTTAAACCAAATAGAGAGATACAGTGATGATTTGAAACCTTCTCAAGCCTCCACAGTTTCTGTAGCACGTTAAAAACGTGCACGGATGGTTTCAGCTCACTCTAAAATAGAGAAGCAACTGCATGGATGAGTGATGACAAAATCAAGTCAGAGTGAATCCAAGAAAGACTCAGTGGTCTGAGCAGGCCTGAGGTCTGTAGAACACTGGTGCAAAACAGGAAAATAACGTGTAATTTTTCTGCTATTCAAATGTATCATCTAGCTCTGCGAAGCAGCCTCTGATCAGGGCCAGGGTTTCTCTGGGTGTGGCAGTTTTTGATCCATTGTAGCTCGGAGCTAACTTTTTCACTCTCCACTCACTCTGCTTTCTCAGATTCAGCTGAAAAGTATCGGCATCTTCTCGTGGACTCGATCTGCGAGAGATATGGCAGCAGGAGAACAGCAGGAGCAGCAGCACAAGAGCAAACACAGCCACTGGCTTTCAGCCAAGCCTTTGTCAACCTTGTTCTTCGGCAGAGCAAAGCCTCCAGGTTAAAAGAGAGAGCAGATAAACCCCGAGAGGACGCGGCCCCTGCCCCTGAACCAGAAGAATGTGTGGATACAGCCGTGAGAGTGTCAGATCTGTTCGGTAGCGTGGTCCGATCGCGTGCAACGAAGGTGATCTTTCTGTTTGGTAAACCAGGTACAGGCAAGACCATGCTAATGCACAGGATATGTCAGAAGTGGGCGGAAGGTGTCTTACATCAGTTTCTCTTCACTTTCCTGTTTGAGTTTCGGCAGCTGAATTTACTTAAAAGAAAACTGACTCTGAAGGAGCTTTTGTTTGGGCTGTTTCTTCACCCGGAAGACAGCCCTGATGCAGTGTTCCAGCACCTCCTGGATAATGCCCAGCGTATACTGATCATCTTCGATGGGCTGGATGAGTTTGCGGGTAACATGCACGAGTCATCAGCTTCTAAAGGAAGGCTGAACCTTAGCTCCAGTATGTCCATATCTGAGCTCTTTGCAGAGCTTTGTCATGGGAATCTCCTGCCTGGTTGCACGCTGTTGGTCACCAGTCGCCCTAAGAGGCTGCCTGACTTCTTACTAAACACAGTAGATCTGCTGGCAGAAGTTTGGGGGTTTGATCACGAGAAGGTTGAGGAATATGTCAGCCACTATTTTCGTCATCACTCGTTCAGAGAACAAGCCATTGCACACCTGAAGAACAACACCAAGCTCCTCAGCATGTGCCAGATCCCCGCTCTGTGTTACGTTGTCTGCATCTGTTTGGAGTATTTGCTCCTTAAACATCGGACGAACGTGGAGCTTCCTCAGACCATGACACAGTTTTATATCAAAATGCTTCTCATCTTCATAAACAAACAGCAGGGAGAGCATGCAGATGATGAGGAGACTCAGCTGAACAGTAACAAGAAGGCCATTTGGGGTCTGTGTGATCTTGCACTGAAAGGCCTGGAAGCTAAGAAGCTCGTGTTTTACGTTGGAGATATTCCAGAGCACGTGAAGGAATTTGCTTCCTTGCACGGTCTGCTGACTGTCTTTGAGGTGAAGACGAACAGTGCTCGCCCAGAGACCGGCTATGCCTTCGTGCACTTGAGCTTGCAGGAGTTTTTTGCAGCCCTGTGTCTTATGATAAGCAAGAGCGTGGACAAGAGACACCTGAAAAGGAAGTTATCTCTGAAGTCGAAGTGGACATTAAGGAATGAAGCAAAGACCGAGTTCATGGAGAGTTTTCACATCTTCCTCTCAGGCTTGTCGTCAAAGGAGTGTAGGACATTTCTCATGCTGCTAGCTGAACAAAGTGAAGCTTGGGTGCAGGATAAGCAAGACACGATCCTGCAGTCTCTCAGGAAACTGGCAGCCACTCAGCTGACCGGGCCCAAAGTCATTGAGCTCTGCCATTGCACGTTTGAAACACAAGGCCTCGAAGTAGCCCAGCACATTGGGAGCCTGCTGAATTTCAAATATGAGTTCAAAAACTTCAGACTGACACCTCTGGACATGTCAGCTTTGGTTTTTGTCATCAACTCGGGCCAGGATGCGACTCGTTTGGATTTTGCAGGGTGCCCCTTAGACACGGATTGTTTGGAGATGCTGGCCAGCTGTAGGAACATGGAGCATCTGAGGTAAACGGGAGGTGTGCTGGGGGCTGGGAGGGCAAAGCTAGCATTTCTGTTTTAAAAGGGAGGGAGAGGTGATGTGAGATAACAACAGGAACTTCGATACTGGAGAAATTTGGTAAACAACGTATCTGTAAGTGATTGGAGGATATTAAGGTGTTAAATCCATTCTGGCTTTTTGTTGTAGTTGTTTGTTTCTTTGTTTGGACTAAAACAGTGAAAACAAGACCTAAAAGATGTGGGGGAGAATGTAGGTGTTTCTTGGCTTTAGAAAAGTGAGATGAATCTTGCAAGCAGATGGGAAAATTATGATGTAAGTGAAGTCACCATAAACCAGATGAGCAGGAAATATCTGCACCCTGAGGTGCCCTCCCTATCAGTGCTTTGCTGTAATGCTGGAGGGACTTTCCAAGCAGGAGCTCTTGGGACTTTTCTATAGAAGTTTCTTCTATATAATCCCCTCCATAACAGATGTACTTTGCCTTCAGACCTTGTGTCTTTTATATTCTGGAAAACGTTGGCTGCTGTGCCACTCAAACTTACAGCACCTGGACTGAAGTAAACCTGCATGTAACTGGCTAGGTTGGTGCCACTGTGCCAAAAGGCAGAAGCTTTCTGTCCTTTCTACTTGCAGTTAGTGTGCAAGTTTAACATGTTGGGTTTTTTTTCAATCAGATTCCACCAAAAAAGAGCATGACACAGCATCTGTTATAAAATCAATTCAACCCATATATTTCTGGCACGTTTTAACCTGCTCTGTGGGCTGCCTTCTTTGTTGTGTTTAACTTTTTTTCCCCTTTTCTTTGTGTTTTAGCTTTCGGAGTAGGAGATTTGGTGATGACTTTGCTGCTGCACTTTCGAAATGCTTAGGAAAAATGGGGAGCCTGAAGAAACTAGAGTAAGTCTGCTTGTGAGCTCAGAGCCTCCTCTGCTGTTTCTCCGTGTCCAGGTCACTCACTCAGGGCTAATCATACAGAGCCATGCAGAGCAGCACAGACACGCGTGGCTCTTGTTTTCTAGCACCACCTCATATCAGGAGGAGCTTTGCCCTGCCCTATTTAAAGAGCAGCAGAAAGTTGGTTGCAGGTCGCAGAGTCAGGCTGCAACCTCTGTGTATGGTGCAGGCACATGTTGGGATGGGTTTGCCATACACTGCATGGATGCTAGTCCTCCCTCTACTTGGTTTGATTCTTCCTTTTTCCAGGGTGACAGGTGGGACCATCACAGCTGCAGGGCTGACTAATGTGGTCCAAGCTTCGTCACACTGCCCTCACCTTGAGGAAATAAAGTGAGTGTGCTGTGGCAATGCCACTCGAATCAGCTGCTCATTTGGGTTTGGGCTGCTAATGAGATTGAATCTGTGTGCAGCTTGCAGGACAATCGGATACAGAATCCAGATGTGAAGACAGTGATGGAGCTGCTCTCCAGAATGGAAAAGCTAAAGAAAATAGAGTGAGTAAAAAAGTCTTAAACTTACTAAAAGTGTTAGCTTTTTATGAAGCCAAGCACAGCATCAGAGAGAGCTTAAGAGAGAAGATCAGAGCAGGGTTGGTGGATGTCTCTGTCAGGGTCGGTACTAGTAGAGGTACACGTGGGATGACATTCCTCTTATCCTTCCTCACCTCTCTTCCCCTTGGTCAGGCTCAGATGGAGATGCCTGAGCTCTGTGAGAGCAGATGGCTCCCTCCCTCTCTTCCTAAGCTTTCCTTAGCCATCTTGTCCCATGCTGCCCCTCTGGGAAGGCAAAACCAGGCCGCTGTCTACCCACTCTGGATAAAAGGGAGGCACTCTGCCCTTAAAGACCTTCCCATACCCCTGGATGCGAGCAGGTGAATCCAAAATACCTGCAGTTACTGCTGGGGAGGGGGAAAAAGGTGAATGCACCTGCTCCTCTGCTTTCCTGAGGTGCTGCATAACTGCTTCTGGGAAGTGTCACCGTGTCCCCAGTGAAGCAACTTAACCATCCAGAGAGGTTTGAAGGGCAGTGCAGTTGTAAGTCACGTTCCCTCACACGTTTCTGATACACGCAGACAGTGCTGTTGTAATGATTACACTGAGGCTCATAGGAGGTCTGTGGTCCTGAGAATGTGCAGGGGTTCTGTAGAAGCAAGATGTCATGTTTCAGTTTTAGTGAGGTCCAACAAGCAATGAAACAGCATAAAGCTGTGGTTAAAGAGTAGATCCTCAAATCATGCAAGTATTGTGGTTTCAGGAGTGTTTCTGAGAGTTTTGGAGAACCTTCAGGGTGTTGGGGGTGTGCACAGAGAGCATTTGCGTAACAAAGGACCATGCCCAGAATCTGAGACTGTCTTCTTCCTCACATCCACAGTCTGAGCAAGAACAATCTTTCCCTGAGTGCTGTCCTCCTTTTGGCAAAGGAAGTCACCATGTGTCAGAATGCTGCTGAACTACACATCAGGTATCAGTGCATGAGAGCTCTTACAACAGTACGTTGTCTCTTCAGGTGATGGCTGTATCAGTGGGTACTGTTTTACAGTTTTCTTGCTGGTTAATCAAAATCAATGAAGGATGACTTTTACTCCTTTTTGTTTTCTATTTGAAACACAAAATCTGAATCGATCATGTTATAGATTCCACATTTATTTTTTTAATTGATCTTCTTGTCTATAAATTGATTTGCAGATGTTGTATTTCTTCATCCAGAACAGAATCTAAACTTGCTTTTAAGCTCTGCAATACATCAACCAGGAAATTCTTTACCAGCTAGCATAATTACGGATTTTTTTTTGCTTTTGTAGGTCTAGGATGAAAGAGAAATATTTAAACCTTATCTTACGTGCTTATGCTATAAGTGTAATGGACAAATTAATCCTTGGTGTAACTCAGGGGAAGTCAAACTGCATAAAATGCCAACCCATTTCTTCTTAACCACGTTTCTCTTTTGTGTGTGCTGCAGCCCCAGGCCAGCATAGTGGGTTTGGTGCTGCCTTCCATCCTCACTGCTGCTTTTTGGCTTGTCTGTGGCAGTGTGCTAACGTGGCAGATGTTGACTCTTGAGCACTCAGGGAACAGCTTTGCTCCTTACTGAGCACCTCTGCTGAAGAAATGACATCCTTCTACCTGTGTCCTAACACTGGCTTTGGTCTCATTTTCAGGAAGGACACTGTGATATTAACTTTATCTGGGGAAGGTCCAAGGTGAGTAACTACACTTGGTTGTGTTAAGCTTGTTATGCTTTATTCAGTTGTGCTGGTTTAAACCATCAGCTCAGCGTCACTCTAAACCACTTCAGTAGAACTGATTGCCTTGCAGCTGGCAAAGCTTCCTGTAGTGGCACAGTCTCACGTGGAGGCAAAGCTTCCTGCATCTTAGTAGCACCTTTGGTTTGGAACTCACTTGATTCAAATAGAAAGAAGTCCCACGTGGGCACCCTTGTGCTGATGGCTCCCATCTCTTGGTGGGGGTCTTCTGGCTTTGAAAATCACTTAGCCTGGCTTGGATGGGTTGAACAGATCCCCAAAGTTGTTTTTTCTTACAGAAAGCTCAGAGAAAATGTTATGCAGCTCCGAATTCCTCAGATGCTTTGTGAAGGCATGTTGAAGGCCGAATATTTTGCTTGTTTGCAGGTCTTTGGATTTGAAGTGGGAACAAAACAAGGAATGTGCAACTCCATCTAGACACCTGAGGTTATGGTAAGGAGAAGGCACTGAAATTCCTCCTGTTTGATGGGTTGATGCCTCCAGAAGAGAGTACTGGCTTCCTGAAAGCAGGAAAACTCGAGAGCACTGTTAGCACACGCTAAAGCTGGAAAATATCCCTCCCATCCCTCCTTCTTTTGTCCTTACTGGTCAGCGCAGCAGGAACAATCACATCCAGCCCTCTGCTGCAGGGAGCACAGAGGGACAGAGCAACATGCTCACAGCTGTGTGGCAGAGCAGAGTAAAACCTGCCTCAGCAATAGCTGTGTGTGCCTTTATCTGGAGAGAGGCTTCAGTATGCCAGCTCCAACTGTTCCCTCACTGCTCATTATCCTTTCCTGTTCACAGCTTGCAGGCTCTCAGCTTGTCTTCGCAACACGCAAAGGAGATTGTGTCCATTCTCCAGAGCTGCCCACATCTCTCTGAAGTAGAGTAAGTGCCACCTTTCCTTCCTGTTATTTTGCTATGAGTGCAGGCAAGAAGCAGCGTGTGTTAGAAACAGAGGGCAGTGAGACCTCAAGGGAGGAACCCAGTGCACTGTGTTTGTGCCTGGTGAGCTCTCAGTCAGGGATTTTTGGTGAGGTCCAGCAGAATCTGAATGCTGAGCAGCTTCTGATTCTTGTGACAGCTAAACTGACTTGAAATTGAGATCAGAACTTTCTTATCCTTCCTTCCGATGGGCAGTAAACACTTGCTCAGTTGGTTTCTTGCTTTGCCCTTCCACTTAAGCTTTTTATGATGTTATATGTACTAAGACATGTCCTTTTTCTCTAGGGATAAAACTCTTAGTCTGGAGTTGCTTTATGCTCTGAAACATAACATCTGGCCAGGCAAAAAAAAAAAATAGGGAAAGCGAGTATATCTTGAGGGCTTTGCTGTTTGTACTGTCCCCACTAACTGGAAAAAACTTCAGTTTATCAGGTAACAAGCTTGGCGATGAAGGCTGCAGTTTCCTGCTGGAAAGCCTCTCCTGGATTTCGATTTCAAAGCAACTGGAGTAAGTATTGCCTTGTACAAAACCAAATTGCCCTTTTTTTTTCTTGAGCCTGAGTTATAGAGGGGTGCTGAATAGGAGTTCAGGGGGCAAAGACGTCATGCAGACCAGCACCACAGAAGCAGCTCTAAGCACTAGTGGGGGAGGATGGGATTCATCCTGTGAGGCTGTTCAGGCTGAAGCCTGTTAAGAGCGTCACACTCAGAAATAGCTCTGAGTGCATCCAAAGTGCCGTTTGATTAAAATCCCTTTCTCCGTAGTAGTGGTCTTGTGTGTGTTGCTCTGTATCACTTCTTGAAGCACTCTGGGTCCAAGCATGCAGCACAGTCATGACTGCTTTCATCAGGACAGTCCTTCTGTGTGTTGGCTGCATGTGTGATTTCAGTAACTGAATGTTTGCCTTTTTCTCTTTCTTAGTCTGAGTCACAACTTCCTCTCTATTAACGGCATTTACAGTCTGCTGAAGGCAGTGAGTGCCTGTCAGAGGGTGGTGGAGGTGGAAGTCAGGTATGTAAGTCCTGAAGAGTCCTGTCTGAGGTTAATCCCAAAGTCTGAGAGCTGGGTTCTGAGAGCTGCCTCAGAATAGAGGCAGGTAAAGAATGTGCAAAGATGGTTACTAACGTTTATCTGTGACGACACATCACTGCAAGCTGATTCTATCTGAGCCACCATCCAGAGCTTGAGAAGGTGAAGGACTGTGCACCCTGTAATGCCTTGGGGCACGTGTGGGTTGAGATTTGGACTCAGTGCTGCACTGTGCCTTGGGAAGTTTTGGAGAGCCAGCCTCTGTGGAGTATGAGAAGCAGTGACATCTCCTGGAGCAGAGCTGAAAGTTCTCCTCTTAGCATTTTCCCTAGAAAACGCCCTAGGTTTCCTGTGCAACAGTTTTGCCTATGCTTTTTCTAACCATCTGGGGAAACTGAGTTACCAGATATTAGATAGTTTTATCCAACCAGGATTTAAAACTAATGGAGATAATCTTTTGCTTGCTTTGGGAATATCTTAAGTGATTAATAGCACTGAGATGTTAGGAGCAGATCTCCACCAAAACCAAGCGTTCATAAAAAAGAGTATTCATTTAAGTAACCAAAATGTGCCACTAATTGATTTCTTTTCTTCTTTACTCAGCCTTTATCATAACATTGCAGTCCTGAGGTTTACAGAAGATGGAGAATTTGCTTCCTCTTCTCCTAGGTAGAGTGTGCATGGACAAATATTTTTTTTAATTTATTTTTTCCTCCGCATCTTGTTTAGTTTACATCCTCTTTAGGCATCAATTTCAGTTCTTTCCTCTGAGTGTGAACTTAGTGCTCTCTCCTAGTTTTCTCAGCCGTTTTGAAAGTTTTCCACTAGCTTCTGTAAGGCACCAGGTGACATTTTAAACTCAGATGTTTTGGGGTTTGGGCGCTGTGTTTACTTATGACCAAGTTCCTTTTGCTCAGATACTCTTAGTGCACAGCACATTTAGGTAAAAGCTGAATGCTCCATCAGATTGTAGTTTAGATGGGAAATCTGTCATCTTCCCCTTCTCCCCAGCCTCCCATACTGAGTATTTGGATACTCACTGAAAGAAAGAAAAGCCAGCCACAGGCAAGATATGGGTGTGGGTGGAGCCAGGTGAGCCTTGGGGATCTGCTGAATTGCAAAGCCTGAGTGTTTTTATCCTTGTCTGGTTTTGTGCTCTTTTAGTAGTGAAGAGTCTTTGTACCCCACTGATGACCAATGGGATGACAAAGAAAACCAGATACCGACTCACTCCAAAAAAATAAGGTACTGTTGCAGATTTCCATCGTATTTCATATATTTCCTATTGCACTCTATAGCTGATGAAACACACATGGCCAAGTTTGGTGAAGAGGACTGGTAAAGGACCCTTCAGACATTTGTCACTGTGCTCACAGTCCTAGCTTGCAGCACTAGAAGCTCTGTGGTTAGTGTTTGTGGTCTTCTACAGCAGTCAAAGTAGCATGTGCACTCTGCTTTGTCTTTCATGGCATCAGCATGGGGATTGTGCAGTACTGCATCAGCTTCTGTGTGGCAGCAGTGGCAGAACTTGTGGTGCTGCAGGGATTAGCTGCTGTTAGTAGGGGAAATGCAATTGAAACTACACTATGATTCCTCTTTTTCCCCTAGGTTGACTGACTGTCATTTTCAAGCCAGCAACCTGGAGAAGCTGTGTGCAGTCCTGAAGGAATGTGGCAGCATCTCTGAGCTGGAGTGAGTCCTTAGTAACTCTTACAGTCTTTATCTGCAGTTTGTGGGGATATCTTGAAAATGCCATCAGTCTGTGCCAGAGTGTTGTACAGAGAATGTGGCATAGACACAGCTTTTCATGGGCACGCAGTTGTAGTGCTCTCTGAAGGCAAAGATCACAGCTTATACTTCCAGAAAGGGGCTGTTAGATTGCTTAGCCTGCCTCCAGGTGGCACAGAAACTGTAAAATCTTGCCTTGTGTTTTTGGCCCTTGGGCCATTTGGGACCAAACCAGCAGAGGATGAAGAATGCAGGTGTTCTGCTTTCAGAGCTCTTGCTACTAAGAGTTGATTTTATCTGTTGTTTTTGCCTGTGAAAATTAAATACCTTTCTTTTAAATCCTAGCCTCTCAAATAATTATCTGGGAGATGAAGGACTTCCACAGCTGTTGCAGTTCCTCCCCAGTCTAAAAATGTTAAAGTCACTCAAGTGAGTAGCTCACGTTTTCCTTTACTCATGAATGAGTTTATGTGGGACTGTTGGTAGAGGAAGCACAGTGTACATTTAGGAAGGGCTGTGAGGATCAAGTGAAGCTACAGTAGATTTGCTGCACCCTGTAGTCCTAGCAAAGGACAGATTCTCACTTTGTTTTACTATTTCAAAACACAAAGAATTTCATTTAAGCCTAAGAAAAAAAACTTTGCTGTCGAGCACAGTCAAGCACTGAGTGGAGTTGCCCAGAGAGAATGTGAATTCTCCATCTGTAGTGAAGTTCAAAATGAGGTCCTGAGCAGTGTGCTCTGTGTGGCCCTGCTCTGAGCAGTAGGGTTGAACTAGGTCAGCTGCACAGGAGTTGTGTCTGCAGAACTTGGAAGCTTGAAAGCACAGGCAGGAAGGTGAGAGAGAAGCACTTGAGAGTGTTGGACAAGGATCTCTGTTACTGAGTGATGCAGTTTTGGTATTTTTGCTTGCCACAGCTGATTTCTCTCTTGCTCCTGTAGGCTAAATAACAATCAGATCTCCCTGAGCTCTGTGTTCTGCTTAGCTCAGTCCTTACATACAGTGGAAAACATTGAAACAATGAACCTCAGGTATGACCAAGAGTATTTTTCCTGTGATTTTGTGTTACAAGACCTCAAACTGTGTTTTTTCAGCAGTAATACAGGAGCACTTGTCTGCAAACTCCGTCCTAATTACGTTCTGTTCTGGTTACAGCTTAGGACACATGCAGGTGGTTCATCTAACCTTTTGGGAAGGAATCAGGTAAAATCATAGCCACTGATCCATTCAAAGCCTTTCAAGCTTCTCCTTACAGGATCTTATATAAATGGTGATGTGTGCATCCCCAAGTTGTGCTAATTAAAGAGTTGTTTGGCTGCAAGCTGCAGTGGTGGTGGTGGGAGCAGGGCGGTCCTTAAGGCATGATTGAGGCTGTGAAGCAAACAGCAGTATCCCAGTGCTGAGGGATATGCCAGGACAGAGCAAAAGCCCACAGTGGTGAGTAGATGCAGTGCTCTGAAGGATGGGAAAGGGACACTAAGACCCTTTTTGTTCTGGGAACAGCATAAGATTAGTTCTAGCAGGTGGAGCTTGGAGACAGACTGGATCATGAGGCCACTGCTCTTCTGCAGTTACACAGGGGCAATGACATCAGCACAGCTGATGGGTGAAACTGTTCTTTCTCCAGGCTCAGAAGGACCAGCAGATGGAGAAAAAGTTTCCTGGAGCATCCAAAGCACGTAACAAGTGGACAGCGCTTTAGGTATGGCAGCCCAGCTTCCTTTTATCACACAGCAACAGAGGGAGAGCTGGCTGTGGGACCTGTCCGTAGTGTAATGTGCAGGTCAGACCTGTGCCTCCAGCTGTATCTCCCTAGGGAGCTCTCCTGTGCCCATCCTGCCTTCAGAGGCCGACTCTGCTGTCTTGGGAAGAGTCAGCCAAAGTCCTCTGGTTGTTACAGATTTTGACTCCATAGTCCTTGTAGTGGAAGTAAGGGGGTTGCTAAGGGCTCTGTCCTAAGGTGTGTGACTCTGGGATGTGAAGGGGGCATCCTCACACTGTGGTCATGGGAAATGTTGATCTCCTGAGTGCTTTGTTTGCTTCAGTCTCAGGGACTGCACGGTGGGTCCTGAGGACGTGACCAGGCTGTGCCAGATACTGACTCAGTGTACCCAGCTGACGGAAGTCGAGTAAGTGCTGTGCACTCAGCAACCCTGTCTGTCTGCCACCTGCAGATACAGATTCAGAGATGAGGTTAGCAGCTCTCATCCGTGGAGATGTGCCTGTGTCTCTCCTAAGCCTACCATGTCCGTATGTAAATGTCCCAGAATACTTATGCATACTTATAGTATTCCTCAGACATAAGTGTTGGCCTCTGCTCCTGAAGGCCCAGGCTTGCAGTAGAACCAGAGAGCACCTGGGGTTGGTTACTGGCCAGGTAATAATCTTGTAGTCATGGAAAAATAAGGTTTATAAAATGCTTATAGGGTGTAATGATCTTACATGCACACAGGTTTCACAGGAATCCTTGCAAGTTGTCCAGGTTCCCCTGTAACTTGTTTCCTTCTGTGTTTTACAGTCTGTCTGGAAATGCACTGAGTGACCAGAGCATTGAGAGATTACTGAGCTTCCTGCCATGCCTCTGCCAGCTGACCCTGCTGAGGTAACGTTTGGGGTCTCTGCTTTGACTGCTGCCACCAAGAATTCATTTACAAAGTGCTAATGGCACAGCTCCTCTTAGGAGCCTTAGGCAGAAAGTGTAAGTTAACAAGCTAGGTAAAGGAAATGTGAGCTCGTTCAGAAGCACTTTCACACCAGTACTGTCTTATTTTGAAAACCAAAGCAGCACTGAACGTTTTTTATTCATGCGTGCATAGAGAGAAAAGAAAACACTGGTGGCCAGATACCTGCCCTGGGCTCCATGTCCCCCATAACCCTCTCTTAAACAGTTCCTTGGAGCGTGATTTCCAGCATCCACAATAGATGCCCATGGTCAAAGCCTTTAAATCCTTGCTCAGCGGTGTTGAATTCAATGGGATGGATTCAGGCTTCTGCATCTTGGAGGAAACAGTGGGAAAATTGGACCACATGTGTATAGGAGCCATTCTACCTGGGAGCTGATTTCATTCTTCTTTCTTCCCCCTGCTTTTCAGTATTAGGAACAACACATTTTCCCCATGTTGTGCTGTCTTATTCGCCAACTCGATCAATCTCTGTGGGCGCATCAGAAGGGTGGAAGTCAGGTAAGACACTTGGGCTGCTTGGAGTCCAGCAGCTCAGCTCAAAAGGGATCACAAAGCTGACATCTTTGAATGGCACTGCTGAAGGACTGTCCTTTCTGTTTGCTTTAGGTCAAGTCAAAATGCTTTTTTGCACTTAGGAACAAGCATGCAAAGCCAGAAGACAATCTGCAGGTACTGACATAAAGCAGTTTTAGTCACTTGTCCTGATTAGACTTGAAACATTAGTGCAAGTACTCAAATATCCTATTTTATGAAGTCTGGTGGGATGGTAGTTGGGGAGCTTTGTCCTATTAACAAGGCTTTGGGTCTCAATTCAGCAGCCTCAGTGGCTGGACAGGCTTTAACTCTTGCTGTGTCTTATGCAGGCTGACTGACTGTGCCATTGGGCAAGGGCAAATAGAGAAGCTGTGCAGAGTCCTGGAGCAGCATGGGTGGCTGGCAGAACTAGAGTAAGTGGTGTTCGTGTTGTCACCACCACCTGGAGTAGGAGTCACCCAGAAGAGCTGGGTCAGCATTGCTCAGCATCACCCTGGTTTCCTTGTGTGTGTGTGTGTCTTCCTTCAGACTTTAGAAACTGATTTAGAAATAAATCAGTAATCACATGGCTCCTTTATGTATGTTCTGAGAGGGCCTGAGCTTCTGTAGGACAGCGTCCTTGGGGTTTTCATTCTGTGGCCATTTTGAGTGATTTGTTGCTTTCTTTGAGACAGCACTTGGAGCTCTTCATCTGAGCTTGCCCCAGAGTTCGTGCATTTGGTAGTTTTGTAGGGCAGTAGCTTGCAACAGACAAACCTTCAGGGGCTGAGAGGGGATCTAAGTCCAGAAAGTGCGGCTCTTTCCTTTTAAGCTTCTCAGAGTAGCATTACTGCTCAATTTTGGGTCTGCAGCCTTGTCCTTTTGCCTTTCAGTCTCTCCAGGAATCAGCTGGGAGATGAAGGCCTGAGGTTCCTGTTGGACCACTTGCATCGAGTACCTGTTACCTGTTCTCTCAAGTAAGAAACCGTTGTGAAGCTGAAGGCTCAGAGAAGCTCCTGAGCCCTTTCCTCAGCACAGTGCTCAAAGGGAGCAGGAGGTGCCTGAGCAGAAAGGTTCTCAAACCTGAAGCTGGTTGTCATGCTTCTTGCCCAGTCCCACCTTGAGAGATAAGGTCTGAGTGAGCCAGAGTAGAGCTCAAGAGCACTTTCTGCATAGTGTAATAGAAGCTGACTCAGTCCTCCCAGGTGTTCAGTTCATCACCTTTCTGAGAACGCTGTCTTCTCGAAGTTGACTTTCAATGACAGCTTGAATTTTGAACTGTAATTTCAACTCCCTGGCCAAGGAGCCTGGGGACAGCCCAACGCCTTGCTGTTCTCTTCTTTGCAGTCTCAGCCATAATAGGATTTCTCAGCGTGGAGTTCTGCATCTCATAAATGTCTTTACCACTTCTGGAAGTACCACTGAAGTTCAGGTCAGGTATGTGTCTCCTCACTAATTAACGACTCTTTCCTGCATGTTTTCCTCTTAATTATCCTAAACTTTGTGATCTTCAGTCTCAGAAAACAAGGGCCACGTTTTGAGCTAACTTTATGTGCATACTAAGCTTTTGTTTGTATCCATTTCTACTGACCAAACGTGGCTTGACATGTTCCAAAGACAAAGCTGGCAGAATGTTATTCCACAGAGCCAAGTAGCTTTGTGTATAAAGACACAGGTATTCAGGTTACATATGTTATAATTCTAGTTATGCTTATATCTGTAAATAAACCCCCTCGGTGTGAGGGCAGCATCTGCTTGCTAAAAAATGTGATCCCTAACTCACTTGAGTATGTTGAGATTTCAGAGTTAGTCTCTGTGGACCAAACTTAACTAAGGGCGCTTTCATTCATTCCTGCTTTTTGAATGTAGGTGCTAAATCTCTTGGCAGGGTTATAAAAGCAGTTCAGTTTTCTGTTTGAGCTCTCCCCAGAGCTTGGCAGAGGAGCAGAGAGCACAGGGACGGGAGGAGGGAGATGAGAGCAGGGCACATCAGGATTGCTGCTCTGACTATCAGTGCTGTCTTATGCCAAGATGGCATTAGTGAGAGCTTATTGAAGCACTGAGTTGGTTTCTCATGCTGAGAGGTGAGCTGGGCCGGGTTGCTCTGTCTCTGCTGTGCTGCATTGCTGTGTGCAGTTTGATGTCTTGTTGAATCCTGAGCATTGGGAAAGAAGTTATTTTCTCTCCAAATCATACACTCAATATGTCTTCTCTGTGCAGTCTGTGCTCCAAAGCAACCTTAATCATCAAGCTGACAAGCCAAGATGACCCAAGAAAGATTTTGAGGTAAACAATACAGATTTTTTGTGTGATTTCTTTGACAAAAAATGCCGACTTCTTTATAGAGAGGAGGCAAACAAAACCACTTTTACCATCTAGTTCCTGGAGTGGTGATATTTCACTCAAAGAGACGGTGTATTTCAATTGATTCACCTTCTGAGAAGAGCTTTCTCATATCACAGAAAATCCCCCTGCTTCCCAATGACTGCTCCTCTCCTCCATAGCCTGCTGCCAGTGTCATGCAGCCTCATCTGCCTTGGTAGCTCTTTTTTTCCCAGCTAAGAAGACAAGGTGTGTGCATCAGAAAGATCTCTGGTGCTCCCTGTGTGGATCGTTTGGATGAGCATGACCTTGGGGTGTTTATCTTCTTGGTGTCCTGCAGTCAGTGGGATCTGTCACAGGATGGGGTGCTACAAAAAGCTGTTCTGTGAGGATATGTGTTATGGATACCTGTATCACAACATCCGACAGGTGTTTTTAAAGTGTGGTCAGAATATGTTTGGAAGCCCTGCAAGGTGTTTCAGGTTTTGATGCAGCCTTTCTTTTTTGATGAGGAAAGGCTGTGATGCCTGAGATTTCTGAGTCAGAAAGCCTGAACTGTTCAGGAAGAACTGAGACCTTGCTTCTTTTGCATCCTTTCAGACTCACGGAGTGCAGTTTTCAGCCAGAGCACTTGGAAAAGCTGTGGTTGGTCCTGGAGAATTGCAGCAGTCTGACAGAATACATGTGAGTGAACATGGAGGCTGTGCTCGGACCCATTGGGCTTGTTTGTGAGCCACTCATTACCATTATCTTTGGTTCCAGATCCTCCAACAACAACATAACAGTCGATGCTGTGGAGGGGCTTTTACGTTCACTTAGTAAAACTCCAGGTCCTCTAAAAATCAGGTATGATGTCACTGTGCTGCTTTAGATATTGATGTGGGGCTGATCTTAAGATCTCCTTTTATCAGGAGCAGCAGTGAACTGTGCTTGTTCCGAAGACAGGTAGTGATGGCCTGAGAAATTCCCATGCAGGTCTCTGAATTGTATTACAGCTTTACCTCCTTCATTCATTACGAAGCATCGTGTAAAACTGTGGCAAGAAACTGTTCTGATTCTGTAAACTTCCACCTGCCTTACAAAGAAGGGCTTAATCCTGTGTGAGCACCTTTGCACTGTGTCCTCACCAGAGCATCCCACAGTTCTGCTGGTTAGCATTAGAGCCACGAGGGCCAGGCTTCTTCTCATTGCTGCCAGCAATATGCAGACAAAAGTAGAAGTTTACATCCTCCTCTGTTTGTTCTCTGTTTGCATCCTTTTTTCCCCTGTACACATCACTTTGATCAGCAGAGCGGCCTTTCCATGTGTATGGGGCACTGAGCACTCAGCTGCCAGAGGCAGAGATGAATGTGTGTGTGTGAATAAAGCAGAGCTGTTGTACTGTGCTTTGCAGCATAGAAGAGCCGTGGGTATGTAAGGAAAGTGTCATGAGCCTTTTTGAGCTGGCTGTCCGGGCCCGTGGAGACATCACTGCGATCACGTGAGTAGCAGCTCAACCTCTAGTATCTTGGAGGTATTGCAGCCTGAAACTTGGAAGGAAACAGGATGGAAGCCAGCACCTTAACTCATTGCTTTGTTCTCTGACTGCATTTGTAAGCTGTTACCCAGCTTGAGCTGAGTTTGAGCCACATGTCTGGTCAGTAGAAGTTCTTAGAAAGTTTGTGGTCATGTTCTTTAGAAGGATCAGTGGAAGGGAAGTGCTGTGCTTCATCTCCTTTGGGAGGAAGGGTGCCCGGGAACTAGTTTAAACATTGCACATCTGTTCAGAGATGAGTGGTTAGCATGAATGCTGATCTTTACTCCATCCAGTGCTCCTGATTTTTATTCTGGACAACATGACGTTCTCTCATCTCTGCCTTCCAGGATATGTAAGGAGAAAAGCCTCTTCCAGCTGGGCTTAAGGTTCCTGCACTGCCTGGAGAAGGTGGGATCAGTCGTTGGCAGGTGAGGAGGTGTCTGTTTGTTCAGCTTGTTCCTTGTTCTGCTGCTCACCGTGTGGTGAAAAATACTTCAGAGTATCTGAGGTCTCATCTCTACGTGTTCAGTTTCAGGCACTTCTGTCTGGCACAGGCAGAGGGAAGCTCATTTGTGTGCATGTGATTTGCAGGCCGCCCTTCTTCAGACCCATACTGGACCTGGGCCTGCACGAGGCTAAAAAAAATCTGCTTGCTTTCCTCACAGGCCCAAAAGTGCTCATGCAGAAGACCTGGGTGCTTTAGAGACTCTTACAGCCTGCTGGCTTCTGCATTAATGTGTAGGGAAAGAGGAGTGTTAGTGTCCTTTTCCCTTTGTGTTGCTGAAGGAGGTAGCATCCATCTTCTTGTGCAGTTGGGGATGGGCTGCGTTTCCCTATGTTAAGCTGTGGTGTAGTCAGGAGAGCTCAGAGAGGGCACTTCCAAAGCCCTGAACTGTTTCTAAACTTGTCTCCAGGGCCTCCAGCTGCTGTGTACAACAGCTCATTGTCACTGATGCTGGTGGTGTTTTTTTGTCTCACAGACTGAATTTGAATGAGCCAGAAATCAAACGGGCTTGCTTCTACCAAAGGGTTCGTGACAAATGCACCCAGCTCCAGGAGTTGAGGTGAGTCACTAGGCACCTCAGAGGATCTCTGGGGACAAAAGGAGTAGAGTGTTCAGGATGGGAGTGTATTACTCTCATACTGCATAACACGTTTTCCTGAGGATTTCCTTTCTAACTGGAAGCATAGCAGTATTGGTAATGATGAGAGTTCATGAGAGTCCCAGCAATAAAAGTGCTTTAGTGGTGGGCTTAATGCTGACCTTTTGTCACAGGTGGATCATCAGCTCACACCTGCTGTTCTGTGCTTGCAGATGGTCCCATCTTGAACTCCACAATGACACAGAAAGGCTGCTCAGTATTTTGCTAACTCTTCCGGATCTGAAGAAGCTTGAGTATGTCTCCAGCTGGGATTTCTTTACAGTTTGCTCAACCCCATGCCTCACCCTGATCCTCTCTGAAATGCTCTTTGTCTCGAGTATGGCCGTGAGCTTTGTGATCTCTGCTGAGCCATGTGAGGTTGTGCTCTCAGCAGTGCTCTGCAGTGTGCGTTGCGGGTGGTTGTAGAGGCATCATACCTTGAGGTTTTTGCTTTTCCCTTTTTTTTCAAATGAAAGCAATTTATGATCAAGACCTGTACATTGTTTTATACTGCCCTACTATGTACAATAGATGTTCTGGTATAAACAGCGTTGAATCCTTTTCACAGCCCTCTTCAGCTGCCTGTAAACGAGAGGCAGACTTGCAGAGGGTGTCTCTGCCCGGTGAAATGCCCGGGGTTGGTTGGCCAGAGGCATGATGTGCTTTTTGGCACTTGCACAGTCTGTATTTTGGAGCTCTCTCTACCTGCCCAGTCCTCACAGCCCTGTGTGCAGTAGATGTGGGACAGGGCAGTAAAAAAGTAAGCTCCCCTTTCATGGTGTGCTAAGAACTGTACTTATTTGATCCTTACTGTTTTGCAGGCTGACCTCTTGCAGTTTTACGCCAACTGGAATTGATTACTTGTTCAGAGGTTTGCAGAGGTGCCAGGCCATTGAAGAGCTCAAGTGAGTATACCAGGAGCCAGTATCTGCTGTACCTTTCTCGAAGCTTTAATCAAACTACACCCTCTCTTCTCCCTGTACTGTAAACAGGCTTCAGATAGGGGAAAAAAGCAGCAGTTCCTCTTTACTTGCAGTAAAGGATGATGGGAGAGACAAGGTTTGGGATTCTTGGTATTTTATCAGTATCCAAAAGTAGTATTGAAAGCTTTTCACAGGGACTGAAATACACTTCCACTTCCCTTTTGTACTGTTCTCTGCTCTGAGTGCTCACATGGCTGCCCATGAGCAGTTAGTTGTTCCTGTGTTATTTCATCTTTTAGCCTGGGCCACATGAAACTCGGTGATGCTGCCATTCCTAAACTTGTGTTGGGACTCTGTGAAATGCCATCTCTGAAAAGGCTGATGTGAGTATGTGACCACAGCTCAGCATTAGCCCATCCTCTCGAAATGTGAGTAAAACATTCTCCTGGGGATGTCCTTTCCAGCTTGAACCATGACAGTATTGGTGATGATGGCTGCTCCAGACTAGCAGAAGTCCTGAGGAACCTGCACTACATGGAAGAAATCGAGTAAGTTTTTCAGTTTTTCCTTGCCTGTGGTCTCTCATCAGCCTTGGGGTGACCCTTAGCGCTGACATTTGGTAAGATCTGAATGTGCTCATATGCAAAAACAAGATGGTTACAAAATGCTGCATATGAGGAAATCAGAGCCTGATGTTTAAAAGGAGAGATTTAGTCTAATGCCACTCCATTGCAGACAGGTTAAATGGAGCCTCTGTAATTAAATCTCTGAAATCCACTGGGCTGGAGACCCCCTTCTCTCCTGGGAGAACCTCGAATCCATCACTTCCCTGCTCTGAAAAGATCTGAAGTTAGAGCTTGCTCTGACTTTTTGCCCCCCTACCCACCCCGTCTCCCTCCAGCCAGGTCCTGTCCCTTCTCCACCAGTTTGGAAGACCAGCTGTGCCTTGGAATTCCGGCTGAAGTAATTTCCCAGCCCTTAACAAGACCCAGTGATTTTGATTGCTGTTTGTAATTTTTTAATGCCTCATTAACAGCTATGAGTCTTTCATGAGAATGTTAAGACAAGCAGCTCTTTGATTCTGCTGTCAAGGTCAGAGCGATCATCCAGCAGATGTGAGACGTTAAATAAGATGTCATACTGTGATGCCTAGCATTTTCCTTTACAGCACAGTCTTTTTTTCTTCCTTTCTGAAGTTTAGGCCACAACAGGATTGGAGATCCAGGCCTGATAAATATAGCTGCTGTCCTGCTGGAAATGCAAAACTTGAAGAGAATCGAGTGAGTCACTTTGTTTTGTTTGCAGTCATTTGGTGTTGTTGCCAGTTGGTGGGAAGGCCTGGCAGGGAGCCCTCTGCTGCCTTCCTTTCTGCAGTGTTCTGCCTCCTTCCAGTCTTTTCCATATCACTGAAGATGCCATACAAAATGTACAAAGCCAGTGGAAGGTGTTTCCTTCTCCTCCCTGTGTACATCTGGGTCTGGATTGAATTTTTCTGCCAGTGTGGAGGCTGAGAGTGAAAGTCACAGCCCCGTCCTCGTGCAGTCATCCCCAGAGGCAGCGGGTGGGCACTTGCCGTGCTTTGTTGGTTACTTGAAATGAGAGCTCCATGGCTTGGTTGTGTCCTGGAAAGTGAATCTACCAGCTTGTAGGGAATTATACAAGTCTTGGATCTATGCAGTGCTTTTCTTTGGGCTGCACGGGGTTCCCGGTACGGGGGTCCCGGCTTTGCTACACTGCTCTTCTTTTCCTGCTGGAAGAAGAGGTGGAATTGGGAGTTCATCAGAGCAAGGATGCTGCCTTCAGACAAGGCTGTCATTCAGATGCGGACCCATACAGTTCCTCCTCTGGGAGAACGGGAATGAGAACACCCAAGCTATCTGTTAAGTTCAACTCTAAAAGCCTGAAAATGACTTACATGAGGAAAAAAGGACTTCCAAGTTCTGTCTGGGAGCGGAAAAAGTGCTCCTTCACCCTGGTGTCTGCTGGGGCATGGGTGACTCAGTGCTTGAGGAAAATGCTTGACAAATCCCCAGGCTGTTTTCCAGTTGTGTCTCAGGACAAACTGAGCCCCATGTAGCCTGTTACTGCAGAGACCCAAGGCTCCCATTATCCCAGACCACCATGAGGTGTCTTAATCTAGTACGTTCTGGTTCTTGCGCAGTCACTAAGAGTCTTCCATGCTTATTTCAGCCTCTCTGGGAACTGTCCTAGTCCTGCTGGAGGAGAAAAGCTGATGGAAGCTCTTTCTAATTGCAAGCACCTCGAGGAGTTAATGTAAGTTTGCCGTTTCTGGTATCCCTTCAGGAAGCAGGGCAAAAGTCAAGGCATAGAAACCAAGTCTAACGTGCCTCCAGTAAGGCCAAAATCAGTTTTAGCACTGAATCTTAGGAGAGTAGGGTAAAAACTCACAGTTGTGGAGGACAGGAGTGTGTGGTGCTGGGTGTGGGAGGTTTGGGGCCTTGGAGATCCCAAGAACTGTACAGACTGCGTCGGTGGGGAAGAGACGGATCTGCAGTCAGACAGCTGGTGTCACAGGCACATGGGCTGTGCAGTGTGTGTGGTGCTTAAGAAATCAGGAACAGAAAATCTGAGTTACTTGCACTGTTTTCTGTCTGAAAGCGTTAAGGTGATGGCCAGAGACATCACTGCAAGTGTGCATGAAGTAGCTCTTACATCCCTGCTTAACTTCTGCCTTCCCCCAGCTCCTTTCAGCACAGTCGTCTGCACACGTGGGTGAGGAATGGAGGTCACAGAGTTGTGTGCGTGACACATAGGTGAGGAATGAGGCTCTGTAGTTCGATGCATTCAGTAACATTTAATTTTCTGCCCCGTCCAGATTATCAAGGAATGCTTTTGGAGATGGGACGGCAGTGAAACTTGCCCTCAGTCTGCCTCACATGAACAGGCTGAAGATCCTGCAGTAAGTGGCAGCCTCTGCTCCGGGAAAGCAGGATGCTCTGGGAATTAGTTGGATGGCCAAAAGGAGGCGCTGAAAATGGAACAAGGCATAGACTGAAGTGGTACCACTGATCTCTACTGTAGATGTTACTTTAAGGGGCTCAGAATTGAGAAACCCTCTTTAGTTACCGTGCTGCATCAAACACTAACAATATTCGTTATTTCCACCACTGGTGTCACATCAACTGTTCTTGTGTAATCTCTTGCAGCATAAATTTTACAGATGAAGCAGATGTTGTATTCTCAGTAAAGCAACCCTTTGAATTGGTTTTGACCTACTGACATAAAATTGACATAAAATGACAGTCCACGTCTGTCTTCCTATTCTGGTGTAATGTAAGCAGAAATATGAGCAGCTTTTGTGGCCCTTCACTATTTGCAGGTACCTTTGAGTCATTCTTCCTGCTAAACTCAGTGGTATTACGTTTTCAAACCCTATACTGGAGTCTTTCTAGAGCTCTAACATGTTGGACTTTCTCATACTGCACTACAATAGTGAAGCAAGAAATCCATGAGCTAAAAGAGGTCACTGGGCTCAGTTAGCAATGGTCTGTTTTCCATCCTGTCTGAAGTATCATCAAAACATAACTTAGAGAAGCAATCCCAGTGATCAGAGGCTTCAGTCCTCTGGGTAGGTTCTCATTTTTGCTGGGAAGGAGTTGGGAAATCTGCACACTTGAGGCTCATGCACTTATTGTTCCTAAGGCTGTTCCTCACCATCTCAAACTGATCCTGCAGGCACAGGGCTGGAGGCAGGCTCCCAGTGGTGCCATGCAGTGTTTGCTTTTGCACCAGCTTGCTAATTGTGCTCCTTTGTTCTGGCACGAGCAAAAGCTGCTTGTCCTTAGGGCCAGGTATCCCTGGCAGCAGCAGGAGCAGGAATCAGAGTGAGGTGTTGATTCAAAAGATGCTGCAGCCTTCTTCTTGGCAAGTTATACGCGAGCTTTTATTACAGCTTTATTCTAAAATAATCCTCCTGTACTTGTGTTTCTTTGGCTAGCTTGCAGCACAATAACATCGGGCCAGCAGGAGGAACAGAGCTGGCTAGAGCCCTGGTGGCATGTGGACTGTTAGAAGAGATAAGGTAGGTTGTGGCAGAAGCACTGGGGATGGTGCCAGACATACGGGCTGGTTTCGCTCTGCAGGCAGGAGGCATTTCAGCCCACAACCCCTGAGGCTGCATCTAAACTGTCCCTGCTCAGGGTGGCCTAATGGAAGGCAATCCCTCCACCCCTCCTAGACAAGCTTCATAGGGTAAGAGGAAGCAGTCTCTGAAGTGCTGGGCCTTGTGTGGCTACATGCCTTTGGACTGTTTTCTGCAGTAACCCGCGGAGTTGCAGAACTTTGAATCAAGAATGGAGGCTGTGTGAATGCATTCTTCCTCCTGCACCCTTGGTGCCACCGTTCTTAGTTATGTGTACATTGTTAAGGGACAAAATCCGTTAGGATGTTGGTAGTTTTGGTGTGAGATACGGTAGAGCAGGTGTTGCCAAGGCTCGTGTTTGCTGGTAAATGAGAGCAGAGCAGCACACCCTAGTGAAGGCTGGAAGGCAGTTAATGCTGCCCCTGAGCCTTTCAGATCCACACCTTCATCCCATTCTCCCTAAAATGTACAAGTTTCCCTTCATTTCCTTGTCGGCACACCAGTCACTAACTGTAGGATAACGTCTTAATTCCCACTGTTCTTACAGTCTGTCTGAAAATGACCTCGGGGAGGGAAGTATCCGTGCCCTGTCCGAGGGACTGCCGCATTTTGAGCACCTCCGGAAGATTGAGTGAGTATCGGGGCACTGAATACTGCTTGGGCAGAGCATGGCTTTGTTTGCAGCATTGCAACAGATGGTGCTGGTGCCAAATTCCCACCAGTTCTGATGCCAGCACATTTTTACCCTCTCTATTTTTTTTCCCCCCTCTCTCCTCTGTTTCAGGTTGAAACTCTGTGGAATCACTGATGACGCTTCGAAATTGCTTTCTCGTGGCTTCCGACAATGCCCTGCTATGGAGGAGATAATGTGAGTGTGGGAACGGATGGGAATGGAGATCACAGGTATCTCAGGCATTAAGTAAAATGCAGAATTTTATTGCCCTCAGCTGGGCTTGGCTGACTCACTGCCTGGGATTTCTTGTCTGTCTTAGATTGTCTTGGAACGCCCTTGGTGACGGAGGAGCCCAAGTGTTGGCCAGAATCCTCCCTGGGATGGAAAAGCTGAAGATGTTAGAGTGAGTACAGCCTTGCAAGTAGCAGCAGAAGACTTGTATTTGGAGCTGGGTTTGATGTTACCCACTCAGGTCTGATCCAGTCCAGCACTATTCCGTGGTAGGGACTGTCATCTGCTTCCTCCCCCTTGGCCCTTTGGAACATGTGGTATGTGCCTTCCATCCCTCAGCTATACAGAAATAATGGTTGTGGTTCAGGAACAGAGTTTTGTTTGTCTTGGGCAGGGAAAATATGCAGTAGAGCTTACAAGTCCTATTGCTAGAAGGAGGTTGTGGGCAGCAGTGCATGCTCCTTGTATAAATAGGGCCGTGGTCATCGAGCTGAAGCTGATGTCAGTTGTGAAACATTGCTGTGCTCCAGCAAAAGCTTAGCCCTTCTTACACAGGAGAAAAGAGCCAGTGATGGTTCTGCTGTTTTCTGCTCTTGATTTGTTTTTTGCTTTTTAAAACTCTTTTTGTTTTTTAAAATAGCCTGGAGAAAAATCGCATTGGTGCCTGTGGTGCTATGAAGTTGGCAGAGGAACTTGTCCGGTGCCCGGAAATTCAGTTCTTAAGGTGAGCAGGGAGAGCTGGGGCTGAGTGTTGGCCCACTCAGGGGAAGCTGGGGTGACGAGTCCTGGGAGAGATGTGACTTGTGCTGGCCTGCTGCCCCAGGTTAGCTTGCATGGACTAGGATGCTGCAGCCAAGGAAACAGGGGGCTTTCCAGGCCAGAGAAAGTGCTGGAAAAAAAAGAAAGCCCCCTGGCCTGAGGCTGTTTCAAAACAGCTTCTCCCAGGCTAGATCAATGAGTCCATCTTAGCAGGCAGGCAGCTGCTGAATTGCTGCTGTGTTGCTGAGGTGTGACTTCACTCCCACATCACTTTCGGACCAGCTTTGATAAAAACCCAAAGCTGTTTCTTCCCGTTAACTGCTGTGTTGGGTGTGCTACCTCCTGGCCCACCACGCCAACTCCTGCACTTAGGTGGTTGCTGTTGTTGTAGGCTGTGGGACAATCCGGTGCCCAAGAGCCTCGCTGAAAGTTTGACAAGCCAAGACCCAAGACTGTGCTTCTCATTCTGTTAGCCCTCACCTGAGTGGAATTGCTCTCCGTTTCCCATTGACCTCAAGAATTGCACTAAAAGGGATCCTGAAGAGCTCAGGAAACCAAAATTCCTCCAGTTAAAACTTGTTGCTGTGTCTTCCTTCGTTGCACTGGACAAAATTTGAGCACTTACGTGTGTTTTTATATATGGTGAGCTTTTATTGTGAACCAAAAGACTGCAGAACTGCTGCTGAGCAGGCAGCATTCTTGGTGTACCAACATTTCAGCTCACTTCAGGATGATGAGATGCATCTGATCAGACTTTCAGAAAACCAGCAGAATGCTTCATTATCTTTAATCAAGATTGCAACACCTACAGGATGTTCCAATCAAAGGATGAACATCCTCCAGGAGAGGATGTAATTTTTTTTTTTAACTGAACTGTAAACTGTTGTCACAGTTACAAATGCACTGGAACAAGCTGTTTGAAAATTGTATATAGCTCTTTGTGAGATACCTCTGAGGACTGTAATATGGGTTGCTGTTTGCTTCAGAGCAGGCTCTGCCTCCTGCAGAATCGCTTCTGTTTCCTTGTAAAACCTTCAGGACTTTCCATGTTGTTGCAGTACAGGTGATAGATCAGTGGTTGTCCAACGGTGTGGACTATCCCCTCTGTGTGAGAGGACATGCCTGTTTTCCTGCGCAGATTTCCAGAATTTTGGTGGGGTTTTGGATGACCCAGTTGCACTATGACTTTGAGGTGAAGTGAGGGATGAGTTAGCTTGGCATGCTGCAGCATGGACTGCAGAAAGGATCCTTCAGGCCTCTACTACTGAATCCCAAAGCCTGGACATGCTGCTGGACCCATGGAGACCAAAGGAAGAAGATCCAAAGCAGTGAGTTTGAAGTCCTGCTGAGGAGACCAACCACGTCTGCACTGAACGACAGCTTGCGTTGCAGCTACGTCATTCTCATTATTTATGAACTTGTGTTATAATGTTTTCCTTATGTGTTCGTGCTGTAAATATTTAATCCTTGCGGTGAGCTGATGGAATTTTGTTTACAGCAGCATTTGCCTGGAAAGACCAAACTGCTGTGATTTGGGTGGGGCAGGAGTGGGAGTGAGGTGGAAATGCTGGGCCCTGGCTGGGGGACCAGCTGGTTTTTGTTCCACCCGGAGTTGCTGCCAGCCTTGTTTTAGGGTCAGCATCAGGTCTGTGGATCACTGACCTGCTGCCTGGAAGAAGGACTCATTTGGCAGGGAATGTACTGTGAAAAAGACTCACAAGCCACAACAAAGAAAAACAGTAGTGATGTTTCTTAGTAGACCATAACTCATTAAAGTAATCAAGTGTCCAAGATTTAAACACTGGATTTTAAGTATAAGCTTCACCAAATGTGGCATTTCTTCTCAATTTGTATTTTCAGGGCTGGGTTGCAGATGCAAATCTCTGTATTGCCTGTTGGAGGAACAGCGTGGCACACGAGTGCTGCGGTGCCATTGCTTTCCTACAGCTTCCCAGCGAGCAGGTTTGCTGAGTGGGCTCCCAGAACCTGGGGAAATACAGAGGGTGGGCAGAGTGCTTGGTCAGAGCTCACTCAGACCAGGCTGGTAGTGGAAAAGCTGTGTTTCGTGTGTTTTCAGCATCGTTTTAGTGCTGATACTGTTTGCTAGGTGTGAAGAAGGGAAGCAGTGTGTTAGCACTCCTCAGCACACTCCAGGACAGCTGTTTTGCAGCAGCCACAAGAGCCTCGCTTCCCTGGCCACCTCCGTGATACACCTGCTAGATTTCCCTTTGCTCAGGTGTTGTCGTGATGATTTATTTTCCTCATTTCCCAGTGCGTGCTGTTTTTCCTTGTCAGGGTTTCATGATTTTTGGTATCGGTATTCCACATCATAACATCGTGCAGTGCATTAAGAACTAAGGAGTTAATGCTCCAGCTCCATGGATCATCGATAGTTACGGGTATACCTGTCTCAGAAGAGTACTACATTCCCCAGAGGACTTTGTGTTGCTTTGTACTTTTATGTATTTTTGCTCAGAGGGAAAGATAAAAGCTGTCTGCAGTCACGGGACGCTCTCTTTCCTTTGGGATCCACTCAGCAGTGGGTGCTCGCTGCCGTCCACCTTCAGCGTTAGCGTAAGGCCTTTGGTTTATCAAACACTCTCTCTTGCTCATTTTATTTGATTCATTAGCTTCAATTCCAATGATATTGTATTATATTGTGTTATTTTGCTTTGCCATACCTTATTTAGTAAATCAGTTTTCCTCCTCAGATCGTTGCCGCTGTTTTGTCTCTAGGCCCATCTCCTCTTTCCCTTTCCCCCCTTCCCCTTTTCCGGGCTGTGGGTCCGTGGGTCCCTTGCACCAATTGTCACAGAACTGGGCCGAACCTGCCCGTAAAACGTTAACATTCCTCCTTATGTGGACAGCAAAAATGTACGGTGGGATAACTGGGAATGCCACTCGGTGTTGTTTTTGTGTCGGTGCTGTTCCTTGGCTCCGGGGTGGCTGGCTTTGCCCCGTGATCACAGCTTTAAAAAGGAGAATAGAAAATGAGTGAAGGCAGTGATGAGCTGACTCCTGATGTTGGGATGGCTTTGCTGTAGCAGTCAGAGCAGCACTCCTCTGGGCTTGAGACATGGCACAGTGCCTGGGAGCTCCTACAGCTGCGGGTTCACCCCCAAATTCCCTCTGTTGGCATCCGTCAGCCCGGATCGTGGCTGCTGGACGCCAGGTGTCAGCAGAGCCCCGCGTAGCGCTGGCTGCCGCGGGCCTGGCACGTTGCTTTGTGGGAATCCTTTCGCGTTTGAAGGAACTGAGACTGGGGACGAGTTCAGGGTGTTGGATATGAGGGAAAAACAGCCCTGAAGGAGCGGTCGGGCGCTGGAAGAGGGGTGTGTGTGTGGGGGGGGTTTCGGGGGCACCAGCCGTGGAGGTGCTCAAGAACAGCGGGCTAGTAGGTGGGCGGCCGCCCCACCCTTAACGACCGTCTAGCGACCACCAGTCCCGCGTCGGGGCCGGGAGCAGAGCCCTCACGTCGGGGCTCAGAGAGAGCGTCCTTTCCCGCCCACGGCAGCGCCTGAGGGGGGCGGGGGAGGGGGCGGCGCTGAGGGCCGCGCCCCCCAGAGGCGGCGGGCAGCGGGCAGCGGCCATGGCGAGGAGCTGAGCCCGCGCCCCGCGGTGAGTGCTGAGCGGACACGGGACGGCTCTTTCTCCCCGGGCTCCCTCGGCCCGCCCGCTGTTGGGGAGTCTCGCACTGAGAGCGTAGCGCCGGGGGGGACTGAGGGTTGTGGTGCCGAGGGACGCGGCTTAGTGGGGTGCGGGTGGGATGAATGGGTGCCTCGGTGGTGGGAGCGCAGCACCTGCGCTGTGCTGCCGCCACGCCGCTCGTTAGTTGGGAGCTCGTTAATTAGGAGCCTCGGCTTGCGGTCCTGGGGAGGAGGAGGGCTGAATTTGGCAGCAGCCGTTTGGAGCAGGAGCTGAGCGACCGACGGGCTGAGAGGAGCACGCTGCCCCCCGCCCTGCCAACAAGTCCTTATGGTTCATCTTTTCCACGTTGGTGCAGGGAGCCGAGCCATCCTTTCCCACACCGCCGGCTGCCCGCGCTGCTGAGGCCGTGGGGCTGCTGGGTTCGCGATTCCCGGCGGCTCAGGTGAGTTACGGAGCACGTCCTGCTGCTGCTCGATGCTGCTTTGCCCTCTGCTTCTTTCTGGGCCTTTGGGACCGGCCACGTTTCCTGGGCTTTTCCGTGAGCACCACAAGCTGAGGGTTTATGAGGAAGCATCAGGCATCGCGGGGCTTGCGTTACAAACGGGAACAAATCAGGGCTGGGAATGCAAGTTTTGCGTCCAGCTCTGCGCGACCATTTAAAGCAAGTTTTATGTTCCCTCCGGCGGCTCCTAAAGAAAGGAGCTGTGAATCCGCCAGGCTTAACTCCCATCATAAAGCAGCGTTCGGGGCTTCACCCCGTCAGGGAGAGGAAATCAGTTAGGAGAAGGTGGGCTCTGAGGGGACCGTGTTCTGCCCGTGTGCAGTGTGGGGCTGTGATCCGTGCCTCCTCCATCGCTGCCCTCCTGTTCTGTTTCTGTCCCCGGCATCGTTGTGGCTTGGTGTCAGCAGGTGCAGGTGTGACCAAGAATTGTACAAAACTTAATTAGTGCTTATTTATAGCGTTAAGCTTTGAGTTTTCTGGCTGCTCAGCAGACCCAGAGTGTGCCCTGGCTGGTCAGCTGTGGCCCTAATGGATGTGGGCTGGGGATCGCAGTGGGATGTGTTGGTTGTAGGGTGGTGGAAGCCCTGGTTCCTGCCCTAGAACCAGCTCTGGTTTCTGCTGCTGTTGGAGGCTTACTGGGAAACCCCTCTCTGCCAAGTCCTGCCCCTGCGTGGGGTGGAGGGGCCTGGGGGCTGCAGGTGTGCAGTGATGTTGGAAAATGCTTAAGGATATTTCTCATTGCTGAAGTGATGTTTTTTTCCTTTCTCCCTTGTGTTGGCTGGAAATAAGAAGCCAATTACAATTCAGAAGAAGAGAATTCAGGGTTTAACACGTTAGATAAGCTTCTCAATAAGCCAGCATGCACCGGGGATGGAAGAGACGAATAGTTTCCACCTCAGACCTTCACGAGGGTGGGAAGGCTTCAGTGCAGTGGCTGTTCTCTCTACTGGCATCTTCTGGCTCCTTGCATCTGAGAGCCCCAGCCTTGGAATTTGTCTTCTGCATTGACTTCTTGATAAATGCAGCCCGCTCAGGGTTCAGTGCCATCGCCAAGATTCACAGTGACATCACAATATTTTCTGCTCTAAATCACAGATTTCCCTAAATTGAGCCTGGGAGGAAACGTGTATTTGAGTGAAAACATATGGTTGTCATGGTGTTTCTCAGCTAAAGGTCCTTGTGAGTGGCAGTGGGCTTGGTTGGAGGGAGCACTTGGGTTGAGATGTGGTCCTCTCCTGCCGTGTGTGTGGTGGGGGCAGGGAGGCAGCGGGAGGTGTTGGTTCTGTGTTGACTTCTGCTGCAGCTCCTGGCTGGGCTTCTGGGTTGGTTCTGGGGTGACTGTGGATAAAGTCTGGCTGTGCTCGAGGGCATGGTGTGGGGTTGGCTGCTCCCCAGCTTCAAAGCATCTCTCCTGGCTCCAGCTGCTGCCGTCCCATAGCCTTCACCCATCCTCAGCAAGGAAGTGCAGCCCAACAGCACTTGTCCTCAGGGCTGGAGAAGCTCCTCAGGGCCCAGAGCTCTAAGCCCAGCTTCTGCTTGTCAAAACTCAGATGCAGGCTAGTGAGTTATTCCCTGTTATCCCTCTGGCTGCTTCCTGGAGACAGCTTCTGCTGGGTTAAGCTCTCCCTGCACGGGGAGCCTGGACAGCTTATTCCAGTGCCTTGGCACTCTTTCCGTGCAGGAATTGTTTCTAATATCCATCCTGAAGGGACAGCCCAGCCTCCCTTTACTCCGTGGTGCACACAGACCCACCTGGGCTGTTCCAGGAGCAGGGAGAAGATCCTTTCTCTGGAGACATTTTGGGGTAGGAAGTGATGGAAGTAGTTAAACTGTGAGCCAGCCAAGTGGCTGTAAGGATGATTTCCATCAGGACAGGTTCGTGAGGGAGATGACACATCTGTGTATTGAGCTGTTACAGACACTGGGTGCAGGCTGGTGAGTCCTCCGTGGCGTCTGGGTGAGGCTGTATGGCAAACGCTTTGCTTTGCAAAATAATTCTGGCCGTGACTGTGTTTGTTGACAGAAGGGAGCTCAGAGATGTCCTCTGTGTGAACCCAGAACTACCTGCTTGGCTGCCATCTCTGCTCTGCTTCTCCTGCAGTGGGTAAACTGAGTCATGGGTGGCTTCTGCGCTGTCCTGCAGGAAGCTTTTCCCAACGAAAGGAGGCTTGTGTTCTCTGTGAAAAGAAGGATGTTGATTCCTTTTTTCCTAAGGAGAGGACGTTGCTGAAGTTGGAGGGTGCTGCTAGTAGTAAAAGAGCCTCCTGTGTTTTGCTCGCATCGCGTCAGAACGCACTGTACTGCTCTGGGCTCGTTCTCTGTCCCAGTGAGCAGCAGTTATTGTTCTGCTTCCCTACAAACTGCGCATCTGTTTCCTTTCGTAACATAAACTCTGACCCTGCGTCTGAGTTTGGGCGGTTTGTTTTCTCTTTCGCTTTTCTTTTTTCCGGTTAGTGGCAAAAATGTGGCCAGGGAGCTGTGCTTCTCACTGGGCTGCCAGGGGGAGGGAGAGGGGGGAAGAGGAGGGAGGAAAAGAAGGAGGAAGGAATAAGAGGAGGAGGAGAGGAGGGAAATAAGAAGGGAGGCAGTGGGGGAAGGAGGACAAAGGGAGGAAGGAAAGGATGAAGGAAGAGGGAGAGGGAAGGAAGGGAGAGAGGAGGAATGGGGAGGAGGGGAAGGAAGGAAGAGAAGAGGAGAAACAACTCCAGCAATCTAGCAATTCTACAAAGCCACAAAGGGTCTGAGGAGCACATCTCTCTGCCCTGTGCTTAGGACTCTTCATCAGGCATCTGCAGTGGGTGGTGTTGGATGTCAGAGGGACACCCTGGCTTGTTCCCGGGTATGATATGGGGGTGGGAGTTGAGGTGAGGGGACTGGACAGGTGGACCCGCTCTGCAGGGAGCTGGGCGTGCATTAGGAAACCACGTGGCAGCACAATGAGCACGAAGCTGGCAGCTCTGATTATACGTTAGGAGAATGTTTGGCTGCGGGTGCCAAGTGAGTCGGAGGACTTCATTTAGGGCGGTGAATGCAGAGAGAGGAGAACAAAAAAAGGAGGAGAGACTGGAATATAGATGATGGAGAGCCAGCTCCAGTGCCAGCTCCAAGCTCAGAGCATCCCATCGCCCCAGGGAAGATGGTGGCTGTGTGTGCTGTCACCTGGCCCAGGGACATGTGCTGCAGGAGGATGTGACACAGGTGGCCAGGGCCTCTTTTGGGCATCTCCATCCTCAGGGGGAGCTGGCCTGCATCAGCAGCTCCTTGATGGAAAAATCGGCTTTGCTGGGATTGTAGGCAAGGGGCTGGTGGTGTCTCCCTGCTGCCTTTTACCTTCCTGGGAGGTCTTTTACCGGGCACCCCTGCAACACCGTGGGCAGGATGGAGAGATCAGCGTCCCAGTCCCTGATTTCAGGCAATAGGAACAGGTCTTGCTGGCCTCTGCTCCCCTTCCCCTTGGCTGCTTTGGCCTCGACCTCCTGGAGGAGCAGCAGGGCTGGAGCGCAGGCAATGTGCAACGCACTCAGATGTTCTGGTGCCAGCCAGCTCTGGGAAAAAGCTTTTTCCAGTGAGTCATTTGCTGCCTCTGCTTTGTGTGAGGCAGTGATGAGATTTGGGGGAAGGGGAGAGATGGAAAAACGCAGCCCACATCTCCCTGCTCTGGCAGGACCCTGTCCGTGGCAGTACAGCTGCCCTGCGTGTGCTTGTTGAAGGCAGCAATAGCAGCAGACAGCAGCATAAATAGAACAGGCCTGGCTATTTTAAGACATAGATTGCATGATCTGGGTGTTAAAATAATAGAAAAAAATATCTTTACTTTAGCTGCAACTGGCAGCATTGGCTTGGAGGGGAGCAGGCAGGTAGTGCCTGCGGGGTGGAGGGGCTGGGAGGTCTTCTTTCACTCTTTTGGTGCTGTTTGAGGAACCAGCAGGTGTTTCTCCTCGAGGACGTGGCAGTGGGGTTCCTCACCTGTGCTTCATTTCTCCTTGCTGGGAACTGGGAGCAGCAGTGTTTGGTTGGATGAGCATTGGGTTGTGATACAGGGGGGTTCAAGTCAGAGCCCTGGGCAGATAGGAGCAGGTGAGCCTGTTCCCCTACTCCCCTCACCCTGCAGTGGTGGTCTCTCTGCTCCGTCCCCAGCAGCTGGAGCATGGGTGCCTGCTGACACTTGTGCCCAGGCAGAACAAACAACTGATGCTAATTAATTGGGATTTCCATGCCAAACAGATGGTTTATCAGGGGGAGGAAGATGATGTTTGAGGTTCTGAAATGATGTAGATGAGCCAGGAGCCAGAGAGGGCTATTAGAGAAAGCTATTGAACTGGCTGATGGGCAGAGCTGTCTCTCTGATAGCAACCCCAGCCATAAAAGTTTATTAGTTTAACTCAATCTGAAAATGCTGCTTCTTCTCTTTCCCACATCCCTTTCCCCCCCCTTCCCTCTTTTGTCAAAGGCATTTTCTGTTTGTCCCGAGTGGACTGCAGAACTGCCATGTGGGAGGTGGCTGGGGTTGTCACATAATAACAGTATGAATCTCACCTTAATCTCAGTAACACAGCTTTGATTGCAGGCTTCTGGTAAGCTCTTAGAACAGAGGAGATTTTATCAGGCCCAGTAGCTCACCCCGTGCACCCGCTCATATGGTGGCTGTCACGTCGGCCTTGCTCTTCTCTCAGGGATCCCTCTTTCCCTGTGAAAACAGCTCGCTGCTGAGCTGGGAGGCCTTTTGCACCAGCCCACGGCTGCAGGGTTTGTGTACCCAAGGTGTGGGGATGTATCCAAGGCTACTCTGTGCCTGGATGACACAGAGGTGGGACGTACAGGAGGGGACTTCCCTGCTGCAGTGCAGTGAACTTGCTCTAGCAAACACTCGTTAGACGAGCTCAGTCTCCTCTCACCCTAATATTGTCTGTCTCTCTTCCCATATTCCCTCTACTCCATGCTTTGTTCGAGACCCCTTGCCTTGCCATGCCTTGGTGGAAACAAAGCAAGACAATGAGGGTGAGGAGGGAGATCAACAGCAGTGAATATCCCATGAACAAACTTGTCCATAGGCAGAGGTGACAGCCACACTAGCTGGACCCACTCCCTTCGCCGGCTCTTGTTTCTTCCTGCCCTCTTAGAGGGTGTAAAGAGGACATCACCTTTCCTTTCAAACCTGCTGTTTGTGGAGCAAAGCCAGGGCATGCTGGGCTCCTCGGGAACCCCCTGTGACTGCCATGAGAGCCTTTGCGTGTCATTTGCTGTTGCTGCCTTTCTGCTTACCCTGAGCTTTTCCTCCTCTGTCTGTCCCACAGACTGCCTGGAGCTGCCCTGCTGGAGTCCATGGCGTACACTGGGACCCCATTGCCAGCGGGGCCCATCGGCTCCCAGTACTGTGTCTGCAAAGTCGAGCTGTCCATCTGTGGCCAAAACCTGCTGGACAGGGATGTCACTTCCAAGTCTGACCCTTTCTGTGTCCTGTTCATGGAAGTTGATGGGAAATGGATGGAGGTAAGTCTTGAAGCTGCATGATTTCTGCTTCCTATGGTTTGCCTCTGCAGATGTCCTAAAGACACATTTTGGGCACAGTGTTGAATGTGGCTTGTATGCCCTATGAAGGAAGTTTAAGCGGATTCCTTGGTTTTTCAGAGCACTTGGAAACCACCTGGGCTCCTGTCTGAGTACCACACTGGTGCAGACAGGCTGGGGACAGAGTGGCCCACAGCCTTGGCGTGTCCTGGCAGGGCTGGGCTATGTGTGGAGCCAACCAAGTCAAGGCAGGAGGTGTCACACAAGCCATCCCTTCCCATGGATGTGTGCAGGAAGTGTTGTATGATCAGGATTCCTTAAAAAGGAGCGATTCTGTGCCTTGCTTTGTTAACAAGTCCTCAAGGTAGATACCGAGAGAAGACAGACCCTAATTCCTAACCAGAGAAGAGCCTCTGTGTTACTCGTGGTTGGATCAAGCTGGATTAACATTTCTACCAGTGTCTTTATCTTCCCTCTGCTCAGTCGCCAGCCAGGCTCTGCCTGCAATAAGGGCATTCATAAAGTGTTTTAACAGCAAGCCAGAAATTCCCTAATGGGCTTATGCTGGGATCTGCGGGAGCTCTCAAGCCCCCTGAGGTTCTGCACATCTTGTTTGTCACCATATCGTCTCTTGGCTAGGACATGCTTCTCCCTGCAGTGTCATGGTGCCTGTGGCAGCCCCTTGAAGGTACAGCAGAGCATGGTGTTGGGTTTGGGCTCTTCTACACTGAAACAGGAGCTTCTAGGTAGCCTGGAGGCTGCACATGAGCTGCTGTTCCTCTATACTCAGCGTCAGTGGGCCCCTCGCTACGAGAAAGGCATTGAGGCCCCAGAACGTGTCCAGAGAAGGGAATGGAGCTATGAAGGGTTCAGAGCTGAGGGAACTGGGATGTTTCAGTCTGGAGAAGAGGAGCTCTGGAGAGACCTCATGGCTCTCTGCAACCCCTGAAGGGAAGTTGTGGTGAAGTGGGGGTCGGCCTCTGCTCTCAGATGATGGCGATAGGACCAGAGGTGATGGCCTTAAATTGTACTGGGGAGGTTTGGGTTGAATATTAGGAAGAACTTCTTGGAAAGAGCAGTGAGGCAGGACTGTACTGGGTAAAGGTCTGGGAAGTCAGTCATGTGGAGCACAGAAGTCCTGGGCTGCTTGTTAGGAGTGCCTGAGTCCTCCTCTACTCTTAGCCTGGTTTTGTAATAAGGTGTGCATGAAGTAGACCAGGAACTCTCAAGGGCGGTTTTCATGGTGCTTTACTGACTGTTCAGCACATCACATGCAAAGATTGTTGTCATTTCCTTCTTCAGCAGTCCTTGCTGGGCAGGGTGTTGTCTGTGATTGAATGAGTGTCTTCAAACTTGTCTGTGTGAGAATGTTTTGCTCTGTGCATAGAAAATACCTTTTGGCTGCAGAAGGAAAGACTCTGAGCTAAAATGCCTGCAGAAAAACATGTGGATTTCATCTTGTAAGTGCAATTGGAGTTAAGTAGTGTAAGGGCTTTTCAGTTCATCCAGGGAGAGCAGATAAGTAGTGCACTGGGATGTGATAGACGGACAAAGCACTGGTCCCCAGCAGCACAAAACAAGCTGCTGAGGGGCATTAAATCCCCCCCAGCTCCCAGGAAATTAGGTGGTCTCTTTTTTCTGATACTCGGATTTATGGGGCAGCCTGAGCACTTGGCCAGGAAATGGGGGATCAGTGGGCATCAGCTCAGGTGTCCCACAGCTGGTCTCGATGTCACGGGCAGGGTGTGGGGGCAGACCTCGCTTCTGCCACGCTCTGCAATTAACTTTCCTCAGCAGTAGCCTGAATGAGATTGATGAACTTTCCAGTCTTGATAGGTGTCATCTCTTTGACCTGACTGTGCTTTTCAGGAATTCCTCTTTTGCTGTCAGTAACGTCTCAGTCCAGCAGTTTTGATTCCAAAGCTTTTTTTTGTTCTACTATGCAAGTTTTGCTTTTTTCCCCTTCTGCTATTTTTAGCTTTCTAATTGGCAAAATAGGTGCTGGAAGCTGGCCTCTGACAGCAGATTGCTCCGTGTTCTGCTCCTGTGCTTTCGGCAGAGGTCAGTGCATGACCCCAGCTGCAGACATGTGGAGCATGCTGTGGTCAGAGCCAGTACCCAAGCCTCCCTGTGTCATGGTAGCATGGTGGTGCCAGCGTCAGTGCCTGGGTGGTGGGCTGGTTCTTCCAGCTGTCATGCTTGTTCCCAAATACAATTATTTTGTCTCACTGAGCTTAAGAGGAATTAAAAAAAATATATAAAATGTTCATGAATCAGCCTTGGAGGGGGTGGTAGAGCGAGAGACAAAAAGCACAGGTCCAGAAGTGACATAATGATATCGGTGTTCTGCCTAGTGACATCATGCTGTAGCAACCAGGATGGACCTGGACTGTGACTCAACTGTGCCCTCACTTTTGTGCAACTCTGAGTCACCCCTCCTGAGCCTGGGCAGTCCTCATCTCACACACTACTCATCTCAGGGGGGTTTGGGGGCCACCAGCTGTTGACCTGGGGCTCTGAGGATGTCTCTGCTTCCAAAAGGTGTCCATCCCATGTTCCCTGTCCCTGGGAAGAGCATCTCCCAGATGGACAAGATTGAACATCTCCAGCAAACCCTCTGTCAGAAACTGGAGGACTCATTTAACTCAAGGATTGCCACTGGAGAAATTCCTTGGATTTGTGCTTGTCTGAAGACAAATCATTAGTTACCCTGGTTGCCTCTTCAGAACCCTTGTGCTTTTCTCCTGCTAGGATGCAGAACCAGCTTTGCATTTTGCTAGGCCTACAGTAGTGTGAGGGCTCGGGGGCGGGGGGAGGAACCAATGGTATGTGTATTTCCTGGTGTGGAAAGCCCTCATATGGAACATTCACCAGCAAGGTTGAAAGGAAAGAGCTGCACCAAGGTAAAGGTTTAAATACATGCTCTTCTTCTTCGCTGTGGTGAGGCCCCCCCTGCAGTGCTGTGTTTGCCCTGTAGCATCCCAGACTCGTCTCTAGCCTTGTTGTGGGGGCATTTTGGATAACAGTGGGGCAGGAGGAAGCATAGGCAGCCTGCTGCCCCTTCTGAGCCAGCGGTTACTCCAAAGGGCAGGTGGCTGCTTGATGGGAGCTCGCTTTTCATCCTGTTTTAACTCGTTCCCAGTTTTCCCATTAGCTCAGGGTACATGAAAGCAGCTAAAATCCATTCCTGTTGCCTGCATAGTCTCATCAGCTAGGCTTGAAAGGGGATTTGTGTGTGTTGTGCTGATCAGATAAGGTAGAGCTCACTGATGGCTGCTGCTCCTGGTCCACATCTCTCTGAGCAGGCATTTGGGTCCTGAAGTACGGGTGGTGGCAGAGGGGGAAGGATCTGTGTGAAGCTGTGCTGCCCTGGCTGGTGCACAGTGTGCTCGTGTTGGTTTATTCAGGTCCCATCTCCCTGGAGGGTGCGGCAGGTGCTATTTTAAGAGTACAGCATTTACTTCAGTTTTTTTCCTGGCAATTAAAACAGACTAAGTGACCAACTTGAAAAATACTACCATGGTATGTATTAACAAACTTACTGCCTTTCCGCTTCGTCCCTCCAGATTATTTATTGTATGCCAAATGAGTTTCATTGAAACTGTGAGGCTGTGTCTTTTCTTTTTTCTTTTTCTTTTTTTTTTTTTTTCCCCTGCTGTGATGTGTTTATTTCTGGCTCTGCTGTTCTGGCAGACATCCATCTGTCCTGCAGTCCATGGTGCCTGCACAGGAGCTGCTTGCTGCAGACGAGCTGCCCTGGGATGTGGGTTGTGTCTTGCAAACGTCTGTGAGTGCTGGCTCCCCTTGTTCGTTTCAGGGCAGGCTGGTGGCCCTTGGCTGCTTCCAGGGCTTAAGGAACTCACAGTCTGGTCGTGGCTACCACTGGTATGGTTGTGGCCACCACTGTACTAGTGCAGGATGGTGTTGGGAGGCTTTGGAGGAGTGCTTTGTGACTATCCATCAGCCTTCCCCTGCTGCCTTCTCTGCAGGGTGCTGCATCCTGGTTGTATCCCTCTGAAAGTCCACTCAGAGAGCAGTGCCACGGAGGTTTGGAGCCTCGAGTCTGTGCGTGTTGAGGCCATCTCATCAACTAAATGAGGCTGGGGTGAAGCTGGATGTGCTCAGCACATTGTTTTTAGGCAATAGCCAGAGCTGGGGTGAGTTGTGTCTCCAGCTGGCCAAGCTCTAGGCTGCTGGAAGGCATGCTTCAGAGCTAGGAGATGGACCCACCTCACATCTCTTCTGTGCTGGGCTCAATGTAATCCCTGACATGTTTATATGAAGGAGGCTATAAAGATGCTTTGACTGCCTGAAGGTATTCCAGAACTATTTTGGATATCAGAGTCCATTGAAGTCCTGCCTTCTGCATCCTTCCAGCCTCTGGCTTCTGCTAGTGCTTGGTGAAATCCATGAAAAATGGACCATGATGATTTGGTGATTTAATGTTGGTTTGGTTTTTTCTTTTCCATGGAAGGCCAAGTCAGAAGAAACCACTTGAATGTTTTGTTACAAGGTCTAGAAGGAAATGCTAGAGGATTACTCTTCTGAGTTGTGATGCTTTGTTTCTTTCACTAGTCCTTGCTGTTAGATGTGTGGCCTGAAAGGGATAGCTTTGGTTGACTTAGAAAGCGTTAGAGGTGTGAGTCTGGTTGGCAGAGGAGCAGAGCTGCAGGAGGGAGGTATGTGAGAGTGTTGGCTCGCAGAGCATTCTGCGTCCTGGAGAGCAGGTGTCAGAAGCAAATGCAGACACTGTGGCTTCAGTAAGCTTTTAGTCCACCCCAGGCCCTGGCATGCTGTCCTCAGGGATGCAGCTCTCTGTTAGATGCATCTCACCTCGCATGCATTTAGGGTTGTGTTTGCTGCGTGCCTGTTGCTCTCATGCTCTGTTGGCCACCACGAGGCTTCTTGATGTCGGGGCTCCAGCTGCTTTCAGAGAAGAGACATTGCAGTGACAAAGATGCAAGATACAGATGTTTAATTGACCATTTTTTTGGTCTTTGCAGCTTGACAGGACAGAGACAGCTGTGAACAACCTCAACCCAGCCTTCTCCAAGAAGTTCATTGTTGACTACCACTTTGAAGAAGTACAGAAGCTCAAGTTTGCCCTGTTTGACCAGGACAAGTCGAGCACACAGCTGTATGAGCATGACTTCCTTGGCGAGTTCTCCTGCACACTGGGCACGGTGAGTCTCTAATGTTCTGTCCCTGCAACTTCCAGCAAAGGGTCCCCAAATCACATCAGACAGAGAAGTTGAAGGGGGCAGAGCTGCTCCTCTTACCTGCTGTAAAGTTTGCTGGATCGTTCCTGGCAAAAAGTACATTGAGTGCTTGTCACACTTTTATCTCTTTGGGTTGAAGTTACTTGTCCAAGTCTGAGCTGGTCATAGGTTGGGCTTCTGCTGTTGCCTGCAGAGAGGCCAAAGCCCTGGGGAGGCGCAGGAGGGTGTTGCACCCCTTTCCTCTTGAATGCCTGCACTGGAAGGCATTGAAGGTACCTGTTTGTCAGTAAGGATTATAGTAATAGCCACAATGACCAGCTTGAATTTGGACCTTTTGCAGTAAGAATGATGTGTTTCTTCTGTTTGGAACAAAGCATTTGAGAAACACATGCACAATAGCCTTGCTCTTGCATAGTAAATCATGCCTCCTACTGTAGCGTGTTGGTACAGGAATGTGTCTTCTGCTCTTCCTGTGGAAAAGCTTTTGAGACAGATGTGATTTATAAGCCTTTGGAAGGTCTTTGCATTCACGAGCCCAGACCTTGTTAGAATTTGGCAGCTAAATTCTCCAAACTTCTTTGTCTTCTGAGCATGCTCTGACTCAGAGGCAAGAAATGTGGGAGATTTTTCCATTCTTTTTCAGCCTCCAGCTGCCCAGGACTGCTGTGGTACCTGGCAGGAGTGAAGGGGCTGGGGAAAGCAGGCACTGTAGTAGATGGGTTGGTATAGACAGCCAGCCCAAGATGTCCAAGGAGGCTGCTGAATGTGGTTATGTTACTACTTACTATCTGGTACTACATATGCCAAAGGGAGATGAGTAACTTTGCTGTTGCCGAGTCAAGAACTTGTCAGAAGAGCACTGACATTTACAGACTTTGAAGTTTAATGTCTGTGTTTTCAGAAGAACTGTGCAATGACCTAATTTTGATCCTGCAGAAATTAAGAGACGGTGCAGGAAACAGCCCGGGCTGTTGCTCAGTGATTTGTGCCAAACCATTCAGCATTCATTCTCCTGCTGTTGGCTGCAGCCACCTCTGGCATGGCGCAGTTCAGCAGTGCTCATTGTGAAGTGCAGTCTCGATGAACACTGTGAAAAGAGTTTGTGGACATGAGGAAACAGAGCTGAAGCCTCGTCGTGGCTCTGCAGCCTCATGCTGGAGAGAAGCATCCTCTGTATGTGCTAGGGAAGAGGGTGAAATTGTCACCTCCTGTGTTGTTGGATACTGGGGAAAAAGTTCCTAGAATGAGCAGTGATGCAGTGGCACAGCTGCTCAGGGCTGTGGGGGTGGCACCATCCCTGAAGGTGTCCCAGAGCTGTGGAGATGAGGCACTGAGGGATGTGGCAGTGGGCATGGTAGGATGGGCTGGGGTTGGACTTAGGGATCTGAGAGCTCTTTTCCAACCTTAACGATTCTGTGTTAAGGTCCTGAAGGAGCCCAGCTGTTGGCTGAGCCAGAGGAGGAGTGAGGTGGGACAGGGAGGACTTGTGGGCTCAGCCATTCTGCTGTGGAGGTCTGCTTTTTGTCTGGTGAGATGTTTTCATGAACCCATCCAGTTGTTTTGAGGCACGAGCAGATGATGGAAGGGAAGGAGAGAGGCTGGGGCAGCAGCAACCTGCCTCTGCCAAACCTCACACCTAGCACCTGACTTTCCAGTTCTGCGTTGCCATCAGAGCGCTGTCAGATTAGCTGGATTGTTTTATTGCAGCTAATTAGGTCTGTGGTGAGATTTAAAAGGATGGTTGGATCACTCGGAAGCCTGTAATGACCCCTGTGGCCAATTGAAACCTTACAAGGGATCAAATTGCAGGCTGCAGGGTATCCGTAGTTGCTGCTTGTCAGGTTATGAAGAAATCTCATGCCACAGCAAGGCACAGACATCTAACCCTGTTATTTGGTGATTCTGAGGCATTTTGGAGCCAAAGCTGCAGGAACATTGTGAAGTTCCCAGAACTACTGTGGGAGTCTCAAGGGGAAGGGGTTTTGCTTCAAAATTGCAAAAAGAGATAAAAAAGCATTTTTGGAGAGCGGTAGGAGGACTCCAGGTGCAGCTGGATAGCAAGAGCTAGAAGCTAAGCCATTTCATTATGGTTTTCTTCTAATTATTATTATTATTTTCTGGCTGTGTGTCATGGGACCAAGTGTGGAGATGGAAGGATGGATGGGACTGCGTTTTTAAACTGTAGCCTGTAGATTTTGAAGGACTCACAGGTAAACATGGGAGAAGAGCATGGCTGATTCCAGCAGGTCATCGTGTGGGGCTCTGCAATCCTTGGGGAAAGCTCACAGGGTTCTGGGGTGGCAGTGGTGGCATTGACAGCATCATGATCACCTCTGAATGTGGCATCTTTTTTTTTAATGCTGTGAATGCTGAATGCAAATTAACCAACGATGATCAGTTGCTTATGAGTCTGCTTTGATCATGTGACTTTATTTCCGTTGTTGTTTTCCTAGATTGTCTCTAGCAAGAAAATAACAAGAACTCTGCTTCTGGGGAATGGCAAGCCAGCTGGGAAAGGGATGATAACGGTATAGTAACTCATTTACCTTACCCACGGAGTGTGTCAGTGCAGATAGTAAACTGCAGGCAATGCAGAACAGCCAGCAGGGCTGGGGTTATGTCCCTTTATTCCCTTGCATCCCATTTTCCTGCCCACCTGAGGTCTCTTTTGAGGACAGCCCAGTCCCTGTCTGTTGAGTTCAGCCTGTGCTTTGGTCTCTGAGTGCTAAAATAAGAAATGCTAAATCTAGAGAAGAACAAAGTAACTAAATGCTGCTGTTTGTTATCTCCTACCTAATGCCTGTTCAGACCTCCCTGGAGCAGCCAGAGGTAAAAGGGCCAATTTCTTTGCTGACAGTCAGTGGTTCTGTTTGTAGGAAGAGGATGAGAGTTCTGCCGTAGCAACAGGTCTCATAGCAACAGCCTCTGCTCCTGCTGCAGACCCCTTCGGGCAGTGGTGTTCCCGCTGTGGATCTATTTAGTGATCTGGGCATTTTTTTTATTTTTATTTTTTAAAGAGGAGAATAAATTTAGGCTTGTTTCCCCCCCTCATCTCCCATCCTTTTTGTTCACTTCTGCATTCCGGTTTGTGTTAGACTTGCAGCAGAGCAGTAAAGGTGTGGAAGAAAAGGCCAACAGGGAGTTAAACTGCAGGCAGGTCTAAAAGCAACTGACAGGTCTAAAAACAGTTTAAAAGACCAGGACCTTCCTGCTGCAAGAGCATCTCCTTGCTGTTTGCTTTAGCGACTGGGAAGATGCTGTTAGCTTTTCTCTCCTAATTGCTGAACTTAATTGTTAAAGACAAAAGGAGAAGCTGCATTAAAGCCTGCAGTGGTACCTGATGCCACGTGCTTTCCCCAGGAGTGGGCTTTTGCTGCCCCATGCCTGTCTCCTGAGTGGGAAGAGCTGGAGCAGTTGAAAAGTTTCCAGTCAAGTTCAATGGTTTCCAGCTTTAAAGGGCAAAGCTTCTGATCTGTCACTAATGCATCATCAGAACCAAGGGGGCTGAGATGTCTGCTGCTTTGCTTTGTGTGCTGGCAGTGTTGGGTCCGTGCAGCCTGGCACCTTGCTGGAGCTTGTGCCCCAGGGTTAGCGGTGCCAGCACCAACAGAGACAGTCTTCTTTGTGCTCACAAGACTGGGGTTGGGAGCCAAACCCTGCCTTCCTCACCCACAGTCCCTTTGGCTTTATCCAGGTCTTCGTTTTCTTAACTGCAACACGCAAATATCATAGGGGTGAGTGCAACAGAAGTGCCTAGACTGGAGTGCTGGGACTGAGTGAGACCCTGAGGTTTAGAAGAAGAAATGCAGTGATTCAGAAAGTGGCTGCTAACAGAAAATGTGGTGGTTTTTTTTTTTTTTTTTTAACTTTTTTGTTATAAGCATTCCCTTTCTTAAAATACCAGGAGACTCATTAGACGGTGCTCCAGACAAAACCAGCCCACTGGTCTATGGCAGTCAAAGCCATTTTGGAGTGTGTGTGAGAAAAGCCTTTGAAACTGAAGTAATCTGGGCTGCACCCATCAGGAGCTGCAGTGTTCTTTGCCTTTGGGCCATCTCACATTGCAGGGATTGTCCTCTGGGTTTTGGTTCAGTGTTCACTGACTTTTCATGTGAAAAATGAACACAGCTTCCCCTTGTCTTTCAGATAGCTGCCCAAGAGCTGTCAGACAACAGGGTGATTACTCTGAGTATGGCTGGCAGGAAACTGGATAAAAAGGTGAGTCGTGATGTGTCAGGAGGATGTAAATGTTGAACTTCTGTCTCTCCTAGGCTGGGGGATCTGAGATCTCTGCTCAGGAGTACTGCAGTGTCATAAAGCTGATGTAGAAAGCAGGAGGCTGGGGGTGGAGATCTGGAGTCAGGTCCTGGCTGTGCCCTCCCTGCTGGGTCAGCCCATGCCTCAGCTTCCCTGCTGCCAGGATGTGGAATTCTTCCTAATGCACTTTCAGAAGGAAGGATTCTGTTTGACACAGGACCTGTGTACTAACATGCCTTAAAAACAATGTTCCGAGCCAGATTTGTTACTTCAGCAGCTGCTATTTGGAAGTGTCTCCTGACTGGGCTGACATTTTTGATACCCCTTGATTCAACATTTCAGAAGTGCTGAGTGCTCCTGGCTTTTTGCCTTTAGCCCTCCTTGAAATTGAGTGAGTGTTTGTTTATATATCAAACAGGAGGGCCCATCTTTCCAGAGGAAGAAGCACCGACCTCATGGAGGTAGATAATGCCGATTTTTGTTTTGGGTATGATGTGCAGGATAACTAATCCTTTTTGAGCAAAGCAATCTGACCTTATTTACCAGGCAGCCAGAACGATTCCTCATAAACCAGTTCTGTTGCTAAGCGATCGATGGGTTTTCTTTTCCCTTCCTAGTGTCTCCAGAGCTTGTATTGTTGGTAGGATGGCCCTTGGTTTTCAAACCACAGTAAAGCATGCAGCCAGGCAGACTTGCTTTGTTCAGTCCCATTGTCCAAACTAGATGATTTATTCAAGTGTTTTTGCTAGCTGTTGGGAATAACTGTTACCTTGCTTTTCCACTTATCTTGTCTACTACCCTACAGAGCAAGGAGCTGGATGCTCCTACTGGGGAATCCCCAAGTAATTTCATTTCCTAAATGAGCTGGAAAATGGCTTTGAGCTGGTGACTTCTTCTGAGACATAGCCAAGTCAGCTCCATGTGTGCCAGTGAAGAAATCTCTGATGCAGTGGTTTTTTTTCCCCATGAAAAAGCCTCTGCCCTCTTGCAAGGCAGGGGATGAGATTTCATCCTAGACATGGTTCCTTTATGCTTCAGGGTCTCTCTGTGGCCATGACCATTGTGAAGACCAGAGCCAAGGATCTGGATCCTTACCTAGCCTCATTGTGATGCTGATACCTCAGGCATATATGCAGTTGTTATATCGGTATCTTAATTGTTGCCGTCCCTTGCCCCACAGACAGAAGTTTCCTTTCTAACCTGGCTTTCAACCAAGTCCTACCAGGTTATGCTAAGCCAAAATCTGGTGATGTTCTCCCAACAGGTCATCAGAGGTTGGTCTACTGTCCTTCAGGCCCATGGTCAAAATACAGAAATTCAGCATCTGCCTGTGGTGTTGTAGGCAGGCAATTTGTGTTGCAGACGTAGATGAGCAGGGCTGAGCACTGTGAATAATCTCAATGTGTTTGCGTTTCCTTCCAGTTTGTCCATAGATGTCAGCAGAAAGCTCCTTGCTGTGCTTCTGCAGTTAACGAAAGTTGAGGGGGCTTTCTTGCTGTTTCCCCTGAGGCAGAGAACCACAGCAGTGCTCAAAGCCCTGGTAGTGCATGGGAGTTGCTTCAGTGCAGAGCACAAGTGAAAATGGTCTCTGTGCATGTAAAAGGAAACTGGAGACATTCAAGGCAGGTTGGATGGGGCCCTGGGCAGCCTGATCTGGTGGGTAGCAGCTATGTGTGCAGCAGGGGGTGGGAACTAGATGAGCTTTAGAGTTGTTTCCAGCCCAACCAATCTGTGATACACTGCACCCAAGCTGAGCATCTCTTACTGGCAGCTGTGCTGCAGTCCAGCCCTGTGTCCAAGCCCAACGCTGGGACCTCTCTCAGACCAAGGGCAGGTTCTTCTCCCCATCATGCACCCGTGGTTTGTCTACGTGCTGCTTGCTGCATGGCTTCAAACAGCAAGGCTTCACAGCAACAGAACCAGCCTGAGGCTTGTGTGCCTTATGTCAGATCAGCTCTTGGTAGAGTTGTCAGAAAAGATATAGTCTTGCAGAGGGGAAGTCATTTGTACGTGGGCTCAGCCCCTGTGGTCCCGGTCCCAGTAGCTCAGTTTCCACCTCCTGCCAGGCTTGTATGGGTGAGATGGTGGTGGTTTGGACATCCTGTGGCTTGGAGACGTCTCCCACCCTGCTTTGAATGGAGCAAGGCTGACTGGGCTCACAGAGCTGCTGCTGCTGGTGCTTCGCTTGGGATCCTGCCCTGCTCCCTGCTGCACCCCAGCCCACATCTCTGTCACTTCCTGTGGGATCAGTGGCGAGGAAACCACTTGGGGTTGCAGGTTAAGCTGGAGCAGGCAGGGCCAGGGTCCATCAAGCCAGATGTGTGCCACTGGTTCTTTGTTGAACAGCAAAGCTTTGGAGCACTGAGCTCAGGCTCTGTGTGAGCAGGCACAGTGCTGTACTGCAACCAAGGCTCTTGCAGAAAGAATGGCTTATCCTGCTCTTCTGCAAACATGAGAAAACGTAGGAGAAAAGCAGCATCAGGGAGCCTTCCTGCAAGCTCTAATGGACTACTCTTCACTATGACTCGTGGCAGTAATGTAAAATAAAATGAAAGCAGTCGTCAGAGGTGACTGTGAGTTTTCACTAGAGCAGGTTCCAGTTTCTCCAAGCCAGAATACTTTGTAGTAATTTATGTTTCCAGCTGGCTTTGGAAGCAGGGTTTGAGTAGAAGCACTAAAGGGATTTCTGCTGGAGCCTGCCACCATGCCAGCTGCTGCCTCCTGGGCTGGGACCACTGGTGTCCCCTCAGCCCTGAGCATCCCCTCTGTGTCCCCTGGAAACCAAAGGGATCCTTCCTCCAGCTGAGGATTCAGGCAGCCACCTCGCTCTGGAGTTCTCAGGAAACAGGAAATTATTTGGAGTGTTTTGGGTTGGTTTTTATCGCAGTTTTTCTGAATGGGAGCAACGTTCTCTCCCAAGTGCTGGGGTTCCTCCCATCAGCAGTCCCATGCTGCTCCAAGACCTCAATCACCCCGTGCAGATGCCCAGTGGGGATGTGTGCTGTGTTTGCCATACAGCAGTGGCCTTTTCTCGGGGGGATATCTAAGGAAAGCAAACACATGCTGACTGAAGTCTGCGTGTCTCGGAGGGTGTTGTATGATCTCTGTCAACACCCATGCAGCTTGCTCCTTCAAGATTTGCTCTGCTCATGCTTTTCTGCTGCGTGTAGGAGGTTTTTCTTTCTTTCCCCCCCCAGATTCTCATACACTTTTTAATTCTGTTTGTGCTTTGAAGCTCTCGTTGTTTTTCTAACCCAAACACAGCTGCCTCCCAGCTGGGGCTGTTTGCTGTGGCATCAGTGTCCAGAGAGCATGCAGGGGAGTGGGACCCACGAGCAAAGTCGCACAGACACGTGCCTGGGTGCAGGAAGGCCATGACACAGTGTGAATGCTGCCAGGACCTGCAGGACCCACACAAACACCTGTGGGAGTCAGTGTCCTCGTGGACCACTCATGCACTGATGTTCAGGAAAAGCAGGAGGATGGAGATGTCTTTGGCCGGTGGCTGCTTGACCAACTTGCAAATCCCTGTGTAAGCTGTGCTGTTGTTCTTCCCCAGGACCTGTTTGGAAAGTCAGACCCCTTCTTGGAGTTCTATAAACCCAGTGACGATGGGAAGTGGATGCTGGTCCACAGAACAGAGGTGAGCTATTGAAACACCACAATCCTTAGCTCAGCTCCTTTTAAATGTAATGATACTATCTCATAAATCCCTGTTAAAGGGGGCTGTGATCCTGGGAGGTGCCTAAGGGTCTTGCTGGGTTTTCCTTTAAGCAGTGGGGTGGGGGAGAAGGTGTTGCAGCAGCCGCCCTGTGGTGCTGCCCTCATGCCAGACAAGCAGCTTCATGTTTTGAGATCAGATCCAAAGAAAGTAAGTTCTCCATTCCTGCAGCTTTGGGTGCATGAATGTAATCAGTTGTTAGCCTGAGGCTGGCATCTGTTTTGTCAAGAGGGAGGTGGCTGCAGGGAAGGGTTAGTGCTCTTCTTCCAGCGTGTTATTGAAGAGGAGCTGAGCCCAGCTGGCTGCATGCAGTGAAGGAGAAGGATCCTCGCACCACCCACCCATGGGACATGGTGGCTGGCAGCATATGGGCTCCACTCCACACACGTGCCTCCCTGCGTGGGCTCTCTGCTCTCCCAGCCTCCTGGAGGAGGTGTTTACAAATTCTCTGCTAAACTGTGCTTGCAGTGTCAGGGTTTTTCCCAGTCTGTCAGTCTGTAATATAAAAGCCCGTTGCAAGCCCCACATAGTTATTTATCAGCTCTGTCCTGCAGCAGCAGGGACAGACAAGCTCTTCTCCTAGCTGAGCTGCTCCTGGTCTCAGAAGAAGGAGCTCTGGAGAGAGGAGAGGCAAAAATTCTGTGTCCTGTGTAATGGGACACACAGATAAGGCGAGAACTGAGCATATCGAGGGCTGCTCAGCTCTCTGTTGCTGGTTGTGGTGTCCCGCCACTCTCGTCTCCTCTGTGCTCACACCCAAATGGATATAGTGGGGCAGTAAGCAGTAGGTGAGGTGAGGGATGTGGAGACAGGTTTATACAGGAGGGAACATCCCCTGCTTCGTCCTGTTTCACCCTCTGTGACCGCATCCTTCCGTTCCCATCCCACAGGTGATCAAGTACACGCTGGACCCTGTCTGGAAGCCCTTCACTGTGCCTTTAGTGTCACTGTGTGATGGAGATGTGGAAAAGCTGATAAAGGTAACAGTCACTTTTCAGATTCCTCTTGGGATAAGGAGAGGCCTCATGGCAGCCTACAGCTTCCTTGAAGAGAAGCAGATCTCTACTCTATGGTGACAGCAGCAGGACCTGAGGGAACAGTATGGAGCTGTGTCAGGAGAGGGTCAGGTCGGGGTTAGGGAAAGGCTCTGCACCAAAGAATGGTGGGCACAGAACAGGTCCCCAGGGCAGTGGGCACAGCCCCGAGCTGCTGGAGCTCAGAGAGTGTTGAGACACTGCTCTCAGGCATAAGTTTGGGTGGTGCTGTGTGGAGCCAGGGGTTGGACTTGGTGGTCCTTGTGGGTCCCTTCTAACTTGGGATGTTCTGTGATTCCAGGTCATGTGTTACGACTATGACAGTGATGGGGGGCATGACTTCATTGGGGAGTTCCAGACCTCAGTGGCCAAGATGTGTGAAGCCCAAGATGCCTTTCCAGTAAGTGCTGACATGTTTTCAGGGCAGAATGGGGTGAAGACAGTGGTAGCCACGTTACTCCTTGGGGCTGGAGGTGGGTTTTGGTGCTTGCACTGAGACCTTCAGGCTGTGCAGGGGAAGCTCTGAGATGAGGAAGAGCTGCTTTTTCTTCCCATGTATACCACAAATGATTCAGGTCACTGCTGTAGCTGAAATAGATATCTTGAGTTAGAGAGTATGAAGGCAGTCTTGTCTGGAAACCTAACATTTGTCTGAAGCAGCATTTGAAGATGTCTTGTTGTCAGGGGGGGCAGTGGAGGGGGCGTTCACAGCTTGCCCGTGCTGCTGTGCATGACATGTTGGAGCACATGACTTGGGTGCAGCTGGGGACATCCCTTTGCTTCCTCCCCTCGTGTGGCTTGGCTGCTGCCTTGCTTGTGTAAGCCCCAGTGCCTCGGGGAGCAGCATCTGGGCAGAGGCGAGGGCTGCACCCTGAAAGGTCAGGCACTTGCCATGCCCTGCACATCTGTGCCCCAGATGCTGGGGGCAGTCTCAGTGCTGGGTAGTGCACGCCAGCATCCCTTCTCCCCAAGGCTGCTCCTCGTGACCTGTCTCTTCCTTTCATCTGGCCACGCTGATGTGGGTAAATACAGAAACAGGAGCAGAGTTATCTCGTGCAGCGCCCGCTCTGCAGCAAGTTTGCAGATAGGAATGAAAAGATGAGAACTTGTGTTCCCTCTGCTGCTGGAGCGTCGTTTTTCTTCCCTCAAGGCTTTGCTGTCTTTGTGGTTGACATCCCATTGGACAGGAGGTTTGGTGAGGACCTCTGGCATCAATGTGGTTTTGGGATCAGGTGGCCAGTGGTAAAGGTGCAGCAAAATTTCATGTACTTATTGCGAGGAGTTAGCCCTGAATTCTCACCTCTGAGATCCAAAGGGAAAAAGCACTGCTTAAAATCCTCATGTTGTTGGTTTCTCCCATAAACGCTCTCCGGGGTAAGGTCTTCTGCTCTGCTGAATCCCCCAGGGCCTGGCTACATTCCCTGTCAACTGGTGCTGCTCCTGTCATGGGCCTGTCAGCATAATTCAGTTCAGTCCTCTGTCCTGGGGGATTTTTGGTCTTGTTTTTGATGTTTTCTTGTACATGCTTGTATTTGACCTCTGCTGGGACATGAGATAGCTGAAATACTCAGCCAAATATGCTTTTTTTTTTTTTTACACACTGCCAGAGCTGCAGTTTTGAGCCTCTTTGCAAGCAGCTCCTTCTGCTTTTGCTGGCTGTTCTGTGCTGCTCAGCACTCCCCAGTCACAGTGGTCTGTTCAGAGCTGCTTGGAGGCAAAATATGGGTGCTGTAGGATTTGGGCACCCATTTGTCAGAGATGACTCTTCTAGCCCCTGTGTGCCCAGCTGATCTCAGACTGATCCCACATGCACCTGAGCTGGAAATCTGAGCTGGTGGGAGTTGTTCAGCATCCAATGACTGCAGGAACGATGAGTCCAGAGCCCACATTTAGACTTTGTTTTTTTGACAAGAGTTTTTATTCAAATGGTTTTAGATTTAAAACAAACAACAACAACAAAACAAAGCAATATTACAGCCATTATTTTCTGAATATTGAAAAGGCATTTATTTCCCCAGAGCTTTAGAGGAACAGCTGTGGCCTGCCCTAGCTATCAGAACAGCAAGTGTCCTTGCTGTTCCAGCAGTGGGGAGGACACGGCAGCACTTCTGTTCTGCAGTTAGCTTTGGGTAACAGCTTCTCTCTTTACAGCTAGAACTAGAGTGCATTAACCCCAAAAAGCAAAAGAAGAAAAAGAATTACAAGAACTCTGGGATCATCATTGTCAAGTCCTGCAAGGTGAGCACGATGCTGGGATGCTTCATTCTACTCTTGGGTAGATTTGGGGCTTTATATTGCACTGTGCTTCCCATCCTTTCTGCCTCCAGTGCTCTTGGGCTTCTAAGTGCATGTACAATGGGGTGTGACTAAAGGCAGTTTTCCTTCTATTTGTGTTCCTCTCCTCTTGGAGACGAATTTGTGGCCCTTTGCTCTCTGTTGTGCCAGGTCTGTGTCCCTGGTGCAATGTGCATGAATCATGAGGCTGAGGCCTCACTACATGTAGCTTAGGAAGTGCCAGAATGCTGTCCTGGAAGACCCCAGAGGTCATAGATCATTAAGGTTGGAAAAAACAACTAAGATCACCAAGTCTAACTCCAGCCCACCCCCACCGTGCTCACTGACCATGTCCCTCAGTGCCACAGCTACACAATTCTTGAACACCTCCAGGGACAGTGTCTCCCCCACCTCCCATGGTTTTTCCCACATGCTTTGCTGCATAGATAGAGGTCCAAAAACGCAGTGATGGGAGGCCTGGGTGGTTTCAGTGGTGACTTTTCTTTTTTTCCTGCAACAGTGAAGATTGCTGATACACTTCTCTGTTTTCTGTCAGATAACCAGAGATTTCTCGTTTCTGGACTACATCCTGGGAGGCTGCCAGCTGATGTTCACTGTAAGGACTTTGGCTGCTGCTTGTCCAGTAATGGTAACAACAAAGCTGCTGAAGGGAGGTGCTGCAGGAGGCTGCCCTCAGGCCAGCTGAGCCAAATCTTGCTGGCTCAGCAGGGTGGGATTTCACAGCAATGAGGAGCTGCTCCATTTTGCTGTTAAACCACGTGGTATTGGTACTGGGGACCAGCACCATGATGCTCGGACACACAGCCTACTGCTGCTCAAGGCTGTTGCTGAAGCTGAGAGTCCCACAGAGTCCTCCACAAATTTGTACCAACTTCTCTCCCCATCTCTGTGTAACTGAGATAGCTCAGCAAGGTCTGGGTGTTTTGAACCCAGCTCAGAGGCTCTGGGCTGTTAACGAGACGGTGTTTCTGCATTTTTATTTGCATTTCCACCCTCACTTGAGCTGGAACACCAGCATTTTGCCAAGAGGAATTAAAGGGGGATGTTACAGCCCTGAGTGAGCCCACCACAAGACAGAAGTGGTGTTTTTTCCCCCATTAGCTTTCTAATTTCTGAAAACTTTTCTGCTGCAGCACCCAGCGAGCGCTGGGCACACACAGTCATTTCAGTTTTTATTTTGTTGTCTTGTCTCAAAACATTTGGGGGAAGAGGAGGAGGAAGAGTAACCATAGAAACAGGAACGAGTGCGAGAGCTCTTTATGTGCCATTCTGCTGCTGTACGTGAAGGTCTTGGTGCTGGGGAGTGAATAGAAAGAGAAAATCATCAAGTTTATTGGTAGCACAGAGCTTTTGTGTGAATTAGTTGGGATGCTGAAATCTCACTCATTGCTTTGAGACCTGCTGGTAATGGGAAGTGCTGGGATTTTCCCCTCCCAAGGCAGCTGGGTCAGATTCTGCTCTCCTGTGTGGCTCTTGGCATGTTTTGCATGGCTCCTCAGTTTCCTTATTGTGCTCTGACCAAGTGTGGATTGGCTGCTTCTGTTTCATCAAAGTAGTGAGCTATAATATAAGACCATCACTTTCGTGCTGAAGAGGTTAGATTTTACCAGGCTTCTCACGTGATCCTTTGCTGCCATCCTGCAGGGATGAGCCCAGGGAGTGGCCCTTGGGACCCTTCCTGTCCCCAGCTGCCCCTTACTGCAGGAGACATCATCCTCACCCTTGGCTTTGACCCAGCCCAGGAGCTGAGTTTTTGCTCTCATTACAGATACAGAGCAAAATCCCCTGTGCTCAATTTAGCTACCAAAGTTATTTTGGGTTTTTCCTATTTGCTCTGCAAACAAGGCGAGTGCAGGCAGTGCCGTCTGCTCGTCTCTTCCTCGCTCTTCCCTCCCAATCACTTCAGATCTGGTGGCTCGTTGCCTCACCACGTCTAACCATGTTTAACTGGGTCCGAGGTCTCACATATGCATTCCTACAGATGTCTTTAAATAGCGTGCAGGAGCGAGAAGCACGAGTGCCTTGCTGACAGAGCAGGAATTCAGCCTGCATTGGACCCGTGAAGGGCAGCTGTAGGGAAAGCTCAGCTCAGTGTTGTGTCTCTTGGGACAGAAAAAGTCCCGACAAAAGCTCAGGCAGCCCTGGTTGCTTCGGTGTCCATGGGCTCCTTGGTGCCTGGCAGGTGGGCAGTCAGAGTTTCAGCACCAACCCTAGTGGTGGTGGAGGCTTGCTCCTTTGGGACACTGTATCTGTGGTTCTTGATGGTGAAAAATTGGGGCATCATGGTGAATTACTTTGCCTAACCTTGCTTTTTAGTTTCCTTAGAGAGGGCAGATTTGTTAAACCTGCCAAAATTGGAGGTTTGGGTCGTGACAGGGCTGTGCCCACCACCATCCATCTGCTATGGAGAGCAGGAAGATAGGTCTGTAGTGGTGACTGCTAACAGGGGGTGGTCTGTGCTTCCCTCAGGTCGGGATCGACTTCACTGCCTCCAACGGGAACCCGCGGGACCCCTCCTCTTTGCACTACATCAACCCCATGGGAACAAACGAATACCTGTCAGCAATCTGGGCTGTTGGGCAGATCATCCAGGACTACGACTCGTAAGTGCTGTGCCTTTATGCTTCTGCCATTGCTTTGCAGGCATTCCCCTGGCTTTCTGAGCTGCTGGGATGCATGTCACCCCTTTCTGTGGCTCGACTTCCCACCCATGGAGCATTGGGAAATAATACCCAACTTTTTGAAAGCTTGAAAGAAAACTGTGATGTACAGTGAGATGGGGGCACTGCAACAAGGAGAGCACGCAAGGATAGAGTTTCTCCTCTTTCCCCATCACCACTTATGGAGTGTGATGGTGCTCAGGCAGATGGGGAGTGCCTTTCCTCGAGCTGGTGGGATGGGAAGGCTGTTGGTGTGTGCATGGAAATACACTCGTATGTTTTCTTCCCTTGTAGAGACAAAATGTTTCCTGCTCTGGGATTTGGTGCCCAGCTCCCGCCAGACTGGAAGGTAACATGCAGCAGTGATCTGTGTGCTTGAAACATCTTTCTCCTGAGAGCAGAGCTGGGGCATGGGGCACATTCAGGTTGTAGGGCTGTGTGAGGTGTAGGGGTGGAGTGCTGGCCCTAAGGCTTCCTGGCACTGATGCCAGAGCCAGTGTTGCTGATTCTTTTTGCTGGTGGGAGGCAGGAGCAATCTTGGGGCGCTGGATGAGTTGGTTAGGTTGCAGTGAGCTCTCTCTGGGAGCTGAGCAACCTCCAGGTGATGGCAGTGCCTGCAGGTTGCGGTGGCACATTAGGGCAGGGAGTTGGGTGTACGGGGGTTTGAAGCCACCACTGTCTTGGACAGGCTGTGCTGGAGGATCAGCAGCATGCAACAGAGCAGAGGGAGCCTGTTGCAGCTGCTGTTCTGTCTGTGAGCACTGCTCCTGGCTGGAGGCTCTAGAAAATGGAGCTGGGGAATTGCTCCCTGCATCTGGAGCCACTGCTGGACCTCTGCAGGGAGCTCGTTCCCTTCCTCTAGCGTTTTCAGAGCATAAACATTCTTTGGCCTCTGATGGTCACTACAGCCCAGGGTGCTTCCAGTCTTTACCTCGTCAATGAACTCCTCTGTGTTGGCGAGCACCAGGTCAGATGCAGAAGGGCATCCCCTCTGGTCAGTTCGACTGATGCCTGGACCAGGAAGTTATCCTCAACATACTCTAGGAGTCCATGGGATTGCTTACAGCCTGAACTTCGACATCCCCTGCTCTTGCATCCCACTTCTTCCCAGGGGTCAAGAACAACTGGGGGCATTTTAACCATGTACAGAAGCCCTACAGGACTGGTCCAGCACTGCTTGTCACAGCCACAGGAGCCACCGTTGGCTGCAGGTGACACTTCCCATCCAGCCTCCACCTTTATGTGGCCTGACATCTCTCATCTGACCACAACCATGGGGCAGAGCCCAGGGGCTCTCGTGGTTCCACCATGCTGAGACAAGCTGCAATCTGTGGCATCCAGAATCCCTGCAATTCATGCAGGAGTTGCTGCTGGTTGCCACTGCCTGGAGTGGCACACACTGGAGCTGATTCATCCCCCTCAGCCCGTGAATGTCTCAGGTCTGTCACTTCCCCAGATTCTATGGGAAAATCTTGGTGAGCAACTTCCAAGGAATAACGATTGCCAGCTGCCTCCAGGGGATTTATTGTTTGTGGAGAGAAACGGGAATGGAAAAGGCAGCGGGGCTGGAAGGAGCACAGCGTGCAGGGATGAGTGGCTTCTGAACCCAAGTGCTGAAACCTGAGGCTGGTGTTGGGGCAGGCTGGTGGGGAGCTGCGTGCCCTGTGTCCTGGCAGCGGGTGAAGCATGGTCCTGATGGCCTTTGTGCATGGCAGAGCAGGCTGAAAATGGGGAAGGTGGTTAGAGATACGAGTCGTGTACGTTGTGCTTTGTTCTCGTCGCACTCCTGTTGCCATGGCTTCACCAAACACTTTCAAAGAACCAGTCAGAGTGAGATATTTTGCACACAAAAGTCTCGTTGGAAATGTCAAAGAACATCTTGCAATGTAACAGCTCTGTAAAGAGCCTCGAGCGGTTTCCCGGTAGGAAGCAGAAGGAAGCAGATGGGTTTTGGTTGCTGGGGGATGAGGCAGCCCCAGAGAAGGTGATACTTAAAACTGAAGCTCCACCAACTGCCCCATCCTCCTGGGCTTGGGCAGGTCTACAGTTCCTGGTGGGAGAAGGTGGAGCTTCCACCCACGACCACCTCATCCAAAGGGCACAGCCAGGCTGCTCATGTGGACATCCCACCCTTTGGGGCTGCTGCAAGGGGCAGCTCCCAGCTGGAAAAGGTCCTGCGCTTGGACATGGCTTACTGAGCATGCTGGTGATGGGGTGGGATTGAACTGGATGGTCTTAGAAGTCTTGTCCAACCTCAATGATTCTGTGATTCTTGCTGGTCAATGTTGGGTACACCCAACAGGGAATGAGATTTCCCCCTCCCCCCCCCTTTTTTTTTTTTAAACTTGGTTATTTTGAAGCCCTGTTGATTTCCTGTTGGATTTTCTAGCAGATATATATATATATATATATAATCTGTAAAGACTCAAGAGGAAGTTTTGAAACATTTCAGCCACGTAGGGGGTGTGCTTCATGTAGTGCTGCAAAAAGTGAGGAAAACAGCTCCAAACTGCTTCGCTGCTGCTTAAAAGAAAGAGAAACCCCTCTTTTTCAGTTGCAAAACATGGAAACATTTCTGTTTACCTTCTCCATAAATACTCGCGTGGCAAAATCTGGAATGTCTTCAACACAGCCCCAGAACAGCGAGCCCTTTAGCAACTGAAAATCCAGAAATCTCAAGGAAGAGATTACCCAAAATGAAGGCTTCCACCAGAAATGGTGTGTGGAAAAACAAGTGGTGCATTTCAGAGTGTGCCTCGAGTGGCTTGTTGGCATGAAGGGGATCGTTGCTGGCCGTGCTCATGGGCACAGAGGCCCCCAAGTGGGTCAGTACCATGCATGGTACGGCAGCTCGTTGGCTTTGCAGCACACCAGAGTTTTAGCCTGACCTACTTTTGTTTGTTTGTGTCGTTTCTCACCCCACGGTGCCTTGCAAAAAATAGTTTCTGCTGCTTTCGACACAATGCCCATTCTAATTGGAAAGTCTGAACCAGATGCGTGCTGCTTTCGCAGTCTCGGGAGGACTTGGGCTTCACACGGCGATGTGGAGGATGTTCGTTCTGCCAGTGTTGGGAGAACGCATGTCCTGAAGCCATCCCTGGGCTGAGAGCCACAGCAGACTGCCACCCTTGTGAGAGGAAGAAAATAGCCTTGTTTTGTAACTACAGCGTCGAGTTTTTTGCTTGGGAGCCCTTGTCAGCAGTGGGCTGACATCCCACATGGTGCCTTCTGCCCTCAGAGGTGCTGAAAGAGGGAGCTGTGTGTCCTTGGTGCTGCTGGGGGCCTGTTTGCTCCTCTCTGTGCCTGAATCACAGAGCGAGGAACACCTCAGCCCCCAGGTGTGGTGGTTCTTCCCCAAGGAAGTGGTCAATCCATGCCAACGTGGGCAAGGTTTGTGTTGGAGCACAGGAGCCCTGAGCCAATCTTGCACCCAAGCCATTGAACTATGCTTTCAAAGCAGCTGTTCCCTGATTTTTTTTTTCTTCTTTTTGTTGTTGTTTCTGTCTGCAGACACTTCCTACAGGAGCAGATTCGGAGGGTTTCTGCTGTTGGTTTCTCTGGCATTGGTGATGCTACAAGCTGAGGTGTGCTGGGCTATCCACCAGTGTCACTGGGGACCTCCTTTTGAGGGCATCTCCTTCAGCTTGGGAGGAGGTGGCAGAAAATCTGGTGGGCCTTGCCCCCTGCTTTGTAGGTTTTGTGGTCGTGTCATCTCTCCTGTACTGCTTTTCACCCTCAGCATGGCCCAGATCATGAAGCTAATTGTGTACAATAGGATGAAGTCATTTCTCCTGGTGAGCCATGTGTTCTCCCTCTGGGCAGCCAGCAGGAAGCCATGGGGACAGCCTGCTGTCACTGCTAGTGATGTGATAATGTTGGGTGGATCCGTGATGGGAGAGGAAGGTCGGAGGAATCAGTCCATCCCCAGCTCTGACAGCGATCATCTTTGCTCCTCGCTGTCAGATAGCAGAGGGCTGGGAAGCATTGCTGGCCCAGCAGGACAAGCTTGTGTGACACTGCATCAGCTAAACCAAGAGGGAGCACTGTGCTCTGCCTCTGTACTAATTCAAGTCTCTTTTCCTCCACAGGTATCCCATGAGTTTGCCATTAACTTCAACCCCACGAACCCATTCTGTTCAGGTGAGCGCCTGCCAGGCCTTCGCATGCCTTCAGTGTCTTCTGTCCTTCCCTCTGGGCTTCTCCATAACTTGTCATGGGAGTTTGTCAAGGTCATTTCAGAGACAGCCTTTAAAACTGAAGCAAAGCAGCTACTACAGGTTCACTCAGTGGAAAGCAGAGAAGATCTGGAGGTGTGTAGGAGGTCTCAGGGTAAAATGCAACTGGATTCAGACAGCATAAAAATAACGCCTTCATTCTGAGTGTCCTACTAGTTGTCTGCTGGTGAGAAACACAAGGGCTGTTTAGCAGATGGGGAATTCAGGCTTAATGCTTCTGTAGCTCATTTAGCAACTGAGAGCCAATAGCAGTCACTGCTGAAGAGCTGTTCTAACCATAGGCAGTGAGGGCTACCTTGAGCTGCCAAGGCCTCTGCTTTACCCCAGCAGAACCAGAGCTCGGTGATAAAGAAAGCCTTTTTGGGCTGGCTTTGTTCTCCTGGTTCACATGAGTGGGGAAGGATAGAAAGATCTTCCTGGGCAGCTTTGTCAGATGGCAAAAGCAGAAGAGTCTCTGGTGACTTGGAGGTCAGAGTATTGCTTCTCAAACAGCCTGGGAGCTCTCAGGGTGTTTCTGCAGCATTTTGGCTTCTGCACTGCCTCCTTTGCCCCATGTCTGTCTGGTATTTTGTTAAGCCCAGAGGCAAGGAGCTGCTTTTCTTCTTGCTCCTCCTCTTTGCCTGATTCTGAGATTTTTGCAGAAACACAAGGGAAGCCTTTGGTTGTGGGTGCTGTGAAGCCTCTCACCAGAGAAGGTGTGAGGATCTGCTGCAAAGTGGCTGAGGAGCAAAGCCCTGATTTTAGAGCATTTGCATAGAGGTGGATGAAACTTCATGATCTGGATGAGTTTGGAGGAAAAAGATATTTCAGACTTGAGCTCCCTTGGCGTTACTATCTCGTAATCCTCTACTCAGTCAGGTAGCAATAGGACAAGGGGGAACTGAACTAAAAATGGGGAGATTTACAGTCAGCCTACAATTCTGTGATTGTGCTTGGAGTATATGGTGGCTGGCTTGTGCTGTTGCATGTTGTGATGTTGGGGCTTTTCTGGTTTCCCCACAGGTGTGGAGGGCATCGTCCAGGCATACTCAGCCTGCCTGCCCCACATCCGCTTCTATGGACCCACCAACTTTTCCCCCATTGTCAACCACGTGGCCCGCTTTGCAGCTCAGGCAACCCAGCAGGAGGCTGCATCCGTAAGTCCTGCTTTTCTCTGCCTATCACGTGTCATGGCCAATGTGACAGGGTGCCCTGCTTTTGTGTCAGGAGAGATGAGGCTGTGGGAGAGGCAGTGCGGAGCCGGGCTCGACCCAGGCTGTTTGCAGGAGAAAGTTTCTTGTTTGGGTTTAGCAACTACTCCAACACTTTGCCACGTGGGGAGAGCAGCCAGGCAGGTGGCGGGTTGTGTCTGAGCTATCCCGTGGCTGCTGTGGCATCTCTGCAGGGCTTCCTTCCCTAGGGATGTGACATGCTCGGGAGACAAAGCTGGCCAGCCAAACTGGGCTATTTAGGGGAGCTGGGGATGAAAGCTGCCTGCGAACAATTGTGGGAAGATCTCCCCATCCCTCGTGGCTGACATGTGTCTGCTGTTCCATTGCCCCTTGCTGGTGAATGGAAAGGGCTCGGAGGAGAGTTAGAACTAACCCTGTCTGTGAAGCCCAGCCATGGGCTCTCAGCTGGCTGTCATCACTTTGCACAGAGAATGGCAGAAAAACAATGTGAAAACTCTTCAACAGTCAACAGAGTGGCAGCTGTGGAAAATCAGAAATTACTGAGGAGGGGAATGAGATAGGGGTATGAAGTGCCATCAGTTGTGTGACCCTTGGATTTATACGGATGAGTGCAGTATGAAATGTTGCCCCCGCTTATCTCAAAATGGATCCAGTAGCCCTAGATTATAGCAAGGGTTGTGGAGCAGCTCCTAAGTGAGAAGTGATAAGGCTACAACCTTCTGGCCTGGAAAACGTCAAGGTGTGAGCTCAGGAGTCCATAACAGCACTGGCAGGATACAGGAAAGCTTTGATCTTTTTTTACCTTTTTTTTTTTTCCTGAAGCATCCACCACTAGCTTCTGCTTAGCTCCATGGGGCTTTGGTCTGCCTGGGCAACGTCTGTTTGTGTGGATTCTGGCCAAGAAGGGAATGATAATCCTGAGAAGTGTAGTTCTGTTGCTTTTCAAATAGCTTTGGGCACTTGTGCAGTGTGGGAGAGACTGTCATGGGGACCATGGGGGAACTAGGATGGTGACAGCGCCACCGTGGTGTGAATGGGACATGCGAGCAGCTGGGCTGAGGTTCAGCGAGTGGCTGCAAACCTTTGGCTTAAAGTCACTTGGACACGAAGCAGGCAGCTGGAGGAACATCCTCTTGGTTAAAGCAATGTGTTGCTCACGTGGCCAAATGCAAACCTTCTCCTGGAAGACAACCTTTCTGCTTCTCCCCTTGGATGGCACTGAGTGTCTTGCTTTTTATTGCTCTTTTTCATGCCGGTTGGACAAGCAGTGGGCTCAGAGCCAGCACTGGGGTTCCCGTGTGGCCACTCCAGCCACTCATCAGTCCTTGAAGTCACAGCTAATTAGCTCAGCAGACTGCTCACATCCATATGTCAGAAAGCTGCTCGTTAGCATGGAGGCCTGTTGCACCAGGCTGCCATCCTCGTGTGCAGGAGATGGTGCCAGCGTGGTGGTAGGAGGGGGATGCTTGTGCACTTCTGCTCTCCCTAGCTCTGGGCATGGAGCAACACTGCCCCATGCTTGCCATTTTTCTTTGCTTTCTTTGTTAAAATAAACCACTTCTAGCTACTGCCATTTCAGGGGGATCCCATCCATCCCTCCCTCACCCTTCCATCTCCCCCAGGAAGGCTGTGGGCTGTCAGCCCTCATGTCCATGCACGCTACTGATTGGGGGAAAGCCTGAATTGGGTTTGATTTGCCACAAACCCAGGTGCCTCCTCAGCTTTCATTTTCTCTCCTTGCATCGGAGGGGGAGGGAGAATCCCCCATGCTGCGCGCCAGGCAGAGGCACTAATCGTATGCAAATTGCACCCCTCCGTTGGCACTAATAGTTTAATCAAGGGAGATTTTAAATAATACACACCAAAGGAACAGGCTGGAGAGGGCTCTGCCTTTTTTTGGAAGCACAGAACGTGATGGATCAGGAGCTGAGCCTTGGATGGGCACGATGGGAGCAGGCAGCCCTGTCCCAGGTCCTTGTCCCCACTCCCATGGTGGTGATGGTTGCCCACGGAGTCCAGGCTCAGCCTTCCCAGCTGGGCTGACGTTCAGTTCCCAAGGAGGTTGTTCTAAAATTGCCATCACTTGTTCGGAGTGCGTCCAGGCGATGCTGTCAGGTGAGGATGCTCGCAGCTGCTCTGCTGCAGTGCCCTCGGGCTTTTTGGATGATCCCCGGCATCATCTCCTGTTTCACTTCTCTTCTGAAATAAGCAGCGAGGAGCAGTGGATGAGCTCTGCTCCCTCCTTTTCTCCTGCACACTTTCTAGTGCTTTTCTCCATCACGGATTTCAGAGAACGTGAACAAAAGGAGGGAGACCTTTGTTGTTTCATTCTTTCTGACCACTCTCAGAGGCCAGTTCTGCACTCATGCACTCCCAGGCGAAGGCTGTGCAGGGAGGGGTGGATCTTTAAGGCTTCACTCTTCCTCCCTTACAGGTGCATGGTCAGCAGCATGTGAGCACACAGCTCCTCTCTTTTAACACCGAAAAAACAGATTGTTGATGCCATTTCTGGATTCCAGATACTGCTTTCTCTTATAAGTCTTCCCCTGGAGCACTTTTTAGCACCCCAGCTCAGTGTGTTTGCCCCATTTTAGTGCTGTGCTTCCCAGAATGTGCCTGGGGTCCTGCAGTGCTCAGGGCAGGAGCAGGTCCCGCTGCTGCGGCACAGTGGTGCCAGGAACCCATCCTCATTTGCACTTGGAGTTTTGCTGAGGGAAGAAAGCACTTAGGGGAGATTTCAAGAGACAAGATGTGGGCTGGTGGAAAAACAAGAAAATGGGCTTCGGGCTGCGTGTCTCCTCCTGCTTTTCTAGGACGTCGGCACTGGTGGTTTTCAGAGGAAATGGAAAGAATGAGGAGAGGAACAAAAGGCTTTAATGCTCCTAAGTGCTTGTTTTTCATCATTTCTCCACCACACACAAGACGTGTAATGTGCCAAAATGGAACCATTCCCTTCCCCTGAGGGAGAGGAGGTGGAGGCACTGGTCTCTGTGGGGTGCGTGTGCCCCAGCCTTGCTCTGTTGAGTCCGTCCATCTGTCCCCACCTTCAGCTCCGTGGGACAGGGCAGTGTGTGGGGATGGGGAGCTTGCATCCCCCCGCAGCAAGCCTTGCTCTCCCAAACCCCTCGAGTAGACGTGTCCCTCGCCGCCCTGCCCAGCTCTGTCCCTCTGTTCCCCTCTCTCTGCAGCAATACTTCATCCTCCTCATCATCACGGATGGGGTCATCAGCGACATGGACGAGACGCGCCACGCCGTGGTGCAGGCATCCAAGCTGCCCATGTCCATCATCATCGTGGGGGTGGGCAACGCCGACTTCGCTGCCATGGAGTTCCTGGACGGGGACAGCCGGGTGCTGCGCTCCCACACGGGCGAGGAGGCCGTGCGTGACATCGTCCAGTTCGTGCCCTTCCGGGACTTCCGCAATGTGAGTCCGTGCCTCTCAGCTATGGGGTCTGGGGGCTGCTCCCTGGAGAAGAGGTGGCTCCAAGGAGACCTCGCTGTGGCCTTCCAGTACCTAAAGGGACACCATGAAGGTTGGGGAGGGACCGTGTGTAAAGGAATGTAGCAGTAGGATGAAGGGGAATGGCTTTAAACTAAGAGAGGGGAGATTTGGGTTAGACAGGCATTAGGAAGAAATGATTTGCAGTGAGGCCAGTGAAGCCCAGAGCTGCAGGTCCCCCACTGCTGGAGGTGCCCGAGGCCGTGGATAGGGTTGTGGGGAAACCTGGTGGATGGGAGATGTCCCTGCCCAGGGCACAGACAGATATTGTGCTGGAAGGAGGTGATTCTTGAGGTCCCAAACCATTCTAATTCTGCTTCTGTCGTCTGACCCACACCATTCTGTGTGCCATTCTCATCTTGGAAGTGGGGCAACCCCAGCAGATGCCAAAATGTTTGGGAGCCACTTAAAGAGAGAGCACTCCTCACGCTCCCATCATCTCTGCCCTGCAAGAGAATCGTCCCTAGATGGTGACGGACAGTATAAGCACAGGTGTATCGAGTCCTGTGCCACTGCTGCTTTTTCTCTTTGCCTGCAGGCCCCCAAGGAGACGCTGGCCAAAGCCGTGCTGGCAGAGCTGCCCCAGCAAGTCGTGCAGTACTTCAAGCACCAAAACCTGCCCCCCATCAACTCGGAGCCCGCGTAGCGCCGCGCCCGGCCCCATCTGCATGTTGCTGAAGTCCCTTGGTCCCGCTGAAAGCGCATGTTCCACATGCTGTTCAATGAAGAATACCCTCCCTGAAACACACAGGTTTGTACTTCTTAATTTAATTGTTAAGTTCTTAAAGCTCATCCCGGGGGAGTGCCTGGATCCACTCTGTACAGCCCGAGGTAACACCCAGAGGCCGGGCCATGCCCCAGTCCTGCTCCGTTGAGTCACTTTTCAGTATTGAATGTACTTTGTATAATTTTAGTGGAACAGGATACAATTTTTACAAACAAAACTTGCTTTTTCCAAGCAATGAAATGCTTAATATATTATAATTCCCATTCGTTGAACTGGTCGTGTATCTGTGCCGTACCGCTGTCATGCTCTATGTTCATTTTTATACTGTGTACATGGTTATATTTGTTATACTCAGGTTAATAAAGAAACTCGGACGTTTAAAACAAGGGGCTGCTGTGTGGTCCGGGCTGGGAGCACTGTGTGAGGGCTGTGTGTGCCTGGGGAGGCCCGGTGCCCCTCACTGCTCCACCTGCACCACAGCACAAGGCCCTGTGCCATCTTCAGCCCCGGAAGGTGGGGCCTGCTCAGGGAAACATTTGCCTTGCAAAGCCCTCTGGAAAGGAAAAAAAACCCAACTCCCCCCCCCTCCCCTTTTCCAAATAGGGAAGCAGTCTGTGAATGGTGGCTTGTTCAGAAGTGACGCTGCCGGGCAGGCAGGCACTGGGCTGCTCAGCTTTCACATCAGAGTCTGGGGCTCTGGAAAAATGTTTTCTTTCCGTCAGGCAACCTTGCACAGAGAGAAGAAAATCTGAAATAGTTCAATTCTGCCATGAAACGATGGTGCTGCCCCTCTGCAGCCCCAGGGCAGTGTTCCTGCCACAGCTGCTTCCAGTTGGGCTGGTTTGCCCTCTGGGCCCTTCATGCAGTGTCTCAGAGTGCAGTTAATACTTTTAACAGCAGCTGACTGTGTCTGTAAGACAGTAAATGGGACTCGCTTCCACGGGGCAGCAGCAAGAGCAGCGTGCTCAGGCTCAAGGCCGCTGTGAGCTAACTGCTCCTGCTCTTCAGGAGACCAGAGGAAAGCGGGGCTCTCTCGCAGCAGAACTGTCTCCCTGTTGGCCATGTAGGGTCCAGCACGACCACCTACACACCACCACGTCTGCCCACAACTGCCAAATCCCCCTCTGCGTTTCCATCTGAACACGAGAGCAGCTTGGAGGGCAGCTATGCCAAATACCATTCAGGAAAGCACTCCCAGCCGGGGTGTGCTGCTCTGGCTTTTCGGAGGCATCACGGATGGAGCTTCACGCCAGGCACGGACACCTACCTCTCCACTCCAGCTACACCATGCTCCTGCACATGTGACTGAAGAAAAGCAGCTTGGTTGGGTTTTTTTTTGCTGCACCACTTCCATAAAAACCAGAGGCACTGAGAGATCTGGGTATCTTCCATCGGCAGAGAAGCTAGGAAAGGCAGGAACAGCTTGGGAGCAAAAACCAGAGTGCTAGGTAGCACAAATTCAACACAACTTCAACAGCCATTTGCTTTCCTACTGCAAAACGGAGATCTCCAGTCCGTGCACAGATTGGTTGGACTCAGCTGGGATATCCCACCCCCTCGGTACTCACAGTGCTACACCACAAGAGCTGAGCTTTGAGCAGATCCATCACCAGTTCCTCTGCCCTCACTGACAAGGAGGGCACTGCCTCGACCCCGTGCTTGCAGGGGCTGCTTGTGAGTCTTGATGGTGGGTTGAAGATGGGGCTGGCTGAGCACCACCCAAACTGCTTAATGGAATGGGAACGATTATGAATGGCACAAGTCGAGATGGGGAAAAAAGAAATGCATTCAGAATGTCTTTAATCGCGTAACACTAAAACTTCTTTACAGTGTCATGGCAATCTACACTTCACCATCTGCTTGATTTTTGTTCTGCCCCCGTTTCTCAAACACAGAATAAAAATGACATTTTAAAACAGAACACATGGTTGCTCCTACAAGACTTCCGTGCTTCAAGTGCTTTTTCTTTTTCAGCCTGCTCGTCTTGTATCAACTCCACAGATCACCAAAATGAATTCTTTTCTTTCCATGACAATCTTAAAAAGGCGCTCTCTTCCCTCCCCCAGCCCTCACCTACAGGACAAGGGATGGCAGCGTTCCCCCTCAGGCTCAGTAAGAATCCCAGAAATGGAAAAAAATATATATATCAGGGAAGAAAAAAAAAAAAACTGAATTATTTTAGAAGCATCTGAATGTAGTAAAGTTGAGGGGTTAGCTGGAAATATTACACTTGGGACAGAAGGATGCATCGAACATCCAGCGGGGCTTTGGAAGTGACTCTGCACTACGTTACACACGGAGGGATTTGCTTATGGACCATCGAAGAAACTGTTGCTACGAAAGACAGAAGAGACGATCTTCCCCGTGGAATTGATGGTGCCTTCGCCATCCGAGCTGGACTCCGAGTCGCTGCTGCCCGAGTAGGCGCCGAGGCCGGGCAGGATCCCGATGCAGACCGCAGCCGACGGGCAGTGGACCGCAGATCCTCCCACGGAGCTGCTCCCCAGGGGCACACAGGACGGTTTCTCTGCGAGAGAAGGACTTCAGTCAGAATGGGTTTCTTTCACCAGCCCGGGAGCTGCTGAGTGCCGTTCGCCTGCTGCCAGCCTGCTGCTGCTGACTGCAGGATTTCATGGCAGCGTGAGGCGGCTTTACGCGGCACGACAGCGATTCTGACAGGAAGGACTTGCTACCTCGGGATTTTTCCTCATCAGCTCTACGCTGCCATTACAGAGTTTTATTCTTAAGGCTGTCAGTTTGATGGGTGTCAAATAGCAAACCCACTAAATGAGAATAAACAGCTCCGTTTCATGCAATTAATTTTTTTTTAGTACAACAGCATAGTTGGGGAAAAGCTTCATTCCAGTGCTCTCCCATCTTCCACAGCCAATTAATTTTTTTTTCAGCAACTCTGATAGTTTGCTGAACAGAAGGAGATGCAGGAAGCGCCTTGGGTTGTCATTACACGATCGCAGCTCACCCTGTTTGTGTCAGAAGATCTTGACAGCAAGTCAGTTGCAATCCTGACAGCTAAGACTGAAACACAACTTACTTTTCCTTCTAGTTGCTCAGAGTTTTCTGAAATAAATTGGTTTCAGGATGGACAGGATGACTTTGTAGCACAAGAACTGAGCAGTGGAGGTGCACAGATACAGTCGGTGGAAAGGAGTGAGCTGTTCTCCCTGCCTGTGGCTGACAGAAGCAGCACTGGGCTTGAAATGCAGCTAAGGAGACTCCCATTATTTATCAGGGAAAGCTCTTTAAGGGTAGAAACAGCTAAGCATTAGAATCAACTGCCTCAGGAGGGAGCACAGTCTCTATTTGCAGGGATTTAAGAGCAGCTTAGACAATCATCTGTCAGGAATGGTACAGGCAAGGGGCGGACTGATGACCAGAGGAGTTCCTTCTGCCAAGGCTGTCAGTGCCCACAGCCTCCACAGCCACAGCATTAGCAGAAATGCCCCAACCTGTGCTGCCTAGCACGATGGAGCAGAAAAGCAAATCCTCCATCAGATCTAATGCTCACTAAGTCAGCTGCTGTTCAGGTGAGAGGCAGACAGCTTCCCAGCAGCAGAAATCAGGGCATACCTTGATTCTTTTCTTCGTGTTCAGTGTCGAGCTTCAACCTCTTCACACTGTTACCTCCATCTGAACTGTGGGAAAAAGAAATGGTGGTGTTCTCGTAAGCCACCACTGCATTACTGTGAAGTTCAGTCACATTTTCACCTCAGGTGCTACAGCAATCCAGAGGTCACTCTGGGACTCCCACTCAGCTGGAATACAGCAGAGCAGCAGTGAGGGTGTGAGCTTTGCTCTCCCTGCCTGACATGAGCAGTCACCACCCTGCAGGTCCAGCATCAGTGTTCTTCCCCTGCCAGGGTCTTTTTCCCCTCCTGTGGCAGAACATGAAAGGTTATTCTGAGCAAGGAGGTTTTAACAGTGGAAGCCCTTTGCAGGCGAACTACCAATCTCTGAAAGCAGATGCTGAACTTGTGCTGCATTTGATTTTGGCTAGCTTGCAGCAGAAAACACGACAACAAAAACAGAGGACTGCCAAGAAAGCCAGTGATGGCACTGACATGTCAGCTAAGGTGTTCCCTTCAAACGTGCTGCCTGCAGACTTCAGATGTGCCACTAAGCACACCCCAGCTCCTTCTCTGCATCCCACTGGGTTACGTACCAGCGCTTGCAAATGAAAACATTGCTGGCTGCTTGCTGCTGCTCGGGGGTTTTCTTTCTCTCAAAAAACCCAGCGCCCCACACACGAGGTGCTGTCAGCACAGACAGCAGTTACTACTGTGCTGGGAGCTAAACATCACCCTGCAGGATGAGCTTCTAAAATAATCATCTCTCATTCTCTGGGACGCACTTAAAACCACCACCTGAATTCCTAGATGTCAGGAAGACGTCAGGAATTGCCTTAAGCATTCAACATCTTGTCTGTGGGGAGTCAGCCTGGGCACAGGTGCCTGCTTTATCCCTAACCCGGAGCACACCAGCAGCTGTGTTTGCAGCTTGAGATCAAAACAGGCAATGGATCACAGACTTGACTGCCATCTCTGTGGGACAGAAAGGATGCTGATGTGTCAGTGGCAGTCGGTGAGGAACATGGGATCAGATCGGTATGCAAAGCTCTTCTCTCATAACCTATATCCCCCCTACGCTGCCCCCAGCAACTACTTGAAATGATCCCTTTTAAACACAGATCAAATAGGTTGTTAGGAAAATCTGAATCCAATTCCACAAGTGAGGTGGATGCTGATATTTTCAGAACTGAAAAGGAGAGAAGCTCTGGAACCCACAGCAGGGTTGCCCAAGCCTGGCAGCCTAGAATGAAGAGCCTGCCCACTTGCTTTACACACGCTTATCCACTTGAATTGCCTCATGTTTCTCAACAGTTGGTGAGAGCCCATAGAAACAAGGCTGGTCTTTTCCTATACCTCCCCCCTTTTTTCTTTAGGCCTAAGGATCACACCTCGTTCTCTGGAGGCAGTTTTGGCCTGCTTCCCTTTACACTGTTAACCAGGTTCCGTTCCTCGTGCATTTATAGAAGTGTGAAACTAACCTTCTGTGTTTCACAGCTCCTGCCAACAGCTTTGCCTGAGAGAATTTGTTCTTGTTTTCCACTGACTTCATGGGCAGTTTCTTCTCAGTTTCCTTCTTTGGGTCCATACCCACTCCCACTTTGGTGAGAGTGCTGTGAATTAAGGGTTAAGGATCAACGAGGGAGGAACGGAGAGGACAGGCGCTTCCTCCCTGACACACTCAGCTGACAACAGCAACTGAAGCTCATTCATATTCCACCAAAGGATGCTTATTTATGATGACACCTGCATAAAAGCTGCAAGCCTTAACACTGCACACGGCAAAGCAGAATTAATTTCAAAGGATATTAGCTTATAACCTTAAATCTGCCACTCTGCAGATGCCTTCTCTGACTGCCATCCCACTGACCACTCAACGTAACCACGAGCCCTGAGTTTCACAGGTGCCCCAGCTACTGCCTATAAACATCCAACAGTGAATATTTAAGGTTACAGTTCCCACCCCAGTACTGAATGCCTCCAAATTAACAACCAGCACCTTGCTCAGAAGGGACCCACTCCAAGTCTCCGATCCCTTTCGTGTTAGGCTGTTCAGATGCCCTCGCTAACTGGATTTTCCCAGGGATACAGCAACAGCCCTGACTGCTCAGTTTTTAAGACAGCACAGGAGTGCCATCCTGTGGCTAACAGAAGCAATCCCGAAGCTCATCCTTCCAACAACGGTTTGTGTTGCAACCCTTCCTCCGTGGAAGGGGATTTCTGCGTTCACACAGCATCGAAGACAAAAGGATGCTGCTTTCAAGCACTTGAATCTGTCTTAAGAAAAAAATCAGTCCAATGCTGAAGAGGCAGGGTAAGGAGCAAAAAAACCCCAGCTATTCATGTAAGAGGAAATAAAAACTCCCATGCATCCAAGCATATGAATTTCTCATGCTTGAGAGCGCATTCAAATATTCCAAGGCACATTTATCTTTAGGACCTATGTTTCACGATTGTTTTACCACAAAAAAAGAAAGAAAACAAGCAAAGAAAAAAGCTCTGTACTTCAGTATTGAGGTAGGTTTTCACCATGGAACAACAGCTCTTGAACTGGCTGTTTACCAGGACTAAACCATCACACCCCACGGGTTGACAGTCCCCTTCCTAGCCCAGAGGAGCTCCCGCACAGTGCCTACAGACCACCCAGCACATCTACCCAGGACCTTTTTGAAAGAGTAAAGTGTTAAACCCATGAGTCATTTTGCAAATTGCTCCAAGGTTCCATGCAGTGTTGTTCTACATTCACACTGTGACTTCAGACACAAAGCTGGCTGACTCTGCTGAGACTGAGGATCGATGCGCCCGTCTGGAAGAGGCCCTGCTTGGTACGCTCAGGGATCAGTGCATTACATGGCTAATCCAAGACAACAGAAGATTCATTCTGGGCTGGTATGGCTCACCCCTAGACATATGTGACCTAACTAGGGCTGTCAGCTGCTTCCAAAGCACAATCTGATTCTGCACATCCCTGCATCAGCCAGACCCGCGAGCAACCAGCACAGAACCTAAATATATCCCATAATTAGATCCAACAAATCAAGGAAATATTCCAGATCCATCAGCCAACTGCAGCTTAGTTCTGACATAAGTTATAAAAAAAAAAAAAAGAAATGCATCAGTAGTGCCTCTTTGTAAATGAATTAGTGGGAGAACTTGGATGCTCTTCACAGAAGATTTATATGCTCTGAGTTATAAATCCTTAACTAACTCAAGGTAATGCAGCTCCTTGTAGCATTTGCTGACTATTTTTGGTCACCTCATAAATGCGAGCTGCTCACTCCTCATTCTTTCTGCTCTCAAACTCCTTCATTTATACCACAGCATCCTTGAGAACTTGCACTTTGTTCACTTACAACTTTAAGCAGTGCTTTTCATCAGGAGGCAAAGCAGCTATCGCTTTCTGCACAAGCAAGGTAACCCTCAGAAGACATTCAGTTCAGAGCAGACAGCAATCCTACAATCATTCCATCATTTCTGATGCAGATGAATGACAAAAAGCATCCTACACTGCTCTCTAGGACATCTTTGTGAAGGGCTCATGGTCTGGAATCAAATATTCCAGTAGGAGATCCAAGCTGCAACAAAAACAGTAAAAAGCAATCATCACACGTGTTCTATAAAGCATTCACAGGATGTGAATGACAGATGAAAACCACAGTCCAGACTCCAAACCCCCTGTACAAGAACACCACCCCCTATAAGCAAAGGATATTCTGTATTCGTTTAGTTCTTTCATCTCTTCCTCTCTTCGTTGCTTTTCTAGTAGCTCTTGCTGCCGAGAAACCTCGTCAAGGAAGTTTGTCTCATCTTCATCTAAGCCTCTCACCATATTTTCTGGAAAAAAAAGGAGAAGAATGCATATAGATAAGCTCAGCCATCATCTTCCATCACTTCTCTTCGGATGATTTTCATCTGGTGATTTCCAGCTGCCTCATGAAATGCAGGGAGCCACGCACATCTTGCAGATGGTGACTGAACGCTGCTGAGCTCAAATACTTTGCACAGTGTCCCTGGGATGGAGTGAGCAGAGTCCTGGGTGACCGAGTCACGTCTTCTAGCAGTTACACCATCTTGTCAGGTAATAAATACAAAGCAAACCCCACGAAGGACAAACTATCTGCTTCGTTCTGTAATTAAGGAGTAGAAATACTCTGTGGTTAACGATGCTGGATGCTGAACAAGCCCAAACTCTTTTGTGCCTGAGCACAAGACCTGCAGCACACTAACACAGATCAAGCACACTCTTACCACAGAGAAAAGCAAGGCAGGGTTTGTAGGTGCTGTACAATACTATTAGACTTGCTGCTGTGACTAAGGACAGTTGGCTGTTTCCATACTGGCAGCCTTTCCTCAGCCCTGAGGATTCTGCTGTTTGCAGAGGCAGCCTGAGAAATCTGAACCCAAACACCACCTTTGGTCATTAGTTTAATTCCTTAAGAGGATTTTTAGGCCTTTAGACGAGGCAGACTTTTTTTGTGTTGAATCTTCACCTACATAGCGAAGTCCTATTCGCTCTAATGGCAAGCTCAGCAATCCATTTACACTGATGACTGGCAAGCTGCCATCCCCGACAGGAAAGGTCTGCAAAACTCAAACACTGCTAAAGGTGAGCCACGGAACAGAACTATGTCTAACGTGAGAAGTTCTAGACAGAATCCAGCCATGCAATGTGCAGCTTAAAGAACGCATCACTTTCCAGTTCTCATTATCATCTTCACACTCAGCAGCACATATACAAGTGACACAAAGCAAAGGATTCTTCTATAAAACCAGAAATTCAAACGTGGGTAGAAAGTAGGTTTTTGTTTCATTGATTCTTTCGAAGGCTCAGCTCCTCTGCCTTCACTTCACCCAAATGCTCACCTTGAGCCTCGAATTGCTCTGTGACATTTGAGTCACCTAATTCTGGTTAGGAAACGTAACACCTGTTGCAATGACTGGATGCAAAGGATGGTCCAACATCTGCAGGGTCATCTGCTACCTCTGAATACTCCTCAGCTCTCTGCCCCTCTCTCAGAGGCAGGCAGGACCCGCAGGTGTACCCCACAGATGCTGCACACAGCTGCTGCAGTTTGCTGAGTTTTGTTGGAAATAAAGAGGCATCGGTGCTTACTGAATTTAAACTGCTCCTCGAACTCCTGCTGCTTCCTTTCTCTCTGCTCCTGAAGCCTTTCATACAGTGAGCGTGGGTCATACGCCTCCTCAGGGCACTCTGAAAGGAAGGAATAATTGAAGAAATGAGACTGTATGTTGGAAATACAAAGTCACCCACGGTCCTTACTTTCTCCATATGTGTGGGAACTGTTGAATCAGGGCCTGAACCACTGAGGGATCACCTGAGGTGAGCACTGAGTCAGGTGCAGGAGCACAGGTGAAGGGAATGCACCTGTGTGACCAGAAGGGGTGGGGTCTGGCTCCACCTCTCCCAGACCCCATTTAAGGGCTGACCACCACTGGGGAAGGCTCCCTTGTTGGAGATCCCTCCTGTGTGGAGTTCCAGGTGGGCCTTGACCTTCAGTGACAGGTAAGTCCTTCCTAATTTATTGGGTATCTTTATACCACCTGGATAATCTGTCCAAAAATATACTGTCCATCCTCATTATATTGTTTGGGTGCTATTTATTCAGGGTATTCATCCTACAACATGAAAACCTTTGGAGCTTGCAGAATACAAGCTATCACTTTTTATTTGTTTTCTTTGAAATATCCCTGGATCTCTTCCTCACAGCTATAAATAATCTTTCCCATACCTTCTGGATCTTCGGGTTTTCGGACCTTTTCCCATTCTTCTTGCCTCCTCTTTCGCCGCTCCTCTAGCTCTGCCTCAGACACAAACCTCTTGTTTATCACGAGGTTGGCAGTGCCATCTCCCCCATCCATGGTGGAACTGTCCTAAAAACATAACATGATAGACACTGGGCACCCCCTTCCACTTTGCAGGGTGTGAGATAACCAGGCAGCTCCTGCCAGCTCCATGCTGAAGAATGAGAGGTGTTAACACCAATTCTTGTGTCTTACACCAAGCTAGGATATGCAAGCAGGATACAAACACAGCCCCAATAGCTACGTTCATTGTATTCATTTAAAGCCACACTAATTCCAGTTATTTTCCATTTATTTATTTTTACTTTCATTGCTTTCAATTCAGCAATGATGAGAGACAACTGCTCCCTGCACTGCTGTTTGTTATCCATTTAGGACCCCTTCCACCTGCATTTCAGTGCTGGAAGAGAAGCCTGTTACCCTTCCATTGAGGGAGGGATGCAGTAACTCAATGAACAGAAGGAACCAGACTGCCATTCTTCCTCCACACAACGAACCACTGGTGCAGGAAGCAGGGCCCTGATGTTTTCACGGACACTGATACTTCTGTGGGCTATTGTCTACAGGACAAAAAATTAAGTGAGGCCTCTAAAGAAAGCCAGGTGAAAACACCACCGTACAGGTATTTCTTCAAAGTATCATGTGCTTTTAAAGTGAGTTCAGCACTCTGGTTGGACTAGGTGAGCTCTGTGCTCACCACAACCTTAGTGATTCCACAGCATGTTCACTACAACCCTGTAAAGCTGGTGGTGGGTGAAACATTTCCTCGAGTAATGGTGTCAAGGACAACCACATCCAGGGGCACAAAACCATGGGGGAGAGGGAATTATCCTTCAGCCCAGCGTTAAAATGCCTTCCAACTCGGGAATTCAGCTCACCTCGCTGCACCCTTTGCCTTTCCCTGACCTGAAAGGTGCACAAACCGGACACGACAGATGCTCCAACGCTGCCCTGCGTGCAGCCGCTCTGCAGACGGCGTTCAGGCCAGCAGGTGACACGCTGCCGCTACAACAGCCACAGCTGTGAGCCACGCTATTACACCGCCACAAAACCAGCGCTAAAACCCAAAACCTCGCAGCCCAGGCCCCCACCCGGGCGGGGCAAGGGTTGGGGGGGGGGGGAGAACCTCTCCTCACTGTTCCAAGCGGCGCTACGACACAGCGCAGCCACCGGAGCGGCCCCTCCAGCGGAGGCCCGGGCCTGCTCCCAGCCCGCCCCACGGAGCTCTGAGCTCATCGCAAAGGCGGACGCAGCGGCTCGTCCTGCTCACCGGGCGCGGTCCCCACCTCGCTCGACAAAGCCCCGGCCGCCCCCAGCACAACGTACCGCGCCGCGGGCGCTTCACAGAGAGAGGCGCGGCCCGGCCCCGAGCGCCGCCATCCAGCCCCTCCCGCCGGCCCGCTCGTCGCCTCAGTTCGCCCCGCCCCTTCCGCCCAGGCCAGCCAATCGCGTGAGCTCTTCCTGCGGCCTCACTTCCGCCCCGCCCTCAGCCAATCCCTGCCTCTCTCTCGGGAGGAAGCGCAGAGCCGGCCGAGGTGACGTCAGTGGTCTGGGACCGAGCTCCGGCGCTGCGATTGGACGAGGCGGCGGGGCGGGGGCGGGGCGAGTCGCTAGGGAGACGGCGGGGGGCGGGGCCTAGCGAGGCGGGGCGGGGCCGGGCACTGCGCGGGGCCTCCATCTTAGGAGGCACAAAGGAGCGGCGGCGCTTCGCGGGGCGGGGGTCGCGCGGTGCGTATGGCGGCGTAGGGTGTCGGCTGTGGGGGAGGCGAGGACGCGCTGTGCCGCGCGGCGGGGCCGAGCGGGTGGGTGCGGCGCGGGGACCGCGGGGCCGGAGCTGCGGGGCGGGTGCGGAGCGCTGTGCCGCGCTCCTCCCGCGCTCTCTGCGGTCGCTCCGTCCCACTGTCTCCGCGCGTCGTGGTCCCGCCCGCAGCCGTGCCCCGTGCTGTGCCTTTCGGTGCCGTCCCCCTCCACGCGTCGCTGTCCGCTCCCTCGTAGCGCGTTCCGGCCTCCCTGACCCGGCCGCGCGCTTTCCCCGTGCGCGCCGCCGCTGCCCGCCGCGGACTTTCACTTTCCTTTTTCCTCCCCTTCGCCGTGCGGACGGGCGGGCAGCGCTGGCTCCCTGCCGTCCTCCCCTCCGCCCTCCCCGTTCCCTGGCTCCCTTGATCGCGGCGTTACTGCGTGCTGCGCTTCCCCTCTCGGATGGGCGCGCTGTAACCCGGCGCCGGGAGCAGCCCGCTGGGGGCGAACCCGGGACCCCTTCTGCCCCGTTACTCTGCGGACTTCCAGCTCGCTCTGCCGCGGCTGCGACGACGCGTCGTGTTACAGAAGCGTCTCCAGATGTTCCGGCTTTCTTAGCTGTTTGCTGATGCTCTGCCTTGTGCCAGCTCTTGGTGTGTGCCGCTAGCGGAGCGAGGTGCAGTGCCGCAGCCTCGCTGCCAGGCTCGCGTGGTGATGCTTCCCTTGTTCTGTTCAGTGTGTTATGCTCAGCGTTTTAAACTGGTTGCGTTTTGCTTTGTCCCCTGACTGTATGCTTGCTTGGTCGGCTTTGAATTCATTCCTCCTTTCAGGCCATAGGAGGCAGACACAGTGCCCTGAGCCCTGCTGCCTTCCAGGCATGTCATTAGGATTCTGTTGTCGCTTTCTGCCTCGCGTTTCCCTGCGTCCTGATGGTGTATTTAGTTTTCCCTACCTGATCTGTATGCCACGACTGCAAAGTTGGTATGTTACAGTGACAGCTGTGGCAGCACGATTTCTGTTTCCTCTTCTATTCCTCGGTGTGCCCTTGAGGTCTGATACAAATCTGTTGTACCATACAAGGCTGCTGTGACTCACGGTGTGCCTGACCGGCGCGGTTATCTGCTGCCATCATCAGCCACCGGTGTGGCCACGTTGTGCTTCAGAAGTTTTCCCTCTGTGTACTCGGGAGGTGATTTTGTTCACTTTCTCAAGCTCTGGGGTGAAGTGCTGCTCCTTGCTGACTGGTATATGCTAGTGGGGGATCTGCGGGTCTCCAGGATCAGCAGTGAGGCGTCTGTCCTCCTCCTGAGATGCTCCTCCTCTATGAGTTGGAGTTATTAAGCACGCAGAGCATTTGCAACTGCAGGTCCTCTCTTTCCTAAGTCTTCACTGATGTAGAGAGCACTGCACTTCTGCTTTAGCTTCCTGACTACCATGGTGTCCTGGTAGACAGAAGAAGAACCCGGGCTGGATGTGTTTGAGGCGAAGCGTCAGTGTGGCTTTTTGGACTGCTTGTTTTGTAGAGTTATTAAGAGTTATTAAGGTTGGAAAAGACCACTGAGATCATCTAGTGTGCTCGAGCTGGTAGGAATATTGCTTCAGTTGTAGGTTGGATGTGTAGCAGAGGGCTGTACTGCCTACAGGAGCGTGGCAGGTAGGCACGTGCTTTTTGCTCTCTTTTGAGCATTGCCCCCCGTTATGTTTGGTGAAATAGTGGTTCTGTTAATTGCGTTGTGATACTTAAACTTCAGCTCCCCTGAAACTCCTCAAGAAGTTATTTAAGAGAAGCAGCAGATGTTTGTGACTGCTCACACCATGATAGATTTATGAAAGCTTCTTAAATTGCTCTTGAGCTTTCTGCCTTTGGTGGTTTTTTTTTGTTTGCTTGGTTTTTTTTCGCTGTGTGCAGCCTTAATGAAATAAATGAGAGTCACATGTCTGCTTAAACCACCTTCAGACTGCTTGTGTGCTAACCCGGTGCCTTTTGTGGGTTCTCTTTGCCAGGCTGTCCATCCCCTTCCTCTTCTTGGCTCTTAAACCCATGGGTTGACTTCCTCTGGGTTTCCTCATACCAGCAGAGGCCTTAAAAATCCCCATAGGTTTTGTTGGGAGGGGGAAGGCTGCTTGGTGGGGCTGCATAGAGATTGGCCCATTCTCTGATGCTGAGTGAATTAAGCGTTGAATTTCTTGTCCTGCTGCCTGCTAATTCATCCTGTTTGTGATGATAACCAGTGTCATCCAGCGACAGATTTGGTGAGGCTGGGAATAGGAGGCTCTAGACACTGCCTGCTCTGCTCCTGGAGGCAGTTGTCAGCCCACAAATGGAAGTTCCCAGCGGAGGTATCGCTGAATTTTTCAGTGATGTTATCGGAATCTTTCACACATCCCAAACTGCACTGTGCTTCGTGCATTCGTAATGGCTTAGTCACACCTTCTTGCTGGGCTCCAGTCTGTGGTCTGAGCAGGAGTCTGCTCAGCCTCGTGTGGTTTGGTTCCTAATCTTCCTTTGAAAACAAGCCCCAGCTTTGCCTTAGCGCTTCGCCTGTTTTGTTCTTCCTGTTTTACAGACAAGAAATAGTGCAACACTGGGATTTCACCATTCAGCTCAGTTGCCCAAAGCTGGTGGCTTGCTGGCAGGGCCCACCCTGGAGCATCTCTGTAGCCAGCAGTGTGTTTGCTCGGCTGCCTTTGTGCTAGCAGAGCCCTACATCTGGTTCCCACGGCAGGGCTGAGCTATGTGGCTGTGTTTGAACTGCTCAGCCTCTTGCTTTGTGCTTTGGAATGGTTTCACTGTTGTTTTTATGCTTTAAATGCATATCCTCACAGCTGACTGCAATGAACTGATCTCTCCCCAATTTAGAAAACTCTTCTGTGACGCTTCTGTCTCTGTGTGGTGATACAGGTAAAGAACCATAGAATGGCTTGGGTTGGCAGGGACCCCGAGGATCAGCAGGTTCTAAGCCCCCCACCACAGGCAGGGCCACCAACCTCCAGATCTGCCCTAGACCAGGCTACTCAGGGCTCCATCCAACCTGGTCTCCAGGTATGGAGCACCCACAGCCCTCCTGGGCAGCCTGTGCCAGCAGCTCTGTGCTCTCGTAGCATTAACCTTTCTGTCATGAACTAGTAAATCTACTAGAGGAAGAACTTAAAAATGCGTTGGCGTTTCTGTTTCTCCTCAACTCTGTGCCCTTCACTGGTACCCAGAATGTCCATTCTGTCTTCTAGCACTGTCCCGGAATTGGATGTTCTCAGCTTATAGGGCTAGCACTGCTTGGCATTATTATTAAGGACCTTATTATTATTAAGGACCTCATCTTCCTGCTTCTTCAAACCCTCGGGGGGAGGTTGAAGTCACGTTCCCAGCTATTGCTGCAGGTGCTGAGGAGGGTAGTTGGACGTTCACAGTGTGAAAGGCCGCAGTACAAAGGACGTTTCCATCTAAATGAAAGCAAGTTGAGAAATGATGACCTCTGAGATGAAGCAGGTAATTACTTCAGCTTGTTTCAGAGGAGCAGCCTGCTGCTAGAGCTGCTCTGCCTGACCCCAGCAGGGTGAGGCAGGGTTTTCTTCCTGGCTGCAGAGTTGCTTTGGAGACGGCAGGCTACAAATGTGACTTACAGCAAACCGACGACGAGGGAAACCACTGTGTTGTTAGGGTTTGCTTCTTCCTTCTGCTTTGTTGCTCCCGCAACAAAAGAGCAGATCCTTCAAAAGAGCAGATCCTTCAAGAGTGACGTGCTTCTGACCAATCTGGAATTGGAGGGTTAAAACCCAGTGCTGGAGGAGTGCCTGTGTAAGAGCTAGAAAGTTTGAGACTCTCCCACAAGACTCAAGGTCTGTCTGCTTCTGGTTTAGGATGTTTTTGCTATGACTAGTACAAAACCGAATGACTGCAACGATGGCTTTTATTGCAAACTGTGACACGCTGTGTGCCAGTAAATGCTGTTTCCCATAGTGTTAAACTCTACAGGGTATTTTTAGAAAAAAAAAACCAAAATAATTGCATTTGGGTTTTGCTTCGGATTTTGCATGATGTTCAGTTACCACGTGCAGAAGCACAGGCAGAGAATTGGTTGCTGTGCTGGGCACTACGTGGCTCCTGCTCTTCAGTTGCACAAGTCTTCCAGCTGCTGGGTTTACCTCTGACCTCGGTGGGATCTCAGGGTCGTAGGATCATGAAGGTTGGAAAGACCACTGAGGTCCTCGAGTCCAGCCATCAACCCATGTTTAAGACCTCTCTAGTCCACATCCCTCAGTTCCATGTCTGCTTTTTTCTTACACACCACCAGGGATGGTTAATTGGCTTATTACTTTTCACCTACCCTATACATCCTTAAGCTGAGGTCTTTTCCATATTACAGTAGCTTGTGTTTGCAAACACAAGGGGTATTCTACATCTAAGCTGATAAACTTAGGGCATTTTTCTCTTTGTAATTTGAACTCTCCATCTGGCTGGCATCACGAGTCTTTCAATGCCTTTAGTTTTAGGAGCATCATTTTCTGGGGATGGGGAAGATGCCGTGGAAGTATTTCTAATTTATTTTACCTCCTTATATTTTACCTCCTTAATAGGAAATTGCTGCACTTGAGAAGCTGCATCATTTCCCGATGAAGGTGCCACATCATGCTGCTCTCACAGGAGAGCATGCTGGTTTCACTCGTGCAGCAGGAGCTGGAGAAGCTGTTCTAATAGCTGAAACCCTCTTCATTTATGTGTACGAAGGTCCTTGTTTTCTTGGCAACGTACTCAACGTTTCGTGGAAAGGAGAGGTGTTTTCCATCGTGGGGCAGTGTTATGGTTGGCTGTACCCAAACGTTTCAGAGATGAATCAGCAGTTCTTAGAAAAGGGGGCTGAGGTCACCTCCATTGGCTGCTTCTCCATGGTGTGCTCCATCAGATGACCATGGCCTCCTCACGGTGCTCAACCATCAGCACTGCTGGCCACATGGAAATCCATTCAAATAGCATTCACTTCAATGGCTCGTGTTTGGTTTTTGTTGTTTCTTCCCCCCTCCAGAGAATATTCCTTGCATGGTGTGGTTTGGGGCTTCTAGCTCTTGAGTTGTGAGAGGACTTGGCCACTTGGGTGACAGCTGGTCATGGCATTACAATGGGACGTGGCTTGGCTTCAGCAGCAGCTGCAGAGACTCTTAGCTATGCAACTACTGAAAAAAAGGATATAAATGGCTTGGGAGAGATTAATTCTCTTAGCTAAACAAGCATGCTGGCTTGGTTTCAGGAGATTTTGCTGCTGACACAGGGGCAAGTATGCTATGAAAGAGCCCTTTTATCTGCTGTGGTGTGCTTGCACCCCTCTTCAGGTGTCCACTGCCAGATAAGAGCATCTGCTTATCCTGTCTCAGTAGTGCTGCTGTGATGTTCCTTGGAAACTTTTTTCAGTCTTATATGCAGAGATCGTTACCTCTTCTTAGAAAAACAGCGTATTTAATCCTTCAAGATGTGCCCTCTTGAAATGAAGGTGCATCCTGTATTGGTTTTGCCTGTCTGGCATCCCTTCTGTTTCCTTGTACTGGTGACACTTTTATCTCTGCTGAGTGTATGTGTTGCACGTGTGCAGAGTTCAGGCCTGGTGAGTCGGCTGCCAGCAACCAAATGCTGAGCTCATGGTTTGTTATAAGGTAGTAAACCTTTCCTTAGCCCTGCCAGCTCTAATGTAGACTTGTACATCACTATTTCAAAAGAGGTTGTTTTGCTGGTTGATTTGTTTTGAATTGCACTTGAACCTCTCTTCCTGTGTTTAGACCTTGTCCAAATGAGGCTGGTTTGCGAGGCAGATCTGTAGAAACCTCTTTCACTAGTTTCTGTGCCAAAGTATTTAATCTTTCAATTATTTGGGGCTTGGTAATGAGTTTCTTGTGTGTTACTTAGCCTGGTGTACGAGCAGATGCTGTCAGACTCGGGTGCTTACTAAATAAGGGGAGTTAATTGTCATTGTTAGAATACCCTGAGTTGGATGGGACACACAGGAATCCTGGAGTCCAATCCCTAAACCTACTGCTGTTCCTCCTGCAAGCAGTAATCTGAGGGTGACTCGATGACATGGTGGTGCAGGGGTGGGGGGGGGAGAGGTGCATCAGTCTGGGAGGCAGTTTCCAAATGAATTGTTCTTCCTTTCTGTTTTCAGAGACTCTTTGGTGTGTCTTGTAAAGGTGAAAGCAGTTGGCCGTGCTGATTCACTGCCCACCATCAAGACATGCACAGTGCTGCTGCTCCCAATACAGATGTGTCTGCAACCTGCAGAAATACAGTCTGCTTCTGCTACAGTGCTTTATGAGCATGCCCAGCTGTTCCTGAACCGGACACACCTAAGGGTGAGTTGATCACAGTCACTTGTTTTCAGTACTTCAGTATCGTGTTACTGAAATACCCTTACATGATCTGGATACACAGATGCTTATTTTTCCCTTAGGATGGCATGTTGTGCATTTAATGTAACTAGTTCTTCCTTTAAATGTTGTTTGTATTTTTTTTGCTCGTATTAGGCTTTTGGTCTTTAAGGTTTTGATCATTTGAACTGGTGTGGCTGTGGTCTTGCCCAGCTTCACTTAAGGTCTCTGCATCTCTGGCAGCCTTCCATCTGCTGTCTCCTTGCTGTCTGAGCTGCTCTGGCTCAGGTGGATAACTTCTGAGCCTGCAGTCCCATGTCTTGCTGTGCTCCAGCTACTTAGAGAACAAGGCAAGCGTGCTGTGGTACTGAAGCCATTGTTTCTTGAAGCAGGACTCAAGATGTTGAATTTATGGCCTTTAATACGCCACGATGAGCTTTGTTTTCCCAATTCACCTTCACTTACCTTGCTAGCACTGCACTGAAAGATAACGTACTTAAGACAAACAGGACAATCCAGGAGAGCTCATTTGTAGTGATTTCTCAGTGATGGCTGTCCATTCGAATCCTTGATGTTACACGTGCTCCTGGGACTGGTGGCTGGCTTCCCAAATCATGTTGCTGTGATTTTTCTCCTAAATAGCAGTCAGCAATTGCCCAGTTGCCAGTTGGCTGAGATGTCAGGGCGCCCTTCGTATTTAAAAGGTGGTAACTGCCTTCCATTTCCTTCTGATTTCCTCTGACGTGAGATTATTTAATAGTTGTAGAGCAGTAATATCCAGGTATTCACCATTCTCACTTAAATTCTTAGAAGAATAACATGCATTTTGTCTTCAGAGTTGCTTATCGATCCTGGCGTGCTTGAAGTGCCTACGTAGCAAGTGGTGTCTTTAGTAGGGCTTTATTTTAGTTGGGACTTCATATAAGACCATGTAGAAATGTACCCTATGGCTTGCAAAAATAACTTCTGACCAGGCAGGGTTTGGAATGCAATTGTTCTTGCTAACGTTCCCAATTCAGTGTAGTGAATGTCCTACAACTCCAGTTACTGCTGGGCCTGTAGTTGATTCAGACCCTTTGAAGTGAGAACAAAATGATGACTGAATTGGTCTCCCTTCCCAAAAAAGGGAAGGGCTGATTGATGCTAGAAGCAAAGTCACTCTCACAGAAAACACCCCTTTCAAGATCTGTTCCATTTTCAGGCCTTAAAGTAGGGGTTGTTAAAATGTTTGTTGCTGCTGCTTTGGATGAGGATCCAGTTGAAGCAGACGTGTTCTGAAGAGATGTCTTTGCAGGCAGATGGACTCAGCACTTGGTTCAGTCCACTTCCTGCTGCAGCAGGCCACATCTGTAGGACTAGCTCTTGGGAAATTGGGCTGACTTGCTGAATCTGTCTCAAAATTAGTTTGAGTATTCCTAATGTGAAATCAGAATCGTACGCGTTTGATTGCTGAAGCACTATGTCTGTACGGGCAGTAAAGAGAACATGAAACTGTGGTTTATTAGGACATAAAAGGTGGCAGTGTACTGGGCTTAAAGGACAGGATTGTTCCTCAAAAGCCAAAAAAATGTGCAAGGACTGAAAGATAACAGGTGGTGTAAAAATGAAGCGTGGGGAAAAGCGACCCAAGCAGTGAACTTCCTGCTCTTCCCCATTCCTCCTTTCCCCTGTGCCCATGGATTGCAGATGCAAACTGCACGTTGCTCAGGTGTTCTGTATGCTGTGAATAGCTGTTTAGTAATACAGGAATTCTTCTGCTACTCAGATTTCAGACTGACTCTTGTTTTGGATTTGCTTTTTCAGGCCTCCTTCTGGATGACCGATGTCTATTGTAACCGATTATCTCAGAAATTAAGTCTCCAACTTCCATTCGTTCCAGCTGGTAGCAACGCGTAGAATGCAAACAGACGCAATTCAGGATCACACAAACATTGCTCTTAAAACTTCCTAGATGATTGTAGTTGCTTTCCTTGTGTTCTATGCTAGCAGAAGCCTTTTCCAAGGTTTGCTGTTGACTCTAGAGCAGCACGTTCCCCGCTTGCTGGGAGCCTTGGGGGCTGGCACGATGGGAAACTCGTGTGTTTGCCGCGATGACAGCGGAGCAGAAGACAACTTGGAGTCTCAGAGCCGGCAAACAGAGAGCAGTAGGGTACGTGCACCTGATGGAAGGAGCCACCCAAGGGACCCAGTCCGACCACCCAGGAGGGGGCGAGGGCCTCATGAGCCGAGAAGGAAAAAACAGAATGTGGATGGGCTAGTACTTGACACACTGGCTGTAATTCGGACGTTAGTAGATAAGTAAGTACCACCTCAAGGAATAATTCAACATGAATGAAAGTACAATGTTCTTGTCTTCTCTCAAACTGTGACTCCATCCTCTCACCGATCTCCACCTGGCCCTCCCTGAAGCAGCAGCGTGTTTCCATCTGGAGGCTTAGGAGAGGAGCACCTTTCCTAGGTAATAGCCATAGCTCCTGAGCGCCCAGATACAGACTCTTGCAGGAGCTGAGGAGCTTTCTCACATTCCTGTGTGGGCCTACACCCAGATGGGATGAGGAGTGTGCTCAGTATGGCATATCTGGCATAGACACGCAGCTTAGGCAGCGGTGAACCTTACAGAGTTTGGCAACTTCTGTCCTAAACATTGATTTCTAAGCAAGGTTTCTATTTTCAGGCTGGATCTACTTGGGAAATGGCTGAACAAAATTGAGAGCTTTGCTCGTTGTCAGTCTGCATGAAGAGACTGAGGTTTTCTTTCTAAGTACTTTTTAAAGACTGCATGTTGTGACTGTTCAGCTTACGATTGCAGTATTGCATTCCTTGCATGCTCAAAGCATCCACTGAGGCCGTGTGGGGTATTTATGGGTACACTTATTTGGGCTGTTTTGTTTTGTTTGCATTACTTTCTATGGAGCTCTATAAAAGGACCTCAGAAGTGGAGGATTAAGTTAGCTCTTTCGGCTTAGGTGCAGGTTAGGAATCAGAAAGACTGGAACAGAAGGGAAAATGTTATTGTAGCTTCACAACTGGGATTTGAGTTTGAGTTGGATGAGGCTCAGGATGAGCCTTGACTCGTTTACCTGTATCCTTGCTCTGGAACATGCCTGTGAAGGAGGAGTTTGTTTTTCTGTCATAAAATACGTAGCTGGAAATAGCAGAATTTGAGCATGAGAGTTGTGAGTGGTGTTGGCTGCGTGCAGTTGGGGCTGGGAGGGGATTGGTGTGGTGGTAGTGGTCATTGTCGTTGCTCTTGGCTTTTTACCTCTCACTTTCAGATCTGTCTTCAAAACATTAAGTGAAAATTGTGCAGAATTCATGAAGGTCTCTCCCTGATCTCTCACACCTTCCCCTTTCCCCTACAGTTATCTCCCTAGGCTGTTTCACAACACTTGTGTATGTAGTTGTTCCTGTTGCTCTTGCAATCAGTTTTGTAATCTTGTAAGTACTTTCCTTTGCTGCTGAATGATAATAAGCACAGTCACTGATCCTGGAGTCCTATTTCCAACAAATTCCTCAGGCTGTGGTGTTTTGTTCCACTGGCACAGTGAAGTACTCCCTTAGACTCACATAACCACAGGATCGTGAAGGTAGGAAAAGACATCTGAGATCATCTGGTCCAGCTGCCAACCCGTTACCACCATGCCCACTAAACCACGTCCCTCAGTGCCATGTGTGTTGGAAGGGACCTCTGGAAGTTCATCGCTGTGACCTCTGGCTTAGACCTGATGACAGCAAGTTGCTCAGGGCCTTGTCAAATGTTGAACGATTCCAGGAAGTGCCAACTGGGTCCCTTTTCCAACAGGCTCCCATTTTTTGCACAGGGGATCCCAGAAATGCATACTGTACTCCTGATACTGACTCACCATGGTCGTAGTGGTCTGTTAGTTGCATGTTAAGGCAGTTGATGAGACAACTATTGGTTGTATAACAGCCAAATATTACAAGACTCCATTCTCTAGGACGAAGACCTGTGGCTGCAAATAGTGACGGAGCATCCTCATGAGGCAGGTTGTCTAAATACACCTGAAAGAAGTTTAAGGAACCTTCTTGTGAGACTTCAAGCTAATGATGGCCCTTCTTAGGTAAACTGGAAAACACTTGAGGAAGGAAGAAGAAAACCCACATCTGGAAGTTTTGTTTTCCAGTGAGTAAGTCTGTAGGGTTAAGTATGTTCTGTTGTCTCCTGTTTCTTCGTAGAGCTGGATTTTTCTGGAACCACTGCAACTGAAACAAAAGGAAGTGGTAGGGAAGGTGACAAATTTCAAAGGCCATGCACAAGTAGAATAACCTTAAATGGAGACACACGTAACGCTCAGTTGGAGATGTAGATAGTACAGCAATGAGGAGTCAGAGATCGGAGTCCGGGCAGTGGGAGACCCAAACCTTCCTGGCAGTCCTCTTCTGAACTCTGTAATAAAGTCTAGCACCTGAGGATGCTGTGAGATCAGCTGTAAATTGAGCTGTTGCATGATCTGTAATGAACACTTGCTTTCTCTGCTTATTGTTTGAGATTTGATTTTTTTCTTGTCCGGATATTTCTGGCTCCTAGAAGGAAAGGAGTACAGTTCCACTTCCTAGCCACAGGAGAATACTGTTTTTTGCCATTTATACAGAGCACTGTATGTTTCCTAATAGTTAAATGCTAGTGTGGATGTTTGGAAATTGAGTAATCAAAGTGGCGAATGAGTGGGATGAGACTGATAACAACACCATCCTTTTTATCATAACCTTTGCTTTTTTTTCCTGTGGTAATTAATAGGAAATGTTATTGTTCCTTGTGAAGAAAAGCTTGTCTTTTTATCCTGTGTTCAGCCAAAACAGATTCCTTTCCTGATTTTTCCAGAGTAACTAGCTTAACTGTCTGCGTGATGAACCTGTGCTGAAATCTTCTAAAATCTTTGTGTTCAGCATTTCCAGTTTTATTTTGAAGGTGTACGATGGAGATCGATTGTAGAACATGTTGTTCCACATCTAGGATTGGTTCATAATGCTGAAGTAGCACTGAGTTACAGCATTTAGGATGTGCTGCCGCATAAGCTTTTGTGGTCCTGGAGATGCTTACTCCACAGGGCTTGGAGACTTTGCTTTGGGTACTTCCAATGGCAGTGCTCTGATAAGCAGACCTGGACAGAGGTTCTTGCCCTTGTTCCATCAAAGCAAGCTGAGAAGCGAATCTAACCTGAATTATTACTATTTTTCCACAGTGGAAAGGGAATTAGGGTGAATATTTCCTGGTAAACTGCCTTAACGTTTTCCTGCTGCTCTTGTTAATGAGTCAGTAGTGTGTGGTGCTGCTAGATAGCTTGCCTTTCAATTAAGGGAAGGGGGAGCACAGTTCTGATTCTGATAAATGTGTTTATGGCACATCTCTTGTGCACTGCTCTTGGTACACTTTGTGACCTCTCTTACTTACTCTGAGGAAGTCTGCTCATGAATAGCAGTAGGCCTAAGCAGTGTGTTTAGATTCTAGACCTGCAGATATGGGTAACAATTTCATACACCAGCTACTGTAGGTATGCAGGTGTTTTAAGCCAGAAAACGGCCTATAATTCCATCTGCATTTCAGGTCTGAAAATAGCATTCGTGCACTGCAGCCAGTGTAACTTCCTCTTTGTTAAATACTCACTGGATTCATTTTGTGTGTCTTACTGTTTTATTCAGTGTATTGTACGGAAGGTTGTGCATAAACGTTGACCTGTGTAATATCTCTTTCAGTGACCAGGAGCCTCCTTATTCAATGATCACGTTGCATGAAATGGCAGAAACAGGTACCAAGGCACTGTGTTGGGCATTTCAGTTGTGACTCTAAAGGAAAACAAACATTATTTGCAAAATAATTGCACTGCTACTATGAGTTCTGTGGATTTGCTGTGGCTTTGGGGACTTGGGCTCCAAAACACAGTTCTGCCCTTTGTTCACTGAGACGATGGGCAGTTGAGTTTTTTTGAGCTCTGTTACACTTCCTGTGTGAGCAATCCAGTGCAAACACATGAAACCTTAAGCCACAAAGAATGGCTATTTGCACAAGGGCAGAGCTGGCCTGTGTATGTAAACACGGTTCAAAAGATGTACTTCACCATTGCCAAATGCTCCTTGCCTTTTGTCTAGGTTTTTGCCGTCCTTGGACCTCCAGATTATGGATGTGGTTGGTTCCAATACTGTAATCAAGTTCTGCAGGCAGAACTTGTCTATACGAGGGTTACTTTATCTGTTATGGGAGGAGGAAACCATCCAAGTGGAGACCTGTACCAAATTTCTGCTTCAGTTTAATGAAGCCTCTTAACAGAGTTGGCGTTGGTCCCAGATAATGTGTTTCTGTATTAAAATAAGCTGATCAATGTGATTAGATATTAGAAAAATTCAGGAAAATATGTTTTGGAGTACTGTGCTAACAAATTCTAGCATGAGAAGTGTTATATGTGTTTACTTGTCATTGTGGAAGGGAGCACAAAGTCTCCAACCTCACCTGTATGCAGGTGCAGACAATTATTTTTACTTCTCATGCAACTTTTCTTGTAAATTTGCTTACTCTTTTAGCTGTTGATGAACATCTAATCGATTTACATTGAGTAGACAAGGCCTCCCACCTATACTATTTCCTTATGTAATCAGGCTTTCTTCAGGAGGCCAGACACAAGGGAACCTAATGCTCTGAGGTCCACGTTACTTGCTTTCTTGCTGGCCAGGCATATCTTCTCAACATCATCAGGAGTGCAGTGTTCAACACTTGACATTGGACCCTGAACTCTTGAGTTAGGACACTGGAACCAAGTGCTTGTCCACAGATAGGAGCGTTCCTCCCTGAAGTGTGCTCTGACCTGGGCAGGGCTGTTCTCCAAACAATAACGATGTTTGCTATTATTCCTTGAAATTAGGCTTGCAAGCTATGAACTAAGACATTGTTATCAGATTTAAAACATGGGTTATTTTTCCATGTGTCTATGAGCTCACTGAGAGATTTCAGTGATTGAAAGCTGAAGTTTACATTGCTGATGTATTTTGAACACTCTGCTCGTTCTGAACATCACTTCTGTTTTGTGGTTGACAGATGAAGGCTGGCTGGAAGTTGTCCAGTCTTTAATAAGAGTTATTCCACTCGAGGATCCGCTGGGACCGGCTGTTATAACACTGCTGCTTGATGAATGCCCATTGCCAACAAAGGTAAGTTGAAACAGAGTGCTTATGTGCAGCTGGATTTCAGTTGGCCCTGGTTGCCGTGATAGTTTCTGGGTGGGTTTTGGTTGTGCAAGATGGGTAACTGCTCAGAAATCGGGTGTAGTTTGTAGCTTTGAGTAATTCCTGGTGAGCTGGCGTCTAATTACTACTTAATACTAGAAGCAGTGTAGTAGAAGATGGAAAAAACACGGCTTTCTGAGGAAGAACAAGAGGACTTTGGTCCTTAGCTGCTTCCATTGTCCTCTTGTTCTGCCATGCAGTGCCTGTGCTGTGCACTGAGCACCTGTGGGTGTTCTGCTGTCTTTTCTGAAGTTCTGAAACTGCATTTGTACCCCTCACTGTTTGACCATAAGAGGCAATGGGATGATTCCTTCTGGGATTCAGAGGCATTTTCCCTATTGCAATCTCTTTACACCACAACAAAGCACAAGGAGTTACAGCTGTGGGATCTGCAGGTCATGTGCAGCCTATTAAAGTCTTTGTTGTTCGTTTTTATTTCCATGCTCAGACTAAGTTTAAATATTTGATCTTTAGGGTTTTAAGTCAGTGCCCAACTCCTGCTACAGCTGGAGAACAGTAGCAGGCTGGTTTTTGTTCTGTTATGGGAGGCTGTGAAGTCCATAAAGTCGAAATGGCAGCACAGTAAGCTGTTCAGTCTATAAAGTCTTTATTTAACTTGAAGTAGATGATGTCTGTGAAGGTTTTAATAACATCGAGAGGCAGTACAGGGTATGTGGAGAGTCTAATTTTAGTTAGTTTTTTCCATTCCAAGTCTCTGGCTCAGTCATCCTTTCTTCTCTCACCATTCTTTCCACTTAATGTCAGTCCTGTTCATCAGCTCTGTTTTTGTGGTGTTTGTTTTGGGAGAGGAGAATAACTGCTTTTCAGACTTATCTCTACAAATTTCACGCTGTGGTGCAGAAAATTGATTTAAGCATGGATCAGACTGCTGTTTGAACAGCAAATAAGCATCCAACTTGAGCAGTACTATTTTTTCTTCAAAAGGCTTGCTGATGACTTCAGTATGAGAAGTTCTATTTTAGTTAGATCCTAGCCTGAGATTATGTAGTTTATATTTGAATCAGCTGAAATTTTCATGAAGTCTGGAAAGTTAGGGGAATTTAGAAATCCTGGAGGGCAGAGTTCTCTCTGGATCCTTTGGCTCTGCATTAACCCCTAACTACACTGAAAATGAGAGTTGGGATCTAAACCTATGTCTATTTTTGTACTGCTTGAATGGAAAGCACAGCGATTTCAGTTTATTACCTTTATGGTTATTTAATAAATTAGTGTGACTACAGAAACCCACATATGTTTTGAAGGATACCATTTTAGGACTTCTTGCAGAGCTGGCAGCATCCTAAATTGATACAGCCATGGGTATCACTGGTATTGTCTGCCTGTTCTTAGTATCAAATTCCTCTTGCTGTAAGTGGCTCACTCGTCTATGCCTGGAAGATGCTGGTAATAACAATGACTAACAGACTTAAAAAAAAAAAAAAGCTGTAATTACAGCTCTTTTTTTTTTACTTTGAACTTTTCTTCCCATTTGTTCTTTGTTATTTTATCTTAGAAGATAACCATCCCATGCTGTCTGGTTTTGGGGATACAGCGTCGAAGTAATATGTCATAATCATAGAATCATTGAGGTTGAAAAAGACCTCTGAGATCACTTAGTCCAGCCATCCACTTACCTCCAGTGTTGCCCACTAAGCCATATTCCTCAGTGCCCTATTGACAAGTTTCTTGAACGCCTCCAGGGACAGTGACTCCAACTATATATACCGAGTTGGGGGAAAAGTGCGTACCTCACGGTGAAGAGATTTCTGATTTTCTTTTTCAGGATGCATTACAGAAGTTAACTGAAATATTAAACTTAAGTGGAGCTGCTGCTTGCCAGGATGCTTGCCACCCTGCCAAGCATCGGAATACAACTGCGGTGCTGGGCTGTTTGGCTGAGAAGTTAGCAGGTAAAGCCAAGGGCTTGTTCTGAAAGCTTGCTGAGTACCTGTGTCTTTCACACCCCAATCCAAACTACTTGAGTTTTCTTAGAACTGAATAATGTCCTGCATGAGGGGAACGCTTTGTCTCACAGGTTTGACCCGTTCCACTCTGATTAAAATGTTCAGTCATCAGTCGGGATCTGAATGAGTCATTAAAGCCCCAGATACTTAAAAACAACAAATTCTTTTGATGGCTGGTTTGCAGCTCGAAACCTGTGTTTGTGGATCAGTGTTCATGCTTATAATATGTGGTCTAAGCATTGGTAATCAGTCTTTTCTCTAGTCCTAGTCCAGCTCTCAGAATTACTGTGAGCACCTGGTTCTGTAGTCAGTAGGCAAGAGTATTAACTCAATAGTTTTGGAGCTGGGAGAGAGAGAGAAGAAAGATGCTGTTTCTGCTGAACATGTACTGTTCTGCTGTAGCTAGCTGAGGTTTTCTCTGCTGTGCTACTTAAATGGTTGGTGGTGGGTTTCCATTTTAAGGTGACTTTTCACACCAAACTTTTTAGCTCCCTAAGTGCCGTGTTGGGAACCAGTGATGAAGTTTACTTCCCTCTGATGGTCTTTGTACCTAACATTGAGCTCCCATCCTGAGGAAAAGGGAACGGAGGAAAAAGTAGTTGTCTAGTATCACCTGATGGTTATTAGAAATACAGTTTCACTGTGTCTGTCAAAGTAAAGAGAGCAGGAAGCATTTTGCACTGTAATATTTCTACCTTCTTGTTACTGAAATGAGACCCAATGACTACTAATTGCAGCAGCTCAGGCAGCAAATCTGTTAATGTTGTGCTGGAATCTGCTACAGCTTTTCAGAGTTCAAGATGCTGGAGCTTGATTCCCTTGCATCTCTCTTGAACGAGCAGGCAGTACTTCAGGGTAGCTTTTTTAATTGGCTGCTTGCCACAATACTGCTGCAGATTGTGTAGTTCACGGTCACATAGGCTGCACTGGACACCCAGTGAGGCTTATTTAGAGCTACTGGTAGATGGATCCAGTCTTCACGTGCTCCCTCTGCAGCCAAACTTTTTATTCTATATTAACACTTCTCAGCAGTGGTGAATGTATGGTAGTTCCGTACAGTTAGCTGACAAGATCTAACTTGTAATGTTTTTACAGGTCCTGCAAGTATAGGCTTACTCAGCCCAGGCATATTGGAATATTTACTTCACAGCTTGGTAAGTGTCTTCAGTCCATCAGTCTGTATCCATACATTGTGATTAGAAGAGCTTTGTGTGAAAAGTTTGGGTTGTGTTTGGTAAATTCTGATGATGTACAGAAGATTGAGATTTAAGTTCAGAAAGTCCTAGTGAAAATATCCCCTAAAAAAAACCTCAAGACCTTGCTCTTTCTATCCTCTAGTTTTAAGAAAATATTTACAGTAACCAGGTCTTGCTGCATATTGTGATACTAAGGGCTTCTCATCAGTATTCCCCTGTTCTGTTGTCAAGTGCAAACTTTTTTTCCCCTTCCTCTGCAATAATTATTTTAGATTATTGCTTCATGCTTAAAGTGTTTCTCTTTGTGTTCTTGGTTTGTTGTTATTGTTGGTTAAAGGGTTCGGTGCTCTCATTTTAATGCTAATGACTTAAAAATCAATTCTGATTCCACTTGTTGGCTCAGTTGCATAAGTGTGGGACTGGTGTGAGGTGAAAAGATGGCCATTTTGAGGAACTGGTCTAGTAGGCCTGCTTGGTTGCTTCAAGCTGCTATGACCTCTGGAAGGGTGGGCAGAAAGTTCATCCATCCTGTTGCCCTAAGCATCCTGATCTGCTTGAACCAAGTGTTGACAGAAGGAGGGAGTGGGTGACTTTAGGAGGTTCCTTTTAACCTAGGGCATTGGGTGACAAGGAGCTCTTGCTACCCATCTGAATCATGTACTCACTAACTATTCTTACTGCCCACGTTTAGAATTTCCAGTCCCATCCGACAGTGATGCTTTTTGCACTAATAGCACTGGAGAAGTTTGCACAGACAAGTAAGTATCAGCCTGATGCTGCTCCTGACAGCAACATTACAGCTTCTGTGGTGTGTGGTTGTCATTTGTTTCATCTGATCACGATTGCTGTAAGCAAGAAGGACTGGATTGCTAGAAACACAAACGTAGAACTATTGGTGCACTTAGAAGCAGGAAGAAATATTGACTGTATTAGTGACACACCTCTGACCCTCAAAACCTTGGAGTTATTTGCTGAAGCTCAGTGCAGAGCTCATCAGTTGGAAACTGCTGCCTAAAGTCTTATGACATGAGGCTGTTGTCAGTGGGATATATCTGTATTAAAGAGCTTGAGAACAGTGATGATTGGGTGCGTGCGGGCAGGAAAAAGTATTTATTGCTTTAATGACACCCACACCCACAAACCCCTGAGAGTTTTGCTGGAACTCAGTACTTCTCAACAAGCAATTGCATCATAAAGAGTTACAACATAAAACCTTTGTTACTGGAAAATAATAATAATCTGCATTACGATGGAGAACAGCCGTGGTCTGATTGTCTCTGGTCTCACTGCGGAGAGGTGCTATATCTGATTGCAGTTAGCTTGGGAGTGCAAGTTGAAGCTGTTTGTAACACTGAGATGTAAAGTTGGTGTGCTGGTTTTTTTTTCCTGTTGTTTTTTGTTCTTACTGCATTTGCACAGCGTTACTTTTCTTAACGCACTGTTGGTTTATAGGAGTTTCTGTTTTTTTGCTCTTAAATTGCAGGTGAAAATAAAATGACAGTTTCTGAATCCCGCATTAGCGACCAACTGATCTTGCTAGAGAAATGGACAGATCACCCAGACTATCTGAAACGCCAGGTTGGATTCTGTGCCCAGTGGAGTTTAGACAATCTGTGTAGGTATAGCAAAGGGATGGATTCGTGTAATGGTAGTTTTCCAAGGAGAAAGGTTTGAGGACCTGGTAGTTTCCAATGTTAAATTTGGGAAAACAGGTTTGTTGGGCTTGTAGCACTCCAGTCAGTGTAGGGTAGGCCAATGGTGGTCGTTTAGGTAGTTGTTTGTAACAAATTAGGGAAATAAAAGTGGCCTTAAGATGAGATCTTGATTTGTAAATTAATGTATACATGTCAGCAATTTGATGTGTGGTAAGATAAATGCTTCAGTTCCTCCCACGTGAAAAGGGGAAGGCAGGAGAGCTGCTTTGGCTCAGTTAACGTTCATCACCCACTTGAAACTGAGCGAGTAGAGGACTGTTTTTGTGTTCCCTGTCTCCACAATCTTTGCCATGTGATGAATTGGGAAAAGCCTGTCCAACTGAATATACAAATACAATGGTAAACCCTGAAGCAATTGGCATCTTGGTATGAACTTGCATGCCTTTTGTTTGCCTGTGGATTTCCTGAAAGCAATATTCAGGCTGCAGAAGCTCTGGTCAGAGTTATCTATTACATTCTGATGTTTAGGGGATGTTTAACACTATCATTGTGAGTGATGGTGTTTCCCTGTGGGCAGAACGTCAATATTTCATTCATTTATGCCAGAAGTGAGCTGGATCCTGACAAGAATGATGTTTTATTGCTGTATGAAATGTTCAAAATGAAGCTTTGCTGCAGCAGTCATTTGAACTGATTTTATTTTGCAGTTCTAAAAGAAGGCAGGCAGTTTACATACGAGAAGGTTGACTTGACCAACATCAGGGCTATGCTGAACAGCAATGATGTCAGTGAATACCTGAAGATATCACCACATGGCTTAGAGGTAGGATGTCATGTCAGGGTTTCAACTGGAGAAAAAACGAGTAAAGTAATGCCTATATTCAGTATGGTGAGGGGCAGCTCACTTTTCCCTAAAACTGTTTCAACTGAAACTGTTCACCAGCACGATTCCTGCTGCTTGTCTTGCTGAATCTTGAGGCACCTATGGGAGCAGGATTCTTAACCATGTTTCTCTCTCTGTTGCTTTTTTTCTCTACTTTACAGGTGAATTCTCTTGACAGCCAATGACGTAGGTCTTCCCGTCTTGGTTGCTTTTGCCTTTAAATATTTAAAATTGATTCAATTGACTTTACTTCCTCACTTCTCTTATCACTAACCACATTTCAGCCTGTCACTGTCATTTCAGACCAAGCACCATCTCATCTCAGCAGTAATTGAAATTATATTACCTCTAACATCATGCCTATGTACTCTTATATGCAAGAAACTTCTTCCAGGGGAAAAAAAAAGAGTTTGTTGACATGCTTCTTGTGTAGGAAATGAACTTTTGGTTTGGTTTTGGCAGGCTCGATGTGATGCCTCATCTTTTGAAAGCGTTCGGTGTACGTTCTGCGTTGATTCTGGAGTTTGGTACTATGAAGTTACAGTAATCACTTCAGGAGTGATGCAGATAGGATGGGCTACCAAAGACAGCAAGTTTCTCAATCATGTGAGTACATGCAGTGTTACCTAGTCAATAGTGTGCTTCAGTGCTTCTCTACTTTCAGGGCATAGGAGAATAACACTGGTTATTCTGTGGTAGTAAGTGGGCACTTATTCCTTTCCCTAAATTTTCCTGCACTTCTGCAAAGCTGTTTTTTATTGATGCAGGTGTAGCACAAGGAAGGAGTGGATTGTCATTGCAGCAGGCTGACACTGGTCACGCATTGTGTAATTGCTGGCAATTACAGCATGTCTGCTTGCCATTGTCTGGAAGTTATAGGGACATGGCTTGTGTCTTGTGCTTTATCCTCTTCTTAGAAACTCTGTAGTCTTCAGGTAACAGCAGTGGTTTCTGTCAGTTTTTTGTGAAGCAAACAATTTATCACTAAGAACTAGGAGATTGTCATGCACTCATTTTCACACAGGTCATCAAACAGTCATTTGATGAAATCTCTTTAGCATATATTCCTATTACATTCATTTTCCCTAGGGAAATAATTCTTTCATTTGACTTTAGGATGATGCAGAGTCATTGGTCCTGCTGGTAGAAGCAATGTGATGCAGTTCAGGATCGTGGCAGCTTTTTGATGAAACAGAAGTGTTACAGAAGGACTGAATTCTCTGCCTTCTTGCCTTTATACTGATAATACAGAATAATTATGCTTTCTTATTTACAGTTTGCTTTGTTCTCACTCTCATGGAGCTAGCTTAGTGTCTTATTCTGGATATTCTTTCCTGTATTTAATTTTTAAAGTTATGGTCTTCCTAGCACTTAAGTATAATGTGCCACGTGAACATGAAGTTCAGACCTATAAAGAAGAAGCTCTGCTAATGTTAGAGATGGAGCTAGGACCTCTTTCTCCTTAAATATTCATGGTAACTCTGCATGGCTGTCAGCCTCAATATGCTGTAGCATATTTGCTTCTGTATTTTCATACCACTGAGAAAACGTACTGACTGCTACCCAAGAAACTTGTGTGCTTCAGCTTAGAACTTTCCTCATTATCAGCTTTCCAAAGTCAGCTACTGTCAAGTTCATTAAAGCACAAGTTAAAATTTCAGTTCAGAAGGCTTAAGTGGTGTTGGCTGGGATGGAAATACAGAACTGAGATCTTAAGTTGACAATCCTACTGGCTGAGCTTGACAAGAAACATACCTGTAATCCTACTTTATTGTTGTTAGTACATGGTTTTCTGTTCCCCCTTGGGATTTCAGGAGAAGTGTTTACTTACTTTGAATGTAGAGGTAAGCAGTGAAACCTACTCGTTTCTGATTATTATAGAAAGTCATTCTATGGCTGTGTCAAATGCATAAGTTAATGTGAAGATAAGCCAAATACTGATGTGTGAGTAAATATTGGTTGGGGGCTGTGAGAAACACGTGCTGAGGAGATAAATGGAAACATCAGTGGCAAGAAACTCACAGGAATGGGAGGGTGAGATGGTGGTGGCCTTACTCACCATCTAACTTGAATCTTCTTATGGTCTTTCTGCGCTTTTTTTCCATTTATCAATGTAAATAGCCTTGTCTTCTGCTGGTACATGACAAGCAGTCCAGTCCCACTATTCTAGCATGGAATTCAGTGCTGCTTTAAATTTAGCTAAGCAAACAAAAGAAACACAACCAAACCCTCCAGACCTGTCCTAAGCACAGGCATTGTTGTTGGTGAGTGTAAATGGAAACTGTTTGAAGTGAAAGACAGTGTGTCTGCCTTTAGGATGCTAAGAGGTTTAAAAGATTTTTCCCACTTACTGTTAAGGAGCTTGTTGTGTATGCATTTTTCTGTCTGCTTCCTGTACAAGGTATGAAAACAGAAGCTATCATGTCTGAGCTGGGTGATTCTCTGTCGGTCTGGTTGTTTTGCTGGTGACTAAATGCTGCTGGCATATAAGTTCATCAGGCTTCTAACTGAAATGTAAGGGGCAGAATACACAGCACATTCAGTGAAGGCTCTGTGGGACCATTATCTCTTCGTGTGCTGTGTGTTCTGGTCACGGGTGGGTGTGGTGTGGGTATCTGTTACAAGGCTGTGACTTCAAGACAGCAGAGGGGTTATGTGCCTGTGTGGGCTTCTTAAGCTTCCAGAATCGAAGATAGCTGTTCAGCTACTGGACTTGAGATCTTTAAATAGATGACAAAAAAGTCAGTAGACAACAGAACTTGAGCTCACAGAGACTGAAAAACAATTCAGGGAGGATATCCCTTTCTTTTATTCCTCTTACCCTGACAATCTCATTTTGATGTGAAAATGAAGCCAAGGCTCTACTGAGAAACAAGAGAAGAGATGGGGGGAACCCATGCTGCTCTTGGAGGAGTGGTTTAGTTGATGCTTTAGCACATCTGTGTGAGGAATGGCTGTGGGCTGAAATGCTTCTCCTTTTCCTAAAGGAAGGTTATGGCATTGGAGATGATGAGTATTCCTGTGCGTACGATGGCTGCCGGCAGCTGATTTGGTATAATGCCAGAAGTAAACCACATTCCCATCCCTGCTGGAAAGAAGGTATTCGGTCTATATTCACTCTCCTGCTGTTCCTCCTGACTGAGTTTCTGCACAGGATTTTTCCTTTTGCAGGCATGTGGAATACAGAGCTTGGTATTAGGTGTGACTGAAGTAGTTACTGCCTAATCCTGATGATGTGTGGAGTAATTGCAGTGCCTCTACTAGTACTTGCAGTGGTTGAAAGATGCAAAGTGGGCACCCTACTCTGGCAGACTAAAATACTTTATTGAGCACATTGCCCCATTTTTTGCTAGTGCAGCCTGTTCCATGCTATTTCTTTTGCTGCTCTCACTCTTGGGAGACAGCTCACTAAGTTGTGATAGCTCTGTACAACTGTATCAGTTATTGATGGGTAATGTAATTGAATGGTTTAAATGATCACTGTTTTGCATTTAAGGAGACATAATAGGATTTCTACTAGACTTGCAAGAAAAGCAAATGATCTTCTATTTAAATGGAAACCAACTTCCTGCTGAGAAGCAAGTCTTTTCATCAGCTGTGTAAGTATGTGCTCAGTGGCAGTGACAGCGACCTGTATGGATAATAGCTCTAATTATGTGGAAAAAAAATCCGTTAGAAAAGTTAACTCCCAACTAAAAGTTGCTTAGAAATGTCACAGCTTAACAGGGGATGTGTGAATTCTGAAGAGCACACTGACTTGCTGCACTGCAGTGGGGTCGGGGCCTGCAGTAGTGTACTGAATATTGACAACAAGATCTCTCTGACAACATTTGAGAATGGTGTTAGGCTAATATTTCTAACTGTTGCAATTAACATGTGATTGATTCCTCTGACTGGCACGGAGAAGTTCAGCATTTCAGCTCTGCTAAGCTGGAGTGACAGTTGAGAGAGGCTTCCTATGCAGCTTAATTAAACACTACAATCTTTTCTAAATGGACATCACTGTGCTAATGACTTCACTTGTGTTTTCTCCTCAAAACAAAGCTCAGGATGCAAGCAAGACAGAAGCAGCACAGCGTAAAGTCTTAAAAATATCTTGCTTATCCAGCTTGTATCTCTTTTCACACGGAGTATAGCACTTAGGTACTTACCAGACTCTTCTATGCAGTTAGAAATTACAGTATTATTCAGCCTTTCTGTTGATAAAACTGAAAGAGGTGATGGCTCTGGTGTGCTGGAGGTGTCTGCGTGGCTGTGAAGCAGACAGCTGTCCTAGGGTAATCCTGCAGGGGCAAGGGGAGACAGATGGGCATGGTGCTAAGGGAGCTCACAGTCCTGAATTCACGGTGCACACCACTCATAAGGAACTTGTACAAGCTCTGCAAGTTTGCCAGGCTTGTGCCTGATCACATAAGGCAGCCAGGAGCAGCAGGCACGTGGGTCTCCCCAGTGGCTGACAGTGCTGCAAATGCACTAAACAGTTGTTTGGGAGGAAAATGTTATTTCCAGTTCTGGTACTGAAGGAGAGACCTGAACTGATTGATGTAAAGAGGATCAGGCTGTGGGCTGTTGGGATGTATGTGTTTGCTCTTACTGTAAGTGTGACTAATCCTTGTTGTAGAGTAAGCAGCCTTTATTGGTTGACTCGGGTGTAAAGTCTTGTAAAATGTGGCAGTAAATTCCAAGGCTGAGAACTAAGGAAGGATGGTATGAGGTGTGTCAGAGGTTTTTCTTCCATCTATAGCTTAACCAGATCTATTGAAGAGCGTTTTCTTTGTTTCAGGGTGTATTTTTGATTGATAAAGCATCTTACTGCTGTCAGTCATCCTAAAATGTTTTTCCCTCACCTTGCAGATCTGGCTTTTTTGCTGCAGCTAGTTTCATGTCTTACCAGCAATGTGAGTTCAACTTCGGGGCAAAACCTTTCAAGTACCCACCACCAATGAAATTTAGTACCTTTAATGATTATGCCTTTCTGACAGCAGAAGAGAAGATCATTTTGCCAAGGTAAATCCCTTTGTCTGAGGATGGAGAAATAATACTTCTGAGCTGTGCAGCCTTACACTGTACTTGTAGAAGTTATCTTTTCTGAGCTCATACCTCCCCTGTCTATACTGGAAAAGGATCATGCCATGGGTATAACAAGTAGAGCAGGAAGTACACAGACAAATACCATTAAAGTAATCCTTTGCATTATTAGGCTGATTTAAAATTAACTACTGTTGCACAGTAAAGTGGACTAAAAGTGTCTCGCGTTGTGTAAGAACAATTAGGTTGATTGAAGAGCTGTAATTTTAATTAAAAAGTGTCTCATTTAAAATTGACCTAATTTGATGTTGGTAGCTGAGCATCATCTTGTTTGGCTTTTCTGATTCCAATGGAAGTTAACCCCTTTTATTGAATTCTAGCAACAGAGGTTATTGAAACTTCAAACAAAGTGTTTAGCCACCTAAATGTGAATCCACCCAGGCACAATTTGGCTAAATGCTTCCTGAACCTCCTGTGTTTTTTGGCAGGTTTGAGACCTAACAGCTTTTCTGGATTTAGGTCATTGGTAATGAAACAGTTTTCTGGAATGCACACAGTAACAGAAGAAGTGTGTATCCCAGCTTTCCAACTTCAATGGCTCTCTAGGCTGTTGTTTATGTATGTGGTTCGAAGACTCTTTTGTTGCTTCTCATTAAGTTGGAAGTGGGTACCCCAGCCATGAGAAGTGCAGATTGGTTTTGGATTGTCTCGCTGATTGTTCCAGTGGGTTATGTGCTTGAATAGCACGTTACTTAAAAATAGAAAACCTACCTTACTCTTGGATCTGAGCCTGTGGCATGGGATACTGAGTTTATGCAAAGAGAAAATGAAATCCAGCCTGCAAGACAATTTGCACGTCCCTGTAGCAAGAGTAATTCGCACCTGCTTGATGCTGAAGGTGTTTTAAGTGAGAGTCTGATTTAATTCATTAAGATGATCTGTTAATTATCATTCTTGATCAGCTCTTTTTCACAGCAGGTGTCTTAATAGTTTCATGCTCCAGATGAGGACTTTGGCAGCTTTTAGCTGCATCACTGTGGCCCTGGCTTCGTCACTGGTGTCACTGTGGCCTTGGTTTTGCAGTGTTGAAGCAGTAGGTGCAATAACAAGGCTTTGGTTGTGACAAAAGCTGTACAGGAGGAGGAGGAGCTGAGGAGCTGGCTTCCTGTTGCTATCTGGCTGGAGACATTCCCCTCCTGTGTTGGTGCCTGCTCGCTATGCCACAGCACTGAAAGGCTCCATTCAGTGTTGGACACTGCTGCTCTTTGTGTGGAGGGGGTATGATGTTAGCTGACACGATCTGAGCTGTTCAGTAGTCGTATGCCAATCATAATCTACAAGACAGCTTTGATGTTAACAGGGAGTTGGGGAAAAAAAAAAAGCTAGGACCCAAGGTGGGACACCAGTTATCCATCACAGAGGTTGTCACCAACTCCTGTGGGGTTGTGCTGGATGCAATGGATGCCACCGACTGGCTTTATCTTGTAGCAAGCATCCCAAATCTGAAATGTCATATTTCAGCAAAGATGGGAGCTCTGCCAGTTTGCTCCAGTATCACCTGCTGGCCAGGAATGTTGCATGGACTGCTTTTATCACGAGGAATGTAATGTGTGCACTTGCATAGAGACATGTATGTTTGGAGGTATGAATACTGTTTATTACTGATGGCATCTGTGTATTTATATTGCATGTGTAATTGGATATATGTATATAGAGTATTTACATTTGAAATGTTCTAAGGAGCCCTTTGTACAACATATATGCCAAAGAGATGGGAGTGTATGTTGTCTTCCCTTGTGGCATTTGCCATGCTGGGCTATCAGTTTTCAATCTATATTCCTCTAAACTGTGTTACAGGGTTTCCAAGCTTTGTTGATAGGTGCTATTTTCCTCTTTAAAATACACAGACACAACAGTTTTATGGAAGTGTTCACCTCTGAGGGCTACAAATGTAATCTAACCCATTGTCCCTTTCTGATAGACCAGAACAGGGGAACAAAGGCTGCTCAGAACAACTCTGAGTTGCCTCTAAGCCTGAGCCTTGTCTCTAAGGCTCTTTTGTGCTGTAGGTTTTATCAGTGTTTGTCAGCAGTAGTGTTGAGCAGCACGAGCACGGGTTGTGTTGGTCTTGATGCAACACTCAAAGTAGTTTAGAGCCCAGCTAATGTGGGGGATCCATCTCTTTCTTCAGACACAGGCGCCTGGCTTTGCTGAAGCAAGTGAGCATCAGAGAGAACTGCTGCACGCTTTGCTGTGATGAGGTAGCAGACACAGAACTCAGGCCGTGTGGACACAGGTAAAAGCTGTTTCTTTTTTAAAAGCAAATCAAAAAAATCAACCAAGACACAACGTCTGTGGTTGACGTGCATCTTGGGTGAGGTCAGGTGCAGTCCCTGCTTGTCTTGATTGACTTTAGAGCACAAAGAAAGTAATAACTTAGTGTTTTAAGGATGTGTCTGGTGGCAATTAAGCACAGGCTTCTGCCTTTCCTACCAGCCTTGTTGGGTACAGTGGCTGTATGAGTATGCTAGCTCTGGGCAAAGAACAGCACAGTCTAACTTCTTGATCTCAAAGGTTTTGCTGATGAATACTGACTTAATAGAGATGCTGCACAATCCAAGCCACGTGAGGAGAGTAGAAAACTCATTGTGCACCCAGATGTTCATTAAAACATTGATTAAGCATTCAATAAGTTGATCATCAGAAGTCACACATTTCTACAAAAGATAAAAATGGGGCAGCAGTGTATTAATATTTCAGTAACCTGGTACTTTCCTACATTGAAGTAGTCTAAGACACTTGGTCTCTGTGATCTGAGAGGTCTTTTCTGACCTTAATTCTGTGATTCTCAGTAGCCAACTGGGAAGTTAATGCAGTAAAGTCTAAAGAATAAAGTAAAGAAAGTAAAGAATCAAAGAGTGCAAGTGTAATCCTGACTGACCACACCAGCACTTCGAGGTCTGAGGGATCCTGAGCAGCAGGAGCTCCTCTCAAAGTGTGTGGATGCACAACACCTGACTTGCAGTTCCCAACCTCCACACTGAAAGACTTACCTTCATTGTTTTTTGTTGGTTTTTTTTTAGCAAGCTAAATAAGCTGTTTAATATGTATTTTTTCTTCTTTTAGCTTTGTAAATATTTGTGAATGCTGTAAATCCAGGCTTCAACTTTTTCTTTCTCCTCCAGTGACCTGTGCATGGAGTGTGCCTTGCAACTGGAGACCTGCCCTTTGTGTCGACAGGAAATACAGACCCGAGTCAGACAGATCTCCCACATTTCATGACACACGTGAAGTACTACAGACTTGTTTTTAATGAACTCCAACCAATACAGAAAGGGGAAAACATCTCTAACCAACCTTTACGCACATAGAACCATAGCCATGGCCAGATTTCATGCTAAACTGTAAGCTGATTATCTTTATATTACAACAGCAAAAAAAAAAAAATTGTTAAAAAGCTTTTTCAGGTTGCCAGCAGCAGGAATTGGTTTCATCAGTAAGGAAAGCTGGTAGTTTGGTGTGTTATGGCTATTGGTTCCTCCAAGCAAGAGCATAGGAGGGCGTCTCTCTTCCTCCCCTTTTCCTTCTCGCCTGTCGCAAGTGCTGAAAAAATTTGCACTGGAAGTACACATACAATGCATTTCAGAAAAGAAATATCTCCTAAAGCAGGGCCGTTCTGTCTCGTGCTCCAAAGTCTCTATTTTTGGCTGAAGTCAGTGCTAAGAACGAATGCCAGTGTTTCTTGTTTAATGTAGCCTCCTGCTGGTCAGAGACTATATCTTCCAACAGTGGATATTAAACTGCTCCAAGACTTGATCTGTACACAGACACGTTTGAAAGGACAGCGTGGAGACTGGAGAGAAATTCACATTTTAATAACTCGGTGATTCCAAAGAAAATTCTGATTTGTTTTTAACTGTTAAAAAGATTGGTGGTATTTTCAAGTACATAATGTTTCTGATGCTTTTAACTTCAATATCCACATTTTTTTGTGAGGATATAATTTTTCGGGAGGTATTCTTAACTAATTATAATGCTGGACTGGAATTAATTTGATATTTTGGGTATTTTTTAAGGTATCTGCAAACATCTTTTTTTAATTAGTATTCTTTTTGAAGGTTATGTTCACTTTGGAAAATATTGAGCTAACTTAAAAGACTAGAAAAGAGTTCTGGGCCAGTGTATTTGAAGGGGGGGAAATGCTACTTGGATACCAAGTTCAGTCTTACTCTGTAACTCGTTAAACATGCACCTTGCTTGCCATGTGTCAGTCCTGCTCTGAGCAGGTTTGGGGCCACACTTTGTATTTTTGGTAGGGATCATACATGGGGGAATGTCTGCTCCACTTGAGTTACACATTTGTGACGTTCGTGTGTTAAAGATGTATTTCAGTGGCAGCTTTTGACCACTTTATTAGGTTTCTCCAAGGAATCAGGGTTCACACCTGGTGTTGGTGAAGTAGCACAAAAGTCAGTGGAGTTATGCTTATTTTGCACCAACTGAGGATATAACTCTCTCTTCCAAGACTTGTACAGGTTGCTTTTTTTAAGTTATTGGGATATATAGGAGGACTCTGCTAGTTCATATGTAATTTACACCATAGATGCCCCTCTTCTCGGTAGCGATTCAGTAGTGGAGACTGTTGCAGTGAATTATCATGCTGGGAGGTATTTTATTTTAAAATCTTCTATCATCTCTGCTGTCAAGCTGAGTTCTGTACCTCATGCTGAGTACTTTTGCTTCCCATAGACCTAGGAGTTGCAAGCACCGCACCCAGGTCCCAGCATCAAGCTGTCAAAGCAGTTCCTCTCACATTCTGCCTTCCCAAACTCAAGGGTGCTGAATCTCATGCAGAGAAGGAGAGGGGGAAGAAGTCCCCCCTGAGCCTCTCGTAAGTTGTTCACTAGGAAAGGTCTGTGTGTCGTTTTCTTGTTGACTTTTTTTCCAAATACAGACTGAATTGGGAGTGGAGCGAGGGTTGTTCTCCTTGCTAAAAATGTGAATTCTCTTCCAACAGTTTTGATGGAGGTCAGGATGGCAAACAGGTGCCTGGGGCACTTCATTTCCTCGCAGGCTGTACTTTGCAAAGTTCAGGTGTTCTCCACTTTGCCATTCTGCTTCTCAGAATCTTTTGAGATGAAATTCCAGACGCTTCCAAATGCGATGATAGGCACAAAGCGCACTGTAGGGGTAAAAGTGGGACAGAACCACTTTGAACTCTGCCTTAATAGATGCCACTAACTCTAGGCTTTGGTTTCCCTGGCCAGGATTAACCGAGGCAGAACTTCCTGAAGTGCCTAGGAATCCTGGTCTGTACCGAGTGCTGTATGAGATCAGGCTCCGAGGCCCGTGCCTGCAGAGGTGTGTAGGTGTCCCATTGAAACAGAGGGACCAAAGGGCCTTTGTGGATGTGGTCTGAGTGCCCATGTGCTTTCTTGACAAGAACACCCGAATGCTTTAGAAGAGCACTTTGCCCCATGCTGCTGGCACTGGGCAGAGGGAGTCAGTGGCACGGGAGGGAGCTCTGTTGCAGAGGACTGTCCTATTCATTTCACATATGGAAAGGCTGTGGCTGTGGCTGGCTCGGTGAAGCAGGCCTGTGTGTGCCGTGGGGGTTCCCTGGGGTGGGAAACCCAAGACGGGGAGTAATGGAGCGTGGCATAGTCGTCTGTTCAAAAATAAAACGTCTCGAAGAGTGTTTGCCGTGCGTTTGTTCTTCTGCTCGTGATGGGGGTTGGGGTTGCAGCCCCAGAGCTGTAGGGGGAAGCTCATGCAAGCACAGACCCTTCCCCACCCCATTCCCCCTCATCCAGGCACCGCGGCCTGCCATGGCGGCGCACGCCTTCTCCCATTGGCTCTTCCCAGTGTGTGGGCGGGACTTCTGGGGCCGCCTCCGCTCTGTGATTGGCTATGGCTGGGCCGGAAGGAAGCGTTTCCCAGGTAACGGCCGGGCCCCGTGGGGGTGGGCGGCGGGGCCGAGGCTTATGTGTGCGTCGGGTGGTCCCTGCGGTCCGTCGTGCTTAATTACCGTAATTGCTTTTCTCTTAACGCCTCACCGTGTATAGTACGTTGTGCCACGTGAAGGAACGAGCTCAGCTAGCTGCGGTACGGCGCGTTGTCACCGATACGGGCCGGAGGGTGATGCAGCCATGGATGCCTCAGAGGAGGAGAACTTTGGTGTAGCTGTGTAAGTATGCTCTTCTCCGCGTCAGATCTTCCGTGAGCTATCTCCTGCTCGCAGTATCTTAACAGGAATTTAATACAAGAGCAAACGTGTGCTGTGCATGTCAGTAGATGCTGCCCTTTGGGAGGATGAGGGCGCAGAGCAGTGCAGGGCCCTGGGAGGGAGAAGCACCCGTTCAGAGTTGAGATGAAGTCCAAACTCCGTGCACTGAGCAGTACCTGACAGCCCTTGCAGTGATAGCGTGAGGGGGGATGGCTTTAAACCATGAGCGGTTTAGAGAGCTCACATCTGTGAGGGCATTGAGCCCTGGCACCCTGAGAGCTGTGGGTGCCCCAGTGCAGGTGCTGAGGGCTGGGCTGTGTGGGGCAGATGTACCTGCTAACACACAGCTTGGGACTGGGTGGGCTTTAAGGTCCCTCCCAGCACAACGATTCTGTGCTTCTCTGACATACACAAATTGTACACAGGTGGATGTTAAGGTGCACCCTCTGCTGCCCTGCCTGCTCTTCACCTAAAGCTTGTGGCAGAAGGAGACGTTTGCCTGTGCCTCTCTTGCTCCATTTGTTTTGTCACGCCCCAAGGACACAAAGGCCCTTGGGCTGCTACAGCAGAGTGGGCTGTGCTGGCCTTGGTGTGCTTAAACCAAAGGTGTTTGGGAGTGTGTGTTTGCTGAGATGTGCAGGTGTGTTGTAGAGAGGAATGTAATCACTGCTGGTTTGGAACAGCTGCAGTTGAGTGATTTGCCTCACAAGCTGAAACTGGTTTAAATTAATAGATAGGAAGTTTCTAAAAGTGGTGGTAGTGTTCACTTGGAGAGAGAGGAAAAAAGGGGAGAAAATGAAATTATCCATAGCAAGGTCTCCTTGCATAGAAGTGCAAAATGAGAAGCTCCGTTGCATGAAGTCAGAAGGGCAATGCTGGAGGAACGCAGTGCTGCTGTCCTGTGTGAGCTCTTCTGGACGAGCTGTGCCCTCTGGTGGAAGTGCATGCTTTGCTCTTCTGAGCTTTAACAGATCACAGAGTCGCTGGAGCATCACCTGGTGATCAGATGCATTATTTCTTCAAATACCTTTATGTTTTTTCTGGTCAGGATGAGCCCTATGGCTGAGCAGTTTAACTGCACTTGGCTTAATTCTAGTGGAGTGTTGTTTGATTGTAGTCTGAAAGAGGTCTGTTCTGCTTAAAAACAGCAGAGTCCTGCCAAAGATTTCTTCTCTGGATGTGTTCAGATCCATAACAGTGCTTAACTTCTGCTTATTATTACAGAAGGACCTTATGAGGCTCTACTTTTTATTTGCAGCAAGCATAAGGAAAAACATCTAAGTTTCTTCAGTGAAATAATAATGTACCTATTGAGTTTAAGTGGTTCCACCAGATCAAGTACTGATCAAGTGTCTAGAGTTCCATGATCACCATGCTGAGTTATGCAGGAAAAAGAGCAGAAGTAACATTTAATTCATGACATAAAAAAAAAAATGCTTAACTTGGTGTTATGGTTATTCTCTTCACATCCTTCTTGCATCAGGACTGGAATTACTTAATAGTAACAGCAGTAAAACAACTTTACATTACTGATGCCTGATGAAAATCCCACACAGCAGTCTCACCGTCAGTCCCATGGAGTATTTTCTAGACACAAATCATCTTTGCTTCAGTTTGCTGGGCTTGTTTGCCTTTGACCTTTTATTAGCGTTTCTTCATTCTGACATTTATTTGTCCTGTGTATTTATGTGTGTATTTACACAATGCCATCTATTTCAGCTCCTCCCCTTCTGATGCAGAGTTTGATGCCGTCGTTGGGTACCTGGAGGACATCATTATGGGTGAGCTCTGCAAGCAGACAAGATAGGTGCTAGAAACACTGCAGGCTGCTCTTGTGGTAGCTGCACGCAGAGCCAGTCTAGCATCTGCCTGCTCATAAAAGCTCTCCTTCCTTTATTCTTACCATCACTGCAGTAAAAGCACATACATGGAAGTATTTTGTACACTGTTTGCAGTCTGCAACGTGGCAGAACTCGTGGGCAGCAAGAGTGTTGAGTGCAGCTGATCTCACACCACGTGAGCATGAGCTCTCAGCTGTGAGGTGTGCCTGTTGAGTTTGGTGGTAACCTGCTTTATTAATTTCCACAAACGGAACAGAAGTCTTCCGTAGCTGACAGTCTTGCTGATACTTCTTATGTGGTTAACAGAATGAATAATGCCAAATAGTATTGTAGCAGAGATATTTGACACGTGGTGTGGTTAGAAAGATGATTGTGATGGAAAGAGACAATCAGAATAAAGGAAAATGCTCACCCACATCCTAGGCTTGTGGTAGGGAACTCCAAAGGAGCAATCTCCAGAAAGAGCTCCTTCTGCAGTGCTGGTCAGCCCTTAAATGAGGTCTGGGAGAGGTGGAGCCAGACTTCTGGTCACACAGGTGCATTGCCTTCACCTGTGCTCCTGCAGCTGACTCAGTGCTCACCTCAGGTGATCCATCAGTGGTTCAGGCCCTGATTCAACAGTTCCCATACGCTTCTCAACCTGAGAAACTCAAGGAAAACAATTCAAACTCTGTTCTGAAGGCAGAGCTGCTGCCAGAACGCAGCGTGATGTGTTGCTGCCTGGTGACGCGCTCCCTCAGCTGGAGCAGGGCTGCTCCCTCTGTCCTCTCACAGATGGACCAGGGGCTGGCCCAGCAGCAGCTGTGCTCCTGGTGTGACTGCCTGCACGTGTGCTGGGCTCGGTGGCTGCCACAGGGAAGCAGAACCAGTGACAGTGGGTTTTCTGTTGTGAAAAGAATGACTCAACTCCTAACTAGATGATGCGTTTTTGTTGTGGTCCAGATGATGACTTCCAGTCCATACAGAGGACTTTTATGGAGAAGCACTACCAGGAGTTTGACGACTCAGAAGAAAACAAGCTCATCTACACTTCTATTTTTAATGAATATGTAAGATACTTTTTCTTATTCCTCACGTGGATTGCTTTTTCATTTTTCTAAGGCCAACGTCAGGTCTTGCATTCCCCCTTTTGTAACATACCTGGTTCACATGGAGCACAGCCAGCATTCAGCATGCTGCCTCTGTGGAGCTCAGCAGGAGGGCTGTTACCTGCAGCCATAGGTTCCTTCTCTTTTGTTTCACCTGAAGGCTTACACCGTGTTCAGCAGAGCATCTGTTTAACTCTGGAGTAGAAATCTAGCCTGTTGCTTCAGTAAATAACACACTAAGTGTGGATAACATCAACCTGAGGAGGATTGTTTTCAGATTTGCATGTGAAGTGCTGTGGGGTGAAGGGGATTACTGGTTGTATTTCCTTTTCTTGGCTTTGATTGATGGGCGTTTGTGTGTTTTCTCTTAAGATCTCCTTAATAGAGAAATACATTGAAGAAAAATTGCTCGATCGGATTCCTGGCTTCAGTATGACAGCTTTCACAATGTCTTTGCAGTAAGTCTGCTGCTTTGCTTTTGTTGAGGGGAGGGAGGGTTGTGTCTCAGTTTTTCTGTCTGGATTTGAATTTAGGTGTTCATAGTTCTCCCTTGAGAAGGAAGTTCTTCCTTTATAATAATAACAGAAGTGTTGCTCTGCTAGTCTGAATTCCTGGAATATTATGCTGAAATAAGTTGGGTTTTTAATCGTTTTCTGCGAAGGCTCCTTGTAAACAAGCAGAACAAACCCACAACCACTCCTACCCCAAGCTTCTTTTGCTTTGAATCTGTTAAACTTTCACACTCCCCACCTTCTGGATGTGTTTTTGTTATGCTTGGTGACTCTGGGAGCTGAGCAGGGGTGCTCCAGGGTCTGAGTTCAAGAGGTCTGGGTCCAGAAAGCTTTGAATTCCCCCTGAGTAGCATTCCCCATGCTTCCAGCAGTGAGGGACTTGTGTGTGCAGGTATGTGCTATCTACTAAAGGCTAATTGAATGGATAGCTCCATTAATAGCTGCTTTTGCAGCTCTCCAAAGGACAACTTATAGTATTTTTCTGCTTTAGAGTAACTGGAGCAAACTCTGGTTGAATGTGAATATGTTCTTTTGACTTGCACATCAGTCTTTGGAAACGGAGCAAAGAAACTGATGTTCCTACAGTTTGTATTTAGATAGATGGTAATATTTTAATGTATATATTATAACGACTGGAAATACTGCCAGCTAATACTTGTCTGAAATTTTGCTTTATGAGAGGCCTGTCACGTTCTTGTTGAAATTTTCTTAGTGTCCTGGTACCTGTTTTGACCTCACGTTTTAACACAAGAATTTAACACACCATTTTCTCATTCCCCAACTTCTTCCCTCTGTAGGCAGCACAAAGATGAAATGGCAGGCGATATATTTGATATGCTCCTCACATTTACTGACTTCCTGGCTTTCAAGGAAATGTTCTTGGATTACAGAGCTGTAAGTATGTCTGGTTGTTTATTCTCATTGGCATGATGGCTGTCATTTTTGTATAGCTCTGCCTGAGAGCACCGAAGGCACTGTCATTATGGTGGGTAGCAGCATTCGTTCACAGGTTATGCAGGAAAAGAACTTAATTGAGTGGCTTTTTAAACTCAGACTCCACCCCTGTAACTTCCTGGGGACAGGTTGAGGAGACAACATGTGTCTCAGCAGCAGGAATAGTTTTCAGCTGGGGGTTCCACTTTGGACACAAACGGTGAAGCCACAGGAGCTGTGTGTCAGCAGTTCCCACACCACACAGTGGTGTCCTCAACCAGAGGTAAGCAGAATGCTGCTGTGAGCTGGGTGTGCAGCTGGCAGTGACAGAGGTGTGAAATCCAGCTTCTGCACGACCTCTTGCTGAGGTTTGGATGTGGAGATGAGAAAACAGATAGAAATAAGAGAAAACAAACACTCTGCTAAGGATTTCACAAGTTTCACAGCAAGCTGTGTGCAATCTCAGGTGCTCAGGTCACATGTAGTTTGATATTGCTTTGACAGACAGGGTATGAATCGCACGTTTCTATTTCAGAGCAGCATTGAGTCAAGGATTTCCTTTTTCTTGACATTTCTAGGAAAAAGAAGGTCGAGGTCTGGATTTAAGCAGTGGATTCGTGGTGACATCACTAAACAAATCATCGGTGTCCTCCTCCTAGGACAGTTGGTGCACTGCTTTCCTCTTCCAGATGAGTGCTCCTGCTTTCATTTGGACATTATAACACCACAGGTCACAAGAATCAAGGTGCTTTTATGTGATGGAAACTCTCAGACTATGCCTTCAGAAACTTGCTGGTATTCAGTGGCCACAGAAGAAGAGAACTTTAGTCCTCCTGGAGTAATTGTATTCTAAATATACAGCATTTGCAGTCCATCCTAACTCTTACAGTTCACTGAGAGGACAATACATAGAACTGTATGTGTTTTTGGGTGGATTTGGCAGGCAGAACTTTAAAAAATCAAGAAGGCAATGTGAGAGGGAGGAGTGTGTCTGTCCAGCTCTCAGGCTGGTGTGAATACATACATGCCTTTTTTTAATCTTTAATCTGATATTACGTGCTACAGCTTTGTAACAGAAGTATATGTTTTCATCTGTAGATATCCTAGCCCGAGGCTGCCTGTCTGCTCTCTGAGGATTGATGTGTTAGTGTGCAAATCTGTCTGCTCGTTGGCTTCAGTCGCTCTCATCCTTAACGTGCAGAGTTTTGATCCCCTTTGGTTCAGGCCCCAGCTGTTCTACGCTGAAAAAGTAAGAGTGAAAAACCCAACGTTGGCCTACGTTTGCTGTAAGCTGGAGGGTATGTTGGGCACAGACCTGTCCACCACCATGTCACTTACTGCTCCAAGTAGTGGGCTGGTCTAAATGGGTGTGTTTGCTCCTAGCAATGTTAGTGAAGCAGCACACGAGTGCTTGTTGTGGGGCTGTGGCCGAAAGCGTGCCACCAAACCCCAGCTGCTTCTGTCTTGGCAGTTGGAATTAACATGTATTTGGAGCCATCGTGACCCTCTGCTGCTCAGACACGTTAATCTGCTCTGTTGGCATGCTCAGGCAACGTGGGAGCAGGCAGACAGGAGCTGCTGGCACCGAGGAGTGCTGAGCACTCCCTGCTGGCACAGCCAGTAGCTGTCACTCATTGAGAACCTGGGCAGAGTGTAAGTACAGCCTGCTTTGCAGGGAGAAAGCATCCGACCAGGACAAACGAGGTGAAATCCTGCTGCTGTTGGCTTCTGCCAGGGTTTGATTTCGGAAATGAAGGAGTTTATTTGAGCAGCAGTGAGAACTCTGAGCCGTGCAGGTTTTGCCCCAGGGACTCCCAGCATGCAGGGGTGGGAAGCAAGCAGAGGCAGTGCTCTGAGGTGGCTGTTGCCAGAAAAAAAGAGAACATTGTAGAGCAGCTCTTATCCTAACAAGATGCTGCTGTGTGCTCCCTTTTGAATCCTGAGGTTAAAAGTGGAGTAATTGAGGCCTTCGGGCTGCCATTAGTACATGGACAGGGGCTCTTTGGTTGGCTTCCTCCCCCTGACTTTTTCAGGACAGCAGTGGGTTTGATGGCATTTTAGAAGAAACCTCGTTGCAATGTTTTAACTGTGAATTGTTGAGCTACGTGAATTCTAACCAACACCAACATTTCCCTCCTTAACTGGAACAAAATCCTTATTCTCCTGTTGCAATTGCTCTAGGTAGTTATGTGAAGAAATGGCAGTGAGAGTGGATAACCAGACAGTTACTTCCCGGAGGGAGCTTGTAGTGTTTTAAGCACAGCCTCGTGCAGTTTGAGTCCACAGGGCACACACAGATTGGGGTGAGTTCATACTGGAATGGGATTTCTTTCTCAGAGTTCACCATTTACCAAAGGCACCGTTGCAGGGAAGTGTGGCTCCCCTCTTCCTGCTGTATGTAGGTCTGTGCTATTTTGCTTTCTTAACCCACAAACTCACCGTTGAGCATTTTCAGATGAATTTACTTTGTTAAATAATTCAAGGAGCGCGTTGACTAGAGTCACTGGTTTGGCTGTGAGGTGGGGATGTTGCTGACCTCTGTATTGTTTGGCTGTGAGCAGCCTCTGTGAGTGTTCATGCTCTTTGTGAGCACCTGGGCGTGCTGATGCCAACTCACAACTAAATTTTGCTGTTGCTCCTTTTTCATTTCAGTTTTACACCTTGAAAACTCGCAGCAAAGCTCCCCTGGTTTGAGTGGAGCTGCCTGCTCTGTTGTGGCTGTGGACAGATGCATCTGTGTCTGGTGTTCCTGCAGTAATTGGTTTCTGTGTGACACGCACAGCCTGGGCTCTGGTTTGGTGCCTTTTCCACCAGGCAGAGGTCTTTTTTTTTTTTTTTTTTAAGAGATTAAATTTCTATACGTGTTGGACTGTGTGCAAGCCTGACTTCGTTTCTTAAAGAGTTCTAACGTTGCCTCCAAAATGTGTGAAGAGGCCAAGTTTCATCTGGATTTTTTGTATGTGTTTATTGAGACTCTTCTCCCATAGTACATGCAGGATCTGTCAGGGTTTGATTCTTGTCCCAGAGAGCAGTGATGCAGTGGCACAGTGCCCACGGAGATGGGGGAATCCATCCCTGGAGGTGTCCCAGAGCTGTGGGGACGTGGCACTGAGGGATGCAGGCAGTGGGGTGGGCTGGGGTTGGACTTGAGGATCTGAGAGGTCTTTTCCAACCTTCATGCTTCTGATGCAGTTTGCCCTCTCCCTTTTCAATTCACGCCTTTCATTAATGCAGTTAAGCTTCCTGAGCTCACCTCTGCAGACAGGTAGTTCAGATGTTACCCACGCAAGTGTGGTGAACTTGCAGAGTAGCTGCCTGTGTGTAAACAGATTAAAACCAGATGAAATAAACTTGTAGCTTGTACACGAAGGATGTGAATGAAAGTGTTGCTGCGAGTAGCTGGGCATCAGTTCTGGCCAATGCCCACCCACTTCCCCAAAAAACAAAAGTTGTATTTGTGGACAGCATTGGTGGTGGAGCAGACAAGACTTGAATGCTGGATTGAGGAAGATTTTTATTTAAAGCATAAAACTCTGCCCTGACCTTAGATCAGTGCAGTGACAGTTTACACTTGGTGTAGCCTTCATCCTCCAGCTCTCCCCCCCCCACCACACCCCCCCCCTGGTGACCAAAGTTAATTGCAATTACTTACAGCACATCGTGAGCACAGACAGCCACGTGGGCCCGGATTAGTGCACGTTAGTACAGGAGTGAGCCCCCTCGGTGAATCTGTTCCACTCTGCACCCTGTGAGGACCTCGGTGAGCCCTCAGCACCTCGCTCTGTGCCATGGGAGCATGACCCGAGAGCACAGCACAGCTTGTGTGTGACTGCAGCACCACGGACACCGCCACTGCTGGTGGCCTGAGGCAGTCTCGGTGGCCTCCTCATGCATGGCTGACTGCCTGGCTGCTGGCTGCATTGCTGCCGAGTCCTTTCCAGGCACGGAAGCTGAAGAAGGTGCCCGCCCCGTAGGTGAGCATCACAAGGCCGGCGAAGAACTGAAAGAGGAGCAGAGGCGTGGGTGAGCAGGCAGCCCCAGCTCAGCTGCAGCCCACGTTGCCTGTACTTACAGAGGCAGCAGCTCTCCTGTTGTAATCCCACTGGCGCCACGAGGTGGGACGCACGGCTGCTGAGCACGTGACGAACGCGGCCACGTACAGCACGGTCGCCACCGCGTTGAAGATCATCAGCTGGAGAGGGCAAAGAGGAGGTGAGGAGATCTGCACTGTGCTCTACACCCAGCAGCCCACCCCTAGAGGCAGTCGTGGAGGGCTCTTCCAAAAGAGAAAGGCTTGAGCAGCAAGGGGTTGGCTCAGGGCTGTCCCCAGCTATGAGAGCACGCTGCCACGGGCAGAGATGACGAGCAGAAAGCTGCCAAACCAGGGGAAGTGGCAGAGTCACTGTCCCTGAAGGTGTTCAAGAAATGTGGAGTTGCAGCACTGAGGGATGTGGTCGGTGGGCACAGTGGGGGTGGGCTGGCGTTGGACTGAGGGATCTGGGAGCTCTTAGCACTTGTGCTTGTTTTCATGGTTCTGTTACCCCAAAGGCACGCGCTTACACCTTTGGGTACAAGAGCTGGGCCGCGTGGAGGTTCCCTAGTCAGCACTGATGCATGAGCTTCTGGCTCTGCAGTCACCCCGCTGGACTGACCCCACATTCCTCCCCTTTTCCCACAGGAAAAGGGCTCAGCCCCTCACCCTGGCAGCAAACCCCATGTACGTACCATGAGGGGCCAGGGGACCACGTAGAACTTCCTTGGGAGCTGCAGGAGGTACATCACAAAGAGCAGTACTGTCACTATCCAGAGGAAGATGGACACAAAGAGCACCCAGCCGTATGCTGCGTGGAGGTGGTAGGTGGTGTCAGCAAGGAGAGCCCACACCAGGAGGCCAAGCACCTGCAGGACAGGCAGGGGGAAGTCTAAATCTCCCTTCCTTTCCCCTTGTCCCATCAGAATGGGCCCTGCTAAAAGAGTCTGTGCCCTTCTTTCTTACAGCCCTCCCCTTTAGATAGCGAAAGGCCGCTCTCGGGCCTCCCCAGAGCCTTTTCCAGGCTGCAAAGTCCCAGCTCTCAGCCTGTCCTCAGTTGAGTCCCTGAGGACTCCACAGCTGCAGCTCTCCAGCTGAGGTCTCACTATCCTCATCCTCATCCCAACGCTGCTGGGGCTGCACCCACGGCTCAACCATGAGCTCAGCCAGGAGCTGCGATGTCTGCGTCCCCCATTGTCACACAGGGGACACAGTGGCCTTTGTCCTGCAGCACACATGCTCCTGCTGCTCAGCTGCTGTTGTTTCAGTCTGGACAATGCCATCTTTTCTTTTGTATCTATTTCTAATCCTCGTTTGGGAGAAATGGGGATAGGGAAAACCCTGGGGTGCTCTGGGCTGCATCCCTTTCCCTCACCCACCCCTTGCGTTGCCCTTCCCGTGCCACAGCCGTGCCCGGGAGCCCAAATCTGGAGCAGAGAGCCCTGCAGATGCCACAGCCTCATCGACCCTCCCCTTACTAGAATCCCGCTCCCGTTCAGCCCCGCTACTCACGGCCTGGGCACCCATCACCCCCCCGAGCGGGGAGCACAGGAAGGCTTCGTCGAGGCGTGGGGGGGGCAAGGCGGCGGCGGCGGCCCCCGGGGAGCTGCTCCGCGTCGCCGCAGCACCGGGCAGCCCCGCCATGCCGCGGGCGCTCGGCTCGGGCCGCCCTCAGCGCTACCGGGCGGGACGGCCCCGAGGAAGTCCCCCCTTCCCCCCCCCATGCCCGGTCCGCCCCGTCGGGGCGGCGCTGCGTGGGATGGATACACCAAGAGAGCGAATGGCGACAGCGCCTGCAGCAGGTCAGGATGGCCGAGCGGTCTAAGGCGCTGCGTTCAGGTCGCAGTCTCCCCTGGAGGCGTGGGTTCGAATCCCACTTCTGACAGCAGTTTTGCGCCGGGCGGCTGCTGCTCTTTTAACACCGCGGAAGGATTAAAAAAATAAATAAATAAAGCAAAGCAGAAAACGAAAAGCCGAGTGCAAAACGTTTGCCGCATGTCAGAAGTGGGATTCGAACCCACGCCTCCAGGGGAGACTGCGACCTGAACGCAGCGCCTTAGACCGCTCGGCCATCCTGACAGCACTGCGCACGGAACTCTCTTTGCTCGGGTCTTTGCTGCTGCGCGCCCGCCCGGCGCAGCTGGGGCCCGGGGCGCTGCGGGGTGCGCGGGCTCCTGGCGTGCCGCTGCCGCCCGCCCCTCTCCCCTCTCTCGGCTGCGGTGCGGCGGGGCAGGACCGCTCTTTCGGAGATGATTACTTCCTCGTTCGTGCCAGCTCTGGGGAGCATTGCCCTGTGGCCTGCAGCTACGTGCAACGTCGGGGGAGCTTTCCATTTCCGAGCAGGAGCCAGAACCTGATCTGCTCAGGCAAGTCCCGGCATCCCTTCCCTTACTGGAAAAGCAGCCTTTGTTTCACTTACGCCATCAAGCCGCGTAGCCCCACAAAGAGCTTTTCTCATCTGCTGGGGATGAGAGACTCTCCTGTTTACAAACATCACGAGTGCATCGCTCTGTGTTTGTTTCTTTGCACGCAGTGTTTTGAACCAACGTTAAACCTCGTTTATTTCTCTTCTCAGCAGTCCCCTGGTGAGGTGGGGCTGCCGTGCGCCCTTTGGGGCGATACGCTGCAGCTTTGGGTACGGGACCGATAGATGTGGGAAGAACGCCGAGCATCAGCACTTTGCACAGCGTGCTGCTACCCGCAATTACTGTCCATCTCAACCGAAGGAGGAACTCGTGGCGTTCAGAGAAACAAAGGCTCGTGTGGTGTTCTCTGCTATTTATAAAAGCGATCTTTTTCCAAGTAAAGCAATTCCTTACAAACACAACCCCTGCGGCGGGAGATGCTTCCCGAAGAGGAGCTGCTCTGCAGAGATGCTGAGTACAGACAGCCCCAGACAGCTGTTCCTCATTTCCTGCTGCTTCCCTTAATGTGAGAGAAGTCAGCTGTGCAGTGCCAAACGCTTTCTGGGTTCAGCTCTCAAACATCACAGTCACGGCTCTGTGTTAGGCGTAGGCTGACGGTATCTCCACAACGAGAGGCAGCCTTTGGCTCTAAGGAACCATTCCCTGAGTTGCCTTAGCACTTAGAGGTGAGGTTGTGGGCTTGGTTCTGGACTGCTCTGGGCCATACCACCCAGTGCTGTGACAGTATCAGAAAAATCGCTGTGTTCCCACTCTCTCTTTCCAGCAAGCTTCTAAGGACATAGACGGAGAACCCGGCCCCACGAACTGCAAAGGATGTTGTTGATACCTGCCTCCAGAGGTGCTGGCCTCCCTGCTCTGGTTCAACCTGGAAGAGCTCTTGTGGAGGTGTTGGGAGCACCTGGATGGATGGTGCAGTGGAAATCATCACCTGATGAGCACTGGGCTCTCTCCCAGGTTGCATACGGCCTTTCAGCTCTCCCTGGCTTTTCTCTTCTCCAGTTCCACCTGATTTCCAGGAAACCAAATCTGTGACAGCAGTGGATAGTACCAAGGGTAGCCAAGGAGCCCGAGTTTCCAATGTGAAAGCCTGAAGGAAAAGGGCAGTGTTCGTCAAGCATTTCCTGTTTGTTTTGGACCAACGTTGGTTCTTTTTGCATGTTGTTTTGCATATAACTGCTGTAGGGTTGCAGTGCTTCGTGTGCTCATGGTAAATTCCCCGTGTGACTCATAGCTCCCATTGGCTGTGAGAGCCTGGGGCCTCGCACGGCTCAGCACTTGCCCGTGAACAACACAGGCAGAGCTGCAGTGGGTGGTGAGTGAGCGGTGGGGACACTGTGCTCCATCCCTCGGTCTGTGCTCAGCAGCAGAATCACAGACGTTGTTTGTTTGTGGCTTTTCCTTGGCCGCGTTTCAGATCAGATTAAGGATCCTCCTCCTTTTCTCCAAGACGAATGGCCCTGACAGCACCTTTGGGTGCTCCAGCTCGCTGCTTTGTAGCCTTGTGCAGCACGGACCTGTGGTGCCGGCCCCAGCTGGCGCCTTACAGATGCTGTTTGCAGAAGGCTGTTATCAGCTGTGCTATGGGCAATCACGTCAGTCCACGTAGCCCGTGTCCCACATGAGGTCGGGATCCGGTTCTCCTTTTTTTCTTCTGCCTTTGTAGTCATAAGGAGCAAGGAACAAATGAACAAGGGTCACCTCCCTCGTGCTGCTGGCCACCCTCGATGCACCCCAGGATGCCATTGGCTTTCTCGGCCACAGAGGCACGCTGCTGGCTCATGGTCACCTGGACACCCAGGTCCTTCTCTGCAGAGCTCCTTTTGAGCTGATTACCCCCTCACCTGCACTGATGCGTGTGGTTATTCCTCTGTTTCAGGATGGGCAGTAGGAAAAACTTCTTGGGAGAGCAGTGAGGCACTGGCATGGCTGCTCAGACTGGGGGGAGAGCTGCTGTGCCTGGGGGTGCTCAGGAACCATGTGGATGTGGCACCAAGGGATGTGGTGTAGCAGCAATATTGGTGGTAGGTGGATGGTTGGACTCGAAGCTCTTAGAGGTCTATTTCCGACCTTGATGACTGTATGAGTCTCTGCCCCCCCCCCCCCCCCCCAGGTGCAGGACCCTCTGCCTGCTCGCAGTGAACCCCATCAGGTTCCTCTCTCCGCCTCACCGGCCTGTCCTGCTCTTGCTGGATGCAAGATCACCAGCAAACATGCTGAAGGCGTTCTGCAACCCTTCCTGGGTGCTCTGCGTGCTAGGGGTGACCCGAGGAAATCTCCTCCAACCACCCTAAGGAAGATATGGCTGCAATGAACCGCAGCTGGCACTGGAAAGACGTGATGTTCCCACTGGGCTTTCTTTCCCCTCAGTCCTGGTCTGCTTGTTTTCACATCCGTTATGTTTTTGTGGTGCAGCTGCTCAGATCTGCCCTTGGTTTTCATGGAAACTGCGTTTTCTGGAAGCTGCCCATATGTAGTTTGTGGGATCGTGCTCTATTGCTTGAGCACTGCAGCCCACTCCCACAGCTGGGCGCTGCCCACGCTGCACATCTACTTGCTGTTGCCATAAACGAAAAGAAAATGAAAACAAGTGAAGGCAATCAAAGTTGGATGGTGTGTTTAGGAAGCGGGCAGGGAGTGAGGACGGCTAGCCCAGGTCTGGCTCAGCCTATGAGTGCCCGGTGGAGCCCTTCTCAGTTTTACCCACAGCAGCAAAGCAGCTCAGGCGATGTCATTTCCCGGAATAGGTTTTCCCTTAAGGCTGAGAAAACACAGCTAGGAGCAGGAACCTGACAAACAGGGCACGATCCACCCCGCCTGCTCCAGATGAAACCGAGAGATTAAATTGAATGTGCATACACCTACAATACACTTGTCCATTACAATATAAACAAGGCTAATTTGGGAGGCTGGATTTTCTCACAGAAAGCTTTAACAATTCTTTCTTTGGAAACTATGATTTTACTCTGTTCCAGACTAAAATCCTTAACTGAAAAGACTGGAATTTCCCACCACGGGGAGCCACACCACCAGCAGCTCTGAGAAACCTTGGGAAAGGACTTTTTTAAGAGCCACACTGTCTCAATCATAATCTTATCTTCATTTTTCAGCTTGTGAGTTTGCAGGGGAAAAATAATCGTTTCGTATTCATCTGGGATTTGACACAAAGAAATGGTGCAGGATATGAGCACGGTGCTGGCATATCCACAGGTGCTGGGAAGCCCCTGGCCACTCCTGTTGCCTGCAGACCCCTACGGCTGGTAGCTCGCCCTGTACCAAAGCCGAGAGCTGTTTTGACAAACAGATGACAGGCAGCATGCCCTGGAGCAAGCGGTCCTTGGGGAGGGCACTGCCTCTCTGCTACAGCTCGGGCTGTGGCTGTGCTCCCATCTCCCAGGAGGCAGCCCGGCTCATCAGATTAGCTGATGAATCGTGAAAGCAATTAGCAACGCCTCACTTTTTGGCCCAACAACTAACACTACTGTTCTTAAGTGGCTTCCCGGAAAGGAAGGGGACTGCTGCTTTTGCCTTATTGAGTTACGTGAGCTTTGTGTGTACTGGGGAGCTGTGGGCTGAAGGTGGATTGAGCTTTACGAGCCTACGGGCAATGGGTGAGAGACGTGGAGCAGCCAGCTCTGCTCCTTGAGCCCTTGCTAAGGAGTTGGGACAGCTACGAGAAGCCATCGTCACCACACCAGGGGAATTCCAGCAGCACAAGCAGTTTTCTTTCCCACTTTGTCTCTCTCCGCCTCCTCCTGTCGTCACAGGAATCCTGTCAAGGCTTCATACTCCCGGAATGAGCTGCCGCAGCTGCATTGCTCCGGAGGATGCTGTAGGCAGCCAGGAGTGAAAATCACCACCCGACGTCCTTCTCCGTGCACCCTTCCTGCTGCTGACCACGGGAACGTGATGGTTGCTTCTCTCCAAATCCTCTTTCCACTGATGGTTTTGTCCCTGGCAACGATGGCTGGAGGTGAGAGCTCTGGGTCCAACCCTTGGGCTCCCCATGAGAGCTGTGAGGGGTCTGTGGTGTCATGCAGGGGTCTGTGGCTCCATGCAAGGGATTATGCGAGGGAGTGGAGTAGCTGAATGTTTGTGCACGGGGCTAGAGGGTTGTGCACGACAGAGAAGTCGGTGCTGGATCAGGTTACAGGCATGAAGGGACCTCACGCCTTCCTTGGCATGGGAAATCCTTCTGCAGGAACAGGCTGGGTAGGAATCCATGGGGGAGCCTACAGCTCTCACCCTTGCAGCAGGGAACTCCATGTGGCCCTGCTGATGGCTTTAGTCACTTCTGAGGGCGGCTGGGGAGTGCCAGGGGCTTTCTGATGGTCCATTTTAAAGGGTAGCACAGAGCCCCGGGGACGTGCTGTTGGGGCAGCATCCTGCCTGAGGATGGTGGTCTGTCAGTCTGTCTGTCTGCCTGCACCGCCCGTTGGGATGCTCATGTGTGCATGGCGTGCTGACACGGGTTGGAAGCACTCCCGTTTGCCATGTGAAGATGCCAGCGTGCTGTGGGGTGTTGGAGGACCGAGGGGAGACAGGCACGGTTTTCCCTGGGTTGTTCTCAGCGTAAGCTGTCTACGTGCAGAGTGGTGATTGCTGTACAAACAGAGCAGGGCGGATTGCTGGGCAGCTTCTCAGCAATGCCAGCAGAACTGGACTTTGCCCAGGTCAAAGGGATGATAGTGGAAAGGGGCAGAGCCCTTATTGAGGTGTGTGCCCTGCTGGAAGGAACAAGGGCAGCCAGGAGAGCAGCTGGGCACGGAGCTTCTTCCTCTCCTCGCCCCTTCAGGCAGGTACTCCAAGACTGACTCAGGTCAGAAGTGGAAAATCAGTGTTCACTTAGGGATGGATTGGACCCTCATGCATCATCCTTTGGGATGGAGAGTCACCAGCCCTGGAGGTGTCCCAGAGCCGTGGGGATGTGGCACTGAGGGACACGGGCAGTGGGCACAGTGGGGGTGGGATCAGACTTAGGGAGCTGAGAGGTCTTTTCCAGCCTTCGTGATTCATTATATGGAGGTCTGAAAGCAGAAGCCAGCAGCAGTGTGTGCCACGGGTAATGAGAGTTAATTGGGAAGTTGGTCATTCCTGCGTGCTCAGGGAGCAGGTATTCTCGACCTTTAAAGTGCCACAGAAGATGTTACAGGCTGAATGAAGGGCTTTGCTTTAGCACTGTGGAGGTGTAGAGGTTGAAATGGAGTGTTTGCTCATGGTTTCTTTGCAACCAGAAGAGCTGGGGCCGTTCCTGGTGCAGTGCTTGTTTTCACACCCGGTGCCTGGGTCGTTCCCAACTGAACTTCACTAAATTTACCAAACCCGTTGGAAATCCAGGATGATATTTTGTAGAGACTGTGTGGGCTGAACTGGACTCTGGCTCCCCTCTTCAGAGGGGCCTTGGATAAATCAGGATCTATGTTTCTAAGCCTGGTTCCCCCATGAGAGCAGAAACATCTCACTGCGTTGTGCAACCTCCGCTCACTTGGCAGGCGCCTGGTCTGGTAGGGCTGCATTCTCCCTGGTGGTATCCCTGCCTTCATCCCTATGTCAGACAAGGGGAGGATGTCTGTACACTTGGCCAAATAGAGAGCAGATGTTTGGTGAAAGTGCTGTGGCTTTGAAGCTGGGCTGCTGGGACAGTATCCCCGCACAATAAAGGCTGAGGGAGCAACGTGGCTTTGTCAAAGCATTCTTTCTCTGCAGCTTTTCTTTAAAGCATCGTTCAGAGATGCAGGATGCTTGCTATGAGGGGAAGCCCTGCAGTGGAAAGAAATATGAGTAATCCAGATAAGTAGAGAACAATCATCTTGCCCTCTGACCTGCACCGAGAGCCTCTTAGTGATAGAGCAGGGGTGGAGAACTGCATCTCCTGGGCACCAAATGTGCTCCTGTCTCTTTCACCAAAGGGGAAGGGTCCCATTGATCCCCAGCCCTGTGCTTGTGTATCCTACAAGGCAGGCTGCAGTGGTGTTCCAAGAGCCTCACAATTTGGACAGTGCTTTTTTCTTTTTTTTTTCCTTTATTCCCTAGGTGTGGTATGACCAAACAATCGTGGCTTTTATGGCATTTGTTCTTGTAGATATGCCTCGTTTTATCACGGGTTGGAAACTTCCACAGCAAGATTTGGACTCTTTTTTCCTAGAGAGGGAGAAAAAACAATCCAAGCCAGTGTTTACTGCCAGTGTTTAATATGTTGAATGTTTTATTTCAGGGCAACCCAAAGCACATCTGAAGTGTTCCCAAGGGTGTACCTCTTTCCACCGTAAAATAGATGTGAGCCGGATAAAGAGCTACCGCTGGACTGAACCCCAGTGCACCAGGAGAGACCCAGCCATCATGTAAGCAGCCTCTGTCCCCTTCCCTCGATGTATTCCCTCCCCAACTGAGTAAACATACACACTGCTGTCAGATATCCTTGCCTGGGGGCAAGGAGCTGCTGGAAACGGAGCCGATGCTGACATTGATTTAAAGGAAGCCCTTCACCTCTGAGTCGTGTTCAGCTTTCACTGATCTGAGGCAGCTGCCCTTCCCAAAAATAATCCGTCCAGCCGGATGGTGGGGGCTAAAGAGAGCCAGCATTTCTCAGCATTCCTGCCCCAAATTCCTTCTGTATCACCCCGACAACCTAAGGCACTCTTTTCCTTACCTAGTGACTGATCTCTTTTTATTTCCATTGCAGATTTACTACTAAGAGGCTCCTAGAAATTTGTGCAAATCCAGAAGAACCATGGGTGATGGAGATCATGCAGAAGCTGGACCAGAAAAAGGCCTTGGCAGCATCCCTGCTTCCACAGGCTGCCACTTCCACTGCAGCACTGGAGCCAGAAGAGCAGGGCGTTTTCCACAAACACACTGGTCTTCAAGTACCCACTCCACCTCAAGCCACTGCCATTTCAGAAGCAGACAGAGAATCCTTATCATCTCCTGTGCTTTCAACGACAGCCGTTGGCCGGCCCAGCCCATACCCTACAGCTCCTGCACGTGGCTCTGACAGCACAGAAGAAACTGTAGGATTTGCTACAACTGCTGCGGGTGATGTCCAAGATGCAATTTCTACCTCAAATTCGGACCCCACATCCATTTCCAAAGGACTGGACCGTCCTGGTCTTCCCACAAATGACCCCCTGAGCCCAGTAAGTGCAAGCGGTGGCACATCAGGCCCTGCTTTGAGTTTTAGTTCAGCTCTTCCCTCCACCCTAAGCAGCGCACAGGTTAGCACAGTCCCATCCACACCAGATGCTCCAGTTCCTACTCAGAATCCCTCAGCCGACATAAGTGAAGGTCCTTCTGTCCATGCCAACAAAAATTTCAGTTCTTCTGCATTTGGTACTGGGACATTTGATCATTTATTGCCCTTAGGGAAGAAAGATCCTCCAGATTCGTTAGTTTTCACCAGTCAGATGTTCTCAGGCCAAGCCAGTGTGCAGGCCACAAGGAGCCCAGGCAACCTGCCTGCACCCAGCCTCTCTCATGGATCTCAGGCTCACTTTGTCCTCCCTGTCACCCTGGCAGGTGGCCTGATTGCTTGCAGTGTTGCTGCTGTATGGCTATATACAAAATTCGGGATCAGACCAGAAACAAAATCAAGAGAAATGGTCCAAGGCTTGCTCTACCAGAAGGATGGACACCATGACAATGTCTATCCAATGGAAGTGATCTGAGTGCTGTATGGCATGGGCCGTTTTGGCCTAGAACGTGTGTGCTGCTGCAGGAAAGCTAAGCTTATGCTGGACTGGTGACCAGTGCAAAGCAGCTCATAAGAAAGCTGATTATTTTTTCAGAGCAGAGTGTCAAAAAAAAACAAAACAAAACCATAAGTTCTCATTGGCCAATGGCAATATTTTAGGAATATATGGGATGTTCCTGTCTCTGGCACTGTTACGTAGAAAGGATGGGGGCTGCTTGCCAAGCGGTGGGCAGGAGCGAATGTTGGGGATTTTTCCACATTTCACCATCATCCAGCTGAGAAGTTATGCACCCACCCACTCACCCCCTCTGCTGGGACTTGGGCTCTGCCACCGTGAGCAGTCCTAACAGCAAACCATCAGGTCTGCACTCAGAAACTTCCACTTGCTTCTTTCTTTGCACCTCAGTTCGCTGCTCTGTCAGACCTAAACTAATGCTGGCAGTAAGCTGGGTGCTGGCCATCCTTGGGCTGGTTAAACACTCCATTTAATTGGGTATTTAATGGCTAGAGCCAGCAGAGGTCATCCAGCTTTCAGACAGATTTTATATATACCTGTATATATCAGCAGGCTATGCAAGTTCCATTACAGTACCAAAGAATAGTGGGTTTTTTTAACCTAAATTGGTTCTCGTTTTCACACATCTAGGCACTGCTGTATGTAAGCTTTACCTTTTACCCATGGTCAGCTCCTGAAAGCCCTCATTTAACTTCTACTCCAGTATGACTTTCGTCTGAGTATGTAAAGGTCTTCACAGCAATATGCTTTGCAGGTAGAGCTACATACCCAAGGCTCATAGTTGAGGTTACACATCAAAGATCCTCCTCCAACCACTCTCAGTGGAGCAGACCCCAAACTATCAATAGAAAAGGAAAAACATAGTCAGCAAGATAATCAAAGCCAAAACGATGAGCCAGGCATGAAAGCCAGCTAGAGGAAGGCTGGTCTGTCGGATCCATCAGTTGCTATCGGGACATCCACGCAGCCCTGGAGGTGGAAGGATGACTGCAGTGATGTTTTCTGCCATCACTCAGCCTCTTGTTTCTTGGCTTGGGACAGATCCACCCCGGGCTTTGCAGGTATGGAAGAAAGGATTGATTTTAAGTGGGAATCTGGGGTGTAACCCACCTGTGCTCAGTGTGGTGTACTATAGCTTTTTTATATGAAATATTAGAAATAACTATTTTTGTAGTAAAGTTTTGCAGCTGTGTGATTGCACGTCACCTGCTGTCCTTGCTAGTGGAGCATCAGAGAGTGTGTAAAGTGATGTGAACACTGGAAAACACTGCACTGTTACTCTGTTGTCTTGCTGGGCTCGGCTGGCTTGTTCACGTCAGTGGGAGCAGAGCCCCACGCAGGTCCAGGCACTACAGCAAACGAAGTTGGCTAATGCTTTACCATAGCTTTCCTCCTTCCAGACCAGCTGTGTTCATCCCAACCCTGCTCCTTGCCCAGGGCACAGTGCTGGCACCCAACCCGTGGGCTGAGGCTGTGACAGGGGCAGTTCCCAACGCACGGCAGGGTGGGAGCTGCTTGTGGAGATGGGCTCCACGAGGGATCCTTTTGTTCTAGAGTGCAGTGACTACTGTCAGCTCCAATTTGTGTATTGAGTCTATGTGAATGTGTGTGAATAGGATTTATACTGTATTTTTGTAGTAGTAATGATAATAAAGTTCTTACGTAAAAAAACATTGTCCTTGGGAGCTCAGACCAGGGTTGGCTTGGTTGTCCCCTGGGCCACGGCTGCTCCTGCATCCTCTCTTGTGCTTGCTCCCCTCCTGCATCCTGCCCCACTCGGCTGCACCACCAGCATGGGGAAGCTGGCAACATCCACCAGAACTTCCCCTGATGAATCACCGGACCTGGAAGGTCATTTTGAGGGTAAGAAGCTCTGTAGAAAGAACTTTCTTTTCATCTTCTGTTATTAGAGAAGTGGGGGAGGCTGCATAAATAAATGAGTTTGTAGGCAGACAGTGATAATTCACTTCCTGTGCACTGAGTGGACCTGGCTTGCACTGGGACAGGGCAGACTGGTGACTGAGTGCACGGAGCCACGAGGCAGTATCTGAATGATTCCATCCCTTCATCTCCCCACAGCATCTATCAGGTGGCACAGTGGCAGCCCTTGAAGGTACACATTGGCCGTACTCACCCCGACCAGTTTAATCAGTGGAAGGTCTCCCACCCCACACACCAAGGCCCAGAAGACCCATTTAAGCCCAGGGTTGGATCTTCAAGTCCCTGGTTTGGGTGTTGTAGGAGCACTGATCTGATGTAATTACTCTGACCCTGTTTGCTGCAGGTAGCTTATCGGATGGATGGATGGATGGATGGATGGATGGATGGATGGATGGATGGATGGATGGATGGATGGATGGGAGATCTCTTGGGTTTCTGGCTGTGTCCCTGGACCCATGACCCGCTGCTCCATCCTGCTCTTCCTAAAATGAATCCTGGTCCAACACCTCACTTTGCTATATTTGGGACTGCTGGTAGCCCGTGTTGGTGGCACTTGGCGCTCTGATGTGATCAGACCTGGTGTGACATCACCTCACCTGTGAAGTCACTGTGCGTGCTGGGGTCACCCCTGGTTCATCCTGCTCTTGCTGCTCCACACAGTTACAGACCTGGCAGAGATTCACCTCTGGTACTGCCTTCTCTGAGGCCCTGGCCCCTCTCCAGGGTGATGTGTGAGTTATTCCTGTGAAGCAGAACCCTTGCAGCCTCCGAGCTCTCAGGGCTGAGATGGGGACTGTGACTTATGAGATGTCAGCCCTGTTCCTGCTTGGTGTTGTGGTTTTTCTATGAAATATTACATCATCCTGTGCTTGCATAGGGCAGCCTCTGCACAAGCTAACGTTACCCCCTTCACTGATGCTGGGTTAGTAGTGTGGAGCGTGTCCCCTTCTGTTCACCAGAAGGTCTCTCACCTCTCTCTGTGTTTCAGTCTCCTCCAGGGAGACTAAAATTCTGAGACTTTATGCTGAGCTGGAGCTTTTGGCCGAGCTGCTCCTACTGAGCTGTGCCTCTGCAGCCCTGCCATCCTTCTACTGCAGTCAGTTCTCCTTTCTCCTGAATGTCCCAGACACTGTGAACCCAGCAATGCTGCTGGTTAGTACAGAAGGCACCGAGGGCATGATGGTTCTCCACTGCTGTTCCAGTTCCAGGAACTCAAGAAAGGTCAGGGTTGGAAAGGAGGCTCAAGTCCTCACCAAATGTTGTTTCCACCATATACAGAAGCACAGGTTCTCTCCATTGCGAGCAGCAGATCCTCCTCACTCTTCTTCGTTAACCTGGAGGGTGTTCACAGAGTCAAAGAATCATGGCCTATGGAAGGGACCTCTGGGGAACCCCCCAGTCCAACTCCTTGCTAAAGCAGTTCCCTACAGGGGACACTCCTCCCAGCTTTGTATCATCAGTGAACTTGCCAAGGGTGGGCTCCATCCCTTCATTCAGGTCACTGATGAAGATGTTGAACAAACCTGGATCCAGCACTGACCCCTGGGGAACACCACTAGTTACAGCCTCCCATCACAACCCTCTGAGCTCTGCCAGTTCTCACTGTCTGCTCTTCTATCCCACACTTTCTGAGGTTCATTACAAGGATGTTGTAGGAGGCAGTGTCAAACACCTTGCTGAAGTCAGGGTACACAACATCCTCTGCTCCTCCCACCTCTGGTGGTGACTTCATTGAAGGCTACCAGGTTGGTCAAGCAGGATTTCTCCTTGTGTGAATCCATGCTGACTACTCCTGATAAACTTCTCTTCCAATTGCCTGGAAGTGGAATCCAGAACAAGTTGCTCATCACTTTTCCAGAGACAGAGGTGAGGCTGACTGGCCTGGGGTTTCCCAGTCCTCTTTCTTGCCCTGTTTGAAGAGCGGTGTGACACTGACTGTCACAACATTTGGTGTGGTTGTGCCACAAACATTTGGTCTCCTGCCCTCCATGACCTTTCAAAGATGGTAGAGAGCGGCTGATGGACCTCACTGGAGAAAGATGGGAAAACGTCTCCTTAGTTCACCATCCACAGGTCCAGAAGTACACTGAAAAGAGCTCCACCAGAAGGCTCCAGGGTCAGGGCTCTTGCCCATGTGGGCATATCCTTCCTCCGGCTCTGTTACTCTTCTGCCCTAAATTGAGAAAACTGTCATCACCTGATTATTTCCGTGTCTGGCTGCGGTGACTTCCTGGCTTCTGGGGCACAGGGAAGAGTTGGTGTCAGCAAGTCACTCAGGCATTCAGTGCAGATGATCCTCTGGGGAAAGGCTCCTGGACACGTCCTTCCTGCAGCCTCTGTGTCTTGTGGCTCCATGCAGGACTTTCTGCACAGGATGTGCTTTGGTGGATCCCCGGCTTTCAGCACTCGGTGGTCCCCAGCGTCCAGCTGTAGGAAGCAGGCTTTGGGAGGGACTCTTGTTTTCCTCCTGTTAAAGCCTTTCCAGCCTGTAGGAGCTGGCACGATTCAAAACAGAGCTGGGGCCACAGAGCATGTGACAACTGCATGCTGAGTATTTCCAGCAGAGCTCGATTACTTGCTGAGACCCCATGCCCAGGAATGTGACTTGTTATGCCTAAATCCTTCCTCCCCACAGTGACACAGATGCTGGCAAGCCCTGCACCTGAGGTGTCCCCACACTCCCCTCTTCCACCTTCTGCAGCATCACAGAACCATCATGGTTGGGAAAGACTTCCAAGATCTAGTCCTACTGTCCACTTACCACCAATATTGCCCACTAAACCATGCTCCTTAGTGCCAACTCAGGATGATGCTGTTTATATTTCATGTAAACCAGCAAATTTTCCTCTGCCTGCTCAAATGAAAAGGAATTTTAGCAAGCTGTGGGACTTTCCAGCATCCCTAAGTCCACGATTGCACACCAGCCTTTCCCTTCCAAAAAACCCTAAACATCAAGGGATCTCCAGGGAGTTGTGCACTGTTTGGCTGTGATAGGGATGTCTTGAAAACTTGAGGAAGGGGAAGCAGTGCCAGAAAAACAAGCACAGATCCTGCTTTATTTTACTTATTTCCTCAGGTTCGCTCCATCCAGGGCTCTGTGTGTGTATCCCTGTGCCTCAGTCCTCCCTTGCATATCTGGCTGGGAAAGCCCCATCCCAGGTTGAAGCATGCCAGGGGCTTGCAGCAAAGTCATGTCTACCAGTCCTCAAAATGTTTATTTCTTGCTCGAAGCATATCAGAGATGGGAAAATGGCTGAGAAGGGAAGGGAGGATCCACAAAGCATATGGGAGGATGGAAAGATGCTTTTGGGGATCGGTAGCATGGGGAACCTATTGCAGCTCATGGAGACGTTGAGTTGCTGGGTTGAACACAAGCCAGGAGGAGCAGCACTGTCTTTAGGGATTATGTGACCTATTTAGAACCACATTCTTTTTAGTCTAGTTTACCTTGTGCTCCTAGGATTGCTGGCTTTTTCAAGATTCCCTACTGGGGACCTTCGTTTATGGTCTGACAAAATGTTGCTTAGGATGCTTCAGCCCTTTGAGTGATTTTGCAGAGTTTTTAAATGAAGAAAGGAGCAGACAGAGTCTCCTCAGTGCTCTGGCCAACCGGAGACCTGTTCAAACTTTGTCCAGCATCTTCTCTTTCCAAATGATTTTTGCACAGGGAGATGTGCACAGACACATGGAATCATGGGGTGGCTTAGGTTGGGTGGGACCTTAAAGATCATCAAACTCCAGCCCCACATGCATGCTCACAGCAGGACACAAGTGCAGGCAGTGATGTGGGGCTCCAAGCTGTGGCTCTGTTTCCACTCTGAAGGGTGAGGATTGGTGAAGTGGCTGCATCCTCATGTTGGTGGCTGTGCACTTGAAGGTCCTTGCTCCAGGGCTCAAAGTGAGAGTGGTCCCTGCTCTGCATCTGCTGGCCATGGCAAGATGAGGCCGCTTCCAGTCTGGTGTTAGGTTCAGGCCCTAAATAGCACCAGAAAGGCAAACATCAAGCCTAAATCTCTGAACTGAAAGAGAGGAAGGTTCATCCATTAGGTCCCAATGATACAGGAATTGATGGCACTGCTTGCCATGAGTTTCCTTCGGGGTGGGGCAGCTGGAAGGAGCACGACACAGGAAACACTGACCTGGGGAGGCTGCTCCTGCATTGCTCTGACCTCTGCTTGTGGCTATGGGACGCAGACTGAGCAGCAGAGACCACTCTAAAAGGGATTCTGCCTGCCTGCGGGTGTGTTTGCATCCCACATTATGGAAGGGGGATTTTTTATGTTCAAAAGGACACATTCCTCTCCACAGAGGGGTGATCTTTGGCAGCGTGTGACAGCCTACAGCCTTTGAGCCACGGAGGGCGGTGGGGGCAGTGCTGCTGCACTCCTGCTGACAAGGAATCCAACTGATATATGCTTTCTCCATTACACTTTTCTGGCTCTCAGGCTGAGAAATGACTTTGCATAAAACATGGCGTTGCCCTTCTTGTCACCGCAAAATCACTCTTGGTGGGTTTTGAAGGCCATTGGGCCCTGTATGGGAACTGTTGAATCACAGCCTGAACCACTGATGGATCACCTGAGGTGAGCACTGAGTCAGCTGCAGAAGCACAGGTGAAGGCAATGCACCTGTGTGACCAGAAGGGGTGGGGTCTGGCTCCAACACTCCTTGGTGAAGGAGCTGTTTCTGAAGATTGCTCCCTTTGGAGTACTTTTTTCACCGTGAGCCTAGGACACAGGTGAGCATTTCACTTATTTTTTATTATCTCCACCGTGATAATCTTTCTAGCTCTACAAACTGTAAAATACCCGACGACAGTACTATTTGGAATAGTTAATTCTGTTAATTATACAGGCTCTGCTTCCTTAAAAGAGGGTATCACTTCCCTCCCAGCTTTGTGGCTTTCCCACAGGCCAGACTCAGCCTCAGCCTACAAGGAAGTGGCCCAAGTCTGTTTGCCCTTTCTTTCTAGGGATCATCTCTGTCTGCAGCCAGAGAGCTGCCACGTGATGTGTAAATCCCCTTGCTCTAAGGAAGCGCGCTGGGCTTTCACTAGAAATTCATCGGAAAAGAGCTAAAATGGGGAGGTGGTGCAGAGGATAAATTGCAGCAGCTCCCTGCCGAGCTAACTAGGAGCTCCTTGGGAGAGGCACAGCAGCACTGCACTAAGAGCTCCCGTACAGCCGCGATGCTCAGCACAAGGCTGGTCCTGCTTCTCCTGCTGCTCCTCAGCAGCTCCCAACACAGCTCTGCAGGTGAGGCTGCTGGCATCCTGCTCTGGGCTGGGGATGTCCCGTTGGGGAGGATGGGGAAGCCCAGCAGGGAGTGGGGATGGGGAAACCCTGAGCCTGGTTTGGGATGGGACACCCTGGGCTGCATGGCTTCAGCACAGGGCTGATGGGGCACTGTCCCGCTGCAGGAGGAGCTCAGCCAGCACTCCTTAAGGGGGCAGCTGCAGAATTTGGGGGACATTGTGTACGCCAGCCTTCTTATGGGGAAAGGTCTTAAAGACTGCTTTCCAAAGCCTGTGTTTTCACTCTCTCTTTCTCTCTCTTCTCCAGCTCCGTATGCACCTTCAGAATGCTGCTACAATCATTTAAAAGGTGCTCTCCGCCTTGACGTGCTGAAGAATTTCTACGAGACTCCCAATGAGTGTGTTCTAAAATCAATTGTGTAAGTCCTGGTAATTTCCCTACTACCTATGCTGTCTCCAGGACACTGTCCCTGCCTGGGGACAGATCCACATCGCCTCCATCCAAAGGATGGCTTGTGGCAGGGTGGGTGTCTGCAGCACAAAGAGGAGGACACAACCCTCTGGTTGCTTCTGTGGGGTGAAGTTATAAGGCCACGAGTCTAGAGGGGCTCCCAAAGGATCTGCACAGAACCTAAAAGCTGTAGGACAGCCTGCTCATAGGGCGCCGTGTGCCCACTGCTGAGCCAAAAGGAAAAAGTGTGCGGAGAAGGGAAGAGAGGAGAAGGGCAGAGGACAGTGATGACAGTTGCTGCTTCCCACCAACCTTTGCCTTTCATCTTGGTAGGTTTGTGACCAAAAACGGGAACAAGGTCTGTGCAGGACCAAACTCACCCTGGGTGAAAAAAGCAATTAAGAATCTTCAGAAAGAGAAGGACCCTCAAGCTGTGTGATGCAGAGAGGACATCCTGCTTGAAGATCACAGCTTCCTGATGGGAAGATTTGTACTCAGCCTCCTGCGGAGGTCCGCAATGCTGACAGATGGCAGAACCCTGTGTGGCACCACATCCCGAGGTGCTGCAGCACATCCAGCTCCCACCTGCACGACACAGCTCCAAAATAAAGGTTTATTTCACACACTAAAGAGGGGTGGTGTCTTTTTCTCTCCTACACCTTCGGGAGGTTTATCCACCGCCTCCTGAAGCCTGGTGGGCTGGGCAGGGAGGGAGTGCAGCAGACTGAGAGGCTCTAAGCACACCCAGTGCATGATGTAGCCTAGGCTGTAGCTGCTCTGAGCATACACTTGCTGTATTACGAACTCATCCTGTTGTGGTTTTGTGGCTTTTTTCATTTTTGCTTGTGGTATTCCACATCAGAACATCATGTTGGGAGTTATAGAGTTAATGCTCTGGTGGGGAATGGAAGAGAGGGGGAGCTCCTGGCCAGACACCAGCCCTGGGTGCTGTGCTTTGCTCTCTCAGCTTTTTGCTGAGAAAAGGACACGTGCTTCCTCTGCAGTTTTACTAATGTAATATCTTGCGTCTTGGATACTCTTGCCTCTCTCAGTTTGTTCGATTATGTTGGATTTACTAAATTACTACTTGTCCTCAGATTGTTGCAGTTGTTTTATTGTTGGTTTTTTTTCTTAGACTCATCTTCCATCTCCATACCCTTTTCCCCCAACCCCTGAGTGCATGGCTCTGCTCGGGCAGCCACAATGCCCAAAGGTGGGGCAGTTTTTTTCCTTCCTTCTCTCCTTTTTTTTCTTGTGCTCCTGTCACAGACTTAGACCTAGAGATAACTCTGTGACACACCACCGTATCCTGTCCTGTTCCCTGGCACACCATCCTTGCAGTGGCCTCAGTGCCAAGATGCTATCTCAGTTTTCTCAGAGCTTAATGAAGCAGTGTTGGAGCCCCCTCTACATTGCTGAGGCACCTTCAGCAGCATCCATGCCCAGCCAGGTTAGGTGGCCTGCTCCATGCTGGGTGCTGCACAGAGAAAGGGGATGATGCTGCAGCTGGCACACACTCCTGCCTCTGCTCAAGCGTGCAGAGGGGGAAGAACAGGAGAACCTGCACGCAAACCTGGACCAGATGTTGGACTCTGTTGGTGGTGCTGGGAGTTCGGGGAACTTTTACCCTGGGAGCTGCCCTTCCTTGGCAGGAGAGACCAGGGCTTCCCTGTGCCATATATTGCCAGTCCTGGCTGCTTCCAGCTGGCTCCAGTGCGGAGACAGTGCAGGGGGTTGTAGTGGGACACTGCTGAGTTGGCCATTCTTTGGGTGAGGGCTGGATCGTGTGAATCCAGAACAGCAGAGAAGCAGAAGAGCTGTGAGGGACAGGAGGGCAGCAGGGTCGAGCTCTGCCACCTTCTGTGCCTACGGAACTGTGACGTCACAGAGCTGTACCCACAAACCCAACGCCGTGCTCCTGAGGATGCCTGAGGAGCAGCATGAGATGCTGGAGCTGCACATTTGTGCCATGAAGCTGCAGCACCACTGGGATTACATTGGCAGGGAGCAGCCACCCCAACGAGCCGTGCTGGGGCAGGACAGCAGCAGGGCAGGCTCTGAGAGCAACCCAGAGCCCCAGGAGTCCAGCACCCAGAGCAACACGGTGCTTTGCCCCAACAGCCTCCATCAGGATGCCTGAATGGAAAAAGAGGGAGATCATCCAGGTGCTGGAGCCTGGGCTGGCTCCTACAGCCCCAGCAAGGCATGGCTGTGCAAGCTTTTGACATCCTGGGCTGCACTGCATGGACTGGAGTTGCTATGGGCCACATCAACATTGTTAATAGTTATGAGTAGCAAGACTTATTATGTATTTTGTTTGAAAATATTCCTAACAATAAAAACCTCCAAAAAAAAAAAATAGAGAAAAGGAGTGGGATAGTTGACCCTGCTTTTGTGGTGAGTTTGGTAGTTTTGTTTTTTTCCTTTGTGTCTGTGCCCGCAGCTGCTGCTCTTGGGCTTGTCCTCCTTTGCTGCAGTCGAAGACATTGCCTTTCCATTTGTATTGCTGTACTTTCCATCCCACTACTGCATTACAGCTGGGCTTTTAGAAGTCTGCTAAGGAGTCATGACCAGGTTTTCCTTTGAGGGGAATGTCTGATTGCAACTCTGTGCCTTCCGTGTGAAAATTTGCAAGCAATGTTTTGGTGATTACTGAAAATGGAATTGCCTCTATACAAAACAGGCTGTTTTTAGGGGATCTTTTAACCTGTTCTCTAATCAATTCACCAAATTTGAATGCACATTCCTCACCGTTCTCGGGTCTGTCTTCAACCCGTGTACCAAATTCATGCAATTAATTTGCTGTAACTTGAGCTTGCTATCATTTAAGGCCTGTGAGCACACAGCTGTGATCGTACAGAGGTTAGTACTCTGTGCTGTGGCTGCAGCAACCTCGGTTCGAATCCAAGTCACAGCAGTGGTTTTGCAGAGATGGGGCTTTACTTTACAAATGCAGAGGACAGAGCTGCAGGAAGCTCAGGAGATGTGTTTGCAAAGACACAGCCACACATATGCTATTTCTGAGAAGAAATTGTTCCTAATACCCAATCTGAACCTCCCTTGGCACCATGTGAAGCTGTCTCATTCCTTTCTATCACTGCTACCTGGGAGCAGAGGGCGCCTGCAGAATCCTTTTCTAGAAGAAAAGTGGCACTGGTATCTATGTTAAGAGTGAAAAGTGGTAGAAATGACCTTAAAGCTGGGCTGGGAGCTGAGAGCCTCCATGGCTCTGGATAGTGACATGCCCAACTCTGTGCTGGGCCACCAGACCCACGGGCTGCTGACCACCTCTTACAAAGCAGTCATCAGCACATTTGATGTGTCTTCTTCTCCTTTCTCCTTCCAGAGAAGCTATACAAACCTAAGTTCAAGGAACTGTTGTTCTCTGCTCCTCCGAGAAGCCCTGCCCTTCCTCATCCCCTCCCACAGCCACCCCACACGGGTCCCCCCAGCTCCCCCTGACCCCACTCACAGCTTTTGCCTGCTCCCCAGCCATAGATCTATCTCAGTGGAGAAGCTGCCCTCAGTCTGTGCCCTTCCTGACCTGGGATCAGATGCAGACTCAGCTCCCCTGGTGCCACAGCCCCAACGTCCCTGTGCCACCCGGGAGCTGCAGCGCACATGGAGACACGGTTGTGGGATCCAGTGCCATTCCCCCCTCCATCCGTGTGAGCATCTGTTGGTCCCTCCAACTCAGGCTGTTGTGTGGTTGTGTTTCTGTGACCCCAGAGCCGAGCAGTCCCAGCAGCTCCTGCAGACACAGAGCTGCCGGGCCCCTTGCAGCAAGCAGAGACCCACAAAGCACACGGCTTCACACGAGCGTTTGCACATGGATGTGTATTTTAATAAAAATAATTCCGTCACTATACAGCAGAATGTTGATTTCTTTGCCACATTTCCAGTATATTTTCATAGGTTTTTCTCAGTTAAAATCCCGTCCCCAAATGCTACGCTCAGACTGAACCAGTGTGCACCGTGTGTGTAACGTCCAACGGAGCAGCAGAGGGGAGCAAACCCTCCGACGATGCTCCATCGCAGCCCCACTGTGGTGCTCAGCTGCCGGGGTCCCACGCAGCCCTCGTTCCCCATCTGCAGCCGGGCGGTTCGTACCTGAGTTTTGAGGTCACTGTGCTCCAGGCAGTGCCTGGCACACTGGCGCTCACAGAGGAAGGAAATGGCCGAAGCCCCACGCAGAGGGGTCCACGTGTCAGAGCAGACCCGGGATGCCCGGAGGAAAGGGGAACCGAGCACGCAGCTGAGTGCGAATCCCACTGCTTTGTGAGCAGGAGTGAAGCTTCCCCCCCTGGAGAGAGAGGAGCTGCTGGGAGCTCCTGCAGCCAGGGGGATGGTGCTCCCCAAATCCAGGGAAGAGAACTGGAGAGCAGGCAGGGAGCAGGCTCTCAGCTGCTCCCTTCTCCTCCCCAAACCCGCTGTGACCGCCGTGCCCACCAACACGCTGCCAGCATCTGCCACATGTTGTTACCTGAGCGTTAGAACAGGTAACAAAGCAGAGCAGCACCACAGCAACCCTGCAAGGTGTGCTCTGACGTTCAAGGAACATTCAGACGCTCCTGAGGAATGTGGTTTAGAGAGATCTGTTGGTGACAGGTGGACGGTTGGACTGCGTGATCTCGTAGGTCTTTTCCAACCTTGGTGATTCTATGATGCTATGTCAAGGAGACACTCCCTCTGCCTGATGCCCATGGGGGAACGCAATCAATTCAGCCCCCAGACAAAGCTGAGTCTCAGCCGGGGTGTTCTTCAGACCTCATTCATGTTTCTGAGCAAAGCATGAGGCACTCGAAATAAGAAATCCCAAATCAGTTTTCAAAATGATTTCCGAGCTTGAACGAAGGCTCTACTTATGTTGCAGCCACGCTCAAAATGAAAGACCTCCATTCAACTTACTTCTTTTTTATTTTTAAATGACTGAAACAACCCAATCATAGAATCATACAATGGTCTGGATTGAAAGAGACCTCAAAGACCACTGAGTTTCAGCCTCCCTGCTGTGGGCAGGGTCCCCAACCACCAGAGCAGGCTGCCCAGAGCACATCCAGCCTTGCCTCGAGTGCCTCCAGGGATAGGGCATCCACAGCCTCTCTGGGCAGCCTGTCCCAGTGTGTCACCACCCTCTGAGCGAAAAACTTCCTCCTGACATCCAGCCTCAATCTCCCCAGTCTTCGTTTTAAAACCATTCCCCCTCGTCCTATCACCATCAGCCCGTGTAAACGGTCGTCGTCAGCTCTCACTGATATCATAGCAAGGTTCCAAAATGCAAACCACAAAGGAACAACCATGAGAACTCAAAGCCCAGGAGGCTTTTAGACATAAAACCAAGGCTACAGGGATCCGCTGCCACTGCGTGATGCACAGCATTGGTGGCAGGAGGTGACCTGGCCCTGCCACGGTCAGACAGTCAGCATGGCTTTGCTGGTAGACCAAGGGTAATCCATGACAGAGGTTTGGTTTAAAGGAACCAAAAACTACCCCAAAAAGAAGGAACAGAAAACTCAAAAGGAGACAAAGATGGAAGAGAAGTTTGACTGCGGCCGGACAGCAACGAGCTAAATGATGGCCAACAGCACAGGAAGCATCCTAATAGGGAAGCCACCGGTGGCCCAAGGGGACACTTGCTTCCCTGCCCCACCTTTATTTCAAGCTTCATGCTCCAGCAGCAAATCACAGAACGGCTGGGTTCAAAGGGACCTTAAAGTCCATCCAGCCCCAACCCCTGCCCTGGGCTGGGTGCCCCCACCAGCTCAGGCTGCCCAGAGCCCATCCATGGCCTCGGGCACCTCCAGGGATGGGGACGACTCCACATCTGCAAATGCAGCAAACTCTCAGAGCTCTCAGCTCACGCGCAGCGTTCTCACAACAACTTTCTTTTGCACGCAGCACAGCAGTTCAAAATACACTGAGAAACACTTGCTGGCAGATGGCTTGAATGCCAAAACCTTCGCAGAGCTCAGAGTCCCTGGACCGCAGCAGTGGCACATGACCACGTTCATCTTACCTGGAGGTCACTCACCCACACATCCTTGCTGGTCACTTTTGGACCTGGAGCTAAAATCACGTTCTTAATCCTCAAAGAAACACTGCAGTTCCTTTTCGAATGGGTACAAAGACAGCACTGATCCTAACCTGCCATCTGAGCCTTTGTACGCTGCAAGGATGAGCATGCTTCAAGTCAGTAAACTCAGAACAACAGAACTGATTATTTAGGTCAGTGTTACACAGGGAATCAGTAAGTACTGTCTTAGTGGCAGAGCCCTCCTACGTGGAGACAAACAGGGGTTTTGTGATGCAGCACAAGAACCAACAGCCTGACCAAGCAGCATCCACAGCTCCTCCTGACTGCCATCTGCTTCCATCAGTGTAACAGGTGACTTCATATTGGTTAGCCCTGTCCCTCTAGCTGCCAGATTTACCCACTTCTCAGGGGCTGCAATGTTTCTACCGCGTGGCCACTGACATAGGCAGTGTCAAATCCACTTTTCCTACTCACAAAGACAGGAAAGACCAAGCTCATCCAAATCCAATTCCCATCGTTAGCATATGGCAGGACACACCTCACTGCGGGGATGCGGGACGTGCACGGCTGGGCCCAAGTCTGTGGGCAATAAATACATCAATGACTTCGTGGAGGTGGAAGAGACCTTTTTAATAAACAGGATTCAAATAAAATTAAAAAAAAACAAACAAAAAAAAACCCTCTGAACTGCCACTGCGAGAAGAGTTCGGGTAACTAGCACAGGAGATGGTGTTGCATGTGCACAGATGGAGGAAGGAGGGAAGAAGAGAACAAGGTGTCACCAACTTCACAAGCTTCCTCCTTAAATCAGCAGAAACCAGCTCAGCAAAACTCTCCAGATAAAACACTGGTGGATCCATGAGAAACAACTCAAATCAAAACAAAGAGAAACCCCTACATCGGAAGGCGCTACATGAGAATAACCAGCGAAATACTGAGTGCCGCCGGAGCCGCAGCGGAGGCGGGGAGACAGGTAAGGTCTGCCAGACATCCTGGGTCAGGAACGGCCACGTGGTGAGGGACTAGATCCTTTCACAGGCAGTGTGTGTGTGCTAGAGGGGGTGTCGGTGGGAGGTCGGGCTATGGACGAGGTGGTGTTGTAGTGGCAGCAACGGAGGGTGAGGGGCAGCACTCAACGATGTCAGCTCCGTCTTGCTCTGGTGGCTAGTGCAAATAGTCATCTACTCTGGCAAAGGAACAGGAGCCCAAGCCCACGCGAGCCATGAGTCGCAAACACTCCGAGGCCTGGCCCAGGGCAAGCATCAGCGGGGGCTGCTTTGGCAGGTTCTGAGATTCTGTGAGGGCAAAAAGAGAAATCTGTTTAGAAGAGGTGTCTTGGCCTCAAAAACCCTCAAAAGCATCACAGATCAGAACACGGGACAGTAAGGAAGGGTGGGAGAAATTAGCTCTAAGGCAGAGGCAGCTGCTCCCTGCCCTGCTTATGTGAGTGTGTGCAGCAGTTGGAGATCCAGACAAACTCACTCACTGGTCTCCAGTTCTTTTCAACGTCAGTTTTCCTACGTCTGCGAGAGGGAATCCTCAGCTGCTGTAGTTAAGATGTGTGCTGAAGGACATTCAGACACCCCCTTTCATTTCTCCCTGGAGACATCCTTAAGTGCCTTATCTGGGCTCCCCAAGCTCTGGTCAAACTGTGGCTGGAACTGAGCTCTCCAGTGCACAGCTGTCCATGCTGACTGTGAAGGAAAGGGACTCTTTCCTGGATCCTAATATTTCTGTTCCTTTACTAACACAGAACAGGAGCTCTCACAGGTTTGCCCATCGAGCTGTTCCTTCCCCAGGAAGGTAATTCTGTGAGCAGATCCGTGTGGAAAAATGTCTGGGCACCGTGAGCTACCATGAGCACAGCAGTGAAGTGTTTCTGAGACAGAGGAGCTCTCCAGTGGACTGTGTTAGGCCAGCTGTGGATGGACTGATCTACCCAAAACTGAGGAGTGTCCTGTGAAGTTGTCTGAGCAATGACACAGCATGCATAGGGCCCAGTGACAGGATCAAGGGGTGTGTCTGGTGTGAAACAACACCCCTCTTGTAGAATGGTGGCTGGTTTTAAGCTTAGTTTTACTTCACTCTACTCCACTACGGGTTCTTCTGTAGCTGGAGATGGCAGGAGAGTCAGCAACGGAAGGGCAACTCAGTGACTGCAAATGCAAGACTTCCATCAGGGCAAGCCATCACATTTCCTACACCAGGTTCAAGATAGGAGAATAAAGGACAAGCTGTTGGGCCAGAGAACATGCTGGCCTAAGAAGACTGTGTATGTCTGGAAGAGCAGCCATAAAAACTCAGCTCAGAGGACACAGAGACTGCTCATACCTGGATCCACGAGCCATCCTGCTGACACAAAGAGCAAAGCTCATTGGAAAAGGAGGAGCTGGCTTGCTAGCTGAAGATAACCAATGTATAGCCAGACCTCTGCACCCAGCAGGTCTTCACCAGTAACCCAGCCCTGATTCAGATCACAGGCTCCAGGCAGCCAGGCCTCTGAGCTTCACCAAGCGCAGTGCACCACAGGAGCATGCAGGCATGCCCAAAGGGAATACAGAGCCTGCCTGCATTCAAGTCTGCATGTTCAGCATGGCCTCAGAGGTAAGAGGAATTTATGGTCCCCTCCAATTTAGAGCTAACGCTGTGGGAACCTGCTGCATTTATGAGCTGCTGCAACAGAGCAACTGCATTCCCCACCAGAAATGATGCCAGATCCAAACTCTGCCAACCCAAACAGCATGGAAAACAGCCTTGCTAATGCCAGCAAACTGATTAAGTTGAGCTCAGAACAAGAAAGAAAAGGGGCAGGAAAATGCACCTGAAAGATCTTGGCTTCCTTTATAAACTTGGGGAGGAAAATCCTAAGGAGAATTCTTGGAAGCAGTACCGAGGAAGACCCAATGAAGGGAGCCAAAAACAAGACAGGTTGGAAGCACCCATCCTCTGCAACTTCATTCCTACCTCCCTACAGCCCTGCCCTTTCACTCAGTCCCCAGCATTAGAAAAAGAGGCAAAAGCTAAAGACAGGTACTTCCTAATTTCTCCCATCTCCCTAAGGCTTGTCTGCCACAGGACAGCACCTGTGAGCAGGTATGTCCAGTGGGTAGCACTCACGTGGGAACCAGGTCTTACCCAAAATAGCACTATTAAGAGCAGCACACACAGGTTCCCTCTGGATTGGGTCCAGCTGTTGACCAACAGGGCAGTTCCAAGGGTCTGAGTAAGCTAACAAGCTAAATGCATCCTGTGTGAGAGAGCAGAAAGGTACAGTAAGGACATGCATGGCTGTGAACACACAGGAGAACTGCCAAGTCTGTCTGCTGGGGTACCTCCTGCCACCCCCAGTGTGACAGCTGCTGCTTTCTGCAAAGAAATGGCCTTCTTGGCAGCAAGGGACTGTACTTTGCCATCAAGACAGTAGATTAAAGAGGGAGATCTCTCCACTCTGCACAGGAAGGCAGGCAGAGTGCTACCTGGAGAGAAGATAATCATGCAGTTGTCCTGGGAAGGCAGCAGGAACTTTATGTCTTCCCTCCTGTGCTGAGAACTGGGTCTAGACACTCTGGGTTCACTGTCCCCCTCTTCCTCACCAGCTGCAGAAGTGGTCCCGGCCCAGAGAACTGCTGTGAGGCAGCATAAGGCCCAGGCTTACCTGAAGCATCTTTTTGTGCATTGTGTTCTTCCCATACTCTCTGCACAGCTGTTCACTCAGCATCTGCAGCTCCCGGCCAAACTGGATCATTCGCTCGGTGGCAGCATGGTTCCCTCCACAGAGCTGCCTCTGGGGACAGCTGTCTTCTAGAAGAAAGGCAGGGGAGAAGGAGCAATTGCCTCTCATTCCCCACCGTGCAGCACGCTGCCCTCTCTTAGTCCTAAATCCCTCCCCTTCTGGAGCAGTTACATGCTGTTTATCCAAGCAGAAGCTTTTCCTGAGTCCTGCACTACAATAGTGGGTTGTGGCTTTTTCATAGGGCAAGCCTGAACTCTGTTTAATGCTGGTAGACTACATACAGACTCCAATAAGTCTCCAATAAAAATCTCCAAGTTTTTTTTTTTTTTTTTTTTTACAGACTCCAATAAAAGTCTCCAAGTCCTCCAATAAAATCATGGGAACTTGCAACTCCAGCTGCATTACCCTTTCATGTGTGTAAGGTAGCCCACACACCACAGAAAACCTAGTCTAACAAACCCTGGTCTCAATCAGAGATACCAAAACACCACCAACTTTCCAATATTTGGTGACCACAAGATGCTAGTAATTGGAGCAGTTCCCAGTTTCAGAGGTAATGCAGCTGATTCCTCTCTCCCTCCTGGCTGAAGCACACACAAGGAAGATTGTTCTAGCTGACCACACTGTGCCAAAGACCCTTCAGCTCAGTTCATTTCTTTAGCTGTTAGAAGTGCCTGGACTGCTGTGCACTGGAATTCACAATCAGTGCTGAACAAACCTTTGACTCCTATTGCTTTTACCAACCCAAAGTATCACCAGCACTGCTGCACGACTATGAAAATCAAACCCAGTCTCAGTTCTGAGACAGATTTATTTCCCTGGTGAAACTGGTATCTCGAAACCCCCACAATCCAACTGCTACTTTAACTTTTTACTTTAAGATCCCATCTCTTTCTATCTCTCACTGCCTCTCCTGCCTGAGGCCCTACCCATGCTGGATTCATCTGTCTGCAGGATCTCTTCGTGTTTGTAGGTGCCATTCATTATCCTGGTGGATGAATTTTCCAGGACCCCATTGGGGTAGTGCTCAGCCTCCATTTCCATCTCACTGTCACTGCGGTTAAGGAAAGAAAGAAAAGTCAGGTGTTCACATTAGGGAAGAAATTAAAAGCTCAGGTGACAAATGACGCCCAGCAATGGTTAGTAAACCACAGTTAGGTGCTACAGGAAGCAAGATGGTTTAATTCAGTGCAGTAAAAATCATCACTGGCTTCTGAAGACAACGGAAGAAACAGGTTTCTGTTATGAAATGAGCCTGCAAGCCTGAGCCAGAACAGGGAACTGGAACAGGTCTGCGTCTGCTGGGAACAGCAGTGTGCTTGCAGATAGGAAGAGTTACTCTGTTGTTTAAAAAGAGCAGGACAGATGATCTTCAGAAAGAACATTGGGCCCCCTCCCACTGCCTCACCCTCCTCAGGGACCTATAAGGAATAAAACTATACCTGGTTTCTTGGTTACTCGTACTACTGTGCTGCTGAGATTTGGTAGAATCTGTAGAATTGGACTCTGAGTAGTTCACAGATGAGGGGGAGGAGGAGGAGGAAGATGACGAAGATGAACTCAGCGTTGGGTATTTACTGTGGCTCTGTTTGCTTTTTGTGGACATGACTCCATTGCTACAGGTAGGACTATCTGCTCCTGAAGGTTAAGAAAGATGGGAAAAATGAGACCAGACTGACATTGACACTCTGCTGTGAAATCAACAGTTTACCAAGTAGACCCCAAAGGAAGAAAGCAAAACACTGAAGATCTTAATTATTCAGCACTATTAGACTCGTGGGGTTTAGAAAAAGCACAAATAAATATGGAAAGTATTGCACTGTTCACCAGCAACAACAGAATGCGAAGTAGTGCCAGAAATGGGCTGCAAATGAGTGATCAGCAGAACCACACGGGCACAAAAATTAACCACAAACAAAGCTCACTTTCAGCTGTGAGCAGCTCAAGGCTCAGTGAAACAGCTCAAGCTGTTTTCAGGGCCTCTGCTCCCTGACCTTCAGTGTCATAGTCAGAAATTACCTACAGAAGTATCTTGAGATGTCTTGGTTTACCTTGTTCTTTCCACTTAAAATCCTAACGTTTCATTGCAAGGTAAGTCCGTGGGAGAAGGAGAAGCACACGTGCAAGGCATCCCCCTAACTTTGTGCTAAACTGGTCAGATCAGTGCAACTCTGCTGAGGCTGTGGACTGAGTTCTGCAGACTGGAGGGGCCCTACTGGAAAGCAAGTATTGTAAGGGAAAGGAGCACTTGACAGCAAAACACACAGAAAGCAGCAGGTAATGGGCGACGCAGCAGCGCAGCTACCTTTAAGATTTGCTCTTCTCACCAGAAGACACAGAAGGAAAAAAAAAGCACTTACCAGTACTGTGAACATGTGAGTTGCTGGATCCGTGTCTGGGACTTAAGCTGGGGGAGCCAGGATAACTGTCCTGGGACCTGGGGCTGCGTGCACTGAAACAACGTACTTCGCTGTCTGTCCCGTTGACCATCTCCACAAACTGCCGACACCTGATTTCATGGGAAGGAAAAAGAAAAGGGTGCGTGACAGCCAGGATGCTCTGCACTGATGTTTCCTTAGTCACTGCCTGCACGAGTCTTGGGAACTGGATAGGAGCTGCATTTCTTGGCTTCGAAAGGGATGTTTTAAAGTCCTGGTACATTTGTACTGAGAGTGCAGTGATGATGCTACAGCAGGAGGGAGTTCACACAGCACCACGTGGATGCTCACGAATGCTGAGAACCATGCAGAGACAGACAAATATAACAGCAGTCACCCTCCTTACAGCCCCGTGCCTGGGGGAGCACTCTCTCCACTGACACCATGTTCCACCTTGGCTAGCATCAGCAAAGGCAGAGGGGGCATGAGAAAAAGCATTTCAGTGTCAATGGGGCTGCAGGATCAGAGATTCAGACCGCAGCACATTTCTGACACGGCAGGACGGCCCCAGGGCTTAGAAATATTCCTCCAGTTAACCAAAAGCTCCCAAGTCTGTGCTGCTCTGGACCCAAGTGAATTACTGTGATGCTAAGCTTGCTGTGAGGACATATGGTGGGATGGACAGTCTTCCTGGTCCCAAAAAGCAAGTTTCCTTCCTTTGTGCTGTTCCCTTACAGCACGCTTTCATCTCCACACCTCTGCAGGTTCTACAAAACTAGACCTTGGGTGGTTTTTTTTTCAGGGCACGTACTAAAACTGCCAATGAGAGTTCCCCCTCTACTTCATAACTTAGAAATGCTGGTGACCAATGGGACCTCAGGCAGAATTCAGACCAAGGTGTGCAGCCTCCCTGGGTGACTGGGCAGCCCCGGATCTCCTTCAGCCTCACATTATGGCATTAGGGAGCAGAAAGCTATTCATACTTACTTTAACATGAAGAGCAGGTTGGGGTTATGTTCTAGGAGGCCAGGGTAGAGCTGCTGGGTGGCTTCTATAGCCTCTCCAACTCTGCCTGCTAATACTAGCTTCTGTATTCCTGAAAGTAGAAGGAGATCTGTTGACACATAGGGCAGGCCAACAATAATGGCTGGAAGAAGTCCCACATACGTCACACAGCTCCCCACTACCACTTCACACAAGGGCTAGGGAGCACTGAGGAGCACCTTGTGTTTGTGATGGACTGGGATGAAGAAAAGCCATTTACATGAGGGAGAATCTGTTAGGAGCTCAGAAACACTTGGAGCATCTGAAAGTTGAAGTGGGTGTGCTGGGGTGGAGTGCTGTGTGCCTTTAGTCCTTCAGTCAGAGGAGCTAGGCAGCAGTGGAAAAGAAGGACACGACAGATGGATGGGAGCATGAAGATGCTGTGAGACTAGGATTTCAGAGGGAAAAGCCCTGGGTCACCCCCACGTTACATTCTCTTGCTGGTTCGTGGCTGGAAGGTTACTGTATGGCTGACCACCAGACAAGCAAAGAATAAATGAAGGGGCTGGAGGCTTGAAGCCACAGCAACACCAACAAAACTAACAACAGGCCGATTTTTGCAAATCATGAGCAGCTGAAAGCACAGCCCAGCAATCCCCATTACCAATCCCCAAGTACAAGCTGAAACAACTCAGCCTGCCTCCCATTTCTCAGTGTCTATTTGCTTGTTGTCATAACTGACAGCTGAAACCAAAGACACGGCTCTCACACCAATCTGTGTGGCAGTCTCCTTCATTCTGTTCTGTTCCTTCTACTTCCTTGCACACAACTTTCCACGTCTTGCCGCTTTTGACGGCCCTCCTCTTCGCCTTGTTCAGCAACTTTCACAGATGTCTCTGCCTTTTCTATCTTCCCCTCTCTTTGTTTTCCCATCTGTGCTCTCTTCAAACCTTTATTTAAGCCCCAGCTGAAGAGCTCTGTATTCCCTCCCTCCAGGCTGCCTTGTCACCTGTGCTCACAAAGACCAGACTGTGCTGTCTTGCACACTGGGAGTCACAAAACAGTAAAAGCACCAGCTGGGTGAGGGCTGCATGGCTAGGAAGCAGACAGCCCATCAGCACTACCCATGCAAAGGCACTAATGGGCAGCAGCTCTCGTTATTCTTAGTGAGCAAAGTATCCAAACCAACTGAATGCTGGCTTGGCACACGTGATGTATGAAGGGACAACTACAAAGGGGGAGTGATGCACCTGATGTGTAATGGTCACGTGAGAAATGGTTCACAAAGGAAAGGGAAATGCATAGGGCAAGGCACAGCCTGCATTCAATGGGAGAATGCAGAAAACACACCAATGTTCTGTGACCCTGTGGTCTGAGTCCATGAACAGGAGGGCTAAAGAAGCCAAAGTGCAGCAGGAGAAAGCTGCAAGCCTTATTCTGCAGGAGCCAAGAGGGCTTCCACACTGAGAGATGAACCACTGCTGAGGAAAGAGAAGTATCCAAGGCAGACATGGAATACAAATTCTTACAACTATAGAATCATAGCATCATTTGAGCTGGAAGGGACCTTTAGAGGTCACCGAGTCCAACTCCACTGCAATGAACAGGGACACCTACAGCTTGCAAATAATTAGAATAGTTCCACTGTGAGGGATCTTGAAGCTGGAGGTGGCCCTCTCCTGGATAGCAGTGCTGCAGTCAAAAGTGTAACGTGGCCAGAATGCCACGCGTTGGGAACGAGCACCCCAGAGACTTACTTTGTCTGTTCTTTATTGAGGTCTGTTCTTCCTGGATTGCGGTGTCTGTGACTCTGGCAAAGGCAGTTGCTGTTGAACAGTACCCATGATGAACCAAATACGAAGAAACCATACTAGAAAACAAAAAAATACAAACGGATGAAGAGGTAACACAGAGTAATCCCAGTGCAGAACAGGAGTTGTAATTTCAGTGAACAAACTCAGCTCAGTTAGGACATAACCAAGGTCCTGACAAAAAGAACAAAACTTCCAGTGTATACACAGTATTTATTGCTTTAATTACTGCTGCTTAAAGGTCATTTGTAAGAGCTCACTACTATCTAAGTGTCACTGTTGTTTCCTGGCCACGCAAGACACAGCTCCCTCTTCCCATACAGACAGAAAATCTCAACCTCAGAGGAGCTCACAACTTTTCAAGATATCAAAAAACCCCAACATCCTGATTCTTTCTGATCCTGAATTTTTATTCTCACTTAATTTGGCCAGCGATTATTGATAACTGGTAGTTGAATTCACTTATGAATTCTAAACATTAAGGAAGGAAGATGTTAAACAGAACTGGATCCAGAATTGACCTCTGGAGCCCAACCAGATTTGGCACCAGTGATCACCAACTTCTGAGCTCAGCCAGTTTTCAATCCACATCGCTGTCTGCCCACCACCATTCATGAAGTCATCAGCAGCTCATCTGTGAGGATCCGATGAGAAATGGTGTCAAAGGCCCTACTCAAGCCCAAGCAGATAATATCCACTGCTCATCCCTCATCTACCAGGGCAGCCATTTCATCACAGAAGTTTCTGAAGTTGGTCAAATATGAATTCCCCTTTTGAAGTCATGCTGACTACAATCCTGATGATTTACTTTTTCTTCATGTACCTGAAAATGGCCATAATAGTATTCTCAGTTTGGTTGGGTTTGCAAGCCTTTGGCTTAGGCTATTTCTTGCTCTTTCATTTCTGTATCCAGCTGGATTATGTCCTGGCCTTCCTCCTGCGATAGAACATTTATGGTTTCCACTCCACTCCCCTTCACTCAGTGCATCACCTCAACCATTATTACAAGCCTTCATGCAGACACTGACTGAAAATTTCTCCAGTATCTTTAAAGTTTTAAGCAGCAACGATCTACACTGGAAAGATCATTAAACAGCAAAAGTAAAACCATACATATCAGATTTGAGCAAAATGCAACTTCTGCCGTGAGAAAGCAGAAGTTGGCAGTAACAAACGTTGACCGTGTGAGAGAACACAAGAAGCTGAGCATCAGGACAGTGACTTACTTCTGCAGCATGGCTTGCCACTCGCCTAGTCTGTCTCCGATGGGAAACCGCTTAATGGTGCTCTGAATCTTCGCTCGCCACTCCCTCATGTAGTCCTCGATGTCAAACACAAACGGCTGCTGCCCGAAGTTGGCGTCCACTATCTCTCCTGGAGTCTGGAGTCCCACCGTAGGGTAGAGGTTCGACTGGGAAGGAGGAAGAAACCCGCATTAAACTCAGCTTTCTCTTACTGGTTCCAGTTACGTGGATTTGGCAAACCAAAGCGTTGCTCTTGGAAATGAAACACACAGAAGAACAAGAAGGGGCAATAGGCCCTTTACAGGTAAATCTCAAGGAACCTCATGACTTGCTGTGTAGTTATCAGAAGCTACTGCATGAAACCAGAGCAATGGGTTCAATCTCAAACAGCAAATCTAAGTGTTTTCCACTGTTTCAAATGAACTCGCTGATTCCTTGACATGAACAGCTATCAGGGTATTTTACACCTCTGATCATAAGGAAACAAGGTGATAGCAGAGCTCTGAGGCCAGGTCTTTGATGATTCCAAGGCAGCATGCCACCCACACAAGAAATGATCAACAGATGAGTTTTATTAAGATGCTGAGGCCTTGGAGGGTGTCCAAAGACGGGCAATGAAGCCGGTGAATATATACAGGCGAAGACATAAAGGCCACCACTGTGAAAATACCTCTAAACTAGAGCTAATAATCCACATTCCAGAGAAGATGGGCTAAATTAAAAGAGGTGGTGAAAGTCTGTGGAGCTGACAGAGCTCACAGAGTGCAGCATGTAGTGAAATTCAAGTCTGGAAGGTGCCCTGTTGCAGCTACTTGGTTGTGGTTGAACCTACATCGGGTGTCAGGAAGGTAAAACATGTAAATATAACTGCAAGTCTTCCACTCCCAAAAGGGAGGTGATAAAAAGATGAAAATAGATTCTTCTCAGAAGTGCTCAAATGAAACATCCAGAGGCAATGGGTACAAGTTGAAACCAGGGAAGTTCTGATGCAGCATACAGAATACAATCTTCCTTTTGAGCATGAGTAAGGACTGGAATAGGTTTCCAGAGAGACAACAACGCCTCTATCCTTGGAGATCTTCAAAACTTAACTGGATACAGCACTGCACAACCTGCTCTAGCTTTGAAATCAGCCCTGCAGAGAGCAGGGGTTAGCCACAATGATTAGGAGTTGAACTTAATGATCCTTATGGGTCCCTTCCAACTTGGGATGTTCTATGATTTAGTGATCTCTGGCAACTCCTTTGAGCCTGAATTCTTCTAAGATTCCATCATTTTGTGGGGTGTGGTGTCAAGATGGTGAAGAGCCATACATATCAGCCCAAATGAACACTCTCAGTATTACCACGTCACAGAGAAGAAAAGGAATAACAGCACCCCCAATAATAATGAGGATCTACTGCAGGAGTGCAACTCCCTGACAACAAACAAGACCTGGAAGAAACACTTCTCATTTTGGGAAAGACACAAGATGACCGTCCCAGCCTCTCCTGTGGGATAACACACATGCAGACACCAGCTCACTCCAGCTCTCCCTTCTATATGGACAGCTTCACACTCAGTTCCTCTGTGTCAGGGGCACGTGGCTGCTACTGCACCTTTCTGGAATCTTTAATATCAAACAAAAACAATGGATCTATGAACACAGGACAGGAACTGGCATCAGAAATCAGGATGATTGTGGCACCGGTGACTCAGCCTTCACATTCTCACACCACAGAAGTCGCTGCACTAGAAGGATGTGCAAGGAAAAGGCAGCATGATAAAGGAAGAACTGCCAGAGGAAAAGGTCATTTTTGAAGTCAGTTTCTCCTGTTTCCCAAAGGCTTTTGGGCACCTCTCCTTAACGCAGCCAGCTGTTTGTATCCCCACAGCTCATCTTGATTTGGTTTTCTAACCTCCTCCTCCCCTTGTGCCCCTGCAGTCCCACTCTGGGCCTTTTCCACATTCTTCTTTTTGCACATTTGCACTCTTGCCACACAGCTGCTTTGTGGAGCAGGACAAACCTGATATGGGCTGGTGTAAATATGCAGAGCTAGGTGTAAGCACTGATTTATTGAGGGGGAACTCCCTCTGTGGGATCTCCACTTGTATTTGCAAGCAGCTATTCTTGCATTAACTTCATCCTGTGCATTTTTTTTTCATGAACAAATGTGTACAGCGGTGGCAAAGAACATCAAACACTCATCAAAGGGATCTGAACTACGGAACAAGCTGAAGCAATTATGCTTCACTGTGTCAGAATTATCACAAGAAAATGCTTTCAATTACAAGTCCCCATTTCAACTTCCTGCTACTGCAAATACTGCAAAACACTGTCTTCATCACTTTCCTCCAAAAGGGGAATTTTGCAACCCGCGTTTCAAGGATACAATTACCAAAATGGTAATGTTCTGAAGTGTCAACTTATTTCTTGTGTAGGCTCGCTGCTATGCCAACAGAATCACCCTGAAGGTGACTGAAGCTCAAGAGGTGGAAAAGTGATGAGGCTCAACCAGCCAACCTTCCCATTGATAGGTGCTACCAATGAGCTCCAACATCACATAAGCTACGGTGAAAGATCTCAGACTACAGTCTGTGCTGGGGGCATTTGGCAAGAAGGAGTGTAACAGAGCCAAGAAATGCATGTCAGCCTCTCAAATCACAAAAACTGAAGGGTGACTCAAGCAGACTGCTGTGTACAAAAGCTCAGGTTATACGACAAGAGGTAAAGGCCTCAGGTTGCATCATGGGAAGCTCACGTTGGATACCGAGAACAATTTCTTTTCAGAAAGAGCAGTGATGCAGTGGCACAGCTGCACAGGGAGGTGGGGGAGTCACCAGCCCTGCAGGTGTCCCAGGGCCGTGGGGATGTGGAACTGATGGGCATGGTGAGGGTGGGCTGGGTTTGGGCCTGGGGATCTGAGAAGGCTCCTCCAACCTTTAATGACTTTTTCTGTGACTCCATCCCCATTTGCAGTTACGTTTTCAGACTATAGTTTTAGCAGGTGAGAACACTTTATCTTTTACATTATGCATGTTCTTTTTATCTTAAAACAAATGCATATTATGCTCCTGCTTGGATCACAATGTTGTCATAAATGAAAGATATCACTCGCAAGCTGTACCAACTTTCTATTTCCTACTACTTCAAGACTTCTCTAGCAATATTTGTACTATGGAAATCAAAAGCTTTAACTTGGGTTTAGGATCTTCCTCAGAAGGGGCAGTAACCTTAACTCTCTAAAAGAGCAACCGAGAAGCAACAGACTGAGGGAGCAAAAAGGGCCAGAATTATATCCTAATATGAAATGCATAGGTGTGTGCTGGAGAGAGGGAGGGAGGAAGTAAGTCAAGGAAATGATGCTGGAAAAGGAGAGTGGGACGATGGAAGTCAAGTGCAGATCATTAAGGTGAATCTGACAACACGGCACCTGAGCTATTTAAAATATGGAGAGAAATAACTGAAATCCACACTGAGGGAAAAGCTTCCTGATACTGTGGGAGATCAAAGGGAGACTGAGGAACAGCAGGACAAAGGGATGCCCTGGGCAAGAGAGGGAGAAGCTGGGAATAACATCACTGGGCATTTCGGTGCTCTGTGATGGCAGAGCACAAGACTACCCAGTGACTTTGCACACACACTCCCCACACTGGATGCTGCCTTTGGAAGACAGTGATCTGCAACAAAGTCTGAATCCAGGCTTTAATTCCAGGAGGAGTGACATATTCTTCGAGGTGGCAAGGGATCGAAGGAGGCGTGTGAGCAGCCCACATCCTCAGCCATGGGATTATGAAGTTTCAGAACAGAGAGCATCTACATCATTCAGTGCTGCATTTTACTTTTTTTTAACAGGGTATGAAAACAGCAAGGAAAAAATGAAAAGAAATCACATCCCCACACTCTTCCCCCTCCCTTCTGTTTGCAGTCTTGTTATAATACTGAAAATAGGTGTACTTACAGGGAGGTCTGTAAAGGCTATACCTGTGGGGGGAAAAATATTACAATTAAAAAAACAAAAGATATTTTCCCTGCCTGACATTATCTATCTCATGCTACAGAAAGCCACTACATCTCAATCAATCCTACCTCTAACCCTGCCTTTCACCACTGGCCATATTGAGAAGAACCTTGCCTCCCCAGCCCACCCCTCTGGAGAAGCTGGATCTAGAGAAAGGTCCATGGAAAACCCTAAATCTTTTGGAAATCTCTCCTTAAAGTTTAATTTTCCAAAAAGTAGCTCCTCTTTGCTTCGCTTCTCCCTCTGTTACTCTGAAGGAGATACTTTTCCAGGCACACTTTGTGTTCAGAAGCAGAGCTTTACTGTCATGTTGCTTTGGGCTGGTCTGTAGCTGCTTCTTACCAATTAGTCAGAGACAGGAATGAATATCCCAATGCTTTGCATTACAGCTGGGGAATGTTTTTGCCACTGGACCAAGTTGCAGCCTGGAGCACCTGAGAAATCCTGTGCAAAGAACAGCTTCATCCTCCACGATGCTGTTACAGTTCCAAATATATGCAATAGAAAAAAAGTGCACTGCTTCCCTTTTTGTTCACTTTGGCATATGGGAAGGGATACAGAACAAAACCTAGAACTAGAAATCACAGCTGCTCATAGCAGGATCCATTTCTGCTCTAACCCACATCCCACTTCAGCCATTCTTTCTTTGTTGTACTGAAAAGCACTATAGCCTGCGTCAAAGCAAGAGGGCACCACTGCCTTTTGTTAATGTTATGGCTGTTTTATGAGGAGATCTCAGGTGTTCAAACAGTAAAACAAGAGCTGCAATGGATCGTAAAATGGTTGGGTTGGAAGAGACCTCAATGCCCACCCAGCCCCAACCCCCAGCTCACGCTGCCCAGAGCCCCATCCGTGGCCTGGGGCACCTTAGGGATGGGGCACCCACAACTCTCTGGGCAGTGTTACCAGATGAACCTGAAATGGGCACTTAAACCAATTTTAAGAGGCAACAAAGGAAACAATTACCACTTGAAACAGCACAGATCCAAAATCAAATGCTCAGAAAAAGAAATAATGAATCCTGGATTTTGATTAAATAGCTAAAATTGCTTAATTAACATCATGGTAATTTGTCTCATCTATCACTTTGTCTGCTTACTCCTTGCATGTTGTACATGTCCCTGCCCTAAATCCATTTTCCACGTGCTCCCCACCACAGGCACAAGCTTCACACTTTGCTTCTACCCCGAGACATGAACAAGGCTAACTTCCTCTTTGGAAGTCCTTCCCTGCCCTCCAGCATCTCATCCAGCACGAGGGCAAACACACAGCTTATGAGTGGACTATAAAGTGGGTGGGAATTTGGTTGGATTGTCAGCAATGAAGAGTCAGTAGCACAAAGTCCAGGCGTTGCCCCAGCACTAAGTCCAAGTGCTGTCCCTCAGGGATCGACGGTAGGGTCAGCACGGTTTACTGTCTTTGTAAATGACCTGGACAATGGGAGGGCACGTGCTCTCAGAAGGCTCACAGGTACCAACCAGGAGTGTGGACAACATGCTGGAGGACATACTGCTCTTCAGGCTGCAAAAAGGATCCAGCACAAGCCTCACGGAGCTCAGCAAAAGCAGCTGGAGTTCTGCTGGCGTTGAGTCCAGCAGGGGCCAACAAGAAGGGAGGCAAAGGGAAAAGGGGAGACATTCATTGCTGCCTCCAGCTGGCAAACGGGAGGGTATAGAAAAGACAGAGCCAGACTCTTCTTGTAGTTGCAGGAGATGGAAGGAAAAAAAGATAAGTTGCAACATGGCAAGGGAAAAAAGTCAGTACGAAGGTGGTCAAACACAAAAGAAGGGACCAGAAAAGCTCACGTGGGGGTCTCCATTCTTGGAGACAGTAAAAATTTGACAAGTTTCTGCATAACCCGACCTACATGCTTTCAGCAGGGAGGTGAACACATGACCTCCAGGAAGCCCTCCCAATGTAAACTGCTCTATGGTTCTGTAAACAAATTTATTACACTGCCCTTAAATTAAGGCATTTATATGTTTAGTGACCTCTGTTATGAAACTAAGACCAATAAAATGTTTTACACGCACAAACACATCTGAACCTGTACTGCTACATACCTGCATCCAACAAAGTCAACAGCAGAAAGCAAAAGAATCACAGCTCTAACTAGGCAGCTGAATTTGAAACTGCATTCTCTCTCTGCAGCACTTCCAAAGCCTGGATCCAACGTGAAATAATAAACGTTAGAAATTTAAAGACATAAGAACTGGACAGCTCAAGAGGTCACAAAGCAATAGCAATGTGTGAAGAGCCTCTCCTGTAGGTCCATGATGTCAACCTCATCATCAAGGCAGTGATAAAAAGGCATTAACATTAAAAGAAGGATCAGTGCTGGGGAGCAGTGTGATCAACACGTCCACCTGCTGTGCTGCAGACTGCAATAAGTGACAACACAGTCAGCAAGATGGGCACCTTCAAGACTAGATTATCAACTATCAGCCTCTGAAATACTGCTACAAGTTGTTCAGGAGAAGCATTATTATGGCCACACAGCTCGATGCAGTCCTGGAAACAGTCACCACCCAGCTGAGCCACTTGGGTAAAAGTGCTCCTGCAGAGAAACCAGGCTGCAGTTGTATTTGGTGAATTCTTTCATTTTAAATTCATCTACGAAGTCTTGTTTTAAACCTCTCAGTGCTCTTGCTCTCCATAAATTTGGTTTGAGGGTATGAGAACAAACGTGTTAAAACTGGAAAAACGGGGAAGGATACGTGACAGCTTCCTTCAATTTCACCAGTGTTCCTGTTCATCTCTAAACTGGCATCAAAATGGGCAACGTGGTCTTCCAAGAACCTGCGCTTGAATTCAGACAATACCACAAGACATCTTCTATGCCAGTGCTTCAGAGGGTTGCATGCTCTTTTCTCTAGCCTCACTGGTCCATTTACTTTGGGTTGCTGTCATAATTGTGGATTTGAAACACTCGTAGATCAGTCCCTGAGCGAACTTGTCCACTTAATCACAGAAACCTACAGCAGTCACATTCCCGAATTGCATCCTATATGCAAGTCCGTCTGCTTAATGGCTAGAGCCCCATATTTCTCACTCTTTTTCTCCTATTTCACCTTCACCACACTCCATCTTTTATTGCCAGGACTCTGCTCAGAACCTGTCAAAAGCATTTAATTATAGCAGCCAGAAAACATTGAAGACATTTTCCAGAACAGATAATTAAGACTACATACGATGTCAAACAGTTCTCATGTGACGTCTCCAAACAAAGTTCAAGACTTAGCTCCAACCAAAACATCCAGAAATTGTGATGGCCAAGAAAACAGTTCCTACACAGTGGTCCTGCTGGATCTGATTAAATGAAAAAGTATGGAGACAATGGAAGATCACAGTTAAGCAACAGGAGAAAACTGCAAGGAAAACAAAGGGGGCATGTATCTAAACAAACAAAAAGGAGTTGCGATGAAGAGAGAAGACGATGAAGAGAGAGTATTACATTTAAGGAAGGACAAAGCTACAGTATTTTCATTAAAAGTGAGGCAAATTAAAATGCCCAAAGGCAGGGCCGTGAAACCTACTGTCAAGCTAATGCCATCAAAAAGGGGCTCATCAGTCTCATGAATATTTTTCTATCTGCTGCAGCATTACGCAGTGACCTCATTCCCTACAAGGAGAGAGATTCAGCCTCGGCAGCTGAAGACTTCATGTCAGGGAACGCCAACAAAAAGCACATTCATCCCCTTCCTGATAAACCTTGGCAAAACACACAGCAAAATGTTCCAACTGCTTTTGTGGGGGTTAGGACAACAACTGTTGGCCTTACTCTCCAGTACTTCAATCACTGCTGACCACATCAGCCCTCCTTGCTGACTGCAGTCATTAGAGAATGTCATAACCTCTGTTTGACATCATTAGCTGTTGCTTTCACACCTCCTCTTGTCTTCACAGTACAGAACTGCTCACAAACCGAGTTAAATTTAGAATAATGCAGGTAGTGATTGGTTTCAGTAGGTAGTAAACCAGAAGTCTTCACCAGAAGTCACCCAGCATCGCACACAATCAGGCCAGGAAATAGTTACTTCAAAAAAGAACTCAAATTGTAAAGAAACATCCTTAACTCTGAGCATCTCTTCAGCAGGGCACTCAGAGTAGTTGTTTTTTTTCCATGGAGGCTGTAGACGTCAATGTGTTGCAAAGCATCTGGGCTAGATTCTGGGAAGCCACGTGCCTCACTTCTAGGCAGCCATCCCTAAAAATCAACAAATGGTGAAAATGGAGTGGAAAATTGAAAGCCATTTTTCAAAAGAAGTTCTGGCTGCATGAGCACTAGGCCTTTCTGAATCAGCCTCACAGAATGGATTCCTCTTGAGACAAAGGAGAAGCAGCTCCATACTGCAGATCCATCTCTCTGATACAGCTACAACATCGCCTGCTACTTTTGCAGCATCACAGACTGGTGGAGGCTGGCAGGGACTTCTGGAGACCACCTGGCTCAATCCTCTGCTCCAGCAGGGCCACTCATAGCTGTGCCCAGGACCACATGCAGGTGACTTTTGAAGATCTCCAAAGACAGGGATTCGATTTTGGGCAGCCTGTGCCAGCGCTCCAGCACCTACACAGCATAGATGTGCTTCCTGATGTTCAGAGGGAATCCTCTGTATTCCAGTTTGTGCCTGCTGCTTCTTGTCCTGTACCTAGGCACCAATGACAAGAGCCTGGCTTCATCCTCTTGGCATCATCCTTTCCAGTCCCAGCTGTCTCAGCCTTTCTTCACAGCAGAGCTGCTCCAGTCCCTTCAGCACATTCGTGGCCCTTCACTGGGCTCTCCTCTGTAGCTCCATCTCTCTCATGTGTTGGGGAGCCCTGTATTTATCTTACCAGGAACTCACCAGAGGTTGAACGCTTTACAGGCACATCCTGCACTCCAGGCCTGCTCCTTCCTTCAGCCCAGCCAGTCGCTCAAGCACCTTCTGCAATGATAACTCCTTTAACTGGGTATTTTTCTAGCAGCTTCTTCACTGTGAATTCAACAAAGTAGAACTGGCACAGCAAGGAGAAGGAAAGGAAAGGAGTGCTTGCCCCCTATTTACTGCATGGCTTAGAGAAAAATCAACCAGAATTTATCCATGCTGGAGAATAATGTCATCTAAGGGAGAGATACTTTAGGTGAAAACAGACACAACTTTCTATTTTAGACAAATCAGATGCCTGGAAAAAATCTGTGAGATATTCCTTTGGACAAAACCCTTAAGTCCTTAACTTTAGGAAAACTACTACAATGATTGTGAAATAAAGCAAATTGCAGGCCAGTGCTTATGTAAGACTTCCTAATGCTGATTAACATCCACGTTTGGGAATACTTGGACCAATGTGTTAAGGCTTTTGAATGGAAAAGTCCCTTTACAAAGTGACGATGCTGGTAACTGGTTTTGTAGCCAGTTGAATAATACACTAAGCTCACTGCTTCTTTATTTCCCTGTTGTCCTGCCATTAGCTGTCTTATCTGATGTCCCATGCAGAAGCAGAAGAAAGGAGCAGAATCTGGGGATGCAATCCTAACCTACTTAAACTGAGCAGCACAGAAACCATTTTACCTGTTGGAAGTATCTACGTCTTGAAGCCACCTTACAACTCCTGACTGCTCCTGAGTGCTCTCTGTGTCTTGTTTCTTGAAACTTACCCACAACAGTGAAACAGGAGGGAGAACACGTTAAACTTATTAGGAGTAAACAGCAGTCGAGCACCTTCCTCTCAAGAACAACCTTCTTTACTCACCTAAACTGTGGCCATTTTTTGTGTAGAAGCAGGTATTGTTGATGAGGTTGACACAGCAACCTATGACATCTCCAGTTGTGAATGTAGGGCCATAGGGCTGTCCTGTCCCGGAGGAACAGAAGGAGTGCCCATCATCACCATGGTACCCATAAGAATGTTTATCCCATCCTGAAGAAAGACAAAAGAACAGGTCAGCAACGGAGAACATGCCAAACTACAGCTTCAAAGACACAATGTTTTCACATTTAGAAATGCTCAGTATGACCGGTAACTACTGTTTTAAACTGATACGGTTTGATGAAGACTGTGCCAAACTGAAGCAGAAACACAAGATGGGGCTCTGACCAACTTCTGACCTTACACAACCTACAGTGAGAAGGCACACCTGTTAAATGTGGAGCAGCATGTGGTAACTGGATTACAGAAGAAATAAAACAACCATGAGGGGAGATGAGTTAAAAAGCAGAAAGCGTATGTATCCTGAAGTAAGGCTAAAAAAAGCTTTAGTACGTTTCAGCTCCCAGAGAGAGAAGGAGCCACCTGAGCTGGAATCACAGAATCAAAGAATAAATGAATCACAGAATGATTGGGTCAGATGGGACCTCAAAGTCCATCCAGCTCCAACCCCTGCCACGAGCTGGCTGTCCCCCACCAGACCAGGTTGCCCAGGGCCTCATCCATGGTTCTGGGCACCTCCTGGGATGGGGCATCACTGGCAGGCTCCACATGATCATGGTTTCTCAGAAAAGCAAGAAATATTCAGTGGATGTCCAAAGCCTCCAGTTCATTGCACCACAGTGCAGTAATGCCAGGAGAAAAGTCATGGAATGGAGCAAGACTGAAACGCAGACCTCAGGGCAAAGTTTGGGAGTGAAAGGTGTGACAAAGTCCTGGCAAACCATAGTCTAGAAACGGTGAATGATTCCCTACTAAGGAATCCACAGGGACAGACAGACATCCCAGCTGCCAGCTCTGCCCTCCACAGGGTGGCTCCAAACACGTTGTGACACCAGCACCAGTTCTGTGCAATGTCTTCCTGAAGGACAAGGACAACTGCACCCTCAGCAAGCTCAAAGCCAATGCCAAACAGGGCTGCCAAAAACAAAGGAGGGTGCGATCTATCTCTATCGAGTCAATTGCCAAAATTCCACTGTTAAGACTCCTTCCAGTAAAAATCCCATTGAAATACTAACATGGCTTCCTTCATTCCACTCTCTCTTATATTTTCTGTTGCTGATCCACTGCTTAAGCCTCCTCAAACACAGAGCTGTTAATTGTGGGCAAACTCATGAGCTCTCAATGAAACAGTTTGTGAACGTCAGCTGATAACTCCGCTCAGTTTCTCTCCTAAGCCACAATCACACTATCCAAACACAAACTTCTAACTCTTCTGCACACGACTGCAGCAGAGAAATAGTCAGATGCTCACGTATCCATGCTTCACATTAGGTAAGGCTAAGTTAACTGGTATGTACTGCAACAGCAGCTGGAAAAAAATCTTAATCTGAAACATTCTTAATTGACAATCACTAACGGAACCACAGACTCGTTAAGGTTGGAAAAGACCTTCAAGATCACCTAGTCTAACCACCCTCTCATCACCACCAATACCACCTATTAAGGAAACCTCGAACATTCAGCATGCTGATAATGATATACAGCGTTCATTTCTTCGACTCAGATGTTGTCTAGTGCCAAATCTGGACCTAACAAAGAAAAAAACAAATCAGTTTTCTCTGAGAGAACGCACTGTACTCGCCATAAACATCAGATGTGTGACACTACTTATATCCCTAACCTTTAGATATTTATTAACCAAATAATGTATCAGTATTTCTAAAATGCTCTCCGGAATCAACATCAGGATAAATGCGTGCAGGTCGTCCCTGCACTGGCAATCTTCAGCCACCCTCCTGGAATGTCCTGCCATTCTAAATTGAAATAACTATCAGCACTTCCAACACTTCTAGGTCAAAGCTATTTGGGCCCCGTTGATTCAAGCAGCACCTTCCTATTGGAAGATGTTTGGCATTCTGGTTACCAGCAGAGTAGGGAACAGTTGATCACATGCATGTTATAAATACATCCTCTGCCTTCTCTCTCCAACAACGTTTGCTGAAAACTTAGGACTTTTCTGCATCGTTATCAATTTACTACTGCCACCTAGTAATAAGTCTGTGACATTACAATCAATTCTTTGGCTCCTGCTGCACACTGCTCAAAGCTCCGCTTAACTCAAGCACGGCTTCCTTTACAATCCCAGCACGTCAATAAGGGCTGAATGAGGCTTCCCAGATGACTTCCCCACACTTAACTCTGCAAATCCTCTTGGCAGTTTAACCTCTGTACCACCGAAGTATTTCCAGAAGTTACTGCTGTGACCCAGCAGGCAGAGATGAGATTTTATCTGCACGTTCTCATAAAGAACGGCCATGTAGGATACTGGGTCAACCTAGATAGGGATCCTGTTCAAGATGTGGTTGCCTGTGAGACAGCAAAACACAGGACATGAAGTGTCATGCTTTCATTGAACGCTTTCCAACTGTCTGCAGCAGTCACACAGAGCCAGATGGAGATTCTGTTCAGTCAGTGCTCCTCAAAGGATTTTCTTTCTATGGATTTCTCCCATAAGCACACATAAATGCCCACACCATACCCAGAGAAGCACATGGTGAGGAGCTGCACAGCATGATGGCAAGCTGTGTGAAACCAGCCTCCTCCTATTTGGATTTGGAGAAGACAGCAAGCCACATATTCAGTCTCTGCAGAATAAACTGTATAGGCTTCTACAACATCCCCCATGATTACCCTTTTCCCAGCCTAGTGAGTCCTTGCTTTTTTAGCTGTTCCCTCAGTTTCTAGCTATCTAGACCTTTCCCAGATTTACAGTTGCTTTCCAGAACAGAAATGCAGGTGTACCACACACAGGGAAGTGGGTTATAGCTGTTTTCTGTACTGTCCCCTAGTCCCCTGTGAGTCAATCCTAGCATTTTCCCCTTTATAATCCTTTCTACCACTGATGTTTCCATGAAGCTATTGTGCAGCCTAAAGGGCCATGCTGAGTGAGTCCTAAATGCATCATCACTCCTGCCTGCAAAGGGACAGTGCTGCTCTGTGCTGACGCTCACCTGTCCCTGTGCCCAGCCCTGCAAGGCCATCTCTCGTGGCTCCTCTCCAATGCCTTTCACCTTACTGCCCATAGTAGCTCAGTGTCCTCCACAGAGTGCCTCCTCCTGCTCCATCGCTTCTTCCAAGTCAGTTCACTGAACAAGAGATGTAAGACTTTCTGATGCAGAAGTCACTGAAGTCATGCCAGCTGCTGAATAAAACAGTTGGGATAGTCTTTTCCTCTAAGAAACCACCTCAGTTTTCATATACTGAAAGGAAACAAAAGTGAGGCAGCCTTCCTTCTTACGCGACACACAGCTCTGGAAGGCTAGCAGATGCTTTAACCTGCACTACATGTGCACTGCCCTGTACATTGGGATTCAAATCAGAGAGCTCTCTATCAGCACTGGCCTATCCTAATCAAAACCACCATTTGCTGTTCCAGAGCCACATGCCTTGCTCAGAGGCAGGGAAGACAAATGGGATGATCATCTCATGCAATGGCACCGCTGTCCAGGAACTAATGTGCTGTGCTACAGCTGTGTAAGAATGATCTTCCCTTCATCTTCCATAAAGTAGATCATGGACCCCCAAAGGTCCTTATAGTATACTCTGAAACCAAGTGAGCTGAGCTGGCATGGTTGGAAGATTCAGTCAGCACAGTTCTCTCATTCTCTGTTTTTCCTTCCCCATCTTTTCCTCAAAAGCTTACAATCATTTTTAAGAGGGGAAACATGCACAGAATAGATAGGGTTTGGCCACCTAGCTCATGAAGAGAAGCAGAAGCCACAAGGAGGGTTCAGGAGTGCACTTCTGTATGTTCAACACCAAACTGTTCGGCCTGATAACACCTGCAAGAAAAAGCTGATACCTCAATCTTTGCAAACTATCCCTAACATAACACTCAGCTAAAAAAAAAATCACCCACAAGTTCCACTGCAGCTGCTTAATAAACCAGGCTACAATTATGCAATGGCTCCAGGGTCAGCTTCTAAATGAGCGCTATGAAACGCGTTCCCAAACTGTCCTACAGCCATCCTTGCTCAATCCCACGTTGCCCATTCAAGGTCAGCTCTGTTTCACTCTCAGCTTTTTGGACAGATCTCTTGATGGGTTTATCTTCTAATCCTGAGACCAGGCTCTCACAATAAGTCATAATAAGTCATTTTAGCTTTCCATATGAAGAGTGTGAGCATCGTGCACAGGAACCTCTTTGGTAGGGAGGCACTGAGTAAAACTGGCATCACAATTAAATCATCAGGTTGGATATTAAGTACAATTTATTCTTGGAAAGAGCAGTGAGGCACTGGCACAGCTGCCCAGGGCAGGGAGGGAGTGTCCGTGTCAGGAGATGTCCCAAGAGAGGTGGCACTGAGGGACATGGTGGTGATGGGTTGACAGTTGGACTTGATGATCTTGGCGGTCTTTTCCAACCTTAATTCTGTGCTCATAGCTAGGAACTGAACGTGCTCCTCAGCCTTGAAAGCACAGCAACAGGCCACATATATGTCACAGAGGCAAAACAGTGACGAATGCTTTAACATAAATGACCAAGAGCAATATTTTAATCATCACTTTGCTGACCAGATCTTTTTTTTTCCATGCGGAGTGGAATGCAAACTGATGACAATCCCTGGTGCATCAAGCTTTGAATGTGCCAGACTGGCCAGTGGGCACGAAAAAAACCGGGAAGGCAACATTCATGGGCAACTGTGCTGAGCTCTCCTCTGGTGCCATGCCAAAGGGCAGGCCTGCAAGGCCAGGTAATCATGGAAAAATGATTGTTTCAATAAGGTACAACTTGAAACCTCTGCCTCCCCTGCAATGCCACTTGTCATGGTTAAAAGGACCACAGACAGGCTGACTTCACCACTGACACATGGACTTCATTCCAGAAGAGAAACACGTCCCACGAGGCTTATGCCACGCGCTCATGGTAACCTGTAGATGGTGCAGAAACTGCTGCAAAGGGCAGGGACTCAAAGAGATTCCCTGGCAACCTGACCCTCCATCAGGAAACCTGAGACATCCGAAGAGGTAAGTGATGCTGGTGAAATACACACTTGGACACACAGAGAAGGGAGTTCCTCAGAGAGCCTGAAATGAGACATCTGAACAGAGGGTTGTGTCCTTAGTGCCCTCTGTGAAGCTGGAGGCTGGATCTTCAGGACAGACTTGGGTGACTGTTCTGCACAGAATCCCTGCAGCATCTGTACCTTTCCAAATGTTACTTGCACCTATCTTCTTCCTTTGTAGCTGGGGCAGACAAGAACTTGTGCAAACACACTGGATTAAACCAAACAAAATAACGTCAGCAAGACGTTAACAGCAGAAAGAGATGCACAAATCTTGCTTGGGGAATGGGCTACCAAGAGTGGAGCCAGCTGCAGAGCCTGACTGCTGTACCATCTTGCAGTGGAGTTCACTGTGCCTTTGGTGCCTGTTAGCCCACGTCAGCAAAAGCATCGTTTTGCCACTAGCAAAGGAAAGGTTGTGTTCCTACAGTGTTGGAAGCTAAATGCTTCAAGAAAAGCCCAAGGAACATCCGTGGTGCTGCAGCATCTCAGCAGTAGTTCAGTTTTCCAGCCTTTACACCATGCCTTCTAAAGCTGCACAAACATCAGATGCTTGGGTGAGACCAATGGCATGGCTTTGTTTTTCCTCATTCAACCATGCTGAAGAATCAAATCAACTGTTATTACTGCAACACATCCTTGTGCTTCAAAATCCAGACGGATGAAATATGCACTCAGTAGCCACAGCAACTTGTGCTATAGATTTGGGGTGGTGGGAACAAAGGCCTCACAAGTGGGGAGGTGCAGTCACAACACCAGGACAGGAGCAGAGCAGCCAGCATCCTCCTCCTGGCAGAACTGCAAAGTCCTGGATATCTGCCCAGAAAAAGTCAAGGGAAAAAACATATTCCCCCAAACCCACTCACCTTGGGGCAAGCTATTAACACCCCAGCTCTTCATCCATGCACCCCCTTTCACTTAACAGCTTCCATTTCTGCAAGGCACCCAAGTGACCTCAAGCGCAGCACTGCAGGGATCAGTGCTTATGCAGACACTAAAAGCATTTTGCCCCATTGAAGACAAACTTCTCAAGGCAGTGATTGCATATGGTCAGGACCTTGTAGGATGGCTCTTACAGAGCAACACAGGATGATGTTTATCACAGAGTGCATGGCTTTTGGCAGAGCTGGCTGTAGGTTTGGCTCAGGGACCATTTTGTGGTCTTGAACAAAGTAATTCTCACTTTAAATTGTGACAGAGACAAAGGCTGGAACAAATCTTAATGGCAGAAAGTCTCAACTGTGGCAAGAAGGAAAAAAAAAAAACAAGAGATGGAAAACACGACATCTACCCCATATCAAGAGTGAGCAGAGAAAAGGACAAAGTGACCCAAAGATCAAACAGAGTCTAAGACAGACAGGCAGAAAGGTCTGCACGGGATTCTGGGAGTTGCAACAAAAGGCAAATGCCAACAAACTGTTCCATCCATCCCAGTGTGCATAAGCACAAGGTAACACTGTAAATTCTCCTTTTTAACATAACTGACCTTACCTGACAATTGGTAGACCAGATCCTCGGCTCCTACCATTTGGCAGCCACTTAGATATTAACTAAGCTTCAAAACAGCATCAAACCACAGTTGATTTTGCCACTGATTTATTAAGTGGCAGGGGCAAAGAATTAGCTGCTTACAACAGCTTTTATCACAGACTTCATTGAGAGGAACTTGTTCCAGAAGAAGAGCACTTCATGATGGCAAGGGGCTAAAACAAGTCCCTCTAGATCCAAAACCAAGGTTCCTGAAGTACTTTCTGCATCAATTAACGTAAAGTAATAAGGTGTTTAGAGGAGGATTGTATTGATTCACCCATTTGAGGTTGCAGGGAAATCTAGCTTTGTGCTGATATTATCTTTTATCTGAAAGGCTCATATAATAAGTACAGCCACTATAAAGACCCTTTTATCTGTGGAACCATCAGTACTGATTACAAAGGGCCGATGATATATTTAACGGCTTTCAAATAACTACAGCAAAAGAAAGAGCAGTCAACATTACAGGTTACAATTACAGTGTAAGTGGTGTCTCTGCACTGCTGGCCAGCTCTCACTGCTGCTATGAATACCTGGCATCACCTAGGTGGTCTTGGAGGTCTCTTCCAGCCCAAGCTGTGCTATGGGTCTGTGGGAAGCTCAGCTCTCTGTCTGCCTCCTCACCCCCAAGCCCTTTGTGCCCAGAGGGGAATCTAAGTACAAAGATCAGATCAAAAAGGGAGGGGCAGGAAAGAAAAAAAGTAGACCACCACCACCAAATGAAGCTGACCCAATGGCTGGCAGCGATTTTCGTGGCTGAGCAGAGGGCAATCAACACAAGTAAACACAAACAAAAGCAGGTCTGAAGGGGGAAAAGGGAGTCACCTCCTACAGACCTAATTTTCATGGAAACAGCTATAAATGAAGCACGAGCTTAAATCTAACCTAAATTCAGGTTATTTACCCTCTCTCTGTGGCTCAGGAGCTGCTTCTGTTGCACCCCTGCTCTGAACACAGCTGACTGGGAGTGCACCGAGGGTGCAAGGATCACCACTACACTGTCACCCTGTATCAGCTCCCTGCAGAAGGCTCATGTTGAAAACATGTCCCACCTAGACAAGCTGTATCCAGCGTGTGCCAGATAACCTGCTCGTGGGGCACACCTACTACACCTGCTGCACAGAGCACAGAAGGGCTGGGTGAGGCTGAGGAGAAGGACATAAATGGGACGTTTCCAGGTACAGACACAAATATAACTGCTCAACTCGCTGCCAGCCAGAACCCTCAGGTCCATTTCCTGGGGCTGCTCTCTCAAGTGGTATTAAAAACCACCACCAACAAAAAATAGTAATAAAGTTGAGAATACACCTTAATGTGTAGAGCAAGATAACTATAAAGACACCTTTTTAAGCAGCTAGGTACTTCTCAACCGTTCCTGGGTAACCAGCAATAGGATGAGGGGTAATGGGCCCATGCTGCACTTTGGGAAGGTTCAGACTGGATACTGGGAACAATTTATTCTCCGAAAGAGCAGTGATGCATTGGAATGGGCTGCTCAGGAAGGGGGGTCACCAACCCTGGAGGTGTCCCAGAGCCATAGAGATGTGGCACTGAGGGATGTGGCCAGTGGGCACGGTGGGGGTGGGCTGGGGTTGGGACCCTAGAGGTCTTTTCCAACCTTAGTGACTCTGGGTTACTCTTAGTTACACAGGGCAGAGAGAAGAAAACAGCAATCAGGCAGAGCCTGGCAGGCCTCAGTGGGTAGTGGACAGGTAAATCCCTAAACACAAGACTGGCAAATGACATGCAGAGCATCTTTTTTAATAAAGCAAGAGCACTGTTATGAGAAAGAATAACCTTTTTAAAGAGTTTTATTGATTTGCAGAGAGCAGAAGCAGGAAGAGAGAACAGATGAGGATGAGTTAAGTGGTGATAGGTGCTATCGTGGTTCTTGGCTGCGGATGCAGCAGGGCACCCGTGGCTCATTTAAAATTGGTCAGGCAGTGCACGCACACATGGGATTATGAGTGAGGACTAACAAAGCAGCACTAGAAATAGAATAAGCAGAAAATGAGCGTTTCTCAGATTACATTCCTACGACGAAATTTTATACAGGCTGAGCTCACAAAATTGATTCCATATGAGAAATATCCCTACGCTAAAAATATTCGAAAGCTCCTTTTGTTTTATTACAAGAAGTGCAACTTTCCCATCCATTTATTTTAGTGGATTTAAAGAAAAAAATCTCAAAGCCATTTTTAACTGGCACACGGTGCAGCACAGTGGGAGTAGATTTGAGAAAGACAATTGGCTTCAGCCAGCCTCTGGACACTATATTCCCCCTTCTTTCTATAATAGGGATGACAATATTGGAGATATTGCCCCATCCCTGGAGGTGCTCGAGGCCAGGTTGGATGAGGCCCTGAGAAGACTGATCTGGTGCCTGATTTAGTGTTTGGCAATGCTGCCCATGGCAGGGGGCTGGATCTAGATGATCTTTTGAGGTCCCTTCCAAGCCAAGCTATTCTGATTCTATGGCTACCTCCTATGACTTAGCTCTGGATGGTTATCAGTGGCCAGAGTGCATTACTGTGACACTGGAGAGTGTCTTTCAGTTCAGGTAAGAAGAAACAATGGCAGCGCTGCTGAAGGTGCAAACTGAAGCACAGCACAAGGTGACAACCAGAAAATTCACTTTCAAAATACACCCCACTTCCAGCACAGGTCTCACTTAGGCAAATTTCAGAAGGCTCTAACTTACAATGACCAGACATCTATGCAACACATATCTTTTTCTTGACAGTGTCTGCTTAATATCCACCCTTGTTTTCTCTCATCTGGATGAGACCCTTCCAAAAATTCCCCATGTACAAAAGGATTGCTAGCTCCAGAGTTGAACTGACACACTGACCCTGTTTGCTTTCATTTCTTCCATTACACCGTAACAAAACTTGCCATTTCTAAACGTACCAACCAACCCCTTAAGATGTTGAGGACAAATTATTTTTTCAGGTCAAAGCCTAGTTAAGTGAGCAGCTGCAAAAAGTGAAGTTTTTGAAGCAGTTCGCAGGCTGCTTTGCTTTCTCAGCTCTTACAGTCACCATCTGCAAAGAAGTTGAGGAAAGGCAGAGGCAGATAAAAAGTGAAGAGCTGCAGGCAGCCAGCCAGGCTCACCCCAGCCCCGGTGCCAGCCTGCAGCCCACTGGGATGTGCCTTCTGAAAACCCATCTGCAATAAGCACTGTGCACCCATAATTAAAGCTTTCTCAGGTGAGAATACTATTTGCTGCTATCAAAAATCATCTCAGATCGCTGATACCCACGCGTTTCTTTAGGATAAAGTTTCACAGAGGAGCTGTTTCAACATGCACTGCCTGCGTGATCAACTAGGTCACACAACAGATCCAAGTTAATCATAACCCTAAAACCAAGCAGTGTCCCCCACGCAGTATTATTAACCCAATTACACGGTCCAGTTCTCCTGCAGCCCCACAAACTGGTTTGCTAGAGGAGAGGTTTAAATACAGAGCAGCAAGCCCATACAGCAAACCTGCACCAAGCAACTCCAGCAGGATGTGGCATAGGCAGCGTGGCAATTATCAACCCAACAGGAGTAATCTGAGAGATTCTTACTGCCATAAAATGTATGACACGGAATAAAGCACTGATTTTGTTACAGCTTTGGTTAAATTACTCCAATAACACTCTTAACTTAAAACTCTATCAAAATACTCAAAGGTTTCTATGGTGCTTAGCAGTGAAGAGGACTCAACAAAGAGTAGTAGAAAATACTAGGATAACAGGTAAGAAAAAGGGATCTATTAAGAAGTGATTATGTAAAAGTACTCAGAACCCTTCTGAGAAATCAGGTCTCCTTCAGCAGTTCCAGAATAATCTGAGTAGTTTGGTGTAAGCTCTCCATGGAGAACCACAACATGAAGTAAAGCGAACTTCTCCATGCCTCTTTACAAGATTAAGCCTTCCTAATGGATAATAAGCAAAGGGAGGCACAGATACCAGGTATGAGTAACTTATGTTAAAGAACAACAACTCTTCCTGTACTGGAAATGGAGGGAAAGAGGCCCATCTATGGAGCAGAGCCATCAGAGCTGAGAACAGCACTGCAATCCCAGGATGTGCTACAGATGATACATCTACTACAGAGACAATAAATTCATTTTTGTAGAATACTTTACAAAGACGTCATACGAATATCCCACGTACCACTTTGGTCAACTATTTTTAAGGACAGTTCTAGAAAAGCTTTGCAGCAGAACATATACCATAAGGTATTTTAAGACATCGCTTGATCAGCTGCATAAATCCTTAAATAAACTTAACAGAAATTACTTCTAAAGATAGAAAATCAAGCTGGGTATCCAAGATGCTGGTTTAACCAGGAGGATTTGAAAGCACTACTTAACCCCACACTAGAAGCCCGGAGGCAGGGTCCTCCTCATCCCATTTAACCACCAAGCCTCTCCTGTCCCCTTCCCCATTTTCTGCTTAAGCCTTAGAGATGGTGAAAGCTTGGCAAGCATTTTCCATTGTCCTGTTTGCAGCGTGGGTTAAGAGATGCTTCCAAGACTTGCTCTGAATTTTAATATTTTCTCTTCCTATAAGGACTAAGACTCTGGTGCTTGATATCTGGAGGGGAGACCACAAAGCAGCAACAGAGGTGTTCAGGCACACGCTGACTACGATGTAAGAAATTAATGAACTGTTCTCCACCTCCACGTGATCTAAGAGCAATGGGCTTTTAATGACACAGGATATCTAACACAGTCATCAGGACAGGCTTTCCAACACAAGGATGGCGTTGGAGGAAGATGCCAGAAGGTACTGAAAGACTGGTTTAGACATGCACCTGTCAGGCAGGACTGCTGTCTCATTGAATGAGCTTCAGATCAGAAGACGTGGTGAGGTCCCATCTTCTATAATTATTACACTTACCACTAGGGATTTGCTCCTTTGCATAGATCCTTTGTCACAGAAAGCAAAGACCCAAAGCATATGCTGATAGAAAGAATAGAAGAAATAAAGTCCTGTCTACAAACATCATGAGAAACCTATAGGCAGGGGAGGAATGCAAAGGAAATGAAGGGATCTCCAAATAAAACCAAAAAGGACACCAACCAACACCAGGTTGGTGGTTTATGGAGGCGAAGTGATGGCTTTTGCAGAGAAAGGGGGCATGGGAAGATTTAATTGGCAGTGTTTGTTATTTTAATTGCATGTCTACAGAAAGAGGGCATTTATTTTGCTGAACAAAGGCACAGGACAGCTGGACAAACTGCTTCAGTTGTTGCTGATCTGGCTTAAGGCATTACAGAAACCAAATCCAGTAGGTAGCAAGCTTCTGTACTCCAAATTATGCTGTTTTGACTGCACATTAACTCAAGTCTATTAAACACTCTTAAATTTGAAAGCTTGTTCTTCTGATGGGGAGTCTGAAGCAGCGAATAAGCCAAGCAGCATCTTTCAATTACACAGGTATGGCAGAAAATAACCAAAACGTTTCATAAAACAAAGCAATGGTGAGCAGAAGCTGGCAGTCCAAGAAGCACAAAGCCACACAGCAGGGCAAGTCAGCTACCGACCAGAGGGTGTTCCAGGTCTCCAGAAGTGACTGCTCAGACCCTATGTGTGCTGCCTTACAAACTGCAGCAGAGCGTGCCTAAAGGGTATGGCTTCCCAACACCTTGCAGCCACCCTAGGGGATCAGTCCTTCCCTCTCCTCTCTCCTCTCGGGCTACCCTCAAAGAGGTAAGACAGATGAACAGTTATCTCAACGCCAACACATGCATGGGGCAGCCACCTCCAACAGGCATGCCCCATCCACATTAAAGATGGAAACTGTCTTCTTCGTTTCATGAAGGTTAGATGGAACTCGCAGCTAACCACTGACACATTCAACTTCTTACACAGAGGGATAAATTAAAATATCAGTTTATTTTGTGTTATATTTAGCACGCAAAGGCGGTAGCGTTGCTCCACGATAGGATGTGAGGTGATGGCCTCAAATTGTACCAGGGGATAGGCTTGGATATTAGGAACAATTTATTCTCTGAAAGAGCACAGAGACAGTGGCACAGCTGCCCAGGGAGGTGGGGAGTCACTGTCCCTGGAGGTGCCCCAGAGCCGTGGGGATGTGGCACGGAGGGTCAGTGGGCACTGTGGGGTGGGATGGGGTTGGGTTTGAGGATCTGAGAGGTTTTTTCTGACCTGCATGATTCTGTAATTCTATGAATGCTGAAGGAACCAGCCTGCAAGAAGCCCAATGCAGCAGAAAAGCAAGCAGGGTACTGCTATGCCTTCAAGCAGCACTGATTTGGTAAAGGATGTGCCAAGTACCAGAGCCAGGGGCTTGCCCAAGCAAGGAAGAGGGACTGTGCAGATGGGGGTAGGGAAGAGACAGTACTGGGTTGCCCTCTTTTGATGACGGTGAGCTAGATCAGTTCATCAGCTTCAATGTGCAACTTGACCCTCAGATACCAAAATGCTGAGCACATACAAAAAAAAAAGCTAAATCTGGGGAAAGAAATGAGCAGGCATTTCAATAAGAGTCATTAGTTTCAGGTGGGACATTTGTTATAAAATATCCTAAACGTCTTTAAAAAATAATTAAAAAACAAAAAACACCACCTCACTCATTCCCAACCTGATGACTGAACTTCAAAGCAGAACTTCAAACCTTTGAGAGGAGCAGGGAGAGGACAGACTCCATTTACAAACAGTCTGTTTCCAGTGCAGAGATGGGCAGCTGTTGGGAGGGCTCGCCTTGCCCCAGCCACACTTCCAGCTTTCAGCCCAACACTACCCCCACCAGCACCCAGCTGGGCTGAAGCCAAAATAAACTTGGCAAAAAGCACAAATGTCCTGACTTGGAACTTGGTAATGGCCAAAGTGTTTGTTTTCAGGAAGAGGAGTTTGTGACAGAAACCAGGACTGATTTCCATACCAGGTTCTGGGCTCCTGAACCATGACTTGTAATAGTCATGTCCTGCTTAGAGAAAGTTAATCTGTTAAAGCAGAAGTGAATTAAGAAAGTCTTAGGAGACAAACTTGGCAGGGTTTTTGGTCACAAAAAGCTGAAATGATATTCTGACACAAAGCCAAACCAAAACTCCAAGCCTGTCAGTTCTTTACGAGCTCTCACTACGCTGTAACAGACCTGACAACAAGCAAAGCATCACACACATTTCTAACTTCACTTATTTGAGCAATATACTGTGAAAATGAAATCAGACTCAGTCTCATCAAGCCAGGAAGACAATTATTGAGCTGCAGTGTAGAAACACATTTCATTTCATACAGATGGTAGGAGACTGATCTAACTGCACTTGCAGGATCCCTCCTGGCAGCATACTCTGCAACTGATCAAACAAACAACAGGTTCAGAGGATCAAATTTGTACGGTTCACTGCTAAATAAGCACTATCTGAAGTCTCAAGTTCACTTTTTTTTCCCCAACTCAAACAAAAGAACCCCATATTCCACATTCACTGCATACACTCCAGAAGTAACAGTAGTGCACAGGCACTTCGAGTCTAACAAGACACAAAAAACCTGCTCTTGTAGCTCTTAGACTTTAAGGTCTTTTATCAAAAGTGCTTTGGTCAATTTTCAGTCCCTGAAGGAAAACAAATTGATACAGATGATGTTGGCAGGGCTGTTAAAAAAGTCCCATCTCAGGACAACACACCTATGAAGCTCAGGAGATATCTTGTCAGATTAATCTTTAAGGGTTATATATAAGCTGGTATAATCCTAGGAAAAAGAAAGCCAGAGCCCAACAAGCAACCTACAGGCCACATACAAGACAATACCATCCATCTTTCCATGGTACAAGCTAGGAGCCATATCCTGAACAGAACTTGTATCCTTCAAAGCCAAATAACTCCTCTCTCAAGCAGCCAAGCATCTCAACTGGGAAGAGAAAACAGAGCTTGATTCACACTACACATGCACACAGCCTACCTGGCTGGAAGGACTGGGGAGAAGATAGACAGGAGTCTGAAAACTCAGAAATCTATACCTGTTGATGCTGGATCACTATGATCTGTGTGTTCTCTACCTGTTTGCAAGCAAGGATCACTTGAGAAAACTGGAAGTGTCCTGCCTTCCTCCTTCCCTGGTCAAGTTCCAATGGGATAAAACCTTGTGACTCTATTCTCCCTCCAATGGTATATGCTCTAGATCTGTTACAAACTATTAGCAAATATAATTTGCAGTAAGACACAAATTCTTCAAAGCATGGGTGGCACTGAAACTGTTCTCCCAGAAACTGAGTTATCATAAGAGCATGGAATAACTTAGGGAAGGGACTTTCAGGAGTCACCTGGTACAACTCCTGCTAAAACTAGGTCTAATTCAGTCATGTTGGATGAGAACTCATCTGAGCCCTAAATATCTCCAAGGCTGGAGGCTAAACAACTCTGTGTGCAGGTCAGAAATTACCAGAGAGAAGAAACAAAGGATGGTTGTGGCTAAGTCAGACCAGCAGCTCTTTGGGCTTGTTTCTGGCAGTGGCCAAAAGTAGAAAGCAGACTCTCAAGGTAGATCCAACATCCCCAAAGTGGTACCTGGGAAAGGAAAGCGTGTAGCTCTCGAACGTGGCTGTGATGTATAACAGCCCACATGCTGCACTGATATTTGTTGCTCCAACGCCGTGAGTGGTGACAATACTTCCTGGTGACATCTTCAGCTGAACTAATAACATAACGTAATCAGGCTACAATTCAGAATTTCTTCTTTATCAATGCAAAAGTTCCCAAGTGCTCCCTCAGGCATTCCAAGATCTCCAAGATTCCCTCCAGTAACGAGACAATGCAGTTGTTTCATTACCCAGTACAGCAGTAAACTTGCCATTAAAACACCAGGCACCAGAAAACTGACTGCTCTCTGAAATCACCCAAGGATCCCGTCCACCTCTGTCTATCTGCAGTCTCAGCAGAATTTCAGAAGCACAGAACACTCAGGCACTTTGCTCCAATGCTATGACACAATGCTGGGAGCCACGTGCCATTCATTCTGGCAGTTGAAAAATTCACTTTCTAACACAGAATCATAGGGGTTAGAAGGGACCTCAAGAGGTCATTGAGTCCAACCCCCTGCCAAAGCAGGTTCCCTACACCAGGTAACAAACAAACAGAAAACTCTCAGTTTCAAACCCAACTGAAAGAATTCCTACTATAGAAGTCACTACGTTGATCCAAATCTAGAAATAAACAACGTGCAATTTATTAACTCAAAATGATAAAGACTGTACTTCTTTTAAAGACATGACTTAACCAACTTAGAGGCTAAACTAAAAACATTGAGAAAAAAAGGGAAGCAACAATACTAACTGGACATGCCACTCTGTCACATATTTCTAGTTTTTTGTTTGGGGGATGGAAAGGAAATAGGAGCGAATATGACAAGAAACTCCCGGATGTAAGACACTCAATCATGATATTTTATTAATAGAAGCACACATTCATCAATTCATATATACAAATTATTTTCAATGAACATTTAACACAGACTGTAAGCCAAAAAAAGTCTTTACAGAGACTTACCAGGAAGCCTGTTCATGTTGACCCCTTGAGCAGAAAGTCCTATTCCCATATACCTTCCAAAAAAGAATAAAAAGTACAGTATCAGTCAAGCTCAGAAGGGCCAAGACACCAGATTTCCCACAGCTTGAGGGAGAACCAACATAAGCAAGGCATGACTGTTGACTGCTGTTATTCCCCCCATGAAAACCATTTTACACCCACCTTTCATTTCATTGTCCAGTCACCTGGTACCGTCAGATCACTCCGCAGCTCTTCCAAGCGAGCCCTTTTTTCACAACTATTGTTAATTACATATCACCAGCAAAAATTATCACCTCACTATTAATTTCCCTTCCAGGTTTTTCATTAAGTAAACACAGCAGGCTCAGCACACAACCCTGCAGAGTATCCTCAGCCATGGGGATGAGAGGGAGCAGAGGCCATTCTGCCCCATTTCCGACCTGTTAACTAATCCAACCATCCAGACACACATTATCTCCTATTTCCATTACCTTCCTTACATATTTTGGGTATGAACCTGGTCAAACACTATTTGCAAATGCAAGCAGATTAATCTTAATCTACATGTGCATCCAACAGGACTGTGAGGCACAGCCAATCTCCAAGAAGGTTCCTTTCCCAATAGGTAATATTTACGCATGATCCCATTTTGTTTGTTCTATTTCTGTTCATTTGCACGGTCTGTAATTCTCTTAATATGCCCTGGAGCCACAGAAACAGCTGCCCTACTCAGCTTATTTTTAACAAGCTTCCACGTTTTTAGGTTACTGAGTCTGAAAGCCACAGCTGACTGTGGGGCTCTTGTTCACATAAAGTCGTAAATCTAAATAGGTTAAAGCCAGTGCCCTACTCTTCTTTTGTAGCACCAACTTTCTTTCTTCCTGTGGTTTACCTGACTACCTTGCTCCATAAAATATTAACCATGTGTGAAAATACTATTCCTGATTTGTGCCCCAAAGCAACATTAGCAGCCACAGGCACAGGTTGATGGTTGGACTACGTGATCTTATTGGTCTTTCCAACCTTAACAATTCTATGACAAGGCCTGTGGGTTAAGTTCCATGAAGCAACCACTTCCCATTCTTGCCTTCACTGTCTCCACGACTGCCTTGGTTGGGCCCAAAACAGCCACCCAGCCATTCTCTCTTCAATAAGACATAGGGAGAAAGTAAGGTTAAAAGCTTGTAGGTCACAACAACAACAAGGAGATCGCTCACCAGTCACCATCTCAGACAAAACTGATTCCACTTGAGGAAGATTTAGTTAAAGGTTTGCTCCTCTTCACCAGGCCTTCACTATTACAGGGACTACAATCACCACCTCATACATTATTCAGGTGCTCTGTGAACTTGGTGCCTTCCAGGCATGTCATAGTACCCATCCCCCTTCAGTTACAAACCCTAATCACTGAGTTGCTAATTATGCTATGGTTCACCTTTTCTTTTAGCTGATCCCTGGCTAATGTGGGTTACCTTCAGAGCAGACTGATACGTGGTCATCTTTCGATAATGAGAATCCATTGCTGGAATTGCATGTTTGGATTGAACTTTGACAAACAGGGCCACGTCAACTTAACAGCCAACTACAACCAAGAAACAGCAACCCAGGTCCTCTAGCTCTCAGCAGGTAGAAAACTAATTACACAAGCACCAGGAAAGTGTTAGCTTTTGATGAAGGAAACAATGAGAAGACCTCTGAATCTAGAAAAATTCCCAAGGGGCTTTGGCAGCAGCCAGTTCAGGTTTGAACTTCCGACAGCATTTAGGTCAAGCATATTTATCTTGGAAATTCTCCAGTTGCAGAGGACAGAATCCAGGACATTTGGCTGAATCTCCTATTTCTCATTTAGAAGGATAAAAGGAGATTTGTGAGGGTTTCTAAAATACCTAGGCTATCCATAATCACATAGCAAATCTGATATTCTCTGCAGAAGTGCTAAAAACCTACAGCCTGTCTACAAAAAGAAGAGCTCAGACCACGCTGCTTGTTGAGGCAGAACACTGGATGCCCACGATGGAGCTTGGACGCTTTGTGGAGGAACAAAATAACTTCTTCCTAGAGATGGGAAGCACCTCCAAGAAAATCCTCATCCTCTTAAGTCATGACAGATGGAGCCCAAGGGCACCCCCTTCCCTACCACAGACCAACAAACTCCACCAACACAGGGATTATTTCACCAGCACTAAGTGAACCAGCAGCCGAAGGTCAGCTGGCATCTGCCAGGGCAGGTACCACCTCCAAGCAAGCATTAGAGGCTGACAAGATGACAACAGAACAGAAGATATCCCTAAGGTGTATGTTGCCACATGCTTGAGAGCAGCAAGGCGAGATGCAACAAAAGAATGGAAGGATTTATACAAAACTAAACTCTGAATAGCCTGTAAAATGCCCTGAAGTAGAAAGTTCTTTCCTCAAGACTCAGGAAAGGGGAAGAGTAGGGTGGGGATGGTAACAGAACATGAATAAACTATACAGGAAAGAAGTATTCCAACCAACCACATTCTGAGCTGTATTACTCTGAGTCTCAATCTGCCAAAGCTCAAAGAGCATTTGGATGCCACTTGCAGATGGAGTTTTGTAGTCCTGTGTAGAGCCAGGGCTGGGCTAAATGATCCCTGTGGGCCCCTTCCAGCTCTGGATGTTCTGTGGCTCCAGGAGGAGATCTTACTGCAATCTACAAGTGGCAGGTTATGGATAAGATGAAGCCAGACTTCTCAGCCAAATGACACAAGTCATAACAAATTCCAATGAAACATTACTGAAAAGATTTTAACTGCAGAGGTGTTCAAACGCTGGAAAAAGGGTCCAGAAAGGTACTGAATCTGCACCCACAGAGAGGTTCAAAAACTTGACTGCATATCGCTCTGAAGAAATAGAGGTAACTGCCGTTGACCCTGCTTTCAACGAGGAGGAACTGGATGATCTACCAAGACTCTTTCCAGCCTAAGTTATTTAATGATACTTTAACTTCAAGACAATTTTGCTGACAGGCAGCAAACTCTTGGCTACAGAACATCGTGCACGTTATCAAGCAAGCTGGGAGAAGAGAGAACTTTGAGGAACACATGTGCACCACGAGCTGATCTGATCCCATCAGCTGACAACAGTTTTCTCCCTAGTCACCAAAGGGGATGAATTATCCAGGAAAAAAACACGTGTTCTTGTAGGATCTATCAAACAAAAAATGCCATGACAACTCCTGCTGGACACACTGCCACAAGGACTTGGGCTGATGGTGTCCTGAACTTAGTGCTCACTTGAAGAAAAGCAACAAGGAAGGTTCTGCTCCAATATAGGGATCTCAAGGACAAAAGAGACTCGAAGAGAAAGCCTTGCTTTATCTCATTCACTGGGATCTCCCACAAAAAAGTTCATTTCCCCCCTGAAATCAAAGTCTTTTTAAAGATCACACACTGCAGTTTAATGGCTTAGCTATTTCATTCTTTGGAACGCCTGAATGAAGACCGGATAACCTCTAATGACTTCTTCCTGTTGTATTGACAAGTAACTCACTGTGGTATTAACTCATCAGCAGAAGCCAAATCATCCTTTAAAAGCAGACTGGCATTTGGAAGCCTCTAAACATTCCTCCACAATAGACACATTTGCAAAGTAATTTGTTTCTCTGACATGGCCCTACCTTCTCAGAGCCCTTCATAAGAAATTCTCCTGAATCACCTCCTGGCTCGCTTCCTGTACGTGGTATTTTGGGATGGAAAAACATCCTTTAACATTTCACTTTGAGTCAAACATCCATCAGGTCCTTCTGGTCAACTCTACTGTGCTTTTACACTTTAAGTTTGCTCTTGTCTAATAAAACTTCAACTTTTGCAGGGTGTATCTCTTATCCTCTCTCACTCCTGTGTCTAATTGTGTCAACTGTTAGGTCACCTTGAGTGTCTCCAGCAGTTCATACCTACTTACCCTGATCCTCCAAGACAAAACCTGTTTAAAGAATCTCCATACCATCTGAAAGCATTTTACCTTTATGATTCCATCTTGTTAGTAACTTGCCTTAAACAAGCTTCCTCAATGTATAAAGCATTTGTTGGGTGTGGTTGGTTTTTTTTAGAGGAACATGAAAGAATTCGGGTTTGGTGCCCTTCTATGAGTGCTTCTCAAAAGACATTAAACGTGAGTATATATGACATTAAAAAATGACTTTCTGTGCTGCTCAGAGCATGAGTCAGTAGTTACATCCTCTCATGAGCTCCCTGACTCTTTGAATCAGTTATTTACAGCATTTAAAAACTTTGTCTCACACTCCTATGTGACACACACATGATCTACAAAGAACAAACTATTTTAAAGCTGTGTTTACAGCCTGCCAGGCACAATATGGAAGGTTTCTCCCCAGAGCTGCAAGGTAATCTCCTGCTTTTTCATCACCCACCCTCTCAGAGCACTGACAGACAATACAGCATGTTTGTTAGCAGTTCAACTTTCTTATTCCTCCTGAGTCTGGAACCCCCTTGCTGCTGCAGCTTTCCTTGCTACATAGAGGGCTTTGCTGTTTTGATCTCTTTTCAACTGTGCACACTTGCAGCAAGGACCAGAGTCCACAGCTAAAATTACATTCCAGTTGTATATTGCTTCAGAGAGCAGTGAGAAGTGCCACCTCTGCCAATTGTTCAGGCCTCGATGAGCTGTGATTCAGAGTTCAAGGTCCCAGATGGTTTGGACACACAGTAAAAGCACCATTAAGTCTGGACCATTAGCAGCAGAGTGCTTGGCCCTGTCTCTGGCAGGCCTGCAAACACTTAGCAAGAACCTGTTGAGGAGCAGACTGCTTGGTTGCTCCTGCAGAATGACCCAGCTTCATTGGTATCACAGCTGCAGCATTCTGCAGTGCCTCTTCTGTCCCCAACTCCTGCTGGATAAGGACACAAAGCACTGCACCATCACCATTACAGCTGCACTGCTGAGCCAAGTGTTGGAAACTAAGAAATAACAACCATCGAAGTCAGATAAAATGGATCATCTCCTGCTTCACTTTATTTTCTATCCACATCCATCCTCCCTCTTTTCAGCACTACAGCAAATCCCACTCACATAAACAAGGTCAAAAAGCGTACAACAGTGCCCTTCTATTTTTGGACAAAACAGCTTCGAATTAGGGCTGGACATTTGTATTTTTACAAGTAGAAAGTACTACAAACCCCAAAGTTCTAAATTTAAGATTACACTTTAATCTAGACACACAGCATCATGGAAATCATGGAATCATAGACAGGCTTGGGTTGGAAGGGACCTGAAAGATTCATCCAGGTCCACCACCCTTGCCATGGCAGGGTTGCCTGCCACTAGATCAGAGTGCCAGGAACCCACCATGCCTGGTCTTGAATGCCCCCAGGGATGGGGCATCCAGCCCAAAACATGAAGATCACCACAAGCCTTCCTGGTTCATCAAATGTTGTTCTTGAACTTATGCTTCCCCTACAGCTTACGACAAACATTAACACAGGGTTGTAACTTCTGCAGAACTGTACACACAATTTGCAGACAATATTGAACGTCTTGCTCAGCTTGCTGGATATCAACTTGACAGCCTAAAGATTATACCCAGAACTTCACATCATCACACACTTAATTGCTAGTTATTATTTCAGAAGATGCTGGCTAATTTGCTTTTTCCACGTCCTATCCATTAACACATCAGAAGTGATGGATGAAATGAGCTTTGAAACCTACAAAGCCTCACATTAAAAAAAAAAAACAACAACCAAGCACTCTATTCTCGAAAATTAAGAGAAAAATTCATCTCCACCACTAAAAACATCAGGGGCCTCCTGAACTACTTGTGGACAAACTCAATACGGACAGGGTTCAGAGCACTGATGGAGCTGTGGTGCTCCTGCCCATGGCAGGGTGTGGGACCAGGTGGCCTTTAAGGCCCTTTCCAGCTCAAACCAATCTACTATTCTATGACTCTATTCATCAGCTGCAGACACTTCTTGAGGGATCCAAAAAGCCTTAGAGGATGCACAGCTGATGAAGCACTGGTTCAGCTGTACAGAATACACACAAGCAACAACAGCATCCACTTTTAAAAAGAGATCTCCTAAACCCACCTCCTCACTCGTTGTTCCAGGATACCTACACCTGCCCCCACACCAGTCAGAAGCTTCAAAACTGCTGCAACACTTCTTCAGCAGATCAGTTCCAAACAGAGCAGATAGGCAGACAAAAATAAATGCAGACACATGCCAGTGATTCAACCAGAACGGCTCTGTTTTCCCCCTCCATCAGCAACCTTGGCAGTTACCATAGCACCAAACTCCTTCCAACTTCCACTGCACCTCAGCTCTGCCCCGTGGATACCAATGGCTTTTTAGAAGTTAAAGAGGCTCAACCAGCCAGGTTCATCAACTAGTAATTCAAAAAATCATTCAGAAACAAACACTCCCTGGAAGAGAGAGAAAATAAAAAGGCCAAACTGGTACAAAAGACCTCAGTCTGACGTACTGAGTTAGTCAAGAAGCATTACGTACTGTCACAGGCAGCAACAAAAGCTGTTTCATGGGAGTCATAACTAACCCAAATTCACACAAAATGACCATCTAAGGAGGCTGCTCTTGGTGTTACACAGGGTACACTCTGGCATATTCATCCACTAATTCTAGAAGTAATGCTAATCCCTGTAGGATTGCTTGGTAGGGACTCTCCCACCCCAGTAGGAGTCTATCAGACAACCCAAGTCTGTGGTCAGAACATTTCATTTGTCTTCATTAGCACAGAAACTCTCAGTGTGCCGATTCAGTAAAGATTTTAGCAGTACCATATAATTTCCATTCATTTTCTTAAATGATTTAAAAGGTTTTGACTTTCTGACACATAGACTTCAGGTTTTCAGAGGCTGATACATCATAATAATCATTCACTTGTACTCCCCTAACCCTTGAGTTTTGCTTTATGTCGTTAAATCTGGCAGAGAAACGTTCCCCTTTTAGCCAACTGCAGGCACTCTTTGGATGCAGACTGCCCATCTCTGGCCCACTGCACACACACTCCACAAGGGCAAGTCTTTATCTGATGCACAACCAGTAGAGACCAGGCATCACTGTACAATTACTGCACAAGCCTGCTGTGCATCCCATTTATAGAACCTGCTGCACTCACTGTTTCCTACCTGTTCACTTCCACTTGTCCTGACACTCACATCAGCTAATGAGTGGAGTATGGGGAAGGCTTAGGTTGACTCAGGATCTGCTGCTTCACCTTGACTTACCTGCAGAAGGACTGTTTTTCCTCACTATCCATGCTGGAGCAGTGGTGCCTGACACGTGGGCCCCAAGATGGTAGTGGGGTGACAACCTCCTCCATGGCTTTGCAGCCTCAGGAAAGCACAGATCCAGGCTGCATACAGCACCACTTCTTCCATCACACCACCCACCCTTACCCATCTGACACGTCAGAGAAAAGCGTGAACACATAATCCAACACTGCCAAGCCACACTTGGAATATAGCTGAGATGCAAGGAATTAACACAGTCCTCTGCCAGAGGTCCCCGAACGATATGGTCTTTGCAACTAGTTTGGATTTAGCAAGCACTAGATTTTAATTGCCTTTAAGACTTGTGCACATCATTAAGAATGCTGTTGCCCTTTCCCACTGCCCTTTGAAATGATCATCCAAGGAAGATCATCCAATGCAACGAGCAGAAACTCAACCCTTAACACCATCCCTAAGGCTACAAGCCTGCCCTGAAGACCTCACAGTCCCATACACACAGCTACTCAAGGAGTCAGAGGCAAACAGCCCCCAGCAGCAACATCCACCCATGTGACAAGCAATTCTTTGAGCTAAAGGATGCTCCTCCAGCACTAGCATGACACACACACAGCCTGACAACCAGTCAGCGTGAGACTTCTGGAGCTAGTCTAAAGCTGCTTTGTGCAAACAACCCACAAAAATGCTCAGGATCCAGCAGAGGGGCTAAGAACAGACCTGTCCTTCGTCAGCAAGTAACTAATGGTGAAGTTCTAGCACCTGAAATCTGTTTGGCTTCTCAAGTGGAGAGAAGACAGGAAGGAAGAGCACACTGTAGTTTGAGGATGGAGAAGAACACAGCAACAACAGAGTTCAAATATACTCGTACTTGATATCTGTCAGTTTGAAGAATGCCAAGAGCCAAGAACATCTCTCCTGAATGCTTGGAGAGCACCCAGCACTTAGGAGGCACTCCGATGCACAAAATAAATAGGGGTGAGTCAGAAGGAGGAAGAAAGCAATTAGTCCGTGGCTGTAACTGGACCAGGGCAGCATACTTTGGATGAAGAGAGAGGTCATTTCTTTACCCAGAAAGCTGCAAGACGTTCTCCAAGAAACTTGAAAACAGTACTCAACCCCAATGCTACTTCTGATTCTTCCCTGGAAGATACTACCGTTGTCCTTGGTGTACTTCTTAATTCACTGCAAGGTACCACGTCAGGTTGGTGAAACAATCCCAGCCTCCCCTCTCCGGAGTGCCTGTGAAGCTCAGCTGGTAGGAAGACGTGATTTATCCCAGCTGAAAGTTGAGGAAACAAAGGCAGAAAAACATACCAGCTTAGCACTGCTTGGGTCACAAGCTTGGAACCTGTTTACAGTGCCAAACCACACTGACACAGTTGTCACTCCGTACAGGGTGCCTCGTCTGCATGCTGAGACACACCAAAAGCCTCAAACGTAAGAATTACCAACACAGATATAAATTCACTGGCTCTGTAGGCCACAACTTGCAGCAAAGTGGTAGCGACCTAACAATATCACTTCCACATGGCAGAAGTTCCTAGGACTGGTGTTTTATTACACAGAGCAGCTAGGAGCAAGCAGCCCAGCTGAGCCAGGAGTCAAACACAGGGTGCTTCTCCCACCCACAGACAAATCTGTGATTCAAAGGCTTGCTGCATCCTGCAGTCTCTTCTGCTCTTTCCCCAACCACCACCACTACTACCTGGTAGGAACCCTGCCCTCCCAGCTATCCTGTACCCTACACACTTTCAGTACACACACAGCTAAATACTGAAGCTAGATTAAACAATTAGAGGTTAATAGTGCACCCCATCACACCGATGGCATTTCAGAGACTTCCAGTTTCCTGTGCAAAGCCCTGAACTGCCTACCTTGCTGTCTGAGGTGGGCCCTGAATTCATGCCAGGTTTGGGGAGTGGAAAGAAATGATAACCCCTATCAGTCTACCACCTGCAGCTTCACATTGTCCCATTTATGGTGGGGGGAAGGGACGTGCTGCTCTGAGGCAGGGACAAACAAGTCAGGCCTGTTTAAAGCAGTTACCTGTGGTGCACGGATTCCAGCTCCTCCGTCTAACAATGAGCGTTTTGGAACTACACCATAATGGAACATGATGAATCCCTACAGTGGAAGTGGTTCTGGTTTTATTTGTGGATAATGTAATGCTCTGTGGCAGTGCTTCAGAAATAGCACTGACTGGCTCCAGAAAGAATCCCAATTCCCCAAGCTGAGGTCAGGAAAGACAAATAATGCAAGGCTGAAAAGAAGCGTATAGAGGCAAGAAAATAGAAATCTTAAGAGCTCGTTATAAGCAGCCACAAGCATCCTGGGGTTGGAGGAGCCCAACACACATCAACCCTTCCAAAGGCAACGAAGCTCTAAAAGCCAACATGCAAAGAAACGAGCAAGAGAACAAAATCAGACTCAGTACTCTGCTAACATAACATCTTCTCATCCTTTTATGAGTAAATACTGACAACACTACAGGAAGGAGAAAAACTTTCTTCACTACCCCAAGGTATAGGCTCTCCCTTCCAAATGCAGGATCATGTTCAACTGGTAGGTCAGCCCCAGGAAGGATAAACCTGTCCTTTTCTGTGCGAGTACCTTCAGGAAGGGAATGCTGTACACTGCCATATACATGTAGGAATATTGAAAGACAAAATAAAGATCAGAAATGAAGATCTGACTCAAGCATCACTCCAGCAGGAAGGTGCAACACAAGCTGGGATCACTGTTAGGATCCCAGAATAACATCTCCACCTGCCCCAAAGCACGGTCACATCCGAGAGCACCTCAAACTGCATTACATAGTGGTCAGAACCAACAGTCTCTGAGGCCAAGGTGTCCTACCATAGCAGTTTTCCAACTTTCGACTTCCACTCTTACCAGCTGACTCGTTTCCCAAGTCAGCTGCTGCCCAGCTACGTTCACATAAACCACATCAGTGGCACATGGCTCCGGGAGCAGTACGGAGCCCTACTGATAACAATTCCCTAATTATTTATTCTGGTTACACCCAACTGAATAAGAAAGATTTTTTTGTCCAGCTTGCCATGCTGATTAACAGAGTTCACCTCCATACTGCTCAGCATTGCTGAAAATTTGTACCCAATTTATTTGGGCAGTACAGAATCACAGAATAATTGTAGGGGTTGGAAGGGACCTCCAGAGATCATCGAGTCCACCCCCTGCCTCAGCTTGCACAGAAGGCATCCACATGGGTCTTAAACACCTCCAGAGAAGGAGACTCCACCACCTCTCTGAGAAGCTCCAGTGCTCTGCCACTGCACTGTTAAATTGGTTTCCATGGCCAAATGGATCTACGAGTGTTTGAATGCCAGGCTAAGCAAGAACAGAGTCTAAACAACAGGACAGGCACTGGAGATACCACCAGTACCCAAGAGAAGGGTGTCCAACAGAGGGCAAGCCATGGTTAGGCTACACCTCCCACCCCAGAGTCTAACCATACATTTCAGTCCATTGTAACAGCACATCAACTTCAAGCAGCAGCTCGAGCTCCTGTTTTCTCCACTAAAAGACAGTGGGAATGTAAAAGCAATACCCAAATCAGAAGAACACCTTCTGTTGCCAGGTAGCTGTTCCTCTTCAGAGGTGTACAGACATTCACGTAAGAACTGCTTTCATTTTAGCTATGTGGAAATGTTGCACAGAGCTTTGATAGACACTCTTAACAAAATGAGACCACTTGCTCTTTGAAACAGAGGAAAAAGTAAACACAACACAGGGTTGGGGAGAGCACCAGTGGAGCAGCAGCCACTGGGGGCTGGAGCTGATGACCTTTAAGGTCCCTCCCTGCCAAGCCAAGCCATCCTCTGCATGTCTACATCCCCACACCAAGGAACAAAGGACTCGAAGTGGAAAGCATCAGTACTCAACCTGTAAACAAGGAGGAAGATTTGATTTGTAGCATGCAAACAGAGACCTGGCTTTACACACTGCATACTCCACTGCTAGAAAAGTAGTCAGGAAAATGAATCCAGCAGGAGCCAATGTCATGCCATCGGTGCAGGCTTCACAGAGGATGATACATTCTTCACCAGTTCATCATGCTCCACCTTCATCAACGAAGGAAGGAAGAATTCCCCTCAATAACAGTTATGCAACTGGTTTGATTTAATAATTAAACAGAGACTTGCCCAGGTGCATAACCCCAGAACATTTAAACAACCAGCTCCCATCATTCTGTGACCTGATTTATTAGGTGTAAACATATTCTGAAGAACTGGAAAATAAGGTTTTCACGTACCCTAAAGATGCCCAGTTTATCCAGTTAGAATTTCCTTTCACTGTATTTCTACCTTTCCATAGCAGACATTTGGGAACAGCAAGGGCTGAGGGGAAGGGAAAGAACCTTTCCTTCAAACCTCTCTTCTTTGCTGTGCACAATCTCACTACTTTAACTGGGCCAAAAATAAAAAGAAAAGATATCTCAGGCTTCGGATGCCTCAGACTTCAGACCTTCACACACACACACCACAGTGACAGTCACACAACACCATCACTGCTTCCTTCTAATTTCCTTATTTCACAAATTGTTTTAACGAGACATTTACGTTCCACCACTACAACAATACTTCCACAATGCACCACGCTTTGGCTCCTTGTTTTTTTATAAATGAAATTATCAACTGCAGATCAGATGTTCCAGTCTAGCAACTACATGCAAAAAGCTGCCCTCAGCATTACTTCCTTCTACAAGAGAACTTAGGAGAGCAACATGAAGTAACAGGTGATGTGAGCTGTCATCAATCAGTATAAAACCTCAGAAGAAAATGAAAGGGTCTCTGCACTGCAGAGCACTGAAGGTTGAGCAGAACAGCAGCCAGGCAGTGGCTGAGCAAGCAAGACTCGCTTGGGCAAGGCTGTTTGCAAATGGGAGCAAGGTGAGAACTGCTCACTGATTCTCACTGGGGGTATTTATATGTTGTTTTGTTTAAATGGATGTCTGAGGAATGGCATATGTTCAAATTAGGCTGTGTAAGAAGTCGGACCCCCTCCTGCTTATGAGCTGCCTTCAATCACTGGAAGGCTGCAGAGGGCTCCCAGGAGCCTTCTCTCCAAACTAAGCAAGCCTAGCTCCCTCAGCCATGAGACAATTCACCTTGCCCCAGAATAATGAGGATAACAAAGCTCAGCTGTCCTCCTGAGTCACAAGGGCCTCTAAGTTGTGGGCTGACAGCCCTACCCTGATGAGTCTTACAGACACTGCTCCTGTTTACCGAGTGGAGATCACCAACTGGAAAAAAGAGGCTGCAAGATGTGCTGACATGACAACAGCAAACAGAAACACCTATTTTACAGGGAGGGAGGGAGGGAGGATAAAAGTTCAGCACTTCCAGTATAGTTAAGGTTGAACTGTGACGGATATCGCTGTGATGAAAGCACGAGTTATTTGTGGCAGCTCAGGAACACGAGAGTCACATAGGTCCTGCCAGTCTGCTCAGCTGAGCAATGCTGGGAGCAGTAACAGAACCATGGAGAGAGTCAGACTGAAGGGACCCTGGCACCTTCCTTCTTTCTTTGCCCTCCTGCCCAAAGCACAGATAACACTGAATATCCCACAGTCTGGGGTCTGACATGCAAATCTGATGCCACGGCCTTGCTGGGCGCATCATTCCAGGGCTTAGAATTTTCCCTGGGAAAATGATTTGCTCACATCCAGCTGGTGTTTGTGGGCACTGCCTTTGGTCCTGTTGGGCTCACGGACAACACACTCAGGAAATTAAGCCCCTGGCAAAACTGAAAGGAGGTGATGGCCTCAAGCTGAGCCAGGGGATGTTCAGGTTGGGTATTAGGAACAATATTTTGTCCAAAAGAGCAGTGAGGCAGTGGCACAGCTGCCCAGGGAGGGGGGAGGGGAGAGGGGAAGTCACCATCCCTGGGGGTGTCCTGGAGCTGTGGGGATGTGGCACTGAGGGATGTGGGCAGTGGCCACGGTGGGGTGGGTTGGGTTTGATGATCTCAGAGGTCTTTCCCAACCTGACTGATTCTTTGATTCTATGAAAACTCTTCAGCTCTTTGAAATTATCTCTATGAGGGCTGACCCTGACTCTCTTTCATCTGAAAGTAGAACCCTGCTCCCTTATTGAAGAGGGGGAAAAAACAAGCAGCAATTTCTGGCACTGATGGCAATAGACTGAATCTTTGTAACTGCTGTGACGTGGCCAGTTTTCAAGCAATTATCTCCTTGAACCAGCTTGCCATGAGACTGAGTAACAGACTGTGGGCATGAGAGAAGCCATGGGCACGTAAGGCAAAGGGAAGATGATGTGGCACTCTGTGTTTATGGCAGACAGGGAGGTGAGAACAGGGCTGCAGCTAATCTAGAGACTGCAAACTGGTTTCCACGCTGCTCTCTGATGATAAGAACCACCTCCCCAAACACAGTATCATAAACCACAGACCCATACACAGACAGATCTGATTTGTTACGTGAAGAACCCAACCTCCTTTCCCAGGCAGCTCTTTAGTGGTAGCCTGGCATCCTCTCCTTTTGCAGGAAGGAAAACAAAACAAGCAGACAGATGTGTTGTCTCAACAGTAAAGACTAAAACCATCAATATGAGAACAGACCGTTGCTCAGCCAAAAGCAAGTCTCAGTTGTCTTTCTTTAGCTCAGTGGAGGGGGGCTGTATCTCAGTGCATGAGCAGTGGAAGATCCCAAGCTAGGAGAAGCTGGTAACTCGGACAAGTTTCTCAAGTGCACATTGCTTTTTGTACCTCGATAGCAGGACATTCCCCATAAATGCAACAGCTCAGACTGCAAACAACTCATCAGGTGTGTTTCAGGTTCCTTAGGTCTCCATACAAAGCCTCTGGGAGCTTCTACCCTTTTTTTCAGCTGTACATTAGCACTGCCAGCACCTAGGCTACTTGAGGAAGTCTCTCCAGCAGCATGATAGCACACATTTTAAGCCTAAATGTGAAAAGCCATCCCAAACTCCAGCACTGGACATACAGTGAATCCTTACCTCATAGTTCCAGGCAGCATCAATGTGTGACAAGCTACAAAGCAGACTTTATGCCCAAAGAATCCATTCTGAAAATGAGCTCAGCAACACTCCTCTTCCCCTTCCCTTGTTAGAGGGCCTCCAGCTGAGCAGTAGGGACAGACCTCACCACTTACCCACTTGAAAACTTCCTTTCCAATCCCTTCTCTAGCTTTCTGGCTTTTTATTCCTTTAACTGAAGCCACCATAAATGGCAGAGAGCTTCCCAAGAACAGAGATGTCTCTGACACAGTTCAGTGTTACAAGGCACTGGGCCCCAGTGGGATGACTATAAACTATTAAATATGAGACATACAAGAGTGAGCTTTATATTTATAGCCACTGCCTGTCACTTGAAGTCACAATTACAAATCCCCATTACCACAATGCCCAAGATAAAGAGCTCTCTCTACCAGGAGAAGCCAAACAAGGCACAGGAGTGGCTGGGACAGAAGTCAAGCCCTCCACTGGCACACCACTGCCCTGACTTCAGACCACAGCTATCAATATTTTGCATTCGTATTGCCACAGTGCTAATACAAACCATTCCTTATTGTACAAAGTGACTGTGAAGAAAGAAGGGGAAAAAAGAAGGAAAAAAAAGGGCCATTCAGCCCAGCATTCATCTGTGCACACATAACCCTTTATATCTTATTGCAATATAAACGATGCTCTTTTGCAAATCTCTTTTCAAACTGACCAGTTCTGAAGTTAACAATGACAGAAGAAGATTTCAACAGTAAGAAATGATGGCTGAAATTTGGTTCCCGGTGGGAACGCTTGCTGCCCTTCCCTAAGACCCCTGCACTGGCCAGAATTCAAATGTGATTCTCACAGGACTGGATTAATTAATTGCATTCAAGACCTTTCCCAGTGCTGCTTTACCTTCTGGATGGTGTAGCTGCAATATTCATCCTTGAGCAATGAAGAAACTACACACAGGCTCACACAGCAGGTTAATACCTTTACAGTGATTAAAAATTAATCCACACCAGCAGCAGAAGCCCAAACCTCGTTAAAAATGCCCCTTTATTGCTTCCCCATCATCCCAAATATGGTTTTAAAGGAACTGCATCAAGGACATCCTGGGCCAGCAACATTGTGGATGAAGTAATAACCAACAGAGTGACCACAGGACCGGATGGGATCCACCACCAGGTCAGGTCACTGAGGTGCCTCTTACAGCTGCCTCTAATGCCAGCAGTGTTTGCTGCTCTCACAATTCTTCCCCTCAAAGTGGTATGGAGCGACAGGACAGCCTTCAATACTAAGTGCCACAAAAAATGTGTTTTGGTTGGGAAAAATGGTCTCACTTTTAGTGTTCTGGTTGTAGCTTTGTCTCCCAAGCTTGCACAGTTCACCACACTCTGTGGTATAACCCATCCTGAGACAAGCCCAAATTCAGGTCCTAGAGCAGAAGCAGTCTAAGCTTCACAGACTCCAGCCTATATTCACAAACACTACATTTCCCCCTCTATGAAAGAATCTCTTTCTTCATCATGCATACAAAGCTTCTAAAAAACAGACTCCGAGGTTCTCCTCCCAGTGCTCAAGTCACACTATGACTACTCTTCCCCATGCAAACACCCAACCATCCAAAATTAATTTCCAGGTCCCTCCCTTCCTCTTCACTCCACGTCCTGTTTGGATCACAGCTCACCATGACTTAGAACACAGCACTCACTGGTTAGACCCTGAGTTCCACATTTTTTTCTTGTGACATACATTAATGAAAACAGCCATGTGTCATCACCTGAGCAGGGGTTTAGGCAGAGGTCCTCACTCTCAACCATCTACAGAAACACTTGCTGTGAAGCCTACCCACATCTCAGCAGAAATGTCTCCTTGAAAACCCACTCGCCCCCGTATCGCAGTAGAAAACAAAAGTGAAATCTGTCTATTATAAGTTCCACCTCTCTCAAAGGGGTCAGAGTCTATAGCATTGGGACAGGACGGGGGAAATGGGTTCCAACTGAAAGAGGAGACATTTAGATTGGAGCTATGGAAGAAGCCCTTACAATTAGGATAGGGGGGCAGTGGCACAGGCTGCCCAGGGAGGTGGTGCTGCCCCATCCCTGCAGACAGCCAAGGGCAGGGAATGAGCACTGATGGAGCTGTGGGTGTCCCTGCTTGCTGGGACCAGATGGCCTTTAAGGGTCCCTCCCAATGGATATGATTCTAGGACCTAGGGCTTGTTGACAGGTAATCTCTATGATGCCATAATTCTTCTCTGTAATTCTGGGGATTGGAGTGTTCAGACCCAGCCAGCAAGAGGAAAAAACACCATAATTCACATTGCAAGTGACACCCTGAACTTCTGCCATTTGTGTAACTGCTCGTAGCAAACTGCAGATAATAGAAGTGTCCAAGTGCCTCTGCCTCCTGTGCTTTCTACCACGTTTAAATCTATGAACCACAACACGTAGCTTCCCCACGATGCACCCACCCCTGCAGTGCTGAACAGGGAGGGCAGGAGTGCAGCAGGATGGCCAACAGCACACAAAACCAGAGGGAGGTACTCACCCATCTCTCCCTTTACTGACAATCTTCACTTCAAAGTAATAAATGCCACAAGCTGCGGGTATGGGATGCGTGGCCCTGACCGAGGCAGCATCTTTGTGATTCTTACCATGACCTGGGAAAGAAGAGAAGGGTCAGCACCGGGGGACCGGGATCTCTTGTCGGTTTGCCCTGAGGGGGACGGGGGCAGCTTCTCCATCCACCTGAAAGCTGAGAGCAGCAGAGCTGCGCTGCCACCTCCTCCCGGGGATCCCCCGCTCTCCCTTCGCGGTCGCCGTGCTTGGGGCCCGGCAGGACGCAGGGTGCTGCCATCCCAGCGCCGCACACCAGCGGCACGCAGCTCCATTACGCAAGAGGGGAATGACATCAGTGTTTACCAAGCGGGCAGGAGAGGGGTACGCCGGGCTCTGCGGGGCAGGGAGCACCGCGAACGGCCGCATCGCCGCGATCCCCGACCCCACAGCGCCGGGACGGCGTCCCGTCCCGCAGCCCTCACCCCCCCCCGCCCCAGTCCGCGAACCCAGGACCCGCAGCCCGGCCCCCCCCCACAGCCCTTCCCGCCGGGGGTACCGGACCCAGCGGATCCCGTCCCGGCCGAAGGGGCGCGACCGTGGCCGCAGAGACCCGGCACCTTTGTAGTGGACGCGCAGGTTGCCCTGCGAGAGGCCGATGTAGTTGTACTTGTCCTTGGGGCTCCAGGAGCGCGGCAGCGGCGTCTCCTCCTGGTTGACGGCCGGATAGAGGCGGCGGAGGCGCCGGTTCAGCTCCTGCTCCTCGGGCGGCCCCGGAGCCGCCGCGTCCCCCCCGTGCGGGCTCCCCGCGCCTGCCTCCGCCATCTTGGATTCGCTTTGTGTCACCGGGCGGGGAGCGAGGCCCGGCTCCGGCCGCTGACCAATGGGCTGCGAGTGTGCCCACAATGGGGCCGCGCTGCCCGACGGGAAGCGAAGTCCTGCCCGCCGCCTCGCGCCCGCCGCCCGCAGCCACCGGGACTACACATCCCGACGGGCATCGCGCCCGAGGCCCCGCCTGAGGGGCTGCCGAGAGGCCGCCGCGCCGCTGCCGGTGTCCGACAGCCGCCTCCGCGAGAGGGCCGGTTTCGGTCGCCCGTTCGGACGGACGAACGGAGCTATTCAAACGGCGTCGCTCCGATCGCGGCCGTCTCGCGTGGCTCGCCTGCCGCCGGGCCGCAGTGGGAGCGATGAGAGCGGCGAACGGCGTCAGGCGCTGCGCGGGCAGCTATGGCGGCGGGCGGGGGGGGTCCTGAGGCGGGCGTTTCCATGGCGACGGCCGTAAACAGGCCGCCCCTGCGGGCAATGGCGGCGCGCCGCGCTTCGCGGGCCGGGTAAGGGAACAAGGGAGGTCCCTGTGAGCACCGTGAGGGTGGCTGGGCACTGTGGCACAGGCTGCACGGAGAGGCGGTGGACTCTCCTTCTCCGGAGATATTTGGATTTGCCCTGCAGAGAGGGACCTGGGGGTCCTGATGGATGAAAAACTTAACGTGAGCCAGCAGTGTGCTCCTGCAGCTCGGAAAGCAAACGGTATCCTGGGCTCCGTCAGGAGAGGGGCGGCCAGCAGGGACAGGGCAGGGATTGTCCCTCTCTACTCTGCTCTTGTGAGGCCCCATCTGGAGTACTGCATCCAGGTCTGGAGCTCCCAGTACAAGAAAGACAGAGAGCTGTTGGAGAGGGTCCAGAGAAGGGGCACAGAGATGATCTGAGGGATGGAGCACCTCCCCTACGAAGACAGGAAAGGAGCTGGGCTTGTTCAGCCTGGAGAAAAGAAGGCTGCAGGGTGACCTCATTGCTGCCTTCCAGCACCTAAAGGAGCCTATAAACGGGAGGGGAGTCAGCTCTTTGAAAGGGCAGAGAACAGCAGGACGAGGGGAAATGGTTTTAAGTTGAGGAAGGAAAGATTTGGGCTGGATGTCAGGGGGAAGTTCTTTACTATGAGAGCGGTGAGGTGCTGGAACGGGCTGCCCAGAGAGGTTGTGGGTGCCCTGTCCCTGGAGGTATTCAAAGCCAGATTGGACAGGGCCCTGAGCAGTATGGTCTAGCATGAAATGGGGACCTTGGTGGCCCTGCCTGTGCAGGGGGGGGCTGGAGATTCACAATCCTTGAGGTCCCTTCCAACCCGTGCCATTCTGTGATTCTGTGGATGCTTTCCTGCTCAACCTGCTGCAGGGAACTGCTTCAGCGTGGGGTTCTGTGGATCTGCAGGGGTTCCTTCCAAGCCCTGTGGTTCTGTGAAGCTGTACCTCTGCCCCAGGAGCAGCCTGGTGCTACTCAAGCTCCCGGGCAAAGCTCGCTGCGTCCCAGGGAGAAGCCCCAGCCCTGCATGCCCTTCTGTGGGTGGCTGAGCCAGGCCAGCTGCTGGGGGTACACGGTTATGGCTTACTAAGTCTGAACTGCCTCGCTCAGCAGGAAGCGGGGCAGGTTTATTTCATCCAGGCCAGCGAGGTAAAACAGAGCTCACAGGGGTGTCCAGCATATCCCACGTTGTCATCATCATGGAGACAGGGAGTGGTTGGGTCAGAAGGGGCCTTAATGCCCACCCAGTTCCCCCCTCCACCCCACTCACGCTGCTCAGGGCTCATCCACGCCCTGGGGCAGCCCCAGGGATGGGCAGCAGTGCCAGCTCCTCGCTGCAGATTCACAGTCCCCAATGAAATATTTAGTTAATTGTGTGCATTTTGAAAAGTCTCTTCCCTGCTCTCACACAGGACCTCCCCTGGGTCTTCCTCTGAGACTGCAAATTGCCAAACGCATATCCGCGCTGTGAAACCCCCCCTGTGCAAGAAGCAGAAGGCTCTGGTGAGTTCAGATTTTAAGGGCAGAAAGGAGTGGAACATAAACTTTGTTCTTGGCTCTGACAACTTCTGCTCCGCTTCCACGAACATTCAGGCTGTACTTCTATCCACGGTACTCTTGGGCAGCTGGATTGATTGTGAGGCATCGTGGGTGATATCTGAACCTCATTTTGGCTCTCCATTGTGTTTGCAATGCTCTTCAGACCTATTCCTTTCTCTGTCTAGTCTTTCCAGCTTTCTGCTAGAGGCCAGTGGTCCACATGGCCTGCATTCACAGCCAGGCAGATAGTCCTAAGGAATCACAAACCCTGCAGCACGCCGGAGGAGAGAACACCTAGGTAAGCATGGCTTGTACTGCTAGCTAAGTCCCAGGATAGCTAGAAGCAGGGTTTGGAAACCAGGAGTCTCTCCCAGTATTGCTGAGAACTTATCTCACAAAACATGAGCACAATAAGTAATATTGTTGATTCTGACTGGTAGCAATGGGCTGTAGAAAGAAAATCAAAGTCCTTGAGCTGATGTCCATTCTCCTGCGTCTCTGCAGCAACGAACAGGCCCTTCTTACCATTAGATAGCTTGGTTCACAGCTCATTATAGAGAACTTACTCAGAAAGTCATTTGTCTGTATCTTGGGTTTATATGTTGATGAGTAGTATACTCCACAGCTTGTATAACTTTCCATTTTCAAATCAAAGCCCAAGACTTTGAGAAGACATGGTAAGATGAAGCAGGTGTGAAACTATTTGCTCACTGAGTTTCTGAAGACTCCTGCCTAAACCCATAAAGCAAGCATGTAGGTCCCAAAGTTTACACTTCAAAATCTTTCATTCGTGATGCTACGTCTCTGCACGTGACAAGGGGGCTTTTTATCAAGTTCTTACTTAATCAGGATCCCAAAAATTAAGTTTTTACCAGGGTGCTTGTTGTGTTTGAGAACACAGCTACTGAAGGCACTGAAAACCACCACTTGAATTCAAAACACAATTAGAGCATTGATGCAGAGTGAGACATTTGGAGTAGAGTTTCTCTGCACGAATTCAAATTCCCAGAGGAATCCTACAGTGATAAGAAAAGAATGTGGTAAATGGAAAAGAACAGAGGGAAAGAACCACAGAATCATTAAGGCTGGAAAAGACAGCTAGAACACCTAGTCCAGCCATCACCCCATCACTTGATTATTGATGGATGTTTAACAGCAAGAGAAAGCAGACGTTTCATGAACGCGTTATTCTTGGGAAGTATTTTTTCACTGCATGACATGATGCATTTAATAGCAAGGTACCCTCAGAGAGAACATTACCTATTGCTAGTGAAGTCTTTCCAGGCCCATATACAACATGGGACTCTGACTGTCCAACCTGAACAAGTTTTATTCTGCTGAGGACAGCACATGGACTGTCCCACCTGTTGGCCCAGGGCCCAAATATCTGAATTCTGAGAAGTGAACTATAATGTTTTCTCAACCTCTCTTTCTTCTCTCAGCCCTACAGCCCTATCTTTGAATTCTTCATGGACAGTTTAAAGACCTACAAGCCCTTGCTGTCAGCTATAAAGAATGAGTATGAGGCCACACTGGGTAAGCTCTTTGGCTTGGACTTTTGAGGGGAAAACACTAACAGAGATGTAATCTTACACAGCTGATTACATATTGGATATATATACACACATATATATAATGACATTTAAATATATACATGGAACAGTTCAGTTTGAGGGACCTACAAATCTGTCAAATGGTAAAACTTATCTTCCTGGTCTGTTACTGAAGTCTTCCCCTGGCCTAGATACAACGTGGGAGTCTACTTCCTTCATAGATAAGTGGTTGGTTTTGTTCTTTTGTTTTTGTTTTTAATACATTTTATCAGATTTTTATTATTTAGATGTACAGTTTTTATGTATTTATTCCTTCAGATCTTCCCCACACACACAGTTCAGGCAACACCTGTATCTCAAAGCTTTTCTGAAACCATCACGTTGATAGTGGAGTATATCATACTGATATATTTGGATGCACTTGCAGTGGTAACTTGAAGCTCACGTTGCTCCTATATATTTGGATGCACTTGCAGTGGTAACTTGAAGCTCACGTTGCTCCTGAAGTAAAGCAGGGCAGAGAGCTGAGCTGGCTGTTCCCTGTCCATTCGTGGTGTGCTTTAAACCCCTCTTAGCACTCAGATGCCACAGTGATAGCAGAGCTTTGTAAACAGCCAGTGTGCTAGAAATAGCCTGTGACTGGGAACTCCCATCACAATGAGCAGCCTGCAGATGTCAGCAGTTTTCTAACGGGACAGTTTCTTAAATAAAAAGTATTGTTTATCCCAGTATCTGTTACCTGGCTGCCTAATGATAGTTTTTCATTGTAGGCAGAAATCTTTGCACAGTGCACTCCAGCATCAGATCAACAAATCACTATTAATAATAAAAATGTTTTGATGCAATATCAATTCCCTTCCAGTACTCTAGTAGACATCCCTTCAGCTCCCAGAGGATTATAGTGTCTGTTCCATAGCCTGCATTGTGCTGAAGCTTTCTTTTTAATTATTATTATTATTTTTGTTTAAGCATATCTCCTACGTAAGATGTTTCATTGACTCCTCCTTTCCAGCTGGCCAGGAGCCAGTTGTGAAACACTCCAATTACACCTCAGAACACAGTGTTCTTCATTCACACCAACTGAGCTATGCTAGCCTTCTAATTTTTGCCATCTCCTGGGGAGCTGCCCCAGTACCAGCATCACAGTGAAAGAGCTCAGAAAAACCTCTGGTACAGTTACAGTGCAGGAAGGAAACTCACACCCAAGAATAATAATAAAAAAAAAGTCATTTCTGTTTTTGTATTTTAAAACTAAAAATGCATGCATAAATCTAAAGTCTGCTGGATAGTATTTGTACATGAATACTTACATTAAAGTTCTATCAAGGAGAATAATCTGATTTGCAGATATTTTCCAATACCTATCAGCATTTCTATCCCATTCAGGAGAGAAAGTATATGCATTATTCAGCTAGCAAAACCTTTGCCACAGCCTCATTTGAATTACATCTTCTCCTGGTGGAATTTCATCTAGTCATAGAAGCCTCCACACCAAGGAGATGGTGACAGGTGAAGTTCTACCACATAACTGGGATCTGGCACCCAACCCAGTACACTGGTCCCCTCAGATAAGTGCCTTTAAGAAAAAGTTTCAATTCAAAGGTGAAATAGTTGAGACTGAAAAGCACAAATTGCAGCAAAGCCAACATGACCACGAGTTCTTTCTAAGTTGTACTGACGAAAAAGGGAAATGAAAAGAGGGCAACACATCCCTGAGGAGAGGGGAGAGCGTGCAGACAAGTTTGTTCACAGAAGGTGGAAAAAGGGCAGGCACGTGGAGACAAGAAAGCAAATCTAAGTTTGTGAAGGACATGCCTTCAGAGGTAAACCAATAATGAGCAGCTATCTTGAGCTCCTCATTCTGCTTGTGCTTAAAAAGTGACAGCCTAGTGTAATGTGATGGTGTTACCAGTGTTCATCATCACAAAGCTTAAATACTCAGGAAAACAAAATTAAAGTAAAATTCAGGCTTTGTTGCTCACTGTAAGAACCTCTGCTCTCTTTAGCTCATCAGAAGGAGACAGTCCGTGCCCTAGAGCTCCTGAAGGCCACGGTCACCACTGTGTCTGAGGAGTGCACCCAGCAGATATTGGCACTGCAAGAAAAGGAGAAAGTGGAAATAAATACTTTAAAGAGAAACAACATTTGTTAAAGTTCATTGACAACACGAAGGAAGAGAAGAGTTCTCTTCAAACTCAGGTAAATAATACAAGTCAAACATCTCAAATTCAGCCAGATCCATCTGATCTCTTACCTCCCAGGTGCTCATCCTTTGGTGCCAGAAGTGCTGGAGCTGGTAGTGAGCAGCTGGTATCGTAGTGATGCTGGATCTCAGCCAGCTCAAGAGCATTCCTGTTCCCTTAGGGCTGGCTGTGGTGCACTGTAGGCTCCTTAGTCATGGAGCTAGCACTTGTCAAACCTTGGAGACTTTGGTTTCACCAGCTAGATTGAAACGCCAAGAAATATTTCTTCCCTTTGCTGTCCTACAGATTCCTCTGGTTCCTCCACTCACTGGTATTTACAGGCCTCATGTAGAAATAAACAGCTTTAAGAAGCAACTGAAAATTTAAGAATAGTTTGCTTTTTTTAATATATTTTTTGGCATACATTTGTATTTCCTCGGAATAAGAGAAATCCAACTTCCAGTTTGGGCTATTTAAGTTTTGCAGTTTGCATGAAGGATGTTGGAAAGATAATAGTGCTAAAACCAGAACTCTGCTTTTGAGACAGCATTCAAGTGCTGTAACTGGGTTAGATGCACAAGGTTGGCTGGAGAGAGTCCAACGTTAATGATTTCATGACTGTATGAAGCTGCTGACTGGTTTGGTGGTGGCAGTGTGGTTGTGGCTGTGGCAGTATAGGGCCATAGGCAAAGCAGCACTGCTACAGAGGGCTTACGTTTTTGTGACACTAGCATAGCTTGCATTCTCACCAGAATCACTGGAGCTCTCCAAGGTCCCTGCTGGTATTTTTAGGAATGGGCTTACAATGGAGAAATGGTGTAACTCAACACAAAATGGATGTAATTCACTGAAAGGCAAAAACAGATAGAGCACTCTTCAGCACACTTCTTCAGAGCCTGAACCCTTCCAGCCTATTTTTATCCAACCAATTCTGTGATCCTTTCCTACAGTGCTACTTCTTGCCCACTCCTATGCTCCAGCTTTTCCCCCCCACTTGGCATCCCTCACACCACTCTGCTCCATAGCTCTGCTGCAGGCTCACCACGTCAGCCCAAGGCTTCCATTCACACAGGTGGAGCACTTGCAGCTGAGCGTAGCTGAGGAGTACACGTGCTAACTGCGGGAGCACGGCGCCCACAAACTGCTTCTAGCAAAACTGAATGAGATGCACAGCGAGCAGCTGGACGTGAAACAGCACCAGGTCCAAGGTGGGGAAAGGAGATCTCTGTAGGAACCTGTTCTGCCCAGAGGCCCAGTGAACACCCACAGTGCAGCACTGATATTTTAAGAATCAGATCATATATCACAATATATGATCTGATTCTTAAAATAAGTAAGCTAGATTTGTGAATAAAATATCTATTAAGCACATAGGGAAGGGATTAGGCTGGGCTGTGGTGGGCAGCTGGACTAGGTGATCTTAGTGGTCTTTTCCAACCATAGTAACTGTATGATTCCATACTTTAGCAAACGTTGACCGCAATTTTACTGTCATGAGTTTCCATCATGGTTTATGGTTTAAAGGTGGCAAGGGAGAAGAACAAGCAGCTTTTACCAAGGAAAAAGAGCAAGAGATGAGGCATGGAGGGGTCAGTGCAGGAAGTGGAGATGCAGAGAATGTCAAGAACTTGCTGAGGAAGCCACAGTCAGGTTGAGAAACCTGCTAAGTAGTGAACAGGCTTATCAGGAACAGCACTGAAAGGGCACAAAGAGGCAGGACAGACAACCTGTAAGGGCTATGGCAAGCAGTGAGTAAAGAAGGTAGGCTGTACTAGTAATAATCCCCTTCAGTACTTTTATGTCTCAACATTCCTCAGCTCTCCAAAAACAGCAGTAAAATCCTGTATGTGCTCAAAGATTGGTTCTGAAACAGAAAAGCAAACAGGACAGACAGCTGCAGGCAAAAAATCTGAGAAATAATTCCACCTCAAATTGAGACAAACAAGGTAGAGCAATTGAAAAGAAGTGCCTGCCTTTCATGCCAGCACTGAGCAATGAGGGTAACACTGAAGGTGGGCTGGATGCCCAGGGATACTTTCCAACATGGGCACTGAGTTAGCACACAGAAGCATAGTTATATAGAAAGGGTATCAAAATGCTTAAGTGTATAATTAAAGTCATCCCAAGTGATCACAAATTAACTTTCCCTAACATCTGTCTGAGTACTTAGTTCATTACATGCATGTTAAAAGACATCCTAGCAGAAGCAGAGAATGTTGAACAACTTGAGCAACAGATTCTCACCGTGGTACAAATGCTCAAGCATTCCTGCCACATACCACAGCACTGCAGGTGGCTGAATTGTGTTTCCAAGCAGAGAGGTGAATGCAGACGATCTGAAGGCAGCCTTCTGCAGGACTGATCCTGAGATCGATGGTCAGATGCTGGATACCTACATCAGCCTGGCTTACCAGGTCAGAAGAGAACACCCTGACCAAGAAGTCGTGCCTGTAGACACCGTGCTGGAGAGACTCTGTGCTGGAGATGTGAGACGAGTAGGGCCCTCACCCAGGAAGCACAACAGACTTTGAAGGAGAGTAAAGAGGCTTCCCATATTAAGAATAAAAAGCACGTCTGAACTACAGTTTTGGATACAAAGCTGAGTGTCAGAGCTACTGCACTGAATACCTCTTCCCATGCATGTAGAGACACACCTAATCACTAGTTGAGAGGATAGGTTACTTTGAGCTATCCTGCAAAAATTGATTGCATTTGTGAACTGGAAAGACATCACAGCATGCGTGACAGTACCACCAGGCGTATGAAGGCCCTGCAATTTCTGCCTCAATTACTGAAATTGGTGCTGCCTACCTCCAGCACAAATGGTAAAGTGTCAGAAAGGAACTACAAAAGCATTGAAAAGGGAGATGCATCATCTAGCTAGAAATCAGGTGTCCTAAATGCACATATCTCTGGGAGGAGTATTCTGAAAACAGCAGTTTTAACACAGTGAAATTCAGAGTAGCTACAAAGATGATTAAAACAGCTATCAAACATATTTTCTGTGAACATCCAATTTGCATAGCTCTTTAGGAAAGCACCCAATGGAGAGAAAGCACTGCACTACACTACCAAAAGCAGGACTGACTTGTTTTGCTTCACCTTGAGCACTACAGATTCCAAGAAGTTAAATACATTGCCCTGTAAACAGTGGTTCTTTCTTTTGACTATCCAGTTCCGTTGCCATCTTTCAAGTCCTAGCAATCTATCCCTCCAAGCCTTCAGTTTAGTCAACTAGAGTATCAAAGAAGTTGAACACCTCTCAATAGAAGAGAAAGAGTAGGGAATCTTACCTGGCCCTCTCACAGCAGGAGCCAGGCAGCTCCCTGTCATCTCTCCTTAAGTGCTCTTAGAAAAAGAGAGTTCTCACAGTGCTTCAGCAACAGAGAGGAAAGAAGCTGGAAGCTCTATTATTACTTCAGACCAAAATTCTCAAACCCTGGCATGCAAAGATCTGAGGGTGCACTAAGAAAAGCTGCACAATGGCAGAAAGAGCGTTTAAAAAAGACTTTATAATATGTCAGTTAAGACAACAAAGCTGCTTCCTCTCAAATACTAGAGGAAAAAGCTGTAATAATGGAATTTCGTTTTTAAACTTGAAAATGACTGACCTTTGCATTGGTAAGCTGCCTGCCAAACTAACTCACTCTTTTGGCCCTCATTTCCTTTAGTGTTGTGCAAAATTGGTTTAACTTGTAAGCACTGCTGCCAAAAGCTGGGGATGATTTCCAGGAGTCCTTGTTAACTGCACCATTTGGAGCTCCAATTCCAGACACTGGGAAGCTACACTGCACTTTTCAGTACGGAGTTCTTCCTCGCAGATCCAAAAACACAGAAAACTGTACTTAGTGGCTTTGGACCATTTCTAAATGCAAAGAAGAAAAAGCAGTTACTCCACTCCTTCAACGCAGTCATAGTGGGTGTATTGAGAAGAGGCACTGGTAAGATGTTTGGCTGAGCTGTGGCTGACCCCAGCTGGAAGCACCTGCCTTGTTCAGCCCCACTGTGATTCAAGGGCAACACAGAGCAGGAGCCTTCAGCCTTCCCTTCTACACAGAAAAATTAATCAATTTAAAGATTGATGTTTAAATCAAAATATCTATTTAAAAGCTCCAGTTTTTCCAAATCTAAGGTAGCAGCTAAAAATCAGAGGAGAGAGGGAAGAGGATGGATTTTTTTTCCCCCTAAAAATAAATAAGCAGTGTAATTACCTTACCTTGGGAGCAGCAAACTAGCTAAGTGAAAAGGAAGCCTGCTAGTATGTCAGACTGGAAAAAACACAGAACAATACACAGATGAATTCCATACAAGTTTGATGCCTCTTCCTCTGAAAATGGTGTCACTCTCTCCCAGCTTGTGAATTGCTTAGGAAATCCATCATTCTTTGCACCTTACAAATCCTCCAGTGTTGCTGACATTGCTCCTGGTGCACCTTCAGCTCACTGTAAGTGGTAAAACCACACACAAGGATTTCACTTGTCATCTCCCTTAACTGAAGGACCTAAGGGTTTATTTGGCACCACGGCTGGCATCAGGAAATACCTGCAGAAATGGAGGGCCCAAACATAGATAAGCATGGTGGCTTATCACTAGCTGTATCTCAGCCAGCCACCATCTTGCTCCTCCTCTTCAACAGGACAAGACCAGGGTCAAGGTAACAGGATGATCACATATGACTTACCAACAAGGGCAAAACAGACTAGACTCAGGTAAGATTAAGTTATTGGCAATTACATTGTAAGAACAGCAAGAGGAAGACAAGTCTAAAGACACCTTTCCTCCATTCCCCTCTTCTTCCAAAGCTTTAAGTCACTCCTTCATTCCCAAACTCTTCTACTCCCTTCACACTCCACAACACAGGAGGGTGGGCAGTGATATAGGCTGTGATCAGCCCCTAACACTTCATCCCAACTGCTTCCCCCCACACTGCCCAGTGGCATTCTGCTTCATGCGGTGCCCTCAGGCTGCAGGGGGACAGGCTGCTCCACCATGGGCCTCTCCTGGGCTGCAGGGAACTTCTACTCTGCTCCTAGAGCATCTCCTGCCCTCCTTCTGCACTGGCCTTGGGGTCTGCAGGATTGTTTCTCTCACACTTTCCTCATTACTCCCTCACACAGCTGCTGTGCAGTTTTTACAATTTCTTATGTTTGCATTGTGGTGCATTCCAGAAGGGCTCCCATTTGGCCAGTGGTGGCTCCATGTTGTAACTGGCTAGAACAGGCTCTGCCTGACACAAGGGTACCCTCATTACCAAAGCTTTGCCACATAAACCAATTATACACAATTAAGTCAATATACCATGTCTTAGACAGAAAATTTAACCTCTCAGATGGTCCTAAATTACTGCGTGTTAACTCCCCAGCAGCTGCTGCAACTACGAATTGCTCTTGACACTGCAGAGCGGACTCGCAAAGCATGACAAGATCCCAAGCTTTGAAGACCCTGCTCTACAAAAAATATACAGCTGTATCAAGGACGATCATCTTATAAGGCAGCCCATAACTTCTCAATTGAGCAAACAAATGGTTAAGATGAAGAGCACCAACACAAGTGTCTATTAGGAACATTCTGAAAACACAGCCGACACCTGGTAACCTCTCAACTCACTGGAATAAGCAGCATTAGCATCATACAGAATACACATCACATTTTATTTTACAAAGCTGTAAAAGTATTCAGAGAGAAGATACAAAAATAATATATAATAATGGATGGTGAGATCCAGCAGGCTGGCACAACAGCCACAGCACAACCTGAATCAATTCATGCCTGTGCCAACTGCTAATTGCCCCAGTAGTTGCATGTGGAAAACCATCACATGGAACAACCTAAAGCTAGCTACTGCAAAGCAGGCCATGTTTGCACCCCTGGGACATGCCCACTGCCAGAGGGAAATGTTCACTTGCAGGGAATCACTTTATTCCCACTCACAGCAATGGGAATCAGCAGCTTCCTGTACTCCAGAGGGAGGTGACGCTCCACCAGCACGTGCAATGGCATCTTGTCTGTCACCAGCCCTTGCCTTTGTTCAGAAAAGAGAGCAGAGAAGAAACAGAATTGTTAGCAAGAGTTTCCAATAAACTTAATACCAGAGTAAAGTTTTTTAAGTTTCCTTGCAGTGACATTTCTGCATTTAGCACCTGAAATGCAGAGGCTGTGGCTGTTTGCACAGAAAAGCCATCTTCTTTATTTGCACACAACCTTCCCACATGATGTGTTTGGTCCCATATATGGTGCAGCTCCACACAGAGGTATGTTCTTTCCACAGTGAAAGCCAGCACACTGAGCTGCACCAAAGTGGTTCATTCCGTTTTACGGTCATGGGATAAGTTCTACCATTTAAGGACATGCATAGAATTACCCAACAGAAGCAAACATCCCATTGTCCAGCAGACTTTTTTTTTTGAACATGCCATTCACAGCTCAGAAGTGGTTGGCATTTTAAAACTGTGTAGACGAGTGTTGTTTTCTAGTAACACCATTTAGCTGACTGGCCTGAAAAAAAATAAATCACCATCTCTCAGTCTCTCACAGAAAGAAGAAAGCAGCCTTTATCCATGCTTTCTTTGTGGAAAGAGCAGAAATGCTGTTCTTGTTCATTAACTGGCAACAATTCCTAATCTCTTTATGAGGCAGTGGAAAGGCATAAAGACACTGGGAAAGAGATAAAACAAGCATACAGAATCCTCCAATCTGGCCAACTGAGCCATCATGCCTCCTGGCCTGCTTTACTAATTTCAGTACACAGCTGTCAGGTGGGCAAATGAATTCTCTGGACAGCAAGAGATCCTTCTTTTTAAGCAGCAGCAGCATCAGCTCCTGGGACTCCGGCCCACACAAAACTATTTACTTTAATCCCTCCAATAACTTTTAACATTACATCTGAAAAGCATTCTTCCAGAGGAAACTAGGGATAACAATGTCCACGACTTCAAACGAGGAGCGGGAAATGCTTTCAGGCCTCAGTTTTACAGAGGGCTCCCGACCCAAGAACAGAACCCTTGTATTTCGGTTGCAGGACGTTAGTCCAGACACAAGATGGGGCAACTAAGGAAGCCCAAAGCGAAGGGACTCTGAGAACAGCAGAGTCAGGATGCAGGCCCTCTGTGGGTTCTTGTAGCAGCAAGAAGAGGAACACTTGTCAGGAGAGTCAGGCCAGAGTCCTTTTCCTGCTTTGGCAAGGAAGCAGGAATTTGTACTCTATTAAAGATTCTGCAGAAGCAGGAAGAGTGTGATTTTGTTCGGAGGAGCAAGATCAGAAAGGGACAGCAGGGACTGTGCATACACACTATTTCAGTTGCAAGGGCTCTCAGGGATGCAAGCAGCACAGCCTACCCTTGCACTTAATGTTATTGTCCTCTACTTTCTACCCACACTTTTTCTATCTCAGCCCTATCCGTTCCACCCTTGCACACATTCTTGCTACCTGTTTGTCAGACTCCTTCACTCCCAACCCCTCACTACTTCTTCCTGCCCTCCACTACCTTGGCCCTAAAGTATAGAAATCCAAGTCCATAAACATTTTTGGGGGGACAAAAAGCCAAGCTGCATCAAGGAGAGCAAATCACCAGTTATCATACTTACAGCAGAAACACTGCTAGTGTGCACACCCAGGCAGTGACAGTCTTACTGGGCTATCAGCACAACACAGACCACCAATACAGGTCAACAACACCTCTCCTTTACCTTCTCATGAGGACTTCCACATCAGCCATCTCCACTGTCTTTCTCCCTGCATGTTGGCTGTAAGCTTCCAGATCACTGCTAACCTGCTTGAAGTATCTCTCAGAGCTGAAGAATTGAAGGAAATAAAATCAGGCTGTGCGGTGTACTAACACACAGTGCTTGCCCACTTCTGTGGGACAAGCTGTACTGCAGCTGCTCTCTATGCAGGTCACAGCCTGCCAGGGAAAACTGTGGGGAAGAAACACAACCCTGGGAATGAAGTACTGCATCTCAGCCCAGACTTTCTGGACCACCAAACAGTAACTCTGAACGTGCCAAGATAGCTGTGAAACAGCTGCACATTTGACAAGCAGAATCCTTCCCAAAACTCCCACGCATGGAAGAACAGGAGTTAACTGATAGTCTCATCTTTAACATGGATTTATTAGGCTCTTACTGTGTACAGTGTTGGAACAATCCCCAGATTTTACTCAGGAACATAATTTATAGATACCAAAAGCTGAGAAAGCCTGGAGCTGTAATACTGCACAGCAGGAACAGTTTCACCTTGCTCAGCCTAACACAGTGCCCATTCTCCAGAGCCATCCTGCTCAGAGTGCCAGTGATACAGTGTGCTTTTAGCTAGAGAAGACTGCACAGTGCAGTTTGTCCCAGCTGGGACAAATGTCAGAAGCTGCTGCAAGGCAGTGCTGTTCACTGATAGCCATGCAGCAGCCAAGAGCACCTAGCACATTTCTGTCCTCATTTTCACCACACCTCCTGCAGACTTCCCACCATCTGAGAAGTGAAGGGCCAAGGGAGAGCTGTCAACTTGTCAGCAAGTCTCAGAGAATTTGCAATTACAGGAGAATCAAAAAAAACGGAGAAAAGAGTAGGAGGAGCAGTTTGCTGCTACTTACCATTTTTCAACAATTTTATAGGCATCTCTGGTCACTGGCATCTTCACATAATGGCTAAATATCTGCTTTATCAAACTGCTTGCTATTCCAGGCTCACGTGTTTTCCTCTGTGCTGCTCCTGAGCTCTTTGGAACCGGCTTAGCCTGCACTGGCTGTGGGGGCAACCTTTGAGAGAAAATCCACACATCAAGTGAACAAACACAGGCAGTAGGTGCAACCAGAGAACCAAGTTCAAGCAAATCTTATGCTGAATTTGAAGGAATTAAGAGCTTGTGGTAGTTCTTTCTCACTCCTAACTGAGGAAAACTCTCATGCCCACAAATGACAGATTCTATGAACTGGCCATGTGGCATTCCAGCCTCGGGAGAAAGGCTTGAGTTTTCTGAAACAAGGGTGCTAGCACAGCAAATAGCCAGCAAGCTATAGTTCTCTCTAATATATAAACGCATCTGTGCTACAGCTCCCTGTAGTTTTCACTTTCCAGGAGTGGAAAAAGTTTGAGGTACCCCTAGGCTGCCTCTGTACCTGCAGACAGGAGAGTAGTCTGCAGGGTACAGTGCACTGTTCTAGGCGGTGGACAATACACACCTGAAGTTCCTCCTCTGACTCATAAAAACATGTTCAGAAAAACTTTTACGTTCTTAGGAATGTTTTATTTGGCCTTCTGCATTCCTTCTCCCTTAAGCAAATATTTTTCAAGTCCCAAATGAGACTACTACTGCTTTCCTATCTAAAAAAGAAAATCTGTAACAGAAAAGGGAAGCTCCTAATTTCACTCAGTAGAAAAGCAAGAAACAGAGAAAACCCTGAATCTCAGACCAACACACGTCAGACAGCTAACAAGAAAGCAGCACTACAAGCTCTCCACTCTTGCTACTTGCATTCCCCAGACACACTTCTATCAAACCACTGCTGAAGGCTGCTTATACTTACTCAGGAGCAGCAGATTTTACAGGACGTGGAGGTGACGGCACCGGACGCGGTCTGTAAGCTGCAGCACAGACAAACTTGGGTGTCTTCATGGAGACTTCTACAGAAAAAAAAAAAAAAACCGAAAAGGTAACAGCTACCCGAGGAACTGAAATCTATTTTTCAAGTCCCTGCAGCAAGCAACACTGTAGCAGTAGACAGAAATCCAGCCAGCTTTCCACTGATCTGGTCTGGGGCCATGCTGCCTGCACTCAGGCTGTGGCTCCACAGAGCCAGCAGAACCACCAAGCTGCAGTTGTAGCTGCTCATCTCCTGCCTCACACACTGGTGGTTTCCCCACTGCAGCAGGCTGGGCAGGGCCTACAATGCACACTGGGGCTGATGCTTCCACTGACTTCAACTGACAACAATTTGCAGCCTCTTTTCCCAGAGAAATTCAAAGCGTGAAAGCTACTGATTTAACAGGGTGGCAGTGAGGTATCAAATTCTCCTGAGCAGAGGGATGTGTGGAGCAAGAAAGTCACCAGATGAAGGTGAGTCCATGAGCATCTCCCACATTCAGGTTTTAGGAATTCCCCTCGGCTAAGGCTCAGGATGCAGTCAGGATCTTGCCTTTTCTTGGCCTGTGCACCATCTATTTCAGTTCCCTCCAAGCCTAACCTGTATCCTCCAGCTTCACTCTTAAATTCTTTTAGTTTGTAACAAGGACAGCAGGAAAGAAAATCTTAACAGAACTGAAATACTATCAGCTTCCTGTCTAGGAGTGGTCAGAGAGGACTTCTTGCCTACCAGTTTCCCTCACAAGCCAAGCAGAGCCCAAGAATCCAGCATATCTGATAACTGTATTTCATCACCCTCCCTAGGAGGCTATAGCACCTGTCCAGTGACAGCAGACAAGCCCCCCTACCTCAGCTTTCCTTACGGAAGGAGTGTTTCAGATCTATTACCATCTTGTAATCACAGCTGAGTTTCCTCACAATGCCTAAAAATCCTGGCAACAGGACTCCTTCAGAATGCCCTTAGTTCAATTTTTCAGTTCAGGATAACATTACACATTGAAAGAGCTCAAGGGAGCACTGAGTTACACTACGGGCATTCTCAAACACGGCCTTGACTGAACTACGATCTTCCAAATGGTATGAAAACCTCCTGGAACAATGGAGCAGACTGATAAAGTATCTGGAGAGCTGCTAAGAAACAGATACTTACTCTCAGCTTTCTGGAAAAATCTATCTACACTTTCAGTTAACTAGAAAGGAAATCCGTAACCACACACAGAAAGCATGAGGTCCACAAATGGCTCTGAAAAAGCAGCTCAATGCTAGGATACTAATCTCAGCACGAAGACTGGAGTCAGGAAAGTCGTAGGAGTGAGGTGGAAGATTCATGTCACTGTATAAAACCACACTGCACTCAGTACTGTACAAAGTGTGTCCTTCCACTACCTAACCTCAAAAAGCACAAGGTTATCACTGTCTCTGTAACAGTCTATACTTCCCACTAGCCCTAGGAATATCAGTCAATAGCTTCACATGGACTATCCTAGGGACTAAGCAGCTGGTCACATTACTAATCAACGCGTTGATAGATATCAGGGGATTCTTCAACTGCCTTCTACTACTACTGCAGATTTTTTCTTACCTTCACTCTCATGGTCTTCTATTTCACTTTCATCATCAACAGACTCCTCCTCAGCAGCATCCATTTCTCCTGCAATGGTCTTATGTTCCATTCCACCTGTTTGCTCAGCAGCTTCTTTTAATGGCTTTGCTCGAGACGTCTCAAAGGAGTAAGAAGCACGAGAATGCCCGCTCAGACTTCCAGCTCTAACACTTCCAGCCATCTCCAGTTCTAGATTTCCAAAACAGGAACAATCCATTACTGTAACAAGCATCATAGCCAAAGTTTCAGAAAATTAAACCCAACTTTAGAACCCTGAAGTAACCGCCTATTACATTCAGACTTCCAAGGATCAGAATGTTATTAAGCTAGGCAGCTAAAGCACTGATGAATCCTTGTAAGTTAAGAAAATTAACCTGGCAGATTTAGATTTGCCAAAACATTTTTTGCATATCTTTCCCAGACTCAAACTCCCACCAGTACATTACAATTAAAGAAGCTTTCAGCAATTATTTACTTCCAGTCACTATTACCAAGAAAATTTTGCTTTCTACTTGAGCAGTAATGCAGTCTTTCAGCTGAAACATCAGAATTAGCAGGCCGTATGTTTGGCTTTTTCCCCCCAGCATTTAGCCCAGACTGCAGAATGTGGAGAGTTAACAAGCACGTCTCCAAGCAAGGCAGCCTGAGGTACCAGTGCTATTGGTCTCACCAGTTTCAGGAGGGTCTTGGCGTTCAAAGTCTTCTGCTATTCCTCCTCCTTTTGGAGGGGTCATTTCCATTTCAACTCCAGCATCCTGTGCCACTGTTAGCTGTGATTCTGCTTTTCTTGACAGTTTCTTCTCCGAATGTTCAGAATACTCAGCATCTGCACGGTGCTCTGTAGCTAAAATAGGAAATTCTACCATCAGTAGACCTCAAACAGCTACCTAATCTTCTGGATGGCAAAGAAGAGCTCTACCTATTAACAGCTAGAAATTGAGAGCATTAATGCTGCCCCCAGTATCTTCTTATACTTCCAGTTTTCCTGATAGGATAAATAAGAAAGCAGAGGGAAAAACACACACAAGAAAGTGCTCTTGCTTTACTTGAAACAGTTTAGAGTTTACACTGCATCTTAGGAATCAGCTGGAAAAGTCCTTGCATGTGTTCTTTCAGTTTGTACTGGGGGGCTGTCACTAGCTGCCTTTGGTAAAACAGAACTACATCATTACTAACTTTTGATGATAACGGCTTGCAAATTCCAGCATCTTTGAGACATGCTCTCTCTCCTTCCTTTTCTTGTCACTTGATTCAGACCTCTCTTTCACGCTCTCCTCACTTTCTTCCATGTTAGCAATCCATTTGTCCTAGAAGTCCCTAGTACTGATCTCTTCAGAGCAATTCACCTTTTCTGTTCATCTCTTCTGTTGTTCTTTCAAAAACAACTTTTCCCATCAAATCTGCCAGCTGCAAATCTCCAGAAGCAGATTACAATGCAATTATCCACCAGGCATTAAGTAATTTCTAAGCTTCTCATGGTAAGAACTCCATCCCTCATTCGAGTAGTACAGAGTACACCAACCCTTCTTTACCTGTTATTTACCTGGCCCTTTCAACAAAGGATCATAAATAAATAAACCCTACATGAAAAAGAAATATCAGCTGTCTGTGTTTAAATGTGAACTTATGCTTTCCATGAAGAACTGCACAAAACTACTCACTACAGCAGACCCTAGCCTGACTAGGCATCCTAGAGTCATTAAGCAGAAAATGTAATGGTAACAGCCATGCCTTGGGGTCTGCTCTGTGCAGAACGAGGGAAACACGCTCCTATTTACACAGCCAGGATACAGTTCAACAAAAGGTCATTAGGACAATTAAGGGACTGGAGCATCTTTCCTATGATAAAAGGCTGAGAGCTGGGACTGTTCTCTCCCTCTGCACATCAGGAAATACTTCTGTACTGCATAGGTGACAGAGCACTGGCACAGGCTGCCCAGAGAACTTGTGTAATCTCTATCACTGGAGATCTTCAACAACTGCTTGATGTGGTCCTGGGCACCATCTCAGAGTGACTCTGCTGGAGCAGGGGTGGCACAAGGTGACCTCCAGAGCTCCATGCTGTAATGCAACAGAAAGCACAGCAATGATAGTGGGGGAGTAAAGCTCTAAGCTGCAGTAAGTGAGGATAAGCCCAAATGCAGCAGATACAGAAACAAAGGAAAAAGTCTGCTTACCTATAGGAGGCCTCAGGTAAGCAAGGAATCTCTAGCAAGATACCCATACTGCCACTGCCAACCCTCAAATGAGGTATGGGAAGGAGTGGATCCTGACTCCACCCCTTCCAGTCATTCAGGCACACTGAGTGCACCAGAGCTCCCCTGGGTTGGCCCTGCCTTCTCACCAGGTGCTCCATCACTGCTTCAAGCTGTAGCAGAAATGCTGAGTCACACCTGCCAACCCAGTCATCCTGTGATTTCACATAGTACCTGCAACCCCCAGTTCCCAACCCATAGTACTCACCACCAACCATTTCTTCTGAATCAGAGAACTGTTCAATTGGATCGTTCCCAGCAGAATGACCTTCTCCCTGCTTTGCAGGTGTTTTTTGAGCTATCCCAACAACATGTTTACAATCAGCTATTAAGTCTTTTTCAGAAAATCTCTGGGTCCTTCCCTCATCCACACCCACACCAGATACCAGGCCCTCCAGCTTTGCTTTCTCATGAGCAGGATATGAAGTGCTGCTTCTTTGTACAGAAGTTTTTGACTCTGCTAGCTGTGATTCAAGGGGAAGAGGGTTCTGTTCACCAAACTGAGGCTCAACAAAGAGCTCTGTATTATTCAGCATGACTTCTTCCGTTTCCATTGTAGTTGTTCCAGTCACAGATGTTGTATGCAAATCCACAAGACAGTCCTGTGCTGTTTAGAAAAACAAGTTTTATGTGAAAAAAATAACAAAAAACCAAAAACAAACTCATTGAAAGTTATAAGGACACATTACCAGGACTTACATAATTCAAAAATCTAAGTCATTCAACCAATGCATTCATCCACAGCAAATTGAACTGTGAAACTCTACCACCACTCCTCAGCAGCCTGAGCCAAACCACCTCCCCAGTACCTGCAGTTATGAACACAGTCCCACGCAGTATACAATTTGTGTGGTGTCTGTAACCCAGCTGAGCAGAGGACATTGAAAACGCACAAAATCAAGGCAACTGCGGGCCAACTCTGCCCTCCCAAATCACACCAGATTTCTGTGAACAAGTTAGTAGCCTCTAAATGCTAAAGTACAGGCCACACTTCAGCAACTGCTACTAAAAGTCACATTATACAAGGCCCTCTGTCCCAAAAAACAGAAGTAACAACACAAAAGAAACCTTTTCTCTGCAGCATGTTCTGTTCCACTCCTCCTTCAAAAGCAGCAATGTCAATAGCTTTGCGGTTCTGCGGCCTCCTGAGTAAGCCTCTTTTTTCAACAGTGTCTGGTGCAATCAGGGAACCAACTGACATGCGAAGAGATCTGTAAGAAGAGGAAGCCAGAAACTGTTTTCCAAGCCTACACACTCCTCATTTGCTCTCAGGTTACAGGCAGGGGGCTACTAACAAGGTACTTCAGAAAATCCTCAGCTAGAAAGGCAGAGTAGTCTTCTTTAAGCAAAAGGTCTAACTTGTAATTGTTATCTGACACTGGAGTACACCCACAGGAAACAGATTGGTTTTACAGCCTACCTAGTGAGGACTGCAGCAACGTATCTGGCAAAAGGTTCAGAAATCGTTAAAAAAAATAGAAATAACATGGCAAACAAGTGTTTGAGAGTAAACTCTAGATCACAGTGAGGAGGTAGGAGGATTGTGAGAGAGTGTAAGAAGCTGCTGAGTATCAGTAATGACAGCAAACTACAGCTACCAACGCCATCAACTTTTTGAGGTAGGAGCAAAGATAGCAATAAATAAATATGGGGGGAGAAAGTGTTATGTGAATGTACATATTTTATATCTATCATATTTGTATATATAGTGCAGCCAGGTCAGCTATGTCTTGTCCTTCTTCCTAGGCAGGCCTATCAAAAGGGAGATTCAGGATAAAAAGATAGCAAGCAAGGTATTCAGCCTTATGATTCACTTTACCCGGAACAACGAGCAAGGACTGCAGTGAGAAACATGAACAGCTGCTAATTATGGCTGGGATCATTAGCAAAGTACAAGTTTAACAGAAGAAGCAAAATTCTTGATGTGCCAAAAAGCTTTTTAAGTCCAGAGAAGTGAGTCTGAAGTCTGCACTGGTGTAACTGATGTGATGAATCAATTAACAGATAGAGATGATATTCTAAGGTATATTATGCACTAATTTACTATGAGAAAGAAAGGGAAAAAAAGGAATGGGCCTACAAAGCAAAGAAGGGACATGGCACCTGTACAGAAAGGCAGAAGTACACGCCAGACCTGCTGGGGCATGCAGTACACAACCACAAATTTGGGAGAATACAAAGCATGCAGCACAACACTTCCACTCTAGTAATAAAATATGAGAGATGAGTGTGTTATTACTAACACAGTTCTTTACTGTAAATCCAACTATCTATAACGCTGCTCACAGCTACAGTGGTTATGAATCAAAGCAACCAGAAGTTAAAGCATTTTTTCTTTAAACTCACCGAGCCAAAGTGCTGTCCAATGTTGAACGAGCTTAAAAAATAAAAATAAAAAAGAAGTTGGCAACCCATTAGTTAAAGCAAGCCTGCAGAGCAGTGGTCTTGCTCACATTAGTAAACACTAGAGCACATCCTCTGCTTCAACAGAATCAGAATGTTTAAGAAATATGAACACATTCATATCAGACATTGGACTAAAGAAAAGGAAGTCAATTTCAGGGGAGACAGCATGGGATTCAGCTCCAGATTAGGAGCTGAACACAAATGTCCACGTTTCCATTACGGTCAAACATAATTCACCAGCTACACACATCTGTTCTGGGATGAGCTGAATCACTCCCCAGATTCCAGTGGGTAGATCTCATTTAAACTTTAAGAGTAATTTAGCTACCTAGTGCACGTGCAGGCCCACAGATTCAGAGATCTGTAAGTTGGAGCTGATTCCCACATTTGAATTCTACTCCAGATGGTACTGCTAACAGAATACATAAACTAAGGTGAGGTGTTATAACCTCCTGTCTCTGCAAAACTGCAACTAAAAGAAAAGTGTATTCACAAACTTTACATTAAGGGAAAAAATATTCTAACATAAAATATTATTGCTTCTGTAAAATTCCAAGACACATTTTCCTCAGACAAGGATTGCATAACCTACGTGACATAACTACAACAAAATCTGTACTTTTTTAAAGATCCTGTAATGTGGAAGAGACAGGGATTGCTTCCTTTGCAGATGCTTCAAAACTCAAAAGAGCACCAAGTTGAAAAAAAGAATCAAGAAGTCACATACAGTTAGGACAGAGCCTGCTACTCAGATTAAAAATGGCTACTTAACTTCCCCTTCTTTCCTCTTTGTACAAGAGGAAGCAGTCTTGCTTCCAAACATAGAACTGCCCAGCTGAGAAGTTACTATGTGCTAAATTGCAGTATATCACTCAACAGCAAATGCAGAGCCTCACCCTGGTTCTGAGGAAGTCGTTTGTCTGCTGCTCTCTCAAATTCAGAGACGCTGAGTTTCTTTCTCTTCTTAGGCACTTGGAAGGTAGTGACAGATGCATCATCAGGAGCAAGGTCTGGCAGTTGCAGTTCCACCCTACCAAAACAAACCTAACCTTTAATAAAGGACATCATTATTCAGCTACGTTATCTGTAATGTTGCTGGAAAATAAATGGAAATCATTTGTCCTTACTGTAGCAGAAATAATGAACTAATCAATGATTAGCTCAGCAAATGTGGGAGAATATTGCTCTTGCCTACTAAAACAAGGTAAGAGAAACAAAAGTGCGTATTCAGAAAGATTGGGATGAGGAACTTCAGGCTACAGTAGGAGCTTGGGCTCCCAAAACATTCCAAAGGTTTCTTCACTTAACAGCACACAGAAAGGCAAAAAAATAAAAATAAAAATAAAGTCTACATTTTAACTTCAAAAACTAGCTGACATACAGAACGTAAGTCTGCAGACATCCAACCACCTGATATTTTAAGGCAGGCCGATGAGACATACGTTTGAAGACGTGCAGGAACTACAACAAGCAAACTGAAGAAGGGCCTGAGATAACACTGCTCATCTGGTTTGATTTTTAAAAAAGAAATAAACAAGTTATGACCCTCCCAGCAAACTCAGACCTCCTCTGTGAAAAGAGCTGAATGACCAAAGTTCGCTTAATATTTTACAGGACCTTTTTAAAGTTGTTTACTGCCCGTACACAAGTTTAGCTATAAAAATCACACTATTTATAACAGGTTACTCTATTTTGCAGTAAACAAAAATGCATATGATTGAATGAAGTGGTCAGAGCAAATTAATACCAGCCAGTGCTAGCAGCTTTGCTCGGTTTCATGAAGTGGAAGGCTCAGGCTTATTAACATAATAAATGGAAGCTGAGCATGAACAAAAGCACTTAAACCCCTCTCTCCTTACAGGAGAGCAGGTAGCCCACAGCAGCCCAGTACAGGGACAATGAAGAAGTAACACTGTAAAATAAAAAACCAACAGCAACCTGTCTTTTGAATATAAGACATAGTAATCAGACATCTCCACACCTCACATCCCAGCATTTTCAGCATTCAGCCTGTAGGCTTGCAAAGATCCAAGAGCTTCTACTGTCTTATCTATTACAGAAAATTAAGCAGACCAGCAAGCACTTCCACTGTAAAATAAGTCTGCATTTAAAAAGGAGGACTAGTGCAAACCCAAGGTATCTAATATTCACTCCCTCATTCCCAGCAATTCTTTCTGTATTTTTAAAGCTGGAAAGGTAATTTCTGAAAATCTTGCATGACAATACAAACTGAACATTGCTGAAAAAGAAACTCTGCTCCTCAGTGTTATCAGAAAAGAAACTGCAGCTGTACCTGGTAGTGTAAAAAAAAAAAAAAGTACTTACGTGCTCGAAGTCTTCTGAGATGGAGGCTCTGGTTGAACATCTTCTCTTTCTTCACGCTGAACCTTCTGAAGAGCCAGAGGTGACACTTGTGGTTCTGCCAACAAAGCCAAACATTTTGGTTTCCACACCTCAAACTGGCAACAGTGTCAAAATGCAGCCTGGGACTCTTCAGGCTGAGTGGGAATCTCATAACTAGTTATCTAAAATGCAAGAGTCAAACCAGTTTGTGGCAGACTCTTCTCAGTGCTGTGCAGCAACAGAACAAGGGGCAATGGGCAGAATCTGGAACATGGGAAGTTCTACACTAATACAAAGAACTTCTTTAATGTGAGGCCAACAGAGTGCTGGAACAGGCTACCCAAAGAGGTGGAGAAGTCTCTTTCTCTGAAAATATTCAAGACTAGTCTGGAGGTCCTCTCCAATCCCCACAATAATGTGATTCTGTGAAAGTATCAAATACATACTATGCTCTTAAAATTACATTTCTTAATGGGTTCAAAGATCAAGTGCAAAAAATCTGGATTTCCCTCCTAGGAGGGCTGTCATGTAGGCTGACAAATGAACACTGACAAATGGCAGCATCACTGTTCCATCATCTGCAGAGCTCTGGTTTGACACAGTGAGCAGCAAACACCTCTGTACCTCGCACACCTTCCCACAGCAGAAGGCAGTGCCAGGGCTACTGGCTTGTCTGCCAGGGCAAAAAAAAAACAACGAAAAGAATCTTCAAGTTTCACCAATGCAAGACCTGGTGCTTGAAGCCACATGGCATAACCTTGTGCAGCCACCATTTGCTGCATTTCTACTCTACGCTTCGCTGAGAAAGAACAAGGCTCTGCTTACGGTTCTGGATGATCCTCCGTAGCATGTGGCGCGGCGTGGCACTGTCCAGCTCAGACAAGGCATTGGACCTGCGCCTCAGCAGGGCGCTGCCGCCAGCCTTGTTCTCCTTCCCTGAGCCACTCCTTCCAACCTGAGAACAGACACCAAAGACACACAGCTCAACATCCTGTGGCCACAAACAGGGCTGAATCATAGAACGGCCTGGGTTGAAAAGGACCACAATGATCATCTGGTTTCGACCCCCCTTCCTATGTGCAGGGTCACCAACCACTAGAGCAGGCTGCCCAGAGCCACATCCAGCCTAGGTTTGAATACTTCCAGGGATGGGGCATCTACAACCTCTTTGGGCAACCTGTTCCAGTGTGCAGCCACCCTTTGTGTGAAAAACTTCCTTCTAATCCCTAACCTAAACCTCCCCCATCTCAGTTTAAGACCATTCCCCCTTGAACTATCACTATCCACCCTCATAAGCAGCCGTTCCCCCTCCTGTTTATACACTCCCTTCAGGTAGTGGAAGGCTGCACTGAGGTCTCCCCAGAGTCTTCTCTTCTCCAAGCTAAACAATTGCAGTTATCTCAACCTTTCCTCACAGGAGAGATGCTCCAGCCCTCTGATCAAATCAGTAGCCCTCCTCTGGACCCGCTCCAAGAGCTCCACATCCTTCTTGTACTGGGGGCCCCAGGCCTAGACACAGTACTCTAGCGCTAGAACTCTAGCATTGAAACCGTTCACCTACATTCAAACTAAAGCTAAAGCTAGCTTAGAGTACACCTCACCCAGCTTCCCACGAGGAAACCGCGCGATTTTGCTTTGCAACGTTCTAATTTGATGACAATCCCCTCCCTCGAGGCGAGGTTCGGCCTAACTGTCCTCACAGACAACACACAGACAAAAGCCCCGAACTCAGCTCACCCCACCCCCACAACCGCCCAGAAAGGGAGAAATAAAGAGCCCCTCCCGTACCACAGAGGAGGCGACGAGCTCCCGCTCCCTCAGCCGAGCCCGGTGCCTCGGAGACGCCCTTACGGCAGCACTCGGTGTGCGTGCTGCCCCGCGACCGGCTCGGGTCCCGGCCCCGCCGGCCATGGTGGAGATATCGGACAACCGACGCGTCGAAAAACGCGCGCGCAGGGCGTAGTCTCGCGAGACTTCGCGAAACCTCGCTGCGCCCGTCGGGAACGGTAGTTTTGAAGCGCAGCGCAGTGTGGGGCGCGTAGTTCCGGCGCAGCTCTGAGGCAGCGCTCGGCCTCCCGCTCCCCGCGCTGCATTGTGGGCCGCGTAGTTCCGGTGCGGCCCGGGCGGGCGGCGTTGGCGAGCGGCGAGAGGCCGCGGTTGGCCTTGTGGGAGCTGTAGTCCGGCGGGGGGCCCGCGCCCGCGCCCCGAGGGACCCCCGCCATGCCGGGCTTCACCTGCTGCGTGCCGGGCTGCTACAACAACTCGCACCGCGACAAGGCGCTCCACTTCTACACCTTCCCCAAGGACGAGGAGCTGAGGCGCCTCTGGCTGAAGAACGTCTCCCGGGCGGGCGTCAGCGGCTGCTTCAGCACCTTCCAACCCACCACCGGCCACCGGGTCTGCAGCGAGCACTTCCAGGGCGGCCGCAAGTCCTACCTGGTGCGGGTGCCCACCATCTTCCCGCTGCGCGGCGTCAACGAACGCAAAGCAGCGCGGGCCGCCCGCCGCCCCCGCCCCGCCGCTGCCGCCGCCGCCGCCGCCGCCCCGCAGGGCCCCGGCCCCGCCGCTGAGGCCCCGGTAGGGGGCGCGGCCGAGGACGTGAAGCCCATCGACCTGACGGTGCAGGTGGAGCTCGGGGCTGCCGCCGCCGCCGCCGGGCCCAGCCCCTGCTGGCTGCCGGTGGGTCAGGAGGGCCCGGTGGAAGGTGGCCCACCGGACCATTCGTACTCCTTGTCGTCCGGCACCACGTCGGAGGAGCTGCTGAGGAAGCTGAACGAGCAGCGTGACATCATCGCTCTGCTGGAGGTAAAGATGAAGGAGATGAAGGGCAGCATCCGCCGCCTGCGCCTGGCCGAGGCCCAGCTCCGCGAGGAGATCCGAGAGAAGGACCGGCTGCTCCACGCCGCCAGCGTCGGGACCCGAAAGCGCCACGGGCTTTGAGGGCGGCCGACGCCTCCCGGGGCATGGCCAGGCCCTGCTTGAACCCTGAGCCTCCATCACCCCGGGATAGAGCGGCCACGGGCCATGGCCCTGCTCGCCCCCATACAAATCCACCAGATTCAGGAGATGCCGAGGAGCACTGTTACAAACACAGCGTTCTCTTGGAGACACCTCTGGCCTATGCCAGGTCCGCTGGCATCCTCTGTGTAGTTTGAAATTGTTCTCATTTAGGGCATTGGGACCCCATGTCACCACTAAGTGGATGTAGGGTGTTGGTTTTCAGCAAATAAACTGCGCTAAGTGAGGTGGCAGGAACACTACCCCCTGGAGAAGGCACATCTGAAAGCATGGTTGCCACTGTACCCATCATAGGAATGAACAATGATGTTTTGCTTGGCCTTGATTAGCAAAGGCATGAGGAAAGCTTTAGAAACCCTCTCAGGGTGATGTGTTTCTTCAGTAAATTACTGATGCCATAAAAGACTGCTATTTCTAGTGTGAAAAAGAATCCTGAAACTTAAGAGTGTTCTTATAGGCTTCGCTTTCTCAGCAGTACATACATATTTGTTACAGTTGTCTCTGCTCTTGACACTAGCAAGGATTGTGACCTGGTACAAAGGACCTGGTGGTATTTGGTGTCTGTAGTTTATCCCAGTGGCTTAAGAACTCCCTCTTGTGAAACACAGGCTTTGGAACACATTGGAATTTAAATCCTTGGCTTTCGTTCAGCGATCTGGGGTGAAGCCAAAGTCAAGCAAATGTATCTGCAGTGGTTGCGAACCCTTGCTGTTTAATCCTAACCTAGTTGGCATGACTAATAATCTGTACCTTAGGTAAGACCTTAACGAAATGTGCTTGCGTGTTTTAAACCAAGATTTAAAAGTATTGTTAACAAATTTACGTGGAATGATTGTGTAGTTTCTGTTTCTAGCCAGCGTTAGTCCCCTCACATTCAGCGACAGGAACCCAAGTGGAAGTTGGCCAGGAGGCTGTGGAATGAGGAGCGTGAGGCGATGAGCTTGGCTGAGCCATGGATCTTGGTGCTTTCCAGGAGGAGGGCATGTGGTGTGCCACTCTGACTCCGTTTCTGAGCGTACTTAGTTGGGGGGGGGATAGGTTGACAATTACGTGTGTTGGAAACAAAAGGCAGTTCACCACAGTGTGCCCATAATTACTTTTGAGGGAGCGCCCAGGTGGCATCTGGGTCTGTAAGATCTTCTTCCTTGGAATGTGTTACACTTAGTAGGTTGAGATGTCGATTTTACTAAATTTTATATAAGTATTTTGTAAATGTAAAAAGTATAATTGGTTTGAAAATAGTGTAATCTTTGTAACGCTGGCTAGCGTAGCTTTCCAACCGTGTGGGTTTCTGTGCCCTCTGTAGGAGGGAACAAAAGGGCACATGGGCCTTTCCAAGACGGAGGTGTGTCTGTTGATCATGTAGCCAGTTCAGCTGAAGGCAGTGGTTGTCAGAGCCTGCTATGTGATGCATGGGTCATTTCTTTATTGCTGTGTGTACTGAGTTGGATGGTTGATTGTGAGGATACTAAGGTCTATTCATGTACTAAGTATTCCCTGTTATTTCATTTTAATTTATTTTCTCTGATATGTAGCTCTAACTTCAGCTCTGTGGTGTACTGATTTTCCTGCAAGTCAAGTAAGCAGCAAGTTTGTTTTGTTTGCTATTTTTTTTGTTGTTGTTTTGGGGTAGGGAAAGCAGATACCCTCTACCCTATATGATTTAGCGTATGTAACTGGTCCAGCAGATCTATGCTCCCAGCAAGACAATAGGCAGCACAACGTCTCTTTTTACAAACGAGACCATTTGTGCATCCTAGCTTCTTGAGAACACGTGTGTTTTAACAGTCGTGGTACTTTTTTTACCATTGGAATGCACTTCAGGATGTTCAGCCACTTATCCCGCTGGACTGGTTAACTGCTGGACTGTTCCACTTCTCCAGGTTACACTGAGGTGCTAACTTGCTTAATTTTAATAAAGTATATTTTGTTTTGTTTCCTGCTTCTGCGTTGTGTAATTGCGAAGGGGATCTGGAGGGGCTGCGATGTGTTCTGGCCAAGGTGGAAGTTTGCAATCTGTCCTCTTTAGACCAAAGGAACTAAATACTGGTAATACATCTGAAAAAAAAAAAATTGCATTTTTGTTGGCCATGTTGTTCTATAGCATTCTTATCTGGGGACTTGAAGTTTCATTTTAAATGCTGACTCACTGCTTCCACTCTCCCACTGCGAGTAGTGTTATCATTATAGGTTTTGCTTGCTAAACATTTACCTTGGAGGCTACTGCAAATGAAAATGGGATGTCTGCAGTTAGGCTGACTGGATTGCTGAAAGGTCAGTGGCTGTAGCTTGCTTCTCTTTGGGAATGACTTTCTATTCCACAGCGTGAACACCCTTCAACTAATGTAGGGTAAGGAAGAGGAGTTTGAGGTCTGTTCTGTGTAACTGTGTGCCTGTCTGCTCGGAGACTGGAGCTGTCTGATGAGCAGACAGCTACTGGGACAATAAACAGGCTCTAAATAGGAGCAATTTGAGCAGCAACAGCCAGGCTTCTCACACAGTGCTTACTCCAGAGGGACAGCACAAGGCTCACACGCAGTGCGTGGCTGAGGAAGGAGGAGCCGTGGCCTCCCGGGAACCAGCCCACTGCAGCATGCAGGGAAGAGCCAGCATGCAGCATCTTTGTGCAGTTCCCAAAGTTCGTCATTACTTGCAACTGCAAGCACTGAATCATTGTAAGAGGCAAAAAGTTACAGCTGGCACACAAGTCGCTCAACGGGTGCACTGGAAACGTTAAACGAAGCAGCGAAAATTTTTCCACGCGCACAATTTCCCCCATTTGTTGCTAAATTAAGTGTGCAACCACACTGGCAGTGAATTAAGAGGCTAATTAGGAAGGTACCTCAAACATATAAGCTGTATTATGCTCAATGCAAATGCTTTTCCTTCCATGTTAACGTCTCACCTTTCTGCATCCCGCATTCTGAGCTCACATACATGCTCTGTACTTTTCTACCACAACAGCTGTCGTTGGTTGCCACATTCCTGAGTGTTTATATGTATGTGATAACAAATGTTAGCCCTACAAGGGGGCTTAAAGAATGTTTCTTTAGAATGGCTACTGTTGTTCTAAGGGAAAACCTTAATGCCATCTTCACAGTCAAACAGGAGAAAGGTACAAGGAAGTTTCTTGCCAACGCAAAGCCCTCTCTCATGTAAATAAAACCCTGAACATTTTCTATATGCAAGCATGAGGCTTGCTTAGTTCACTTGTGTTTTAGGTCTCATTATTGCTCCCATTAAATGATTGGAGGACGTATGGCCTCTGACACAGCATCTTGGTGTGCCATTCACAAAGAATATTCTCCAGAGCTCTGCTCAAACCATTTACCTGCAGCTGGTGCTGCCCCAACTCCTAGTCCTGCCCCATTCCTACCTCTTCCTTGTGACCTGAGCTCCAATGTGACAAGGACAGAACAGAGCTGAAGTTACTGTGCCACTAAACGTCACTGTGCAGAGCCTGGAGGCTCCCCTGGGAACTGGTGCTCTAGAAAGCATGGGCTTCCAGGATGGGTGGTGAATGTTACAACTTCAGACTTTCCTGCTCTCTACACAGAGATCAGAATAGATGAAATTCTGGGCTAGATCAGAGTTAATACAAGCCAGCACAAACAATTCCTCCTAGCCTTCTGCTCCTCACAGTTCTTTTACTTCTTGCCATCTCTCTTTTCTCTCATGGCAGGGGATTGGAGGCCTGTTCCTGTCCCATGCAGGCAGCTCCCTTTGCTCTTCTCCACCCAGGCAGCAAGGCAGGCACCCAGCACTGCTCCCAGATATAGAAAGCAGTGGTGGCTTCTCAGCAAAAATGTTGCAGTTCAGTAAGGTGTGGGACAGGCTCAGAGAGCAGGCTGGCAGTGGCAGGGCAATGGTCACAGCCAGTCTGGATATGGTTATTCAGGTGAGATACAAACTGTGTGCTCTTCTGGATGACAACTTTACCACCTGCTGGTGGACCTTCATCACTTTGCTCTTTTCCTTGGGTTAAAGCACAAACTTCAGCACGTCATTCTGATGAAAAAACAATATAGAAACAGCACTGACACAAGCAAAACATCCCTGAAGCCCAGTTACCTCCTTTATGTGCTCTATTCTGCCTACCTTCACCTTTTTTCTACTTTTCACATAGCAGTTATCCCTGTAATTCTTTCCGTGTCCCTCCCTCAGATATTAGAACCTTTGCTACACAGAGCAGAAAGGGGCTGCTATATCTGGACACTCACATCCTGAAAGATATTTCCTGTGCTCTACTGGCTACAACAGGAACAGCAGAAGGAAAATGAGTGCCACGATACATGGCCTGCAAGTTCTAGGCTCAAGCCCTGTGCTTGCAACTGTCTGCAACACATCAGCCAGAAGGGAGGTCACCCCAGAGCTTTCTCCAAGCTGAACAAGCCCAGCTCCCTCAGCCTTTCTTCACAGCCCTTGAAATAATAATAATAATAAAAAGACACAACTGATGAGTCAGGATTGCTGCGTGCAAAATCTTTATCCGTCCATAAGTGTCACATGCTCCATGATTAAAAAAAAAAAGTTTTGTTCATGGCACAGATCCTTGAGGCCCCAAGGAACCCTGGTGGGCATTGTGCTGACAGCTCTGGTGGTGTGAGAATCCTGTTGGAAGACACTGACCCTTAGTGGTGCGTTGGATGAGGCTGGGAAGGGGGCTTATGCTAGCCACCTTTGGTCTGCTTCTCCTGGTGTTTCCTCAGCCCTCACCAGCCCCACAGTCACAGAAAGGCCACGTCTCATGGCCGCATCTCCTCCAGCCTGTGATGCCCTCAGAGCAGTGCCTACGTCCATTAACCATCATGGTGCAGCACCAGGGAATCTGAGAAGCGCATTAGGTTTCTTAACCGCCCATTTCACTGTGCGCACAGCCGCTCCCTCACACAGGGAACGTCCCCTGTGTCCCCGGGACACCTCTGTGGGGAAACCCTGTCGGGAATGCAAGCCCTAGGCAGCCACAGGCCTGCCCCGCGCTGCCTGACAGAGCCATGGCGGGGGAAGGGAAGGAACCCCGCGGCGCTCGGCCACAATCCCACAGTGCTCCGGGGCACGGCCCGCGGGCGCAGCGCCGCGCGCTCTCCTTCCCCTCATTCAAATGAGCGACCGCGGGCGGCGCCGCGGGGCACGTCGGGACTTGTAGTCCTTCACGCCCCTCCCAGCGCGCGGCGCCGCCACCGGCCGGACTCGCTTTCCCGGCGTGCATCGGGGCGGGGCCGGGCGGGGCGAGGCGGGGCGGGGAACGCGGGCCGGAGAGGCTGAGGGGGTTCGCGCCGCGCACGGGGCCGCCGCCATAGTGGGAGCTGCGGGGTGAGTGCGGGGGGCGGGGCGGCGTGGCGGGGCTCGGCCGTCGGCACACGGCCCCGCTCGGCGGCTCCACGCTGCGGGGCCTTGCCGGTCGGCGCCGGGCCGGGCCCTGACCTTCCCCGTCTTTGAGGCTGGGGGGCGGCGGACTGGGCGAGGCCCCGCGGGCGGAGGGGCGGCGCCGCCGTTCTGGGTGTAGGGAGGTGGTTTGCGAGCGGGCCGCGGTGCCCGCCAGCCTCGCACGGCGCCGGGCTGCGCGGAGAGGAGATAACCGAAGGCTTTGAGTGCCGAGTTGTCCGGATCTGGGCTGAAGTTCCCGCCCGAGGCGTTGCGATCCTCGTTCCCGTTCCCGGCCCTTCTCTTCCACCTTTCGTGCCGGCTTTGCGGGGCGTTGTGTTAGTGAACAAAGGACGGGCGGGTGCGGGCTGCGGAGCTGGCAGCTCGGGGCTGCTCCCCTCGGCTGCTACGAGCGGCTGCGGTCGGGCGGCCCTTCTCCCGGGGGTGACTTTTGGCTGCGGTAGCGACGGGGAGGAAAGAGGAGCTCTCGGGTGAGAAGTAGAGAAGTTACCGTGTCGTCAATGAAACGCATCGTCTCCTTTAAAATTTAGGTTAAGCGAGAGGAAGAAAGCCTGCACTCAAAGGGAGGTGAGAAGCTGGGGGGACCCACCCAGACTCTATTCCTGGCGGTGGCCCTGGAGGCAGCCCTCTCCCCTGCGTGGGGTTAAAACTGCATAATCCCTAAGGCTCCTTCCAACCTAACCCAGTCTATGAAAATACAGTGATATTCTGGCCTGCTTTTGAGCTGTTCTGCTCTTTCCCACTCCGCTTTTTGCTTATTTCCTGTGCCTCCCTAGGAGGCTACAGCTCATTCAGTGGGTGGTCTGAAATATATTTGCTTTACCATCCGTCTTCCGTTCTGAACGTTCCAGCAACTTTCTGCAGTTCTCTCTGGTGGGGTTTCTGTTGTCCCCGCTGTCCCTGTTGCCCGGGGAGGTGGTGGAGTTGCCGACCCTGGGGGTATTCAAGGAGCCTTTAGACATTGTGTTCAGGGACTTGGTTTGGTGAGAACTACTGGTGATAGGTGGATGGTTGGACTGGATGATCTTGTAGGTCTTTTTCCAACTTTGGTGATTCTAATAGTAGGATCGTGTCATTAGTAGCGGTGTATGGTATGTTCTGTGTAAGGATTGTAGCCCATACGAACAGCTGGTAACTGAGAGGTGATTTCTTTGGGTCGCTTTTAAACTCCCAAACATTGGGGTGTCACGGGTAGCTTTAAAATCCATATCTGTGCACAAATGCACCTTTTCGTACCCATTTCTCTGAAGGTAGACACTGCAAGGAAATGTCATCGCAGCCTTCCAGGATTTACGAGGGGATTGCAAAAAGGAGGGAAGCCAACTTTTTACTCGGGTAAATAATGATAGGACAAGGGGAAATGTTTTTAAGCTCCAGGAGGATTGGATGTCAGGAGGAAGTTCTTTGCAGAGGGAGTGGTGAGCTGCTGGCACAGGCTGCCCAGGGAGGCTGCGGGTGCTCCGTACCTGGAGGTGTTCAAGACCAGGTTGGATGGAGCCCTGAGTAGCCTGGTCTAGGGCAGATCTGGAGATTGGTGGCCGTGCCTGTGGTGGGTGGCTTAGAACCTGCTGATCCTTGGTGTCCCTGCCAACCCAAGCCATGCTGTGATTCTTTGGTACCGTGTGCTCACAGGAAGCAGAAGAGGAGAGAAAATGCGTGGTTGCGGAAGCGTGAGGTAGGTAGGTGCCATAGGAAAAGTTCTGTGAGCGTGGGTGTTGTGTTTTTCTTCTTTCTTTTTCCAGGCATATGTTGCAAATCTGGAGCTTAACAAAGATCTGAGACCATTGGTGCAGAGATAAGGTGTAACAAGCCATGCTTATGTGCCTGCAAAGCTTGATCAGAAAGCGTGCTGGAGAAAATATTGTGTTTTGAATGGTGTCAGTCAGTAATGAGGGAATGTGACTAAACCTACATCAAGGTAATGAAATGCACCTGTTACCTAGGTCCTCTTGCATTTAGCACCTCAGTCAGTCCACAGGGTGGTGTTTTTTTGGTGCTTTGTGCTGCCTCCTGCAGAGCTGTTATTTATGCATTTGTCCACCTGGACCATGCAACTGGGGTTGTTTTGGGATGGGCCAAACCCATCCTAACAAAGGGATCAGATTTTGGCCGTTGGTAGAAGATCCTGCAGGAATAAAACTGAATATTACTTTGGATCTTTCAGTCCTTGAATAATCCTGACTAAATGCTGAGTAATTGCTTGCTAGGGAAAAACGTAATGTTTCTCTTAACATGAAACAGCTGTTGTAATAGTCACAGAGGTGGACAGACAGAAAAATCTGACAGCCTGCTCATCCTTGGAGTTGAAATGTGGTGTTGCTCTGCCTAGAAGGTGAGGAAAGATGTGGAGCAGCTGTGTTGTTCTGCCCCGTGTCCCCTCCCTCTCTGCTGGTGGCCATTCTGGAGTTCTTCCTGGGGAATGCACCAAGGACTTCAGCCTTGTACGTTTATTTGTATTCAGTTTTCTTGATTTCATCAAGAACATAATGTAAAAAAAAAAAAAAAAAGGCCAGATGTGTAGCTATTGCTTAACAGCAAAACATCCAGTTATGTATAAAATAATATGTGCCCATCTATTTGAAAATCATCTAGGGTACTTCTGTGACTCATGGATTGTTGGACTGCAGACAGGGTGAACGTCAAACTGGGCACAGGGAAGGCTCTTCCAGAACCAGCTCTCCCCATCCATCTATTTACTAGTGTCCCTGTACTTGCTAATGTCTGAAACCACCGAAATACACTTCAGGTTGGCATAATTCCTGCATTAATTCGTTTTAATGAAGTTGGAGGAGAGGGGAAAAAAAAGACAACAAAACTGAGTAAAGTAAATTATTTTCTGTATTTTTCAGGAGGGAACTGTCTGCTCCTTGTCACGCCTTTCTCACTTTCCATTTTTCAGCTGTGCACATACCCAGACTTAATTATTTCCAGGTCTGAAAGCATATTTAGAATAATTTCTTGCATTCTTACCCTCTTGTTAAGATGTGTTCTGTCTGCCCTGAGCTTGCTTTCTCTGCAGGAGCATGAGCAGAGCTCAGCCCTGACCTTCCACAACCTGCAGCAAGGCTTTCCACAGAGGTGGGGGGGTCTGGAGGAGGTGAGAGGCATCCAAAGCTAGAAGGGATTCTGCTTAGACCTGGGAGGGGGGCTTTTTCTCTCTGTGGAGTATTGAAGCAACTTGCCCATGGGGTTATGTTATCTCTGTTGTCAGAAGCTCTTGGGATCAAAGTGGGTAAAGACCTGGGCAGCCGGATATGATCTGATCTGAGACCCTGGCTGACCCTGCAGGAGATGGGGGTTGGAGCTCCTGAGATGAATACCATGTTTGCTTTGTTTCTTCTCTCGATGGTGTATGCCTTTGCTGAATGCAGCTGATCCTCTGTGTACGAATTGGGTGATATGTTGAAGAGTAACTAATCTGATTGTGATCCCATTGTGTTCTTAGAAAGCATGAGTAGGAGAAACTCCTGTCTTGTTTTCGTACCAATAGGTAAGAGGTCGAAGGAGAGATAATAGAAAAGTTGTTCACTGCTTTATGTGTTTCTTTGTGGTGCTCTGAAGTCTGCTTATGATGCTTCTCATTCGGAGTGAACAAAATACATTTGTGCCACAAGTACATGCAACAGGAGCTGACAGAGCCAAGCGTTCTTCATTGTCTCTGTGCTTCTGGTGATCTGTAGCAAAGGGTGCAGCAACGGGTGGTCCAGATTGTGTTTGTATGGATCCCCAGGTAGCCCTGGGCCCACAGCACTGGTTTGAAGGGGGCACTGCTGCTCCTGTTAACACAGATCTTCTTGTCTTCCAGAGAGCAGCCTGCCAGCTCGTTGTATTTTTAAGCTTCAGTAATCTTCAGAGAGCTCAACTTCGGTGCAGCGATGTGCAGAGCCAGCTTTAACATTCAGGGGTGTGGTTTGTTTGTGCTCAGATTTCTTATGGAAGTAGTGTAGTCACACTGGGAAACTGCATCATCGGTGGGGATTTCTTTCCCTTCTGCTGGTGTGGTGGAGTATTCTTTTACGCTTTTCTCTATTTTTGTTTCTTCATTTCTGCAGATCAAAAAGCCTGTATTGAGCTTATTTGCTTGTGGTAGTGGTGTGATTCCTCGTAGCTTGCTTCTCACACGGGGCAATCCCTTGCAGAAGGAGTCCAATTTGTAATGGAAATAGCTGAAGAATGCTTCTGCACTTGATATCGCTCATACCTAAATACTGATTTTTTTTGTTGGCACTGTCAAAAAGAGTAAGGTTCTTATAGAAGTGCTGATGTGCCCTTCTTGAACTCAGAAAGACTTTACCTGATAGCAGCGAGATTGCATGTGTCCAGGTCTGATAATGCAGTCAGCGTGGCTGTTGGCTGGGACAATTCTTTGTGGCCTTCCTCTGTCCTGCACAGATGTGGTGACACCCCACCTCATGAGCTTGCCAGTGCTCCCAAGGCTTCAGGGAAAGTGATTTGCTTTCATCTGTCAATGAATGGCAAAACAAAAAGGTGGCTTTTCTTCGGTTTGTAGCTCTGAGTTGCATTACAGCATGCTGACAGCCACCTCCTGGTTGTTCTCATGGTTTCTGGTTTGTTGAAGGAAGCAATGAGGAGAGTTTTCAACCAAACCCTGTGTTCATCCCAACCCGTCATGCAGTGATGCTGCAGTGGGTGGGGCTGTGCAGAAGTTTTGTTTGGGGTGGCTTTGTTTGCATTGAGGAAAGGTTGCCATGGTGAACTGGGAAGTCTTGCAGGGTGTAGGTATGAATTCCAATCTCCTGTGCTTACTGAATGTGGGACCTTCCCTTTGGGGTCAGGGATGTGGCAGTGCCGGGCTGCAGGAGGGTGAGCACGGGATGAGGGTGGTGGGGATATGTCTGGGGCTGTGTTGGTCAAGAGGTGTAGGAAGTGTGGGAGGCACACAGAGGGCAGGGGTTGCACTAGGGGATGTCAGTGTGTGCTGGGGAAGGAACACTTGGGTGGGTGTCACCAAGAGGTGCCCTGTAGAGCAGCAGTCAGAATGCTGTGCTGCCCCTCTGTACCTGTTAGAGCCAGAGTGTTACACTCCATGATGCACACTGATAGCTGTGTGCTGCTGCTGTGCTTCTGGAAGGAACCTCTGCTCTAAACTTTGTATTCAGGAAACGTGAGCCACCGTGGAGGAGAGGGTGACAAATCAGAAAAGGACGACAAGTCTTTTGGGAAAGAGTGAACCGTATATGAGCAGCACAGGGGAGGAAGAAGTCAAAATTAATCAGGAGTCATTAATTTCAGCAGATTTTTTTTGAGTTCAGCTCACACTTCTCTAACAAAATCATCGTTGTTGGATTTATACTGATTTATTTAGGGGTATTTCACCTCAGAGAGTACAAATACATCTTTAAGGAGGTAGCGAGCTTGCACGCTAATTTAAAAAACCATGATACCACTTTCTAAATTTGAAATTCCAGTCCCTTAATTTCTGACAGTCTTAAAGGCTTTCTTAGTTTCATGCTTGAACAGAAGGTGTCTGGTGCTTGTGAGAGGCTGTGTGCCTTGAGGAGCTGCAAGTGTCTGGGGCTAAAGAAGCTGTAGGGCCAGCATACAGCTGCAGCTTGGCTTTGTGATGGTGCAGTGAGCTCTTAAGGGGGGATACACATCGTGGATTAAGCAGATTTCACTTAGGGTGCACTGCTGGTGGTTGGCATTTACCAGTTAGATACTGTTTAATGAGATTTGCACTTGAATGTTTCGGAAGGATGTCTGATGCTTATCTGTGTTCACAAGCGATGGTGGACCACAGAAAATGATTTTTCACTTGGACTGTTTGCTTCACAGCAGCCACCAGCTTGTTGTCCCAGACTACCACCTGTAGGTACCTTCAGGTCTGGAATGCAAACAAAACAAGTACTAGTACTTCTGGTTTTCCAAACAAGGAATGGGCGTCCTCTCCTAACAGTGGGAAGTACAGGGGAGAGGTGCAGTGGGGGCGTCAAAGCTTCTGCAGGAGCTAAGAGGGAGGCTGTGAAACAACAGCAGGACTGTGCAGCCAGGGCTCAGCAAGTCAAAACCTCTCCCATGGAGTTTGCTTAGAGCGAGCCAGTGTAGGAGGGTTGGTATTAGGGGACACAGGGTGGTAAGAAGGCTTTTTTGATTGTGAAACACAGAAATTGTAGCCTGTGCCATGTTAAGAATTGTGCAGGGAAGGACAGGGTAATGACACAAAGCCAGAATGCTTGATCCCACAGCAGTCTTGGCATGCATTCTAGATCCTGAGGTTTCTTCTGAGAGGATGTGTGGGTGTTTGTCAGGATAGACCTTGCAGACGTAGTGAAAGAAGAATATCTCATATTGCATTTTTGGTTTATGATAGGTTGTAAAGAAAACTGTAGACCTTGTGCAATAAGCTCATCTTGTAGTTCTCGTGAGGTTATTTGTGTGTTTCTAAAGCCAGGTGTGCTTGTGCAAGTTCAGGACTGAGGCAGCTCCCCAGCAATGTTGTGATGGAAACCTTTCCTTTGTCTGGGGAGATTCATTGGCAAATCCTTCTTTTGCTGCTCTGGCACACCCTGGAGTTGTTGTATACCTGGGGAGCTGCTGGTAAATCTTCTGAGGTGTGGGATGGAGGCTGTTTGAAAGCAAGGGACTGACTAGGAAGGTCTTCTTTCAATACAAAATCCTTCAGTTCAAGGTGAGGTTGTCTGCTTCATGGTATGTGTTCCTGAGTTCAGCGCTGACCACTCTGACTGGGTGGTTGCTGACGAATTAGGAGTATTTCAGAAATGAGATAGATAAAAGTCAATGCTAACAGAGCCAGGTACCCACCCCTGGAGAGCTGGACTTCTAATAGCTCGCTAACTGCCATGATTCTAGGAAAGATTCAGCCTGTGAATCATGCAGTGATATGGAGAGATGGCCTTTTTGTAGCAAAGCCTGTAGGAGCAGCACACCTGGTGTAGATCAGATGCACAGAGCTGGGAACACAGACTGTGTTAGCTGAAAGGAATGTTCTTTTGGTTAGGGGAGATCTTAATTTCACCACAACACCTTGACATGACCCTGGGTTCAATTATAAACACTGAGTGTACATCAGCCTTAGTGATGGGATGCTAGAGGAAAGTAGGTCCTAAAGTAAGCCTGTGCTATGCAGGTAGCTGGTGAAAGTGAATGAACTCTGATTGTGTACCAGTAATAGGACACTCTTCACAGAGGGTCCTGTGTGTGGTAGAATGCACTGTTCAGGAGCTGAATAGGTAAATAAGTGCTGTAAGCCACTTGCAGGCAGTCAGTACTAATGCTGGTGTTGTTAACAGTGAGATCAAGTCATAGTAGCAGCAGCTAGCCAACTTTTTCAGATGGTGACATTTTTGAAATCTGTGAATGTAAGGCGGTAACATTTACTCACTTTGCTTCTTGTTCTCTGCTTCTGTGAGTTGACCTTCCACTGAAATAGCACTAGAAATCACCGGCTGCTCTAATACAAAATAAAAACCTCGGACACCAAATGGGTTTATTTCACAGAAATCTGGGATTCAGAGATGTTTGTCACTTTCCTAAAGAATAATTTGAGCCAGCTGTGTCCACTGGTGCTTCAGCCACATGCTATGCTTGTTTACACCATTGCTCTTTCTGATAGTTCCTTGTTTTGTTTTGCAGTCACCGGCTTTAGGCGAGGATTCAGAATGGGAGACAAGCCTATCTGGGAGCAGATTGGGTCTAGCTTCGTACAACATTACTACCAGCTTTTTGACGCAGACAGGACTCAGTTAGGAGCAATATATGTAAGTATCTAGAAAAGATGCCCAGTCTCATGCCTAGGCTTCCTTGTTTTGATGTGTGGGAATGCATAGGGTTGGGATAGTGGGTTTTATCCTTTCTCGAGAACATCAGTCAGTGCAACTGCACTTGCTGAGCTCAGAGTTTTTGCCTCTAGAAGATGCAAAGTGCTGTGTGTGTGATTGCTGGTGGTGAGGAATGCTGCTGGGTGGCCGAGGTTTTTCAGCAAGGCACTCAAGTCTGACAGGTCTTCCAGCAGCATGTCCTGTTTTTCTGACCCTTGCCATGAGTCATATGAAGATTCACCAAGTTCTGTAGGATTTAAGTTGCAGAATTGCTGTCTGATGCCCCTCCCTACCCCTCAGCAGTCTCTACCAGCACTGATAGCATTTGCTCTTTGGGTTCTTGTGTTTGCTAGCTGTTGCCTTGTTTTGACTAAGGAATTGTGAACAGAGAGACCATAGAGTAGGGGAAAAACAAGTAGCCAGTGTTTAATCACAGCTCTAAATATGAAGGCACTTAGCAGTTCCTGTCATGCCATTACTAAAACACTTCAGATCCTCAGAAGAGTGGCAGCATTGCAGACTAATTAATTCTGGAAACATGGCCATCCATACCATGAACTCATGTGCTTTTTTTCTGCCTTGAGGGCCCTTTTACCTTTCATCAGCATTCAGTGCAGGTACCTGTGCAGGGGCAGACTGTGCTACACAGCGTTTGCTGGAGTTCCAGGAGTATGAAGTTCTTTTCTGTTGCTGTTGCACCTGAGATAGTGTGCTCTGTATGCTTTCTCTCTTGTACACAGGAAGAGCTTATAGATTGAAGCATCTCAATGGTTTTGTCCCACACAGGGCTAGCAATCTGCTAGGAAACCTGTAGAGGCACTTTTCTGGGTGTAAATAGGAAATGCAAATTGGTACCTTAGTTGAAGAAAGTGTGGTGGTACAACTCATTTTATCAGGTTTAATTTATTCTCTGTGTGCTTGACTTCTGTCAGTACTTTTAGTTTTTTCTCATGAAAGCTGACTTAAATCCAGAGCCAGGAACTTTTTGCTGGTAGAATTGTGATAATGAAACTTAATCTACTTGATTTCCAGCTGACAGTTGTAAACTATTTCAATTGCTCTTTGTGGTTTCTTTGCACCTCTCTTTGAGATAGTTTCCAAATAGCTGGGTTCTAAGGATACATGCCAAGTAAGCAAAACCTCTTAATAAGGTTCATGAAGCATTACCTAAGCAGGCTGATGATTTGTTTTCCCTTTTCCCTCAGATTGATGCATCATGCCTTACGTGGGAAGGACAGCAGTTCCAGGGCAAAGCAGCTATCGTTGAAAAACTCTCTGTAAGTCTCTAATCCTTCACAAATGTTTCAGGAAAGAATCTGTAGTCTGTAGATTAGCTACCTCTTAAAAATGTGCTTTAAACTTCAGCTAATTAAAATTTAATTTGTGCTTTGAATGTAGTCTCCACAAAGATGTTACTTGTCGTTTAATTCTGTGGAAGTGGCTCTAATGGCAGATTGTTAATTGACTTGTTTAGCTTGCAAGGTTATTTTGTGACTTCACTTCCGTTTTATATTATTTGTTTATGAAGCTCACCCTTCAATCTCGGGGAATGAAAGGGGTTTTTGGTTAGATTTTTAAGGATGCTAAGCTAGTAGCACAGCAGACCTGCTCTTTGGATCTCTTTGTGATAGAGGCTAACCACATAACTGCAGGGGAGGGTTTTGTTGTTTTCCAATACATAAACTGCAGCTGAGTTCTGTAGCAAAGAACCTGGGTTACCCTCAGTGCAGTTATTCCAATATGAATAGTTACAGTTCAGTACTCTGAAGCCAGTGTTTCTTCTTGCATCAAGTCAGAAGAAAGCATTTTGTTGTGTGTACAGACTGAAGCTCTCTGTTTGTGTCTTTTCATTTAGTCTTGGAGAGAAGTTTTATCTTTTTGAGATACACCTCTCCTATAGAAATGGGTGTGCTTATAAGCTGTCATGGAAGCAGAAAGTTTTTCTCCCACAATATATGTGGACTGTGTGCTTTATAGCTCCTGATGCTCTGCTCAGAGCATGGTATGTCAGACAATGCAGTTTCAGTCTATCTGTCTCACACTTTGGAAAGAAAATCTTTATTGCTTGGCCACTTGTTGCACAGCTCTTCCTCCTGTGTTTTGGGATCAGTGCTTTCATCCAAGGTATTTTGAACTGTGGAGGCTGAGATTTGTTCTCATATCTGAGTTTTAGATGCCTGCCTTGCTTTTGAGAAGGCCACACACCTCGGAAATAGTACAGCTTGCAACTACTCACTTCTAGATGAGACATGAGGAGATAATCACGCTGTGGAGTTGCTTATTTACTCGGTGTTCCTTAGACAGCTGGGCTACCAGCCACTAAGACACCCGACCAGCTAAAATTTGCTTGGCTGCAGCATCTCAGGCTGCTGCCTTGGATCTGATCCAGTGCAGATCAGCCTCTTTCCCACCAGAGTGTTGTACCATCTTATCATCTTACCTGTTTGTGGTGGAAGTTGAACTTCGTGCATTCACGTGCTTGCTACACAGTCTTGTTTTGTGAACGGAGGCATACTTCTTTTCCTCAAGGAGGTGTTTTGATTACATCCATCTGCTTAAAGTGAGGAAGAAATGCAGTAAGATTATTCTTTGCCCTTGCTGAGCCATGGCTTGTTATGGGACTGTAGCATCTTGCCCTGACTCTTGCTCTGTAGCTGTCAGCACTGAACTGCGTGGGTTTTGTTTTTCTTTTATCCCAGTGTGTTTACCTGCTGTGTGTGTGCTTCTGGAGTGTCTGATCATTGTTGGGCACATCGCTGAAAACTTTGTGCTGAAGTTTTTTCTGCATTCCTGTGATCCTTTGTTCTCCAGCACTGAGCCCTAAGCGCAGGGTGTCAGCTTTCTCTCATAATAGTAGGATCTCTGCTCTGTAACAGCAAAGCTACAGCACCTTTCAGTCTGCTATCAGATGATGCTGGTACAATTGGGCTTTGCAAGAACTTGTGCACCTGCACCCTTGTTAAAGAGTGAGAACTGACACGCATGCCTTCTGTCTTAATTGGTGCTGGATGAAAGAATCATCTCAGAGTGCCTGTCTCCTTTAGGAGAACGGCCTGTTTGGTTTGAGCACTTGAGATAATCCTGTAGTTCCAGCAGCTTCATGGAGCAGGGAAGAAGCTGGAGCAGGTAGCCCTAACAACAAAGCATTTGCAGGCCAGCTTTACTCTTCAGTGAGATCTCTTCTCATGTCTCTTGAAGAACCGTGCTGCAGTTTTGTTGCCCTGTGTTAACCAAACATATCCAAAATCTCTGATGGTAAGGCTTTAACTTATTGCACCTAGTAGGCTCCTCAGGCTGGGCATCTCAGAAGGTGACAGTAGTGCTTGGAAGTGTGATAGGAAATAGTCCCTGCATTGCCAGGTCCATCAGAGGAAGTCAAGGATGGATGTTGTATTGCAGGTAACTTGCTTCTCGTACTTCCTGCTTAGCTTGCAACCAGGGCTGAGTTTAAGCTACCCAGAAAAGCTTTATTCTTACAGAATTTTTCATGACTTAAAAAGAGGAGGACTCTTAAAGCTTTGCTTTTTGCTTTTCACTCTGCACTTATTTTTACACTCTGCATGTAAAGAAATGCTTCTCTCAGGTATAGGTGGATATCTGTAAGCAACCATCCTTTTGAGGTAGTTTCCCTTGGTCTTAGGTATTGGTGATGCTGGCTGACCCTACCTAGTTCAGTCACTGTATCCCAGGAGGAATGGCTTGTTTGACTGCCCAGCCATTAGGGCCCTTCTTCTCTGATGGGGTCAGTCAGGTGACTTTAGGCAGGCACCATTGTGCCCATCGAGGCTGTTGCAGGACTTCCTTAACACATAGCTGTTGTGCTGAGGCCACGCTGAGTTTTGTAGTACTCTCACTTGTAGAAGAATGGCTGTGTGATATCCCAGTCTATGCTTGTGCAGGCTGGGCATGCACATTACACGTTCAAGTTCAGGATGGTGACCTTGGAAAACGTTCTGCAAACCAGCTGACTCATTTTTCCAGTTCATGGTAGTTTGGCATTATTAACCCAGCCAAGAGGAAATACTGGAGGCTTTATTCAAGGCTGTTGTTGAATAGTGTCTCTCTGCAGTTGGAGGGCTGCTCTGTACACTTACTTTGTTCCCTTCAGTCCTGATTCTTCCACAGTGTTGTGCTCTCTCTTAGCCAAGGATTTAGCTTCCTGGTATGCTTCCTGAAACCTTATACTTGTAGGGCCAAGTTTGTAGTTCACGTTATTGCTAGTTGCACTCCTGTCTTCTCTTTTTATGTGTGTGCCTTCTAGGAAGTCTTTCAGGCTCTTTCCACCAGAGGATAATGCAGAACTTGGTGAAGTGCATGTTTAGGTCTGTCTTAAGCCAGAAAAACCAGAAGGATCAAGTGATGCTGGAGTACATCGTACACGTTTAAATGACTGCATGCTGCATTCCTGTGCAGTGCTTGAGTCTGGATACCAGCCACATTATTGCCTAGAGCTCCATCAGAGCTCTGAGAAACTATTTGCACTTCTAACTCCAGCTTTTTTTTATTCTCAGTGTATGTGTTTTTGCTGTCCTGGCTGGCTCATGACAAAGATGTTGCCAGTTGCTGTTCTGATTTCCCCTCAGTTGCTAACATCAAAGAAAAAAATCAAACAGAAGAAATGGAAATGAGGAATTCAGGTCTGTTCCTGACTGCTTATAGTCAGAAGGAAGAGGCATATTTGGAGTTGTATTGTAAACCCGGTATGTTAGATCATATACTCAGTTCTTAATATTAAGAGCAGAGCTTTCTTCTTTCCTGGTGTGAACTTGCAGCTTTCAGAGGAAGTAAAGCTCTTGAGGCCATGCAATTAGACAAGGAAAAGATACTAGTTGATGACTATGGTGACATACCTACTTTTAAAGCACCATGACACAAAGGAACTGTTATGATCCGCCCAGCTGAGTAGTGTTGCAAAAGCTCTTCTATGCAGCACTACTAAAATAGTCTAATACTTCATAATGTTGGGTTTGTGCTTTGTGAGTTCAGTAATGCAATGACTGTGTTTGTTTTTCACTTCTCATTACAGAGCCTTCCTTTCCAGAAAATACAACACAGCATCACAGCACAAGACCACCAACCTACACCTGACAGCTGTATACTCAGTATGGTAGTGGGACAGCTTAAGGTAAACTCTTTCCATTAAGCAGTAACAAATGCTTATATCTTAGATTTTTGCAGGATAATAAGTCATCCAATTTCTGAAAGCAAAATACTCCCTCCGGTGGGGAAGGAATTCTGGTAAGGTTGCACTGGGATGTCGTTCTACTGCTGTTGATGTTTGTCAAGAAAGTACTCACCCTTTGGATAGCTAGCACTAGGTAAAATCACCTGTAGCTTGACAGTCATTTGCTCACATCCAGCAAGGTACTGTGGTTGTGCTGTACTATGCACACAAGTATACCAGGGGCTCAGGAAGCTTCAGTATTTCCCTTATTCTACTGTAAGCTTTCTGTGTCCCCATTTGCTTTAAGAGCATCACTACACTGTTCCTGGAAAACAAAAGCATCTCTAATTGGATATTCTTTAACACCTGCTTTGAGCTGTGGCAGTATACATCTTTTGTTAGTTGATGACCCTTCAGTAAGACCACACTTCTTTGCTCCCTTAGGGTACAAAACCACGGTCCTGCTGATAACCTTGGTAGGCAAAAGCAGTGGGAATGTTCCCACTGAGTTAAACACTTCTTGCTGAAAGAACTTCTTGTGAAGGAAAGCCAGAATAGTTTTCAGGCTGTATTATGGTTACACTGCTGTTTAAGTTGGAGTACTGAACTGCATAAGCTTGCTCAATCTCGTCTTCTTCTGAAGGAAGTTGTGATGCAAGATGATACTACTTTAATGAAAGAAGTTGTCCTAAAATCTGCAGAAAGTTCCTGTATGTAAGAACTTGCACTCAGTGCATGATGTTTTATCTTAAAAGTGTGAAATTGACATAATTGTAATGATCAGAAGATTTCTCAGAGATGGGTCCAGCCAAGCTGTCAAATCAGGACTCCAAAGCCATGCCACCTGTAGAGTTGCTTTGATCCCAGTTTCTCTTAAAGTAGCTGTTTAGTCTTCCTTGTCCTCTTAACTTTGAATGGCACTTCTGTTAACTGTCAGACTTCAACAGAGTGTACTGTTAAGCATACCTAGGGCTGAAAGCTTGAATCTGTTTGCGTAGCTATTCCCTTTCATTTTTTTGGGCATCCACTACTAAGCCTAACACAGATGGCTTTGGCTCTCCTTAAAGTTGCTTCTGCTTCCTGGCTGCAAGTTGGATTCCAGCTTTCCTGTTTCTCCCTCCTGCTTGCCCGTACTTGAGTGAGGAAAGAACCATTTGTGGTCTGAGGAAGTACTGCATTGCAGGGCAGGTGTGAGGTCAGACATGCTGATCCCATTTGTCTGATGCCTGGGTATGCACAAACTCAGTGATGTAACCGAGACTGTTTTTAGGTCAATGTCCTGAGCCAGTCACAGCTGCCTCACGTTTTGCACGTTTTTAAGGTTGCTATGTAATCACCAAGCAGAACACAGCTTGCTGCAGTGATTGCATTGAATCCTGTGGCAAGATGTGAAGTTTCTTAAAAGTTCTGTAAAGCTTTTGAGTGTATTCATGATTTAGAAGCTGTTAGGATGGTAGAGGCAGTCTGAAAGCTTTTCAGAAATAGCACTTATTGGAGTGGTGATGTACTGTGAAGTTTTCATGTTCTGAATGACCTCAGAGATCACACAGTAGTGCATGTAGTTACTTGGAAAGAACGTACTGGAATAATACATGTCTATTTTCAGTGTGAAATCCAGGTTTTTAGCAAATTCTTACTGGGAGGGATGTTCTCCAGTCTTCACATTTGAGTCTTCAGTCTTGGCTTTAAGATGTGTAGTTTAATGCTCAGAAATGCTCTTCCTCACTGAGGAAATGTTTAGAAAGACCAGTGTGTGGTATTCATTACAGACAGACATATGAAATACTCAGCAAGTCTCTAGCATGATGCATATAGTAACCACTTGTCAGTGCGTGAAGCTGTTCGTCATACTCAGCAAATGCTTTTTCTTGTGCTTATGCATGCATGTTAGCAGTCACTTTAGTATATCTTTGTGCTGTTGTAGATACAGTGACTCAGAACAGCAGGGTTTGGTAAGTAACTTAGAGCTGGTGAGTAACTGAACCCGTCTGTAGTTCGGGTTGATCAAGATGTGCTGTAGCACAGAAGCACGGAGCTGCACACTTAGCCTTAGTTAAAAGAAACCTTAATGGTGTGGCTGTTCTGCACAGCTCTGATTGCTTTTTTATAAGGAAAAATAGAGAAGTTTGTGCAAGAGATAAGTCAGTAAGGACCATTAGTAGCTGGATTTGAAGGGAAAGGATCCAGTCTGCAGCCTAGTGTGCTCATACCAACATGACCTGTAAACGTGCAGTATCTTTTGGAGCAGCCTACACTTAAGAGGATTGGACACAACAGCTTCTTGGAAAAGACACTGGAGTTCAACAGAGTGCATTTGAGTGGGATGAATGGTGCCCCTAGCAAGGGACAGATTCCCCAGCAGGAAAAACACAGTGAGGGCTTTTATTAAAAAGCAGTATTGTCAAGTAAATGTGTAAGATCCTCTCTAATTGATGTTGAGATAGTAATGTTTTCAAACTGGGGGAGGAGGGGTGGTAATAAATGTTCCTTCACCTCCTCCAGGTCTGTTCTTACAGCTTTTTATTGCTGTTCATGGTGTGTGCTTGCTCGCTTTAGCTAGTAAGGCTGAGCTTTGGTTTAAGCCTTCAGAAGCAAGTTTATTTTGTGGTGCTGCTATTTCTATGTTCCTCCAGCATGTTACCCAGTATTTCCTTCACCTTGTGACATATTTCTCCTCCTGTCATGCTTAGGCAGATGACGACCAGGTTCTAGGCTTCCAACAAACGTTTTTGTTGAAAAATATTCAAGGTGCCTGGGTGTGCACCAACGAAGTCTTCAGGCTAGCCCTCCACAACGTTTAACCTCTGCCTTACCTCTGCTCCCCGCAGTCCTCGCTGTCCTGGTTGAGTAAGGACTGCTTTCTTCTCCCTTTTCTGTCAGCTGAGCTCACGGTGGCTGAGAAGCATGGCTGTGGCTTGCACATTCTCAGAGCAGTGTGGAAGATCTGCAGCTCTATCTGAGTGTGAATTTTGAAGTGTTGTGGAATTAACGTGGATAACTAACTATTCTGCTGTGTTACTTTCCTTTGAAAGGGAAGGGGAATTGGTAACCCAAATCACTGGATGGTTTTGCAGTGCATGTTGACTACTTAAAGCATTGCTTAAAGCCTGTCAAATGTGGCCCAGCATCTGAAAAAATCTGTTCTCTTTAGTCACTAGCCTCTCCTTTGAGACAAAGGTAGCTCCAAGTATGCACTTCAATATACTTTCTTTTGTGGGGTGCTGATGAAATTCTTTCCATACAAGAAGATGAGTTTGTTTGTTTGTCTTTTGGACTATTGAATTTTTTTTTTGCAGCTATGTTTGGATTACAAGGTAGTGTAGCAACTAATGTTCTGATGTGACTCATGGCTCTGTGAGGTGAGGACTTGATACAGGTGCAAACCTCAAGGCCAGAAGGAATGAAGGATAAACTGGAAGAGGTCAAAAAGCTGCCAAGATCACCAGTGATTGAGGGTTTGAGCCTGGGGAGGAGGTGCCTGCAGAGTAGATGTAAGGTAGTGTAGTATTTGTGCTAATTAGTGGTACTTGAGTACCTCCACTGACCTGAAGCAAACTCTTGGTGGTGCTAGACAGTGTAACAAGGGATAGTGGTTGCAGACCACAGCTTGGGTTGTTTACACTGGACATGGGACAACTTACCAGAAGGGCTGGATCCCTGAGCAGTGTTTCCTGGACACATGTGAAATGTTGATGCATGGAGGACTCTGCTAGATGAAGCTTTGTCTGATGCAGTGCTGCTGGTAATCCTGCTGCAAGCATGAGACTCAACTGGAAATCAGGGGATCCTATCAGTCAGATTCTGTGCCTTAATCAAGGATGTCATGGAAGTGTTGACACTATAGGGAATAAAATAATAATAAATTAGGAAAAATAAAATCCCTATATTTAAAGCTTGTGCTCGCATCTGGAATGGAGATTTTGAGTTGGACAGAGATGAATTTGGAGTGGAAAGTAAGGATAAGGAGTTTTCTGTGGGGTTATTTGATCTGTGATGCAGATCCCAAATAAGATGGGCTTGGATTAGTCTGTGCCTTCTGGAGCATCCCAAGCATCTTGACTGTGGGTCTTTGCTATTGATAGCATGTGTTCAGAATTTTGAGAACAGGCTATAAATCATTCATTCTAGGTGTAGCTGAAGATTTTCCTTATTCTTAGAGAGTACTGCTCCTCTATTCTACAAAGACATAACATTAAATGAATAAAGAAAACACCAGTATGTGACCTTAGAGTGGGGATTGCCACGTGCAGAAGAGCAACTGTTTGGAGATGAGCTCTTCATCTTTTTTTTTCCACACAGCCAGTCCTGCATTACGTAGGGAAGGAAGAACTTCCCCTGAAGTCAAAGCACTACCAGCTGGGGTGTAGCTGTGCTTACCAGGCCCGGAGGAAGCATGCTCTAAAAGCAGGCTGTCAGTGAGCTGCTGTTTTTGCAGAGGTACACTCAAGATCAGTTATGAGTAATCTCAAATTTGGTGAAAACTACTCAAGCAACTTTTAGTGGGGCCTTGGTGACTCAAGAGGAGACTGGAGGGCAACTGCAGGTATGCAAAATGCTTACTAATAGCTGTAATTAATACTTAGTCAAGCTGGTGACATTCTGCCTGGTGGTGTAAATTAAGCCATTAGAAAGGAGCTGAAGTGAACCTGAACTCAATTCTGGCTTCATCAAGAAAGATAGCATTAATAAGGTGCTATCAAATACAAGGTTGTATTTCCAACTTTAAAGTACTCAGCTTTCTGTGTGTATGGTATACAATGAGTATCAGGTGGTAGCAAGACCTTACTGGGATTTCAGCATTGCATTTGCTACCTAGGAAAAGCTAGAAATGACATTACACTCCCAGACTTCAGCACACTGGGCAGGCATCTCCTCGGGATGGATACGCAAGCATCTTTCTGGGCAGACATAATGATGGTAATTCCCCTGAAATAATCAGTGTGACTGCTGTCATATGTGCTAATGAACAAGATGGACAGCCAGCCTAATTCAGCACAATTACTGTGTTCACGTGTTAATTACTGTGGAGCCTCTGCCCAGTGCAAAAGAAAGCTTATATCAGCGTGACAAAAAGCTGCTCAGGTCATCATGCTGAGCAGTGACTTCATTAGCACTTGCCTTGATTTGATGATTTCTCTTTTGTTACTTTGGCTGCAGAGTGCTTGGACTCACTGATACTTCTGCTGCCTTGTTCTCTGACTGTAGGGAAGTAGATTCCTCATTCCCTTTGCCCTTCATTTTTTTAATAGTAGTTTATCTTCTCCATTCTCCCACTCATAAAATCATAGAATCACTCCATCACGGTTTTTTGCAAGCTAGAGTCATGCTCACTTTACTTTCTTCAGTAGCAAGCTTGGGAGCTGGATCATCTCTTACCCTTTCTGGCCTTTCCTTGTTCTACTTTTTTCTTTTTTTTTATGTAAGAAATGCATGCAGGATTTGGAGTGTGGGTGCTCTGTGCATTTGTGCTTGCATAATTATGGGCTTTGGTCTCTGTTCCTTTCCTAATAACTGCTGACACTTTGTCGTGATAGCTGCTGGGCTCTGAGCTGCTATTTCCAGTAAGTTACTCATAGAATCATGGCATATTCTGACTTGGAAGAGACACTCAAAGATTGAGTGCCTCCTGGCTCTACACAGGAGCACCCAAAAACTGATTTCAGAATCGCTTTCCTGAGGGACAGCAGCTCCTCTGTGGGTATACTTGGATGTATATCCTACATGGATATATTCCTGACACCACATATCACGTACTGTTTTGTTTTTTGCTAGTTGTTGCTGTGACATCCTTGCAGTTGGTTTTAGATTTGTGTTTTCCTGCTACGCTTCAGTCACACACTCGATCCTTTGAGTGCTCTGGCAGACTTCCTGCTCTGTGATGTGGTTGCTGCTCCTTGAAGTTGACTTTGTTCCACAGTCAGTTTATCATCTACATACACTTGACATTTTTAAAAAAATGTTTATGTATAGCAGTTGCCTTTCTTCAGTCTTCTCATTTGCTTTTCTTGCTAGACAGCTAGACCACTGAGAGTAAGCATTCTGACAGTTTGTCTCATGTCTTCCTCTGGCTGCTGCTTTTCAATACTTTTTTTTTTTTTAGTGCTTTTTTCCCCCTTTTCATTCCAAAAGCTTAAAGCCTTCCAAAAAGGCTGACTTGAATACACTATGGTCAGTGTACGGGGATTGTTTTGTCACTAGATCTTAGGGATTGTTCAGATTAAATCCTGTCATGATTTCCAACTCATACTGAGGCTGTATAATGTCTCTTTTGAGACTGGTAAGCATTAGATTGGAGAACTAGCCTCCCTACACTACAATTCAATTCAGTACTATTGACATTTCTACTTCTGTACTTCCTAATTCCTGTAAACATAGCACTGAATTGGCAAAGACAGAGGGCGAGGCACTGCTGAGAAGATTCTCTGTGCTGCTGAACACCTCCTTGCAGCTACAGCTTCTGTTTCAGAGTTGGTCCTGGACTGTGGCAGCAGGGAGCACTGTGTTGCTGGCTGGCTGAACCTGCTCTGGGAAGCGTTTCACAAGGCTCGATTGTTACAGGGAGAATTCAGGCAGTGTTGCTGCTCTTGGCTTCTAGAGAAAAACCTCTTCTGAGATCTGATCCAAACTACAGCAGTTCCAACCTAATCTGGAAACGTGTCATCTTACACTTGCTTCCTTGGGTGAGGCCCAGAGGAAAGCTGTGGCTCCACGTGGTGAGGCAGGCGTGCTTTTACCGGTACTAGACACCTTACAGCATGCAGTGTCACTGTCAGCATTAGCTTCGTACGTTTTCTTACTGTGTGGTGGAATACATTTCTCAAGAAAGAGCTTTCTGAACTTTTTTCCTTTCTTTCCACAGGCTGATGAAGATCCTATCATGGGATTCCACCAGATATTTCTATTAAAGAACATCAATGATGCCTGGGTTTGCACCAATGACATGTTCAGGCTAGCATTGCACAACTTTGGCTGAGCTGGCGACCCCGAGGCACCTGTTCTTTTTTTTTTTTCTCCTCCTCTCCTGTTACTGATATTATTCACACTCACAGAACATTCCAAATATCATACACAAACCTGCAGCACTGCAGAGCGCGAGCAAGCAAGAGCTGTGACCTGCCCTTCTGCTGAGTTTACATTGTCACTAGATGAGTTCCTTGTGCATGATGTTTGGAAGTTAGTTAGCTGCATTTGACAAGAGAAATTTGTGTTGTACCAGCATGCCTCGGAAAGAATTGAAAATGCAAAAGGTTGTTGTTTATGTACTGACAAGATGCTCTATAACCCAAAGAATTGAAAGAACAGCAGCCCGTACAGCCCAGATACAGATTTGTTCAGATGTTTCAATGCTACATTACACAATAAAGACATGAGATTTTTCTTAACAGTTTAAATTGCTTTAATGAGTTGGATATTGTGTGTGTGATGGTGGTGCTTGATTTGGGTGCCCCTTATCTGCCTGGTTGGCAAATGTTTGTGAGCATACAGTTCAAACTGAGAGAGTGTTTGATGTTTTCCAAGCAAAGCCTGGTAAAACAGCTTATTTCCTCCTCCTTGGCAGCTCTGAAAAGCTTCCAGCTCAGCTTTTAGCATTGCTTGACACGTTGGGTCTCAGCTGTCCCATCTGATCCATGCAAAACCCTAAACTAATTCACAAGGCTGACAGTTGTGCTAGCCTGTAGTTCATCTTCGTGACCTCTCTTGCATTAACCCTCAAAGCTAAAGGAGCTGGCTGCATTTTCACGTGGGATGGTACCCACCTTCAGCTGAGGTACCTGGTCCATCCCACAGTGCCCTCCTTCAGTTTGTATCCCGCTCTGAAGTCCTGGCCGGTTGTGTTTCCACAATGTTTCTTACACAGTTAGGGCTGGCTGATAATGTTACGGCGTGCTTGGCCGTCATGTACGCGTCCCCCTGGAGGTGGCGGCATTTCACTACTGAAGGGATTGAATAAATTGATCTTTCCTGCAGCCCAGATGACACATGAGCGGAACCGCGGTTCCTTTACCTGCAGACCTCACTAAGCCCTTCGAGCCCGCCTGCAGAGGGCTTCGTGTGCCGTGCTGAGCTCAGGGAGCAGCCAGCCCACGGCAGGGCGTGGGGGGCTGGAAGGTCTAAGCCAACCTCATCCGCCCCGCGCGTTGCACTGCGTCGCTGTGGGGATGGGCAGCTGTGCCAGCGCCTCACCGCTCTTCGGGACAAGAAACCGCTCCTAATACCCAACCCGAGCTCTGCGTGGGGCCACCGCGTCCCGCTGTGACCCGGAGCAGAGTGAGCCGCACCTACACGCCGCGCAGGAGCGGCCGTACACCCCACGCACACCCCGCCCTGCCGGGGCGGTGCCAGTGCTGACCCCGCCCTCACCGCGCCCCGGAACCCGTTGGCCCGGCGGCGGTTTCCTCCCGGAGCGCCGCCAGCGCCGGGACCGGAGGCGGAAGTGCGGGCGGCGGGGCGGGACGGTGCGGTGCGGCGGGGCGGGCGGGAAGCGGGCCGGGCCTTATGGCCTCCTCCAACAGCATCGACATCGAGGACGCCACGCAGCACCTGCGGGACATCCTCAAGCTGGACCGGCCGGGAGGTGAGGGGCAGTGTGGGGCTCGGCGGGGAGCCCCGGCTGTGGGCCCGGGCCCGAGGCCCCGCGGGTGGGGCCCCGCTCGGCCCGTGCCCTCGTAGCCCGGCGCTGGCTCGGTCGTACTATGGGTATGGGCTCGGCGCCTCAGTGCTGTGTTCTCGCTACGAGAAAGACGTGGAGGTCCTGGAGCGCGTCCAGGGGAGAGAGTGGAGCCGTGAGGGGTCTGAGCGCAGCGCTGTGGGAGCGGCCGAGGGAATGGGATGGGTCCGCTGGAGAAGAGGAGCTCAGGGGAGAGCTCGTGGCTCTGCAACTCCTGAGAGGGGGTGTGGCGAAGGGGCGCCGGCATCTGCGCTGAGATACCGGCGATAGGGCAGGAGTGGTGGCTCGTGTTAGGTTGGGTACTGGGAATAATGGCACATCTGCCCAGCGTGGTGGGGGAGTCACCGTCCCTGGAGGTGTCCCAGAGCCGTGGGGATGTGGCACTGAGAGATGTGGGTGCAGTGGGGTGAGGTTGGACTTGATGGTCTGAGAGGTCTTTCCCAACTTTAATGATTCTATGACTGTCCAAGCTCCAGAGCAGCCACCACACACGCTGTCTCTGCACGACCACAAGGCACAGAGGTTGGTGTGAGGCTGTGATGGAGCAAATCTGCAGAGAGGCAGTTTCGTAGCACAGCTGGATTGGAAGGGACCTTAAAGCCTCTGATAGCTGAGGTGTCCAAGGCCTTGAGCAACACCAGCAATGGGGCATTACCAGGGTCTCACCACTCTCTGAGTAAATAATTTCTTCCTAACATCTAACCTGCGTTTCGTTCCCCCTTGTCCTACAGCTATTAGACTATGTAAGAGGCCACTTCTATCTTCTTTTGTGAATACCATTTAAGTACACAAAGGGCTCATTGAAGCATCCCGAGCCTTCTCTTCTCCAGGTTGAACAAGCCCAGCTCCCTCAGCCTTTCTTCACAGGAGAGGTGCTCCAGTCCTCTGAGTGTCTTCGTGGCCCTCAAAGCACCCTTCTTGTGTTGTGCTGGAAGCCCCAAGCTTGGACATAGGTGAGGCCTCCTCCCCTGGTGGGCCTCACAAGAACAGAGCAGAGGGGGACAATCACCACCCTCATCCATTTTCATTATAGCAATAGAAAACTTCTGGTTGTTCGAAGTTTCTGTTGTTTCTGGAACGTACAGGTGATTCAAGATTCTGTTTCTTATACTGTAAGGAAATACATTTTCCTTTCCAAAAGGAGAACTTGGTGCAGTGATGAGGGAACTCTTATTTCACAAGCAATTTGTGAACTGGAAGAATGCATCGTTGCTGGGACAGTGATGAAGCTGTCACCTTGAGAGAAGCTTAACTTTCCCCTGAAGCAACTTCCTCTTGCTGGTAGAAGCAAAGGAATTACTTTCTGAGGATGCTTTATTTCTTTCTGGGGCTTTTTATTCGTATTCATGCTTGTCCTTTGCCTCTTATTATCCTTTTCTCTGAGCTCTGGTGCATAGGAAGGCAGTTGAGAGGAGGAGGAGCAAGTAAATGGCAAGTCAGTGATGAACCTGCAGTTGTTCTCAGCAGGAAGCGCTGCCCGAGTGGGCATGTGTACTTGGAGGAACTGGACAGAAAAAGTGAAAAGCAGAAGGACTTGTTAGCTGAAAGCCTCTGATCCTCCCACGTGGACATCAGAGGAAGGGGAAGCTTTTGAGGCCCTTGACAGAAAATAGAAGCAGTCCTGTGAGCTGCACATGCAGGGCTAGTGTTATCTGTCGTGAAGCTGCCAAAGATCTCTCTACTTCCACTTTCTGATTCTCCCTGAGTTTCAGTTACAGATTTTGATGTCATGCAGAGTGTAGCTGCATTCCAAGGCTATTACTGCAATGGAAGTTCTGCTCTGCTAGCTGCAGGTAGCTCTGAGCAGTCTCTCCTGACACGAGTTTCTCCCAGTTTTGGTGTTAATATGTCTTTTTACCTGCTGAGCACCGAGTCTCTTCCCTTTTCTTATGCCTTCAGGGTTGTGCTGGCCTGGCTCCCACTAGGGTAGGGTGAGGGGCTGAGCACATTCCCCAGTGTTGGTGTCCCACTGTGGTGCCCATCATCCTCTGTGGGGCGTTTCCTTCTTCCCTTCCCCCGGAGCTGATGTCATCACCCTGCTGTCCATAAACACTGATGTGAGCCATTCCTGTTGCTGCAAATAGAGCAAAGCCCATCTCATCTTTTTCTGTCGCCCTGGATGCTTTTCTGTCACAATTACTTTCTTATTTTTGGCCACAAAGGATAAATTACAGCTGACGAAAGCTTATCACACCTACCAATATGCTGTAACAGTCCTCATCTGCAGCAGCAAGCTCAGCTCGGGTATGCTGGCTGGTTACAAGGCTGCATTCTGCAGCCTCATGCAGTGTGGCTGCACTGCTGTCCTGTTCACACAGGACAGGTGAACTGAGGTGTCGTGCTCTGTGCTGGGATGCCCTGGAGCTGCACAGGCTTGCTGTGTCCATACTGTAGTTGTTGATTTATTTACCTTGTTCTTCATAAGCCAGGCAGGTTTTAAATATTCTTCTGGCAAGTGAGTAATAGTTGCAGTTGTGGCTGTAGGCAGCAGCGCTCATGCTGATGCATTAATGTCATTAGGGCTGTTTGGTGATAGGAAGCTTGCCTTGCTTTCCTCCTGCCCCTGGTTTAGGTGTGTTATGTGTGGCAGCAGCAGTGGGACTCGTGGCCCTGCGAGCTGCTATCTCACAGGAGCTTTGCAGCACTTGTTACCTGGCAACAGGACGTGTAATTTCAGCCTTTCAGCATGAATGCTTCCAAGACAGGTGGCTTTGACTTCTGTGCAATCGCATGTAGGCACTGCTGGAGTGAGCTTGCTCTCTGGTGGGGATCATCAGCTGTTGAGGAGATGTGGAAGCCACCAGGCAACTTGCCCTTGGCCAGATGTATGAGGGCAGGATGCATACACTCCTCAAAGCAGAGATGAAGCTCTGAATAAGTGGTTGCTTTGCCCTAAACTTGAGCGCTGTGAACTTCCATGTTCCGTGTAAACCAGGGGACAGCTGTGGGAATCCCACAGGCACAGATGCATGGTTTTGTAGCTCAGCTGCTTGAACACCTCTGGCCTTTGAGGTCGTGTCTTAGAGAATGGTTTTGGAAGGTGTTATTTCCAGCCAACCCCAAGTGCTGTGGGTGCTGCTGTGTGTACTTCTGGCCTTCAGAGCTCTCTCTGAAGAGTGAGAATGCGCAGGAGTTAGAAATGACGTATCAAGAACCCTTTGGCCTGGAACATAAATATGAGATTCACTAAATCTGAGTTGTTAGCCCTTCTGATCTGAGAATGTTACCTCCTTGAACCACATAATCTCACTCCCATTTATCCTGATCTGCCGGGATTCCTCATGTAAGATGAGCACTATGACTTCAGCCTTTTATACAAGTTCCTTGGATGGGAGGTCTTCCTTTTTCCAGCCAACTCGGTGCGTTCTACCTGATAGTACCTGACCGAAAGCACCTGGAGGTGGTGTATTTCATGCAGCTCTATTTCTTTTAAATGGATCTTGTGCATGGTTGACTGTGCTTTTTCTTAGGTTCGGTGAATGAGAACCAGAGACCATCCAGTTCCTATAATGGAGACCTGAATGGGCTGCTGGTGCCTGATCCCATCGTGGCTGGAGATGGACCTTCGCTGGCGAAGCCGGTGCACCGCAGCATTTCTCTGGGGGCTGTGCAGGAGAAGCAAGTCATGTAAGTGTTGTTCAAGAAAGGCTTGAGAGTGGATAAGAAGCAGTTAAAAATGACTTGTGGTGGGCCTGGGAAAGCATGCTGGGAATCTAGGCAAGTTTTATGTTGAGCTCAGCTGGCAGCTGTGAGTCCCTGCTGCTGGTCAGAGCTCTGGTGGTGCTGATGCACTGAGCCTGACTGCTGTGCTGTGCAGGAACTGAAGAACATTGGCAGGGCTGTGTAGGGAGGAGAGCAGAACTGTCTGTGTGACCAACACTTGAGTAGGGATGCAGGTAAATAAGCAAGGCTGCAGGGAAAGGTAGCATTTGTATGAAGAACTCCAGCTGGACTCCTGCAGGGACCTGCGTTACCTGAGAGGTAACTTAAGCTGCAGGTTTGCAGTAGAGAAGGCTGTGCACTTGTCCAAGTGTTTCTCTCCCCATTATTTAAAATAGAAAAGCTACTCCCTGAGTAGCTGAGCTGAGCCTGCTGAGCTATGCCTATGCATTGATGTATTTTGGACAGCATACGTGCTTTTACTGCTTACATGTAAGCAAACATGTCTAGAACAGTTTGGATTTGCTCTTTGTCATGGGAGAAAATGCAAATCCAGAACTGCTATCGTATGTCAGTCTAATTAGTGTAATGCTTGTCTTCATGCAGTCACTCTTCTTAACATCAGAATTAATATAAATATATTTTATGTGGGTTTTTTCTTTGTAGTTTTGAGAGAAGGTTTTGTGACAATCATGAGCAGGATGCTCTGCTGCTGAAGTTCAGCTGCTTGGCTTTGCTGTTTGCATCTTGTGTTGGATAGTAGTCAGGGCTGCTCTAACCAAATATAGGTCTGTGCTCAAGTCCTGTAGGTTAATGTTCAGCAAGAAGCTGAGCAAAACGGGTGTTTGGCTCTTCTCAAACTCTGACATCCAGAGAATGGAGGCTCTTAAATGAAAGCAGTTTCTCTTTTCAGTTCAGGTCAGATCTTCTAGATGCACGGATTCCTTCTGTGTTGCTCTTAATGTTGTGAACAATTGTGTCCTCTGTGTTCTTCCTGTGGAGTCCAGTCTGATTTATTTTCTCTCTGCTTTTCTCAAAAGCTGCCTTTCTGGTGATGACAGCTCCACTTGCATAGTTATATCAGCAAAAGATGTGGAAATAGTGGCCAGCAGTGATTCCAGCATCAGCAGTAAGGCCAGAGGGAGTAACAAGGTAAGGAGCATGAGGGGACACATTCTGTCTATCCATTTCAGTCGCATCAGCTCAGTGCTTCAGTATTTTAAACAGAAAAGACTGTCTTCTTTCATGTGTTGTGGGAGTTTGTCAGAGAGCTTAGCAAGGGCAAAAGAACTGGAGCAGTATCTTGTGATTGATTGCTACTGTTACTCTAGAAGCTGGCCAAGCTGCCTTCTGCTTCTCAGGAGGAATTCCATGATGTAAGCTGGTCTTTGCTGAGAAAGTGCCCTTCTTCCCTGAACAAATTTATCTTGCTGATTGTTTCTGTGCTGGAAGGTCTTTTCTATAGAGGGAGTGTTTCACTGGTCCTCCCGAGCACCAGTCCTGCTGAGGGCTCCTGCCAGCAAGTCAGGGCTGCAGAACACTGAGATATTTCTCAGATATAACCAGAATTCCTTTTCTGGGAAAGAACAAGTGCCAATGCAGCAAATAGTTTTTGAATTTGAAGAGTGTCTCCAAGAACTGGGAAGCCGGATGCAGTGCCAATAGGGAGGTAAAGGCTTCTTGGCTGTGGTTGAAGGGCAGGCACTTGTTCTGCAGTGTGACATTCAGTGAGTCGCATTCCTTCTTGCAATGGAAGGAAATATTCATCAGCCTTCATAACTTTGAGAGTTCAGGGTTCTAATACTTGGCACTCAGTATGCAATTCTTCTTAGCAACTGCCGCTTCAAAGCTTGCTATTAAGCATTAGGCTTTCCAGGAGGAAGTTGTATTTGGCAAGTTTGTTCCAGGAAAAGTTATTTGAGACTCTCATAATTCTTTTTTCTTTCTCTTGAGCAGGTGAAAATACAGCCTGTTGCTAGATACGACTGGGAGCAGAAATACTACTATGGCAATCTGATAGCTGTTTCAAACTCTTACCTGGCTTATGCCATTAGAGGTGAGGTACCTTCTTGTTTTTGCTGTTTTGCTCTGTGTCTCTACAAGAGGCAAGGTTTGCATCAGAAGAAAGTAACTAACAATAAGTGAAATGCTTTTTGCAATGCCCTGACCAGTGTGATGTTATAACAGGAGAAAGAGTAAAGAGTACAGAGGGGGAAAAGTGATGGTGGTATGGGAGAGTTTGCACGGAGAAGTTTTCAGAGGGTAGAAATAGGATTTGCTGGACAGTATGCAGATGTTCACTGTACTCATCTAATGAAATGCTTCTGTAGCAAACAAGCTTCTCTGCACAGAAACAGCCCCGTGGTAATTTGAGTAGATGTTTGTGATGGGTCTGCTTGCATAAATTTAGAGTTGAGCTTAAGGCTAAATTTAGAGGAGGCAAAGAGCAGTGCAAAGGCAGTGTGTTTTGCAGGAGAGAAAAGCAGAACAATACAGGTACAGTCTGTGAAATAGTCTTTATGAAACAAATGAGCCCTTACAATGCTGTCATGTAACCACACTGCATCTGGGGCTCTTTGGTCTCTTTCTTAGTTCTAGCACCCACCCATTTGTCTGGCTTCCTACAACATCTGCTACTGCACTTCTGTGTTCTTCTTGCAGCTGAGGTTATCTCGGAGCAGCCATTTTTAGGATGCCTTACCCTTTTTTGAAGTATTGAAACTTGTGTGCCATAGAAAAGCTGAGTGATCTTCTAGGGCTGTGTTGGGCAGCCAGGTGGAACTGGAAACGATATGGTCTCTGTAAGACTGCCTGTGTTATAGCGATGTGGGGGAGCTGAAAATTTTGCCTAGAACACGTGTGCATTTAAGTCATGCCTTTTTTCAGCCATGCACACCAAAAAGCAGTGCCTTTTCCAGGTGGATGATCATGCTTTTTGTGTTCTTGTGGAAGATGTGTTTGAGCTTCCTGCCTCCTTTTGTCCAGTCACTGAAAGTGAAGTTGCAGTTACACTAATTCACTGTCACTGGGGTCAGTCTTAAAGTTTTGGTAGCTTTGTGATCACCTTGGGATGAAAATTCAGGCATTGCATTAAATAAAAGCATCTTTCTAGAGAAAGAAGTGCTGAGAATTGTGAGAAATCAACTTCTGTTGATTACCTCTTAGGTAGAACAACTTAGGACTTGTGGCACTCAAGAAACAGTGCAGAAGATATAGAAAATTCAGCTGCCCCTTGCAAGGCAGGGAAAATCCTTGATGCTGCTGTTCCCTTCTTCTGCACCGAAGCTGAAAAATGCAGGGGAAATATTTTTGCATGCATCCTGGGTCGTCAGAGGGTTTATTAATGTGTCGTCCATGGGTTTTTGGTGCACTGCTGACTGAGAGCAGCTGATGGCAGGATGGATGCTGGGAATGACAAATGGGGAGGCCATCCTTTAGGGAAACTGCATGGGTATGTAGTGACTCTTCCCTTCTGTCTTTTCTGCAGCTGCCAGCAATGGCTCTGCTATGGTGCGAGTGCTGAGCGTCAGCACTGCGGAGCGGACCCTGCTGAAGGGATTCACGGGTGGTGTGGCAGACCTGGCTTTTGCTCATCTCAACTCCAACCAGCTGGCGTGCCTGGATGAGGCTGGCAACCTCTTTGTCTGGCGCCTGGCCATGGAGAAAGACAAAATCCAGTATCTTGTCAAAACAAGCTTCACCTCGGTGGTAGGGTAATGGTTAGGTGTGAATGCAAGCTCGGAATTGCTGCACCTATCGTGGCCTCCTTAGAGCAGCAGCTTGCAGGAGGGGGTCAGTAGCTGTGCCTATCCCAGGGAGTATCAAATGTGGGTTTGCAAAGTCAGCCCCTGCTGCACAGTCAGCACAATCACTACTTGAAACTGTGTAACTTGAAATTGTAGGAGTGACATCTCTGTGCTCCTGGTCCAGGCAAAAACTTTCAGTCCAGAAGGTTTCAATGTTAATCTCTACTAGCTGGCCCTAAACGTGACTAATGTCATCTGGACTTGTGTGACAGCTTTTTACTTACCTTTGCCTGATTCCAATTACTTTTCTGGGGAAGGTAATACCATCCTTCCACTCCTTTTCATACCTGTCACCTTTGTTCTTATGGTGGTCCTGAAATTTATTTTAATACTTGATTCACTGCCCTAAATAATTTCCTTTTAATTGCTAGATGTGACTTCTCCATGCTTTTCTGAGGCACATCAGTCAGTGGGGTATCATAGAATCCTTAAGAGTTGGAAGGGACCTTTAAAGGCCATCTAGTCCAACTCCCCTGCAATGAACAGGATGCTACAGCGCAGTCAGGTTGCCCATGGTCTGATCCAGCCTCACCTTGAAAGTCTCCAGGGATGGGGCATCCACCACCTCTCTGGGCAACATGTTCCCAGTATTCAGTGAGGATATGGTTTGTTAGGTTGCAGCTTCTTCATTTTAATTGTATCCGCTCTTTCCAAAACCAACCAGAGTAAAGGTGGTTGTAATTGTTTAAGATCTGATGCATATGGATGGACCAGAGCACTCATCCTGAGGCATTGTGGTAGCATTACTGGCTCTCTGTGGTATTGGTGTTGCTGCAGTACTAGCTGAAATAACTTAATCTGTCCATCAGTGGTTGTGTGGATGATGCATCCAGATGGGAGTATGTGTTCTTGTGCTTATCCTTCTCCTGTCTGCAGCCTACAAGAGAAAATTAACAGAATCTATTAGCTTTTGTAAGCTGAATTTCTTCTGCAGTGAAGAAAAGCTAGTTTCCCTACTGATTTTTTTTTCCAAACCACAATTCTCTTTTAATCTCAATGATCAAAAAAACTTGAGGTTTAGTAGCATTTACCAGAGGGCCAAACCTGAAAAGCCAGAAAACTGTTTCTTAACTGTGGTGATCAGAGAGGAGATCTTGGTGAACATCAAACGACCCGACAGCACCCCTCTGAACACCTCTCGAAGAATCATCTGGTGTCCTTTCATCCCAGATGATAATGAAGAGAATAGTGAAGAGGGAAGTCAAACGTTGGCCTTGCTGCACGAGGACAGGGTAAGGAGATGTTGCTTTTGAAAGATTGTGTTTTCATGAGAGGGAAAGAATCTTATGGAGGAAGGAGCCCATGTAAATGGTTGGAGGTGTTGGGCTTCTGTAGTGTGCCAAGGGATCCTCCCGTAATAAGATGCACAATTCCTCTCTTCTGAGGATCAAATAGTGAACACTGCTAAAAATGATGTGGAGGGCATCGTTCCCTTGTTCAGGCTTTGCCAGTAGGGAGGAGTTTGGTGAGCAGCGTCTATCACTGCCATGAGCAGCACTAGAAAAGCATCTAATTGCCAAGGTAGAGAGGGGAAGGTTTGTGTCACATGCTTCCACGGGGCTGATAGGTTGGGCAGAGACTGTAAGAATTTCTCGTCTGCCTGAAACCAGTACTTGCAAAAGTAAACCTGTATGTGTACACATTTATTTTCCAGGCAGAGGTATGGGATTTGGACATTATCCGCTCAAACAACAGATCCTGGCCAGTGGAAGTGCCTAACATCAAAGAAGGCTTCATTGTAGTGAAAGGCCACAGCACGGTATGAGTCTGCTTCATTTTCTTTGCTACTGTCCCATAGGTGATCACTAGAGATCTTTTAGGCTCTCTTTGGGTTTTACTGTGTCTGGGGCTGGAGTCCTTAGGGCAGTTTGCTGCAGAAAAGTTCCTTGTCCATCCACCCTGTCACCCACAGCCTTCTGGTGATGTGATTAAGTGCACACGTCACTGGTAAATGACCTTTGTTTCAAGAGCCAAGGTGAATTTATGGATATTTGCTTTGAAAAAGTCACCTGTATTTCCAAGGGCCTGTTTAACAACCTGGGCTGTATTTCAACTGGTTTTTTGTGTGTCACAGTAAATGGAACACCTAATGCTGCTGTTTGTTGCTGAATAAGAAAGGGAAAACTAAGCCCAACATCTTCTTTATTATTTTATGATCTCCCCCCCTCCCCCAAATAAGTATAGCTATTATCTGTTACGACAGTGGACCAGAGCTACAGGTGAGCATCCAGAAGGTGATATTTTGAATATGAAAGATAGAGCTGGAAAGAGTCCAATTTCACTTCCTGAAAGGGGAAAATGACAAATTAATTATATCACCCAGATAAAACAAAGTAATTAATGCTTGTGAAAAGCCAGAAAATCCCAACACCAAATGAGCTCTGTTTGTAATACGATAAATGGTGGGAACAGCAGCTGAATAAGTAGGATGGATTATATGGATTAACTTCCTGTTTGGAAAAGTAGATTATTAATTATTATTATTAGAAAAAAATAATAATCAGGTTTTCTCTGAAGTGTTATGTAGTGAAGTATGTGTTAAATCACTCAGATCTCTGGTCCTATCAGCATGTTAATCACATTCCTGTTTGAAGAGAGTATTCTTTCTCCCGAAAGAGCTATAAAATTACTTTCTTTTTTTCCTCTTTTTTATTTAGTACCTGAGTGAGGGAGCACTTTCTCCTGATGGAACTGTATTGGCCACAGCAAGTCATGACGGTTTTGTCAAATTCTGGCAGATCTATATTGAGGGGCAAGATGAGCCAAGGTAACCAGAAAACTAGAAGATGAAGGAACTTGGGGCAGAGCTGCTTTTTCTCTGAGAATTTTCTTGCTACAGGATTGCATGAAGTGATCACTCTCAGGACACAGTAAAGTACAGGGTGGATGTTTGTAAAATGATTTGTTAGTGAATGGTGATTTTATGTCACTGGATATCACACATGCTCATGGTTTGGTGACCTCAGGAAAAGGTAAAAAGTAAAATCCTGAATTCTGTGCTTTGCAGAGGCTGTACTCAGAGTCAACTTGTTACTCTCTTTTTCAATGGAGAAAGCTGCTCTGAGCTATTCATCTCCATGTTGACTTATTTTATATATTATGTCCTTAAAAGGATAAGCTGGAGGGCAACATGTGTGTTCTTCATGGGTTATTTTTTTTGGTTCACTAGCTACAGTATCTGATCTTACTTTGTATACACATGTAAACAGCTGCAAGCTGGTAACTCTTAGTGCCTGCTGACCAGATGCTCCTTTGGATAGGGGATAATGTCTTCAGGACCTACATCTTCATTTATCTTTCCATTCACACTTGATTTCTCTGATTCTTTCCTAGATGTCTTCATGAGTGGAAACCACATGATGGTAGGCCTCTTTCCTGCCTGCTCTTCTGTGACAACCACAAAAAACAAGACCCAGAGTAAGGCCCCAGTCCTCTTTGTGTACTGAAGTTTGGTAACACCTTCTAATGCTGACATTGGGGCGTTCCTTGAAGTTGTGCTCTACTTGTAGGAATTTAGTTTTGTGGCAGGAGCAGGTCCTCTCCTGTTCATACTATGTTTTCTAGTGATGGAGAAATAGAGAGTGGACAGAACACAGCCTGAAGTTACCTTAATTCTAATGCCTTTCATCAAAGCAAGGGCAGATCTAAATTGATGAGTCCTTTCAGGTTTGTGGTGTGGTCAGTTTTGCCTGGCCTGTTGTCTTTCAAATTTCTATTGCAGATGAATAAAAAGATAGCAGTTGTTTTATTTAAAAAAAATGAAAAATGAAAAATAGCTATTTTTCATCTTTCTTCAGTTGCTTATAGATGTAGCTCAAGAACTCTACAAGAGCTGTACTGGTTTCCAAGGTAGATTAGAAACAGATTTTCTGGGAACTTTGCTGTTGGGTAAAACCACCTATGTAACACTTGTAAGGATGTTTCAGTGAAATATCCCTGCAGCAAGGGACCAGGTCTTGTTTAGAAGAACTTAAAATTGTGTTGTGTCTGCAGGGTTCCCTTCTGGAGGTTTCTCATCACAGGGGCAGATCAGAACAGAGAGCTGAAGATGTGGTGCACTGTGTCTTGGACCTGTCTGCAGACTATCAGGTAGGTGTTCACCTGCAGGGTTGGCTTTCCTTTGAGCCATTATATCCTAACAAAGCTCTCAGCTTCCAGCTATCCTTACTTTTCAAAGGTGATCTTTAGTGGAGCCTGCTCTAACTTCAGTTAGGACCTTTTTCTGGGCTGATGTGATATATCAGGGCTGTGGTAGGCTGTCAGGTCAGGCTTTGGTACAAGAGCAGAGGTCAGTCCTTTTGCAGTCAGTCATATTACTGAGGTCTGTAATCCTTGCTTAGGTCTGTAAAGCGTAGACACAGCTGTAAGCACTGGGAGAGGCACTGCAAATTGCACTTAACTGTTTTTTGTTTTTTTCTGTAATCAAACTAGGTATTGAATAGCCAACCTAGGATGTCTTCCTATTATTCCTTTTCTGATTTAAATAATGAGAAGCCGCTGCGTTGACAGAATTAGAGCAGTTTTACAAAGTTTATTTGCTGAGCCATATGGGTCCACAAGTTCAAATGCTGCTGCAGGCCTTCCCTTTGCTCAGCTTGTGCTGTTCCTTCATTTGACTTTTGCTAGGAGATTGTGGCCTCTGTGATCACATGCACAAGTAAGGCCACTTCTGAATTCTCCTCTCTCATATTGCAGGAGATCTAATGCTTGTGGATTGGTGGATGGTTTTTCTTAAATCTGGATCTGTCGTCCTCCCATGAATGTAGCATAAGTTCATAAGTTCATAAGGTTGGAAAGGACCTATAAGATCATCTAGTCCAACCATCCTAAGTTACCTGAGCACACAGTGTCATCTTTCATTTAAATACTTGGAATTCATGTCTTGATCCTATTCTGTTATCCTCCTGCTGTCCTCTTAGTTGATATCAGTCAGCAGTGACTTTTAGCAGTGATGCTTTTGTTTTAGGGGGTGGTTGTGCTATAGCGTGACTGTAAACTCCTAAAGATTCATTTTAATTAATGCACAGTAGTTGTGGTTGCATTAATATGCCTTTTTTCTGTGCCTCCTCCTGTCTTGTTTCTGGATCTAGATTTTCTCCTGACATCTTCAGCTCCATGAGTATTCTTCCCAGCCTGAAAGTCTGCCTGGACCTTTCTGCTGAATATCTGATACTGAGCGATGTGCAGAGAAAAGTAGGTGTTTCATTTTATTGCTGGCTGTGTGGTGACAGGGGAAATGTTCTCTGTGACTGTTTCTGCTGCCTGGGACAAGGCTTTGCATGTTAATAACTGAAAATTCTCAGAGTTTGGCCTTAGCTATCTCAGTGTAAGATGACAGATGGTGGCAATTGAACAGCTGATTAATCCTGAGGAGCCTTAAGGATTATTTCTTTCCCCAAAATAAAGTTCTTATTTGGAGGAACTTGTCTGGCACAACAGGATTGAGTTCCTGATCAACTGTAACTCAGATAAGAACGTACTTATTGTGATTGCCTAGTGTGGGTGTACTCCTCCAGATTTAAACATCCCAAGCCTATTCCTTGTTTTATTCCCATGCTTCCAAATCTGAATGCTATGCTTTATGCCCACATGACACATACACGTGCTGTTCTCTGATAGCCCAGTGGCATACTGTTTTTTATTCTTCTAGGTCTTGTACGTGATGGAGCTGATGCAGAACCAAGAGGAGGGCAAAGCTTATTTCAGTTCCATCTCAGAGTTTCTCCTAACCCATCCTGTCCTAAGCTTCGGCATCCAGGCCGTGAGCCGCTGCCGGCTAAGGCACACTGAAGTGCTGCCAGCAGAAGAGGAAAATGACAACTTGAGTATAGGTAAGTGGCAAAGAGAGTTTGGCTGCTGTGAGATCAGGTTGTCTGTCCTGACTGATTCTGGCTTTTCTCTTGAAAAGCTTGCTCTCTTCTTTAGCTCTGTGTGAAAGGCATGTTGTGCAGCTAGAGTGCTTCTGGGAAGCACTGTACAGATGGTTGCAATAGGCCTGGAGGTCTGCCAGCCTTGAGACTGAGTCAGCCCTGGCTTCACCCAATTCTTTGTTGAAGACGTTGAAACATGACATTTCTGGCTGTGCTGTGGTGCCCTGTCCTAGGGCTGCACCTCTTCAAAAGAAACTCAAGCTGGGAATGTCAACCTACAGATCGTAGCCATCACTTTGTCCCCAGCAGAACCCAGGGGAAACCTTCTCTCTCACTGTAGGGCTGTGAGTCTCTCCAGCACAATTCCACACACACAGCAACAAAAGAATTCCTGAAAGGACCAGCAGGACATAGTTCTGTGACTGCCTGTCCTGGTAAACTCTGTGTAACAAAACACGAGAGGTGTGAGCACACGGTCTGAGATCCAGTTGAATTTTACTGCCTTTGCTGTGCTGGGATATGAGGATGCAATACACTCTGAGTTGAGGGAAAGGGTGAGATTCTTCTCCATCGTGTATGGAAAGCACTTGCCCAAGACACAAAGCTTCTTGCAGCAGGAACGAACAAGAAAGTCTCTTTTTGAGGAGAAGCTTCTGAGAGTGATATGAGATGTATTCTTCTGGTTGGTATTACCGTGGCTGTGGCAGCGAGCCCTGTGGAGAACTGTTCCTTGATTGCTGCCTCTCCTTGGCTGTTACCTTGCTCCTGACTTTCTACTTTTTGTTAGTAAAACCTGGAAAGATGCTTTGAATAACAACATCATATTTCACGTGAGAGATTCCTGGGCTGTTGGTACAATATCCTTCCCTATACCTATTCTTCTACATGATTTCAGTTGATTCAGTGTTAGTGGTACATTGCTGTAAATCACATGAGAAAAAAATGACTGAAATGGAATGGAAATGCAAGTGAGGAGCAGAAGGGATGAAGCTTCAGGTCCCCTATTAGTGCTTAGATAATTAGGACAAATTGCATAGGAATGCCTAATTGAGCTTTTATTATGAGGAGTTATCCCTTCTACTCAGCTTTCATTCTTAGTGAGGAGGATGATTCACTTCTTGGCTGGGTATTGTTAGCACTAACTGGTGGGAGGTTTCTGCTGAGCTTCTCATAACTGCAGTTACTCAGAGCTAGGAGGATGGGTCGTGACCTAGCCTGAACTTCTGTGGGGTACCGTGTCTCCCTTAAAATATATCCAAGCAGTCATGTCAACAACCAGAGTAATCTCCAGACCTCATCTTCCCTGACTCTTCATGATGGAATGTACCTACTTCCTTGAGGCTTATTTGACTTGATTAGAGCAAATTTGATTGCTCACTTTAAAAGGAATGGAAGTATAAGAGATGTAGGCTACTCTTTCCCTTAACAGAATGAATCTACCTCTGAAGCAGGGGAGTGATGAAGCCATGTTCTTCTGGTTCCCTGCTCTGATGGGATTAGTAGCAGTTTGCTTTTTCCATCCAACTTCACTTTTTACTTTTATCTTATTTTTCAGAAGGTGCTCAGGGAGCAGGGGCTGTTGAGTCAGCAGCTGGCGTGCTGATAAAACTCTTCTGTGTGCACACCAAGTGAGTATGTACAGCAGCTGCCACAGTCTGCTGTCCCCAGTGGTCCTAATCCCACACTGACTTATAGGAACTGCTGGTTGCTTACCGATTTCTTTTGCTCCTGAGGAAAAACTGCTTGGATCCCTTGAAACTTCTAGCTGTGGTGCATTTAGTATGTCCCTGCAGGAAGCAGCCCAGCATGGTGCTGTGGCTGGGAAACACCTCTCACGTGCTCTGGGTGCCAGAACTGGTTGATAGGGATGAAAGGGGGTCAGCTTCTGCTTTCATCTCAGGCAGAAAATAACCAGTGTGTATTCCACGGGTGTCAGTTCCATTAAAAGAAGTTTTCTAAGGCTTGAACTTTTCTTGATGACTCATAAACTAATCAGAGATGCCCCTTTTAAAAAAAATATATATTTTTTTCAGAGCCCTACAGGATGTGCAGATTAGGTTCCAGCCTCTCCATAGTCCTGACATGGGTGCATCTGTGCCTTCCCACGGCTCTCATGAAGAATTTGGTGAGTGTTTTTGAGAGGGAAGCAGCAGGAGGGCATTGGCAGGCTTCTGGCAGCTTTGGGTGCCTCTTTATAACAGTGGTGTCACTGCATGAATGGTTCTCAGTGTAGCTTAACAGGTCTCTTGACTGGAGCCCAGTGAGAGTGTGGAGCACAAGGATATGTTAGGGTGGGAGTGCTAAAACTTCGTGCACTCTTGGGTTTGCTTTCCTAGGTGATCTGGTGCTGGTGCCAGAAACACGACTCTTTTTTGTGTCAGGCAGAGGGAGTCACAGTGACACCAGAGCTGTGGGGGTAGAGGGGACCAGGCTGTGTGTAGCATTCTCCTTCACTTCATTTCCTGCTCTAGAATGTTTCTGTTAAAACTAATGCTGCTGCATTCAGAGAAGAAAGGAAGGTTGTACCATGTATTATCAAAGCCTGATAACATCCACTCTAGCACATAAGAAATAAGGAGAACAGAAAGTTCACCTTGCTATTAGCTTTGATTAGCATGTTGCAGGTTTTCTGTTTAGTCTTTTGGAATCCAGTATGGCTGGCAATGGCATAAGTTCATACTTTGTGGAATTGAAACTTTAGCTTTTGATGGAGGTTCCTGCGAATTGATGTTTGTTTCTCTCTCGGAAGCCTTTCCAGATCACATAGCTGATCTAGGCACAGAAGGACTGGGGTCTGAAAAAGGATCTGTGCACGGCTCTCAACCAGACTTGCGACGTATCACTGATCTACCTGTACCAGCAGACTTTCTTTCGCTCTCAAATGATGCCAAACCTAAGCTGATGACTCCAGATGCATTCATGACACCGAGTACATCTCTTCAGCAGGTAAAGCAGAAGATGGCACTGATGGGGGTGGTGAAGGCTATGAGTGTGGATTTTGATACTTCTGAGAACTTTTTCTAGGCAGTTATGACTCAGGCAGACCAAACACGGAAACCACAGCTCTTGTAAATCCAACTGAGTTAAGACGTATTGGCCTGTCTAAATGCTAAGCTCATCTACACTTGTGTCGTGAGCACTCTGTTTAGCTGTAAAACAGCTGTAGCTGTGTTGTGTAGAAATGTGTGTGCTAAATACCTGTTTATGCTGGGAAACTGCTTTTACTGGTTTACATACGTTGTTTGGGGTTGTGATGTAGCAGTAGTGGCAGAAAAGCCCTGTCAGCTTGTGCTGTCCCTGTATGTCCTGTCTGACAGGGTCCTGTGGGAATGCATGTCAAACACGATCAGGTAGGTAAATGAGACTGGAACATCTGCATAAGATCTGAAAATCAGTAATCTGGTGGCTCTGGGAGTGTTTTGAGTCTGGCACAGCAGGCCTTAACTCATGTGGGAGACAAGTCTGCTGTACTCAGTCCAGGGACTGTGGTATTGGGAAGCATATGAAGCTTTAGTTGGGGTTTGCTGATCTTTGAGAGGGGTAGCAGAATGTCTGGGTGAGGAGCCATCAAGCAAGCATAAATAGAGTGCTTAAAATCACATCCTTAAGTAGATTGATCTGCAATGTAACGATAAGGTGGGGTTCCTTTGGTGAGAATCTGTGCTGTTTGTGCTTTCCTTGTCTTCCTGTGAGAAATGGAAAGTCAGCAGGTTTTTGCCATGCTGGTATGGTTCTTACAGACAAGGAGGAAGGTGCTTGGGAGCAGCACCCTGCATGCACATCCCAAAGGCAGGGTTTCCACTTCCAGGGGAGGAATGCGTGGTTGTCACCATGTATGTGTACTGGAAGAGCCTGAATGAGGGTGAGCAGCAGGTGGAGATGTGCAGAAGTGAAGTTACTATTGAGCTGACCAGTGACGTTGAGCCACCCCCACTGACAACCTAGGGAGCAAAGAAGAAACTCAAATCCTCATGAAGATTTTGTTGATGCTAGCAAAAGTTGTTGAGTGCAGAAGTTAAATACGTGCCTTCCAAATGCAAAGATGTCCTGAGAGAGCAGAGTGATTCCTGGAGTGACAGTAGCAGGGAGCCTTGTAGAGTGAGCACAGCCTTCAGTTCAGCTTCATCTCTGTGCTTTGCCATAAGCAGTGTTAATGGTAAGCAGCCTGGCCAAGCAGATTCTCCCAGCTGAGTACGGGTGCTTATGTTGGTTTCTCTGTAGGTATTTCATAAGGCCTGCACATCCCTCTGTGGTCTGTGCTGCTGACCAGATCATGAGATGCATCTGAGTGTTCTGCTTCTGCGTGGAAGACAGAATGGTGATCTAGTGCTGAGCCCTGCAGAATGCCACTGCTGTTTAGCGGGAGCAATACCTCTAAAAGCTGTCATGGCTCATGTGATGAGGATGTATTGGGACTGGCTTCTGACCAGCCCCTGAGCACCCCAGCACTATAACTCATGATTTGTTTTCTTCTTTTCCATCTTTGCCAGAATATCTTTACAAGTTCTTCTGAAACCAGTATTCTCAGCTTAAGTACTGCTGTTGGATTCTTCTGTCATGTTTCACTTCTGTATGCTCTCTTATAGATCACTGTATCTCCAGGTAGCAGTGTCAGTTCTCTGACTGCAGTCACAGCCATGAGCAGCACTTCTGTCACAGATGCATCTATGTCCAGGTAAATAGAGCATGTGTTAAATAGTATATTTGCATCTGAATCAATACTGTTCTTCAGCATGGAGCAGAGATGTGGTGTGTCCTATAGGAGAGTTGGTTGTAACCAGAACTGGAATCTGGCCCGTGTCCCAAAGTCCCTATATGGGCAACTGTTTGTTTCTCTGATGCAGCTTGGAGCATGCCTGTTGTCTTCTAGGGGGCCAGCAACAGTGATTAATTTGTGCTCACAGGGATTCTTTTCTTGCTTCTCAGTTTTGTTGCTTTACATGCTTCTCCCAAAGGGCTGGCGTTGTTTACAGGTAAGAGAGAACTGCAGCCACTGAGGAGCAGGCTGATAATTGGGACTGCTAGGAAAGTTTTACTAGTGTTGAGGTGTGTTGGGCTGCACAGCAGGGAAAGATGTTACTTCTGGGGGCTGGAAAAGGACAAGGAGCTGTTGTGTAGTGTCTTGTTTCTTTCTAAACACTGTACAGTGTGAATTGAAAATATAACGGGCCCCTTTTCTTACAGACCCCTGCAAATTCTAGGAGATTACAAAGCCCTTCTATTTCTTTTGCTTCCACTTGATTTCTGGGTAGCTCTGTGGTGACTGGGAGATGCAGTTGTTAGAGAACAGGGAGTAGCTGACCTTGGTGGAAAGAAGGACAGCAGTGAAGTTTGTGCTGAGGTTCCTCTGTTGACCTGTGGACCAATCTCCTCACCGTGAGCATTTGATGCAGACCTGCATCGTGGAGTTGGCCTGCTTGATTTGTTTGTGTCTCTGTTCTCTGCAGGCCATCAGAAGACTTGACTGTGAGCCCCAAGATGCAGCTGGACACCAGCCTCACGCTGAGTAGCAGTAGCAGCAGCCTCCAAACTAGTCCTAGGAGCCATTCAGTTCTTATCCCAGGCCTTCCTGACAAGCTGACACCAAAGGCACCTGTTCCAGTAAGCTCAAAATGTTGCTTCTTCCTTCTCCTTGGGCTTGTACAACCTGAAATTAGGTTGGCCTTCGTGTTCTCCAGCGTTGCATTTTCTTTTGGAAGTTTGTTTGAACTAACATTGGCTTATTGTGTTGTGTGCACAGCTGAGAGACAGTTAGGATCGTGAGTCTGGTTCTGTGTGACATCTGGAGGAGAGTTACGTGCTGAAGGGTCACTAAATGTTTTTATGCTTGTAGTTAGTGGGGAACAAACGTGCTGCTTTTGCATTGAAAAGTTGGAGGGGGAAGGGGCAAATGGAGGTGGAAGTGTGCAGGCTCATCACAAGGGTTGGGGCCCTGCTCCATCTGCTCAGCAGTGGAAGCACAGGGATTGCATGCAGGAAGGATACGGCTGGCGTTTTCCAGAAGTGGGATACCAGTGTAAGACACAGGTGTTTCTTGGGGTATCTGTGCATTACCCTGAAGTCTCTTGTTTGATTTTTGAACTCAGGTCACCCCAGGAAACTCCTCTCTAGCACTGGAACTGCAGGAAGTGGAGCCCTTGGTGGTGCCTCAGGCTTCTCCCACCCGTGAGCGTTCGCCGGACGTCATTTCCTCTGCTTCCACAGCCATGTCCCAAGACATCCCTGAGATTGCTTCCGAGACCTTGCAGCGCAGCTTTGCAGCAGCTCCATCTGCACTGTCTGCAGAGGTGCTGGAGCCCAGTCACCACGCAGACAGTATGGCATCTGCTGCCTCAGCCTTGCATTTGCTGTCTCCAAGAAACCGGCACGGTTCAGAGCACAGCCACCACTCTTTGGACATGCCTCCAGTGGAGGTGGACAGACTGAATGCTCCATCGTTACTGGAGACTGCTTTAACTCAGGAAAATGCATCTTCGGACAGTGTTGTGAGTCAGCCATGGCCAGCAGCTCCTGACATAACCAGAGAAACCAGGAACAGCATGGCAGACAGGTAATCATTCAGATGTGTCTTGCTTAGGATACTTTGTGCTTTTCATGCTGCTAGCTTGATGGAAAAAGTCTCACGTTTGTTGTTAAGGTAGAACAGTTTTCCATCCCTTCTCTTCCTTAAAGAATCTGGTGGTTCAGCCCTTCTGTGTGTCTGCTCTGTATAGGCTGCATCCTGCATTTCCTAGGCTGGCGTTATCGATTTGTGCTCTTAGGCTCTTCCAAGTACAAAGGATATCTGCTAAGAAGGTGAAGCCTGTTTTACTGGCCTTTGTGTTCACCTTGAATAGAGACTTCAGCTGGAATCTTCTTGATTTTATTTATTTTTTAATACATTGTCTCTGGAAACAAAGGTGATTCAAGCTAAATCGTCTCAGGTGATCTCCCTGCACAGTCTTTTTGAAAGCCATCAGTTAGCACATAATTCATAGGTTGATTATAGTTTACTTGTGTCTCTCTTCTGTGATTGGCTTTCTGCAGCTAGCAGTATAAATGAAGTACTTTAGAAGCGAGGACATGCATGACCTCTGTGGAGCAGGCATGCAGAATGGGGCAGCATCACCTAGGCCTGCTCACAAGAAGCAAACAGTTATGCAAGCAGCAATGCTAGGATTTGTTGCAGAATTAGTGTCCCCATCTTCTAGTGGGGCTGGGGCCAGTGAGGTGGCTCCAGAGTCTCTCTAGGCTGCCACTGCCTGCACCACGAGAGCTTTAGCACCAAGAGACTGTTGCTCAGTGAATCCATCAGCCTATGTTAAAAGGATAAGCACTCACTCCTGTTTAGAGATCCTGCATGCTAAACTCAAATAGACCCGCTCTGTGGCTTAGCTGGATGTGCAGTCTGCTTTCTGAGCTTCAGACTGGGTTTGGTGTTGCAAGAACTGGAAGACTTGGAGAAATTAGTACCTGTACACAGCACTTGCTGCTCTCTGGATCTGTGCAGATAGGTTTCTTTTATTTGTGTTGATTTTTGTGTTGCTTTTAAAATATAATTTTAGATCTTCTGTCAGGATCACCCATATGAAGTAGATTGAGCACATAACTAAGCTGAAAGATACTTTCATGATGGTGTGTATATAAATATATATTTATTTTTTTTCCTCTAGCCCAAGGGATGAGGTTGAAGAAAAGCACAAGGGCTCTTCCTATCATCGACACAGCTACCACCTGCTGCAGCATGACAGCCAGGATGCTAGTGCAGAACAAAGGTACAAGAGCACTCAGCCCCCTCTCTCGCCCTGCATGGAGTCTGTTCAGGCTGCATTCGTGCTTCTGTCCCCAGCAAGCCTTCACGTGTGGGGTGAATGTCTTTGCTTTGTCTCCTGATTCAATGTGTGTGTGCCTTCCAGCTTCCATAATGTTCTGGTGCCTTCAGCTGGTCGTGATTGACCTCTTGATGTTGTCCAGCTGGCATTCTGGAGGGCAGGATTTGGCTGTACTGCTCCTGAGAGCAGGGACCGAGCTTGGTTTAATTACCAGTGTAACTATTTAAGGGACCAGTATCCAAATCTTGGAAGTGATGTCCTCTCCCCTGCTGTTACTTTGTAGTGACCACGATGATGAAGTTGCAAGTTTGGCTTCTACATCAGGTGGATTTGGTGCCAAAGCATCTACACAGAGGCTGCCTGTGAAGGACTGGAAAGCCAAGGCATCCCCTCGGGCTTCCCCAAAGCTAAAGCGGAAGGCCAAGAAAGATGATGGGTATGCTGAGCTTGCAGGGACTGCAGGTGGCTGTGGGGCCAGCTGTGCAGGGCCTGGCAGAGCTGTTATGAATGCAGGCACAGTGCTCCTGTTCAACAACATTGATCCTTTGTTACCTGCTCGCTGCTTTTATGTGTTTCTAAACATGTCCATGTGAATGTCTTGCAAGTGAAAATTGATAACTGGAAAGAGCTGCTCATGGGAGATTAGAGCAACCTGTCTGTATTAACAAGGGGGAAAGTAGCACAGCTTCTGCAAGGGGCTTTGCTCCTCTTGTGTACTTTTGGCTCATTTGGAGCCTAGCTGTGCAGGTTGCAAAAAAAGATAGCTTGTGACATTAAGTTTCTGGCTGTGGTCCTTCACTGTGACACCCAGAAATGCTTTTCATTTCTCCTGCCTCGGTCTTTTTAAAGGTGCTGAATGGATGCAAATGTGTACTTCCCTTATGGTAGGTTTTTTTTTTTTTCTGAAGGTTTCTGCACCTTCAGAACTGAGATCATTAGAAATGTTTTGAAATTCATTAATTTCCTGTTTCACAAATGAGTACTGGGTTTTTTTTCTTTCTGAAATATTGGGAGACCTTCAAAAGCTCTCTGGCAAAAGCCTTCCCTGCCTTTGAACTCAGACAAGACTGTGTTGTTCTTTTTTAACAGCCCCCATTCAGACTTGGCTCAAGTCTGTTGGGTGTTGAAAGCAGCCCTGTGTAAGGGGCTTAAGGGCCTGTGAATGCTGCAAATGGAGGTACAGAGCAGTGGGGACTGGGTCTTCCTTGCCTTCCTGTTGCACTCACATTATGCTAGGCAAAACAGAAGTTTGAGCTGGGTATGAAATCTAAAGTAACCTGTGAGGTGCATGATCTGTTTGGGCACTTTTGATAATCAGTGCAATTGACATAATTGAGTTCCTGTTTCTTTCTCTTTATCTCCAGGGATTTGAACCAGTCACCAAGATCATCTAACAACCAGGTGAGTAGCTGCTCCTGCCATCCCTTCCAAGGGCCTGATGCTTCAGCTGTTTGCTGTCATACTAAAGACCTGAGAAGGATCATCCCAGTTAACTAAGTACTGTGGGCCCTCTGCAGCCAGGCCTGGCATTGCTCCATTCTGAGGCTTGCACACCAGAGAAAGAAGCTGCTCAGTGCTGCCCAGACCGAAGGCTTCCTTCTCACTTTTGCATGTTGATTTGCCTTTCTGTGTTCTCACAAGCTCTGTATCGTCCCAAACTCTACCCCTCATTTCCTCTTCCCTGCTGAGATGGCTTGCATGCATTGTCAGCAGGGATAAACCATTCCCAGCAAACTAGGGATCACAGTGGGACAGGCCTGTTGGGGTGTGTTGATCTCTGTTGATAGCACTTCTTTATCTGGTAGGAAACGTGCTCAGCAGAGTTAAGTGCTTCCTTTAGACTTCCTGAGCAGCTGAAGAGACAACTGTAGGTGTGTACTCTGAGTACTGACCAAAAATGAGGGAGTGCTCTTGGAAACCTCCTTACTGCACTGATTGCACAGCTCTTCCATAAGCATTTGAGGTGCCTATTTACATAAGGACCTCTGTGTACCTGGCCAAGTGAATAGGCTTTGCTTTTTCCTATTTTCTTTTTAATGCCTGAGTTTAGAAAGGGGGTCTTGAATCTACACAGTTCAGCATATTCTAAGCAACCACTTATGAATTCCTTGCAGACGCTTTGTGTACTTCATCAGTTTGTTTCTTGTGGCAAAAATCTTAGAAATTGGCGTTAAGCTGACCCAGTTTTCTGCTTTGTATGTTGTGCTTCTGTCTCTGGCATGGGGCTTGACTTAAACACCTAGCAGCAGGGCTTGGCTGATGCTGTCAGGGTGAGTGGTCGTCCTCTCCACACACAGGTGACACCGGAGTTCCAGGAAGAGCTGATGTGTGTACTGAGGAGCCAACAGCGTGAGCTCTCTGAGCTACGTCAGAACCAGATGGAGCTGCTGCAGAGGCTCACGGATCACCTTGATGCCATTCAGAGCTCACTGATGGGCCACATGGAGAGGGTGATCGACTCCCAGCAGGAGCAGGAGCGTATCCTTGTTTGAAATTGTGGAGTGGAAGGCTGCAAGGCATGAGGAGGGCTGAGAAAGTTCAGCAGTCTTAATAGCATGGGGCATAGGTGTTGTAAAGGAAGGCTTGGCTGCAGTTTAATTATTTCAGTTCTTCTCAGTCCCTTTCCGAGGGCAAGAAGCTCTGAAGTAGAATGGGGCATTGGTACTTTGTCCATACCCCTAAATCTTCAGCTAACCTATGATGGCCGTAAGTGCTGCAGTACTGCAACAGAAGTTGCACCTAAGGTGTTCCCCTTCCTCAGGCAGTGGCCAGTTGCACAGGAGTGCTTACAGACTGATCCTTTCCTTCTTTTCCTCCTGAAAGCTGATGCAGTACTTTGAGAAATTGCACCAGAAATAGCATCTGACTGCCATACCCCATGGGTGCAAACAGACTTTTCTTGTATGTATCCACATATTTGTCTGGTGGCTTGGCCAAGTCATTTATTCCGTGCCTTGGTGCTGTGTTTAAAGCAGTCAGCTCTTGTGCATCTGCTGCTGCTGTGTTGAGTTTGGTCATGTTCCCCAAACTGAGCAGCCTGTTTCACATCTCATTTGAAGTCACTCTTAACTGGTGATCTCAATTACCCTGCTCTGTACCCTTTCTAGTTTTATATAAAGTTGGAACTGTTACCCTATGCAGGATGCTGGTATACCTTACACTCCTGTGATGATGCGATAGCAGGTTGTTTTCTCTCTTAATCTTGGATTTTCCTTTGTGGTCATCAGCCTGATGTTTTCACAGTGGGCTTTCCACTGAAGCGCAGTCTGGAATTTCATTGTAATGTTACAGTGAATTTTCCTCGTTAGCATCAAATTTTGCCAGCAGTTGAACTCTTCTCAGTGAGTGCTGAGAGATCCACCTGTGTGCTTTGCAGTCAGGTGTAGTCCTAGTGATGGTGAATAATTTTAAGTGAAGAAAATTGCCAGAAATCTCTGTTTCTGGCAGTTCTGTGCCCCCACAGTGGGTCTCGCTTTCCTTCTGCTTTGGGAAGTGACCGTGTATTTCCATAACTTGCTTTTGCCTCTGCTTTCTTAATTCACTGGAAGATCTTGGCCTTAAGTTCTCCAGCAGGTCACTTTATTGCAAGCTGTTTGTGCTCCTTAATGTGCATGCTTGGTAGAGAGGAGACTGGATCGAGCGCTGACGGAAGGGCAGCAGCGCAACGGGCAGCTCCAGGAGCATCTCTCTCAGCAGCTCTCTCAGACCCTTTCCACTGCAGTGTGCAACCGTCTGGAGAGGACCGTTCGTGAGGAGATGAAGAGGGCTGTACCCCAGTGTGAGTGCTGCTGCCTGGGTTTTGAAGGTGGATTCTGGTAGAGGTGGAAGGCGTGCTCTGTTAAAGTGCTGGCGCTGCGTGATACGGGAGTTGGGTTGCAGGAAGACTTGTCGTTGCACACTGTTACTTTATCTGGATGAGTCCTGAAGACCTTCAAGGTTGAAGGCTCTATAGCTTCTCTGTTGGCTTCTGGTGTGTGGCAAATTTTTCTCCTTGTGTCCAGCTTTATTTTCCTGAGCCAGAGCTTGTGACCTTTGTCCCTACCTGTGTCATTTGTCACCTCTGGGGAGAGATTGACACTATTTTCTTTTTCAAGGTTTGAAGTGTAGTACTGGGCTTTTAAAGCTGCAACTTAAACTTGTTTGTGTTGTGCCTAGGCATTTCCAAGAGCATGGACCCAGTTGCTGGCCAGCTGAGTAACACTATTGCCACCAAGCTCACTGCTGTTGAGGGGACACTGAAAGAGAACATTACCAAGCTAGTGAAATCTAAGGTAAGGAGAACCAGACCATAGCTATTCCTGGGGGCACGGCATTGTCACCTGCATGGGTAATGACTCCTTGTAGCTGTTCCTCTCACCTCAATTTCCAGGTGGGTCTTAAGTCAATTTAGCTGACAGTGATCAAAGCTTTCTTCTGGTTTCTTCAGGAGAGAAAGCTCTTTGTGTGCTCCCCCGCCTCGTTAGCCCCTTCTTCCACTTACCAAGTTGTTCATGTTCTGTAGTAGAGGCTCTCACTAGAGCAGTGGTTTTTAGGGTCACCTTAGTCAGCCAAGTGGTGAATGTTTTTAGGAGCACAGGCTTGTCACTTGCATTAGCAGGCAGTGATGGGTTGTGGGAGGGAAGCTGTGGATGAGGAAAGGGGCCGTGCCTGGCTGCACCGCCTTGCCTTGCCCTCAAGCTGAACTGTGGGGAAATTGCCATTTTTCTTGGCACCCCCTCAGTAGTCAGCTGCTCTGCCTGCTGTAGTCACGGTGCAGCTTAGAGAACGGAGTTCAGTTGCTCAGGGAATGCACGCTTCTGTCTGACACCGGACTGTCCTTATCTGGTGTGGGTGCGTTGCCAGGATGTGGAGTGTTTATTCACATCTCTATGCTGCAGTTAATTTTCTGGAGTCTCTTCTGTGTGTTCTTATAAGAACCTTACAGACAGTGTTGTGAGGGCGACGGCCGATACCCTGCAGGGGCCCATCCAGTCGGCCTACAGGGAAGCCTTCCAGAGCGTCGTGTTGCCGGCCTTTGAGAAGAGCTGCCAGTCCATGTTCCAGCAAATCAATGACACCTTCAAGCAGGGCACGCAGGAATGTGAGTCCTCTCGGGGTTTTCTCTCTGCTGCACTTCTGTGTTAGTGACTGACAAGTTGGCCCTTGGCTAATGTCGTTTCCATTCAGAGTTTCGCTGTAATTGTTGAGCTCTTATCCTACTGGTCTTGTGTGAAAGTGCACTGCTCCATTTCCCACTTGAGAAATGGATGTGAGGAGGTTTTGTAGGTGAATCTCTGTTCTTGCAGCACCAGCTCCAAGCTCTGTAACCCACACTGCAAAGTGCTCGGTGTCATTCAGTGAACAGGAGACTTGCAGCTGGGCTTTACTACTGTGTGATTACCACATCCTACTTCTGTTACTGTGTCTCATGTAATTCTCTGTGGTGGGGAGACCAGAAGTAGGATTTCTAGGTTAGTGTAACACAGCCTATGACAAGCTTATGCGTTCTTCCCTCTTCTGTACTTGTACACTGGCTTCTGCTCCAGGATGCCTGGAGCCTGGTGTTGGATTTCTGCTCTGACCACAGTGCTTGCAGCTCAGCTGTCTTCCTGCTTGGCTGTTGCAGACATTCAGCAGCTTGAGACTCACATGAAGAACAAGAAGGCACGAGAACAGGAGGCCCGGGACCCGCTGCTGAATCAGCTCCGACAGCTCATCAGCACCTTCCAGAGCACCACGGAGCAGCTGGCTTCCACCATCGCAGCCAATATCCATGCTGAGGTGCAGCACCAGCTGCACATTATTGTGGGCAAGTAAGTTGGCATCTGGGCTTGTTGAAAGAGATGTCAGTGGAGAAGCACAGGTGTTTAAAAACAAACTTTTCCCTACTTTGTTGTTGAAATATGCCCTTTGCCACCCCTACCAGAGGGCTGCTTGTTAGCTCTGTGTGGTATGACAAAGCATCTGGGCTGGTGTAACTGTTGCCCTGTAAGGCACAGAACAAAGTCCACAGAACCCTTTGAACAAGCAGCTGTATCTCTGCTGTGTGTGGGAGTTTGGGGCATGCTTGGCACAGTATGCCCGCTGCTTGTTGGAGTACCTGGGCACTCTCAAGTCACCCTCTTCTTTCTGTTCCAAAATGATCTTCGGGTCTCTTCAAAGCTTTTCCTCTTTATGTCCTCAGGCATGCCAACAGTTTTGCAGGCTACTTTTGTCCTCTCAGCAGCAATTCCTGTTTGGCCATCCCAGATTCAAGTCATTATCCTGGCATGGATCACTGTATCCTGCCAGTGCCTTCAGCTTGTACACACCATGAAGCTGGTGGCAGGTTTCCAGGTGTAAAGACTGGCAAATATCACCTGCAGGACAGAATTCCCCCCGTTTATTTTAAGCCATTAGAGCATATGTCAGTGTTCTGGGGTCTTCAGTGCAGAGCAGACTTGGCAGGGAGGACACCAGGCCAAATTCCTGTCCTGCTGCATGGGCAGTGCTAGCTCCCAGGGGAGCCATGCTGCTGTACCACAGAGATAACTTGTTTTTTGTTTGCTTGTTTTATTTTTTAGCCTGCAGGAGTCTATTTTGACCCAGGTGCAGAGAGTCATTAAAGGAGAAGTGAGCCTGGCAATGAAGGAGCAGCAAGCAGCTGTCACCTCGAGCATTGTCCAGGCAATGCGTTCGGCTGCAGGGACTCCCATCCCCTCCACTCACCTGGACTTCCAGTCCCAACAAACTCACATCCTTCAGCTGCTCCAGCAGGGCCACCTCAACCAAGCTTTCCAGCAGGTACATGGCCTTCCCTGCAGTGGGCAGCATTGCTTTTTTAGGGGACAGAGTGAGCGGGAAGTGGCTCCTTGAGGTGGGGGGTGTAAGTCCACAACTCAGAGGAGCTGGCTGAAAAGACCTGTGGCAACAAACAGCTCAGGGGGTGAATTTGCACTCGTGCAGGTCAGGCCAGAGCCATGCATGTTCTGTGACACGATGACACTAAAGTTCCTTCTTCCTTGTCCTGTCAGGACAGCATCAGTGCTGCAGCAAGCCAGTGACTTTGCCGTCAGCAGCAGCACATGGTGCACCCCTGAAGTGCAGCAGCTTTGTAAGCCTCTCTGGGCAAATCTGCCAGCTGGGACCTGACCTTGGCTTTGCCTTTGAACATTCAGGCAGATTCACTTGAGCTGCTGCAGACAAACTCCACCAGGAATAGAAATAGTGCTGTGCCATCGAGCTGCAAGTGTGGCCCCTCTTCATGCTGCTGGTGATCCTGGACCCCTCTGTCTGTCTGTGAGCTGTTACCTGCCTGCTCAGTGTAGAACAAACACGGGTGTCCTTATAGTGTACACAGAGCCTGCACACAGTCCTGCCTGCACCAGTGGGATTTGCTGAGCCCTCTGCTACCAGAGGAGGCTGGCGAGCCATTGAGCTGTCCCATGTCCTTCACCTGCCTCATGCTTCCTCTGCATTCCTAGCTGTGTCTTCCTTGCAGGCTCTAACAGCAGCTGATCTCAACCTGGTCCTGTACGTCTGTGAGACTGTGGACACGCAGCAGGTGTTTGGCCAGCAGCCGTGCCCGCTGTCCCAGCCCGTGCTGCTCTCACTCATTCAGCAGCTCTCCTCGGATCTGGGTACTCGTACAGAACTGAAGCTGAAGTGAGTATGGTCAGAGCCATGGCTTTGAGCCCCTGCAGGTGTATGCCTGGCTCTAAACTCGCTGCCAGAGGTGCTCAGTGGGAGCTGTCAGCAGGAGCTGTGGGAGGTGCTGTTGGTCGGCTGTTCTGAGCAAAACACACGTGCCTGTGCTGGCACTTGGCATGAGCAATCTAAGACTGAGTCAGAACCCTGTTAGCTGCCCTGGAAAGCAAACTTGTTACGATAGCTGCAGGATTTGATAGCAGCATGTTTGGAAAACGTCTTGGCTTTGAGTTAGTAACTCAATTTTGGGGATAAAGGTAGCTCAAGCCAGAAAGAAATGAGGGGCTGTAAGTTACAGAAGAGCTGGTGAGTGGTTACTGTGGCTGCAGTCAAGTGGAAGTTGAAGCCAAGGCTCTTCCCCATACTTCCCTGGGTAGGAAGGAATGAAGAGTAAGCCTCAGCACTGTGAATTTTACTGCATGCTAAAATGCCATCAAAGGAAATTCACATGCAGCAAGCACATGGTCACAGCTCCACTGAAGCCTGCTTTGTTGCAGGTTTTGTTGTGTATCCTGCAGCCTGTGCAGCAGGGGCAGAACTGAACTGCACTCTGCTTCCACTTGCCATTTATTTTCTAATGGCTGAACTCGGGGCACTGTTAGGAACTGAACTGTGCCTCCTCAGCACTGAGACGGATGGGAACTGGCGTGGGGTCAAGTGCTGGGTTTGGTTCTAACCCACCTTTCTCCCCTTCAGTTACCTGGAGGAGGCAGTGATGCACCTGGACCACAGTGACCCCATCACCCGGGACCACATGGGGTCGGTCATGAGCCAGGTGCGCCAGAAGCTCTTCCAGTTCCTGCAGGTGGAACCCCACAACACGCTGAGCAAACCTGCACGCCGCCTGATGATCATGCTGCAGGGCCTGGTCACACCCAGCATGACCTAGGAGAGGAGGGGGGGGGGGGCTGCTGGATGCTCTGGGGAACCCCCTCCTGTGGCTCCAGTAGTTATTAACCACCTCCAGCTTGTGTTAAAGAGCTCTTGCCAGGAAATCTTATCAACTCGTGTGTGATATCTCTAAGGCGAACGCCCATCTGCGTGTAGTCCCAAATAGTCACTGAACGCTCACTTGGCTTGTAGTCCTCAACGGCCCCTCCTGAGAGATGGAGGTCTCTTTTCTGCCCACCCCCCTCCCCCTCCAGCTGATGCCAGGGGGTTTCTTACTCCTTTGCTCTGGAGCCCGTTGCCATCAGCACAGGAGGGAGGAGGTGGGTGAGGGGTCGCTCACAAGGAGCGGGGCTCGGATCCTGCCCGGTGTGTGGTGATGGGGAGAGGGGATCAGCGGGACGTTGGGGGGGGGCTGGGGGCAGTTATTGGCCCCCAGCTCTCGGCAGGAGCGCCCCGAGGGGGAAGGAAAGCCCGTGGGGGCTGCTGTTCTGTTGTGGGTGGGAGCACTTCCCCGGTTCAGCTGTTACTTTGGATTTTACACCCGGGGCACGGAGGTGAGGGGGGGGGGATCGGGGGGGGGGGGGGGGGGGGCGGAGGTTTCTTTTTATCTTTTTTTTTTTTTTTTTTTGGAAATAACGTTCAGAACAATTCAATAAATAACTTTTTTTGGAGAAAAACGAACCAAAAAAAAAAAAAAAACCCAACGTCTCCCGAGTGTCGCGCAACCCAGCGCTTTCGGGGCGGGGGCAGCGCGGGGGGGGCGGGGCCGGGGCCCGGGGGAGGGGGTGTGATTTTGGGGGGGGGGGGGCGGTGCGCTGCGCACACGGAGCGGTGGCGGTGCGGGCGATCCGCACCATGGGCTGCGGCTGCGGGCGGCTGCTGGGCGTCCTGTGCCCGCTGCTGCTGCTGCTGCTGCTGCACGTCGGTGAGTGCCGCGGGGGGTGGGATGCCGGAGCCGGGATGCTGTTTGAGGGTAGTAAAGGGTGGGATCTTGGCGTCTTGGTTCTCCTTCCCGAGCTTAATCCCGCTGCGGGGACGGGTGTGGAGGTGCGGGGAGCGCTGCGGGATCGGGGGATCCCCAAGGTGGGGCGGCCGGAGCCGCACTTGTGCCTCTTCTCCATCTCTTTCTCATCTCTCTGTCTTAAAGCATCCCATCTCCCTCAGCCACTTTAAGCCGGAGCCGCACTTGCGCCTCTTCCCACTCCGTTCCCCCTCTCTCCCCTTTCCCTTTCCCCCTTTCTCTCCTCCTGCCCTTCTCTCAGAGCTTCCCCCCCCACCCCCCTTTCTTGCTCAACCACTCAAAGCCTTTGCTTTTGTTTGCTCTGCTGTAGTCACAAATTAATCTGTGCTGTTGGGGGATAAGAGGGCTGCACAGATGGCTCTGGAGTGATCCTCGCGGGCTGGGAGCGTGGGTCCGGGCAGCAGACACTGTAATTCCTGGGGCTGTGAAGGAGCTCGTTCCCACCCCATGCCTGAACGTGAGCCCCTCTGCGTGGGGTCCCCAGCGTGGGCTGCTTTGTTCCATAGGACCTCAGGATCGTGAAGGTTGGAAGAGACCATTCAGGTCACCCAACCCACCCTCGCTGTCCCCTTCCTTACAAACCTAACCTTTCCATTGCTGGGCACGGGCACGCAGTGCTGGGTCTGGTGGGTCGTGCATCGCCGTGAGCCCAGCGGGTGCTGCCTGGTGGGGGGGGCTCAGCTCCATCCCTCTGTCCCCCCCGCAGCCGTCGCTCAGGAGCCCATCAGCACGGCGGGGAAGTGTAACACCATCTACAAGGGCTTTGCTGGCTGCCTCATCAGCCTGGGGGACAGCATGGCCCAGAGCGTGCGGCAGCAGCGGGACGAGGAGGAGGAGGAGGGCGGCCAGGACTCGCAGGAGCTGGACACCATCTGCAGGTGAGCGGTCCCATCCCCGTCCCCCGCTCCTGGGAGCTGCCACCGCCGTTTCCCTGATGCCCATCTCCGTCTCCAGGTCCTGGGATGAGTTCCACGCCTGTGCCAGCGGAGTGCTGTCCCGCTGCCCCGAAGAGGCGGCCGCCATCTGGGAATCTCTACGCCAGGAATCCCGCAAGATCCAATTCCAGGGCAACCTGCAGGAGCTGTGCAGTGCCCGGGGCCGCCTGGCCGGTGCCCAGGGCTCGCCGCCCGCCGAGACCAACCAGGCCACGCTGCGGGGCTCAGCCCCCCCTGCTCACCCCACCATCCTGCCCCTGCTGGCCCTGGCGCTGCTGGGGGCCTGGGCATAGAGCTGCCTGCAGCCAGGGACCCGCCGTGCCCTGTGGGAGGGAGCAGCCCGGGGTCCCCGCTGAACTCAGCGTGGACATGAGTTGAGCTCCAGCCCGGCCCCACAGCCCTCACCCTCTCCCGAAACCCTTCAGATGGATTTATATTTATATTAAAAGATGCTTTTACATTTCTCCCATCTCTCTGCTGTACGGTGCCCTCGCGTCTTCCCCAAACCTATGTGGCTTAGGGTGGCCTCATGCTGTCTCCTCTGCCACGCTGGCACCCAGGGAACCCCAGTGTCCCTGCTGTGGGGCACACACAGGTGTCTTTGAGGGGGTTAAGAGCTTTACAGGGATTTCACCTTCCCAGGAGAGCCCGACCCTGATGCAATCAATCTGCCATCTCCCTTGGGGGAGCTCAAATGCCCGGCCCAGCTTTGGACTGGAGGGCACCAGGGTGCCCCAGTGCCATCTGTGGCATTGTACAATTCTGTGTGTGATTCCAACCCTGCTAGGTTTGGTCCTGATAATGGTCACAGAGGAAATTGGGGTACGTAGAGAAGTGAGAACAGTTGGGTGCAGTTGTATTTTGGGGATGATTTGATAGAATTGAAATTACCAGATCTGAACGTCTCCACTTCAAGGTGAGACATTCAGCTATTGCCATCCATGTCCAACCAGGGAAAATGATTTCTCCATTCCTGGTAGGAGCTGAAAAGCTCTTCCTGCGGGGCCTGCTGCCTTGGCAGAGCTTTGTGATGGACACAGCCTCGGTCAGCACTGGCAGCTATCAGTTGAGCATCTGCTGGGCTTAAAACTCTTTGAGGACAGAGGTGGTGCTTCCAACACTGCTGGCTCACACGAGCCTGGCACGACCTGCTATTAATTCATTTAAGCAAGGCGTTGCACGGGAAGGACACAGCCCAGGGCAGAGCTCTGCCCCAGCGCTCCTCACACGGCAGCTGCTGCTCCCTGTGTTTAACGCTGCCGCGGGGGGATAATCTGCCTATTCTTCCATTTCCAATTTCTGACAATCCTGTGTTTAAGGCTGAATTAGTGCCGGGATCTAAGAGGATCAGCGCTGGGTGGGCAGCTGGCACCTCTGGGGGGCGGCTGGAGGTGGCTGGGGGCTGGAGGAACACCGAGGTGATGCTTGTCCCCTCCTTCGGATGCTCTCTAATAGTTTTATGTCCTTTGCACTGTGGTGCTCAACCATCACCAGCTGGTGAGGTGGCACACGCGTCCTTGGCCAGCTCGCAGGTGGATGTGTGGCACAGAGGGGCTATGGGGTGGCTTTAGGAATGGGGTCTTGCTGGCCATGGAGGGCTTCATCCAGCTCTGGGGCCACCACGGTGGGGAACAGCCAGAGCCCCATCTCTCTGCTGGCTTTTGCTTTTCTTTGGCCTTGGACAAGGGCTGTGGCACAAGCCTGTGTCCAGGAGGGGCCCAGAGCTTCCTGGTAAAGGCAGGCACCAGTCCTGCAGCTGTGTCCCATGGCAGGAGGGGCACATCCTTGTTCCTACCCCATGGACTTCACAGCTCATTGTCCTTCAAGTGACTGCACGAAACCGAGAGCACACAGCTCAGCTCTGTCCCGGGCTGCTGAGCCTGGGAGAGCTCTGCTTGGGCAGAGAAATCATCCCCCCTAAAATGAAGACAACACAGTACAGCTGGCTCATCCCCAGCACCATGTCCCCATTCCCTCCATCCCACCTCTTTATTTTGCCTCTCAACCCCAAACACAGCCCAAAGGTTCCCAGCTGGTGGGTGCCTGAGGCAGTGCCGGGGCCACCAGTGCTCTCCAGGCACCTCCACGCATCACAAAAACCCATCGCTCTGCTTACGAAACTCCAGCGACCTACTTTACACTCCCCGCTTTTGTTCTTAATTCCCAGATATGGCCGCCCTCCAGATTTTGCCCATCAAGGCAAATTAATTGGGAGTCGATCCTAATTTGCTCTCTGCTATTCTTTGGGCAGGAGATTAAATGCTCGGCAGACATTATCTCCCTCTCTCTTTTCTAAGAGGAGAACCTGAATTACTTAAAAAAAAAAAAAAAAAGAAGAAGGAAACCAAAGAAGGGAAGGGGATGAGGGAAAGAGTTTGGTTGAGTTGATGCACAAATTCACTCTCCGGGCAGCCAGAACCAGATGGTGACAGTGCACGTGGATGGCAACTTGAGGGCCAACACACCACGCTCTGCTCCTCCTTTCCTTTGCCAAAGGAAATTCCTGCTGGGTACAGAGGTACAGGGGCCTCGCTGCTCTCCTCCACACCCCAGCTGATCTCAGGGCTGATGGAGGCTGAAGGATGCTGTGTTGTAGGGCAAAAGGTCGAACCTTTTGGACCCAGAACAGCAACCTCAATCCCTGCAGATCGGCTGCAGCAGAACAGCTGAGCTGGAGTCACCTCTGTGCTCAGCCCCCCCATCCTGGCAGCCCCTCTGTGTTCGGCTTTGGGGCTTTTTTGGGGGGGATTTCTTTTTCTAAGCAGATTTAAGTGAACATCCTCCTGCTCTGTCCTCTGCTCGGCCTTGCTGGGACAACCTTGAGCTTGTTGCCAAATGGGTCCGGCGATGAACTGTCCCCTTGGTTTGAGTCCTTTGAGGCTGAGCCCCTGCACGTGGCAATGAGGGACCACAGCGTGAGCCTTGCACCCTCCTCCTTGTCCCTCCGTAGGTGGAATGAGACCCTGAGGGGTCTGAGCACTGTGCTATGGGAGCGGCTGAGGGAATGGGATGGGTCCGTTGGAGGAGAGCAGCTCGCAACCGCTGAGAGGAGGGCGTGGGGAGCGGGGGGCTCGTCCTGTGCTCCCTGGTGACAGCGATAGGGCGGGAGCGCTGGCTCACGTCGGGGTTCAGCTTGGGTACTGGGAACAGTGGCGGAGGTGCCCCAGAGCCGCGGGGACGCGGGCAGTGCTCCGGAGGCCGCCGGCAGGGGGCGCTAGAGGGCGGGGCGGTGGTACAGCACGCCCGCTTGTCCCGCCCACCGCCCGCTCTCCACCAATCAGCGGCGCTTCCGGTGCACGGTGATGACGTCAGGAGGCGGTGCCGGGTCCCGGGGCGGAGGTGAGTGCGGGGCCCGGCCGCGGTGCGGGGCCTTCGTTGTCCCCCCCCCCCCCCCAGTTCCCTCTGCGCCTCCGGGCCCCCAGCACAGCCCCCCGGGACGGGCGGGGACCTCGGGCAGCGCGTCAGAGCTGTGGGCCCCTGGGTGCCCTCAGCGGGCGGTCGGGGCGCGGCTGTGGGCCGGGGCTGCCCTCTCCTCCCCTCCTCCCCCCCCGGTAGTGCCGTGCAGAGCCTTCCCTGCTGGGCCTCGGGACAGAAGTAGAGTTGCAAAGCCGTGAGGGCACTCTCGAACGAGAAGGTCGGGGAAAGGCTCTGTATCGGGGAGTGTAGCGATGGGCCGAGGGGTAGTGGCTTTAAGCTGAAAGAGGGCCGGTTTTGATCTGATTGAAGGAAGGAATCTTCTCCTGTGGATGCGGTGAGGCCCCGGCACGGCTGCTCAGAGCAGCTGGGAATAGCTTATCCCTGGGGATGCACGGGGCTGGGGTGGATGGGGCTGTGGGTTCGTTGCCCCTGCCCAGTGGTGGTGGGCTTTAAGGAGCCTTCCAGCTTAAGCCACTCTGCACACCCACTGTGCTGTGCTCGTCGGTGGTGCTGAGGCGGTCAGGCCGCAGGGTTGCTCCCGGGTGTCTTACTGAGCTGTAAGGCCCTGACTTTTCCCAGGGGGCTGGAGGATGCCTGCCCGCCATCAGGAGCTGTGGCACTGCCCTGCCTGTCATGTGGGGAAGGGATCTCTTTGATACCAAAGTGCTCAGCCAGCTCTTCCTCTCACCTATTGTAACAAAGGCACGCTGACGTCTTTTGGGCAGTTTAGAGCCTTCTGAGTGTGGGGTTTCCTGTTCAGAAAGGGGGTTCTTATCCATAATACATTCAACTCCCAGCTTCTCAGTGATTTCATCCCCCCCACCCCCCGCTGGCATGGTGCTGGGTGCTCCCACAAGGCAGAGCCATTACCACACTGCTGGCTGATGCCTGATCTCTGCTATTAGCAGCAGGGTTCACACACAGCTGTTTCAAGCTCTGTGTTTCAGGCTTCTCATTGCTTTTGTTCACTGCTGGGATGCCTCACACAAGTGCTTCTTGGCACGTGGAGTTGCTCTGTAATAGTCTTGTTTGCAGACGCTCTCATTCCATTTCTCTGCTAACTTAAATGTGCAGTAATGCTGGGGGAAAGAACTGCTCGTGTGAGTTATGATTCAGAAGTAGCTATAATATTTCATGTATTCCTTGTCAAAGTGCTTTAATCTGAATGAGCACCCAGCTGTAGGACGGCCCTCAGTGAGTTCCTGTCTCCATTAAGCCACCTGTGGAGTTGTTTTATGTCTGCTGCAGACCTGCTTGTGCATGGTTGTATCTGACCTCGTGGTACTACCAGGAGCTCTTATGTGAGAAGACAGATGTCTGGTTTTTAAAGTGGAACCTTAACTAAAGCCTTGCTTTCTTTCCAGATTGAACGTAGAGCATAAACTTCTTGCTGTTGTCCCTCTGGAGCACCTTTTTTCACACGTAATTCTGATGGGAGACCAGCTGGGGTTCCTGCTGTGCTGAATAGTTGCTTGGAGAAGTGGTGAATGAGTGAAGATACGCTTGGTGATGGTAAGGTGGATGGGTACATCTCAAGGCTCCCTCCTTTTCTGTAGTCTTATGCAAATGTGGCACTGTGCTGATGGGCTCTGAGCCAAAGCAGAAACTTAAAACTGCTCAGCTAATTGCCAGAATGCATGCAGGCAGTTTCTTTACCTCCAGATTGTTTTAATCAGGACCTAAATAAAGGCTTGCAGACAGCTGATTTGGCTCTGTTGGAGTAGAGAGTGGTGAGCGAGAGCTCTTTTTGCTCCAATTGAGAACAACTGGCTGAAATTCTACTTCAGCTCCATATGGAAGAACAGAAGTGCTTTTTGGTATCTGAAAGTGCAGAAGGCAGCACAACTGTGCTAGGTGTTAGAAAACATCAAAGCCCACCTTGGTTTCTTAAGGCTTGAAGGACAGGAGAACTGCCAGCTCAAAGTTGCCCCGGTTAAGTAAGGCCTGGCATTCTGCAGGAGATGCAGGGAATAAATGGGCAGCACACATGGCAAATTGAGCCTGCCTATCTGCATATTCCCTGCCTTCTGCCCAGCTCCATTGATCCCTCAGAGCAAAGTAATTAGAGGTTTAAAGCACCAGTACAAGTGAAGTGTTAAGAAAGTGTAAGGATTTGTTGAGTGAACAAGTTGCTGAGAGAGTGTGTGGAGTTTCTAATGAGAAAATAAGGTTCAGGATGGTGAGTGCCTTGCGAAGCTTAGCAGATGAAATGAAACTAAGGAGGGTGCCTAACTCTGCCCTTGATTTTGATTAAGCTACTGGGGCTGGACAAAATGAGCTGTGGAGATCCAGCCTCAGCTATTCTGTACTTCATGGCTCTGATTGCCATCTGTCTGTTTCTCCTCGTTCTGTTTGGAAGGTTCAAACGTGGGAGCTGCTGCTGGCGCTGCCCTGGGAAGATGCCTTGATAGGGAATTGACACCCGTCAGTGATGGGCTGTGGGACCAGCAAAGTGCTTCCCGAGCCCCCCAAAGATGTGCAGCTCGATCTGGTTAAAAAAGTAGAGCCTTACACGGGCCACAGTGACATCTACAAGCATTTCATCAAAGATGACTGTGGTGCTGTCATCAAGGCCGGCCCTCCCTCGCCTCCACGCCACCCCGACCTGTTTCCTGGTCACCCCCTCCCTGCCCACGCGGCCCAGCCCGAGCCCCGCAAGAACAGAGTGGCCAAATACCGTGCCAAGTTTGACCCCCGAGTGACGGCCAAGTACGACATCAAAGCCCTGATTGGAAGGGGCAGCTTCAGCCGCGTCGTGCGCGTGGAGCACAAGGCCACCAAGCAGCCCTACGCCATCAAGATGATAGAGACCAAATACCGGGAGGGGAGGGAGGTGTGCGAGTCGGAGCTCAGCGTGCTGCGCCGGGTCCGCCACACCAACATCATCCAGCTCATAGAGGTGTTTGAGACCCAGGATCGAGTGTACATGGTGATGGAGCTGGCTACTGGAGGAGAACTGTTCGACAGAATCATTGCCAAAGGTTCCTTCACGGAGAGGGACGCCACGCGTGTGCTGCAGATGGTGCTGGACGGTGTGAGGTACCTGCACACCTTGGGTATCACGCACCGGGACCTAAAACCTGAGAACCTGCTCTACTACCATCCTGGAACGGATTCCAAGATCATGATTACGGACTTCGGGTTGGCCAGCGCTCGGAAGAAGGGAGATGACTGCCTGATGAAAACCACCTGCGGGACACCCGAGTACATCGCTCCCGAGATCCTGGTCAGGAAGCCCTACACCAACTCTGTGGACATGTGGGCCCTGGGTGTCATCTCCTACATCCTCCTGAGTGGCACCATGCCCTTTGAGGACGACAACCGCACCCGCTTGTACCGACAGATCCTGAAAGGAAAGTACAGTTACTCAGGCGAGGTGAGTGTGGCGGGGTTGAGGTGAGGGGAAGGTCCAGCAAGGAGCACTCTGCGTTTGGGTCTGTGTGGTCTCATGTAGGGCAGTGTTAAAGGTGTGTGATTCTGGCCCTGAAAATCCTTTCTCTCTCCTTCCCCAAACTGCAGCGCAGTGAGCTTCTTGAAAAAAAAAATGTCTGAAGATCTTGGTTCCCCCAGAACAGGAGGGATTGAGAGAACTGTGCAACTTGTAGGCAGATAGCTGGGATGCAGCTGAAAATCATGCCAGGAGCATTTGAAATGTAGTAGGAAATCAAACTAGAGATGTACGGATACAAACCCAAGAGTACTGTGAAAAATACCCGTGCTGGAAGGTGATGCTGTGGCACACAAAGGCCTAAAGAGCATTTCTGAAGTGAGTCTGCGTTGCCTCCTGAGCTTAGGTAGTAACAAAACTGAGGATAGAAGGATGGCTTTCTGGGGAAAGGAACCTTGAGGGGTGGTTTTTAGACAGAAGATGTCCCATCACCCCACAGGACGGAGCAGGCTGAGCACACAGCTGGGTGCCAGGCTGCTCCACAGCAAGCAATCTGGATCTCTGTCTACTTTCCTCACTGAAGGTGTTTTAAAAGCAAGCTTTCCTAACTTCTGCCTTTAAAAAGAGTGTCTAGTTTCCTGAACTTGGTGAAATGAAGCCCAATGGGAAAGTGGGGATGTGTGAGTGTGGGTATGATTCTGAAGTGACAGTGAAATTAACTGTCAAAAAGCTCCCGTGTGTCATGGCATAGGAGCATCTCTGGTTGTTCACTTCTTCCTGTGGGGTTTCTCATACTGTGTTTGTTTCTTTGGCACCCCTGAGCTGGTGCTGGGTGTCCAGGGCCATGGATGAGCAGCCTGAGCTGTAGGGGCACCCATCCCAAAGCATGGCTTGGAATTAGATGATCTCTAAGGTCCCTTCCAACCAAACCATTCGATGTTGCTGAGCTGTGCTGTTTGTGTGTGATAAATTGGCTGTTACTCTTGTAGGCAAGCTTCAAGTGGTCCCATGGGAGAAAAGGCAGTCGGAGTACTCAGTAAGTGATGGTGAGCTCTGAAGGTGCAGCTTGCTTTTCTTGGTTGAATGCTTCCAGTCGTTGTCTAGATCCCAGGACAAAAACCAACTGACATTTGGGCGTGTGCATTAAAGTCAAGAGCATTTCTGTTTCCTCCTGGAAAATAACACGCTGAAGTGAAAAACACCTGAAGAAGAACAGAGTGAATGATCAAAACTATTGAGTATGAAGAACATTTGAACAGACCAGGCCCAGATCCCCCCCCGAATTTGTGGGGGTGGGGGGCAGACAGCACTCAGTGCAGCTGTAGGGTCAGGGAGTAGAGTGCAGCTGCTTTGAGTGTTCCTTGGGGGTAATTCAGTTTGATGTCTTCTGGTCCTTGTTCCAAAGCTGAATCATTTTGAGAAGTTTTGGCTTCCTAGGCTGCAATTCAGGGTGTTGTGTTGGGTGAGAGCTGCTGGATTCTTGTAGGCTGTAGGAATGATGGTGGCACGTGTGCTGCAGTGCAAGCACAAGGCTGTGCGTGCTTTGGATGTCCCAGCATGTTAGCTTGAAGCCTGGCAAATGCAGCAAGGGCAGAGGAAGCTGTGTCTTTCTCCCCAAAAGGGATGGGGGAAATCGCAGTAAGAAGCAGTGGTGCTGGGTTCCTCAGGGTGCAGACAGGGGCTGGGGAACCCTCTGGCTTCTGGGGGCCCCTAAAAGTTTCCCTGAGTTCAAACAGCACCTGTGTGGAAAACAAATGAATGGAGAAAATAACAGTAGGAAACCCAGCTGTGGATAAAGAGGCACCTCAAGTGTTTAATGCTTGGGAATTTGGGGTGGGTTTCCTTCAACTCTCCCTCCATATCTGCAGCCAGATGTTGGAGGCACCAGGTCGGACTAGGTGAAGGCTTCCTCCACCCTCTTGCATCCTTAACTTGGCTGTCTGTTAGTGGTGCTGCTCCTTCCTCCTCTCTTTTTGTCCCTCTGTGCTTAGGGCTTTGTCCTGCCCCAGGGGCAGCCTGCAGAGCAGCTCAGTGGGATCGTGTGCTGTGTCAGATGTGCCCACTGGTGTGTCCATCCTGTCTGACGTCAGTGGAGCAGGTACTGATGTCTGACGTGCTCCTGGCTTGTGCCTCGGAGGCAGCATTGTGCCAGCTGAGCTTGAAATCAGAAATCAGCCCTGAGGCTTACCCAGCTCCCACTGATTGAGCTCACTGTGTGATGCTCCCTTGGTAAGGCTTGGAGATGTGAAAAGTAAAGAGGGTAAACTTTCCATTTTAAACAGAAACGTTCTTAAACTCTTTAATTATGACCCAGTGCTGGAGTTGCTCTGTACATGGGTGAAAAAGCAGACTTGCTAGCAATAAGAAGTGCGTTTTGCAGATGATAGAATGAATTCCACTTCCCTTTCTCCTCCAGAAGCATTTTTTTCCTTAGGAGAAGTGAGTCTGCCGTGACGTTCCTCATCTATGAAAGCCAATGTGTGTGTTGTATTATCATGCCACTCTGCCCTTCTCTGTTGGGTGACTCACTCAGGGTTGAAGTGTGAACACAGAGCCCACTTTATCATCTTGCCTGGCTCCCCTGTGCAATGGCTCTGCTGTTAGGCAGCTCCCCTTGCCACTTGGTTTTCCTGTTCAGGATTTTGCTCGTTTCATTGCACCCTTGAGGGGCTGAGTCAAACCAGAGACACCATCTTCTAAAACTGCACCTATTGTTTCCTTCTCTGACACCACGTGCTGGGGTAAATGGAGGTACCACCGCTGTGTTGGGGGAAGGGTTGGTGGCACATTCATACAGTCATTCAGCTCATCAGGTCCCAGCTGTCAACACATCACCACCACATCCCTCAGTGCCACATCCCCACGGCTCTTGGACACATCTAGGGATGGTGACACCCCCACCTCCCTGGGCAGCTGTGCCACTGCCTCTTAGAAGAGATTTCTCCTAATACCCAACCTGAAATGATGGTGGGTAGAAGGAGACAGTAAGGGTAGGACAGTGGGATCACGAGTGGAAGATGCTTCTTTCATTAACCTGAAGAATTTGAGTTTATCTTGGTGAAGGTCCACCTGACTCTCTCTGCTTTTTGTCCTCAAATCACCTGAGTGTCTGTTCTTACAGACACTGTGTGTTCATTTGTCTCTCACCTTTTCCTCCCAAGTCTCTAGAACCTTCTCTTTCAGCTGCAGAAATGGATTTTTTAGTGGATCACAGTCTCGAGGCCCCTCATTCTCCAAAGGGTGCAAGACAGTTGTCCACCATTGCATTGCTTCTGAGACTTCTTGTATACTACATCTAAAAACAAACTGAGGGAAACTCTAAATTCCCTAAACTGTCATTACTGAGTCAGCTCCTGGCCTTTATTAAGCACTCCTGATGAATGGAAGCTACAAGTTCACAGCAGTACTTCTCCTTGGAAAGGTCTGAGAGCAGCCTTCTGATGTCTTCCCTGTCCCTGTGCTGCTGATGGCTCATGAGTCGCAGTGCCAGCTACGTTTAGCTCATCACCATGCTCTGCAGGTGGTAAATGCTTGCTCTTCTTGGTCTGGTGGGCAGTCTAGGGGAACTGCTAGACCTGAAAGAGATACTCAGAGGCACACGTACTTCGGAGAGGAGAAAGCTCTTGAAGAAAACCATGTTCTTGCTGTCAAGCTGTGTTGCATTTGGGAAGGTTCATCAGATGTTTCACAGAAGGTTCAGAACTTGGCAGTGTGATATGGGATTTGGAGGTTTGAAATACAACGTACTGCATGTTGATTCTGGACTGAACAATGGAAACACATTTGGCATTGACTTCAGTCGGCAAGGTTTTTTCCCTCAGGTGGACCCACATCTCATCTCTATGAGATTGGCTCTCCTTTCCCCAGCAGTAACAGGACTGTGTTGTAGCAGCAGGTGATGTATTCCAGTGTGGAGCAGTGGCACACGTGTGCTTGGCAGTGTTCTGATGGATGGGAAGAACAGCAGCTTGTATCAGCTCAGTGTGCTTGATGAGCAGTAGTTTGCCCTGAGATCTCTACTGTTTAGAGGAAAAAACCAGCAGCTTGGGAGAATGTGGCCCAGAATGATCTGCAGTTTTCTACATCTGTTTGTAGTTCACCTGTCCGTCCTGTCCTGCCCTTGTCTTTTACATCCTTAATGCCTTTTTCTTCGCCTTCAGCTCTCTGCATTTTTTTTCTCCCTCCTGTAGTGTTTGAATGGCAGTAACCTGCATATCTCTCACAGCTTTGCAGAGCACGCTATGCACCTTCATATCCAAATGGCATTTCAGTCCATTTTTCCAGGCCTTGTCTTTTGTCCAAACTTAGGATGAAATGTAACTTTGGCATCTTGTGACCTTCCCTTTCCATCTGGGCTCCTTTGCACCCTATGTTCACCCTGTGCTCACCCAGCCTGTGGCTCCTTGTTTGGTAGCAAAACCCCCAGTGCTGAAGGGCGTGCTGTGGTCTGCGTGTTGGTCTGTCCCTGGCATGGAGGGGAGTTTCCTTGGAAAACAAGCACTGTAATGATCACCTGCAGGCATTGAGGAAACTCTGGGTATGTCTGTGGATAGATTCAGGCTTGAGGAATGCCCTGCCTGGACTCCTACCTGTACAACCTGGGCTAGAGCTGCTTTGGGAGCAGGGTTGGACTCGATCTCTAAAAGACCCTTCCACCCCCTACAGTTCTGTGATTATGTGAGCTGATGACATGATAACCAAGTTCCCTTAGTAAGAGGTGAGCACGATCAGTGTGGTGTCACAGTAACTAAGTCGGTTTAAGTAAGGAATAAAACCCAAACTGTCCATCAGGCACATCAGAAGCAGCAAGAACGAAGCAGTGTGTTAGCAAACAGTGCTTGTTGTCTCAGCTGCTACCTGACAGATAACAAGGGATAAAGATGAAAAGCACTTCCATGGCACCACAGCCATGGTACTGCCCTCCTGAGCCACGCCAGACCCATGGGAAGCTTTTGCAAGGCACAGTGGTAGTCTCTTTTTCTCTGATATTCCTCCGCGTGAGGAAGAACTGCTCTTTGTGTAAAACTGAGTGGTTTTTTTTGCCTAGAAAAAGGAGGGGGGGGGGAAATCAATTTCCAGAGGAATGTGCTATTGCATTTCCTAGCTGTGAGACCGTGGTGCAGAGCAATGAGAGCGGTGGTGAGATGCAGAGGGGTGGCTCTGTTGAGAAGAACACCGCGCTCTGCTTTGAGGAGCTGAGGCACTTGAGCAGATGAAAGTGAGCCTCTCCCAGCAGGCACAAAGCACCGTGGCCAGGCTCACAGATGTGCTCCTTGGAGCACCTCCTCTCTCTTTTCTCTGATGTACCTGCGGGGTGGGTGAGGGTAGAGGTGGGTTTGTGTTGCTGCATACGCTGTGGCAGCTGAAGTGTTTGCCCAGCCCTCCTGAGCTGCAGGGCAGGTATCTTGGGCTCTCTGAAATGTTACCAGCTCAGTTAAAACCTGGAAATCTTTCAGCCCAGCGTGTGTCAGTTGACTGCACTCCTGCAAAACCATAGCGTGCTGTAATGGAAAATGCTCTGTTTGCAGGTGAAGCAGCACCTCCTCGTGTAACAGGATGTTGTGCAGGCTGACAACTGGTGTATGAGTTTAAAAATTGATTCCCTTTCTGCTTTGGCTGCTGCTTGAGGTTCCAAAGAGTGTTTCCTCTGCAGCTGGTGTGTCACCAAGGACCTCATCAGAGTCATTCCTGCTGCCCTGGCATGGCGTGCTTCAGCTTATATTGCAACTCTTAGCTGGAAAGAGACCTCTTACCTTAAGGGTAAGCAGGGAGAAGAGTGAACCCCTCGTCCCGTACCATAGCATCTACAGGTTGGTGGGGTTGGAAGGCTTTGGTTTTTAGATGGAAGGCTGCAGCTGGGGCTGTGGCACGGCGTGCAGCTGAGGATGGAGGAAGGCAGGAGCTGCATCTCAGGGAGAAGGACTTGCAGTCATACAGCACTTTGCTGTATGATTTCTGGGCTGCATAAAATCCTGTTACCAGCAAAACAGTATTTGTGGAGAATTAGGGGTGTGGGGATAAAGGAACATTGGTAAGGTAGAAAAAGAATATTAAGCTGCCTCTGTGTAGAATATAAAGTATCAACAAAGCATTTAAACTATTAACTGTTTGACTCCGTTCTGGTGCCCTGAAACTAGACCTGGCAGTTTCCTTTGTCACTGTGTCCTTCTTCCTTTGATTAATTCCTTTGCTTATTAACCATGGCTCAGATTTTTCAGGTTGATGCTGCTAATGTGCTGCATGCTGGAGAAGCTGCAGTGTCTTTCTGACTCCATCTGAGCACCAGGCTGCAGTTGTACAGGGGTGCAGCGTGCTCCTACGCTGGTGTAGGACAAAGGAGGACTGAACCAGCAGAGGGAGAAGGGCAACCATCTGAAACCAGGATCCTGATTTCAGATACTTTTCATCTGTAAAAAAAAAACAACAACGCAGAAGTGCTTGGGGGATCTTATGTTGGTGCTGAGGGCTGTCAAGATGTTTCCTGGTTGTTCTTGGCCCCCCTCTTCACCTATTCCCTGAAATCCCCAAATCTGATGAGATTGCAGCTGAAACTTTCAGACCTGGAGTGGCAAAGAAGCTGAGCTTTGGTCTGGAAGGAGTGGCTCACACCAACAGCAGCACATCTGGAAGCTGGGGGAGGTTTTGGTGTTTTGGAGCATGAGCTTCATGGCTGGCTCCTCTGCTTCTCGCTTCTTCATTCTCACTGGCTGCTGCTTTGCCCTCCTGCTGCCCAGAGGCTGCTGAGGCAGAAATCCCAGGCATGTTTTCTGATTCATTTGTTATTGAAGTGTTTGCTTGTATGGATTTTCCTGAAAACTGAGCTTTTGCTAATGCACCTGATTAGCGTTGCTTGGTGAGATGGGAACCACACAGGTGAGTCTCAGGGGAGATAGCCACTGTCAATGCTGTGTGCACCTAGCTGGTGTGCAGTGCCTGGCTGTGTGCCTGTCAGCTGGGAGCTCCCATCAGCATCACATGCACCCAGTGTTTGCAGCAGTGAGCCAATGAGTGTGGTTTCCTGCCCAGATGAAATTCTGCTGAGGAGGAAGGTGTTCTTATCATAGAGTCACTCAGACTGGAAAAGAGCAGCATCCTTCATCTAGTCCAACCATAGGCTTGCTTCCTGGGTCATCCCTTTCTGTCTGAGGAATAATTTCTAAGGGATTCCTGCAGCCTGGTCATTTCGAGGTGGTGTGCAGAGCTCTGACACGTGGAAGGTTTCTTGTTATAGCCAGGATGACTCAGAGGTGTTCATCCATATTGTTAAAACAGATGCTGATAGAAAGGTCTGGAATCATAGTTTCTTACTCCTTTTTGCCTTTTTCTCATTTGTTTTAAGCTTCACAAGCTTGGGAAATTCTTAAAGCCATTTTGAAATCCCTTTTTGCTCAGGGGGCTGTTCTTGACAAGCTAAGGCTCTTGGGTGAGAACATGAAATCACTTTGTGGAGTAGCTTCCAGACTTGGTAGGAGTTGCCATGCCTCCAGTAGATGGCCAGGGCACTTGGCAAGGATCATTAGGGTTGTTTTTAGTTGTTTCATGAAAGCATTTTGTCGTTTCCAGGGGAGGGTGGAGGAAATAAATCACAATTTGGAAATGCACTGTAACACTTGCTGAGTTTTTAAAGCAAGACAATCAGTCCTCTGCACTGCAAGTGTGCTTGATGTTATTAATTATACGGGCAAAGTATGTGAACAAGTGCAATGACTGCATTCAGGTGAGATGGTGAACTGAGCATATCTGGAGGTGAAGGAAAGCAGGAGCCATCTTGTCTGGCTTTAGGCATGTGTCCCCTTCCTTGGCCAGTCCCAAAGGTCCCATGGTGCTTAGGGCTTTATCAGCTATCCTGAACAAGGGAGGAGGAGGGGGTGCATTCATTGTATTGGAGCAGCCACCCAGTGTATTGGGTTCCTGATGGTCTTAACAGATTTGAGCAGCTCAACAGCAGATCCAAATGTTTAGAAACAGTAATACCCACCCCAAAAACAGAAAAGCAAAACAAAAGAAGCCCGCAGGCCAAGTGGGCAGAGTTGACAGGAGGTCAACAGAGACAATTGGGTGTCACAAAAACAGTCATTGGAAAGTTGAAAAGTGATTGCTTTTTTTCTTTATCATCACCAATTGTAAAGATGTCGTGACAGCAGTTAGCAGATACACCAGGGGTGCTTCAGACAGGAGAAGGAGTAATCTCTTTTCCAGATTATGGTGAAAAAAGAGCCTTAAACTGCTTCTAGAAGGATTTATGCTGGACATTTAAAAATGCTTCACTAGCATCTCCTGTTCATTTAAAAACTAGATATGTATGTACACAAAAAACCCCACCCTGAACCATTACAAGGAGATTGCTGAAGCTGTCTTGTAGAACAAGTCAGGCTGTCATCTGTCAGGAGTGATGCATCAGCTGTGGGTCCTCTGGGGATGGTGGTATGGAGTGGATGGTCCACGGGCATCCATTGTACAGCCTTGCTTTTGTGCAACTGTGCCATCATTCTTTCACTTTCCCATAACTGATTCCTTAAGGTTGATGTTGAATTTCAGCCTGATCCCACGAAGCTTGTGGGATGGAGCCTGGGCTGTGCTGTGTGAGGTTGCTGGTACAGGGAGGAGAAGCATGTACAGGGACACAAAGGCACTGGAATTGCACAAACCTTGGTAATCACAGAATATCCCAAATTAGAAAGGATCTGTAAGGATAATCAAGTCCATCTCCTGGCTGCTCACAGGAACATGAGAGACCTCTGGAGGTGTGACACAGCCTGAGGTGTGTTGGCTGAGACTATCTTCTTTTGAGGCTTGAAAAGCTTCAGGGTGGGAGATTCCCACCTCCCCACTCACCTTTCCAGGGCTGCTCCACCCTTCCAGTCATCTCTTTTTCCCCTGCTCTTTCCTAATATGGGCTTTCCAAGGTGCAGCTGCTTCCTGTGCCCCTCTTTACAGGGATAACAGAGCCAGGCAGCACGTCCAAATGATGCAGCTACTTCTGAGTAGCAGTGTAACATCCCTTTAACCTCCCCCAGCCTGCCATGCACGCCAACCAGAGTGAGTGGTTAGCTCGTGGACCCATTGTCAGCCAAACCAATGGCTATCAGCCCACTTTATAGCATGCCAGATACTTCCCTAGGCAGCATGACCACGTTGCAGTTGGAGGAGCCACCCCTGGCTTTGTGTGTGCTGGTTTTGTATCTGCAGTGATTCTGCTGTGTGACTGTAGCTCGGCTGCTTCCATTTGGAAAGCTGGGTTACAGAAGTTCACAGCACCAGATGGCCACGCATACTTATAATGCTGTGGATTATTAAAGGGTCATCATTTTTCCCTCTTTTCATCCTTCCTTTATTCCTCTTCCCCATATCAGCAAATTAATGCAGAGTACTTGGGGATCTGTCGTGCGTGCAGCCCTTAGTGCAGAGATGTGATGTGCTGGCATCTTTTAATCAGAAACTTGCTGTTGCAGCCCTCTGGAACGGCTTGGGTCTGAGCACATCCTTGCAGCTCTCTCTGGGCTGGGCATTGCTTTGGGCTGGGCAACCTTTTCAGTGCTGGCCAGGCGTGGCACTTCAGAGATGCTCTCCTTATTCTTTCAGAGTCGACATTTGCAGTTTATGAAGTCGTAGTATCACAGAATGGCTTGGGCTGGGGGGTACCTGGAGGATTATCAAAATGCAAGCCCGTGGCACAGTTGCCCCCCCCAACCCCCCACCAGCTCAGGCCCATCCATGGCCTTAAACAGCTTCAGGGATGGAGCACCCACAGCTCTCAGGGCAGCTGTGCCACGGCCTCACTGCCTGCATTGTGAAGAATTCCTTCCTGATATCTAAACTGTATTGACACTCTTAGTTTAAAGCCATCACTCCTTGTCCTGTTGCTATTGGACTCTGCGAGAAGTTGCTCTGCATCTCTTTGTAAACCCCCTTAAGCACAGGAAGGCTGCAGCGAGGTCAATCTGGAGCATTCTGTTTTCCAGGCTGAACAAGCCCACCTCCCTCAGCCTTACTTTGTAGGAGAGGTGCTCCAGTCCTCTCAGCATCTTTGTCACCCTTCTCTGGACCTGCTCCAGCAGTCCCACATCTCTTTTTTTGTCAGGTACATCCTAAATGACACGGAACAGCTCCAAAATAAGCAAAGAGATGAAATCAGAGGACGAAGGACACAACGTGATCTAATCACAGAGGCCCAGCTCTGTGTGCATTCACCTACCCTAAGTGACACTCCTGCTTTTCCTCCCCCTCGTACAGCCTTGCAGCCCGAGTTGAATAAAACAGAGCGCACTTGAGAGCTCTGTAAGGCGTAGTGTATGAGGCTGTTTTTCCCCTGGGTTTATTATCGAGCAGCGAGGAAGCTGCGGATCAGAGCTGCACCCCATGTTTTATGCAGCTTAGGAGCTTAAAAGATGCTTTTGTCATAAATGTCACTGCATCTTGAAAGCAGCAGCTGTCATCCCCGAGGGGTAAAAGCTGCAGATCTCCACAGCAGGATTTCTTCCCCCTTCATCAGAGCTGTAAATAAGGCTCTGGTGGTTTCGTGTCTGTTTGAAGTGCTGCTCCTTGTGCCACTTGCTCACTTGGGCTGATGTTGGTGCCTCCATAGCCCACCTGTGAGTCATAGCAAGGACAAGTGGCAGGAAAGCCCAGCAAAACAGTGGTGGGAGCTCTCAGCTCTGGCTCACTTTGCACAAACATCCGCACTGGTGTGGTGGATGCTGCAGCATCACAGCAGGACTGAGCTGTGAAGATGCCTGGTGGTGAAGCACGGTGCCAGCTGCTTGGTTGGTTGAAAGCTTCTACCTCTTCTACAGAATTACTTTTCCTATTTGTGTGAGTGGGCATTTTGTCCCCGCTCTGCTGTCTTGCTGAGGGTTTTCCCTTAGCTTGATGGATTTCTAAACTAGGGGTCACACACTGTTGAGGCTCATAGATCGTCCCAGTATCTGTGCAGTGCATCCCCACCTCCCCTGCAGAGAGGGCTCATTTTGCCCCTGCAGACAGCCAAGGCTAGGCTGGGTGGGGAGCTCTGAGCACCTGGTGGAGCTGTGGGTGTCCCTTCTCATTGCAGGGAGTGGGAGCTGATGGCCATTAAGGTCCCATCCAACCACCCAGACCATTCTATGATTCTCTCTGCTGGGGCAGTCTCACTCCTGATAAAATCTGCATCTTGTAAAACTTTAAATAGCCATCTGTTTTCTTTAGGTGGAGCTGGAGGGCTCCTCTGTCTCCCTGGTGCTTTGAGGCTTCTCCAGCACTTGATCAGACTCGTCCTATGAATCAGTGAGGCTGGCATGCAGCACTTCTGATTGAATTAGCTTCTGGGAGTTCTGGCTCAGGCAGGTCACCTGGAACTGTGTAGTTCTTTGGTGTACAGTGCGCATACATGTGTTTGCAGCCCATCTTTCTCCTTTCAGTATCTTCTGGGTCTGTAAGAAAGATGGGGAAAGACTCTTCAGTGCGTGGTCTGTTGTGATGGGATGAGGGGAAAAGGTTTCAAACTATAGCAAGGGATTGAGATTGGATATTAAGGGTGTTTGTGGGGTAGTGAAGCACTGACACAGGTTGCCCAGACTGAGGGTGGCTGCCCTGGAGACTTGTAGGTGTCCCTGTTGATTGTAGAGGAGTTGGACTAGATGGCCTTCAAGTGTCCTTTCCAGCTCAAACACTGCTATGATTCCTCCCCATCTTCCTGAGAGGCCTCTTGGTCTTGGTTGTCAAAAAGGAAAATCCAGATAGAAGTGAGCAATGGGTCTGATCTCAGAAGCCCTGCGGTGTGGGTTGTGCCTTTGAACAGAAGGGAGAGCACCGTAGAGTGGCACGAGGTTTCTGGAAAGTGGGTACATTTCCCCAGGGAATGGGCTTGAAAACTGCACAGTTTGTTCCACTTGGTGCTTCTGTAGAAGATCCCTATTTTTAAACAAAAAGCTTCAGTGAAATAAAAGCAAGGACGTGTGTGGTGCAGCAAATGAAACCTCTGCTTGCATAAACAGATCAATAAACTGATTTGTGTTTGCTGACCAGGAGAAAAAGCTAATTGCAAGTACTCCGTATTCAACATTTACGGTGAAGCTGGAATAATTAGAAGAATGAGAAATCCAATTTGCTTCTGCTTGGAGCTTGTTCCTCCTTAGGCTTCATTTAGCTGGACTGGTGCATGCATAGGCTGGTTGTTGCAGTGAGATATCTGGGTGTTCAGGCAGGCTGATGCATCTTTGTGGGGTTCTTCACATTTTAAATCATCAAGTTTGCCATTGGACCTTGGGCAGCTGCAGGGATGGGGCTCCCACACCTGTAATGACCTTTTCCTACATGCTTTTCCTGGAAATATAGCTCTGAGAAAAGTGTTCTTGCACGTCAGCCCTCAAGTATTTATTGATTTTGATTCATCTTTTGTGTCTCTTTGGATCAAAGTAGGAAAGAGAGGATGAAGATCCTGGAGTGACTGCATCTCTGTGATACAGGTGGTGTTCAGAAGGGTAAAAGATTGCAGACAGACATGAAGAAGTGAAAAACAACGAGGTTGGAGCCATGCAAATCCTGCATTTGTTTTTTCCCATTGGAGTGGGGCAGGAGCTGTTTCAAGCTACCACACTCATCTCACTTGCTGCTAACTATAGTGCAGATGGTAACCAAGATTGAAAAAGATGATTCCCTTTGCTATTTATTGAACAAAAGAAGCACCTGATGCAAAAGTATGGTGGGAAGGCTTCAGGCTTGGTATGTGATTGATATCTCTGCACGTCAGAGTCAGGTTCATCTTTTTGGTCCTCTTGTTGCAAGTAGCACAAGGGCTGCACACTTCAGAATGTCCATGGCTCTGTAAAATGAACCAGTGTGCTCAGCTGCAACCTTCATTGTGCTTTTTCTCCCCCACGTTTGAAAAGGCTTTTTGCCATTTCATGTATCCTCTTTATCACCAAACACCATAATGAGTCTCTGATCAAAGACTGTCTGTATTCTGTTAGGCAAGAAGCGTCTGTTGTTTTTTTTTCTTTACCCAGCTGATGAAATGCATCTTGATAATAAATGGCAAGAAAGGAGTTATTCAGTGGTCGGCAATGGCAAACTAATTATAGCTGAAAATAGCAGGCAGCCTGAGCTTTAGGACCTTTTTATTAACTTATTTAGTTCTTGAAACATAGGCACGAGTGCCATTTGTCCGTGGCTCCAAAACACAGAAGTGGTGTCTGATCCGTGTGAGAGTGCTGTGCCTCCCTCCAGACCACGAGGTAGAAGGACTTTCAGTTCCTATCCTGACTATGCTCAAGGACACTGAGAATTTGTTCATGCACCAATATTTCCTTTGTGTCCCATATTTTGTGCCTTTTTCTCTCTTTCTTTGTATAGTTAGTGGCAGTGCTCGTGTATTCCTTTGGAACGAGTGAGCTAAGGTGAGTAAGCAGGCTGCTTCAGTCATCCTTTGTAAAATACAGTGTGAAGTGCTGTATAAATGTGAAGCACAGACTTTCTGTACCTCGATGTCCAAGCAGCACGTCCTGAGTGTCAACCTGGTGCTGGCTGTAGGCAGGCAGAGCAGAGCAGCTCTGAGAGCATCCTGCCCTTTCAACGCCAAGTTCTCCTGTGGATTAGCTCTCTTGCAGATGGCTTTCAGCCTCTTAGAAGGGAAAATTGCTTATGGTGAGTGGCAAACCTCAAAAAGAAATATCAGGAGATGCCTCTTATTTGGACCTTTTGTAAGAAGAAAAGGGCATTATATCTGACTCCAGTTGGTAGGTGCTGAATTCAAAAAGACAGAATCCTGTTGTAGAATAGCCACGTTCTTTTCTTCCACACCAAAAGAGGAATGGATGGCGTGGAGCAGCAGCCTGCTTTTCTAACACACGTGCTGGTCTCACTTGGTTACACGTGTGTGGTGTTGTATGACCTCATCTCTTGTGCCAAGAGTCTTTACTTCATTGCCTTAAGCTGTTCAGCTGTTGTTAAAGCCACTTGGAAGGGGTCTCCAGGCACTGAAGGCTTTGTTATCAGCGTTCCTAAGTTTATGGCTGTACTTTGTGTATTAAGGGGTTATGGGTGTAATCAATTACTTTCTGGCTTGGCTTTGTTTCTTTAAAAGCAGGATTTGTTCCTGTTTCACTGTGATATGTTCACAAAAATCCTTCATCTAACAACCCCTTGGTGGATTTTGAACACTTCATGGACTTCCTCCCGTTGAGGCCGTTTTAGGGTTGACCACTGAGACCAAGAATGGTCGCAAAAATATCTCCCTGCCCTTGGTTTGGGAACTGATGCGAAGATCAGCACCTGCTTGTGAGATTCAAAGGGACAGGAGAGCCAGTGCTCTGGCAGCGTGTCACAATCCATCCTCTGAGCAGGGTGGCTCATGTTCAAACTGAATGGGCTGCAGCAGGACAAAGCAGGTGGGAACCCAAGTTAGAATCATAGAGTGGCTGAGCTTAGAAGGGACCTTAAAGGTGATCAGGTTCCAACGTGAGAGGGATTCTCCTTCCGAAGGAGGGCTGGAATGAAAGGGCAACTCTCAAAATAGAGTCTCCCAGTAAGGTAATAACAGCTCTTTCTCTTGGCATCTTTGTGCAAGATGTTTTATTTATAAGAAACTCAGTGAAACCCCTAGAGCATCCACATTGACTTCCCTGAGCTCCCTGAGGTGTGGAGCTGAGGCAGCTTTGTCTCTGTTGGGCTGATGAATTCTCTCTCCCCCTTACAGGTCCTCAAACCAGTTGCCTCTTATTCTCCTTGCCCGGATACAAAGATCTGAGGATGAGAGAGGAAGAGGCAGAATGCCCCGCAGCACCTTTTAGGGCCGGGAGGAAGGAATGAATGAACCAGCAGGGCCGAGCTGGGACCTTTGCTTCTAATTCCTTCTTTTATCTTTCAGCCCTGGCCCAGCGTGTCCAACCTGGCCAAGGATTTCATCGATCGCCTGCTCACGGTGGACCCCAGCGACAGGATGACGGCCCTTCAGGCCCTGAAGCACCCCTGGGTGGTCAGCATGGCTGCCTCCTCCTCCATGAAGAACCTGCACCGCTCCATCTCCCAGAACCTTCTCAAGAGAGCCTCCTCCCGCTGCCAGAGCACCAAGTCGGCGCAGTCCACGCGCTCCAGCCGCTCCACCAAGTCCAACAAGTCGCGGCGGGTTCGGGAACGGGAGCTGCGAGAGCTCAACCTGCGCTACCAGCAGCAGTACACTGGCTGAGCCCTGGGCTGGGACCTGCCCGAAGTCTTTCCAGATGTCTGATCTCTTCCAGATGCAGTGTGCAGCACCCTTTGCTGCAGGTTCCTCCCTCCCTTCCTTCAGGTGTTCCCCCACCCCCCATAGTGTGGAGGAGAAGGAACCTTGTGGTGGTTCTCACGCAGGGTCTCACGCAGGAAACGGAGCAGCTCTTGTTGGCTCAGAGCCTAACACCCATATTAAGGAGCTGCAAGTGAGGAGAAGAGCTCTCTCTGTAGCCCAGGAGCCTGCTTGTTCGTAGTTATTTATTAATTCCACTTGCATATGGAAACGAAATCACTTTGTGTGTGCGCATGTATGCACGTACACACGAAGTGTGGATGTGTGTATATATATTTAAAAATATACATACACACACTGTGAGCTGGTTTAGTCACACTCCGTGGTGCCTTGCAGGGAAGCTGGTGTGAATCACATGCAGTTAGAAGCAAACAGCCCTGACTCACCAGTGTGCTGCCTGCCTGCTCCTCGTCCCGGTGCAGCACCGTGGAGATGCCAGACTGCAGCTGTGTGTGCGATGGCTGTGAAGCTGTGAGGATCCCCAGAGGGCTGCCATCAGCGTGCTGACATCAAGGGTTTGCTCACACCTTGCAGATTGGCAACTGCATTGAAATGCTGCCACCTCGGAGCTGGAGTCCTGTCCCTTTCGTCCTGACTGCGTGGGTGCTCCCCAGTGATGGGCAGGGAGAGAAGCATCGTCCTGCAGGAACGTCGTGCTCCACAGAGATGAAGGCAGTTTGTAGGGATTCCCCTATTTGTAGTAGGACCAGTGCCTACTGTGCAGGATTTGTTCTTGTTGCTGTGACATGGCTTGCTGTTACTGACTGTGTTTCAGCACCCCAAAGCTTCGGTTGCTCTGGGGTGTTCCCTGTCCTCTGGTGTTGCCATCAGTTCCCCGGGCCAGGGAAGTGGTGGTGGGAGCTGGTGAGGTGGCTGCAAGTGGCTCCATAGCAGTAGGGTAGGGGCTTGGCCAGGAGAATCCAGGCCTGGAATGACAGCAGTGAGAGATGTTGCACAGAAACCACCGAGGTGTTGAGTACAGCTTAAATCCACCAGGAAAACGTGGGCTCTCAGTTCTATTGAGCTGAAAAAAGGAGATTGCTCGGGGTGTGCTTTACACCCCAGTTCTAGGAGCCTAACCACTCCACACATATGGCAGAGGATACCTAAGGACGATGGTCTTGCACGTCCTTGCAGTAGGAGTGAATTCCAGATCCTTCCCATGGGTTTGCACGTTGCATTGGAAGCTCTGGATCCCTTGCAGGCTGCTCTGTCCTGGGTGCCCATCCTGCCACATCTCGTGCAGGCTTTCTTCCATCAGCATGAACTGCTGCTGCAGAACTACTAGCTGCTTTCACTTCAGCTTTGTGGGCTACAGAAAAGGTTTCTTTGGCTTCTTTTAGCTTTTGTTGTAGTCTTTCCTGGTTCGTTACCAGGAATGACAAACCAGACACCATTTCTGAGAAAACAGGCAGCTTGTTTCATTAGCAGCTCCGGTGCTCCTTGTATTCCTACAAACAGCTCTTCACAAGCAGCAAGTACTTCAAGGCAGGTATTAGCTGGAAAAGTGCTCTTCCCCTGACACGAAGAGATGGCCAGATGCTTTCTCAGAGGGCTTCTGGTTATGAGCCATTACTTGAAGGATTCTTGTGTGTGTTTGGAGCAGCACGGCCGGGCACTGTGATCTTTGTGTCTTCTTTGATGCTTTTATAGTCCTCTCCAGATTATCTTAAAGCAGATCTTCTACCTATGCAAGGAAATCAAACTGATGGACTGAGCCAAGACCCCTAGAATCTGAGAGCCTTTCCTTTAACCACTGGACCATTGTCCTGCCCAGATGTGCAGGTTTGTACCTACCCTGTCCCTGCTTGCTTTGTGTGGATGTGAGAGGAGGGCAGGAGGTTGAGCTCTGGCCTGACCAGACTCGCTTCTCCTTCACACAGCAGAGCAAGGATCCTCTAATCTGTGGCTTAAGAACAATTCCTCAGTGCTTTCAGCCTTGCAGCTGTGGCATGTTTCCAGCCAGGGGACAGGCAACGTGCCACCAGCTCAGGTGCCTTCACTTCAGCCTGTCGTTCGAGAAGCCTTCACTGTGAATGATCTTGCTCATCTTCATCTGTATTCTGCAAGGGCATCTCAGCTCTCCGTTGATCTCATGTCTCAGGACTTTCCCCTTTTCAGAAGTGCCTTTGCCTGGGGATGTTTTAGAAGTTAAAATCTCTGATGCTTTATTGTTTTGTTTCGGTTTTGTTTTTTCCCCATTTCCTTTTTCAGCTCTTCATTTGGTGGTTCTTCATTTGACTTGTGGTCTTCCTGCAAGGCTTCCCCTAGCACTGCATTAGCCAGGAGAGCACAGGTGGCAAATCCATTGCTGTGTCGTGGGGTGCAAATGTCAGCAGTGGGGCTTTTGTTTTCTCTGCTTGCTTCTTAGGGGGAAAACGAAGCTGGAAGGACACCTAGTGGCAAGCTGCACTGTGTCCTCGTCCACATGAAGTTGCACAGAGTCAGGGAAACGTCGTACATTTGTCTTCTGGAACTTAGCACTGCTGTGTAAAGCAATCCCATCGTTCTACCCTGGAAGCTTCCCTGCTCTCTTGGGGAGATGGATGTGGCCACAGAGAATGCTGCTGGCTGATTCCTTGGTGTTTTGGGGGGAAATGAATGTGAAAAGGTCTTCCAGACTAAACATTAAGTAGTCTACAGACTGTTGAGCTTCACTTCCAGATTTCTGAGCATGTGATGCATCTTCCTGTATATTTTGCTAAAAAGCATTTGCTTGTCCAGCTGTGATTTACTTCTTACTCTCAGGCTTCTGTAAACTTAACAGGACAGCCCAGGGCTAGCAGATCCCCATGCTCCTTCAGTCCAGAAGCAAACTGTGCTGCTTAGCACTGAGGTTGCGGCAGCATCCAGCTGCTCCCACCTATTGGAAGGGCTCTGCCCTGCTGGCCTGCGTGGTGATGTGAAACCTGCAGCACAGAGCCTGCGTTACCTGTTTGTTTGGGCAGTGAGAGAGCCTCAAACTCTCAGCTGCTTTGGAATTGGGATATTTTCGTAGACTCATAGAAGCATTAAGATTGGTAAAGACCTCTCCTGATTCCTAAAGTCCAACCCCACCGTGCCCTCTGCCCACGTCCCTCAGTGCCACATCCCCACGGCTCTGGGACACCTCCAGGAGTGGTGACACCCCCACCTCCCTGGGCAGCCGTGCCAGTCACTCACTGCTCTTTCTGAGCAGAATTTCTTCCTAATACCCAACCTGATATTTAGTTCTTCCTTTAGTTCAGATATTTTCTGCTCTGGTGATTTAAATTTTCTCATGCCCTGCTCTGTTTCTCAGCAGAGCCATAGGTTGGGGAGCATGAGTTGTGGTCAGCTCTGCTGTGGGACAGCCAGTCTGGGTAGAGCTCCCTGCGAGCTGTGGTGAGCCCTGGGGTGATGTAGAAGCCAACACACAGTGCCTTGCAGGAGCGAGAGCGCTCCCATTGAGGTCCCTGGTGCGTGGGCACCTTGGGTTGTGTCATTTCTCCTGCCCATCTCCACAGGCAGAGTAAAACAGAGGCTGGCTCTTTGGAGATGGCACTGGAGGATTCCCGAAGTGAGAAATCCACGTCAGCCTGTGGGTTTGGGCAGCTACTTCTCAGCCTTCTTCATCCCAGCAAACAGCGTGCCGTGCCTTCACCTCTCGGACACCCGGCCCCAAGCTGCCCACACTGCTCTCAGGAGCGTTTTGGTGCTTCTCCTCTTCCAGCCTGGATTCAGAAACACAGCCCTCGGGTGCTAGGTGAGCATCTCCGAGCGGTGAATTTGCCACAAAATGTGAAGCAGCAGGGGTGCCTCGTGGCAGCGGCGTCACGGAGCGTGGTACCTTCCCCCCCCTTGGTGTCCCCATGGTGCAGAGAGCTGCCCCCCCCCCCCGTGGTGACCCCGTGTCCTCCTCCTGCTGTCCCCCCTTCTCTAACACTGTACATCCCACGCGTGTGACGGCCGAGCCACTCACTGCTGCTGCCCAGATGTTGCACTGCGTCTCTTGAATGTGGAACAAATCCTGGCCCAAAACCAGAAACGAGCACCTAGCAGATGCTGGGAGCCTTCCTGTTGCCTTTCACTGCAGAAAGGCACCTCGTGGGGAAGCCGTGGGACCTGTTATTTTCGGTCACTGAATTTCCTGTGCTGGGCTGGAAGCGCAGCGCTCGTGTCCTGTTGGCTCCTAAAGAAACACCCCGCTCTGTGCCTTGCCTTCGGGCCCCATCTTTATGGACTGGCTCATAGAATGGGGTCTGAAACGTTGTAATTAGTCTGTAACATTGTGATTAGAGTGTACAGAGCTATTTATTTTGTGTACTCGGTCTGTTAAACACGGCAGTGTATCCTGTGTACCCCACTGCTCCGGTGTCGTTCCTTCTGGCTCATGGCTGCTGCTCTGGGGGTGTGGGCACTCCCTCTTGGAAATGACAGCTCGAAGGCTTTTGGGCCCTTCTTTTGTTAGCTGGCTGCGAGGTGGTGAGCAGGGCAGGAGAAATGCTCTGCTTTGCTCACAGCTCATCACTTCTCCACTTTCTCGCTTTTTAGGGCCGATAGGAAAACCCTTAACAGAGTGAGGATCGTGTGCTCCTTGTGAACCACATCCTGCTGGAAGGGTGAGGGCAGCAGCAGGGCTGAAGGTGAGCTGAGCACTCAGCAGACAACCACACTGCCCACACGCCCCATCCCTGCATCCCTGACTACCTTTAGAGCCACGTGGAAGCTAGCTAAAGCCAAAAGTGTGCATGCTTGTTCCACGTGGCAGGTTTTACTTCGGCTGCGGCCGGGTGAAGGCACAGCCCAGCTGGGTTACAGTGGGCCCTGCTGCCTCCTGCCCTGGGCCTTTGCAGCCAGCACTGACACACCGTGGTCCCGCTCCTCTCCACCACATCCCCACGACCAGCTCTGTTCAGGGCTGCCAGGATCCCTTTGCTCCCACACCACACAGGACTCTGACATCACCTGAGATGCCTCCACTTGTCCTCATTCCTGCTTTAAAACCCAAGCAATTCCTGCTTTAACAAACCCCACACACCTCCTGTGCCACGCTGGACCACGAGAGGAACGCAGCGGGGCTGCCCACAAGCACATGCTTTATTACTCTGCCACCAGGTGAGCTCATTGTGCTCAGCCCCGTGCTGGCGCTGCCGGAGCGGTCCCCTCAGCTCTACCCCTGGGCGACGATTTGGTCGATCCAGTTTCGGAAGTGGCTGACTCGGGTGTAGATGGCGGGCGTGTTGACGTTGCAGTTGCTGCTTCCCCACGAGACGATGCCAATCAGAGTCCAGGAGTTCCCATTGTTGTACACGAGGGGACCCCCGGAGTCGCCCTGCGGGGATGAGAGCTCTTTTAGGGGTGCCCCCCTCCCCACCAGCGCCCGGATCCTGGGACCGTGCTCCAGATGGGTCCCTGCCACCCTGGGGGTGCCTTGAGCTCCTAGTCCCAGGTGCGGTGCCCCACGCGTCCTCATTGCAGGCATTTGTCACTCTGCTCCTCACCTGGCAGGAGGAGGCACCAGCCCCCCCGGCGCACAGCATGGAGCTGGTGATTTTGCTGCCCCAGTACTGCTGGCACTGGCTCTGGGAGATCAGGGGCAGGGTGACCTGCTGCAGGCGCGACGCCAGCGCGTTGGCTTGGGGAGGGGGGAGAAAAAAGCAGCGTTACTCAACGGCACGCATCCCTGCGTGCATGTCGGTGGAGGCAGCCCCCCCCTCCAGCGCCGTGGGGTAACCTACAGGTGGTGTGGGTGCGTCCCCAGCCCGTGGTGACACACTGCATGTTGCTGGACAGAACCAGGTTGGAGGAGGCCAGGCAGACGGGGGACACGCGGGAGTTCAGCTGGGCGGGCGAGGAGAGCTTCAGCAGCGTGATGTCGTTGTTGAGGGTGTAGGCATTCCAGCTCGGGTGTGTGACAGCCTGCCGAGGGCACAAGGGTGTCATCCCAGCTGTGGGGCAGAGCTGCAGTGCCCTCCCAGCACCGTGGCCGCCCCGCTCACCTTTGACACGGTCTTCACTTGGACGGACTCAGTCGCAGAGTTGAGGTTGTATTCCCCAAGGACGACGACGTGGGAATACGGGCTGCAAGAGAGAGGAATTGGGGGTCCTGCCACCGGGAGGGGGGGGTGGGCTGCTCGCTGCACTTCGGGGCTGTGCCCGGTGTGCCTTGACCCCGTGCCCATCCGGCGTCCCCCATGTAACGCAGGGTACGAAGGGCAGCGCTCCTCACCTGAACTCGCAGTGGGCGGCTGTGACCACCCAGTACTCATTGATCAGAGAACCGCCGCAGAAGTGGGATCCCGAGCGGGTCTGGGGGGAAAGGGAGAGGAGGAGCTGGGGGTGGGCAGGGGGTGCCCACACTGCAGCCCATCCACGGGAGCAGGACGGGGACAAACCTGCAGGGACACCTGCCAGGGCCAGGAGCCGGACACCGCGTTCTGCCCATTGATGATCCTCTCGCTGTACTGCACCGAGGGGCTGATCAGGGGCACCCCACAGCCTGTGGGGTGGCACAGGAGGGGCTCAGGGCTCGTGCCCGCAGGCTGCTTGCATTCCTGCTCTGTGCTACCATCCCTGGGCCTCCTGCACCCCAAGGACCTGCCCGCACCGTGGGGCTCAGAGAAGAGGGACACGAACCTCTCAGGGTGCGTGGCTGTGCTTACCTGAAACGGTGCTGGCCAGGGCCAGGCAGGTGAGCACCCACAGCAATGCCATCCTGGGAAGATGTGGCCGTGCCCCAGGGCTGCTGGCTTTATAGTAGCCAGGAGCTGTGTGGCTCGTGGCCAGGCCAGACAAGGTCCTGTCCCAGCTGTGGGCAGCAGTGCCACGCCAAGCCTAGCACCCACCCTTCCCTCAGTGGTGCCAGTGGCTGCAGAACCGAGCTGGCAGAAAGCACCTGTGGTGCTTGGGCTGCTGCTGAAAGGAGTTGCGTGGGTCCTCCATAGCTGAGCTTTGGTGGGACACGGGCAGGGCTGGGGTGGGTGTCAGTGCCTGGGCTGTGGGAGTTGGCTGTGTCCCTCCAGGCCAGTGTGAGAGTTGTTCTTTCCACAGGCAGCTGCGATGCGGTGGCCTGGCAACGTGTGTGTCCCAGCTGGACGTTCCCAGAGCCCAGGGGCACCCTTGAGCACACCCCTGTGCAGGTGAGCACGTCCCAGGGCCAGGTGGGGCAGGCAGAAGCCTTCCCAAGCAGTCACGAGCCCTGGAAAGCAGGCAGCGAGCCCCAAGGGGGACGGTGGACTTCTGCCTGACCCCACCACCTCCGAGCTCCTCCTACAGGTGCCCGATCCCTCTGCCCCCAGGGCTGTGTGCTAGGGAGTAACCTGGCTCCCCCAAATCCCCCATCACCATCCTGGGCACAGGGAAAATCAGTGTCTGTGTGTCACCCACACCCCTGGGTAATGCTCACTTGAGTGTCAGGAGCTGTCCCTGGAATAACACTGAGCACAGGGATGTGTTCCCAGCTCTGTGCTCCCCACATCCTGCTCCCCCGAGGTACAGCCTGGACACTGGAGTGATTGCAGAGCTCAGGTCTTTATTTCTGGCATTGGTGCCACACAAAGACAGGAGGATCAGGCTCACCATAAGGCAGAAAGAGTGACAGTGTAGAATTCAGCCCTCCTGCCACCCAAGGTGCACGCAGGGCTGACACAAGTGTGTAGGGCAGGCAGGAGGAGGAGTGGCTAAAGAGAGCTGTGTGGCTCCAAGGAAGCAGAGCAGAAGGACGTGCTTTGCTCCTCACCTTCCCCTGGCACTTGGGGAGAAGAAGACCAAGGGATGGAGAGCAGCAGAGGATGTCTGTGCCCAGGTTGATGCTGTCCATCATGGAGGAAGCTGGGACTCACTTCTCATTCTCTCAAGTATTGAAATCTTGGACTTTGATGCCGTTGTGAATGTTGACAAGAGAGCTTGGGCCAGGAGTTGGGCAGGTCACTACCACTCAGAGTTGTCCCTTCGTGCCAGCAGCAAGAGAGTTGGTGGCACTACCCAGGGAGACGAGCTTCATGTCCTCCTTTTCCTCTCTGACCATGACCCATGGTGAGCTGGCTGAGGCTGGTGGAACAGGAGAGGAAACTCTCCCATGCAAATGTGGGTCTAGCAGTGCTCCAGTTTTGGAGCTGTGGTAAGAAAAGGACCAGTGCACAGGCCACACTGCTGTCTGGATGCTCAGGGAATGGCTGCAGCCCCACAGAGACAGCCTCACCCCAGCTGCAGCCCCTAGCTCTTCCTCTGCTGCTCCTCTTTCTCCTCCAGGCAGTAAGCTAGACCTGAGCAGCCTTGATTTTCTCCTGACCCAGGTGTCCTGGATCTGCTTGGAGGGCTAACAGCTCAGCGAGGCAAGCTCAGAGCAGGACGGCGTGTATCCAGACGGTCCCAACACAGGGCAAGGTGTGGGGATGCCAGATCTCCATTCTCCCCACTCACAGCCTCAGAGCTGTCCTGCTGGGTCCGCAGGTTGGTGGGGCAGCGGGGAGCAGGGCTGTTGCAGGCAGTGGGATGTCTCAGGCACACCTGGCCTTGCGCAGGCAGAAGGGCAGCTCGGGTGCAGGGACCAGGATGGTGCTGAAGATGGGCCGGTAGCCCTCGGGCAGAGGCTGGGGGTTCTGAGCCATCATCTCCAGCACTATGTGTCGCACGTCCTTGGAGACGTCGCCACGGAGGTCCAGCAAGGTGGAGATGTGCTCGTCACTGGGCAGAGAGCAGGAGGTGAGCTGGGAGCAGCTGGCTCACAGCACCAGCCCCTGCAGCCCTGCTCGTGTCCCCCAACCCTCCCACGGTTCGGAGAAGCTGAGCCGAGGCTGGGGAGGGTTGGCACTTCAAACCAGCTGAATTTTGTAGTTGGCTTGAAAATAATCCCACAAAACTTTCAGCATATTTTATTCTGGGTTTTCGTGGGTTTTGGTCGATTCTGACATTTCTGATTTGGCAATTCATGGTTTCTCACCCTTCTGATGACTAAATATGGACAGGTGAACACCACAGCAGAACTGCTGTTCCCTTTACATCTTTGTAATCGGGTTTTTGGCAGGAATCCCCTCAAATCTGGGTCATGGCAAAAGGAAACCTCGGGAAGGAGGGAGAAAACGCCCAGGTTTCCACACACTCTCCAGCCCAAGCCTGGCTCCCCACAGCAGTCATGCCCACCCCCATCTCACAGGTGAGCAGAGCTGGGCTCCCTACCTGACATCAGGGTACTTGGTGATGAAGCCCAGCACCTCCAGGCTGAGCAGCCCTGGGTCTTTGAGGCAGATCAGCTCCCGCAGAGCGAACACGGCCTCGAGGCTCTGCTGGCTCCTGTCCAGGCCCTGAGGAGGGGAACGAGAAGTGGTTGAGTTTCCAGCTGGTTTCTCCCATCTTGGCCTCCCAAGTGGGCTGATGCAGCTCTCCATCCGCCGTGGGCCCGAGCAACAGCTCATAGCTCCTTGCACCGACCTCACTATGGGGCTACCCCAGGCCTTGTGCAATGTCCCTCTCTCACAGCCCAACCTCATCTCCCCACCACGTTCGGGCACCCCTCACCAGGCTGCAGAAGAGCTCCTGGAGCTGCGTGGCATCCTGCAGCAGGCGGTCGCAGAACTGGCCACGCTCCTCCTTGCTCTTGCACACCATCTTCTTCTGCATGAGTGCCCGCAGGTACTGGCTCGCCACCAGCAGCTCGGTCTCCATCAGCAGGAACTGACCAGGGCAGAGCAAAGGTGTTAGTTCAGGGGGTTGGCCATGAATTGCCCAGGAGAGGGGAAAGCAGACAGAAAAATATCTGAATTTGGGGAAAATCTGCATGATGGTGCCCTGTGGGATGCTCTGGAGGATACGGGCTCTCCAGCAGAACTCCAGCGACTCTGGCCCTGCATCTCTGCTCGCCTCCCAGCACCCTCTGGGCTGTGTGTGGGCCCTAGCACCCCAACCAACTGCCCAACGACCAGCAGCTCATCAGAGGGAAGCCCTGCAGCAACTGTACCGTGAAGGCGGGCTTCCTGACATGGGAGAAGTCCTTGGTGTGTTTGTCAATCACTTCGCACATGCTGTTGACCAGCTGGGACCCGGAGAGCCACTTGTGGGAAGGCAGCTGCACGTAGAGGGGCTGAAACAAGCACAGGGGGAACGTGAGGTGTCCTGCACTGCATTGCTCTTGAAGTAGTTTCCCGCTGAAGAGAGGCACGGCATCCCATGGCACGTGCCCTCCTGCAGCCTGGCCCAGTGCACCCAGGCCCATTGCTGCAAGAGGGCCCTGCTTGGCAAGAGCCAACATAAAACAAAGAGTGGTCTAGATCAGGAAATGGATGGAAAGCACTGGGGCTGCCTTTCTCGGGCCCTCCTAATGCCCACAGGTCAGCATTCTGGGGCTTCACCTGGCCCAAGGAGCTTCGCTGTCACTGCTGGGCACTGCACCACAGCCAGCACCTGAGGTCTGGGGCAGCAAGCTGCTCCTCTCATGCTTGCTTTTGGCCTGCCCTAATGCAATTTAATTTCTGCTCCTTTTCCTGTGTAGACATAACATGTTTTGGGCCAGGGGCTTTGCCCTCTTCCTCCCCTGCTGTCCTGTAGGCAGCACCTTCCTGCCTAAAGGCACAGACTGTTGTGTGGCAGCTTCCAGGCTGCCTGCGAGTGTTTCACCCTTTAGCTGCTCCTTTGTTTCCATGGCATTCACCTTCCAGCCCTAAATAGCAATGCCATTAATTTTTCCAGATTTTCTCCAGGAAAAGGCTAAATTTGACTACGCAGGCAGGAAACAGCTTGGGCAGTTACGCATCGCTTCGTATCCTCCGCACGGATACGCTCTCTCCTTGGTTTTGTGCCATGAAAGAGCCACAAAAAAGGAGTGCAAGGGAGCCTGGGTGGGCTGTGGCTCCCCAGCCCTGTCTGTTGGTGGGTCTGGGGCCATCTGCCCTGGTGATACAGGGCGGTGCTGGCAGGCTGCTGGTGGATTATCAAGGTCTGGGAGATGTGTTTGGGGGATGATAGCTGGCTGGCTGCAGCCTGTAAAGCTAGGCAGGAACAGGCAGGGTAGCAATAGTGCTGTTCCTACTGAGAAAGGGTCTTTGCATCCCCAGCCCCCTCGGGCTGTGGATAAACATACCTGTAGGTCAAGGAGAAGCTCCTCCAGCAGCAGCTGGCAGGCTTTCTTCTGCATTTTGTCCAGAGCAGCCTGGAGGGATGCAGGGACTTCTCTGCAGGCAGCGTTGGGGTGCAGAGAGGGGACAGAGGAGCTAGGAGAGAGAAAGAAGGGAGGGGACAGTTAGCCCAGGGAGTGCAGGGGGACGGAGAACTTGTGGCTTCCCTGTGGTGGTGAGGTTGCTCTGAGAGGCATCCACGAGGCGTGCATTACCTGAGAGCCAGGTTGTTGTTGAGCGTGGCCAGGAGGTAGGGGACGTAGTGCTTGGGTACGCTACGATCCTTCTGGTGCTCCTTCCCACACTGCACCAGGACTTCCCGCAGGCTGCAACACAGCCAGCGATCCGTGATGAGCAGGCAGAGCCTCAAACACCTGGAGCTGGGATGCTGCCGCAGCTCCTGGGGGCAAGCAGGCCTCCCACAACCCTCCAGCTCACTGCTGCCAGGCTGGCAGCAGCCCTTTGTTGGGCAGCATAGGACAGCGGGACCCACTCTGGACCCCTCAGAAGAGCAAGGCTCAGCACCTTGAGGTGCTTGGGGCAACAGGTGCTGGGTGGCTGGGGGACACAGTCCCTTGGGTAGAAAGGCTGTGCTGTGGGGACCCAGGGTCTGTGAGGATGAGCAGGGGTAGGAGGGGCTCCACTGACCGTCCCAGAAAAGCCTCGAGCTCCTCCAGGGCCATGCTGTAGACCTTCTGCTGCAGAGAGTCCGTGATCAAAGAGGCTACCTGGATATTCTCACTCAGCATCTGCGTGGGGAGAGGAGAGTGGAGGCGAATCAGCGGGGGCTGCAGGCCATGGCCCCTTTTTGGGGGGCTCTCAGCACGGCCATGCCCCAGCTGCACCTCAGGGAGCACTGCACACGAGGGAAGAGGAGAGCCTGACCACATCTTGGAACCACAGTGAGCACAGTGTGGCCCTGGATGAGCCATCAAAGCAGCAGGGGGACAAGTGCCTGGGGTAAAGCATGGTGCTGGACACCCACCTGTATGACAATGACAGGCAGGGCAGACTGGAAGAAGCCCTGATGGTCCACCTCAGGTTCCTCTTCTCTGAACCATTCCTTGAACTCCACCTCCAGGGTCCTCTGCATCCACTCGATCACGCTCGCCTGCAGGATGGACACCGACCACAGGCAGCCCCAGAAGTCAGCTACCAACACCCCCCTGACCCAACACACAGCCCAGCAGCGAGCCCCAGGCTTCACGCCACAGGTTCCTGCTGTTGTCAGAGCAGATTCCTGCACGGTGGCCACGGCCGTGTCCCCGCACCCACTGCACACGTGCTGTCCTTGCTCACTTTGACTTTCTCCACGTATTTCCTCTCTGTCTGATCCACAAGCTCAGGGGAGATCAAAGGGCTCAGAGAAGAAACATCCACTTCTGGGAGGAGGTCAGGGTGGCCCATCACCTCCGGGCTGGAGGGCAGACATGAGTCAGGGCTGCGTTTGCCAGCAGTCCTTACACCTGCCCTCCCCACAGTCACCTCCAGCAGCCAGAGGCCGCGTGTTGGTGACAACCTGCGAGGTCGGTGCTGACCTGGGGTACATGCGAAGCACCCACTCGAGGAGCAGGAAGAGTGCCTGCTTGTCCAGGTCCTCTCGGAGGATGTCCTGGAGGTGGACACTGAGGGCTCGGTGGTACATGGCAGTGCAGATGCTGAGGATGTTGTAGTGTGCTGGGACACACTGGACCATCAGGTCCTTCACCACGCGCAGCTCAGACACGATGTCCCTCTGCAGAGCAGCGAGGTGCCTGGCCAGCCCCGGGCCTTCAGCATCCATGCGTTTGGCATTAAAGTGGGCTGCTGTGATGCTCTCCTGGAGAACTTGGTAGAACTTATGCCTCCAGCCCTTTGGGCGGCCAGGGGGCAGGAAGGTGGCATCCAGGAGTAGAGCGTCATCTATTTTCTCCTCCCGTTCAATGATCCTTACGGCGGTGACAAAGAGAACTGGGTCCTCCCGTACCAGCTGCAGGCTGCTGCCCACGATGCCCCACAGCTGCTTGGCCAGGCTCTCGTTGAGCTCCTGCAGACCACTGAAGTAGGACAGCACGGTCGCCTGGGCACTGGAGAACCCACGAAGGTGCAGCTGGGAGAGGATGTCATCTCGGAGGTGCTCCATCATCATGAGCTCCGCGTGGGCCTCCAGGAGGTGCTGCCCACGGAGCAGCTGCAGGGTATGGGAAAATACCTCGTGGACTGTGGGAGAGGGAGAAGAGAGGCCGGGATTGAGCGTGGGGTGTGAAGGGGGAGTGGGCAGCCCTTGGGAATGCAGTGCTGGGAGGCAGGGGCATCTCCACCCACAGACTTTCCAAAGCCAATTGGCAAAGCCCCCAAACCTGCTCTGACTTTGCCAGTGCACGGCCCAAGGTTGGACTGGAATAACGACACTGAGTGGACTTCCAGCCTAATTCCATACAGACTGGGCCACTGCCTTACCTGAGAAGAGCTGGGGCAGCACCTGGACCACCGAGGCCAGCTGTACGTGCTCCGCCATCAGCGCCCGCATCTGCTGGAGGTCCTGGAAGCGCTCTGCACAGTCGAGCAGGGCCCACCTCGTTGCCCCCATGTCCTGGCACACGCTCTGCACCTCCTGGACCGCCGACCGCAGCTGCTCCAGCCCAGTGCTCACCCCCTCCAGGTAAGACTGGACAGTTGACTGGGGAGCAGAAGAGAGGCAGCAGAGAAGCTCTGGAAGGCTCACACTGTTTGGCCCAGCCCTGTTAGGACACTCTTGCGTGCCCTCTCCCAGCCCCAGAAGGTGAGACCTGCCTCTGCCACCATGCTGTCTCCACTCACCATGACCCCATTGGTCCTCAAGTACACACAGCATAAAGAAAGCTGCTCCAGCAGCAGGAATGGCCCATTTCACCCCTTCAGAGTGTGCCGAGTCACTGTTTATGGTGACCATTTGCAGGGACTGGGGTGTCTAATGGCTACTGAGCATTAGGTGAGAGAAGGGCATCCCTCTGGGGTTACCAGGGCACCAGGGTGAGCAGTAACCAGACGTCTTCTTTCCATTTTAAAACCATTTCCAAAGACTGCTCAGGTTGATTGGTCTTCAGGTTGTGCAGAATGGGATCACAGAGTCACCCTGACCAGGAAGGTGTGCACATCCCTTATTTATACGTGCAGAAATACTGCTTCTCTGTGGGCTCTGCAGGCTGGGATGGGGTTCCCAGCTGTGGGGAAAGGGATGGGACCGCAGTGTCCCACACGTGGGATGCGTTGAACACAATTATTGTATCACTGTGAACCACAGACAGAGGCAGAGGAGGCTCATTTTGAGCAGGGCAGGGGTTCTGACCAAATCCTAAAGAACTAAACCTAAAAACTGCATTTCTCCCCCACCAAGTGCCAGCCAACGGGTGAGATTTTTCCCAGAAGCAGGTAAAATGATGATTCCACACTGAAGAGCCTGGCTGGGATCTGTGCACGGGTGTGAAGCTGTGGGCACCCATCGGGTGGGACGTGACAAACACCCACCTTCAGCCGGGATTGGATGGAGCTGTTCCTCTGTGTCTCTCGGTTTCGGTAGTGCCCGAGTCCCTCCAGTTTCTCAGGGCGGTAGAACACCCCTGAAGCCCATTTCAGAGCAGCTCCTCTCGCTAACTTCTCAGCCTTTTCCACCTCTGGCCACTCCTCATCTGGGGACGAAGCCAGGGGTTAATGAGCAAAACGAAGCCTCTCCTTGCAGGGCAGGAAAGGCCCCTGAGGCCAGAAACAGGAAACCATCGTGAGCGGATGTTCAAGCACACCCAGATGTGGGAAACCAGACAGCAGGGCAGCAAGGAGACATCCCAGGAGGGCTCCCTGACATCCCACCACCACGGATGGGGCCACGCAGTGGGCAGCAGGCTGCCCTGAGGAGCTGTCATCCAATCTGTCATCTCGGGGTGCCACCCTGAAGCGACCCACAGTGACAAGGACTGGTTGCCCAAAGGGGTCTCGTGCCATCTGGGAAGGCAGTGAGTCAGCAGGTGGCACAAAGAGCTGGCACTGCCTGTCCATGTGGCACTCCTGGAGGCGGTGGTGGCTGTGACAGTGGGCAGCCACGCTGGTACGAGTAGACCCAGGTCCCTGGCTTCCTTGGTGTCCCAAAGGCACCTGATGGGCTGCGTGGGGCTGTCTTAACAAAGAATCCAAACAAAAGCATCCAAAACCATGCCAATCCCTGAGGGCTGTGACCCAGCTCACCTCCAGGATTTGGTTTCACTGTTTGTTTCATCGTTTTCCACCCTCCCCAGCCCTTTCCCAGAACTGGGGCTCCCCGCACCTCCCCCGGGGATGCCACCCCGACCCCAGCCGAGCTCCCCCGCACAGAAACCGCTGGGGCTAGGGGGCTTTCAAGGAAGAGCAGTGCATCCCTGGAGGGCGGGGAGCTCAGGGGGAGTCACAGCTCAGCTTGGATCCGCCCGAACGCACCGGGCGTGGGGAGAAGGTGGCAAAGCAGGGGTTTGAGGAGCACGGAGCGGCAGCCCCTCCTCCCCAGCCCGGCACCGCGGGGACCGCATCGTCCCCGTTACCTGTGGGGCTCACGTAGCGCTCGTCCTTCGCCGACATGCCCATGGTCCCACCGCCGCCGTCCACGCACGAGCGGGGCTGGGCTGAGCGGAGGAAGCCGGCGGCCGTTTCCTCCAACACACGGCTCTCCTCAGGGGCTCATTGTGTTCCCGAGGACGCGCTCAGGATGTCGGGGCCGGAGGGGGAAGCAGGGGAAGAAGGATGGACATAAAGAACCGCCACGCGGTCCCTCACGGCGCAGGGAGGGAGGGTCCCTGGGTGCTCCCCGCTGCCCCTGGGCTCCGCTATGGGCTGAGCTTCCCTCGCGCTTTGTCTGGGCAGGGAGCCCACCGGCAGCGGGGGTTTGCAGCGTTCATGCGGTGGGTGGGCGATGGCACGCAGGGCCATCGGCTTGGCCGCGGCTGCTTTTGTTAACCGGGACATCTTGGGGCCACCGACCCCCCCCTCCCACCAGGGCGCGGGTGAGCGGCATTCATCCGGCACTCGGACACCCCCACCCCGAGAAGCGGTTTTGCGGAAGGCTCGGGCACCGTGCACCGCCCCGCAACCCCCGAAAGGGGCACGAGGGCACAGCCCAACTCCCGGCAGCATCCCGGGAAGGAGCTGCGTAGCTGCGGGCAGCGCGCACCGAAAGGCCGCCCCTCCCCCACGGAGCCTCCACGTGCGCCCCCGCCCCGCCCCGCACCGGAAGTTCCCTCGTACCGGAAGCGGAAGCGCGGCGGGCCCGGAGCCGGCGGCGGGCAGATGGCGGAGTGCGGGCCGCAGCCCCCCGGGGCTGGTGGCGGCGGAGGAGGCGGAGGAGGAGGGAGCGGGGGTTCCGGGGCGCCCAGCCGGCACGAGAAGAGCCTGGGGCTGCTCACCACCAAGTTCGTGTCGCTGTTGCAGGAGGCCAAGGACGGCGTGCTGGACCTGAAGCTGGTGTGGGGCCGCCGGAGGATGGGGAGGCCCGGCCGGGGTCCCCCGCACGGGGGGGGGGGGGAGCGTGGGGAGGGAGGGCGGGCGGGCTGCAGGCTGGGGATGCGCTGCTGCCCCCGCCCTGCTACTGCTGCTGCTGCTGCTGCTGCTGCTGCTGCACGTCCCGCACCCCGTGTCTACACTAATCCCGGCAGAAGGAAGGCAGCCGTGGGCACGTCCACCCCCGGCACGGATTGTCTGTTCGGGGGGAGGGGGAGCGTTGGGTGAATGCGCCTCGCTCTTTTTCAAGATCTCCTTGACAAAGGAGCTCTGCTCGTGTGGCACGTGCAGCACTAAGCTAAGCCTTTTCTATATGCGGAGCTGTGCTGTGGCTTGGAGAAATCCCTCTAAGGTGGATGTGTGTGTGTGAGCAACGGAAGACTGTGAGAGTGCACTGAAAGTGCAAGGCCATCCCCTGGCTGCTGAATGCTGTCCTCTCCTGTGCCGAACTGCCATCTCCTTGGATTTGGGCAGAAGAGCAACGTTCCTGAAGCTGTCAGTTCAGTGGGGCTGTGATTGTTAGCTTGATTTGGGCAGGGTCAGCAAGGTCCTGGAGTGTGAGAGGGGAAAGTCAGATCTGCACTGTCCTCCGTGTGACAGCACTGTGTGACCGGTGTCAGTTAAACTCGTGCTGGTGCCACAGTGCTGCCTGGTAGTGGAAATGGCATCAGCACCACCTGGTGCCTCCTGAACCCGAGGGGAGGGTCCTCCAAAGAGTCCAAATCACAGAATTGTAGGGCTTGGAGGGGTCTTCAGGAGTTCATGTAGTCCAGCCCCCCTGCTGAAGCAAGTCCCTGGATTAGAATGCACAGAAAAGCATCCAGGCAGGTTCTGAATACTCCGGAGATGGAAACAGCACAGCCTTTCTGGGCAGCCTGTGCCAGTGCTCTGTCCTTGCACCCATGCTTACTGCCCTCCTTGTAGCCACTTCCAGAGGACTCTGCCTCCTGACGTTGTGTCTGTTCTCTATCAGCTGGCATCAGGGTTGCATATAAGAGACCTTTTGAATTTCAGCTTTGCTAAACTGTCGGCACTCAGACAGCTCTCTGCATTCTCTCCCATCTCTCCTTGCCCTGGAGGAGCACTGAGTATTTAGGCTGCCAGGCTTGTAGCCCTGCCTCGCTGCTGAGGAGCAGTGGTTTCTGGAGCTGCTGTGAGTGAGGTGGCTGGAATTTGATCTGTGCTCAGCAGGAGGGTTGCTGGTAAGAAGGAACAGAGGGGCAGTGGCTTCTCGTGGTCGTAACAGTGTTGTGAACAGGGCTTTGTAATAAGAAGTGTGAGATGGTGAGCAGACAGCTTGGTCAGGAGTTAATCTGACAGGCAGGAAGGAGAGAAATGTGACTGAGAGTTTGGAGTTAAGTGTCTGACTTGTATTGCAGGCTGCAGATACCTTGGCTGTGCGACAGAAGCGACGAATCTATGATATCACCAATGTCCTGGAAGGGATTGGGCTGATTGAAAAGAAGTCAAAGAACAGTATCCAGTGGAAGTGAGTAACAGAGAAGGTTTAAGTGGTTCACGGGTCCCTTCTAGTCCAAGGTCCTGTCTTCTGGGTGCTGTTCTGCTGGTTCCTCAGTGGCCTGTGCTGAGCTGTGCTGATGGTTGTAATGAGGAAAGCTGAAGTATGTATGGCACATTGCTTCTACAGCAGAGCTGGTATTTTGGTACAAATTATTTCTGTGTCCTGGGTTGGAAAAGATACCTTTTGTGGCACTGGAGGTGGGGGAAAGCCCTGCTGGGCTGTGGGATGTAGGAGGCTGCACTGAGTGGTGCTGTCCTGGGAGATGGTGTGGGGCTGCAGAGTGGGTACAGGTGAGATTCTTCTGGCCTTGATGTGTGGTAGAGAGGGCAGGAGGGGAGGTGGCAGCTCTCAGAGGCTGGGTTTGGCTGCTCTGTTGGCTGATGCATGTCACTGCTGTTTGCTCTGCAGAGGGGTGGGTCCTGGCTGCAACACACGTGAGATTGCTCACAAGCTTATAGAGCTGAAGGCAGACATAGAGGACCTGGAGCAGCAGGAACAGGAGCTGGAGAAGCAGAAGATGTGGGTTCAGCAGAGCATCAAAAACATCACAGAAGACGTGCAAAACAACTGATATCCTTTTATCAGCTGGCCATTCCTCAGGGCCTGAAGGTGGGAGCCAGGGCTGGGCTGGCAGTGCCTGCTGGGGGCACCTCGTGTTGCTGGAGGATCTGCCCCTCTTTGGAAGCAGAGAAACACTGCCCAGTGTAGGAAGTAGCTTCCTCTGCAGCATTTGTTGTGCTCAGAAAGCATGGAGACACCGGGTGCCCTTTGAGTCCTGTCTTCACAGGAAACTGCAGCCTCTCTCCTTAACGTTCCAAACGCTAGCCTACGTGACACATGAAGATATCTGCAAGTGCTTCACAGGTGAGGAAATGGTGCTGCATCACAAAGAGATAATGCTGCAGTCCCGTCAGTCTATCCCTGCTGCTTCCCTTTCTCCAAAAAAAAAAAAAAGCAGCAGCACATCTTGGCTTAGTCCTGAGCATGGGCTGCCTGGTAAGCATGCACTTCAAGCTCTGCTGCCATCCTTTGGTTTGGGAACCAGTGAACAGTAGCTTTGATGTCACCATCAGAGGTGAGGGAGCAGAAGGTGACTTTGCACTCATGTTTAAAGGAACGTACAAGCAATTCTTTCTTTGCTGTGTGTCACTCTGTGGGTGTATATGTGACATTACAAGCCCTTTACTTTGAGGGCTCGAGTAGACATTACAAATGTAATATGAGGAAAAGTTTACTGTATGGTAGAAATCTGGATGTGATAAAAAAAAATAGCATAGCAGTGTTCCCTCAGCTGCATCACACCTTTTACTAAGAGGAGAGCAAAGAGGAGGTAGTGAAGAATAGGACAGAAGGGAATGTGCTTCTTGCTGTGACCTCACTTCCCTGTGGGGCAAAAGTGGCAAGAAAACCATACTTGTCAGTGTTTCCTCTCTGTTGGCAGTTGTAGTACTAGCTGCAGGGCTGGAAATGTCCCGTGTGCAGTGTGGCAGCCTGCTCTGTATAACCTGTTCTCAGCTCTAGCAGTGTGGATTCAGAGCTGCTTTCTGCTTCAGTAAATGCCTGCCCTCTCCTGACCCTGTGCAACCTGCATCTGCGTGCTTGCTTCAGAGAGCACAGGGTGGAAGCTGCTTCTCCTGCCCACCCCAGCTGTGCATAATCTCTGCCTTGTCTGACTGCTCACCTCTCCCAAGCTGTCTCCTTATCCTGCCCCTCATCAGTTCTTCCATTTCTTGTATTTCCTTTCTTGCACTGTCCTCCTTGCCCACCAGACTTTATCCTGCTCCAGTTCCTGCTGCTCTACTCGTGTGCTTTACTGTTTCCTCTGGCATAAGGTTGTGCTTCTTGGGGACAGGGGTTGTTTTCAGTTTGACAGTGCCTGGGGCCAGATAGATCATAACAGCCTGCAGGAGCTTCCTGGAGCCTGGCAGACAGATTATTGCTTGGTTGATTGAGCATTTTGCATTTTATTGCACCTGTTTTTTCTGAACCAGTTTGCATCTGAAGTCAGACTGCACCAAAAAGTGCAGAGAAGACGAGACCTTAGCGAGGGCAAATCTGAAATCCTTTGGAACAGAAGTTTGAGCCATGCTTTCCCTTTTGGGGTGTGCCTGGTTTTGCTGCACGAGCATTCCTTACACAGAGTATCTGATTCCCCCTCCTGCCAACAGCCTGAGCCTCACAGAGGTGCTGTGTCAGAGCCCCAGTGCCACTGAGCTGTGGTGAAAGCTGAATTTGAGCCCCTTTTTTTATTCTTATCGACTGCTATTAAAGTCATTTTCTCAAAATGAGTTAGGAGTTGGTGATTTCCGTGCTTGGACTCTTGTCAAATATGAACTCTTTATCTGAATTTAAAAATAAATGTGAGAATATGTTAGTTTTCAGTGGCTGGGAAACGTAGTTTTCCCTCCTGCTGTGATATGCTTTGTGCTTGCAGAATCAGAAAGGAAGCAGAAGCGTGCTGCACACGGGTTGCTTTGTGAAAATATTTGGGACTCAGCTATCAGGAGAGATAGAAAGGCAGTGCCTGTGTTGTAGAGGCTGTTGGGTCTCAAAGCTCGAGCTTTATCTTTGGGCTTTATTATGCCTTTGTGATGTCCTTTAACAATGCTTTCCTTAAGCACAGATTTGTTACAGGGCTCCCTTCTTTTTCACACATTTTGTGCTTTTAATCCCTGTACTTTTGCCCATCTGACCTTTGGTTGCCTTTCTGAAATTGAAGGATGTGCTCTTCTGCTGTCTGCCCTCTCATCGCTCTGTGGATCTTAGAGAAGATTCTCAATGAAGCTTCATGCAAGTGAAACCACACGAAAGCTGAACCATTCAAACTGAAAGCTGCTAACTGCTCACTCTTAATATACCTAATGTTCACAGCACCGGTGTTTCCCCATTCACGTTTCTCCTGTTAAATATATACCCATGTGCAGAATAGAAACTGCTCATCTGGAATTGTGTTCTGAAGGAGCTGCAGGACTTGGAAGGGAGATGATGCTGCCAGCCTGGCTCTTTGTGTCTCTGTACAGAGGCCATTGCAGCCAGCACCAGGCAGCTCTTGCTGAAAGAGACAAGGGGGCATTGGTTTCAGGTGTGGTACTCAAACACGTGAGGCTGCAGTGCTGTTAGCTGCCTGGCTCCTGTGCTGTCTGTGCTCGCAGGGCAGCTCTTCCAGCTGTGTGCTGTTGTGTTCACAATTCAGACTGGGGAACGAATCTGCTGGAAAAAAGACCAACTTGATTTTTTGCAGGTTCTTCACACCCTTTATGCCTCATTCAGAGCTCTACAATATGCTTAGCAGCTTGAGTGGGTGTCAGTGGCAATCCTCCAAGGGGGGGGGAAAGCCATGTGGACTTTGGGAAGTGCAGGAGATGAGGGGCTCTTTGTCAGCATCAGGACAGCCTGTGCCCTCTGAGTGCTGACCAGTCTGTTTTCACAGGAGACACCCTCCTTGCAATTCGAGCCCCATCAGGCACACGCCTCGAGGTTCCCATCCCTGAGGTGAGAGACAAATGCATGGATAGAGAGCAGCTGTATTGCATGCATGTGTGTGTTCTGGGGCAGTGCTGCTGGATTGAGCAGGATGGGAGCTGGGGAGGAATTGGTGGTCGTGGGTTCGATGGAATTGGAGGAACTGGCAACTCAAGGAAGGAGGAAATAGGTGCCAGCAAGCTCTCTTATTTGGAAGTGCTTAAGTGTAGGAGCTTTGGAGAGAGCTGCTGAGAGGTGAACTGTCCTGAGCTGCCTGGACAGCATGTCTTGCCACTGGGAAATTTCTCTTCTGTTTGGATAGGGCTCTTAACATATGCCTGTGTTTTGCTTCTGACTTTTCTCAGGGCTCCAATAGGCAGAAGAAATATCAGATCCATCTGAAGAGCACCAGTGGTCCGATTGATGTTCTCTTAGTAAACAAGGATGCTTGGAGCTCTCCTCCTGTAGTGCTCCCCGTCCCTCCTCCTGAAGACCTCATCCAGTGCCAGGCAGTTGCACCCTCAAAACCACCGATACCGCCGCTCGCCCACTTCCAGGAGGCATCTGTCCCCAGCAGCACCCAGCCCTCTACACCAACACCTTCCAGCACTCAGGATCACAGCCCTCCTGAGCAGAAAGACACGAGCACAGGTGAGAGGGAGGTCGCAGAAAGCAGGAATGGGGTGGTTGCCATTGCCAGCCAACAGGGCAGTGTGGTCTGGCACTGCTGGTCAGCTCCTGGCAAAGGGAGCGCCCCTGTGCTTGCTGCACTTCACCTTAGTGGGAGTGGATGTGCTAACGAAAATACTGTGTGTGTCTGTGGCTCCTTCCAGAGTGCAGTGTCTCGGTGGCAGAGTCCAAGAGCAGCAGTGACCTTGAGCCCCTCAGCAATGTGTCTGCACCCAGCAGTCAGACAGCCACGCAGCTGCTGCAGTCCTCTGCCTCGCTGGACAGCAGCTCCGTCCTTCCCAGCCCCTCTGCCTCCTTTGAGCCAATCAAACCTGATCCTGCAGGAAGTGAGTATGCACCCTCAGTTTGGCTGCTCTTCAAGATTGTGCCACTGGGATTGAGGGAGTAAACTTCAAAGCTTACTTCCCCTGCAGAAATACTTCAGATTAAAGTATTAGAAGAGGAAACCTTGCTCAAATGTAGCTCATGCAGTTCTTTTCCATCTTGGACTAGTCCTGACCGTGGCATCAAGCATCTGATCTGCTCAGAGCTTGCCCAGCAGGGCTGTACCCGACCTTCTAGTAGCATGCCCTTATCCTACACGTACAAACCAAGGTGTTGTGCAGAACCTGATGCTGTGTGAAGTTTCATGCACTCAATTAACCCCAGAGCTGTCAGCTGTGATAATGTGTTCGTGTACTGGTGTTCCTGCAGATCTCTTCAAAGCAGTTGAGCTTGAGTATTTTGTTGCTGATCATTTCAGCTGATATGTATTTGACAGAGGGCATGGGAGAAGAATTTGTGGGTGGCGTGGCATGATCTGGGTGCACCAGGGGCAGTAGGGCAGCAGGTGATTAAGCTGTAAAGTATTTCAGCCACTTCACTTAGCAATGTAAATCGTTTGGTTTGTTGTATTTGCAGTGCTGGAGCTTCCCAAAGAGCTGTCAGAGATGTTTGATCCAACGAGAGGTATGTTCACACCCTGATCACAGCCTTGTCCTGCTCCCGTCCGCCTGCAGAAGTTTGTGTGAAGCTCATTAGTGTTTTGTTTATTTTATTCGCTCCCTTTTGGGTTATTTTGTTCATTTTAAGGTGCTCGTGGCAGCTGCTAGCTCTCTCCTTGTAGTTGGGCACTCTGTATTTTTTTTCTGTCTTCGTGTTACCAGCCACTTTCCTGTTCAAGTTTGCCCTGCAGCCCATAGATGAGGGCTTGTCAGGCCCTGTGCCAGCACTAATTTGTGTTCTGCTTTCCCACGCTCCTCTTCCAACTTGCCTGCACCATCTAGTGCTACCAGCAAAATCCCTGTTAGTCTTGTTTCAACTGCAGCCTGCCCAAGGCTAATCCAAGCAGATAATCTGGAGAGATCAGCTGCTGCCCTTGAAGTACCCCTAGTAGTTTTTGGGGTGCAGCTGGGGAGGGGATGCTGTTACTTGTGTCAGTTCTGCCTCTGTCCAAGGTAAGTCTGCCTGTCACTACCTCATGGTGGGCTGAGGGGTGCAAGGTGCAAGAATTCCATCTAACTTAAGCCTAAACTGGGAAGTATATTTCTAAATGTGCACACTCAGACTCCAGTCATTCCTTTCAATGCTGGTGTCATTCTTCCCAGCCTTGCAGCTGAGTACACACAAGCACTTCATCGTGGTCACAGAACACATCACAGTTGTTCCTCGGACAGTTGTTCCTGGATTCATTGTGAAAGTAGAGCCTTTGCTTTAATAACCCCACAGCCTTAAATGCCACAGTTGACACAGAGAACACCATTCCTCCATGCTCAGCCCAGCACTGGAGAATCCACTGCTGTAGTCCGTGAGGTCTTGGTAATGACCAAACATGTATGAAGAGTAAAGCTGATTCTTTGCAGTGTGGAACAAAAGCTGCTGCACGGTGTGAACTGTGGGACTCTGCAGACACTGTCATGAAGGAGAGGTTTGCTGCCTGCACTAAGGCACACTGTTTTATGTACTATTCCTCCTGGTTTGGAGGGGTGATGTTCAGATCTAGGAGTGAAGGTGTAAAGGAGCTGCTTGTTTTGGCCCTCATCTCCTGAAGAAGGTCTAAGAATGTAGGTTCTGTACGTAACTGCTGTTTATTGAAGCAAGTATTATTCCTGTCAGTTCCAGTTGAAATCCTCATCTCCCAGCACAGAAGTAGGCAGGTGGGTCCTTGCCCTCTGGGGAATGGCCTGCAGTGGATCAGCATCTTGAAGACTGGCCCATCTGAGTTTCTTCTGTGAAAGATCACTTCACGTGTGGGTGGTGCCTCATCACCGTGGCCAAAACTGCTTTAGATCATCACTGTTTAACTTGGTGAAGCAAGAGAGGGATTCAGAAAGTTGTTTTCAAGCACTTGGCTCGTGAAAAGATCTGCTTGCCCATGCTTGGTCTGGCTGCTTGCCTGTCAGCCCTTCAAGTGCTTCGTGGGCTGACGAGCCAAGATCAACCAGGGGAAGGAATGACGTTTGGGAGATAATCTTTGTTTATAATGTCGTGTGGGCAGTAGAGTAGAGAGCAGTTAATGGCCCATTAGGGAAGGTTATGCAGAGCTCAGATGTTTGCTGGTGGGCAGCCAGCCAATCTACCATGGCATATCACAGCTGTGGAGGGAAGGGATCCAATGAGGGACGAAAGGGGACAAATCTGAAGGGAAGTGGAGACATTGGTTAGTTCTGCTGCTCCTGGAACAGCTCGTTTCTCTTTTTTTTTCCCCCCCACTCCAGCACTGAGGGACGCATCAGGCTTTACCACCTCAAACTCAGATGTGCATTGGGGAGCTTCCTTTGGAGCAGTTTGGGAACATCAGCTAGAACCCCAGTGCAGGGATAAGGCATCACCCTTTGTGTGAGAGCGTTGTGCTTGAGGCTGAGCAGAGCAGGGAGGAACCTCGTGCAGAACGTTTGGAGTGCGTGGTTCCCTGTGGCCTGCTGGCACTGCACACAGAAGTAGCCCAGGAAGGGGTAGCAAGGCTGAGGACCAAAAAACTGGGAGGGGTGGGAAACTACGCACACACAACGGAGCAGAAGTCAGCGCACGCTGCTTACTGTGTTTGTCTCTTCCCTAGAATGTATGAACTCCGAGCTGCTGGAGGAGCTGATGTCATCCGAAGGTGAGTTTCAGGAGTTCCCCCTCGTGGTGTGGCCTTTCTGGGGGAGAAGACCAGTCCTGTGTGCCTTCGTACAGGCGACAGCCTTGTGTTTGCTCAGGGCATCGTTCTCACTGCTGTGCCAGTCCGTGAGTGATGCGTGAGCGCGAGATGAGCCTCTCCAGTGCTGCAAGGCTGCTGAGAAGCCATCTCAAAGATCCCAGGCCTCGAGGCCCCACTGTGCTAGCTGTGGGAGCCCTGAGCCTTGTTAACCCACAGTTGGCTTCTCTCTCCTAGTGTTCGCTCCCTTGCTTCGCCTCTCCCCCCCTCCTGGAGATCATGACTACATCTACAACCTGGATGAGAGCGAAGGCGTCTGTGACCTCTTCGATGTGCCTGTCCTTAACCTGTGACTCGTGAGCACGGCTGCGAGCCTCGTGCATACAGACCCTTTTGTAACTCTTTGGAAAGTGTCTATTTTTGGATTCCTTTTGTGCTAGAGTCGGACGAGGGAGCGGATCAGAGACAACTCTCATATGAACTCAGAACCAGGAGATGTGGGCTCGGGGGCCGGGAGCCTCCCCGTCGCTTCCTTCTCTTCCTGTCACTCACGTGCAAGGACTGAGCTCGCCTCTCTGCATCTCTCTGTTCACCAGATTCTGGGCATCGCTTCAGAGGGTCTGTGATGTGTTGAGTTTGACCCGGGTGCCTCTCCGAGCTTCCTCAAACCTGCATGCCTTGGTTTTCCTGCACTCCTAGAGGCACTTTGCACCTCCTAGGTACCAGCTGCTCCACAGAGCCCCGAGAGCGTGGCCGGTAGTTAGTTTCACTGTGGGGTGGTTATATGGCATAGGCAAAAAACAAACCAACAGCACCAAAGGGTCCATTGCTCCAGTGACTCCAAACCAAGCTAGTATGTTTTACAAGATAAAGCACTTTTCTCTGTTGGCTGCCCCTCCCAGAAGGATCCAGGAGCTGAGCTGACAGTTTCCCTGCTGTGCCTCAGCAGCAGTGCTGGCTCTCCCGTGGGGTTTGCGTGTGGAGCAGCCGTGTGCTCCTGCAGGGCTGAAGAAGGGGTGCCAGTGTTCACGTTTGCTAAGGCTGCTCTGCCCGGTGCCTTTAGGGTGTTCCAGCTCTGTCAGACACCGCTCGCATTAGCATCTTGCTATTCTCCAGCATTGCACTTGAGCCTTCAGCTGTTGTAGAGGCGACCAAGCAGGAACGATTCAGTAGTACTTTGCCACGACGAGTTACACAGGTGTGGTCAGAATAGTGTTTTGTTCCCCCTCCCCTCTATTTTTTTTTCCTCCTTAGCATGTGCTCAGGGTCGGCCTTCCCATTTATATGACTTTGCCCTGGTGTTCACCCCGTGCTCCCTGATCCTGCGGCAGGTTGCTGCCTTTCTGCATCTTTTTTTTTTGTCACGAGATTGCTCCTTCATGGAAGGTCTGTCGAGGTGGCTTTGGAGTGGCTTTCTGTTTCTTTCAGGCTGCAGAGCCTGTGCATTTATTTCTTTTTGTCTTTACTGTTGTCGGAGCCAAAAGCCCTCCCGGATTTGTTCCACTTTGCAAACCCCAGCGTTGCTTTTGGCTCAGTTTTGACTGTCAGTTTTGCACATCGGTCGCAGCAGTCCCACGGAGCCTTTCCTGCTCTGCAAACTGCCAGAGGGGGGGGCTCCTCACTGCCAGCAGGACGTGCTCACCTGCAGAGCTGAGGCTTGGCTCCTTTCTTTCCACAGCATCTCATTTATTCTTTGTGGGACTGCTCCAGCAGAACCTCTCCTTTCTGCACCCCGTAGTAAAGCGCAACGAATTCGATAGGAAGGGACGACCTCGACCCCTTGCTAGCTGATGGCAGCACGGGGGGTGAGAGGAGATGTGTGGGTGCTGAGCGTGGAGCCCACGGGCCGTCCCTCCTCCCCTCTGTGGCTCCCGACCTTCGCTCCCTCCCCGTGTTAACGTTCACCACCACTTTGGGAAAGGAAAAAAAAAAAAAAACAAGATGTAGAGAAGATTAACAGATGAACTTTGATTCCTATATAAAGATTATTTTTATACTTTCGTTTTGTTTTTGCAAAGGAAAATTGCCTGTAATATTTGTACAGTTGTTGAGTGAATAAACAAACCCTTTCCAGAGCCTGTGCTGCTTGTGGGGGTGGCACGGGATGAGATGAGCTGGGGATGGGTGGGACAGGATGAGACTGGACAGGGTGGGAGGGATGGGATGGGAATGGGTGGGATGAGATGGGGATGGATGGGGTGGGAGGGATGGGATGGGATGGGATGGGATGAAAGAGACAGTTTGGGATGGATGGGATGGAAATGGATGGGGTGGGATGGGACAAGATGGGGACAGACAGGGTGAGAGGGAGGGGATGGGAATAGATGGGATAGAAATAGATGGGGAGTGATAGAATGAGAATGGATGGGATGGGATGAGATGGGGATGGGTGGGCGACTGGACAAGATGGGATGGGGCAGAAGGGATGGGATGAGATAGAGATGGATGGAATGGAGGGGATGGGAATTGATGGAATGGGACAAGATGGGATGGGGGGATGGATAGGATGGGAATGGATGGGACAGGATGGGATGGGGCAGGGTGGGATAAATGGGATGGGAATGGCTGGGACAGGGAGGAAGGGATGGAATGTGAATGGATGGGATGGCAATAGATGAGATGGGATGGAAGAGACAGGGTGGAATAGATGAAACTGGATGGGACGGGATGGGAATTGATGGAATGGGACGAGATAGGATGGGAGGGTTGGATAAGATGGGACGGGGCAGGATGGACGGGAAGGGATGGAAGGGACAGGGTGGAATGGAACAGATGGAATGGGAATGGATGGGACGGGAGAGTGTGACGGGGAGGGATGGCCGGGATGGAAATGGATGGGACGGGACGGGGCGGGACGGACGGGACGGGATGGGGCCGCCCCACCTGCGTCAGCTCAGGTGAGGAGGACGGCCGTGCCCGCCCCGCTCCGGCCCCGCTCGGGACTCCCTCCCCGGCGGCCTCCCGGCCCGGCCCGGCCCTCCCAGGGGCGGGGAGGTGGCGGCGGAGACCCGGAACTGCGGCGCGGAGCGGCGGGGAGCCATGCCGCCTCCCAAGGACGTGGTGAAGATCGCCATCCAGATGGTGGGAGCCATCCCGCAGCTGATCGAGCTGCAGCAGGTACCGCCCGGCCCCCCCGCAGCCCCCCGCCCCGCGGCCGCCGTCCGCTCACGGCTCTCCCCTTCCCTCGCCCGCAGAGCAAGCCGCTGGCCGCCGTGCTCAAGGACGTCTGTGATGCGTGAGTACCGGGGCTGCGGTGATGTAGTGACCGCTTGTGGTCGCACGTTGGGTCGGGGCGGGTGGTGAGCTGCTTGTGGTGGCCTGAAGAGTTGTGATGGGTGCTGACCCATTGCGTTGTGACAGATGGTGGCCGTCCTCCGGTGGCCCATTGGGTCACGTCGAGCAGTGTCAGCTATCCTTTGGTGGCCCACTGTGTCATGATGAGCAGTTGGTGGCCGTCCTTTGGTGGCCCGTTGGGTCACGATGGGTGGTGACCAGCCTGTCCTGGCTCCGTGGATCGTGGCAGGCATTGACCACACTGTGGTGGCCCATCAGGTCACAACGGCCGGTGTGTGGCATCCTGTTGGGTCACAGCTATGACCGTGGGGCACGGCTGGGACCAGCCCTCCCCCATGACTGGCTGCTGTTGCTGCAGGTGGAGCCTGCCCAACGCGGAGCGCTATGCCCTGCAGTACGCTGACGGGCGCCAGACGTACATCACCGAGTTGGTGAGCGGCCTCCCACCCGGTCCCCGGCCCCAGTGGCTCTGTGTGCCCCTCACCCATTCCCTTTCTCCTCACAGAACCGTGGGGAGATTAAGAACGGGAGCATCTTGCGACTGACCACTTCTCCGGTACATCCCCTGTCTCCTTCTCCGAAGGCGGGCGCTGGGCTCGGCCCGCTGCTCCCTGCCGTGGGGCAGCGTGGCCCTCCAAGGCCCCGGCGCTGCCTCGCTTGGTGACATCTGGCTCGTGACAGCTCCTCTCGGTGCCTCAGACCCAGCAGAAATAACAGGGAGACCTCTCTCAACCTTCATTCTCCCTCAGTAGATCTTGGGGGAGCGTGAAGAGAAACTAACTCCGTAGTCTTGGGAAACACTTTGGACGCATCAGAATGCACTTAGTGCAGCGCTGGTCTGACTTCCTTCCTCAGCTCTGCTGCTCTCTGCTCCGATCGCTCTCTGTCAGACCCCTCCTTGCCTCCTTCTTACATTTCAGCTCCTCCAGCCTCTGCCTCCAGGTCTCTTGCTGCCTTTCGATGAGCCCCTGTGGCTTGATTCTTTCCTTCCTGGTAGGACCAAGAAGCGGAGAGGCTGTACAGCGGGATCCAGAGCAACAACGTGGACGTGAAGACTGACTCACTGAAGAAGCTTGCAAGCCTCTCCCAGGATGTTACCTTTGCTCAGGAGTTTATCAACAGGAATGGCTTGAAACTAATTTTCTATATTGTGGAGGAAGGGAATGAGTGAGTATCAGGAGGGGAATTTCCTTGCAGATCTCGCCTTCTCCCTTGCTAATGCTGTGTGAGCTCTGAGCTGGACTTCACTGGTGGCTTCTTTTGGCCTTGATAATTTCTCTCTCTGTTGTCTTTGGCTGTGAGAGGTCTACGGGCAGCTTGAGAAACTCCTGAGTGCCACAGCAGTGCCACCCCGACACTTTCCTGTCATGATGAGATGGGGCATCTCATCTGGATGCCGAACCCAAAAGCGAAGTGCATGTTCCTTGGAAGTAATGGGTGGGATTTGAGGTGGTTTTGGTTTCCCCAGGGCCTGTGTATGTGGTCTTTGTACCACGGTAACACAGCTTTCCAGAAGCTTGCACTTCCCCTACCATGGCTTCCTGGGATGACTAAGCCACAGTGTGGTTTCCTACCCAACAGCATTCTTCATTCTTTTCACCCTCTTCCATTTGCTTTTCTGGTTGCTTCTGTTGTACCCCACAATGAACACTGCGGGTGGGTGCCCACCACGGGGTCCTGCCTTACTGTGGTCACTGCAGGGTGTCCGTACCCATCCTCACTCAATTTGCTCTCCCTTTTCTCCAGTGCAGGGGAGATCCTGGCTCACACCCTGAAGGCCTTCATGGAGCTGATGGAGCACGATTTCGTCTCCTGGGAGACTCTAAGTGCAGCCTTCATCAAAAAAGTACCCAACTCCTGCGCCGTGGGCTGCCCCGTTGTCACTGCAGCTCGGCCTGCCTTGCACTGATGGCTTCTGTTATTGCAGATCGTGAGCTATGTCAACATGAACGCCATGGATGCCTCTGTCCAGCAGCTCTCCATGTCAATCCTGGAGAACATGGTACCCAGCAGCCGCGTCCTCTTCGAGCTCGTCAAAAAAGAAGTGACCGTGGATCGTCTTCTCACCCACCTGCAGGTGTAAGTGGAGAGCCAGGGGAAGCGTGGCCCTGAGGGGATTTTTTGGGGTGTCTTGCTGGCAGTCCCCGGCACCGCGTTGTGTTATCCCTTCCGAAGCAATCTGTGGGCACTCGGCACCTGTTACCCCAGTGCTGGGGGAGGTTTGGGCTGGACTGAACAGAGTATGCATGGGGGTCTGGCAGTGAAAGGGGCCGTCCTCGCAGCTGGTGACACGACATTCCTCCCTCCTTCCCCAGGATGAACACCCAGCTGCAGCTGAAGGCCATGGCCCTGCTGATCGCGCTGCTGCTGGCTGCCACCGATGCTGAGCGGCGGGTACGGGGTGGTGGGCAGCACCGGGGGGCTGTGGTGGGCACTGGGGATCCCAACACAGCGGTGCACCCATCGCTGGGGACCCGCAAGAGCCCAGAGCCAGGGACGGGGGGATGGGGACTGTAAGGGAACACTTGGCTTTTCTGGGAAGAGCAGCGCTGGGCTGGGAGATGTCTCACAGCCTTTCCCCTCTAGGATATGATGGAGTACCTGAGAGAGAAGAACATCAGGCAGTTCATCCACAAGGTGGGGAGTGAGGTTCTTACATGGCTCTGTGCTTCCTCCTGTCCTTCCCTCCTCGTATGTGCCACCCAATGTCCCCTTCCCAAAGCCCCTTCGGGCTGCAGGGCTTTGGCCGTTGGTCCCTGTGGGTCTGGAGCACCCGGGGGTCCCTTCTCACTCGCAGTCTCCTGTAGAACATCATCCACAGCTCCGAGCCGCTGGGGGACGAGATGGCCCATTACCTCTACGTGCTGCAGTCCGTCAGCCTCAACCTGCACGAGCGCCGCATGAGGACCTCCATGGACCCCTACTCACAGGTCTGGGAGCTCTCTCCTTGCCTGCTGGCTGTGCTTCCGCCTTCTTAAGTCCGGGCGGGCAAAGGTTTACCTTCGGGCTGTGTTCCTTTCCCAGCACGGTGGCTTTCACCGTCGATTTTAGTTCATCAGCATCCTTCCCCTCCGCTCTCCCTCCAGGAGCAGAGGGAGCTCCTCCAGTCGCTCCGCCACGCTGCCTTCGAGTCAGAGAGCGATGCTCCTGCCAGCACCTTCAGCACCGAGCGCCGCCGGTCACTCTGCGCCAAGGAGTTCCGCAAGCTGGGCTTCATGGTGCGGCCCAGCCGGCCTTGTGCCTGCCTCAGCGGGACCTTAGCACCTCCCCTAGGATGCTGCTGGGACAAGAGGTGCTCCATTGCGTTCTTTTGTGTCTTGCCAGAACAACAGCAACCCAGCGGAGGATCTGCGCCGCGCGCCGCCGGGGCTCCTCGCCCTGGACAGCATGGTGTACTTCTCCAGGCACACTCCCAGCGCCTACAGCCGGGTGCGTGCTCCTGCTCGGGGTATCTCCCAGCAGTGGGAGGGCGTGTGACACGAGGCCGTGTCCCTCTCTTCCAGTTTGTCCTCGAGAACAGCAGCCGTGAGGACAAACACGAGTGCCCGTTCGCTCGAAGCAGCATCCAGCTCACCCTGATCCTCTGCGAGATCCTGCACGTCGGGGAGCCGTGTACGTGTGTGCCCGGCCCCGCTCCGTCCCGGCAGTGGGGACGTGTGGCAGAGGGGCTGTGACACGGCTGACAGCCGGGGAAGGGCTGGGAGATGGCCGGGTTCTCCTGGATGCTGCAGGAAAATGGGAGTGTGGCACCGTCTGTCCTTCTCACCGCAGGCTCGGAGACAGCTCAGGCCTTTTACCCTATGTTCTTCGGGCAGGATCATTTCTTTGAAGAGCTCTTTTGCATCTGCATCCAGCTGGTGAACAAGACGTGGAAGGAGATGCGAGCCACCCAGGAGGACTTCGATAAGGTGACAGCGGGACCCCGGGGCTGTGCACGCGGCCCTGGAGCATCACCGGACTGGGGATGCTGTCTGGGCCCCCACAGGTGCTGCAGGTGGTGCGGGAGCAGATCACCAGGACCCTGTCCCTCAAGCCCACCTCCCTGGAGCTGTTCAAGACCAGAGTGAACGCGCTGAACTACAGCGAGATCCTGAAGCTGCGGCAGACGGAGCGGCTGCACCAGGAGGAGACGCTGGCCGTGCCCGTGCTGTGAGTGGGCTGTGGGCCGGGGGTCGTGCTGGGAGGTGACCCCTTAAGGGCCGGCTAAGACCCCGCGCTCCTTCTCCCCTGGCCGGCGTCCCAGGGAGCTGCGCGAGAGGCTGAAGCCGGAGCTCCTGGGGCTGATCCGCCAGCAGCGCCTGCTGCGTCTCTGCGAGGGCACCCTGTTCCGCAAGGTCAGCAGCCGCCGGCGCCAGGGTGAGTGCCTGCTCCCGGCGGGGCCGGGGTGGGCGCAGGGAGGGTGCAATTAACCGCAGCTCATCAGCAGAAGCGCTGATGGGGTCTCAGACGGGGCCTTTGTGCTGCAGATAAGCTCTGGTACTGCCGCTTGTCACCCAACCACAAAGTGCTGCACTACGGGGACGTGGAGGAAGGGGTGCAGTCGCCCCCCATCGAGAGCCTGACAGAGAAAAGTAGGTGATGGGGGAATACAAAGGGAGGGGGAAGGGAGCGCTCCGCCCACCTCTGTTACCTGGCGCCCCAGATGGGAATTGCCCCGCTGTCAGGGCACCACAGGTCTGGCCCTGCAGGTGCTGTGGGCTGGGGGAGATCTGGCACTGGGGATCCCTTCCCCAGCCGGGGCTGTGACCGAGGTCCTGGCCGCTCACACTGCTGTCCAAATGATGGGCAGTGGTTCTGGGGGGTGAGGACCAGGAAAGCGGGCACCCACAGCTCCTCTGCTCCCCAGTTCCCGTGGCAGACATGAAGGCGCTGCTCACTGGGAAGGAGTGTCCACACACGAAGGAGAAGAGCTCTGGGAAGCAGAACAAGGTCAGCACCTCCCCGCGTCGCCTTGCACGCTCCCCTCCCTCCTTGTGCTCTGTCACTCTGCACCTCCTGCTCATCCTCAGATGTGTCCCAGCACGGGGTGTTGGCCACAACCCAGAGCTCCAAGAGCTGGAGGCTCTGAAGGAGATCAGATGAGCAAGCATGTGTGTGGGACGTGTTTTTGGTGTGGCTTAAGGCTGGAGACCTGTTGGGTCTTTCAGGCTGCAAACCCCAGTGGGCTGCAAAGAACCCAGGTGACAGGCCAAGTACCCAGGCAGCCATCAGGTTGGGTATTAAGAGCAGTTTGTGGTCCCAAAGAGCAGCGAGGCAGTGGCACAGCTGCCCAGGGAGGTGGGGAATCACTGTCCCTGTAGGCATCCAAGAGCTGTGGGGATGTGGCACTTAGGGACATGGGCAGTGGGTATGGTGGGATGAGCTGGGGATCTGAGAGATTCTTTCCAACCTTAGTGCTTCTGTGGTTCTCTGATTCCCCATAGGATGTCCTGGAGCTCGCCTTCTCCATTGTGTACGATGTGGAGGAATATTGCCTGAACTTTGTTGCCCCCACACGCTACGAGGTGAGCTCAGGAGGGCACATCCTTGCCAAGGGAGGCCGAGTGAGGGAATCCCCTTCTCTGCTCTCCCAGACCTGGAATTGGACACTAAAGGGTGATTTGAGACACTGCTCCCACCCTCCCCTGCGTATTGTGGAGGAGCTGGGGGTTCCCTGGCCTGCAGCCAGCGTGCTGGGCTAGCACTGAAAGGATAAAAAGGCCTTTGTGCACCCATGGCTGAGGGCCTGGAGGAATGCAAGGACTGCAGCTCTCTAGTTGGCTGCTAGATGTGGGGATGAACAAAGACCCAGTCTGGCTGGGAAGATCAGATGCTGGGGGCTGAGCTGCCCAGGGCTGGGTGAAGGCACAAGGGGTAGGGCTGCTGTGCTTTGAGGTTGAGAGCCACAGGGCACAGCAGAACTGCTTTGAGCTGCTTTGCTTCCCCAGTTTTGCCTGTGGACAGATGGGCTGAACGTGCTTCTGGGCAAGGAGATGACGAGCGAGCGGACGCAGACGGACCTCGATGTCCTGCTGTCCATGGAACTCAAACTGCGGCTTTTGGACCTGGAGAATATCAGCATCCCCGACAACCCCCCTCCTGTCCCAAAGCCCCCCAGCAACCTCAACTTCTGCTATGACTTCAGCCATGCAGAACAGTGAGTTCCTGCATCCCGCCCCGTGCCCGATCCCCGTGCCCCTCTGCAGGCTGCTCCGTTCGGCTCCGAGATGGTCGGAGCTGGAAACGTTCTGTTGCCTGCCAACAGCAAAACCCTTCCTCCAGGCTCCATCCCCAAAGGGACGAGCCCAGGTGCTTGGATGGGGCTTGGCTGTGCGCTGCCTGTCCCCTTCCCGTGCTGGTGGCTGTGAGCAGGGTGTCCTGTCCCCTTCTCCATACCTCTGCCGTGTGCCCAGACAACTCAACCAGCATCTCAGGGCATAGCACCTTCCCTTCATCACCTGTGTCCTATGACAGCATGGGGCTGAGCCACTGAGCCTCAGGCTCCTGCTCCCTCAGAGGGAAGGGACCTCTTTGCTCTGAGCCACGGGCAGGAGAGACAAGACAGTTCTCGACAGCTGAACCCCTCCGTGATGATGCTGTCCCCGTACCCCCTTTGCTGCAGTCACACTTTGGGCAGAGGGTGAGGACGGCAGGATGGGGGGGACGGTACAGACACTGCTGTGACAGCTGGGTGGAGGTCAGCACACCCTGACCCTCCCCAGCACAGCTGCTTAGGGTGGAGGTTCCCCTCTGGGTGAAAAAAGGAGTTAGGAGAGGCTGAAGTCCTCCGTCTGCTTGGTCTGCTGAGCAGACAGCACTCTCCAGCAGGGTCAGCACTGCAGGCGGGCACTTAAACGCACTGATTTTTTTCCTACTCTCCTCCCTCTCCCTGCTGCGAGGGCAGCAGGATGCTCCCAGAGTTTGTTCAGGGTACGAATCCTCTTCCCTTGCACCGTATGAGACGGGCACGTTCTCGTTGCCCGGACCCTAGAGCATCGCCGAGCTGCTCGTGCCACCCTTGGTGCCTTCCCCACCCCGGCGGATATTGCACACTGCGACGAGCTACCTCCTCCGTGACCCCACCCGCTGCCCTGCACCTCCTCGTGCCTGTGGCCACTGCAGCGGGTGCCGTCGTAGCCAGGGTGCATCCTGCAAGCACTGTAACTGCACGCTGCGGGGTGGGCAGGGCTCTGCCTGTGCCCCCCACCTCCCGCAGATTTGGGCAATAAACACTCGTGGAATAAACCTCAGTGCCGCGTCCTTGGTGAAGGTTTGGGGAGGGGGGGGTGGGGGGGACACGGCGGAGGTGGGCAGGGTGCCTGCATGGGGGAGAGCAAAGAACAGCGTGCCGGGGCACCGGGTGTGGAAAACACACGTTGCTGTGCTATGGAAAGGAGCTGGGAGTGGGGAATGCCATCGTGGGTGCTTTGCCAAGCCCGTGGGGGGGGGGGGGGGGGCTGGCAGGAAGGGTCCAAAGAAGGGCAGCGAGGCTGGGGAAGGGCCTGGAGAACGTGTGCTATAGCGGGGGGGGGGGAAACGATGCTGTGCCCTCTGAGCGTCACTGCCACATCCCCGCGGCTCTGGGGCAGCCCCAGGCACCGTGACCCCCCCTCCCCTTCCATCCTCAGCGCTCTCCGAGGGCGGCAGCAGCAGCAGCCCCGGTCTCACCGGCACAGCCGCGATCCCCGCCCCGCGGGCGGAGCCGGAAGGGGCAGCGCGGAGCGGAGCGGCCATGGCGGTGAGCGGCGGGGCCGGGAGCGTTGGGGGGGGGGGGATGGGGAGGAGCGGGGTGCGGGTCGCTGACCGCCTGTCTCGGCCCCTTAGCCCAAAGGGAAGGCGGGCACCAAGGGCAAGAAGCAGATCTTCGAGGAGAACCGCGAGACGCTGCGCTTCTACCTCCGCATCATCCTCGGGGCTTCCGTGAGTGCCGGGGGAGGGTGCGGGGCCGGGCTAACGGAGCCGGGCTAACGGAGCCGCGTGTCCCGCAGGCCGTGTACGCCGTGGTCAACCTCGTCGTGTTCTACTCCGCCGCCTCCGCGTGGACGTGGGTGAGCGTGGCTATGGGGTGTTCCCCCCCTCTCGCCCCCTTTTCCCCGTGCCGCCGCTCGGCGGTCACGGCCCCTCGTGTCTCTGCAGCTGGCGTTCGCCTTCAGCGCGGCGGTGTACGGCGCCAGCTACCGCTCCATGAGCTCCATGGCCCGGCCGGCGTTCGCGGACGACGGCAGCCTCGCCGACGGCGGGATCGACCTGAACATGGAGCAGGGGATGGCAGAGTGAGTGTCCTCACCCGCACGAGCCCAGGTGAGCGGGGCCCCCAGCCCGGAGCGTGCCCCTCTCTCCTCCGAGCCGCGGGGGCTGCTGTGCCGGTGCCTCTTTCTAGTTTCCCCGCTGTAAACCTCCGCAGAGCAAACCCTGCTTTGGGTTTTCTCTGTAGTTATGCTCGCTCTACGCGGAGTGGCTCGATGGGATAACAACGCAGGTCTCTTGCTGTGCCCGACAGCCGAGGTGCAGGGGTCCCCGTGCAGGGGTCCCGTGCAGGGAAGCAGCGTGCTTTTAAGTCTGGAAGGAGCCCGGATTGATTTGTTGCCGTTTGTTTTGAACAGAAGCTCCGTTTCTGCAGCCAGCAGGCAGGCTGACCAGTTGTCCCTGCACACAGCTGCCGTGCTCTCGCAGTACATCTCCCACGCTCGGCGCAATAACTAAAATGTCAGGCGTAGGAGGTTCGGTCACCAGGGTAAGGCAGACAGCAAAGGAAGGAATCGTGGACCCAGTACACAGGTGTGGCCTCAGCAGTGCTGAGCAGAGGGGATAGATCACCTCCCTGCACCAGCTGGCAGTATTCCTAATGAAGTGCAGGACACCGTTCACCTTTGCCCCGAGCCATGACTGGCTTATCTTTAATGATCTTTAACGTGGTGGTTCTTGCTGGTCAGGTGGCCTGTAGCAGTCAGCCACTATAATATCACCTGTACCTGTCTTCTCTTTAATCTTAATGCGTAAACTCCATCTGCAGGCACAGCTCCGCACTCCAGCTGTGCTCCCATGAAGGGCAGCTCCCCTTCCTCTTCCCATACAGTCCTTCCTGAGCAGCCTGCATCCCTGCATTGCAAACCTGCAGTCATGGGAACCCGCGGTTCCCCTTCAGTGCTGAGCGTGGTGAACTTATTTTGGGTGTAAGGCCTTAGGTTGAGCAGGAGCTTTCCTCTGGGTGCCAGAAATCATCCATCCTTTCCAAGGACCTCCACCACAGGGTTGGGCACTGCCTGCTTCTCTTCCGCAGTGCTGGGCTGAGGCTCTTCCAGTTGTGACACAGGGAGGATCCTGTCCATCTCCCTTTTGTCTCTGATGATGCACAGTCTGCTTACTACCTCTGCTGAATTCAGAGGCAGGCTCCAGGCCCTCCCTGCAGCCTGGCACCTGGAGGACTGCACCAGCTTCCACCTTGGTAGGAATTGCTGCTCCAATAAGGGTTCAGTGGGAATGAAAGCTGGCATTTTTCTAACCCATCCCTGCAGTCCTTTGTGGCTTGTGCTGGAGAACCATGTACCTGCTTGTGTCTTGGCTCTGAGTTTGCTCCTGTCCCTCACTCTACCTCAAGCTGGCTTTGGTGGGGGCTGGAACGGGGAGGTTCACGTGCTGCTTTACTTCACAGGCACCTGAAGGATGTGATCCTGCTGACAGCGATGGTCCAGGTGCTGAGCTGCTTCTCCCTCTACGTCTGGTACTTCTGGCTCCTGGTAAGCCCTGCAGTTGTTTTCACTGCTTGAAGTTGTCCCTCTCTTTCCCCCTCTCAGAGCTGAGGCTGCAATTTATGCATTTCATCTCTAGCTGTCCTGTTTCAGGCTGAAACTGGTTCCTGATAATTTTTTTTCATCATCCCATAAAACCTTTGTGAGAAAGAAATCCCAGTCCTTCTGGGTCAGTCTCGTGATAAAACTTGCCAAAACTAGGCTGGCCTTGACCTTTCCCTCTGGTCCTATGAGACAGCAAGGGGAAACATGGAACAGATGAAAGCTGCCTTTGTGCATAGGGCTATTTTCTTTGCCTTTTTGTGACCAACAGACTGTGTTTCTTCTTGTGGGGTTTTCTGCCACTCACCAGCACTGAGGCTGGGAACTGCAGGACCCTGTGCCACTGAATACAGCAAACTGCAGGCTTTCATCCCCCTCAACACCAGGTGCTTTCTACTCCTGAAGTGTTTCTCATGTTTCTTCAGCTAGAGCTGCTTTGGCAAAAGGATTAAAAAAATACTACATCAGGGTTACCTGGAGTACATCCCAGGAAGATAATCGTGGAAGAGCAGGGAGGTATCTTGTTTTAATCCTGTCCCACAAGTTAGTTCCTAGCCAGTTCTGGCAGGGGGCAGCCTTGGCTCTGACTGCACCATATGGATCGTGGTTTTTTTTCCTTCAGTAAAATGTGATTTTGGTTCTGAAGGAGGGAGAGGCAGAACAGGCAGGAAGTTGGATCATTCTGGGTAATTCAGAACGGGTGCTGCCATTTCCACGTATGAAGTCCCAGAAATGTATGCAGGCTCCCGAATTCTATGAAATCAGGCTATTTATTTTGGGCGCCTGCTGCTGCCTTTGATTTCAGTGGATCCTGCAGTGTCCCTCACCCAGCCTGGAAACGTTTTCCAGCTCCTTTGGCTTCCTGTGTAGGACCAGCCCCCCCTAACCTGCCAAAATCACATCCGGAGTGACCGACTTTGCTTCCACGCGTGTTTTGCAGGCTCCGGGGCGTGCTCTCTACCTCCTGTGGGTGAACATCTTGGGGCCCTGGTTTACAGCAGAGTCTTCAGCCCCCAGTCAGGAGCCAAACGAGAAGAAGCAGCGTCGCCAGGAACGCCGTCAGATGAAGCGCTTCTAGCCCTGGCTGGGGAGATAGGTTCATGCTGTCTCTCATCTCCACGCTGTTATCTCATCAGGGATGCGACTGAAGCCAATCGGAAAGCATCGCAGTATCTGTGTCTCCCTCTGTCGTTGCTGCCATTCCGTGACGAAGGCTGCAAGAGACTTCCCTTGGTTGGTTCTTAGTGCCAGTCGAGGCCTTGCTCCTCGTGATGATGGGGGTTGTGCTGGGATGTGTGTAAATACCTTTCTAATGCAGTGCTGTATCGCATTCAAAGGTGGGGATTGCAATGCCAGAGGAAATATTATATTAAAGAGCAGAGAGTAATTGGCCACGCTGGCATTGTGTTGGGAGAGGGGTGCTCATGGATGGCAGTGGTGAAAAACACCAGCATGCTTGTGGAAGCCTGGACTAGATGGAAGCCAAATCTCCAGGCTGAGTTGTCTCATCCCTTCCCAGCTTGCTCTGTGCTACGCTGCCTGCTGCAGCACCTGGTCTGCAGAGGCTCTGGCTGCTGCCCTGTGAGATCTGCTGGGTCTGCAGCAGCTGGAGGAGCCACAAACTGCACGTGCAGCCCCATGTGGGACAGTTGGGATTGAGCCTGGGCATTCTGAAGCCACAAACCGGCCTGTGCTACCTTTAGGGGAGCTCAGTTGGATGGAAGGTTCCAACTCCCAGAACTGAAAAGCAAATCTTGTTTTGTAAAGCTCCCCACAGATAGCACAGCTGAGGTGCTGTGGCTGGGGCAGAGATCTCAACCTGCTGTTGCCTGCTTCTATTTATTCTCACTGTTCCTGCTCATTAGGTAGCTTTGCACACCGGTGACCCCTTCCTGCTCCTGACGCACCAGCTCAGCAGCGTGCAGCTTTGCCCATGTGAGTAACACATTAGTGTTGGTGGTGCCAGCCTGGCTTTTGCACTGGATGCTGCCCGTAAGCTTTGGCCCACACTTAGTTTCCATTACATGGGTTTTATTATACCTTTTTTTCATAACATCAAGCCAGATCCCTACCCCGAGTCCTTTGTGCCCTGATGCCAGGCAGAGCATGTATTTAGGGTGCAGTAATGGTTGCTTGTGGGTCCGCGTGGTCTGCAATGGCAGGACAGGTATCCAGAAGCAGGGAGAGCAGAGGTTGTTATCTGGGGGGACTGAAGTCCCTCCTGCCCCTCAGGGAGGACAGGAAGAGAGCTGGGAGCACCACTGGAACCTTGAGGACCCTGCCACCCTTTTCCCCATTGCAAACAGCCCAGCACAGCCTCTTGCACCGTTGCAGGGCTGATTCAGCTCCTAGGCTCTGCCCTTACTCCCTCCAAACCTTCGTTTCCCCAGAACCACACGGAGTAGCACAGCGTTCCCCAAAATGCACAGACCTGGGCAGGGGGGCAATCAACAACAACCACACCGACCATCCCAGCTGTGCTACCCTGCACAGCAGTGCATGCACATCCACCTCCTGGGCAGAAGCCCGAGCTGTGCCATCTCCTCCAGGCAAGAACTGGCCTGACAGCCCCAATAAATACTGAATAAATAGAGCCAGCATCAGCTGGGTGCTGGCAGGCTGCACTGAGGCACACGGGGCGGCCGTGGGGTGTGCAGTGCTGCTCACTCGGGCAGCAGCTCCTCCAGCTCCTGCTCATCCAGCTGGTTGGTGGTGACAATGTGGTCGAGCTGCTTCATGTACCGCTCCAGGTCCTGCATGAAATGGGGGATGCGGGCCTTCTCCAGGACACCAAATTTCTTCAGGCGGTTCACATCTTCATAGGAGACCTGAGGGGAAGCAAGGGGATGGATGAGCACGTGCAGATGAAGGGGTTCTAGCCCCCTGCGACACTCTTTGCCTGCCTGGCTGGGCTTTTTAGCCTCACACTGCCTAAATGGGACCACAGACTGCCAAGGGATAGAAACGAAAGCTTAAGGTAAGTTTTGAAAGAAAGACATGGGAGAAGAAAGTATCTGTGGAGGCAAAAATTCTTGTAGGGGAAGTACTGGGCTAAGCCAGGTCTCAACTTTGGGAAAACATAGGTAGACAGGAGAAGCTGGTGATCTCTCACCTGAGTGCTGTGACAGGGGAGGGTGGGTACAGCAAAAGGGGAGCCAGAGACCAAACATGAAGAGCTGTTTGCCTGCGTACAGGGGCTGGCAGGGAGAGGTGTGGAGCAAAGTGAGATGGCCTCACAGAACTGGAGCTGTCCGTAGTGCATGCTGACCACGAAACCTGATCATTTCTGAGCAGAAGGAAGGCAAAGCTGGAAGGGCTCCTGACAGTGCTGTGTCCCTGCTGCTGCATGCAGGGCTGTCTGTACACTGATGCTTAATGCTGCTGTCTGGAGGGAAGGTGAGACTGTGTCTGATGCAGTGCCCTTGGAAAAATCCTATCTGCTCTCAGCAGGAGAGCACGCCTAGCTGCCCCAAAACCAGAAAGCCCCTTGCCAGTGCAGAGCTTGAGCTGCGACCCCAGGCTGTTACCTTTCCAAGGGCAGCCAGCAATGGGAAGTCGATCGTCTGCCGATGGCGCAGGATGCGGAGAATGCCATCCAGGTACACCTGGTCCTTACTGAAACAGCCTGCAAAACAGGGAGGGCCTGGGAAACACCAGGAGATGACTCCAGGGTAAACCCTAACTTCCCAAATGTGTTGGGGCTGGCAGGAAGGAAGAGACTCAAAGGATGAGCAGAGCCAGCACCGGGGTCCCATGCCAGGGAGAAGCTGGGGCAGCAAGGTGCAGGGAAACACCATTCCCCAACACTTAGGAAAAAGGGACAGGCACTGGAGTCTCTCACCATTTTCATCATGCTTTGTGACTGCTTTATTTTAAATGCTGGAATCTAAGTGCATCCTCAGAATGCTTATCTTTTCTCTCCTTTGGCTCCTTGAGAGATTGTGCAAGTAACTGCTAAGATCCATCAGACTGAGATGACTCCACGGGGCTCCCCATGATGCCTCATCCATCCCTGCCTGCTGGACAGCAGACAAGAGAGGTGACAGGGCTGCTGGGTGTTGAAAAATATACCATAAACAGAAGTGTAGACCTATATGAGAGCAGAGCTGGGGACGAGGAGGATGAGAGGGCAGCAGAGCCACCGCCTGGGAGGATGCTCTGGCCACCCAGCACCAGAATGCATCTGTAGAAATACAAAAATCCCTTCCAAAGCACTGAAGGCTTTGTCCCCCTCAAGCCGTACCTGGCTGTGAGGTGTCAGTCTGGCCACGCTTGGCCCTCACGCAGTACTCCCACCGGATGCCAGCATCCTGGACATACTGCTCCAGGTCCTGGAAGAGCGCGGAGAAGGAGAGGCGGCTGGCCCGCTCGATGGTGTAGTAGAGCAAGGCTGCACGCCAGAGGAAGGGCTGCTTGCGGAAGAGGACGCTGTGCAGGCTGGCCAAACCTTCCTCTGTGGGGTTGGCAGGCTTCAGGCTGTACTGCTTGCGGCCCTCTGAGCTGTGCCAGGGCTGGCGGGTGTTGTTCACCCCACGGATGTAGTGGGTGCCTGAGGAGACAACAGCAAGCATCGTCAGCTGGGTGAGCCAACGTGGTGAGCCACAACAATCTCAGCCCCATCGCAGCCATCCTGCCTGCTATCCCCACGACGGTGGTCACTGAAGATGCTCAGCATCCTCCCTGCTCTGCCCACGGTCCCCCCCGTTGCCCTGCTGACCTATCTCGTGGCGCAGCATGCCCTCCAGCCAGTACTGCCGGGCTCCAGACAGGTTGATGGCCAGCGTTGGCCTGCTGTCCTCCACCATCATCACGGCCTGAGACAGGAGATCATCGGTGAGCTGCACCACTACCTGCGGAGGAGAGAGAAGGAGGCAAGTGGTTGTGTTAGCAGCGATCTTCTGCTGGCTCAGGAGCAGCAGATGGTACTTTGGGCAGCTCTTCAAAATGCCTAAAGGAAACACACTACAACTACTCCAATCCGGAAAGAAAATATGTCAAAATTAGAGATACCAGCAGGAACTGATGAGGAAGTAGACAACCTGCTCCTGGTGGGTGCTTGAGTAGGGGGAAGCTACTTGCAACCACAACACGTGAGCAGGCTGTGGTGAAGCTGAGTGCCATGCACAGCCCATCCCCAGCTCCTCTCCAGCTGCAGACAGCTCCCAGCATGCTGTAGGACCAACAGGACCAAGGGCCACGCGTGGCTTTCCATCTTCACCCATCACCTCCCATGGGTAGACTGAGGCCCACACAACACAGTTCCCAGGCAAAAGATGGATAACCTTCCTGAAACCCAAATCTCTTTGGCTAGTTCCAAGTACTCTGTTGGGTTGTATCTCCCTCTCCCCTCAGCCCAGGAGGTTTTGCAAACAAGCACAGGGGCTGCACTGTAGAAAACGTACTGGGAAACAGGCACCTGGTCCCTGCCCAGGAAGGTGCTGTGCACACGGCTGAAGGCAGAGCACAGATTTGCACAAGCAGCATCAGTGTGCCACCTGCACACATGACTACACCATTCCTACTTTTGTAGCAAAAGTCTTCCAGTGCACCACTATAGGAAATGAAGCACAAAGAGTCTCAGTTACTCTACCTGGCTCCAACAGAGCCTTCTCACCCATCCCTTTCCTCGAGTGCTGCATGCACAGCAATGGGAATGAACTGCTTCGTAATGTGTCCTACTTATAGGGCACCTGCCAAAAATATTCCGTGAGAGAACCTAGCTCCATTTTCACACCTTCATCTCCTTTTGATTACTGCTTAAGAAAAGAGCAACAAGAATAGATCCATCCAGCACACTTGCAGCAAGAGCTGCCAGCCACACACACATAGCCACACTTCCTACCTGGGCATCTGTCAGCACGACTGGGGAACACCTTTACACAGAAAGAAACAGCTCACATCAGCATGACTGCTCTCTGACCCATCCTGGAGGTGGATCCTGCACCTCTCCTGTGACACGAAGAACATCCAGCCAAGCACACAGGAGATGTTTGTATGGGCCCATACCTCAAAAATACTTCTGTCACGTACACGTGAACTCTAAAAAACATCTGTTTCAAAGCTGAAACTTTCCAGGTTGAAGAGCAGAAACCTGACAACACTGTACTCCCAAGCAAGACAACGCTTTTAAGCTTCTTCTTTCACTGCAGAATTGCAAGCACAGCCCAGACTGATGCACAAACTACACTAGAGTTTTTATCTCTTTTCCTTCTTTTTTCTTAAAAAAAAAAAAGAGGAGACGAAATCAGTTTGTTTTAAACCCAGATTTATTACTGTGCAAAGCTGTTCATTACAGCCAGAAGTGCAACGTAACACAGCAACACAGACTTCCACAGCAATGGTTTAACTGGGTCACACATATGAAAGACACAAAGACTTGCCACATTACTTTTAAGGTGTGCATCCCTTCAATTTTACTTCTGCTCCAGAAAGCAATTTCAAATAAATAGAAGTTGTCCTTCCGCTGCCCCTCCCCACATCCTGCCAGCACTCAGAGGTCACTGCTCCAACCTTGGCCTTAGGCACAAGTCCTGACCTGGGACCCCAACGAGCTGAGTCTTGCAGATTTTAGGAGTTGTAGCTGAGAACTGGAAACAGCTTCACAGTAAGTAGAAAGAAGAAGGCACACAGGAACCAAACTCTGGTATTATTTTGACTAATTCCTATCCATTAAGCCAACTCAACGTGACATGAATACAAGCATTGCAATCCCAAATAAAACCCAGATGAAGCTGAAATCTTGGAACCTGGGAGGGGAAGGGAAGACAGGAGGGACAGAGCTCAAAACAAACAAAGATAAGGAATGCATTTCATTGTCACAGTACTCTTCCTGCTCCTTCGAAGCCATTGCTGTGATCTTCAGCACAGAACTGGTGCTTGAACTCCTGTGACAGTCCCATGTCCTCTGTTGTTTGACCTAGAGCCCCTCCAGGGAGCACAGGACTCGATGTGCTGTGTCAGCTTGTGGGACTCAACTGCAAGGACATCATCTAACACACAGTGCTCGGCTGGCTGGGACATCTTGCTGCCTTGTCACTCTAAGTTGCCCCTACAGGAAAAAAAAACAACAAACAAACCACAAAGAGGTTGGAATTTAGGATACTACAGCCAGGGTAGTTGCAGATAACCTCTTTCCCTAGGATAAAACGTTCTCAGTTGTACCTGCTTTCCCCCAGCCTGTTTGAAAAGTAAATAATAAAAAAATACACTGCCCAATTGTCCATACCATGGCAAATTCCTCAAGGACAATGACTTGTATTCAGTGGTTTTCTACATCCCCTCTAATGTCTGTTCCAGTGGGAACTGCTTCACTGGAGTTATCTCAGCTGGCAGCTTTTGGGAGGGTGTTGCTCACTTGGCATCCTCTGAACAGCTCAAGTTTCAGTATTTGAAAAGCTGACTGTGAAAACACTGTAAGAGCACCCACACAAGTGAGAGAGATACTGCATAAACCCAAGAGTTTAATTACACGAATCAAATTAGAGGTCAGTGCTCTATGTAGACCAGCTCTGCTGTTCTGATGACATCTAACTCTCCCTCCCTGTCTTCACCTTCATCCCCACACCAAAGAAAACCAGCCAGGCATCATGATAATGACCTGTCCATGGCTTTTTCCTCCGCTGTAAGGGGAATGCCTTGCTGAAGAACACAACCCTTCTTTCATCCACAGCACAGGTTGCTCCTTATGTGATAGGAGTGGATTTGCTGGAAGTGCAGACTTTTTTTCTCCCACTTCTGACTGCAGGAGTGACACAGGGCCCGTGGATTTTCTTCTCTTGTATCTCGCACAAAGGCAAAAAGCATCCCTCAGACCAGCTGCAGATTGAACTGCTTCTCCAGACAGCCCTGGTTTCTACACCTTCATTCATTTTGATGCACTCTAACAGAGAAGCTGTTCTGAACACCGGGGTTCTGCTCAGTGGTGAAGAAGCTGCATGCTAGCCAAGAAAGTGAGTACTCTCTGCTCAAGAAGGACTATGCTGGATGGAGGTGACATCCCCAGGGATGCCTAGAAAGGCCTTACCCCTGCTGCCATCTGGGTGTGCTGCCAGGGCTGAGTTTGGTCAGGGAGGCCCCTGTCTGCACAAAGTCCCTCTTCAAGAGACCTACAGAGAGAGATGCCTCAGCTTTAATAAGCTGTAAATAACACCTACGACAGAGCACTCTGTGTTAAAAAGGTTGAGAGATGAATTATTTTCTCTGCATTTATACTGTAGCACAAGTCAATTGTCACTGGGCCCAGCAACCCCATCAGATCACTGCACAAGGGGTCCTGGGGTAATGCTTCATGTGTAGGAGCAAGGTAACCACCAGGCACAGAAGACACTTTTTTTTTCCTCTCCTGCAGTAAAGACAACACTGAACCCAATGAAACGGAGTCTAATATTTTTCTTATACAAGAGCTAGATGACATGAAATGAAGTGATTAGGAAGCAGATTCAGGACAAGGAAGCACCAGTGCAACCTGCTGTGGGAGGTTTACAATGGCTCAAATCCATCAGACAAATGAATGGAAAGGACTCTGCACACAGGAACACCATCTATGGCTCAGGAAGACACTGAACTGCAGTGGCAGAAGGCCACATGACATTGAAGGAAAAGGGATGAAGGTCTTATGAGCAGACTAGACAGGAAAAAAGAAAACTCTGAGGAAAGGAAGCAGGAGTGCTGCAAAAATTGGGAGATAAGGCTTGTTACTACTAGGGTAACTAGCTGAGGGTAGCACATCGTGGTCTACAGGTGAGCACTGACCACGTGGTCTTGTGGATGCATGCTGCAATTAGTAGACAAGCAAAGATTCAAGACTTAACTATTCCTTCATTCCTTTTAGCAAAGTATGATGAATTTTTAGAGGCACAGGCTTATGGTTTTTGTGTGTTTGTGTTTGACAGTGTTGCTTTGTCTCATCAGACAGAAGCTCCGAGAACTGCTCTGTGCAAAGCCAACCCTTTGGGTGCAATTGTGTGTATCTCCAGGGAAGACTGCAGCTTGCATGCTCCTGCTGTGCTGCCCACAGCATGTTTCTGGATTCAGTAGCAGGCTCTGAAACCTGATGCTTCCACTGGAAAGCACAGATCCTTGCAAGGTCAGCACAACTGCCACTGCTTCCCAGTGTGCTCTGCTCAGCACCTTTATCACAGAACCCTGTGCACCTTCCAAGATCCAATTCCAAAGCAGAACAACATACTACACAGCCCAAGAGAGAAGAAAAGAGATTGTTCTAAGGCTGGCTTTTGCTGAGTAATCACGTCAGCTCTGTGACTGCAGTCTGACAGACAGCATCACTTGCATTATGTCAAGATTCCCCAGTTTTGCTCAGGTACAGATGCTGTGGGAGCAGAGAGCTAGAACTGTAACCAAAGCCTTATTCTTGGAGCAGCAAGGCCAGTAATCTGGATCTGCAGCTTCTCTTGTGATCAGTGTTCACAGGTTGGGTCCAAGCACAATCTCCAGCACAACTTTGTGGTCCATTAAGCAGTCTGCCCAGTTTGTGGGTGTAATGACAGAGAAAAGAGGTCCCCAAGAACTGTGGGAAGAAGCAGAGGATGCTGATGGGACCAAAGCCTCTCCCCTGCACTGACAGCAGTGTGTGCATCTGCTCAGTACTGGCAGGGTGTGGTGGGACGGGGCAGGCCCAGCACTGCTGCCAGGACCTGAGGACATGCTAGCCAGCATTATTTAAGAACATTTCACAATGCCTGGATTACTACACAGTACTTACCAACGGTCAGGGGTTTCTTTAGTGCAAACTGGGAGCAGCTGGGAAATCCATGAAAAATGATAAGCAGGTGTCTGAGCTCCGGCAGCATCACCTCAGCCCTGAGCCAGAACAGAAACAGAACAGCCTCAGAACCTGCAGCTTGGACTACAATAAAGAAACTCTTGAATATGCAAAGTTCACTGCAGTGCAAATACTCACCCATAAACACGCTCCCTGGGGTGCTGGAAACTGGCATCCTGCCTTCATCACAGCTCAGACCATCCCTCCATACCTCAAGTGCCAGGGATGGAGGCACAAAAGGAGCACTCTGCACTGACACCTCCTTGGCAGGCAGTGCTGCCAGCCCTGCCCATTTGCAGGCAGCTCAGACCACTGATGCACTGAAGTGACTTTCCTTTCCTAGCATATTCCCAAATAACCATCTTCTTTACAAGTTTTGGAAAGACTCATCTAGATGCTGCAAATGCTATCCCATTTGTCCTGGGACTTCACTTGGGTCAGGCAGCTCTGTTTTTGCATTCCCTAAAGTGTTGTTTGCTTGCTGATTAAATTTAAAGAAGCAGCACAAGTTGTGACTTCATGTTTCTGGTTGCTGCAGGGGTTGCAGATGAAGGCCTGCAGTCACCTCACAGCCCAGCCAAGCAGAGAAAGCAGCAGCCATGCTTGTACACCTGCAGCCCTTTGCAAACATTTTGGCCACATCAGACACAAGCTTTGTTTTCCCCAGCTGCAGACCAACAGCCCATGCTACATCCCCAGCTCACAAATAAGCAACACCATGAGGTTTCTGGGCTGCTCCTAGTGCCTAGCAAGTCTGTGGCACAGGTTGAACAGGCCTGGGAACTGTTTGGAGTTGTAGCAGTGTGGCACAGCCCAGCTCTGTGCTATGCCAGGTTTGATGGAGAAACTACGGCAGGGCTGAGAACTGTGTCAGGAAAATCCATGCTGAGCCCTCTGGATCACGGTGCCTCCTGCACCCTGTCAAAGCAACACCCCCTGCAGGGAAGGCGATGGGAGAACCACAGGGTGCTTGCAGCGAACGCTGCCTGGCAGCTCAGTAACCTGTGGGGGCCCCATGAGATGGAGTTTCTTTTTGTAAGAAACCCATCGTGATTAGTGTGCAACACGAAAGCAGCAACAGAAAAGCAAACAGTGGTGCAGAACAGACTGGGTACAGCAGAGTGAAGTCAGCAAACAGAGATACGCAGGCAGCAGGGAGGGAAGGGAGGGAGGTGGCTCTGTGAAGCTGCTCTGTTCCTCAGCAAGGCGCACAAATGGCAGCAAGTTTTTGTCCAGTACCAGGAGCAAAGTTTGTCAACGTTTGCTATACAGAAAGCAGGCAAAACATTTCCATTTTCCCCTCCCCAGAGAAATTTACCACAGTCTGTAATGACTGGTAAGTCATAAACTGATGCTTAAATGGTTTTAAAGGCACTTATCAAAAGCTACAAAAAAAAACATGAGCCACGTACCTTGCACTCCAATGTACAAACACGGTAACTGAACTTTTAGTTCCCTTAAATAAAGGAAAAATTATACAGGGCTGGCAGAAAGTCAGACTAACAGCTAAGAAAATAAGTCTTTCTGCCCGGGTAGAGTTCAATATGTTTTAGATTAACAAAGAAGAATACAAAAGCTGAATTTAATCAATTAATAAAATTGAGAGAGAGAACACGGTTGGCCCAGAAATACTTCTCACCATTCGGATCTGGGGCCATGGAAGTGTTTTGCACACACGCTGCAGGGAGGAAGAGGAGAAAGCCCCTTAAACAAAGCCATGGGGTATTTCTCTTCCCTGTGAACATCCCGCTGCCAGGAAACACTCTTGTAACACGGATAAATCCTCAAACTCCTCACCCTGCTTTATAATGCCTGAGCTCTGTCGTGCAGAAGGAGAGCAGCTTTCCAACCGAGCAGCTGTGACAGTGGAATCAGCAGTACAATGCAGCATGCAGAGACCACGGATATGTTTTGTTTCCACCTTTTCACCGTGACTTTGAGATGACAGAGAAAGGGACAGTGCTCCTGACAGGCATGAACCAAGAGGTAAACAACAAGAAAGGAAGGAGTGCATCTTTACACCGCTTATTTAATCCTCTGAGATTTTTGGCTTAGTTCCTTGCAGTTCCACTGTAACAGAGCAGCAGGAGTTTTGAGTTGTTTGGAAAGAAAGGTTATTTGGCTAAATTCAGGAAGCCAGCTGAAAGCCCCTCCTGCTTTGCCAGACCCAGGCTTGCACCCAACGGTTGCTATCAGAAAGCAGCTCAGTGCGTGCAGCTACAAGTGATAAGAGATGCCAAGAACTTCCCACCCTCCACCCCCCACAGTTGATTTACCACTAGTAACATCTTAACAAGGTATTTTCTAGTCTTACAACCTCAGAGTGGAGTCTGAAAGCACCAGAACCTAGAACGTGCCAAAGAAAAGCCGGAAATCTCTCCCCCATCTCTGCCTTTGAACACACGAACAAACCCAGCTGCCACAGATTTCTGCCATACCACTGCTAGCAGAAATAGGTTATTCATCCCAACGGTAATTGATACCTCATGGACACAGCAAACCTACCCCAACCCTGTGTGCCTGTTCACGTGGACAAGCAGTAGCTCTTCTTCTTCTCAAGCTTACAAGGGAGATACTTCTGGAATGAGAAATCCAGGCAAATCGGTGGGGCAACAGCACCTGCTTCCTAACTTCAGGACGCTGCAAGCCAGGAGCCATGCCACAGATAAGGTAAGGTAGCCACAGTCCAGAGCAGAAAAGCAGAGCAATTTACTGCAAGGTAAAAGAGAAAGGCAGACCTGCTTCCCTTTGCTCTTTTCTGCTCCAAACCCCACTATTCTGTGCAAGTCAGCTTCAGGAACACGCAGGGCAGCTGTTGGTACAGCCCTCTGTGCTGCTCTACTCTTTGCATGTGGCTCTACACAAAGAGGTGCTGCTCCTGCTCTCAGTTTCCCAAAAGCTGCACAGAACATGCTGGCCCTGAGCGTGCACCGGGCAGCAGCCAGGTCAGAAAGAAATCTTGTAGCTGTACGACGTTTGCCCAGCCAATATCCAGGCTCTTACACTGTGCTGGCCTTTTCTGGGAGCCATAAATAGTCTGAAGAATGAGCTCAGCATATGTAAGGGCAACACAGCAATGCAAAGGATTGCTGAACTCCTTTGTGAAATATTTTAGCAAACAAAACTGCCACCAAGTTTATTTACAGAATCCTGAGCTAAAAACTCAGGTCTCAGATGCAACCTGAACTCCAGCCCTGAGCCACGAATCTCTCAAGCTTCTTTTCCCCACCAAGTCCATTTCTTCCTTGTATCCAAAACACTCCTTAATTCAACCCTCCATTATCAGAATTAACACCTCGCTGAACAAGAGCAAAGCTAAAAAAAAAAAAGTTCTGCAGATTAATTTCACCAAAGATGAAAAAACAAACAAAACAAACCAACAAGGACAATGATTACCTCCCCCACGCAGCCTTCCTTCTGCATGTACTTTCGGATAACAGACCAGATCTGACACTTGCTCAGCAGTCTCCCACCTGTGGCGACTTCGAAGCTCTCATAGGTCCCATACTTCTCCAGGACAGCGTGAATGATCCTAATGGCCTGTGACACACACAGAAACAAAGCGTCAGTCAGAACACCTCCTCCACTCTCCAGTCAGTCCATCTTCTGCAGCACCAAAACTCCCAGGTGTAACAGAACCCATCTGAGGAAATCCCTGATAAAGGACTCAAACATCTCTTAAGTGCCTATGAAGTGAGATGTTTCCGTGTTAGCGAGTGGGAGAGAAACAGAACGTCTCATTGGCAGGTGAGCACCAGGATAGATCAATACATAACAGAGTCAGCACGGCCCATGGCACACTCTGCCTTCACATTATTGTTTCACTCATCCTCACAAGTGTTTATTTGCAGGACTGAGCAAACCAGAAGTGAAACAGCTGTCCGTAGCACACTGCCTCGGGATGCTAAAGCCACAATTGTTTTCATCTTTTCTGCTTTCACTTCTTCTTTCAAACTTAAGTGTTTGCAAATCTTATCAACTCACTTATTGGTTTCTTATTGCAACACTGCACTGGTTTCAGGAACTCACAGCCCAGGAGGCAGTTGATAGAGCACGGCTCCTGGCACAAGACATCTTCTGGCCTGGCATGAAAGTAGCGAGTATGAAAACAGGACGGGTTCACGACTGGTCATCCTGGAGCTACAGAAGAGATCTTTGTTGAGCTCTGATAGCTCAGGACAACACAATTAGTATGAATCAGCTGCAGAGAATTTTAAAGAGAGGTGAGGAAGTTGTTAAAACGACTGCGCAGCTCAAGATGTTTGTTCTTCACTGGTCACCACATCTGCTTTGGAGAATTTCTACAGAAACAACGATTTCAACACAGCACTCAGGACATGAAAGAGTCAGGACTGCAAACAAGAGGAGCATGCCCTGTAGTAGAGCTCCCACAGAGAGCATTTCCTCGGGCAGCAGCGCTGCTTCCTTCGGGGTCTCAACACAGCCAGAGTACTGCAACAACAGCACACAAATAAAGGCAGCATGTGTTATTTTACCAATGTAACAACATGCTCTATATGAGCACTTATTAGCATGTTTCTTCCCCTAAAGTGAGTTTGCACGGAAACCATTTGCAAGCAACGACCCCCTCCAGACTGTTTGTTAATGCACACTCCAAAGTGGATGACTACAGCAAGTCCTTTGCAGTCATTTCGGAGTCTGTCAGCAGTTTTACTGCATCTAAAACCTGACTGCAAGATGTCTGCTCACCTGCAGTGTTTTTTAGCCCAGGACAAAATGCTACTGCTGAACTGTTTGCATTTTACCTGCTCCTCCTGAGCTCTGTTGTCCTTTCTCACCCAACTGATGTTAATAACAGACTGGCTGGCACTCAGGCTCATTGACAGCCCCCTGACCCCAGGAGCAGATCACCCTTTCTCCTATCACAGTACAACTCTGTCATCTGCTGAAGCTACCAGCTGGAGCCCTGCAGAAGTTACATGCCCTCTTGCTCCTTACCTGAAGCTCACATGCTTCTAACATCTCACACCCTTGTGGAGGTTTGCTCTGCCTTTGCCTCTCACTAAACCACCAACATCACCTGAGCGTGTGCTCTTGCAGCAGCTCAGTTCCCATCCCCAGCCAGCAGACAGGCATTGAGCTGAACCTGGGAGAGCCACCACGGCCTCTCCTGCCAGCTTACAGGAGGAAAGGATCACTCCCTCCTATCACCCGTGCTCACCCACTGCTAAACTTTGCCCCCCATCCCCTAAGATGGCAAGCAGCTCGCAAAGAGGAACTCGGTGCAGACTGCAGAAAGCTGACAAAAGGGGCATGTGCTACAGCAACTTTCAGACAAGTCACAGACAGCAACATTCCTAAGATAGCACATTTGCTCTTTGAGAAGCTGCTGAGCCCACACCAGCTCTTCCTGCCTGGACAGCAGCCTGGCTGGGCTGGGAGCAGGAGCCCGTCACCAGCTCAGCCCACAAGCCTGTGTCAAGGGATAACAAACACTCAAGCTGTGCTCCAAGCCCTGTGCTGATGCTGTTCTTGTGCCTCCAAGGAACTGGGCTGCCAACAGTCTTCTTGATCTCTCATAGCATAAGCCATAGAGGGCCTAGAAACCCCCAAACCAAACCAAGAAAACCTACCACCCCAACAACAACTCCTCAACACAGAACAGCTGATTCAGCAGAACTAAAGGGGGACGTCAATGTCAAAACACACAAAAAATAAAAGGACAGGAAACTGTGATTTTGGTTTGTCTGCTCTTGCATCACGATGCTAAATCAGTACGAGGTGCTGAGCACAGGGCGTCAGCAAAGGATCACTGCCACCAATGCTGCCAGGTACCCATCCGTCTCCCTTTCATCTCAACACTCACCTCCACAAGACTCACTCCACAGCTCCCACTCCTGACTGCTATATGCTGTGCTTTATTGAGAAGGTAGCAGAACCTCTGCTCTCCCACGACACATTACACAGATAGAGAACTTGTAAAGATAGGTAGAAATATTTAACAGTAACATCTCTTGCAGTGGGTGTAAGAACAAGACAAGAATGCTGTTTGTGAACAGTTAATTTCATTCCAAGCAGTGCACAGAGACAAATAGTTCCAATTATTCCCATTTTAGAACACTAGAAGCCAAATGCACCAGAAGTGGGGAAGTAGCTCTGTGCAATTCAATTTACTGCATTAGTCAGAGACCCAAACATGCTCCAACACAGGAAGAAATGAAACAAAAACCACCAAGGCCATTAAAGGAATCCAACCATCTCCCCTGAAACAGCATTGCTGGCACCAGTGTAACTGGGGCAGAGGTGTAGCAGGAATAGCACTGGAAATGACTGATTGCTTAGAAAGTTGTTTACAGATAGAGACCAAACCACCTGGGTAACATTCCTCTAGAGAAGCAGGAAGCAGGAGGTGACAAGGCTGCTGTGTACAGGCAGAGCATCAAGCAGCCTGCTCTTTTTACCTCCTGCCTGTTGTCTCCTGCTCAGATGACCGAGTGCTCTCCGCTTGCTGCCACTCGTGCATAACTACAACCTGCAGCAGAGAACAGCCAGGAACATTTCAGTAGCTTATAAGCAATAAGAGGAGCCTACAACCTAGCTGCCATCCACCATGTTAGCTGATAATTATGGGTTAAGAGTGCTGCCGTTCTCTTATCAGCTACAGAAGGTGTACGTTGAACATGTAATTAAAGGAGAGCTTAGACAGCCAAAACAAAACAACAAGCAAGTCAGAGTATGACAAGCAAAGCAAGGTCACACAGCAGGAGCCACGATGAGGAGCAGGCTGAGGGGTGTCTGGGGATGGCACGTGCTGTGGTTCCAGACTGGCCTGCCAGCAACACCCTGGCGGTGGCTACTGATCTCAGAGCCAAGACAATGGCACCATCGTGTATCAAACCTTATCACAGACCGGTTGGGTGGGAAGGGACATTAAAACCCACCCAGTCCCAACCCCTGCCACAGGAGGGGACAATTCCCACAGATCATGCTGCCCAGAGCCCCATCCAGCCTGGCCCTGAGTACGTTTGTGGATGGGGCATCCAGCAGCCTCTGTCAAGGCCTCATGTCCTTCCAAGTAAAGAAGTTCTTCCTAACGTCTAATCTAAATGTCTCCTCTATTACTTTAAAAGTAACCCCTTGTAGTACCACTACACCCCGCGACAATGAGTCCTTCCCCCGCTTTCCCATAGGCCCCTTTAGAACCATCCAAGTAGGAAAAGACCTCTAAGACCATCTCATTAACTACCCACGCATCACCACCACACCCACAGGCCATCTCCCTCACTGCCACATGACAAGCTCCCTGAACACCACCAGGGACCGCGTCTCCTCCACCTCCCTGGGCAGCTGTGCCAGCTGTTCCCAGTACCCAACCTGAACCCCCAGAGTGAGCCGTCGCTCCCGCACTATCGCTGTCACCAGGGAGCACAGGACGACCCGCCCCCCCCCCCTCCTCTCAGTGGCTGCAGAGCCACGAGCTCTCCCCTGAGCCGATCCGTGCACACCGCTAGCCCGCTTCACCCGGCACGGCAAGGCAGCCCCAGGCCGACACCCCGCACCGAGCATCCTCCCTCCCTCACCTGCGCCACGAAGCGATCGGAGGCGGCTCGGTACTTATCCAGCACGGCCTCGGGCACCGGCTCGGCGTACTCGAACTGCGGATCGTAGGCGAAGCGCTCCCTGAAGAAGCGCTCCCTCTCGGCCTCCACGTTGCGCGGCCGCAGCGCTACGAGCAGGCACGGGCTGCGCTTCCCGGCCCCGCCGCTTTCCTCGCCCCGCGCCCGCGCGATGTGAGGCAGCGAGGCGGCGGCCCTCATCCTCCCGCGGCTGCCGCTCCGCCGCATCCCGGCGCCGGTTTCTGACAAACGCCGGCTCCCCCGCGGGCGACGGGGCGAGCCGGCCGGCGCCGGGCGAGGCGGGGGAGAGGGGCACGAGCACAGCCGGGAGCCATCGCGGTCCGGCAGCGCGCCCAGCCCGGCGCGGCCTTGCCCGCTCGCCGCCCCCGGGTCCAGCACCATCGCCTCCAGCGCGACGGCCCCGGCCCCGCTGCCCTCGGGCGCCGCCGCCCCGACTCGCGCCGCACGCAGCCAATCCGCGCCGCGGCCGTAGTCTCACGGCCAATCGAAGCGCAGCGTTGCGTGAAAGCCCCGCCCGCCGGCCCGACAGGCCACGCCCATCTCGAGCGGGAAGATGGCGGCTGTCGCCTGTGGGTGCTTGATGCTTTTGCGCTTTTCTGGGTGGTGGACTCAGCCCCGTATGGCAGAGTTTTGCCCCCCCTGCGGTTGTGCCATGCGGGCGTGGGGGCTGTTCTGAAAGCCCAGCTCTTGGGTTCTGTCTGGTAATGAGAATCTCACAGGATTTCCGGAGGTGGAAAGCATCCAGGAGGATATTGAGGCTAACCCCAACCTCCTGATGGGATCACCCCAAAATCAAACCGTACATCTAAGAGCGTTGAGCAAACACTTCCTGAACACTGACAGGCCTGGGGCTGCGGCTGCATCCCCGGGGAACCTAGTGGTGAAGGACACATCCCCAGCATCCAACCTGACCGTCCATGGGTGCAGCCTTGATCCTCTCCTTCACACCCCATCACCGCTCACAACAGTTTTCACAGACCCACAGAACGATTGGTTGGAAGGGACCTCAAAGCCCGCTGAGCTCCAACCCCTGCCGTGGGCTGGCTGACCCCCCAGCTCAGGCTGCCCAGGGTCCATCCGTGGCCTTGGGTACCCCCAGCGATGGGCAGCAGTGTCAGCACCTCGCTGCCCTCTGTGTGAAGCATTTTGCCCTTATGCCTGAACTAAATCTCCCTTTAGGTTTCCACTGGGCATTGGTTATCACCCAGCCATGGTCGTGTAGGCAAGCTGGGAGACGCTGCACAGAGGAGGCTGGACGTGGTAGAAGCCAAGTGTGTTTATTAGGTAGATCCGCTGATTCTAAGCCAGTCTTGCAGCAGGGGCTCAGCTTGTTGCCGGTATGATGGGGGCCCTTCTGCAAGCTGTGCCTATCCTCCTGTCCTTACCCACCGTGGTGGCTGCCCCGGCACTATTAGCACTATATTGCTTACAAGGAGGCTGTCCTGTATAAACAGAGGCTATGGCACCACGGCCTGAAGTGTCTAAAGATAGCTTGCTAGCACTGAGGACTTGCTCACACGCCATTATCCATGAGTGTGATGTTAATGAGCTGGCAGCGTGGTTAATTATCCATCCACTAGTGGGAAATGACAAGCCTCTGAAGTATAATTAATCACTGCTCCCAAAACAAAACAAAAAAACCCAAACAATCAGAGTGGAAGAGGGTGCCAGCCCATCCACCCGAGCAGTTGTTCTTGCTCCTTCTCATAGATACCAAGCTCCGAGTCCTTTACTCCCCTGCATGCCAGCTTCTGGTGGATACCAGCATGGAGGGAAGCTGGCCATCACCTCCTTCAGTTCTTTCTGGGCTCCTTAAGGACTTTGTGCCCCTTCCTCCCTATGTCTGGGCTAGATCTCAGAGCACCCGCCGGCTCCAGCTCTTCCTGCTCCTCGGTGCCAGGCCCAGGCTTGGCGCTCCCCAGCAGTATTTCATTGATGGAGGTCAGCGTCAGGTTGCTGAAGACCATGTTGAGGTGGTCGATGCCTCGCAGCTCCTGGACATGCACTTTCTGCTTTTGCTGGTTGCGCCACCGCTTGCACAGCTCTGAACTGCGTTTGTTGACGGTGTCGTCCCCATCACCATAAATCATGTCCACGGGGTCCTCGTAAGGGAAACGCTCATCGTATATGTAAGTCTCCACTGTGGGATAGCCTGTGCCATAAAGGCAATATGTGTCCACACCAGGAGGGGGTAATCCCTTCAGCAAGTCCTTCATGTCCTCCCACATGTACCAACCGTCCTCCAAGTTGACATCAGTGAAGAACTGCTGGTAGTCCCGGTAAGTGTAATTGTAGGAGGGTGTGGAGATGAAAATATGATCTTCTGGCCAGGCCAAGCTCGTTGGGAACATCCAGGGGCTGGTGGTGGTCATGCGCTGCTCTTCACGCAGCTTGATGTTGGACATAAGTGGGATGCCCTGATTATCACCTGTGGGACAGACAGACCACACCAAAACACACTCTTGGGCAGCTGAGGCCAGACACCTCTTGGCCACTCTTGACAACAGCATGCACCTATCAAAACCCTCCTCTCTGACTTCAGCCCTCCAGATGGAAGAAGGGGCCGAGTGTGGACAGATAATGTCCTGAAACAACTGAGCCCTGCAAGCCCTACACCTCCACACACGAGTGAGCTGAGCCCAAGGGGACTGATGAAGTGTGGCCAACCTGCACTCATTCTGCAAACCTGGGTGTTTTTAGCGTGTCTGGAGCCCTAAGACCATGCAACGATACAACTACCTTAAAAAATGTCTCTGGCCCTTGTGATAACGGGGGAAAATTGTGATGACTAAGAGTGATGCAAGGGGTCAGATGTTAAAATTTGCAAGCATGTGTTTTTAAGTGAATTCCATGCATTTTGGAGGCTCAGCTTGTGACTTGTGGATACTTGGGCTGTCAGCATTAGGCAACTGATTGTGGCTTTCTGGGCTGAAAAGAGGCTTAAAGAGAAACTAGGTGAAGGAAGTTAGAAGCCTGCAAAAATAAAAGCTTAAGGGGGATGGGCTCTGAGATATAGGGAGATGCAAGAAAGTGATGTAGGACAGTGTGCATGTCCCTGTAGGCGCCTTCATGTCCCCAGCTGCATAAGGGCTGAACTGCTTGGAGCAAAAGTCCATCTAGCTCACAGCCCTACACTGTTGGAGGCAGTGCAGCTGACTGGGGAGGCAGCAAGAATAAGCACGGCCCAGGCTGCTTTCCTGGCCCCACAGTTTGTGGCTGCGGCATTATTTTTGCAGTTCTGATTTCAATTTTGCCCAGGATGGGCAGTTCTGATTTCAAGGAGCATCCCTAGTCCTCAGCTTTCTGTCCCCCAGCTCTTCTACCGCAATGCCTGTTCTCTGTCACTGCCACTCTTCCATTTCTGCAGGAGGAAGAAAATGAAGAAGCTTCTGCCCACAAGGAATCACTCACCTGATGCCAGGACACGCAGCGGCTTGACGGACCCTCCCCAGGGGGCACCCAGAGAGATGAAGCCCCCAATGTACTGATCTTTCCAGGCTTGCTTCTGCTGGAGCAGGAAGTAGAGGACGTTGAGGTTGCCCATGCTGTGCCCAATGAGGAAGACACGCTGCTGGTACTCATCGTGCATCTCCTCTATCAGTGCCTTCAGGTTCTGGAAGTATTCAGGCTGCTCCTCTGTGGACGAGAGAGGCACCAGCTCTTGGCCAGCTTCCCATAACCACAAGCTGACACTAAAAGCCTCAGCCAGAGAGGTGTGTGGGCACACATGCCAGAAGTGTCACCGCATATATTCACATGAGAGTGCTACTCACAGCCACAGACATCCACCCCTGTTCCAAGGGAACCGTGCTGAACCACCACACTACTCCTCAGCATGCTCACTGAGAGCCATCCTGCCTCCCTCCCTGCACATGTGAGATGGCCACAACCCTACACTTACGGGGACCAACCCTCCAGTCATAGGGGGCTGCCCGAACTGTCTGGTCCCTCACGTAGCCGTTGTTCACCAGGTTCTGTACCAGGGTGTGCAGGTAACCTGCAGAAAGAGAGAACAGATGGGATTTAGATCACTGGTCTTCTGTTACCCTTTTTCCACTCTTATCCCGATCACAGGCTGGAATTTCATCTGCTAAGCTCATAGCTTGACTGCTCTGGTCTGAGATTGTAATTCTGCGCATCCTGGAGGCATAGCACAGCACTTGGGGCTGGAAAAACATTGCCCTGGGGCAGCATCCTTCATACCCACGTGACCTGGGCTCCATCAGCTCTGCAGAACTGAGCTAGGATGAACCCCATAGATACAGGGTCTCGTCTCTGCTGGGGATGCATGGCAGCTCTGGATGCTCTCTGCCTCCCCACGAAGCTGGCTCCTCTCACCTGCCAGTTTACTCTGATCCAGGTACTCCACAGAATAGGTTTTGCCAAAGCCAGGCACACGGATGTGCACCCCAGGAGCGTTGGTCATTTTCCGAGCGGTTCGGTTGTACACTACCCTGTGGAGAGATCAGGACAGAAGGCAGCAACGGGGCCACATCCTGACCCTGCTGCTGCCCCTGGGAAGGCTGGCAGCATCGGCAGGAGGTGCTGAGGAGGTGTTATCATGAGCACATGGCGGGACGTGGAAAAGGGGCTGGAGTTCAGAAAGTGTGGATGAGAGCTGTGTTCACAATGCAGAGTCCGGGAATGACGGTGCTCCCACGGTTTTGTGTGTGTGTGTGCAGGGTCAGGGCCACAGAGGGAGGAGAGGGGAGGGAGATCCCTGGTAGGTCATTAACCTGGGGAGCTCCTGGGATGGGGGTGAGCGGTACCTGGTGTTATCGATCCAACAGTCAACACCCACTGGCAGGAACGTATTGAGGTTGAGCCAGATGGTGAAATAGTCCTCGGTTTTGCGGTAGCACATCCAGTTCACTACATCCGGCTTGTCCAGCTTGGCTTCCAGTTGGTTCCCAAGGCACCCGGGCACTGGGGGCATCACAGAAGGAAACTACAGCCAGGTAGACCTCATCTGTGGAGCTGCCTGGCCTCATGCTTCCTTGGCCCACACTCTCCCCTGGGGCTGCCTGGCTGGGCACACCCAGGAACCTGCTGTTGGTCGCTGTTGGATGTTGCTGGAACAGCACTCATGGAGAACAGCCTCCCCATGCCTTGGCCCTCACCAAGCACAGCACATCCTAGGGCACTTGGAGATGAAGGTTGGGTATAGAAGCATTGGAATTGTGCTGAAAGTGCATTCTATGGGAACACCAAGCTGCCACCCTCACCCAGCACTGGTCCAAGCGAACAGAGATAACCAGCATGGAGCATCCCACTGTTTCTCTCCAAGCTTGGCTGGGTTTCCCCACTCCTGTCTGCAGCCACAAGGATGGGGTTGGTGTTCCTTGGAACTGCCCACCCCCACCATATCCCATGCTCTACCATCACACCCGTCAGTTCTTCCAGGAGTAGCAGGGGCCCTGACTGGGGTGAAAACTGTCCACGTGCTGATGCCCAAGGCCCATGCATTGTTTTCCTGAACTTTAAACCCTCTGAGCAGATTGAACAAAGTCTCTGAAATGATTCTGAACTGTTCCCTATGGGAATTTGCTGCAAATATCATACAGTAAACACAACACCATTTTAACCAAGTTCATGGCCTGCCTTGTGACAGGCTCTGCCTCTGGGAGCTGCCCTGTAGTCCCCTGGCAGGGACAGGGAACATTCACTGCTGTCATTGCTCCTAGCCAGTGCACAGGGTCTGAGATGTGCCCCAAAGAGCTGGACGAGGATAAGAAACAAAGAGACCTCAGTGTTTGCAAGCCTGATGGGATGGGAGCACTGGGTATGGACTGAACCCAGCAGCCCACACTGTGTCAAGGACACGGGGGTTTGGCACAGCTCCGGAAGTGTCCCTGCAGTGGTGTACAAGGGCAGCCTCATCTGGGGATGCTCCAGTACATCCCGAGGTCACCCCGTGTCCCATGGGGCAGCCTCATGCAGGGCTGCATCCCAAGGGTGCTGGGGCAGCTGGGTGTCCTCCTCCTGCTTTACCATTCCCCCTGGTGCAGCCAGCACCCCAGTGCTCAGCTCTGTTCTGTGCCTCACCTCAGAGAGGACACTAGGTAATTATTAAGGGAGTTCCTGTGGGGGCGGAGGGGTTATCATCCGTCCTAAGGGCACTAGGGGTTTCTGGGACTCCAGACCCAGGGGGATGGGCTGCATGTGAATGCTGTCCCGACCACCCCTGCACCCTGGGCTTGGCACAGGGCACGGGACAGGGGCTGAGGCTGGTATAGGGGCACGGGGCAGAGGCAGGGATGGGGACGAAGGGAGGTCCCTGGGAAATGCTTGGAATGAGGCTGCCTGGGGGTCTGAAGAAGCTCACAGAAGGGCGGTGGAGATGCTCCTGCTGCCTCATGCCATCCTGCAAAGTGGCACAAGGTCACTCGTTCTGTGCCATCCCCTGCCTGGTATGGTGACAGCCTCCTGGCCACCAGGGCTGCACCCACAGCCTCTTCAACCACACAGTGCCAGAGGCTGTGGGCATGGCTGCCCCTGCCAAGCTGTGTGCCAAGCTGCCCTGTGCACAGAGAACTCCATGGTGAAGGGAGTTCATAGGGTCAGTCTTTGGATGTTCTGCTTTTTTTCTTCTCTTTTTAAAAGGGAAAGTCCTTCTGAGTCAAGAAAAGGGTAGAAAAATAATCCCCATGCACAGCACAGGTCTCGTGGCAAAATCCCACGCCACTGTTGGCACTGGGAGGCAGATTGCAGCCAAGCTGATGGCAGACAACCCCAGCCAGGCTGACAGAACTCCCCATCCCCACCTCCCCAGGTGATGCCCCAACCTCTCTTCTCACCTCTGCTGCAAGCAGAAGCTGCACACCGCCTCGCTATAGCCCAAGCAAGGCTGTCTGCTGTGGGACAGACACAACAGCAGCAGCAGCAGAGGATGAATTAACTGCAAGTTTAACAGGTAGATTCCATTCCAGTGGAACAGAAGCAGCAGGGGTACAGAGCTGCAATCCGGAGGCTGTGGCAACCCCTGCCCCTCCATCAGCCCCCCAAGCAGGGAAAAACCTGAACCCCACCTCAACTGTGATTTCAGAAGCCCTGAGCTTGGCAGCCCCTGCAGCCTCAGTGCTCCCACATGGCACGACATGCAGAGACTGCTAAGTGCCCCAGCCTCACTGCCAGCACCCCGGGCCGGGCAGCTGTCACCTTACCGAGCACCACGGGCGGTGTGCTGTTGGTCGGGGGTGCCTCTGGGGTGGTGGTGGGTGGGAAGAGCACGTTGAAGAGCCAGAACTGGGATGTGGGCTGCGGGAGCAGCAGCAGCGTCAGCAGCGTGAACCCGGCGCCCGTCCTCCCCATGGCCAGCTTGGCTGGGCTCCCTCCAGCAAACGGAGCAAACGGCCTTTTATATCTTAGGCAGGTCCAGGAGCCCGGGCTGCAGGGGAGGGGAGAGCTGCAAGGGGCTGGCCGGGATGGGGAGGAGGGACTGGGAGGGACGAAGGCCCGGCCTTGCGAATGTGCCATCTCCTGTGTACGCTGTGTTGGCTGGAGACACTGTGTACCCACGGGTGGCTGATCCATTGGCGTCCCTGAGCTGTGTGCAGGCAGTGACCACAGCGTGCCTTCCGTGGGTGACACCAGCAGGGGACACAGCAGGCTCTCTGCAAAACCACTGCTGTGTCCTGGGCTGGATCCACAGCACACAGAACTGATCACTGTACGGTCACGGCCGGCTCTCTCCTCAGGTTGAATTTACCTCGTGTTCCCTAGCACCTCAAGGCAGGGCTGGAGCTCTGAGTTCAGTCTGGGCAGGCACAGCACTCCCCATGTTGTCCATCCCATGGTGGCAATGTGGGCTCCTCAAGGGGCCGTCACAAGCATCAATGAAAAGCTTAAACAGGAGCCTGGATAGCTCAGTTGGGAGAGCATCAGACTTTTAATCTGAGGGTCCAGGGTTCAAGCCCCTGTTCAGGCGAAGGTTTTATCCTTTAAGTCTTGCGTGAGTGGACCTTGAACGCTGCTGCCCTGCCCAGTGCAGGGTGCAGTCTGCCCCAAGCTCCTGCTCCTGTTTTCTCCCTCTCGTGCACCCTCAAAGAGGAAGAACTCCTGGGCAGGGGCTGACGAAGGCTCCTGCTGCCCCCTGCAGGACCTGCTCGCTTTCCTCTCCTGGCCAGAATGGAGCTCAATCAGACCTTACATACACCCCGGGGGTCTGACTGCACGCCCTCATGCGTCTATGGGCTGGGAGTGGGCAGACTCCCACATCATGCCTCAGGGTGAAAGGATGGAGAACAGCTCAGGGAGCCAATGGAGCTGAGGTCCTGGAGCTGTGTGGGGCAGCCCAAGGTGAGGGCAGGGAGCGGGGGCTGGACGTCTGGTGACTCAGTCTGTGTCCCTGTCGGTGGAGGTCTCTCCCCTGGGGCAGTCCTGTCTGTTTTCACTGTCCTGAGCCACTCATATCTTATTTGGCCTTCTTTCTGGGATGTCCTTGTTCCTCTCTATCTGCTCATAGGGTGACCTCATCTCTGGGGACTGTCCATGCTGGGGTGATCCTATCCATCAGACTGTCCCATGGGTTGTCAAGGACAAATCCTGAATTTGAGACAAAGCATTGTCTTCACCTCTTCCTTCCCCTCTCTCCACCTTTCACAGTCCTTCTCCTGCTCCACACCTTGGGAAGGTTTGCTTTTCAACCTGAACATGTGTTAGTTATTATTCTCCATTGCTTGTCAGATGAGCTTAATGGGCTTATTCACAAAACCGACTTTCTGGACTGGAGGGGAAAAGAGGGATGGTGAAGTTTTCTTCTTTCGTTCTGTGTCTCAGCTGTGTAAAAGTGGGATAGGTTGGCCTCTTTTCCCAGATAACAGTGTTAGGACAAGAGGTAACGGCCTTCACTTGTGCCAGGGCAGGTTCAGGATGGATATTCCAACAGGCAAATGAGCCATGCACTTTGCTCTCCGTTTCTATATCTAGCTCTTTCCCTTCCAACAGCAGTGTGATCTCAGACAAGAAGGAAGAACCTGGGCAGCATCCCACCGTGGTGATTTGTGCCCTCCCACCGCCATGGCACAGCTCTCTGACCCATGTTCCTCTCCTCGTTCTGTTTTCTTTCTAAAGTGGCTTAAGGATAAAGAAAAACATCAGTCTGCAGTAAAAAGCTTCGCTCTTCCCTTCCTACACACAAGTGGCTCCTTCACCAGCTGAGCCCTGAGTGATTCCTGGAGAGACCTATGAGACACTCTGTTCAGCCTTTAATTTCTTTTCAGACGGCTGCTGCTCACAGTGAGCTCTGCACAGCTGTCGGGAGAGGGCACTAAGACAAAGGAAATTCAGTGTTTCAAAGGGCTGAAGACATGTAAAGAATAAAGGCAGGAGGTTAAAACACTTACAGAAAGTGGAGACGTTCTGGAGCAGCACAGAGCTCTTTGTGTGCCTTCTGAAATATGGGAAAAAGCTGATAGAAGGGGTCTGCAAAAGCCCTGGCGGAAGATGTCTGTGCTAGCATGGGATCCTGGCCTGACAATTAGACCCGTGAGCAAGAAACATCCTTGTAGAGCATGGCCAGATTCTTTGAAGTGCAAAGGGGCACCAAATAAAACCAGAGACATCCTGAGGTAGCCTCAATAAATGGAAGAACAAAACACTATTGCTCATCTGGAGAGGTGAAAAAATTGGACTAGAAAAGATACTGAGAGGGTAGGAAAGCAGGATCTGTTGTTTAACACGTTGCTTCTACTCTCCTTTTCCAAGAGGAGGGCCGTTCTGCTATTGCCACAAGACAGACTTGAAAGTGAGCGTTGCTTCTCTTCCCTGGGGAGGCAGACTGATGTTACGCAGCCTCTCTTTTCAGGCTCACCTGAAATGGCTGCATTATGAAGATACACTTGAATCTCTGCTGGCTTTCCTTCAGGACACATGAGAAAATAGGGACGTACAGAGAACTAAGGGATTTTGTCCCCTGTGCACAGGGACAGAGCTATAGCAAGATGGCAGCCAGGCCCCTAGTCAAAGATTGGTCATTCCAGCCAGCCTAGCTCAGCCACATACAAAATAAATGAGACATTCTCTCAAAGCGTTAGTGAAGACTGTGAAAATTGTACTTAAAACGAGAGCAAGAAGGTGGCTTGCATACTGCTCATGTATTGTTATCACTGTTTGCAGTCACAAGTTAAGACAGAGGCACAACTCAATGCAGCAACAAAGAGATCAGTGTTAAAATCCGAGGCTGGGCCAGCATCTCACCAGGCCATATTTTTCCCTTCCCAGCTCAGGAAGGCCCCGGTGTCCTTCTCAGAGAGGGAGGAGAGCACCTTCAGCATCCCTTGTACACTCTCATCCACTGTCACACGGGACTGCAGGGGGAGAAGGAGAAAGATGGCTGTGTGTGCCCGAGGCCCAGCCTATCCAGGAGCATCCACAAGAAGCTTCACATTCCCACAGGAAGAAATTCTTCCAAACCTTGGCCAAAAACTCTCTTACCTTATCTTCTAACGTGCCTCCCATTTCTGTTTTGACCCAGCCAGGATGGAGAGCGACGCAGAGGATGCCGTGTTCCCGGTACCCCATGGACTGGCACCTGGTGAGCATGTTCAGAGCAGCCTGTGGGAGACAGCACACGGATCAGGTGGGGATGAGAAGGTGCTGCATGGGGACCCCACAGCGATGTCCCCATGCAGATGCCCAGTCCAGAACATGTGAGAGGGAACTGAGACGGACAGTACCTTGCTGCAACGGTATGAGAGTGCTTGTCCATACTGCCATAGATAGAGTTCCTGAATGGATCCAGCAGTGCTGGACAGGTTGACGATGGCTGCCTTGCTGCAGCTCAGCCCTGAGCCCGGGGTCCCCTGGGCTGCCTTCTTCAGCAGGGGCAGGAACGCCTGTGGGGAGGGGAGAAGTGGGGTTGTGGCAGATGGTAAGGTAAACAGCAGAGTGCCCTGCAGCCAAAAGTGCTGACCATGTCCTGGGGTGGCTCAGGAACAGCCCTGCTACCGGGCGAGGTAAGGAATCGCCTCGGGCACTGCGTTGGATGATGAGCATAGAAGTAGCACAGAGTGTCCAAAAGAGGGCTGTGAGGTGGGGAGGGGTCTGAAGCCACCGTGTGTGAGGAGAGCTGAGGGCTCTGGGTCGGCTCGACACAGAGCAGAGGAGGCTTAGGAGGGGGTCTCATGGTGGCTGCAGCCCCTCGTGGCCTATGGCATTCAGCTCCTCATTGGGAGCAGAGTTCTTGGGACAGCAACAGGATCCAAGGAAACAGCATGGAGCTGCAACAGGGGAGGGTCAGGTGGGGGTTAGGGAAAGGTCCTGCACCATAGGATGGTGGGCATGGAACAGCTCTCCAGGGCTGTGGGCACGGCCCTGAGCTGCTGGAGCACAGGGAGTGTAGGGCCACTGCTATCAGCCTTATGGTTTGATTTTTGGATGAGGCTGCATGGAGCCAGGGGTTAGAGCTGATGATCCCCAAGGGTCTCTTTGAATTTAGGATTTCTTAGAATTCTATAATTCCTTCCAAAGCAGCAGTGCTGGCACCGGCCCCACTGGCACCTGCCTTCTTCCCCCTGCCCCATGTTCCAGCTCCTCAGCACCAGTCCCTGTCCCACAACTCAGAGCAGCTCAGGAGCAGCAGGGGTGACATTGCACAAGGGCAGAGCAGGGCCCCACCCCACCGGCCCCTTCCTTCCACCGTGGACAAATGCAGAGCTACACGGCAGGAGTGTTCCCAGAGCTGTGGGTGAGTGCAGTACCTGGCTCAGCAGCAGAGGACCAACGGTGTTGGTAGTGAACACATGAAGCATGTCGTCCAGTGTCTCGGTTTCAAGTGAGTTATTATTTCCTATGCCAGCGTTGTTGATGAGGAGGTTCAGCCCCGAGCCCTTGAGGTGCTCCCCGACGCTGGCTGCGGCCGCCTTGATGCTGGCGGGATCGGTGACTTCTGCAGAGGCGAGGTGGGGAGGTGAGTGCCCGCTCCCCCCGGTGTGTGCCAGCAGGCACAGTGCTGGGACAGAGCCCTCAGCCCAGGGATGTTGGGGGATGCAGTGCTGGTACAGCGGGGAGCCCGGACAAGGGACGTGTCACCTACCGAGCGGGACAATGACCAGGCTGCGGTGCTTGGAGGCCAATTTCTGCAGCTCCTGTAAGAGACAGCTGATGTGAGCCGTACATGGTGCTCTGATCTGCACAGCAGCCCCAGCCCTTTGCCTCCAGCCCTGGGGCACACGGTGCCAGGCAATGGCAGGAGCAGTAGCAGCAGCTCCCTGCCCAAGCCCAAGGATCCGTGGATGCCCGATGCATCCCCCCACAGCTCCGTCCCATCCCAGCCTCACCTGTGCTCGCTGTCCCTTGGGGTCCCGACAAGCTGCAAAGACCACTTCAGGTGGGTTTGGCAATGCCAGCAGGTGCTGGACAAACCCCAGCCCGATTCCCCGGTTGGCCCCGGTCACCAGAACGGAGCGGACACGCAGCTCTCCCATATTGCTCCTCCTGCCTCTGCTCCAGCTCTCGTTGTTTGTTCAGTGCCCTAGTGATTCTTATAGCATGCTGATCTATCACCACACCCACACAGGGCTTGCACAATCCCTTGGCTCTGTGTGCAATCTCTCCAGCTCTTTGAACTGATGGGGACAGAGCTCCTGGCTGAGAGCCAGCCTTACAAAGGGTAAAAATAGCTTTGCTTTTTATGGTAAAATGTACTTATAAGGTGTATAGAAGGTGAGTTTGTAGTCCTTCAGTGATATCTAGTCACGGCCTTTTTCCTGTGTCACCTGGGATATGTGGAGGAAGAGAGGAAGCCATAAAGAATATGAAGGGACACAAAAAGACCTAAAAAGGAGAAGAGATTAACCCAACCTGGTTAATTATTCTCGTGAGTGTGGATATGCGTGAGTGAGATAACTTGTTCTGTCAAGTTCACCTCATAGGGCAGCTTGATAATTGGAAACTGAAGCCAAATAGAGAAGCCAGAAACCCAAATATGCCAATACACAGAGCTGAGAAAGCAATCATGGAGACGACATGAGACAGATCTCCCTAAGGTAGCGCTTGATGGGCTGGTGAGAAAGCAGAGGTGGCACCTCCAGCAGGATCAAGCTGGACTTTTCCAGTGATAGATATAAGAAGAGAGAACAGCGATGGGCAGCTTTCTGGGGACACAGAGAGCTCCACATACTCGTGGAGGACGTGCAAAAGAAGGGGACGAGCTGTAACAAAGTGCAGTGGGAGGCAGAAAAGGCTGTAAAGGAGAATGGGCTTTGCTAGTGCAGTAAAAGAGAATATAACACTTCCACGAATGCCTCAACGGCAAAAGAAGAGTTAGGGAAAATTTCCATGCGTTATTGGAATACGAGGGGAAGCACAGTGATGAAAGGTGGGGTTAAGATTGAGATGCTTCATGCCCTTTCTGCTTCAGTCTTTATTAGAAAGAGCAATTGCTGTGAGGATACCCAGACCCCTGAGCTGCAAGATGGTGACAGGGAGTGAGATGCAGCCCCTGTACTCCCATGGGAAACTGGAAGTGACCTCCTACATGCTGTGGACATTCCTAAGTCTGTGGGGCCTGCGATATACAGACCATTAATGGAGCTGGTGCAAGTGCTTGCCAAGTTGGTCAGCAATTTTCCAGCAGTGCTGGAGAACTGGTGAGGTGCCAGCTGAGCGTAGGTCAGTGCCTGTGAGTACAGAGAGTGAGACAGACAGGAAGGATGATCCAAGGAATTACAAGTTGTCGTCCTGACCACATGTATGGATGTGTCTCTTGGGGACACAGATTAGTGATGGGATTTGGTAAATCAGGTCGGACTTGGAAACTTGAAGTTCTCTTCCAACCTCAGTGATTCCTGTACTCCATACCATGAGTGAAACCTCCTCCTTATCTCTGATTCTTAGGCAGCAAAGGACATAGGGATGCAGGGGCTGTGCTGCAGAAGCCATCATCATCAGTGTGTCCTCCAAAGTGGGCTCCATTAGGCTGTGCCACAGGGTGCTGGAAGCCTCTATGTTCCCATGCTTGGCATCAAGGTGAAGGGGCAGGAGAGGATTTGCTGATACTTGCCCACAGGGTGTGGACCGTGTAACCCTCCATCTGCCCTAAGACACTCATTCCTTACTTGGTACTACAAGTCCAAGCGCCAAAGCAGCCAGCACAGGCTATGCCCCTGCTTTCTGCAGAGCAAATCCCCATTTCCCACTCTATAGCAATCCTTACTGGAAAATGCCCACCTACGGTCATGGGCAGCATCTTCTTCCCGCACTGAATCTTACATGTGGTGGTGCAGTCCTCTGCATCCCAGCCCTGCCTTCCCCCATGCCCTCAGCCTCCTTGTCCACAATGGGGAGTCCTTCCCGTGCAGATCCTGTGACCCAACCACACTCGTGCTTCACTCAACCCCGGGTAGCCCACCTCCTGGAAAATGGGCGCAGGCCCCAGTCCCTTTACCTTCCAGAGGGGACATTTCCTGCAGGGACAGCGGTCACTTGAGGGGTCACCTGGCAGTGACTGTGCTTGGGAGCAGTGGGTGCTGACATACACAGGTTAAGAGTGGGACCCCCAGGGAAGGGGCTGCCCTCCACGGGCTCGCAGTGTGCAACAGTGTGCTGTGCTCACAGACAAAGATAAAAGCATTGTTGTTCTCAGTTATGGGTTTATTGAGGGGGAAGCAGAGGTCAGGCAGCAGCAGAGGGGCCACTGCCACGATCCAGGCACGGGGTTGGGCCAGCACCTCACCAGGCCACTACGTTCCCTTCCCAGTCCAGGAAGGTCCCGGTGTCCTTCTCAGAGAGGGATGAGAGCACCTTCAGCATCCCTGCTACGCTCGCATCCACGGTCACTGGGGGCTGCAGGGCAGAGGGAGAAACACAGGCGTGTGTGCCCAAGGGCTGCCCAGGCAGTGCCCTGCAGCCTGGCTGCAGGAAGGCAGCAGCTCCCCCGAGGGGGAAGCAGAGCCCTGGGAAGAGGGTGAGAGCTGGGAAGCCAGGCGGTGGGGCTGCCAGGAGCCAGGGCTGGTGCTGCACAGGGGTCCCAGGGCAGGGAGAGCTGCCCATGGAGCTGAGGGAGCAGCCCCCCTCCCCTGTGAGGGGGTCTCAGTGCAGGGCTCAGGGAGACAGCAGCCTGCAGTGGGAAAGAGCACAGGGTGTGGATGCAACCAATATGGGGAAGCTCCTACCGTGAATCCACCTGCACTCCCCATGTCTGTTTGCACCCAGCCGGGATGGAGAGTGACGCAGAGGATGCCGTGTTCCCGGTACCCCATGGACTGGCACCTGGTGAGCATGTTCAGAGCAGCCTGTGGGAGACAGCACACGGATCAGGTGGGGATGAGAAGGTGCTGCACGGCTACATGTGCATATCCCATGGCTGGGACTCACAGAATATCATGGTCCTTTGCAGTGGGGCCCGTGACCAGTAAAGGCAATGTGATGTGAGGTGAAACTTGTGACTGATAGAAGCTCTGTCACAGCAGAGAGAGGTTCAGAGACTGTCAGAGATGACAGTTGAGGGCACATGAAATCATTTTATGGAAAGTTTGGGCTCATGTCCAACACATACCTTGCTGCAGCGGTAAGAGACACATTGTGCAGCTTCCCATAAATACATTTCTTTGATTGAACCCCCAATGCTGGAAATGTTGACGATGGCTGCCTTGCTGCAGCTCAGCCCTGAGCCTGGGCTCCCCAGGGCTGCCTTCTTCAGCAGGGGCAGGAGTGCCTGTGGGGAGGGGAAGGAGGAGCATGCAGAGATGAGGATCACTGGGAGGGTGCATTTCCTTCTGTCGTTGGCACATCAGAACCACAGAATTAGAATACAGTTGTTGTTGGCAGAGATCTTTGTAGATCATCTGGTGTAGCCACCTTTATTTGAGCAGAGCCACTGGAGCCTATCGCCCAAGCTCATGTTCCAGTGACTTCTGAGCATCTCCAAGGAGTGACACTCAACCAGCTCTGTGATCAGCCTGTGCCAGCACCCAGCCACCCACCAGTGCTCAGGACAAAGGCAGAGCACACATTGTTGTTCCCTTGGCTCAAATCATGATGTCCTGCTCTCTGGCATGAGCTTGCACCTCTGCACTCTTCATTTCGCCCCAGGCTCCAAAGTGCCAAAGTCTTCAGCCTGCTGCCTGGTCCCAGTCAACCCCAAAAAAGCATAGAGAGGTCAGCATTTCTAAGACAGCTGTGAGCACCTGCTTCTGGCAGCAAGAGACCTGACTGAATCTTGAAGAACTCTGGGCTTGACACCAGAGCATGAACTCAGCAGGCAGAGAGTGGAGGAGTGCCCTGTCCCACCAGCCCAGTCCTTCCTCCATTGAAGATCTCAAGGTTGCAGTACAGGGACATTCCTGGAGCTGTAGGTGAGGACCTCACCTGGCTCAGCAGTAGAGGTGCAGTGGTGTTGGTGGTGTAAACCTCAGACATGTCCTTCAGTGTCTCAGTGTCAAGTGAATTTATCTTTGCAATGCCAGCGTTGTTGATGAGGAGGTTCAGCCCCGAGCCCTTGAGGTGCTCCCCGACGCTGGCTGCGGCCGCCTTGATGCTGGCGGGATCGGTGACTTCTGCAGAGGCGAGGTGGGGAGGTGAGTGCCCGCTCCCCCCGGTGTGTGCCAGCAGGCACAGTGCTGGGACAGAGCCCTCAGCCCAGGGATGTTGGGGGATGCAGTGCTGGTACAGCGGGGAGCCCGGACAAGGGACGTGTCACCTACCGAGCGGGACAATGACCAGGCTGCGGTGCTTGGAGGCCAATTTCTGCAGCTCCTGTAAGAGACAGCTGATGTGAGCCGTACATGGTGCTCTGATCTGCACAGCAGCCCCAGCCCTTTGCCTCCAGCCCTGGGGCACACGGTGCCAGGCAATGGCAGGAGCAGTAGCAGCAGCTCCCTGCCCAAGCCCAAGGATCCGTGGATGCCCGATGCATCCCCCCACAGCTCCGTCCCATCCCAGCCTCACCTGTGCTCGCTGTCCCTTGGGGTCCCGACAAGCTGCAAAGACCACTTCAGGTGGGTTTGGCAATGCCAGCAGGTGCTGGACAAACCCCAGCCCGATTCCCCGGTTGGCCCCGGTCACCAGAGCAGAGCGAACACTCAGCACTCCCATATTGCTTCTCCTGTCTCTGCTCCAGCTCACGTTGTTTATTCAGTGCCCTGAAGCTTCTTTTAGCCTTCTGAACTTCCACCCCACCCACCCAGAGCTTTCACAAACCCAGGTTCTGTGTACAATCTCTCCAGCTCTTTGAACTATTGGTGACACAGCACCTGGCTGAGAGCCAGCCTTACAAAGGGCAAAATTGATGTTGATTTTTAAATCAAACTGTGCTTGTAATGTGTATGAAAGGTGGGTGTTTATTTGGTCAATTAGTATCTGATCAAGACCTTTTTCCAGTGCCACATGGGATATGAAGATAGAGAGGGAGCCATAAAGAATATACCTGGACTCAATCTCCAACTAAATAGGAGAAGGGCAATGAAGCTTGTGAGCACACAGGTTAAGAAGAGGACCCGCTCCAACAGCTCTGCACTATTCTTGTGCTGTACTGGGGGACCCAGGCCTGGGCACAGTACTTGAGATGGGTCCTCGTGATGGTAGAGAGGAAGGGCACAGTTCCCTCCCTGCCCACTGCCTCCCCTCCGTTGATGTGGTCTAGGATGCTGTTGGCCTTCCTGGCTTCAGGTGCTCCCTGTTGGATCATGCCCAGTTTTTTGTCCTTCAGAGCAGCACGGTTCATCTCAGCACGGCTGCTCGTAATGAGTTCTTTTCCCAGTCAGTACACACACATGGGATTGACCCAACCCACTGCACTTCACCTTGTTGAAACTCATTGGGATTTTGTGAGCCTACCTTACAAGACTGTCCAGGTTTCTCTTGATGGTATGTTTAATTGTGAGGAGTCTGAGGGGAGACCTCATTGCTCTCTACATCTCCCTGAGAGGAGACTAAGGGGAGGAGGCATTGTCCTCTTCTCTCAGGTGTCAAGTGATAGGACATGAGAGGGAATGGCCTCGAGTGGTTCCAGAAAATGATTAGATTGGATTCTAATAAGGATTTCTGCATTGGAGAGAGTTGTCAAACATTGCAATGGGCTGACTAGGGAAGTGGTGATTTCTCCACCACTGAGAGATTGAAGAGATGTATGGATGTGGCTCCTGGGGACACAGTTTAGTGATGGGATGTGGTAAATCAGGTCGGACTTGGGAACTTGAAGGTCTCTTCCAACCTGAGTGATTCCTGTACTCCATATCATGAGTGAAACCTCCTCCTTATCTCTGATTCTAATGCAGCAAAGGACATAGGGATGCAGGGGCTGTGCTGCAGAAGCCACCGTCATCAGTGTGTCCTCCAAAGTGGGCTCCATTGGGCTGTGCCACAGGGTGCTGGAAGCCCCTGTGTTCCCATGCTTTCAGAGTGGGGCATTTATAGCAGTGACAGCTGTCAGTTGAAGGGATATCTGTCAGTGGCTATGGTTGGGAACAGTGGGTGCTCACGTGCATGGATAAGGAGTGGAACTCCCAGGGAAGGGGCTGTCCTCCATGGGCTCGCAGTGTGCTACAGAGTGTGCTGTGCTCACAGAGGAAGATAAAAGCATTGTTGTTCTCAGTTATGGGTTTATTGAGGGGGAAGCAGAGGTCAGGCAGCAGCAGAGGGGCCACTGCCACGATCCAGGCACGGGGTTGGGCCAGCACCTCACCAGGCCACTGCGTTCCCTTCCCAGTCCAGGAAGGTCCCGGTGTCCTTCTCGGAGAGGGAAGAGAGCACCTTCATCATCCCTCCTACGCTCGCATCCACGGTCACTGGGGGCTGCAGGGCAGAGGGAGAAACACAGGCGTGTGTGCCCAAGGGCTGCCCAGGCAGTGCCCTGCAGCCTGGCTGCAGGAAGGCAGCAGCTCCCCCGAGGGGGAAGCAGAGCCCTGGGAAGAGGGTGAGAGCTGGGAAGCCAGGCGGTGGGGCTGCCAGGAGCCAGGGCTGGTGCTGCACAGGGGTCCCAGGGCAGGGAGAGCTGCCCATGGAGCTGAGGGAGCAGCCCCCCTCCCCTGTGAGGGGGTCTCAGTGCAGGGCTCAGGGAGACAACAGCCTGCAGTGGGAAACAGCACAGGGTGTGGATGCACCCAACATGGGAAAGGTCATACCTTGTCTCCAACTGAGTTCCCCATGTCTGTTTGCACCCAGCCGGGATGGAGAGCGACGCAGAGGATGCCGTGTTCCCGGTACCCCATGGACTGGCACCTGGTGAGCATGTTCAGAGCAGCCTGTGGGAGACAGCACACGGATCAGGTGGGGAACACGGGAACATTCTTTGAAAGAGGTACAGTGACTGTGAGGAGCTCAGCCACAGCAGAGGGATGTTCAGAGACTGTCAGGTGATACAGGAGGGCTCATGAAGTCATTTGCAGAGGGGAGAATGTTGGCTCATGCTCAACACGGCACATACCTTGCTGCAGCGGTAAGATACAATTTGCATGACTTCCCATAAATACATTTCCTTGATTGAACCCCCAATGCTGGAAATGTTGACGATGGCTGCCTTGCTGCAGCTCAGCCCCGAGCCCGGGCTCCCCTGGGCTGCCTTCTTCAGCAGTGGCAGGAATGCCTGTGGGGAGGGGAAGGAGGAGCATGCAGAGATGAGGATCACTGGAATTGCATGTTTCCCTCTGTAATCAGTTATATCAGAACCACAGAGTCAGAGAACAGTTGTTGTTGGCAGAGATCTCTGTAGATCATCTGGTGCAATCTCCTCTACCCAACCATGCTTACAACCCCATTGCCCAAGGACATGTCTGGGCGACTATTGAGCATCTCCAAGGAGGGACACTCAACCACCTCAGAGATCAGCCCGTGCCAGCACTCAGCCAACAGCAGTGCTCCGGACAACTGCAGAGCACAAACTGTTGTTCCCCTGCTCAGATCATGATATTTTTGTCTAGCATGAGCTCATACTTATGCAGTCCTATCTTATTTTATGGATTGAGGCTCCAAAGTGGTAAACTGTTCAGCCTGCTTCCTTGTCCCAAGCCTGGAAGTGCATCTGGTGCTCTGCCTTTCTAGGAATGCTTTGTGCTTCTGATAGCAATAGACCTGGTGGGATTTGAAGTATGGTGGGCTTAACAGCAGGGCAAGAACTCAGCAGGCAGAGAGTGGAGGAGTGCCTGTCCCACCAGCCCAGTCCTTCCTCCTCTGAGGACCTCAGAGCTGCAGTGCAGGGATGCTCCTGGAGCTGTGGGTGAGTGCAGTACCTGGCTCAGCAGTAGAGGCGAAATGGTGTTGGTGGTGTAAACCTCAGACATGTCCTTCAGTGTCTCATTGTCAAGCGTGATTTCCCTTACAATGCCAGCGTTGTTGATGAGGAGGTTCAGCCCCAAGCCCTTGAGGTGCTCCCCGACGCTGGCTGCGGCCGCCTTGATGCTGGCGGGATCGGTGACTTCTGCAGAGGCGAGGTGGGGAGGTGTGTGCCCGCTCCCCCCGGTGTGTGCCAGCAGGCACAGTGCTGGGACAGAGCCCTCAGCCCAGGGATGTTGGGGGATGCAGTGCTGGTACAGCGGGGAGCCCGGACAAGGGACATGTCACCTACCGAGCGGGACAATGACCAGGCTGCGGTGCTTGGAGGCCAATTTCTGCAGCTCCTGTAAGAGACAGCTGATGTGAGCCGTACATGGTGCTCTGATCTGCACAGCAGCCCCAGCCCTTTGCCTCCAGCCCTGGGGCACACGGTGCCAGGCAAGTTCTGCAGCTCCATGCCTGACCCCAAATAACCTGGGCTCACTGAACACAGCTTGCACCTAAGCTGCTCCACCATAGTTCTCTTGTGCTCAGAGCTTGGAGCTGCAGCTCCCTGGCGGAGACCTTCACACGTCCCCTCTCCTGCTCCAGCTCTGCTGTCCCCCCACAGCTCCGTCCCGTCCCAGCCTCACCTGTGCTCGCTGTCCCTTGGGGTCCCGACAAGCTGCAAAGACCACTTCAGGTGGGTTTGGCAATGCCAGCAGGTGCTGGACAAACCCCAGCCCGATTCCCCGGTTGGCCCCGGTCACCAGAACGGAGCGGACACTCAGCACTCCCATATTGCTCCTCCTGCCTCTGCTCCAGCTCACGTTGTTTGGTAGCACCCAGAGGCTTCTTATAGCATGCTGATCTATCACCACACCCACATGGGGCTTGTGCAAACCTGTGGTTCTCTGTATTATATTTCCAGCTCTTTGTACTGGTGGGGACAAAGCTCCTGGCTGGGAGCCGGTCTTACAAATCACAAAAATGACATTGTTTTTTTAAGGCAAACACGGCTGGCATTTTGTTTGGAAGTTGAGTGCGTATCTGATCTCATAGCACCCAGTCAAGGCCTTTTTGCTGCGTCACACTGTATATGGAGGAAGAGAGGCAGCCGTAAGGGACGTACAGATACACAAACCAGAGACTCATTTGTGAGAAGCCAACCTGCTTAATTACACTGATGTGTGAAGGCATGTGAAAGAGTGAGAGAAGTCAGTTCATCCAGTGTGCTTCATGGCACCTTGATAATTGTAATGTAATGCTGAATGAGGAGCCAGGAACCCAACTGTGCCGTGGCACAGGATGGAGAGAGCAACCACAGAGACCATGAGATGAGCCGTGCCCGCCTGTGGCACTGCTTGGTGGGCTGAGAGAAAGCAGAGGTGTCATTTTCAGCAGACTCTGTAGCAGGGTCTGTAGTGCAAGGGCCCTCCTGGTTCTCAGAGATGCGACACAGAAACGGCAGAGCACTGAAGGAGCGTGTACGTGTGTTAGAAAGACACAGAGAGCAGAGGAGGCAGGAGAGCAGCATGACTGGGCAAGAAACGGCTGATCAGACTGAGAGCAAAGAAGGACATGTGGGCATTGGGAACTGATGTCATTTGAGGGGTCACCTGGCAGTGACTGTGCCTGGGAGCTGTGCGTGCTGACATACACAGGTTAAGAGCGGGACCTCCAGGGAAGGGGCTGCCCTCCACAGGCTCGCAGTGTGCAACAGTGTGCTGTGCTCACAGAGGAAGATAAAAGCATTGTTGTTCTCAGTTATGAGTTTATTGAGGGGGAAGCAGAGGTCAGACAGCAGCAGAGGGGCCACTGCCACGATCCAGGCACGGGGTTGGGCCAGCACCTCACCAGGCCACTGCGTTCCCTTCCCAGTCCAGGAAGGTCCCGGTGTCCTTCTCGGAGAGGGACGAGAGCACCTTCAGCATCCCTCCTACGCTCGCATCCACGGTCAGCGGGGCCTGCAGGGCAGAGGGAGAAACACAGGCGTGTGTGCCCAAGGGCTGCCCAGGCAGTGCCCTGCAGCCTGGCTGCAGGAAGGCAGCAGCTCCCCCGAGGGGGAAGCAGAGCCCTGGGAAGAGGGTGAGAGCTGGGAAGCCAGGCGGTGGGGCTGCCAGGAGCCAGGGCTGGTGCTGCACAGGGGTCCCAGGGCAGGGAGAGCTGCCCATGGAGCTGAGGGAGCAGCCCCCCTCCCCAGTGAGGGGGTCTCGGTGCAGGGCTCAGGGAGACAGCAGCCTGCAGTGGGAAACAGCACAGGGTGTGGATGCAACCAATATGGGGAAGCTCCTACCGTGTATCCATCTAAATTCCCCATGTCTGTTTTGACCCAGCCAGGATGAAAACCAACGCAGAGGATGCCGTGTTCCCGGTACCCCATGGACTGGCACCTGGTGAGCATGTTCAGAGCAGCCTGTGGGAGACAGCACACGGATCAGGTGGGGAACATGGGAATGTTCTTTGAGAGAGGTACAGTGACTGTGAGGAGCTCAGCCACAGCAGAGAGGTTCAGAGTCAGTCAGAGATGTCAGTTGAGGGCTCATGAAATCATTTGCAGAGGGGAGAATGTTGGCTCATGCTCAACACGGCACATACCTTGCTGCATCGATAACAGACAGTTTGTATGACTTCCCATACATACATTTCTTTGATTGAACCCCCAATGCTGGAAATGTTGACGATGGCTGCCTTGCTGCAGCTCAGCCCCGAGCCCGGGCTCTCCTGGGCTGCCTTCTTCAGCATGGGCAGGAGTGCCTGTGGGGAGGGGAAGGAGGAGCATGCAGAGATGAGGATCACTGGAATTGCATGTTTCCTTTGGTAGTGTCAGAACCACAGAGTCAGAGAACAGTTGTTGTTGGCAGAGATCTCTGTAGACCATCTGGTGCAATCTCCTCTACCCAACCATGCTTACAACCCTGTTGCCCAAGGACATGTCCAGGTGACTATCGAGCATCTCCAAGGAGGGACACTCAACCACCTCAGAGATCAGCCCATGCCAGCACTCAGCCAACAGCAGTGCTCAAACTGAAGACCGAGCACGAAATCTTGTTCCCCTGGCTCAGATCATGATACTTTGTACTCTGGCATGGGCTTGCTTTACTGAAGTCCTATCTTATTTTATGGATTGAGGCTTCAAAGTGGCAAACTGTTCAGCCTGCTTCCTTGTCCCAAGCCTGGAAGCGCATCTTGTGCTCTGCCTTTCTAGGAATGCTTTGTGCTTCTGATAGCAATAGACCTGGTGGGACTTGAATAATGGTGGGCCTAACAGCAGGGCAAGAACTCAGAAGGAAGAGAGAACCCATCAGTGAGCCCACTGACATCATCTCCTTCCCTCCTCCATTAAAATCATCAAGGCCACAGGACAGGGATGCTCCTGGAGCTGTGGGTGAGTGCATTACCTGGCTCAGCAGTAGAGGCGCAATGGTGTTGTTCATGTACACCTCGGACATGTCCTTCAGTGTCTCAGTGTCAAGTGTGTTTTTTCTTAAAATGCCAGCGTTGTTGATGAGGAGGTTCAGCCCCGAGCCCTTGAGGTGCTCCCCGACGCTGGCTGCGGCCGCCTTGATGCTGGCGGGATCGGTGACTTCTGCAGAGGCGAGGTGGGGAGGTGTGTGCCCGCTCCCCCCGGTGTGTGCCAGCAGGCACAGTGCTGGGACAGAGCCCTCAGCCCAGGGATGTTGGGGGATGCAGTGCTGGTACAGCGGGGAGCCCGGACAAGGGACATGTCACCTACCGAGCGGGACAATGACCAGGCTGCGGTGCTTGGAGGCCAATTTCTGCAGCTCCTGTAAGAGACAGCTGATGTGAGCTGTACATGGTGCTCTGATCTGCACAGCAGCCCCAGCCCTTTGCCTCCAGCCCTGGGGCACACGGTGCCAGGCAATGGCAGCTGTTCCCTTCCAGTCCCTTTAGTCCTTCAGTACCTCATATGCAGCTTCTTTCAATGCTCTCCCACCATAGTTCTCTTGTGCTCAGAGCTTGGAGCTGCAGCTCCCTGGCGGAGACCTTCACACGTCCCCTCTCCTGCTCCAGCCATGCTGTCCCCCCACAGCTCCGTCCCATCCCAGCCTCACCTGTGCTCGCTGTCCCTTGGGGTCCCGACAAGCTGCAAAGACCACTTCAGGTTTGTTTGGCAATGCCAGCAGGTGCTGGACAAACCCCAGCCCGATTCCCCGGTTGGCCCCGGTCACCAGAGCAGAGCGGACACTCAGCAATCCCATATTGCTCCTCCTGCCTCTGCTCCAGCTCACATTGTTTGTTCAGATCCCCGATGCTTCTTATAGCATGCTGATCTATCACCACGCCCATACAGGGCTTGCCCAATCCGATGGTTCAGTGTATAATCTCTCCACCTCTTTGAATGGATGGGGCTCCTGGATGGGAACCAGCTTTACAAAGGGCAAAAATGACAGCGCTTTTGAAGGCAAACACTGCTGCTAAGATGTGTGGAAGTTGAGTGCATATCTGGTCAAATAGCAGCTGGTCAAATTGCAGCTGGTCAAGGCCCTTTTCCTGTGCCACACACGACATGGAGGAAGAGAGGCAGCCATAAGGAATGTACAGATTACACAAACCAGGCCTTAAATTGAGCTGGGACTCATTTGTGAGAACCCAACCTGCTTAATTACACTGATGTGTGAAGGCATTTGAGAGAGTGAGAGGAGTCAGTTCATCCAGTGTGCTTCATGGCACCTTGATAATTGTAATGTAATGCTGCATGGGGAGCCAGGAACCCAACTGTGCCGTGGCACAGGATGGAGAGAGCAACCACAGAGACCATGAGATGAGCCGTGCCCGCCTGTGGCACTGCTTGGTGGGCTGAGAGAAAGCAGAGGTGCTATTTTCAGCAGACTCTGTAGCAGGGTCTGTAGTGCAAGGGCCCTCCTGGTTCTCAAGAGGAATCTGGAAAGATGAAGGAGAATGGGTTGGATAAGAGACTCACTGCATGGATGGTGTCATGCTCTAGGCTTTGGATTCTTTGATCTTGGACAGCAGTAGGAGGGACCAGGTTCGTGGGCAGCAGATGGTACATGAGTGATCTGGTGGAGCAGCAGTGTTCTGGGAAGCAAATTTGCTGGATTAATTGCAATAGCTTTAAGATGGATTTGATGGGGAAAGAATTGTACGCGACAGAGAATGTACAGCAAATGCTGTCATTTTAGGAGAAGGGGGGAAAATCCTCTGATTTGTCACAAAGGATCTCATGATGACTTCTCCTAGGATATAACATTGCCAATAGCTCAGCTGAAGTACCTCTACACCTCTAAAGCACACAGCCTTGGTTAAAAACAGGAGGAGATGGAAGGCATGATGCAATTAGAAAAGTAAAACCCAACTGTGGTCACAGAGACGTGGTGGGATGATTCACATGGCCAGAGCTCCACGACTGAGGGCTGCCAGTTTTTCAGGAGAGATGGGCAGGGAATGAGGGGTGGGGAACTGCCCTATGTGTTAGGGGGTGGATAGAGTGCAAAGAGCTGCCTCTGAGATACAGCCAGCTCCAGGTTGAGATCTTGTGGGTGAGAATTAGGGATTGGATGATAAAGCTCATCTGGTAGTCAGGGTCTATGACAGATTGCCTGATCAGGGTGGAGGATTTCTGGTGGAGGATTTCTTGCACCCAGAAGTCTGCTGGGAAAGCAGCATGGCAGGCTGCCAGCAATCCCAAAGCCTCCTGGAGTGTGTTGAGGACACCTTCCTGGTCCGGGTATTAGACAAACCTATGAGAGGAGAAGCATTTCTGGACATGGTTCTCAGCAGCAAAGAGGAGCTCCTTAAAGAGGTTAAGATGGGAGGCACTCTGGGCTGTAGTGACCATGCTCCATGTTAGACTCAGTAATCTGGAAGAGGATGGGCTGGGCAGCAAGCAAAGTCTGGACCCGGAACATCAGGAAGGCAAACTTGATTGTATTTAAAGAACTGCTGGGTGAGATCCCCTGGGAAGCTGTCCTTATAGGCAAAGGAGTAGAGAAGAGCTGGCAAGAAGTCAGGATTGGTTTTCTGAGAGCACAAGAGCTCTCTGTCCCCCAGTACAGGAAAACAAGCAGAGGAGGCAGGAAACAAACACAAGTGAGCAAGGACCTGTTCGTCAGAGTGAGGGAAAAGAAGGATGAGTGCTGATGGTGGAATTGGGGATATGTCACCTGAGGAGAATACAGGGATGCTGCCTGGACATGCAGTGGTGAGCACTCTGAATGTCAATGAGAGCTGTGGCCATGCTTTCTTCAGGGCAAAGCCCCATTACCCATCTCCACTGCCTTTCTGCCTGGAAAATGTTCCCTCATGCACCCAGCAGAGTGCAGGGCTTTCTGGAGGTGCCGGGCAGCCTGTTACAGGACATCTTTGATGCCTTCCTTGACTGGGAAGGGAACGGTGTGTGCTGGTGAAGCCAGCTCAGCCCCCCCATGCCACCCCTGCCCACACATGGACACGAGCAGCAGTGTCTTCCCATTCTCTGTATCATATGTGGCTGTTCAGCGGCCTGTACCCCAACTCTGTGCCCCCAACCACCTGGGCCCCCGTGGGAAACCCTTCCTGGACAGATCCTGCACACTCAACTCATCCAGTGCTGTTCCCGGCCCCGGGCAGCCCACCTCTTGGGAGATGGGTGGAGGTCCCAATCCCTTCTTCTCCCAGAGGGGACATTTCCTACAGGGACAGCTGTCACTTGAGGGGTCACCTGGCAGAGACAGTGGTTGGGAGCAGTGGGTGCTGACAGGCAAGGAAAAGGACTGTGCAATAGAGTGTGCTGTGCAAAAAGACGAAGACAAAAGTGTTGCTGTTCACAGATATGTGTTTATTGAGGGGGAAGCAGAGGTCAGGCAGCAGCAGAGGGGACACTGCCACGATCCAGGCACGGGGTTGGGCCAGCACCTCACCAGGCCACTACGTTCCCTTCCCAGTCCAGGAAGGTCCCGGTGTCCTTCTCAGAGAGGGATGAGAGCACCTTCATCATCCCTCCAACACTCGCATCCACGGTCAGCGGGGGCTGCAGGGCAGAGGGAGAAACACAGGCGTGTGTGCCCAAGGGCTGCCCAGGCAGTGCCCTGCAGCCTGGCTGCAGGAAGGCAGCAGCTCCCCCGAGGGGGAAGCAGAGCCCTGGGAAGAGGGTGAGAGCTGGGAAGCCAGGCGGTGGGGCTGCCAGGAGCCAGGGCTGGTGCTGCACAGGGGTCCCAGGGCAGGGAGAGCTGCCCATGGAGCTGAGGGAGCAGCCCCCCTCCCCTGTGAGGGGGTCTCAGTGCAGGGCTCAGGGAGACAGCAGCCTGCAGTGGGAAACAGCACAGGGTTTGGGTGGAACAAACGTGGGGAAGATCCTACCGTGGCTCCTGCTGCATTCCCCAGGTCTGTTTGCACCCAGCCGGGATGGAAACCAATGCAGAGGATGCCGTGTTCCCGGTACCCCATGGACTGGCACCTGGTGAGCATGTTCTGAGCAGCCTGTGGGAGACAGCACACGGATCAGGTAGGGAACATGGGAATGTCCTGTGAAAAGGAAAAAGTGATGGACATGGGCTGAGCCACAGCAGAGAGAGGTTCAGAGTCAGTCAGAGATGTCAGTTGAGGGCTCATGAAGTCATTTGCAGAGGGGGAAATGTTGGCTCGTGCTCAACACGACACATACCTTGCTGCAGCGGTAAGAGACAGCTTGTATGGCTTCCCATAAATAGACTTCTTTGATTGAACCCCCAATGCTGGAAATGTTGACGATGGCTGCCTTGCTGCAGCTCAGCCCTGAGCCCGGGCTCTCCTGGGCTGCCTTCTTCAGAAAGGGCAGGAGTGCCTGTGGGGAGGGGAAGGAGGAGCATGCAGAGATGAGGATCACTGGAATTGCATGTTTCCCTCTGTAATCAGTTATATCAGAACCACAGAGTCAGAGAACAGTTGTTGTTGGCAGTGATCTCTGTAGATCATCTGGTGCAATCTCCTCTACCCAACCATGCTTACAACCCTGTTGCCCAAGGACATGTCTGGGCGACTATTGAGCATCTCCAAGGAGGGACACTCAACCACCTCAGAGATTAGCCCGTGCCAGCACTCAGCCAACAGCAGTGGTCAGGGCAAATGCAGAGCACAAACTTTTGTTCCCCCGCTCAGATCATGATACTTTGGCCTCTGGCATGGGCTCATACTTCTGCAGTCCTATCTTATCTTATGCCCTCAGATTCCAAAGTGGCAAACTGTTCAGCCTGCTTCCTTGTCCCAAGCCTGGAAGTGCATCTGGTGCTCTGCCTTTCTAGGAATGCTTTGTGCTTCTGACTGCAATAGACCTGGTAGGATTTGAAGTATGGTGGGCCCAACAGCAGGGCAAGAACTCAGCAGGCAGAGAACGGAGGAGTGCCTGTCCCACCAGCCCAATCCTTCCTCCTCTGAGGACCTCAGAGCTGCAGGGCAGGGATGCTCCTGGAGCTGTGGGTGAGTGCATTACCTGGCTCAGCAGTAGAGGCCCAATGGTGTTGGTGGTGTACACCTCGGACATGTCCTTCAGTGTCTCAGTGTCAAGCTTGTTTTCCCTTACAATGCCAGCGTTGTTGATGAGGAGGTTCAGCCCCGAGCCCTTGAGGTGCTCCCCGACGCTGGCTGCGGCCGCCTTGATGCTGGCGGGATCGGTGACTTCTGCAGAGGCGAGGTGGGGAGGTGAGTGCCCGCTCCCCCCGGTGTGTGCCAGCAGGCACAGTGCTGGGACAGAGCCCTCAGCCCAGGGATGTTGGGGGATGCAGTGCTGGTACAGCGGGGAGCCCACATGAGGGACCTTCACCCTTGTGGTGCGGCTGTGTCACCTACCGAGCGGGACAATGACCAGGCTGCGGTGCTTGGAGGCCAATTTCTGCAGCTCCTGTAAGAGACAGCTGATGTGAGCCATACATGGTGCTCTGATCTGCACAGCAGCCCCAGCCCTTTGCCTCCAGCCCTGGGGCACACGGTGCCAGGCAAGTTCTGCAGCTCCATGCCTGACCCCAAATAACCTGGGCTCACTGAACACAGCTTGCACCTAAGCTGCTCCACCATAGTTCTCTTGTGCTTTGAGCTTGGAGCTGCAGCTCCCTGGCGGAGACCTTCACACGTCCCCTCTCCTGCTCCAGCTCTACTGTCCCCCCACAGCTCCGTCCCATCCCAGCCTCACCTGTGCTCGCTGTCCCTTGGGGTCCCGACAAGCTGCAAAGACCACTTCAGGTGGGTTTGGCAATGCCAGCAGGTGCTGGACAAACCCCAGCCCAATTCCCCGGTTGGCCCCGGTCACCAGAGCAGTGCGAACACTCAGCACTCCCATATTGCTTCTCCTGTCTCTGCTCCAGCTCACGTTTGTTCAGTGCCCTACTGATTCTTATAGCATGCTGATCTATCACCACACCCACACAGGGCTTGCACAATCCCTTGGCCGTGGTTACAGTTTCTCCAGCTTTTTGAACTGTCCCAGGACAGAGCTCCTGGCTGGGAGCCAGTCTTACAGAGGACAATTGTCTCTTTGCTTTTTAATTTCAAACCGGCTTCCTGGTGATGCCTGGCCCCCTGTATGCATAGGCAGCAGAATCCCTGGCCAGGACAGGCTGTGCTGGTTAAGGAGAGTGGAAGCTTAATGTGGGAAGGACACATGATGTCCTGTGGGTCTGGTGGACTTCAACAGAGCTGTTTCACAAACATCGTGAGCTAAATGGGCTTTGTGCATCCCACCCATACAGAAAGCAGTCTAGGGTGGTCTCATTCCCCTTTCTCTGCCTCCCTCAGTCATATTTTGCCTCAGATCGCCACGAGCTGATGTTTTCTGCTCTCCTTTCTTCCAAGCAAATGCCCCATCCCTGATGTTTCCCTTGGCAGCCCCTTGCTTTAGAGCACCGAGTGCCAAAGCCACAGGTCTGTGCTGCTGGGTAAATGGGCAGCGCTGAACTCACAGGCCGTGCAGACATGCTGGTTTCATCAATTGTGTTGTCTTTGCAGGAGTGTCAACCAGAGCTGCTTCCTCCCAGCCGTGCTGCCAGAACTGCTCCAAAGCCCTGCAGCAGACGGTGCTTAGAGGGCAAATTTGCAAGTGCCAGAAAACACTTGCACACTGCTATAATTTCGCTAGGCTAGCAAGACACAATTTCACAGCTTGTGCTGTTCTGAAACGCCATTCCCATGCACACATCTGTGGGAGAACCCAGTTTTGCACACCCACCCACCGTACCTCATCAGGACTCCAAGCCCAGAGCAGATGTCAGAAGTGCACACACACGCAGCTTCCTGCCTGGCACGGGAATGGGACACAGGGTTTGTCACCAGGCAGTGCCTAATGCTTCTGCTCCTGGACCCTGGGGCAAGCATTCCCTGCTGACTTATTTGTTATGTTCTGCTGCTGCCGTTCGTGAGACTTTGCGTGCAGGTACAATATCAGCGTGTTAAGCACTCACATTTCCATCAGTTATGAAGGTGCTGTGACCAAGATGGCACTTTTACCCTCTCCTTTCTGCAGTCTGTTGCTTTTATTTCATGTCAGTGCCCTTCTTGTGGCCCCACATGACTCTGCTCCAGCATGCTAGGATCTGTTCCTGCTTTGTTAGTCAACTAAGGCTCTCCTTTCAGCTTCTCAGAGCCAAATTCGTCTGCGCTCATCACCAGTTGGAACCTCTCTGTTTTCCAGCTGTCTCTCCCCATGAGATCTGTCTAAGGCTGACCTCTCACTGAGCATCGTTCATTTTCTCTGCCTCCCAAGCTGCAGGACTGCCTTTCTAGCCCCTGGTTGCTCTTCTCAATGGCCTTGTCTGCATTTTCACTGTCCTTTCATGGCCACAGAGCACCACTGGCTGCTATGTGCTGTTTGCAGAAGAGTGCAGAGCGCTTTCACATAACAGTCTTCCAAGGATTTCCTTTTCTGCATCACTGCCCACAGTATGCTAGAAAAGTCCAAGGTGCCTCTGAACCAGATAAAACCAAAACCAGACCTTTTCTCTCTCCTGTTTCTGCTGTGTCATGTTGGTTTTGAACCTGTCCATTGTTTCAGAGCTGTAATGTTATAATGTTGACTTTGCTTTGGGGCCTCATGCTGGATTATTGACCACTAAATTCTAAACAAGCATTCCCTTTCCAGGGGTCATAGTCCAGTCCTGCATGGACACACCTAGAAAACAGCAGTCAGCCTTGCCTGGGTGGCACTGGAGTCTTGCTACGAGCGCTGCTGTCCCCAAAGCTCAGCTGCAGAAGGGTGAGACATTCTTGCATGGCCTGGACTTTAGGATGAACAAAAGCAGTATATTTCAGAGTGGTGAAAGGCACATTGGTGTATCCATCCCACAGACCCTCTGGCAGCCATACTTCATGTGTAGATGCTTTCTGTCTTAGCGCACTGTAAGGAGTGGGGCACGGCTGCACCTTCCAAATTACGAGTGGCTGAAAGCTCAGCGTTCACACTTATCTAGATGTTTGTACAAAGGGCAATTACAAAGTCTCTGCAGAGATCTTGGGTAATATTCTTTTGTTTGTCAGGTTGAGGAACAGGGGCATGGCACAGTTATGTTTATTATGTATAATCTACCATGTAAGTTGCAGTAAAGGTGCTGCCCTTCATCGAGGCCATTGGCTTTGCAATGTCCAATTTCCATCCAACTCCAGCTCTCCTGTGCCTGGAGCCCAGATGGGGATGTTACTCATGTGCTTCTTGGCCTTTCTGCTTCAGTCTTTATTAGAAAGAGCAGTTGCTGTGAGGGTATCCAGACCCCTGAGTGTGAGACAGTGACAGGGAGTGAGACACAGTCCCTGTACCCCAGTGGGAAACTGGAAGTGACCTCCTACATGCTGTGGGCATTCCTAAGTCTGTGGGGCCTATGAGATACAGACAATAGAGCTGGTGCAAGTGCTTGCCAAGGTGGTCAGCAGTGCTGGAGAAGTGGGGAGGTGCCAGCTGTGTGCAGGTCAGTGCCTGTGACTGCAGAGCACGAGACGGGCAGGAAGGATGATCCAGGGAATTACAAGTTGTTGTCCTGACCTTGGAAGCAGGGAGCATTATGGCACAGGTCATCCTGAGTGCCATCCTATGGCACATAGGGGAGCATCAAGTGATGACAGAGCAGCCTGGCTGTCCAGGCTGAAAGGTTCCTAATGGATGGGGTGTGACTCAGCTGGGTGCCTGTCACCAGTGGTGTTCCCCATGGCTCAGTGTCGGGGGCAGTTCTGTTTCACATTTCTGCCAGTGGTCTGGCTGAGGGGATGGGGTGGTCCCTCAGGAATCTGAAAGACAACACCAAGTTAGGTGTCAGTGTCAAACTGCTTGAGGGCAGGAGGGCTCTGCTGAGGGATCTGGATAGGCTGGATCAATGGGCCAAGCCCAACTGCATGACATTACACAAGGATGAGCACCATGTCTTGCATTTGGGTCACAACAGCCCCATGCAGAGGGACATGCTTGAGGAAGAGCATCTGGAAAGGACGTGGTAGATAAGAGCCTGCACGTGATGACTGACAGCTGAACATGAGGCAGAAGTGTGTCCAGGTGGGGAAGAAGGCCAACAGCATCCTGGCCTACGTTGGAAGCAGTATGGGCAACAGGACTAGGGAAGTGACTGTCCTCTTGTACGTGGCACTGGTGAGACTGCATCTCAAATACTGGGCTCAGTTTTGGGCCCCTCAGTGCCCATTGCTCCATTGGGCTGTGCCACAGGGTGCTGGAAGCCCCCATGTTCCCATGCTTGGCATCAAGGTGACTGGGCAGGGGACAACTTGTCAATGCTTGCCCACAAGGGTTTGACCACAGGACCTTCCATCTGCCCTCAGACACCCATCCCTTCCCTGGTACTGCAAGTGTGAGCACTGAGACAGCCAGCACAGGTGTCATGGTTTTATGATTTGTTTGTTATTGGTATTCCACATCATAACATCATGTAGTGGCACTGTGAGTTCAAGAGTTAGTGCTCCAGCTCCACGGATCACTGGTGGTTCCAGGTACACCTATCTCAAAAAAGAAGAGCTCCGTATCCCAGAAGACTCTGCATTGCTTTGTGTTTTTCTGTTTTCCACTCGGAGGGAAAGATAAAACTGTTGGCCAGTCATGAGATCTGGCTCTTTTCCCCTTTTGGATCATCCCTCTTCAGCCATCTCACCTACAGCGTTAGCATAAGGCCTTTGGTTTTCAGACACTCTCATTTTATTTATAAGCTTCAATCCCAATTCTATTGTATTATGTTGTGTTATTTTGCATTCCAGTATCTTGTTTTGTAATTTAGCTTTCCTCCTCAAATTGTTGCTGCCATTTTACTTTTAGGCTCATCACCCTTTTCCCCTTCCTCCTTCCCCTTTCCCAGAGTGTGTGTCCATGGGTCCACTGACCCATTTACCACGGAACAGGGCTGAACAGGCCCATAAACTATTGACAGCAGGCTAGGGTCCAGTTTTCTGCAGAGCAAAGCCCCATTTCCCACCTCTATAGCCTTCCTTAGTGGAAAATATTCCCCTGATTCCCCACATGGACCCAGCAGCCTCTGCTCACTGATGGACACAGGCAGCATCTTCTTCCCGTACCCCATCCTAAGCGTGGTGGTGCAGTCCTTGGCACCCAGCCCCTGCCTTACCCCATGCCCCCAACCACCTGGTGCCCTACGGGGAACCTTTCCTGGACAGATCCTGCACCCCAGCCACACTCGTGCTTCTTCCAGGCCTGGGCAAGCCATCTCTAAGGAGAAGGGCAGTGACACAAAGCCCTTCCCTCCAGGTGAGGACATGCTGTGGCATTCAGACTCAGCTGCAGAAGGGTGAGACATTTTTGCATGGCCTGGACTTTAGGATGAACAAAAGCAGTATATTTCAGAGTGGTGAAAGGCACATTGGTGTATCCGTCCCACAGACCCTCTGGCAGCCATACTTCATGTATAGATGCTTTCTGTCTTAGTGCACTGTAAGGAGTGGGGCACGATTGCTCAGCATTCACACTCATCGAGATGTCTGCACAAAGGGCAATTACAAAGTCTCTACAGATATCATGGGAAATATTTTGATTTTTAGGTTGAGGAACAGGGGCATGGCATGATTATCTTCAATATGTTTAATCTACCATGCAAGTAATAGCAAAGGTGCTGCCCTTCATCAAGGCCATTGGCTTTACAATGTCCTATCTCTATGCAACTCCAGCTCTCCTATCCTGGAGCCCAGATGGGGATGTGACTTATGTGCTTCGTGTCCTTTCTGCTTCAGTCTCTTTATAAAGAGCAAGTAGATAAGAACCTGGATGCACTGACTGATAGCTGGCTGAACATGAGGCAGAAGTGTGTCCAGGTGGGAAAGAAGGCCAACAGCATCCTGACCTATGTTGGAAGTAGTATGGGCAACAGGACTAGGGAAGTGACTGTCCTCTTGTACGTGGCACTGGTGAGACTGAAATACTGGGTTCAGTTTTGGGCCCCTCAGTGCCAGAAGGATCTTGAGTTGCTCAAGTGAATGCAGAGAGGGGCAATGGAGCAGGTAAAGGGACTGGTAAAGAGGGATTATGAGGAGACACTGAGGGGATGGAGCTTGTTTAGTTTGGAGGGGAGGCCTCATTGCTCTCTACATCTCCCTGAAAGGAGACTACAGGGAGGAGGAGTTGTCCTCTTCTCGCAGGTATCAAGTGATAGGACATGAGAGGGAACAGCCTCAAGTTGTGTTACAAGAGGTTCATGTTGGATGTTAGGAAGAAATTCTTCACATTGTCAAACACTGGAACAGGCTGATCAGGAAGGTGGTGAATTCGCCATCACTGAGATATTAAAGAGATGTGTGGATGTGGCTCTTGGGGACACAGTCTAGTGATGGGATTCAGTAAACCAGGTTAGACTTGTGATTCCAGGATTCCATATCCTGAGTCAAAACTGCAACCTGCTTGGACCCATCACCTCTCCGTGGCCACCCTGGGCCACAGTGGTAATAATGGTACTGGTCCACTTCAGCAGACACAGGTGATGGTGGAGCACAGTGTGCAGGATGTCCTTGTGATTCTGAGCAGCCTCCTGTAGGAGAGCTCTACAAGAGATCTCTGGCACGTCCACCCTCAACTGGGAAGATAACTGCTTGCACTGGTAACACCAGCTCAGCCCCCACATCACCACTACCCACCCACAAACATAGGCAGCATTTCCCAGTACCAAGCCCACCATGGAGCACCTGGCATCCGAACTCTGCCTGAACTGCCTAATCTCTGCTTTGTGCCCCGAAACAACTGTGCCCACATGAGCATCCCTTGCTGGACAGATACTGACCCCTCCAGCCCCAGGCAGCCCTGCTCCTTGGGCCAGCTCTGACCCAGTTCCATTCATTTCCTGTAGGGACAGCGGTCACTTGAGGGGTCACCTGGCAGTGACTGTGCCTGGGAGCAGTGGGTGCTGACACACATGGATGAACAGTGGGACCCCCAGGGAAGGGGCTGCCCTCCACAAGCTCACAGTGTGCAACAGTGTGCTGTGCTCAAAGACGAAGACAAAAGCATTGTTGTTCTCAGTTATGGGTTTATTGAGGGGGAAGCAGAGGTCAGGAAGCAGCAGAGGGGCCACTGCCATGATCCAGGCACGGGGTTGGGCCAGCACCTCACCAGGCCACTGCGTTCCCTTCCCAGTCCAGGAAGGTCCCGGTGTCCTTCTCGGAGAGGGACGAGAGCACCTTCAGCATCCCTGCTACGCTCGCATCCACGGTCACTGGGGGCTGCAGGGCAGAGGGAGAAACACAGGCGTGTGTGCCCAAGGGCTGCCCAGGCAGTGCCCTGCAGCCTGGCTGCAGGAAGGCAGCAGCTCCCCCGAGGGGGAAGCAGAGCCCTGGGAAGAGGGTGAGAGCTGGGAAGCCAGGCGGTGGGGCTGCCAGGAGCCAGGGCTGGTGCTGCACAGGGGTCCCAGGGCAGGGAGAGCTGCCCATGGAGCTGAGGGAGCAGCCCCCCTCCCCTGTGAGGGGGTCTCAGTGCAGGGCTCAGGGAGACAACAGCCTGCAATGGGAAACAGCACAGGGTGTGGATGCACCCAACATGGGGAAGGTCATACCTTGTCTCCAACTGAGTTTCCCATCTCTGTTTGCACCCAGCCGGGATGGAGAGCGACGCAGAGGATGCCGTGTTCCCGGTACCCCATGGACTGGCACCTGGTGAGCATGTTCAGAGCAGCCTGTGGGAGACAGCACACGGATCAGGTGGGGAACACGGGAATGTCCTGTGTGAGAGGTGCAGAGACTGTCAGGAGCTCAGCCACAGCAGAGAGAGAGTGATTCAGAAAATGTAAGAGCTGACACTTGAGGGCTCATGAAATCATTTGCAGAGCAAAGAAGGTTGGGCTTACATACAACACAGCACAAACCTTGCTGCAGCGGTAAGACACAAACTGTTCAGATTCCCATAAAAACACTTCTTTGATCGAACCAGCACTGCTGGAAATGTTGACGATGGCTGCCTTGCTGCAGCTCAGCCCCGAGCCCGGGCTTCCCTGGGCTGCCTTCTTCAGCAGTGGCAGGAATGCCTGTGGGGAGGGGAAGGAGGAGCACACAGAGATGAGGATCACTGAAGGGCACGTTTTTACTGTAGCAGGTCACGTGTGAACCAGAGAAGCAGATGACAGTTGTGGCCGACACAGATCTCTGCAGATCATCTGATGCAACCTCCCCCACTCCAGCAGAGTCACCGAGACCCCACTGCCAGCATCATGTCCAGGTGAGTTTGAGGATTTCCAAGGAGAGACACTGGACAACTGCTGCAGTCAGTCCCTGCCAGCACTCAGACACCCATCAGTGAGCCCTGTGCCACCATCTCCTTCCCTCCTCCATCAAAATCATCAAGGCCACTGGACAGGGATGCTCCTGGAGATGTGGGTGAGTGCATTACCTGGCTCAGCAGCAGAGGCGAAATGGTGTTGGTGGTGTACACCTCGGACATGTCCTTCAGTGTCTCGGTGTCGAGCGTGTTCACCTTCAGAAGTGCAGCGTTGTTGATGAGGAGGTTCAGCCCCGAGCCCTTGAGGTGCTCCCCGACGCTGGCTGCGGCCGCCTTGATGCTGGCGGGATCGGTGACTTCTGCAGAGGCGAGGTGGGGAGGTGAGTGCCCGCTCCCCCCGGTGTGTGCCAGCAGGCACAGTGCTGGGACAGAGCCCTCAGCCCAGGGATGTTGGGGGATGCAGTGCTGGTACAGCGGGGAGCCCGGACAAGGGACGTGTCACCTACCGAGCGGGACAATGACCAGGCTGCGGTGCTTGGAGGCCAATTTCTGCAGCTCCTGTAAGAGACAGCTGATGTGAGCCGTACATGGTGCTCTGATCTGCACAGCAGCCCCAGCCCTTTGCCTCCAGCCCTGGGGCACACGGTGCCAGGCAATGGCAGGAGCAGTAGCAGCAGCTCCCTGCCCAAGCCCAAGGATCCGTGGATGCCCGATGCATCCCCCCACAGCTCCGTCCCATCCCAGCCTCACCTGTGCTCGCTGTCCCTTGGGGTCCCGACAAGCTGCAAAGACCACTTCAGGTGGGTTTGGCAATGCCAGCAGGTGCTGGACAAACCCCAGCCCGATTCCCCGGTTGGCCCCGGTCACCAGAACGGAGCGGACACGCAGCTCTCCCATATTGCTCCTCCTGTCTCTGCTCCAGCTCACACTGTTTGTTCAGATCCCCAGTGCTTCTTATAGCATGCTGCTCTATCACCACACCCACACAGGTCTTGCACAAACCCTTGGCTCTGTTTGCAGTCTCTCAAATTCTCTGAATTGTCTGGGACACAGCTCCCAACTGAGTGCTAACATTGCCAAGGGCTAAAATCAATTCAATTTTTTTTTAAGGCAAATTTTTCTTTAAGCTGTACTGAAGTTGGGTATGTGTTCCTTCAGGGGTCAAAGCCTTTTTCCAGTGCCACATAATTAAGAAGAGAGTAAAGTAGTCAAAAAGAATGTGCAGGGACAAAACTAGACCTAAAAAGGAGAAGGGGTATGTTCCTGTTAACCCAGCCTGGTCAGTTATGAGTGAGGATATGCCAGAGTGTGAGGTCACAGGGCAGCTTTGTATGTGGAAATAGAGGCCAAATAGGGAAGCCAGAAACCCAGATGTGCCAAGACACAGAGCTGAGAAAGCAGCCATGGAGATAGTGACATGAGACATTCCTCTGCAGCACTGCTTAACGTTCCAGTGAGAAACCAGATGTGGCATTTCAGCAGACACTTTAGAAGGGTTTGTTGTGATAGGTCAAGGGGAAATGGTTTCAAACAAAAAAACAGAGGAGATTTAGGCAGGGCAGTGAGGCAGTGGCACAGATTGCACAGAGAGGCGATGGCAGCCCAGTGCCTGTAGAAAGACAAGGTTGGGCTGGATGGCACTTGGAGCACTGGGGAGCTGTGGTGTCCTAGTTCACTGGAGAGTTGGACAGGATGACATTTAAGAGTCCCTTCCAGTTCAAATTCTTCTAGGGCTCTATTCTATTTTCAGTTCACTCTGTCCTCTCTTCTTGTTTCTCTGAATAAATCTTTATTTACTCTCTCTGCATATTTATACACTCTCTTATGCGTCTATAACAGTTGCAACATTGTGGTCTCGCAGCTGCAACAGAGCCTGCTGTGGTCACATACAGAGTAGGGAAATTTGCTTTATTCAGAAATGGGTTTATTGAGGGGGAAGCAGAGGTCAGACAGCAGCAGAGGGGCCACTGCCACGATCCAGGCACGGGGTTGGGCCAGCACCTCACCAGGCCACTGCGTTCCCTTCCCAGTCCAGGAAGGTCCCGGTGTCCTTCTCGGAGAGGGATGAGAGCACCTTCAGCATCCCTCCTACGCTCGCATCCACGGTCAGCGGGGGCTGCAGGGCAGAGGGAGAAACACAGGCGTGTGTGCCCAAGGGCTGCCCAGGCAGTGCCCTGCAGCCTGGCTGCAGGAAGGCAGCAGCTCCCCCGAGGGGGAAGCAGAGCCCTGGGAAGAGGGTGAGAGCTGGGAAGCCAGGCGGTGGGGCTGCCAGGAGCCAGGGCTGGTGCTGCACAGGGGTCCCAGGGCAGGGAGAGCTGCCCATGGAGCTGAGGGAGCAGCCCCCCTCCCCTGTGAGGAGGTCTCAGTGCAGGGCTCAGGGAGACAGCAGCCTGCAGTGGGAAACAGCACAGGGTGTGGGTGGAACAAATGTGGGGATGCTCCTACCGTGAATCTGTCTAAATTCCCTATGTCTGTTTGCACCCAGCCGGGATGGAGAGCGACGCAGAGGATGCCGTGTTCCCGGTACCCCATGGACTGGCACCTGGTGAGCATGTTCAGAGCAGCCTGTGGGAGACAGCACACGGATCAGGTGGGGACGAGAAGGTGCTGCATGGGGACACGTGCAGATCCCATGGCTGGGGTAAGGGAGAGGAAGGATATTTTCCGTCAGCAGAGCGTGGCTGTACCTTGCTGCAGCGGTATAAGTTCATAAGTTCATAAGTTCATAAGTTCATAAGGTTGGAAAGGACCTATAAGATCATCTAGTCCAACCATCCTCCTATCACTATCTCTACCCAACTACTAAATTAAGTCCTTAAGCACCTCATCTAAACGCTTCTTGAACAGCGCTAGGGATGGTGCCTCAACCACCTCCCTAGGCAGGCCATTCCAGTGCCTGACCACTCTTTCAGAAAAGAAATGCTTCCTGAGGTCTAATCTAAATCTTCCCTGGCGCAACTTGTGGCCATTCCCTCTCGTCCTGTCATTACTTATCAGGGAGAAGAGGCCTACCCCCTCCTCACCACAACCCCCCTTCAGGAAGTGGTAGAGTGCTATAAGGTCTCCTCTGAGCCTCCTCTTCTCCAGACTAAACAATCCCAGCTCCCTCAGCCGCTCCTCATAAGACTTGTGCTCCAGACCCCTCACCAGTTTTGTTGCCCTTCTCTGAACACGCTCCAGGGCCTCAATGTCCTTCTTGTAGTGAGGGGCCCAAAACTGAACACAGTACTCGAGGTGCGGCCGCACCAGAGCTGAGTACAGGGGGATGATCACCTCCCTGCTCCTGCTGGCTACACTATTTCTAATACAGGCCAGGATGCTGTTGGCCTTCTTAGCCACCTGTGCACACTGCCGGCTCATGTTGAGCCGAGCATCAACCAACACCCCCAGGTCCTTTTCCTCTCTACATTCTTCAAGCCATTCTGCCCCAAGCCTATAGCATTGCATGGGGTTATTGTGGCCAAAGTGCAGGACCCGGCACTTGGTCTTATTGAACCTCATCCCATTTTGCTCAGCCCAGCTGTTCAGCCTATCCAAATCCCTCTGAAGGGCCTCCCTACCCTCAGGCAGTTTGACACATCCTCCCAGCTTTGTGTCATCTGCAAACTTACTGAGGGTACACTCAATTCCCTCATCTAGGTCATCAATAAAGATATTAAACAAGATGGGCCCCAAAACTGACCCTTGGGGGACACCACTCGTTACAGGACGCCAGCTGGACTTAACTCCATTAACCACTACCCTCTGGGCACGGCCCTCCAGCCAGTTCTCCACCCAGAGAAGAGTGAACCTGTCCACACCACGGGCTGCCAGTTTCCTGTTGTGGTTTTGTGGTTTTGATGCCGGTATTCCACATCAGAGCATCATGCAGCAGTGAAGGAGTTAATGCTGGGGGAGCAGCAGAGGGGAGGGGCGGAGCTCCGCACCGGATGCAGGCGGCGCTCGGTCTGGGCGCTTTGCTCTGGGCTGCCGTGGAGGTTCAGCACGTGTGCTTCCCCTGCGGGTCCTCCTTAGCGTAAGCTCATAGCTTTTGGTTTGGAAATTTTTCTCTCTCTTTCAATTGTTCAATTTTATTAGATTTAGTAAAGTTACCGTTCCTTCTCAGATCGTGCCGTTGTTTTCTTGTAGACCCATCTCTTCCCGCCGTTTCCCCCTCCCCCTCCCGGAGCGCGGCTCTGCTCGGGCGGCCGCGCGGCCACTGACGCAGTTTCTTTTTTTCTCTCCCCTCTCCCTTCTCGGTTTCCCTTGGGTCACTGTCACGGACAACACCGTGACAATTATTGGTGGAGAATGCGGGCAGTGCAGTATTGGCACTCCATTGTAAATCTGGTGCAGAGTGGACTAAGGTTTTTCATGTACCTTATAGCATGCTGGCGTCTTTTTAAGCTCCTCGCGTTCAGCACCGGAGTAGTGTGGATATACAGCTACTTTAGTGTGCTGAGGGGGTTACATGCCTCCTACCTAAACACCCTGGCTAATGTGACAGATTATGCGGCATTTGGAATGGTTTCCAGTTACTCTTTTCAGGTCTTTACCTATATTCAGGATGTCAACCTGACAACTGTGTTATCTATTTTCCTGAATGCTCTCTTGGCAATTTATATCATGTGGAGGAAGCCTTCCTCAAAACCAGAGAGTGTTGAATGGCAGGGAAGGTGGAAAAAATTAGGAAAGAAATTAGAAGCGTGGGGACCCCCGGTGTTATGCAATTTTGATCTTGAGCACCTGTGGGATCCTGAGAAATTCAGTGAGTGTTTAGGTAAGGAGTCATGTGACTCAGGACGGTCTGAGAAGGAATGTATTGTTTGGGGTCTGGCTTGTGCTTATCGAGCCATAATTGATATTCTGGAGAGAAATGGTTTCCAAACCAAGGTCCAAAGCAAAAATGAAAACCTCCAAGTTAGACCTGACCAATCACAGGAAGCACCGGTATCAGTGTCGGTTGCCCCTGTGGAAGGCCAGAAATGGACACGGCCGTCCTCGCGCCTAGAACGGAAAGAAGAAGCAGAGAAAAAAAAGGAAGATCCAGGCGAGGGGCCCTCCTCAGCACCAGCACCACCACCACCACCTAAAAAGGCCACTAAGAAAAGTGAGAGACATGGAGAAGACAGCGATGATGATGGAGTCACTGTTACCACTACTCGTCGGCCCCTAAAGATGACTGAAATACAAGGTTCAAGAAAGGAGTTTGTACGGCGCTCGGGTGAATCTATTGTCACCTGGTTGCTGCGGTGTTGGGACAGCGGTGCCAGCAGTGTGTCCCTAGATGGCAGCGAAGCCCGCCAACTGGCAAGCATTGCCCGAGACCCAGCTATCGACAGAGGAATTGGCAGATGTCTGAATGGAGTCGCTACCCTCTGGGAACGAGTCCTAGTGGCTGTAAAGGATAGATACCCTTACAAAGATGATCTGGAGCCTAAGGTGGAAAGATGGAACACCGTGGAGAAAGGCATCCAATTTTTGAGAGAAACAGCCGTAGTAGAGATGCTGTATGATCCCAATTTCGTCCCTAACAATCCACACCAGGACCGTGATCCTGATAGAGTAAGGTGCACACCTGATGTATATCGCAAGCTCTCAAAAACAGCACCAGAGAGGTACGCAAGTACACTGGTAGCAATGTTCCATAGATTCGAGGGTCAAGACAGGAGACTCCCAGTTTATGAATTGACTATTACACTCCAAAACTTTGAACAACAGTTTCCACCATCACGTGCTTCCATTGCAGCTATAGTAGCAGAAGAAGTAGGTGAGATAAAGAAAACTATACTGGACGAACTGTCATTACTGATGAATAGGGATGAACCTGTGTCAGTATTGGAAACACCTGATGAAGACGAGCATGACGCAAAGAATCTGATGAAGCAATTTATCAAACTGTTGAAAGTCTCGGCCACCAAAGGCAACCGCCCCTCTGCACGAGCAAATGACGGCAGTAACATCATGTCACGTGTGGCCATGTGGAGCTTCTTACGAGAAAACGGAGAGGACATGAGGAAGTGGCATAAAAAACCCACTCCTGTACTGCGAGCACGGGTGAGAGAACTACAGCAGAGATCAGCCACCAATGAAATTGCTCCCGTCACTGCAGGTAACCAATAGAGGGGCCCTGCCCTCAGCCAGGGGAGGGAAAGGGATAACAGAGTGTATTGGACTGTGTGGATTAGATGGCCTGGCACATTAGAGCCACAAAGATATAAGGCACTGGTGGACACTGGTGCACAGTGCACTCTGATGCCCTCGAGTTATAAAGGGACAGAATTGATTCATATTTCTGGAGTGACTGGGGGTTCTCAGGAACTGTCTGTGTTGGAGGCAGAAATAAGCCTCACCGGTAAAACCTGGCAGAAGCATCCCATAGTGACTGGACAGGGGGCTCCATGCATACTCGGTATTGACTATCTCAGAAGGGGACATTTCAAGGATCCCAAGGGGTACCGATGGGCTTTTGGAATAGCTGCTGTAGATGCAGACAACATTCAGCAGCTGTCTGTTTTACCTGGCCTGTCAGAAGATCCGTCTGTTGTGGGGGTACTGAAAGTGAAAGAGCAGCAGGTACCTATCGCTACAAAAACAGTGCACAGACGGCAGTACCGCACCAACAGGGATTCCTTGCTCCCCATTCATAACTTGATCCGTCAGCTAGAGAGCCAGGGAGTGATCAGCAAGACTCACTCACCTTTTAACAGCCCCATATGGCCGGTGCGTAAAGCCAGTGGAGAATGGAGGCTGACGGTAGATTACCGTGGCCTGAATGAAGTCACACCCCCACTGAGTGCTGCTGTGCCAGATATGTTGGAGCTGCAGTATGAACTGGAGTCAAAAGCAGCCAAGTGGTATGCCACTATAGACATTGCCAATGCATTCTTTTCTATTCCTTTGGCCACAGAGTGCAGACCACAGTTTGCTTTCACCTGGAGGGGCGTTCAGTACACCTGGAACCGTTTGCCCCAGGGGTGGAAACACAGCCCAACCATCTGCCATGGGCTGATTCAAACCACACTGGAACAGGGTGGGGCACCTGAGCACCTCCAGTATATTGATGACATTGTTGTGTGGGGTGATACAGCAGAGGAAGTTTTTAAAAAAGGAGAGCAAATAATCCAAATTCTTCTGGGTGCTGGTTTTGCTATTAAACGGAACAAAGTGAAGGGACCTGCCCAAGAAATTCAATTCCTTGGAGTAAAATGGCAAGATGGACGTCGTCACATTCCAGGAGATGTGATTGACAAAATCACCAGTATGTCACCACCCACTAGCAAGAAAGAGACACAGTCTTTTCTGGGTGTAGTAGGTTTTTGGAGGATGCACATCCCAAACTACAGCCTCATAGTAAGCCCCCTCTATCAAGTGACTCGGAAAAAGAATAATTTTGCATGGGGTCCTGAACAGCAGCAGGCCTTTGAGCAAATCAAGCAAGAGATAGCCCGTGCTGTGGCCCTGGGGCCAGTTCGGTTGGGACAGGATGTGAAAAACATCCTCTACACTGCTGCTGGAGAGAAAGGTCCCACTTGGAGTCTGTGGCAAAGAGCCTCTGGGGAGACCCGAGGCCGACCCCTTGGATTTTGGAGCAGAGCGTACAGGGGTTCAGAGGAGTGCTACACTCCAACTGAGAAGGAGATTTTGGCCGCATACGAGGGGGTTCGGGCTGCCTCTGAAGTAATTGGTACTGAGACACAGCTCCTCCTGGCACCTCGACTGCCAGTGCTGAATTGGATGTTCAAAGGAAAGGTTCCCCCCACCCATCATGCTACCGATGCCACCTGGAGTAAGTGGATTGCACTGATTACACAGCGAGCTCGGATGGGGAACCTCAACCGTCCAGGAATCCTGGAGGTGATCATGGACTGGCCTGAAGGCAAGAAATTTGGAACATCCCCATCAGAGGAGATACCACGTGCTAAAGAGGCCCCACCATATAACGAACTACTAGAGAATGAAAAGACGTATGCCCTCTTCACTGATGGATCGTGTCGTATTGTTGGGAAGCATCGCAGATGGAAGGCTGCTGTGTGGAGCCCCACACGATGAGTTGCAGAGGCCACCGAAGGAGAAGGAGAGTCAAGCCAATTTGCGGAGGTAAAGGCCGTCCAGCTGGCCTTAGATGTGGCTGAACGGGAGAGGTGGCCCATGCTATATCTTTATACTGACTCTTGGATGGTGGCAAATGCTTTATGGGGGTGGTTGCAGCAGTGGGAACAGGACAACTGGCAACGGAAGGGTAAACCTATTTGGGCTGCTGAACTGTGGAAAGACATTGCTGCCCGAACAAAAAGGTTGGGTGTAAAGGTGCGCCATGTAGATGCTCATGTGCCCAAGAATCGAGCTACTGAAGAGCAGAAAAATAACCATCAGGTAGATCGAGCTGCCAGAATTGAGGTGTCTCAGATCGATTTGGACTGGCAGAACAAAGGAGAGCTGTTTTTAGCTCGGTGGGCCCATGAGACCTCTGGCCATCAAGGAAGGGATGCGACCTATAAGTGGGCTAGAGACCGAGGGGTGGACTTAACTATGGATGCCGTTGCACAGGTTATCCATGACTGTGACACATGTGCCATAATTAAACAGGCCAAGAGGATGAAACCCCTCTGGCAGGAAGGGCGATGGGAAAAGTATAAATATGGGGAGGCGTGGCAGGTTGATTATATCACCTTGCCACGAACTCGCGATGGTAAGCGTTACGTGCTCACCATGGTGGAGGCGACCACTGGGTGGCTTGAGACATACGCAGTACCCCATGCTACCGCCCGAAACACCATCTTAGGGCTCGAGAGACAAGTCCTATGGCGACATGGCACTCCAGAGAGAATTGAGTCCGATAATGGGACTCATTTCAAAAATTCTCTTGTGGATATCTGGGCCAAAGAACACGGCATTGAATGGATCTACCATATCCCCTACCATGCACCAGCTGCTGGTAAGATCGAGCGCTACAACGGGTTGTTAAAAACCACGTTGAGAGCAATGGGTGGTGGGACATTCAAGCACTGGGAGAAGCATCTGGCAGAAGCCACCTGGCTGGTCAACACTAGGGGATCAGTCAACCGAGAGGGTCCTACACAGTCCAGCTCCCTACAGACCATAGAGGGAGATAAGGTCCCTGTGGTACATGTGAGGAGCATGCTGGGAAAAGCGGTGTGGGTCCTTCCAGCCTCTGGAAAGGGCAAACCCCTCCGTGGAACCGTTTTTGCGCAGGGACCTGGGTGCACCTGGTGGGTAATGGATAAAAATGGGGACGTCCAGTGTGTCCCACAAGGGAATTTGATGCTGGGGGAATGCAGTCTGTAATTACGTGTGTATGTATGTATGTATATATATATATATGTTTCTATGGAACTCATGTTATTACTGTTTGGTTATGTATAGATGTGTGTTAAGCATGATGTGATGATGTGGAATAAGGGGTGGAATGTTGTGGTTTTGTGGTTTTGATGCCGGTATTCCACATCAGAGCATCATGCAGCAGTGAAGGAGTTAATGCTGGGGGAGCAGCAGAGGGGAGGGGCGGAGCTCCGCACCGGATGCAGGCGGCGCTCGGTCTGGGCGCTTTGCTCTGGGCTGCCGTGGAGGTTCAGCACGTGTGCTTCCCCTGCGGGTCCTCCTTAGCGTAAGCTCATAGCTTTTGGTTTGGAAATTTTTCTCTCTCTTTCAATTGTTCAATTTTATTAGATTTAGTAAAGTTACCGTTCCTTCTCAGATCGTGCCGTTGTTTTCTTGTAGACCCATCTCTTCCCGCCGTTTCCCCCTCCCCCTCCCGGAGCGCGGCTCTGCTCGGGCGGCCGCGCGGCCACTGACGCAGTTTCTTTTTTTCTCTCCCCTCTCCCTTCTCGGTTTCCCTTGGGTCACTGTCACGGACAACACCGTGACATTTCCTTAGGAGAATACTGTGGGAGACCGTGTCAAAGGCCTTGCTGAAGTCCAGGTAGACTACATCAACAGCCTTTCCCTCATCTACCTGTCTGGTCACCCAGTCATAGAAGGAGATGAGGTTGGACAAGCACGACCTGCCCCTGGTGAACCCGTGCTGGCTGGGTCTGATCCCTTTATTGCCATGCACGTGTCGTGTGATCTCCCTCAATATCATCTGTTCCATAACTTTCCCTGATACCGAGGTCAGGCTGACAGGCCTGTAGTTCCCCGGGTCTTCCTTACGGCCTTTCTTGAAGATGGGAGTCACATCGGCAAGCCTCCAATCTTGTGGGACCTCTCCAGATAACCAGGAATGCTGATAAATGGCAGAAAGTGGCTCGGCAATCACCTCTGCTAGCTCCCTCAGCACCCTTGGGTGGATCCCATCTGGCCCCATGGACTTGTGGCAGTTCAGATGGAGGAGAAGATCTCTGACCGTCTCTGCTTGAATCACAGGGGGTGCATTATGCACCCCGTCCCGGACTTCCAGGTCAGGGCAAGTACCATGTGGACAACTGTCCTGTCTATTAAAGACAGATGTGAAGAAGGCATTGAGAACCTCAGCCTTTTCCTTATCATCTGTGGTTATATTGCCTGCCTCGTTGAGTAAAGGAGGGAAATTTTCCTTAGTTTTTCTCCTGCTGTTAATATATTTGTAAAAGGGTTTCCTGTTCTCCTTTACAGCAGTAGCCAGCCTAATTTCAAGCTGGGCTTTAGCATTTCTAATTTTCTGCCTGCAGATCTTGGCCAGTTCTCTGTAGTCACCCCAAGTAGCCTGACCCATCTTCCAGAGGACATAGACTCTCCTTTTCTCTCGGAGTCTCAACAAAAGATCCCGGTTCATCCACACTGGTCTTTTGCTCCTCCGGCTTGACTTACAGGACTCCGGGACTGCCTGCTCCTGTGCCTTTAAGATTTCCATCTTGAAGAGCATCCAGGCTTCCTGGACCCCTTTACCCTTCAGGAGCAAGTCCCAAGGGACCCTTGCAACAAGTGTCCTGAACAGGTCAAAGTCTGCCCTCCGGAAGTCCAAGGTAATAGTTTTGCTAGTCACCCTCTTGACGGCACCCAGAATAGCAAACTCCACCATTTCATGGTCACTCTGGCCAAGACAATCTCCAACCTTCACATCCCCTACTAGTCCTTCCCTGTTAGTGAAAAGGTATGAGACAAGTTCTATGACATCCCAACCAGTGAGGGAAGAAATGGATCCCCCAATGCTGGAAATGTTGACGATGGCTGCCTTGCTGCAGCTCAGCCCTGAGCCCGGGCTTCCCTGGGCTGCTTTCTTCAGTGTGGTAGGATTGCCTGTGCGGAGGGAAAGGAGGAGCACACAGAGATGAGGATCACTGAAGGGCACGTTTTTACTGTAGCAGGTCACGTGTGAACCAGAGAAGCAGATGACAGTTGTGGCTGACACAGATCTCTGCAGATCATCTGATGCAACCTCCCCCACTCCAGCAGAGTCACCGAGACCCCACTGCCAGCATCATGTCCAGGTGAGTTTGAGGATTTCCAAGGAGAGACACTGGACAACTGCTGCAGTCAGTCCCTGCCAGCACTCAGACACCCATCAGTGAGCCCTGTGCCACCATCTCCTTCCCTCCTCCATCAAAATCATCAAGGCCACGAGGCAGGGATGCTCCTGGAGCTGTGGGTGAGTGCAGGTAGAGTGTAGGGTGATCTCATTCTCCTTTCTCTGTCTGTCTCCGTCATACTGTGCCTCAGATTGCCACAGGCTGATGTTTTTAGCTCTGCTTTCTTCCAAGCAAATGCCCCATGACTGATTGTCTTATTAAAGCTTTATGGAGCCAATCTCACATGGCCTGCTTGCAGAAGGATGCAGACCTGCTTTCACACTCAGCCTTCTCACTTTCCTCATGCTATTGTCTCCCTGCATTTCCCAGCTCTTCATTGCACAAGAGCTCTCACATTTCAGTCCGTTAGGTAGGTGTTGTGACTTTACCCTCTCCTTTCTGCTGTGTCACTCCTGTTTCATGACAATGCCTTTCTTGTGCCCCCACGTGACCTTCTGCTCCAGCATGCTACGATCTGTTCCTGCTCTGCTAGTCAACTAAGCCTCTACTTGTAGTTTCTCAGTGCCAAACTTCTCTGTGCTCATCACCAGTTGGAACCTCTGAGATTTCCAGCTGTCTCTCCCCATGAGTTTTGTCTGAGGCTGATCCCCCATTGAGGGCTGTTCATTTTCTCTGCCCCAGCACACCTCCCATTCTGCAGGACTGGCTTTCTAGCCCCTGGTAGTCCTCTTCCATGACCTTGTCTGTATTTTCAATATCCTTTCATGGCCACAGACCACCACTAGAAGTGGTGTTTGCTGTTTGCAGAAGAAATCAACCCTCCTTGCTGGGCTGGCTATGGAGCCTTGCCACAAGTGCTGCTCTCACCCAAGTCTCACAGACAATTTCTGCCTCATCATGCTGTAAGGAGTCAGGACTCGATTTCACCTTCCACACTAACAGTGGCTGAAAGCTACGGTTATGTTACACACCCATCTAGATGTTTGCACAAAGGGCAATTACAAAGGCACTGTACAAATGTTGGGAAATACGGTGTTTGTTTGGCTGGGAAACAGCGGGCATGGCACAGTTATCTTCACTATGTTTAATCTACCGTGTAAGCAGCAGTAGAAGTGCTGCCTTTTATCAAGACTCTTGCTTTACAACATGTTCAAGGCTAAACAGGCTCATGTCTTCACATATCAATCACTTGCTGAAGAAATTAAAGACAGCAAAGAATGAACAACAAATCAAAGGAGTGGCTTGGGGTTTACTCCCTGTCCCTGCCTGAATGGAGGAGCTGGGCAAGTCTTATCAGCCCTCTGTGACTTCATTCTCCTTTTTTTTTTTGGCTCTTCTCCTCTCTCTTGGAGGTTGGGAGGTCTCGGGCAAGGGAAAAGCAGCCCTGCAGTCTCTAATGAATAAAATCACAAAGTGATTTTACAGATTCACATCAGTAAAGTGAAGATACAGAGATGATGCAGATGTTGTAATGCTCACTGCCACTTCAAATGAAGAAAATTCTGTGGGCTCTAAAGCTCCTCTGATACAGCTCCCATTGCTTTGTTTGCAGCAATCTTCTTTTTGATGGCTTTACAAGTCTTCCCACACCTTGAGTATGCCAAGAGCTGTAATCATAGCCACTTGTCACCACGATGCACACTCACAACACTGACCTCATGGTGAGTAGAAGTTACAGATAAAACCACAGCATTTGAAAACATATTTCTACACTCAAGTACTCTAAAGTTCTGATAATAGAACAATGTTTTACCAGCTGCAGCAACCTACCAAGGGTTTGTCTTCTCTCCCTCCCTCCCTCCCTCCCTCCCTCCCTCCCTCCCTCCCTCCCTCCCTCCCTCCCTCCCTCTCCCTCTTCCTTTCTTCCTTTCTTCCTTCTCTTTCTATCCTTTTCTTTCTTTCTTTCTTTCTTTCTTTCTTTCTTTCTTTCTTTCTTTCTTCTTTCTTTTCTTTCTTTCTTTCTTCTTTCTTCTCTTTCTTTCTTTCTTCTTTCTTTCTTTCTTTCTTTCTTTCTTTCTTCTTCTTTCTTTCTTTCTTTCTTTCTTTCTTTCTTTCTTTCTTTCTCTTTCCCTCCCTTCCTTACTTCTCCTTCCTTTTCCTTTCTTCCTTCCTTCTTCCCTCCTTCTTTCTTTCTTTCTTTCTTTCTTTTTTCTTTCTTTCTTTCTTCTTTTCTTTCTTTCTTTCTTTCTTTCTTTCTTTCTTTCTTTCTTTTTTCTTTCTTTCTTCTTTCTTTCTCTTCTTCTCTTTCTTTCTTTCTTTCTTCTTTCTTTCTTTCTTTCTTTCTTTCTTTCTTTCTTTCTTTCTTCTTTCTTTCTTCTTTCTTTCTTTCTTTCTTTTCTTTCTTTCTTTCTTTTCTTTCTTTCTTTCTTTCTTTCTTTCTTTCTTTCTTCCTTTCCTTCTTTCTTCCTTCTTCTTTCTTTCTCTTTCCCTCCCTTCCTTCCTTCTTCCCTCCTTTCTTTCCTCCCTTCTCTCTTGCTCTCTTTCTCTCTTCCCCTCTCTTTCCTTCTTTCCTTTCTCTGCAATCTCACAGAGCGCTCACAACCTTTAGCCACTTGAATTTCCAACACTCCTCCACTCCCCGTTTCAAAGCCCGGAACGTAGCAAGCAACACCCCCCCCGCGTGCGCGCTCCACGCGAGCTGCCTGCCCCTTTCTCAGGGCCGACAATCAACTTTCCGCTCTATTTCCTTGTGGCCACACGCGCTCTGTCAGCATCTGCGCTAAAAAACAAAGTCCGGAGTCCAGCAGCAGCAGCACGAGCCCGGCGCGGCCAGGAGCGCGGGGCTGGGCCCGGGGGGGGGAGGGGCAGCGCTGGGCCGGGGGGGGGAGGGGCAGCGGGCATGGCGGCGGTGCGCGCCCGCTCCGTGCTAGCTCACCGCTCCAACCGCGGCATCGGGCTGGAGCTGGTGAGGCAGCTGCTCGGGGGACCTCACCCACCCGCGTGCATCTTCGCGACGTGCCGGGACCCCGAGGGGCCGCGGGGGCAGGTGAGCGTGCGGGTGGGCTGCGGGGCTCGGGGCTGCGGGGCGGTGGGGGTGAGGGAGGCGTCCCCATGGCGGCCGTGCCATGGGGGTGGGCGCTGCGGGGAAGGCCGGGGGCTGCTGGGGTCCGACGCGGACGTTGTTGTGCCGGCCCTCGTTTCACGGGGACGCGGAGCACACGCGCGTTTGTTTCGGGGCCGGACCGCAGGTCTCCTCCCGCTGATCGTTGCCGTGTTTCTCTTCGCAGGAGCTGAGAGATCTGGCGTCCAAACACCCAAACCTGGTGCTGGTGAAGCTGGGTAGGTGTGCCCTGGCCGTTGGTTGATACCTTTGTGCCGCCAACCACGTTGGCCCCATTTCTCCTCCCCTCCCTGACCGCAGGCACTGCATCCCTGCCTTTGGCTTCAGGTGCTGCCACCGTCGCTGCCTCCCATAGCCACAGCCTGTGGCCACGGGATGGGGAGCTTCTGGAGACCAACCATGGGCTGTCTCTCAGGGGACTGCCCCCTCCCTCCACCCCCAGGACTGTCACGCCAGCGCTTTGCCACCGTGGGGTTGTCTGCCAGGGCACCCCATGCATTGCAGACTTTGGGGACTTTGGTGCCAGGGCTCTGGGATGGTTGCGCAGCACCCTCTGGTGCCCACGAGGGGAAGAGACAGCACAGGTTGGGGTGCCCTGCTGCTCTCGGGAGCTCAACCCGCACCTTCCCCCCCCCCCCCCCCCCCCTTGGGTGGACTTTGGGATTACAAAGAGGTGCAGCTCTCAGAAACAAGTCCAACCTCCCTTCTGGGTCACGGTGGGCCTGCTTACGGCCAGCTGTGAGCAGACTGTAGGGCAGGATGCGAGCTCAGTGTCATCCCCTGCAGCCCTGCTGCCCTCCTCTCAGGGATGGTCACAGCAACATCCACTGCTGGCATCCCCAAAGCTGCTCTGGCCCAGGGAGGAGCTGGAGAAGCTGGAGGAAATGGGACGGAAATGCATTCTCTGCCACTTGCAGATGTTGCAAATCCCTCAGCGATCGTCGATGCGGTGAAGGTTGTGGAGGGGAAGCTGAACGGCGCAGGGCTGAACCTGCTGATAAACAATGCCGGCATCTTTGCCCCGGTGTCACTGGAGACAGTGGACTCTGAAGAGATGATACGGTCGTACAAGACCAACGCGGTGGGACCTCTGCTGATGGCCCAGGTAACTCTGCATCTGCGCCTTCTGCTCCTTGTGGCTTCAGCCACGTGCTTCTTTGGTCACAGTGAAGGTCCCAGAGGGTTTTTTGAAGTTTCCTGGAGCTGTGGGATGGAGAGGATGGTGCTTGCTGGTGCTCCCACCCTCCCCCTTGGCATCCTGCCCCTGCTGTAGGCGTGGGCATGGCACGGGCACCCACCAGGCTGCTTCTCCCCAGGCGTTCCTGCCCCTCCTGAAGAAAGCTGCCCAGGACAGCAAGGAAAAAGGACTGAGTTGCAACAAGGCAGCCATCATCAACATCTCCACCGTTTTGGGATCCATTGAGAAAACTCCTGAGTCCTTCTTCAAGCCGGTCATCTCCTACCGCTGCAGCAAGGTAGGGAGGTGGGGACGGAGGAGCTGGGTGGAAGTCAGAGGGAGCCCTTGCCAGGTCTGGTCTTAGGGCAGCACCCAGGCTTGTGAGATGGAGGAATGTAAATGTGTTGGTCACCACCTGAAATCTCTGAGCACCTCCGTGCCCGGCCCCTGACCTCCTAGGGGATGCTTGCACCGTGCACCCTCTCCTGAAGACCTGGCATTGTTTTTATTCCCTCACTTTGAGGCAGAGATAGGGTTGGAGGTTGTTGCGTGGCACATTCTAACGTTGCCTTCCTCCCCCCAGGCTGCCCTGAACATGCTCACCAGGTGCCAGGCTCTGACCTACGGGGAGGCTGGGATCCTGTGCGTGGCAATTCACCCCGGCTGGGTGAAAACCGACATGGGCACCCAGGAGGTGGGTGCAGCTGAGCTTCTGTGGGGCACGGACCCCTCTGCAGGGTGTACCTGGGTTGCATTGGCACATGCCCTGTGCCAGAGCCTCCACCCAGGGTTGGGAGGAGGCTGGTTCAGGGGTACAAGGCTTCAGGCTGTCCCAGAGATGTGCCGTGATGAGCCCTCCATCCTGTAGGGCTTATCCCTCCATCCTGTAGGGCTCATCCTGTAAGAGGTTTTTCACACTGCAGGATCCCTGTTTTGGGGCGAGGGGGGGGTCCCTGTAACCATGGGGTGTTGATATACCATGTAGCATCCCGCTTGCAGCAGGACCTTCTACATGCTAAGGCTCTGTGTGTCTGGTTCCTGGAGCTGCTCCCAGTGCATGCAGCTGGCTTCTTAGCCCAAGCCACCTCTGTTCAAACCGTGCTGATACCCACTTAAGCAATCCATCCCATCTCCTGTGGCTCTCCCCAGCCCGGGGCCAGGCAGCTTTGCTGGGATGGGTGTGAGCTGGCTGGGTGCTGGTGGTTCTTAGCCCTGCTCCTCACTGATGCCCTTTGCAGGCTGACCTGACAGTGGACACGAGTGTGCAGGGGCTGCTGTCGGTGCTGCCCATCCTCTCTGAGAAGCACAACGGGATGCTGCTCAACTGGGAAGGCAAAGCAATTCCATGGTGAGCCCCTGCGAGGGACCACACGGTGCCAGGGGTACCCTGAGTCCCCGGGATGCTCATCACGGGGTGGCAACCTACCCAGGAATCTGTCACTGGCTGTGCAGGGCAGGCTGTGATCCCTGCATCTGAATCACTAATAAACACGATGGTCAATTAGTGCCTGTAGCTTTTCCCCACTGCAGTGCTCTCGCTGAGATTGTCCCTGCCCTGGCCCAAACCTGCTGTCTGTACCAAATAACCTGCCATTAGAGCAGTCTGTCTGGGCAGAAGGCTCATCCCAGTGGGTGTTTCAGCAGCCTGAAGCCCTGCTCCGTGTGCCTGCTCTCTGCCACTCCTCTGCCCGATGCCTGGCTCCAGCAGTCTCCCTGCTGCACATCTCTTGGTGGGACTTTGTGCTGCATGAGCAGTGTTGGGGCTGAGATGTCCAGCAGTACCACAGCTCGGTCTGGTGATCCCAGACAATTAGCCATTCCCATTTGGGAGATGTAACTGAGCACAATACCATTTGGGTGTGAGAAATCCAGTCCCAAGGGGAGTGCACTGCAGGAAGGGCACTTCTGGATGGAGAGGGATGAAGACAGCAGCAACTGGGCTTCTGCAGCAGGCAGGGCTTCTTGTGGGGGCTGAGCAGCTCTGGACTGCGTGGTTTTGCTCGGGAGGTGATGGCAGCCCCAGAGGTAGGTTTTCCCAGTTTTAAAAACATTTCTACACTTCTGAAAGGAGTTTCCAATTGGGGCTAAAAGCAGCCAAGTGGCACCTTCAAAACCAGGTGAGCAGAGCAAGCTGGCTTGTAGGAGTCAAAATCCCAGAGCTTTTCCCTGAGCCCCCCATTTCCCATCCAGTCTCCCTTGCCCAGGCTCCCTTCTGCAGTCAGGCAGAGCACTGGGACAGATGGGCTTGCTGGGACCATGGCTTGGCCCCACTGTGCCTTGGAGACCTCCAACGAGCCCTGACCCCAGCCTGCCCTGCCCAGCAGCTCATTGCATCACAGCAGTGAGTATTTTCAGCCCTGGGTGCTCCCAAGCCAGTGGCATTTAGCAGCCCAGATTCCTTGCAGAGGACAGGAAAGGGGACAGCAGGGGAAACCTGCAGCTGTGTCCCAGCCTGGGCCAGGTTCCCATGGCTGCGGGTAGGACAGATGCCAGAGCTTGTGAGCTTATCCCTCCTTCCTGGTGTTCTCAGGCAGAGAGGAAAGCTGCCCCTACAAAGCTGAGGGGTGCTGGGAGTATCCGTGGGTGGAAAAGGGGGTCCCTCTGTGCCATAAGCTCAGGAAGACTCAGCGAGGGATGAGGTCCCCCTGCTCCAGTGCTTTTGCCAAGCAGTGTCGGCTTTTCCTTTGCAGAAGTTCCGGGTGTTTGTGCTCACACAGCTCATTATCTCCACGCTTCCTCTCCAGCCCGATGTTTCCTGCCTTGCTCACTCCCTTTCGCTGGCTTTGCCCTTTGTGTCAGCCTTATCTCCCAGCTCTGGGCAGTGTCAGGGCCCTGTGCTCCTCCTGCTCGCTGTGACGGAGCCGGGTCACACCCATTGCCTCTCTGCTCACCAGGGAACGGATTGCTGGCTGTCTTTGATTTCTTGGTTCTTCCAGCAGTCTCCTCCTTCCTCGCCTGACCTGGCCGTGGGAGATGGGCAGGCACCAAGGAGAGCACTGTGTCCTCTCCCCAGGGCTCCACAGGGAATGCCAACCCCTCCTGGCAAGCTGGGACAGAACGGGGAGGATTTAGGATTCATCTGCATTCAGCAGCTTAAATGGGATCTCCAGGTTCTGTCTTCAGCCACGGGACAGGTGCAAACCAGACCGGATGGAGTGTTGCCCATCTTGCAAGATGCACATCTGCAAGATGATCCGGCCTCCAAGAAATTAAGGAATTAGTCCTCCAAGGTGGTCGCTTCCCACCTGGTCTGAGAAAGGCACGTTGCAGCAGGAGCCGGGGCAGGACACCTCTGGGAGTTGGGACAGAGTGAGAAGGGCATGGGGAGCCCCACTGGGATGGGGATCCGAGGGCAGGTGCTGCACCAGGTGGGGCCAAGAGCCCCACGGATGGTGATGCTGGTCCAGGAGGAGAGGAGCAAAAGAGGGGAGTGGGGATGGCACAGGGCTGCTCCACGGAGCGACCTGCTGGCCCCAGTGCTGGGAGGTGGAGCAGCAGCAGGAGGCAGGTCAGAAACCAGCCAGCGAGGACAGGGAGAGCCAGCACGGCCGGTGTCGGAGCTGCAGAGCTGCTCTGGAGCAGGGAGAACCAGGAGCAGAATAAGCGAGAAGTGCGGGGACCTCGGACGGGACCTGAGTGAGTGTGCATCTCCCTCCACTCCCGCACTGCCCATGGGACAGAGAGCTGGGCCAGCAGGGTGGTCCCTGTGGGGACATCCACAGCACTGTGGTCCCAGTGACTGCTCCCAGCCCTGTCACCCGGGGACCTGCCGCAGAGCAGGGTGCTGGCAGGGTGTGGGAGAAAAGCAGCTGGGCAGGAAGCACACCCCGGCCCAGGCAGTGCTGGGGCCAGCAGATAATGCTTCAAGGCCTCCTCCTGCACACTGCAGCCGTGGGGCTGGGGCTACTGGCTGCTCTCTGGCCCCCAGACCCACCAGCATCCCCTCCTTTGTGTTGTTGTTAGCTCCCCAAACCCCGCTGCTGCCTGCCCTGCTGCTCCCTGCCCCATCAGCCTGGGCAGGAGGATCCATGGCTGCTGCGTGCTGGGAGCTCAGTGCTGCCTTTGCCCTCCTGGGGGGCCAGCATCTTCCCCAGCCAGCTTGCATCCCGAGGGCTCTTTCCCAGCACCTCCCCTCAGTGACATAGTTGCGCTGTGGAGGTGTCCATGGTTCCCTCTTTGCTGTCTCTGCTCACTGTGAGCTGGTCTGATCCTGCCCGGTGTTTCCTCTCTACCCACCCCACTGACCACATCCCTCAGTGCCACACCTCCACGGTCCTCGGACACCCCAGGGATGGGGACTCCTCGGACACCCCCAGGGATGGGGACTCCCCTATCTCCCTGGGCAGAGTCTCCCTGGGGTGCTGGGTAGGGTGGGACCCTCTGGTGCCTACAGGGTGGCCATGCAGTGCAAGAGAGGTCTGGAGGAGCTTGGGCAAGTCCCGCTGGCTTTGTAGGGGACACCCTTGGGCTTGGGCACGTGGATCAGTGCATCGTCACACTTGGGTCTTCCAACTGGAGGTATCCTGCCCACGCTCTGGGGGCCATGGGGATGGTGGAGGAGATCCAGTCCTCCCAGGGCTGGAGCAGGAGGAGCTGTGCTGGAGGGTTCCCGCTGAGCGTCCCCTGCCGCATCCTTGGCCCCACCAGCAGCACGCTTTGGCAGCTCAGATTGTCTTTCTCTTCACTGTCCCCCTCTTTGGAGCCAAGGAAGCGGTGCTGGGGAGGAGTTTGGTTCCTCCTGTTTGTTATTAGAGGATAAAGTTACTCTTTAAAGCAGAGCCAGCGCTGTCGGGGCCGCATGCCATCCGGGAACATCGCTTGTTCCCGATGGTTCTGACGTGCTGCCTGGTGTTGTGTCCCAGCCCCAGGCACAGCAAGGGGGGGCTCAGATGGGGGGGACCCAAGAAGGTGCTTGGGGTCTTCTCCTCCTGCTCTGGGAGATGGAGAGGGAGGGGACAAGGGCCTCTTCCAAGCAGGAGAGGGACGTGATGGGGAGCAGATACTGAAGTGAGAGCTGAGGGCATTGGAAAGGCAGAGCCTATGAGCTCCTGACTTTGTCCCCACAGCTCCCAAATCCAGAGGTGTCCTTTGCTGGGACCTGGCAGGTCTGAGCAGTGCCCACGTTGCCGCTCTCAGTACTCAGTGGTGACGTGATCATGGGTGGAGGGGAAGGAAGTGGAGCTGGGGGGGGCTTCCTGGAGAGCTCCTGCACCTTCTGTGTCCCCAGGCCGGGTGCAGGGCAGGGACCCCACGCAACTCCATTGACAAGCCAGGTCCCTGGGCCACAAGTCATCTTGCCCCCCTGCACGTGGCACTGGGGAAGCAAAGCCACCGAGTATGGGGATGCCTCGCACGTTCAGGAACCCTGCCACCTTGGTGCGCCAAGGGAAGGTGGCCAGCTCTGCCCTGACTTGAGCAGAAGGAGCTGGCATCCTCCCCACAGCATCCCCTCCGCTGCCTGTCCCCGCCACATGCTGGGTCCCTATGAAACCTCCCTGCTCCATGGCACGCTCTCGTGCACATCACACCCATGCCAAATGGCATTTTCATGTGCCTTGCTGGGTGTGGAGCACCAGTCCAGCATGGACAGGAGATGGTTACAGCTGCTTCCTATTGCCCTGCAGCTTGCTCACCCCTTCTCATTTCCTTGACCCATGTCCCAGCGCTTTTGTTGTTATTCCATCTGGAGGGGAGCGATTATTTGCTGAAGGGGGGAGCTTTGACCCATCCCTGGGGCCACCTCGGCCGTGCTGGGGATCTGCCTGATGCCATGAGCTGAACCCGTGGGTGCCAGCCCCGCGCCGAGCCGCGTGCAGCTCGGCCGTGACCTCAGCCTTCCTGCCGCGTGGGACAGGCCCGCAGGGGCTGCAGGAATCCTGTGAATCACAAATACTTTAGGAGTGATTACTCCGGGGCGTGAGATGTTTCCTACGGTGCAGGGTTGACAACACAGGCCCCGTGCCTTTCCAGCGTTGTGTCCATCCCCTTGGTCCAGGCAAGGGCTGGGGATGCTTCTTGCCATCCTCATGGGGCTGAGAAGTGGGAGAGGGGAGGGCAGCACTGCTGCAGAGCCGTGCCCTGGGTGCCAGCTTGCAGTCTGGCTGAGCTGGCCAGGTTTCCAGCAGAGCTCAGAGCTGTGAGTCAACCTCCGTCCTCTGTTAACTCCTTCCCAGGTCCTGCTCCTCTGCTTTGCACCCAGGGGACCCAGGAGAGCTGCAGCAGTGCATGGCACCGCGCTCTGGGGCACCAAGGGTGAAATTGTGGCTGTGAGGTTTTGAGGGTTGGAGGCTCCGTTCTGCACTGCTCCAGCACGGAGCTGGAATGCCGAGCACGCAGTGCTGCAGGGTGTACATGGAGGGAGGCACGGAGCCAAGCCCTGGCCTCGTGCCCTCTGCAGAGTGGGGAGAGGACATGGCTCAAGACCTGACACCCAGGGTCTAGAGATGGGGATGGAGCTGTGAGGGGTCTGAGTGCAGTGCTGTGGGAGCAGCTGAGGGAATGGGATAGGTCGGTCTGGAGAAGAGGAGCTCAGGGGAGACCTCATGGCTCTGTAACCCCTGGGAGGAGGGTGTGGTGAGGGGTTTCAGCCTCTGCTCCTAGGTAACAGCAATAGGGCGAGAGTGATGGCCTTGAGTTGTTCAGGTTGGGAACTGGGAACAATTCCTTCTCCAGAAGAGGGATGAGGCACTGGCACAGCTGCCCAGGGAAGTGAGGGAGTCACCATCCCTGGAGATGTCCAAGAGCCATGGAGATGTGGCAGCAAGGGATGTGATCAGCAGGCATGGTGGGGTTGGACTCGGGGATCTCCTGCACTAGGATGAGCTGTGCTGTTTGTTGGCCAGCCCTGGGCCAGTTGCTGCTCCACAACCTAGGGACATGGGGGCAGCTGGGTGCACTCACAGACCGCCCATCCATCCTACTAACCTCCTACCCATTCTACTAATCATCCATCCAGCCCACTGGCCATCCATGCAACCTACTGAGCATCCACGATAACACATGGAGCAGGTCAGCAGGGGACAGTTCCTGCCTTCCCCCAGGTAGCCTCGCTCCCCTGAGCACCTGGCTGCCATCTGAGAGCTTTCAGAGTGGGCAAGGTGGTGACACACAAGGTGTGGGTGGGATGCAGCCCCTGCATGACCCACTATGGATGCTTTCACACCTTTGATCTGATGACAGCAGCTGGCATGGTGGCCCTGATTGTGTGGTGACCATCCAAGCAGGATGGAGGCCACTGGGCTGACCAAGCCCCATGTTTCTGTCCTCTCCGTGTCTGCCCACTGGTTTGCCTTCTCCCCTCTACCCAAGGGACCTACTGTCCTCTCTGCTGTGTTCACTCTGCCACTCCATCCAAATAACAGGGCCAGCCAGAGCTCTGGGACACCTGGCTCCTCACGGAGTGTCCTTGGCACGGCAGTTTCTTTGTCACTGATATTGCCCTGCTCTGCTTAGCTCCGAGGTGTGGCAATCAGTTAATTAGGGTTTTTGCATCGCTGAAGCTCTGTGCTGTCTTGTCCTTGCAGCACAGGTGTCTCGTTGGGACCGGAAAGCCATCAGTCCCACTTAAAACTGGGTCAGCTCAGTGTGATCTAGGACAAGGAGGAGAGCGATGGGCTTTGGGAGAAAGAGTTAGGGTTATGGTTAGAGTTAGGGTTGGGATTGGGGCTAGAGTTAGGGTTGGTTAGGGGTAGCGTTAGGGTTGGGATTGGGGCTAGCATTAGGGTTGGGTAGGGTTACTGTTAGGGTTGGGGCAGGGGCTAGGGTTATTAGGGTTAGTATTAGGGTTTGGATTGGGGCTTGCATTAGGGTTAGGTAGGGTTACTTTTAGGATTGGGATTGGGGCTAGAGTTAGGGTTGGTTAGGGTCTCCCACCTGCCATTCCTGGCACTGGGGATGGGCAGCCTCCTCCCTCCCGCCCCCAAAGCTCCACAGTGGGGACAGCATTTAGGGCACAGGGTGTCACCCACTGGGATGGCCACGTTGCTGGCTGCTGGGGTCCACCTCAGACATGCCCCTATACCTCCCAGCATGGGGTTGGGGCCGGGTGGTGGTCTGGCGGCGGTGGCGGCCCCATCCAATGCTGCGTCCTGCTGGGGACAGCCTGGTGGGGGCCCTCGGGGACGCCCGCCCTCAGCCCGGGGCTGGCAGCGGCGATAGCGGTGACAACGGTGGCGGCAATGGCAGTGTCTATCGGGGGCAGTGGCGGTGACGGCGGCGGCGGCTCCCAGGGGAGGGCCGGAGGGGAGGTGCTCGCTGGATCCGCCATTGGCGCCGGCCGTGCCGTGGTTTCCTGCTGAAATCACATGGCTCTCGCGTTTCCATGGAGAGTGGCCGGGGTGGGCGCTGCCAAGCGGCTCTGAGCCGTCCCTGCCTGCTCCCCGTCCATGGGAGAGGAACAAAGGCGATGCGCCCAGCCAGGCCCGCTCCCGCCGCACGCCTCTCCCGGGACATGTGAGTGCCGCCGTCCGCGGGCTCCGCGATGGGGTCACCCTTTGGGGTGGGGTTGGGGGGCAGCGTTGAGTCTCTCCATTCTCTTATCCGGATGGGAGAGGGGAGTGAGGGTGGGTAGGGGGACCCCGCTGCCAACTGCGGGGACGCCGCGACCGTGGTGACAGCAGAGCTTGAGCAGAGGGGCTGAGAGCCTGTCCTGCCCCATGGGGACGGGAGGTGACGGCCATGTCTGGGGGCTGCCGCCTCGCCCTCCTCCTCCTCCTCCTCCTCACTGCGGAGGGAGGAATGCTCGGAGGAATTAATGAGACAGATCTGGCTTTGTTGCCGGCCCCATCCTCCTATCTCTCAGCCCTGCCAAGAAATCCTTTGGGAAGCCGAGCGCCATTAACCCCTTCCCCACTGCGCAGTGGGGCTCCGCTGTGCCCCGGCCCTGATCCGGATCCATTTATGGCACCCCCAAGCGGAGCGGGTGCTTTTACCCCTCGTCCTGGCTGCTGTGACAGGAGGAGGGCTCCACTGTGTCCCCAAGCGGGACTGGGAGCCGGGGATGGCAGGGCCGAGCAGGGCCGGGGGGTGACACATGGCTCCTGGCTGCTTTTGGGGTGCCCAGAGAGGGCTGGGAGCCCCCCCCAGAAACCTTCACCTAGGGCAGAGGCTGTGACAGGTGCTGCCATGCCCCACAGTGGCTGTGGGTCAGGGGACGTTGTTCGGGGCCGCATCACTGCTGTGGGGCTGTGAGGCCTCTGCTTTGTGGGGCTGTAGGGCCGCTCCCACTGCCCGGCCCCAGGCCCTATGCTTAGGGCTATTTATAGGGCTGCCGCTTATATCTGTGCTATTTCTGCCCTGCGTGGGGATGGCGCAAGGAAGTGACGAGAGGGCTCCAACCCAACCCAGCGGGGACGACTTTGTCACCCTCACTGTCACCTCGTTCCCCCTCCCACGTGCCTCCTGTGCCCCCACCTCTTTGGGTGGCATTGGCTCCGGCCCCAGTCCCTTGCTGTGTGGTGCTGCTGTGGGGGAGGGCCTGAAATAGCTCCTTGATCACCTTTGTCAAATTGGTGCCACTGTCACCGGAGGGGACAGGTGGCCTTGGAGATGGTGGCCTTGGAGGTAGCCTCTATGGCACCTTGTAATGGCGCTGGGGACAGCGACGTGGGGTCGTCTCCAGTGCTCAGTGCCTCTGGGACTTGGGTTCTGTGGGATGCTTGTCCTGTCCCCATCTCCTCCCAGTCCACCCCTGCTGGGATCCACTGGTCGAGCTGCAGCCTCCTGCAGCAGTGAAGCAGATGGTGGGGACACCACCCACATGGGGTGGGGACACCACGTTAATGGGATGGGGCACCGCCTATGCGCGATGGGGACAGCACGTCAATGAGATGGGGACGCCATTTGTGAGGGACAGGACATCACCTAGATGGGACACCATCCTCACGTCCCTCGGAGCCTTTTGGCGGTCTCCCATTGCGCAGTGCCCTCGCTGCTCACCACCAGGCAGCCCTCGTTAAGCTTTAATGAGGACAAACGAGCTGGCATGGGCCACGGCTGCAGGCACGCTGCCTGGGCGTGTGCCGGGCACCAGCTCGGGGCGGCTGCCAGCGGGATGTCGGCATTGCAGTGCCCGCAGTCCCATCAGGATGAAGGGTGAAGTCACTGGGCAGCTGGCTCTGCTCCTTGCTGGTGTCACTGGGGCGAGGGGTGACACGGCAGTCCTGCTGCCAGCTCCCTGCCCTGGTGCAGGGATGTGGCCCCCAGGCTGGTGCTGTGCCCAGTGCTACCTCCCTGTGGTGTAATGGGGAGGCAGGGTGCACCGATGGCATCTTGGGGCTGTGACACCCCTCCAAGGCTCTGCCCTGGTGCTTTTCTTCCTGAACCTTGCCTGACCTCCCTCTAAAAGCAGCAGCAAACAGGAAGGGAGCTGGGAGGGAGGCGTCTCTTCCTGCAGAGCTGATGGCAGCCGTTCCCAGCCGGGATGGGGCCGTGCTGCTCCAGCCTCCTCCTTGGGAGCTGTGGCTATGGCCAGGCAGAGGGCAGGACTAGTACAGAGACGTATGGCCCTGAAGTTCACGTCTGTGCTGCAGGTGGGCAACGGGGTCCTGTGGCTCTGCAGGGACAGGGACATGGCTCCGTGCTGCCTTCATCAGCTGGGAATTGCTCTGCAAAGGGCTTTTCCCTGTCCTTGTACCTTGTCCTGCCCCCGGGGATGTGGAAGCACGTGGGCTACCCTCACACCTGGTTGGTTTTAACACCAAATTCCTATGGGGCACGAGGAACCTGGTGCTGTTCCAGGTGCCGCTGCCATGCCCTTGGGTTCCCACATGGGAACGGCACCCAGCAGCCTCCCAGCACCCTACACAGAGCCACGGCTGAAGGCAGCTTCTCCACGGCACGGGCTGGGAAACCCTGCTGGGAAACCCACAGCAAAACCCCAGGCGGGCTTCAAAACTAAAACAAAATAAAAGAAAGCCGCCCAGAAGAGAGCAGCAGAGACGTGAGCTCTGGCCGGTTGTGCCGTGCTTATCAAAGGGGCCCCTTCCCGGCACAGGGGACAGACGGACGGACGTCCTCCCTTCCCCGGCCCTTGAGGCATGCAGTGGGGCAGTGCCGTGGGCAGGGGAAGTGTGGGAGGGGACAGCCTGCACCGAGCCCTCCTTGGCGGTCCCGTAGCATGAGAGCCCGCTGGGCCCCACTGCTCCCCACTGCACCCCACCATGAGCGGCAAGCAGAGAGGTAACGAGCCCGGCGGGGACCCCAGAGCCATAATGTCACCGCAGGGAGGATCCCTCACACCAAAACACGGGCAGAGGGGGACGTGGGTTGGGGTTGTGGGGTTGTTGTGGCAGCGCTCTGTTCCCCGTAGCACCTTGGCGAGATGAGCAGCGTGGTGCTGGAGGTGTGTGTGCCCCCCCTCTGCTTGGCAGATGTGCCTAATCTGGGGAACCCCGGGTGGGGAGGTGGGGGATAAGGGAACCCTGAGGATTGTGAGGCGATGCTGTTGCTCTTCTGGGGGTATTTTGGGGTTGAGGGATTTCACCCTCCTTGCCCTGGGGGAGAGAGCACCGGGGGATGGATGTTACTATGGCACTGTGGCACTGCAGCAGAGGTGTGGGGCTGTGATGGGTTTTTGGGGGACTGGGACTGGCCAGCTGCCCACCCTGGGCAGAACAGAGGAGTGCTGGGGCTCTCCCTGTCTACAGCTCCCCAGTTACCTGGGAATGAGCATCCCAGGGGAGAAGATTTGGGATCTTGGTGAGGTTCTGCCAACCCCATCAGGACCCAGAGGCGTTGGGGAAGTGAGTGCCACATCCCTACCCAGGGGATACAGAGAGGATCTACAGCACCCAATTGGATGGGGATCCCAGTGGGTGCCGCCGCTCTGGGGCCCTGTCCTCCTCCAGGGGACCCATCCCGCTGGGTGTGGCACCTCCACCGCCACATCCCAGGAGATGCCCTAGAAAACAGGTCGTGCTTGAACCACGCTTTGAGGCAGCCTCCTCCCTGGGTGCCACCTCGGGGCCGGCATCCCCCTTCCGAGATCCTCCTGGTGCCCCAGGATGGGCTGCGAGGTGCTCCGTCCCCATCTCCATGTGTGTCAAACCCAGCCCTGCCCTTCCTCGGGGACGCTCTGAGGGGTAAATAAGCGCTTCCTCCAATTCTTCCCATTCGCAGCTCCTTCCCTTTCCTGCCACCCACCCACTTCGGTGCAAGGAGCTGGCCCCATAGCTGCAAGGGGTGGGCACTGGCACCACATCGCCCAGCATGGGGTCCCGGCACCCAGCACGGGCTCCGTAGCTCCGTGCCCCCAAGCACGAATGGCTTTGGCTTCTCCCCAGCTTGAGTTCACTGTTCCTGACTCATCCCACTCCAAACCCCGATCCGCCACATGCAATGGGTCGCGGGGTGGCGGGGAAGGGGCCGTAATGCGGAGGAGGTCAGGGGGGAGGCGGCTCCCAGGCCCTCCGCTGATCCCCGGATGCCCCCATCACTGAACCGGGGCAGGAAGGAGGATTGAACACGGCCAAGCGATGTCCTGGGCCGGAAAGGGGCTGGCGGGGGACCGGGGCGTGCAGTGGGGACGCAGCTGTGCAAACAAGGACGCAGAGGTTCAGGCAGAGGGAGCGGTGCCAAACGCCTGCGTTTGCAGGCTCCAAAGGTTCTCCTTCGTGGTTTACCCTCCTAACAAAGGTGAGCTCGCCCAAAGGTGCCCTGTGGTGCTGGGGGGAGCCAGGCACACCCCATCGTGCCGTGGGGTACTGGAGTGCGTTGCTTGGCCAAGGTTGGGAGCGATGGATCCGGACGCAGCATCCGTGTTGGGGGCTCACGAGGAGTCGGTTTGGGTTCTTGGGGCATCTCAGCCTCCCGTCGTGTTGATAAACCCGAAAGAGCGACCTGGGGCTGCTGTCTGAGTGTCAGGAACAGAAACCAGCCGGGACCAACCCAGCCGGTCGGACTGCCCCCTCCATGCGCCGGAGGAAGCTGCTAGCAGCATTCCTGGGATCGGAATCATCTGAGCAGCACCAAGCACGGGGACACGAGCGGCAGCAGGGTCGGGGAGCCCAGGGGAGGGCCGCTGTGTCCCCTCCGCGGTGCCCGCAGCAGCTGGACAGAGCGATGGGGATGGACGGACAGACAGACGGGCTGTAGGACCACACGATCGTAAGGGCGGTGAGGCACAAAGCTTTGTCAGAAGGCGGCTTCGTTAGCACTGTAATTAGGGGCAGGGGCTGTGGCTCCGTGGGGCTGTGGGACTGGACCTTCAGGGCAGGGACACGAGGCTGCGTGGGGACCTGTGGGACTGCCACCCACAAGGAGCAGCTGGGATGTGCCGTGGGCTCGGCGGGCAGCAGGGACACGGACATGTGGGTGAGCCACCAGAACCCCATGGAGAGGGGCTCCAGAGCCCTGCGGGTGAGGGGCTGTGGCCACCATCCCTTCCAAGCGTGCCCCAGGCTCGGGGCCGCAGCGTACCAGGTACTCCTTATCTCGGTAATGTCAGGAATGCACCACGCTGGGGCTTCTCTTCCGCCAGCGGAGCATGCCAGCACCCGACCCCGCTGCCACCCAGCACCCAGCTCAGTGCCAGTGTGTGCCAGGCGGGGGCATCCCAAGCAGCCCTGCAGACCGTGAGCAGGATGGGGTTCATGGGGCAGCCCCCTCCTCAATGAGCTCCTAGCCCTGGGGCTGGGGACATGGCAACATGAGGCTGGAGCTGATAACTGGGGTGTCACGGTATTTTGAGGTTGGGATGAAGCCACAGTTATCAGAGTGGAGAATGGGGATATGGAGCTGGCCATGCCATGCCATGGTCCTGATGCTCGAGGTCAGGCGCATGTCCCAGCGTGAGGGACCCCCTGAGGGATCTGAGATAATACTGAGCATCACTCCATCCTGCCACTGCTCCCTGGTGACAACCTCAGCATCCTTCACTCGTGCACTTCCTGCTGCTGAATGCCTCTCCTGGAATGCCCCCCAAGCCCTTAGGCTGCCATGTGGGGTTGGAAAGGGTGGACTCCATGCGTGCTGAGTACTGCTGTGGGGCTGCTGGGTGCTTTCTCTGTAGATCAGCCCACTCATGCCATGGGCCCTGCTCGCTCAGTGGGGAGCAGATTAAACCACCCTGCAGAGGGTAATCTGCCCAGGCCCTGCAGGGATTACAGCTCCTCCTAATGAGCTTAATTGGGACAACGTTGTCCTGGTGACTGGAGGGACCAAGGCAACGCCGAGACCCACGGAGCTGCTTGGCTCCGGCCGAGCTCCGAAAGCAGGACGTGGATCTGCTGCATCCCAGCCCCATTCGTGCAGGGCCTGGTGGTGGCAGCTGCTGGCTGCTGGTGGCCTTGGTGCGGTGTCCCCGGGAGCTGGGGACACGGGGCTCAGCGTGGTGAGGAGGAGGCTGGGGCATGGCTTTGTGTTGGCTGGGCAGGTGCGTGCTGCGTGGGGACGGTTGGGATGGGCTCAGGGCTCTGTCGCACCCTCGGGACCCCCACCCCTAGGCTGGTTGCAGCAGGAGGAGCCACAGACCCTCCTCTTGTGCATCCAGTGGTGGCTGGAGGTGTGGTGATGCTCTGCAGGTGGCAGCTGGGTCGGGGCTTTGGCACTCAGGGATTGTCTCTACCTTGCATGGGATGTGTGGATGCTGTTGCCATGAGGACAGGCAGCATTTTCAGGGCCACCGGGACTTCTCAGGGGAGTGGGAATAGCTCTGCCTTTCCCTTCCTGACACAGAGCTCCTGGTGAAGGCTGGGGACTTTCCAAAGTGCTTTGTTGTCAGCGGGTTTCCGTCCTGCTCGCAGGGCTGGGCAGCAGAGTCTGGCCCTGCGCCTTTCCCGTGCCTGCAATGGGTGACAGTGGGACACGTGTGGGGACAAGCAGGGCTCCGGGGGCTTTGCCATGACCACGTCCTGGAGCAACTGTGATGAGCATCGGGATTCAGCATCTTCCCATGGGCCTTGAGGGGACGTACCTGGGGGATGGCAGCCCCGTGCCTTGCTGTTGGTGACCCCACTGTCTCGTGTCCCCGCAGGGAGGCCCTCCAGGTCACACTCAACGATGTCACTGTCCGCGCGGCCGCAGCGCCGAGTCCTTGTCGCCAAGATCAATAGGAGCCAGTCGTTCGCCGGGGTGAACTCGACAGCAGAGCGGCCCTTCAGGTAGGAGATGGGTGCTGGTGCTGCGTGGCGTGGTGGGGGCTATGCATGTACTACCCGAGGTGTTGTCCCTTCTCCCCATGGGGATGCTGGTGGTACCCAGAGATGTGGCACTGGGGCTGCTGAGCCCATCCCGTGTCACCACAACACTTGGTTGTCCCTGAGCCAGGGCAGGCACAGCAGGGTGATCCTCAGGAAGCCTCTCACGGCTGCCCTGTGGCCGTCCCGGCACATTTAATGGTTGTGGTGGAGGATTCAGTGTGGTTTTGAAGCTTTGTGTCTCAGCCCCTCAATGTCCCATGGCTGCGAGTGTGTCCCTCGGCACTGGTGTGAGTCAGGGCTTCCTCTGGGCCGTCCTCAACCTGCTGCTGGAAGGCTTTTTTGGCTGCCCCTGAGCTCTGCTGTGAGGAGCAGCAAGCAGCCGGTCCTTGCTCATCCTCTCCACTGCTGGCGACTTGGTGGCACCCATCACATCCTCCCTCCTCCTGTGCCAAACTTACGTCAAGGAGAACCACCCTGTGCCTTCCTCTGCTCCTTTCCCAGCTCCTCGGGTGATTCTTGAGACACCGTAGGTTTGGACTGTTCTGTTTTAATGCTCAGAATCCCTTTTTGGTGCTCTTTACCTCCCAGCACGGCCAGCCTGTCCTAGCAGGGAGTAACTAGGAAGTGGTGGCACAAGTGATCTGTGCTCCCGCAGCACCTCCAGGTGGGCACCTCCGTGGCATGAGTACATGCCCGTGTAGAGCTTCTCGTGCCTGGCAGCAGCTCCCCAGCCCCACTCAGCTCTTCCTTGGCAAATGAGGAGGGGGAAGGGATGGTTGTGCAAAACAAGTACTCGCCCATCAAGATGGCTTGGGTTGAAGCCAAAACGTTTGCTTTCCCGTATTGATGCTTCAGGGAAGTCTTCTGGCCGCTCTCTGAGGAGTCACGTAGGATGGGAGGTCCAGGCCAGGGCTAGTGACGTGGCCACGTTAGAGGGCACAAGGGAAGGGCTGTTCTGCTTGGGGCATTGCTGGTGGGGCTGGGCCGGGCCTGAAATTGCACAAGGAAGGAGGAGTAGCATTGGGATGCGCAGTGCTCCTGGGTCACGGAGGTATCTCTGTGATATCTGTGCTCTGTGTTGCTGTGCTGATGGGGGGGTGACAGGCACACGTCCCCAGGCTGCTCCTGTGCCGAGACCAGAAAGGTTCCTCTGTCCTCGGGGATACCACCCAAGGCACTGGGGGTGGAGCAGAGCGTGGTTACCCTCTAGAGAATGTCTGGGGCTGGAGATGCCCCTGTGGTCTCTCCAGGAGAACAGCTTGGCTCTGGCAGGTGCAAATTTGCCTTTGCTCCTCCTAAAAAGAGCTGAGGATCCTACAGAGGCATCCCAACAAGCTGGCATCTCTGAGGTGGGGTTGACTCCCTGCTTTTCTTCGCCACAAGCATTATAGGATTGCCCCCCACCCACTTCCAGAGCCGGCAGTTGGCAGATGCTACAGGTACCAGCTCAGACTGGCCAGAGCCCCATTCCGTGACCTTGGCCAGCTCCAGAGATGGCACAGTTATGACTCTGGGCAGCCTTTCCTCCGTGCCCGTTCTGGGGCAGGCAGCGTATCCCGGCCCGGCAGTCGCACGTGGCCTCGTCTCGCCCGGCCCTGCTGGCCTGTTCCACTGGGAGCCGGCGAACCGTGGGAGGGGCACTCAGGTCGGGATGGAGCTCCTGGGACCTGGCCTCCTTCCTGGAGCTCCTTGTTGTGAGACAGGCACCCAGGAGGACCCCGTGGCCATGCTGACTTAACTCGCTTCTCTCAGCAGGAACCTCTCCCCCTTCACGCCCACCGTCTCCCGCAAGACTGGCTCCAGGGTCAGTAGGATGTTCTCAATGTCCCACAAATCCCCACCACCCAAGGTGCCTCAGCCCAACCGCCTGGATGAGGTGTACGAAGCGCTCAAGAAGGGCCTGACGTAAGTGCTGGGGCTGCTGGGGGGATTGGGATCGGGGAGCCCCTGTGTGTGTCTGTGGGGCTGGGTGGTGTGGGCCGAGGTCCCAGCCTGAGCCTGCAGCACTCCTGTCCCCAGGGCCTACCTGGAGGTCCACCAGTGTGAACTGGAGAAGCTCAGCACCCAGATCCGTGAGTCCAAGAGGAATTCGCGCCTGGTGAGTGGTGCTGGGAAGTGTCTGTAGGGAGTTGTGCTTTGTGAGGATGCTTGGGGTTCTGACCACAGCTGGGGCAGCTCACAATCCAGCTGTGTCCTGTGGAGACACTGGGAGACAGTGCGTGATGCTGGGCTGCACGGGGTCCTGTCCTCCTGCCATGCTGCGGGTGGTGGGTGCTCCCTGGGTGGGCAGAGCTGGCTTTGTGCCGTGTCTTATCCCTCTCCTCTCTCCTCCAGGGCTTTCTCTACGATCTGGATAAGGTAAGCGGGAGCGGTGCCCCGTTCCCTCACCTCCCCATGTCCCCTCTACACCCACCTTCCCCCACGCAGCCGGGCTTGGGACTCTGCACACAGGGTGGCAGAGGACAAAGCAGATGCTGGCGGTGGCTCGCAGCCTGCTGCTTGGGACACGTCCTGTCCCGCAGCAGGAATATGGGGCGAGGCCATATCCTGGCCCTCAGCCCCTCTCAGGGAGCCTCTCACACCGTCTCTGCTTTTCCAGCAAGTGAAGTCAATCGAGCGCTTCCTGCGTCGCCTGGAGTTCCATGCTAGCAAGGTAGGAGCTGGGGATCGGATGCTTCCGTGGCTTTCCGGCCTCTATTTAGCAGCGCTCTTCCCCACCTGGCTCACATGAACCGTGGTGCTCTGATGGTGCCCAGCTGCAGTGTCCTGAGCAGTGGGAGAGCACGTTAGGAGCCGTTATCCCTGCTTGCCACTCGTCCCCCTGCCCCTCACCGTGCTCCCATCCTGTCCTTGCAGATTGACGAGCTGTATGAAGCCTACTGCATCCAGCGGCGGCTCCGTGACGGCGCCCACAACATGGTCAAGGCCTACAGCACGGGCTCGCCAGGCAGCCGAGAGGCACGTGAGAGCCTGGCTGAGGCCAGCAAGGGCTACAGGGAGTACACGGAGGTGAGGCACCCGGCACTGGGTGGGCTGGGAGGTGCTGACCCGATGGGCTGTGAGTGATGGGTGCTCTGCTCCTTGCCCCCAGAACATGTGCCTGCTGGAGAGCGAGATGGAAAGCCAGCTGGGAGAGTTCCACGTTCGGATGAAAGGTAACACATCCCTTCCCAGCCCTGGAGCAGCACTAGCCTGCTGGGTCCTAAAACCCCTCTGCCTTCTCTTGCAGGGCTGGCAGGTTTCGCCCGGCTCTGTGCTGGTGATCAGTATGAGGTTGGTGGAGCCTTGGGGATAGGGATGGGGATCTGTCCTCCTCCCTCCCGCGGTCCATGTTGAGCCTGAGGGACACGGGTGGGCCTCGTCCTTGGGTGCCGGTGTGCAGCAGGAATGTCTGTTGAGGACCCGTGGTGGGTGGCCCTGGGTTGCAGAGAACGCCTAGCCCCATGGATGGTGGACCTGTAGAAGGGTTTGAGTTGGAAGGGACCCTTAAGGGCCGTCTGGTCCCGCTCCCTGCAATAAACAGGGACACCCGCAGCTCCATCGGTGCTCAGAGTCCCATCCAGCCTGACCTTGGCTGCACCTCTCTGGGCAGCCTGCTCCATGCCTCTGCTCTTCCCCCAGATCTTTATGAAGTACGGGCGGCAGCGCTGGAAGTTACGGGGACGCATTGAGATGAACAGCAAGCAGGTGTGGGACAGCGAGGAGATGGTCTTCTTGCCTCTCATCACCGAGTTCCTCTCCATCAAGGTAGGGAGCCCCACAGTCAGAGCAGGACGCTGTGGGCAGGAGCTGTGCTGGGACAACAGCTGCAGTGGTTATGTGGGGGACACACAAGGCAGTGAGGGAAGTGGGCCTCGCTCAAAGCCATCCCTTGTTGGGAAAGAGGATGCTGTCCCATGGTGATGGCATCCTGGCAGCAGCCTGACTGACCGTGGCTGCATCTCATCCTCTCCTCCTCCTTCCCCAGGTGACAGAGTTAAAGAGCCTGGCCAACCATGTGGTGGTGGGCAATGTGTCCTGTGAGACCAAGGACCTCTTTGCAGCTCTACCCCAGGTCGTGGCTGTGGATATCAACGACTTGGGTACCCTCAAACTCAGCCTGGAGGTGACTTGGAAGTGAGTATCTCAGCAAGACTTCCCAGTACAGTGTGGCAGGAATGGGGACCAACAGCTGGCCTGTCCTGAGCTTTCACCCATCCCAAAATGGGTCTTTGGATCTGGAAAGCCAGAAGTGGACAGCAGAGCACCTTGAAGTGCTGTCCAACACCCTCCAGCTCGCTGCAGTGCTGGCACCTCCTGGCTTAGATGCTTTCCTCACCTCTCTGCTCTTCTCCGCAGCCCCTTCGACAAGGACGACCAGCCCTCAGCAGCCAGCACCGTCAACAAGGCCTCTACGGTGAACAAACGCTTCTCCACCTATAACCAGAGCCCGCCCGACACGCCGTCCCTGCGGGAGCAGGCTTTCTACGTAAGTGGGGCAACCATGGTCGGGTTGAAGTGCCCACGGTGGGGTTTGCTTTGTTGAGTTGAGCGTGCCAGGAGAAGTCCCAGTGGGTGGCACAGCTCCATCCATCCAGCCATGGCTCCTGGTGCTGGCCATCCTGCCCTCACAGCTCCTCTTCTCTCTGCCCAAGAGCCCGCTGCGGGCATCCGACAAGCACGGTTGGTCCTTGTTGGACATCTTTCGGGAGACACTCTTCGAGAAGCTGTCTCGGAGCTGCTCCTGCAGCGACGTCTCCTCGGTCGAGCTTGGGAGATGGCCACAGCCGGGCCGCGTAAGTGCGAGGCTGGAGCCGGCCCGTAGCGTAGCCCAGTGGCGTGGCCGTCCTGCTGTAGTGTAGCTGCTCCACTCCTGCTCACCACCAGCGAGTAGAAGACCTGGCCTTGTCCTGTGCTGGTGGCCGTGCCGTGCTGCGGCACTGGTGCGATGGCCAACGCAGTGCAAATTGTGGAGGGGGTGCTGGTGCGACTCTAGCTTGTCATTGCTGTGGTGCTGGTGTGGCACTGCGACAAGGAGGTGGTGGCAGCGTGATGCTGGGGTGACACTGATGTCACAGCAGCACAGGCATGACGATGTGGTGCTAGATCAGTGTTGGTGACAGGGGTGCAGTGTCAGTGTGATGTCAGTGTGAAGTTGGTATCACACCATGTGACACTGGTGCCACCCTCTGCAGGCTGGTGGCGGGGCTGTCGCTCTCTTGCTGCTGGGGGCTCCCAATTCCCTGCTTCGTTGGCACCACAGCTGGGTTCCCCGAGCTGGAAGGGGCAGCAGCACGCCAAGCAGAGCCCACTCCTGCCCCAGAGGTCACAGCAGCTTCAGTGCTTCCTGACATGTCATTGTCCCCTCCCTAGAACATGCTGCGGCGTCAGGAGGAGCTGGAGAACGGCACAGCTTGGTCCATCTCCTCTGAGTCATCGGATGACTCCTCCAGCCCCCAGCTGTCCAGCAGCACACGCCATGCCTCCCACAAGCCCATCGTGCAGCCTGAGGTGCAGGCCTCAGCCCCCGCCATCGAGATCTCCTTCTCACAGCAGCAGGAAGAGGATGGGGCTGCAGGGGGCATCCTCAGCGGGACAGATCTGCCTGGGCCCCCAGAGGAGCAGGACGGCCTCAAGAAGGATGCGGTGGCCAACGGGCACGTGCCCTACACCCGGACTCTCAGCCACATCAGTGAAGCTAGCGTGGATGCCAGCATGGAGGCCAAGGCTATGGAGAGCACATGGGAGCCCTCTCCCAGCCTGGAGGAACACGATGCGGGCAAGCCAGATGATGACTCCCTCCCTGGTGCCTCAAATTCGGTGCCAGCAGCCTGGGCAGGGCAGGACAGTGGCACTGAGGCCAAGCCACGTGCCATGGTGGCATGGGCTGAAACCTGTGAGGTGGAGGCTGAGCTGGCGGCGAGCCCAGCACCAGCTCAGGACATTTGTGGAAGCGAGGCCCCCACGCCGGCCGTGGTGTTGGCACAGGTTCCTGCAGAGGAGGGGCCCATCCCAGCCCCACACCTGGCCACCAGCCCCCCGGTGGTCCCACGGGTGAAGGCCGTGGACTCGGGGCTGGAGGAGGCCATCAGCCTCCTGGCCTCAGCCCTGGATGATTATCGGGGACAGTTCCCAGAGCTGCAGCCCCTGGAACGGGAACTCAAACACCTCGAGGAGATCCTGCTGGTGAGGGGGCCTGGAGGGCAGAGACCAGTGGTGAGAGTGATGGCACTGCCCAGGGCACAAGGGTGGTGGTGCCATCCCAAGTGGCAGTGATCAGTGATAAGAACAGTGGGGCCATCCCTTATGGCAATGACCAGGGTGCTGGGGCCATCCCTGATGGCACTGCTCAAGGGACAAGGTTGGTGGGACCGTCCCTGATGGCACTGCCCTGAGTACGAGGGTGGTGGGCCCATCCATGTTGGCACTGACCAGTGACAGCAGTGTTGGGGCTATCCCTTATGACAGTGACCATAGTGGTGAGGCTGTCCTTGACGACACTGCTTAGGGATGAGGGTAGTGAGGCCCCTTTGAGTTGCTTGCCAAGATCTGAGCGTTCCTTCCTCCACAGCACAAGCAGGGTGTGTTCCTCAGCCGGGCCTCCAGCATCAGCCTCACGGTGGAGCACGCTCTGGAGAGCTTCAGCTTCCTCAACACCTCCGACATGGAGGATTCAGAGGGCTCTGAGGAAGAGACTCTCCAGGATGAGAGGTGTGCAGGGCACAGTCTCACGGAACGGGCGCAGGGCAGCTGGGACGGGGGTGCTGAGCTGTGGTGGGGAAGGAAGGGCTGGATTTGGGTTCCCTGTGCTGACCCAGCTCTCTCGCTGGTTTGCAGGAGGGCCAGCAGAGCGCGGCGTGGAAGCAGAGCTCCCAGCACTGGTGAGGTGGGAACAGATGACACTGGAACATGCAGCGGCTCCGAGGGCAGCGCTGACCCCATGAGCACTGGCAACGAGTTCCTGGATAAGGCCCTGGTGCTACACCTTCACAACTGCAACCGCCTGCTGCTGGTGAGAGCGGGGACCGGGATGTGACGGTGGGACATCTTGTGGGGTTGGCCACGGTCCCCTGCAGGAGTAGGGCACAACAGTGGGACACATCTTGGGGTTGGCCAAGGTCCCCTGCAGGAGTGGGACCTGATGGTGGGACACAACTTGGGGTTGGCCATGAATCCCTGCAGTTTCTGGTCCCCCTGAGCCCCTTTGAGATGCCTTGCTGTGGCTGTGCTGGGGTCTGGGCGCTGTGGTGCCCCTAAGGTCCCTGGCATACCTATGCCTTACAGAACCTGGGCACCTTTGGGCCCCTGCGGTGCCGGGAGATGTTTGCCCTGGACAGGCTGCTGCGGGAAGCTCAGGTGCTGGAGATCGTGTGCCAACTGATGGAGGAGAGGTCGGAAGCAGCGGGCTCTGCTGCCGGAGGTAAGGGCGGTGAGAGGCTGCACAGGAGGGAGGAGGAGGAGGCTGGAGGAGGAGGCTTGACACCGCCTGTCCCCGCAGTGGTGCAGTTCTCAACGCGGAAAGAAGGGGTGCTGCCCCTTTGGGACCGCTGCGTGGAGCTGCCCAATGTCTACACCTGCCCCGTGGAGCGGTTCCTGCAGGTGCTCAGTGCCCAGTACACAGCACCCATCAGCGAGCGGCACCCGGGTCTGGCTGATGCCGGTGAGCCTGTGGGTGTGCAGCAAGGGAATCTCTGACCCTACAAGGTGCTACATGCCCTGACCCCACTATTTTCCCGCAGTGTGTGTGAAGCTGGTGGAAGATGTCCTGAACCGGCGGCTGCCACGGCGGCCCGGCGGCACCCAGGGCGAGCAGGTCACCATCTTCCAGTACTGGAGCCACTTCGAGTCCCTCGGCGCCCTGGTGCTTGACACCTACATGATGGAGCTGGCGGAGGAAGGTGGGTACCTTCCTGCCACACCTTGAGCCGCCCAGTCCTGAGCTGGAGGCTCAGGGTGCTCAGCCCAATCCTACACTCCCATCTCGGGCGCCCTTTGGACCTGGCTGTTGGCAGGTCCCCAGCTCAGGTGCCCCAGCTCAGCTCACCGTGCTGTCCCCACAGTGCTGCTGGCGCAGAACCTCAACTCGGACGACCAGGACGTGGTGCTGAGGGCACTGAAGCGTGTGCCCGAGGGCCGCCTGAAGAAGGAAGGGCTGAAGGCGCTCAGCTCGCTGCTAGTGGAAGGCAACAGCAAGGTGGTGAGCGCCGTGTCGGCGCAGCTCCGCAGCCTGGCAGAAAACCCCCGCTTCCGCCAACGGGTATGTCGTGGGCAGGAGGGGAGGAGGAGGGCTCTGGGTCGCTGCTTGGAGCAGTGGCACTGAGCCCTCGCTCTGCCCCAGGCCCTCGTGTGCTTCCTGGGCCAGCTGGAGGATGAGGAGGTGCAGACGCGCGTGGCCGGGTGCGCAGCACTGGGCTGCCTCAAGGTGAGATGGCTGCACGAAGGAGCGCACGGGGCATCTGCTTCCGGGCTGAGCTGGCTGTGGGGTGCACACAGAGGAATCGATGCTGCCTGCTGCTGTGTGCGTGCAGCCTCCAGCTCCTGGGGGTGCCCTGAACGTGCAGAGTACAGAGGGAAAGGGGATGCAGCCAAGTGACTGTTGGGGTTGGAGCTGAGTGATCTTGAAGCTCCCTTCCAGCCCAAGACATTCTGTGATCCTGGGACTTTTCTGCCCAGGCCCTCTCCGGTGGTTGATTTCTGTGGGGCTTTGGGGCTCTGCCCTGCCCACTGCCTGGCACAGGGCTGTGGGAACCTTGCTGCCTTTCCTGGTGGCTGACACTGACCACACTCAGCCCTCTCCCCTCTCCTGCAGGCCAAGGAGAGCATCGAGCAGCTGGTTTACCTGTGCCAAACTGACAAGGAGCCCGTGAGGGAGGCGGCCAAGCAGAGCCTGATGCTGTGTGGTGAGTGTCCCACGTCAGCCCTGCTCGTGGCTCCCAGAGGGGCATGGCCCCGTGTCACGCTGCCTGAGGGGAGGAGGAAGGGACCTGGGCTGGTCCCTGCCCGCCCCAAGCTCCGGCTCACGGTGCCGGAACTCTGTGGGATGGGCAGTGAGGAGTCCTGTGGCCACAGCCCTAAGCATGGTTGTTATCTATTATTTGCTAGATGGCACTGACAGAACCATCTGAGTGGGTTTCTAGGCCTCCAGATCGCGGCAGCTGCTGCACAGGTTGGGACACGTGAGCCATCCTCGTCCCTGCTCATGCCGCTTTGCTCACGAATGTCTCCGTCTTAGAGCCTGTCAGCCATGTCACCTTCTGGAGTCTGTGTGTCTTGGTTGTTCGTAGCCCCACGGCACTGCTGGCACACATAGGTGCCACATGTCCTGTGTCCCACGTCACCAGCTCTGCTGGGGACATCTGCTGTGTGCAGATGTGTGTGCGGGGCTGCCGGGCAGAGATCTCTCAGCCAGCTCTCAGCATGGATGTGTGCATCCCTGTGTGTACATGGGGGTCCCCGTGTGGGTGCATGAGGATGTGCACAGCTGGTTGGGATGCTGCGCCCGGCACAGCCCCAAGCCTGGCCTGCTTGCCCCAGCTCCTGGACTGGGAGCTCCATTAGAGACGGCATCCATCCCAAGGTGTGCTAAGAACAGAGAATCCTAGAACCATTCAGGCTAGAGCAAAGCCCTCCCAGCTCCCTAAAGTCCAGCACCAATCACTGACAGCATCTCCCAGTGCTACAGCTCCACAGCTCTCAAACGCCTCCAGGGCTGGGCGCTCCCGCACCTCCCCAGGCAGCTGTGCCAAGCTCCGCTGCCTCAGCTCTGCCACATTTCCATCCCAAGGCTGAGGAAGGTGGCTGGGGATGGGCGGGGAACACGGCTTCTCCCCTTTGCTTCACTGACCACAGCACACGCTCGCAGGGGAAGACGGCAAATCGGCGCACCGGCGGCTGGAGGAGAGCCTGGACAGCCTCCCGCGGATCTTTGCACCAGCCAGCATGGCCAGCACAGCTTTCTGAGACACAGCACGGAGCCACCCACTGCCCCTCGAGGACAAAGGCACCACCAGGCTGCTCGCACGGGCCGGGCCCGGCCGCTGGCCCCGCTCACAGCAGCACTGCAGCATCACCCCCGCTGGCAGCTCGCCACGGCCGCACGCTGCCTTACAGAGCACCGCTTCCCCCGCCCCACAGCCCGGCCACCTTTCTTCCACCGCTCTTGGAAACGCACAGGGAAGCCACCCTTCGTGCTACGGCTGCCGGGAAGGGAGAGCTGGAAGACGCAGCGGGTTCCCCCACCTCTCGCCTTCCTGTTGCTCGGGGGCACAGCACCCTTTCCTGGAAGGACCCGCGCTTTGGAAGCGATGCTGTTCTTTCCTTTGCAGAAGTCGCCTAGGCCAGGAGGGAACTGCTGCCCTGTGCCACCTGGAAGTCCCCGGGACTTCAATAAAATGAAAATATGAGAGGTTAATATATTCTGCCAGCGTTTCTTCTTTCCAGCTCCGCGTGCTCCTGTCCCCCCCCTGCAGGGCAGGGGCAGGAGGAGTGGCAGAGGGACAGACAGACAGACGCTGCCACCTTTTCCTTTTGTTGTCGTTGGGTTTATTTTATTTTTTATTTACAGTCTTTTCTATCAGGTCTCTATAAAGCTATATATATAATGTAATTACAGAGAATGACTACTTTGGATTTTCAAGCAGAAATAAAAGCAAACCTTTAATGAGCATCAGAGTGGCTGCGAGGGTGTTGGGCCCCGAGGCCCCAGATGGGACATCTGCTCCCTGTAAGAAGCTGGGAAGCACCGCATCAACAGCAAGGGCGTGTTGCACTCGGGTGTCTGTCACACTGGGGTGTGCTTGAGAGGTACAAGCAGGGGATGCTTTGCTCCACCAGTGCCAGCTTAGCATTATTCCACCTGCTTGGGGGCTGGACAAGCCCCAGGACAAAAGCATCGCACTTCTCCCAAAGCTCTGTGTCACACTCTCAGTTGTAGGGAGCAAGAGTGAGGACAGGGGTCTGGGTTGGCACATGCTGCACTTGGGTAACAGCCGTGGACAGAAACACCCTGAAGGTAATCAGTGGTCCAGACATCTAAATTTTGGGTCGTTTCTTTTCCCCCTGGAAATAAGAACAGCCCAGTGCTCCAGCAGCCTACATGGGCATTCTCCTTGCCCTGCCAAAGTCCGTCCCCATCCCCGCAGCAGAATACCACCTTCCAGGATAAGCTGTACCTTGGCTGCAGAGATCAGAGCAGGAAAGCAGCCTTCTGTCAGGGCAGGCAGGGTGCTGCGTGGCAGGAGAATGACTCTGCTCCTGGAACTCTGAGGAGTAATCTCATTCGTGTGGCTTTAACAACATCTATGGAAAAAAAAATACAAATAGGAGTCAATTTAGGAACACAGTGCCCAGTCCTTTTTAAATAAAGGAGTGCACAGCCTTATTGTACCAGCAACAAACAACTGAGCAGACAATGCACCCTTCCCTCGGTGAGCTTCAGGGCTGCTGTGGCTGCTCAGGACGTGGATTTGGTGACCCCAAGCAGACACTGCCTCTTTGTGGCACCACAAACTCCTATCATCCCTTACATCTAAGAAACGACCCAAATCTTGGTGCCTGGTCACGTTCAGGAGGTTGAAGTTGGGGGATTCTCTTGCTTGAGCAGGCTCAGATTTGCACTCTCACCTTACCCCAGGTTTGTAGGAAGCTGCATTCCCAAAGCATTCACTACACATGTGTTTTAGGGCACTTATGGAAGATTCAGAGGGCAAAACCCCCCTTAACAAGGGGTTAAGCTGAGCTGGGAGCTTGTCAAGGCAGCCAGGGGTCTGTGGCTCCAGCTCCCACATTTCTGCTCACAGGCAAGGTGTCTCCAGGACAGGCTTTGCTCAGATAACTTCCAAAGAAGCAACATCTGCCTCGGGCTGCCTATTCTGGGGACACTAGGAGTGTGATTTTCAGGAGGCTGAAGGTAGGGGCAGGGGGACGCACTCAGCTCAAAAGTACCCAAGGATCTAAGGTTGGCTGTGCACTGCTAGATGGTTTCAGACATCTCCGCCAAGAAAAGGCCAGGAGAAAGCAGGATCTGTGCCCACGTGTGAAAGATACGTCGCTATCTCAATAGATCCTTGGAATACCTCGAGCCATTTGGACCCGCAGATGTTATGGCAAGGGGCTGCAGCCTGTCACCTCCCGTAACTGTCAGTCTGCTGCAGCAGCTTGTCACTGCTTTGTTCCTCCTATGGATGAGGCTGAAGAATCAGAGCCACATCCCCGACACGGATCTGACCCCAAACTCCGGGCCGAGCGCGGACCGCCCCGCTCCCGTCAGGGCCGGGCGGGGCACAGCCTCCCCCAGCGCGGCACCTCCCCACCACGTGACTGACGCACGCACGCACGCACGCAGCGAAGTGACGCCGCCGCCGCCGCCCCATCCCCGCGTTTGAAGTTGGCGCGCGCCCCGCGCAACCCCCCCCCCCCCTTCCCCCGCCCCGCCCCGCCCTCCCGGCATGCCCCGCGCGCGCCCGCTTCCCCGCGCGCGCCGTCCCCTCCCCCCCTCCCCCTCCCCTCCCCGCTCCGGCCGGCGGTCCGCGGCAGCCGCGCTCGCGCAGGCGCACTCCGCCCCGCCCGCCGCCATTTTGTGTCCGAAGCGACTGTGGAGCGATTAAACCGCGAGCTGGTGCCGGGCGCTAGCGGCGGCCGCGGCGGGGCGCGAGGGGAGCGGCGGCTCCGCGGAGCCCGGGGCGGCTGCGGGGCGGCGTGCGGCGGGGCCTCGGCGCCGGGAGCGAGCCCGGCGGGGCGCGGGCGCAGGTAAGCGGCGAGCGGGGGGTTTGCAGTCGCTTTCTCCGGCCTCTAGGTGTCACGATGGGGCTCCGCGCCGGCTGGGGCCCCGCAGCGGCCGCCGCCGGGGAAGCAGGGGGCTTTGTCTCCCTCTATCGTCCCCAGCGCGGCCCGCGCCTGCCCGCTGCCGCCACCGCCGTTCCCCACAGCGCGGCGCTGAGGCCGCGGCCCGCCCGGCCCTCCCGCCCGCCTCCATTTTCCTCCCTTTGTCTCCCCGCCGCCCCACCGGGGCTCGGCGGCCGCCCCCTCCCCGCCACGCGAACCGCCGCCCTCCCCCCCCCCTCCCCCCCTTCTCCTTCCCTTTCCCTTCCTCCTCCCCGCCCCGCCGCTCCGCTCCCGGCCCGCTCCCCGCCATTCTGCCGCTCCCTCCCCCCCCCCCCCCCCTTTTCTTCATCTCCCACCTCCGCGGGGCTCTCTCCGTTCTCCCTCCTCGTGGGGGTTGGCTCGGCGGAGCGCTGCTGTTGCGGCGGCTCTCGGTGCCCGGCCCGGCCCGCAGCCCGCCTGCCGCCACCTCGCTGCTCCGCCGCCGTGTGCGCTGCGGAGGGAGAGGCGCTGCGAGGCGCAGAGCGGGGACTCGAGCTCCCTCTGCAAGGCAGGCTGAGCAGCGCCATGCAGCGCCGGCCCTGGCACGGCTGGGGGGCGCCCGCTCTCGCCCTCCCGCCTTCCCCCCCCTCCCCCTCTCTTCCAGGCCTCAGCTCCGAGCTGGACAACGCGCTGCGAAAAGACGACACCCCCCCCCCCCCCTCCCCTTCGTTTCACCCTCCTTCTCAACCCCATTTCCTCCCCCCCTCCCCGAGGTTTGGAGGTCGCCGCTTCTCATTGTGCAGACATCGCACCCGGCTCTGTGCCCTGCGTCAACCTCACGCTCCTTGAGATGCTCGCAGTTTCTATGGGTTCCTTTATTCAGGCAGCGTTTTGTTGGTAGCTCCCCAGTGCAGCTGCTGAGAGCGCACCCGCTTTCCTGTTGCTGGCTTCCTATTTTTCACCCGGTCTTTTTCTCCCTGCCTGCTTCTGGTTGCTGACGAACCCTAGAGGTGTTGTTAACAGCGCCTGAAATGCTCTGTGTACTGCTCTGAGATTTGTTTCAAGTGCAGGAAGCGTGTAAATGTGTTCTCAGATCCCACTGTTCGCTCGTGCGGAGCTTGTTGAACTGGTGGCTGTCTTTTGGGTGTCTCTGAGCCCTGGTTGCCCCTTCAGCCCCATCTCACCTTCTGCATTAGTGCAGGAGAGATCGTGAAGACTGAAGAAGGCCCTGAGTGTGTAATCCAAGCAGTGCTTTCTTTTTATTCCATGGGACAATTGATGTTCTTACTTCCATTTTGCTTTTCTCTTCGGGCTCTGTTCTGCAAGTCTTTTGAGGGCTGTGGTCCTGTGTTGCAGGGCCCTGCTGTGCATCCAGAGGTGACTTTGGGCAGGGGTTGATGTCACGGTGGCACCTCCAAACTGTGAAACTCTAAACTCAGTCTTCAGACGGTCTCTGTGCTCTCTTGCTGTCCTAGGCAGGTGCAGTGGGACCAGTGCAGGTTGGCTATTAGGGTAAAATTACTCTCAGAGCAGTGAGGCTATGGCACAGCTGCCCAGGGAGGTGAGCAGTCCCTGTCCCTGCAGGGCTCCACTACCCGTGGGGATGTGGTCAGTGGGAATGGATTGGGTTGGGCTTGGTGATCTTGGAAGTCCTTTCCAACCTTAACGATTCTGATTCAGTCTTCGTGCCTTCTGTATTTATAGGAAGGCTGCTCAGAATGATTTCCTTAACGCTCGTGAGACTCCTTGCAGGATATTGTTGAAGTGCAATGTCAGAGTGAAAGGTGTGGAATTGGCACTTGCTCTGCTTCCCTGTGGCCCTGCAGCTCAACTAACACAGCTCAGGGAGTTTGCTGAGCTGTCACTGTAGTGCTGAGCCTGCTGCAGCTCCTGCCCACGCCGGCAGCGAGGGAAGAGCTAATCCAGGCACTGCTCCTGGCGCAGGCAGGCTGTGTCTTGGCTGTGAACTGAAGTGTGTGTTGCTAGCAGGCTTTGTGGGTGCAGGTCAGCAGCTGCCTGATACTTGTGAGTAAAAAGGCCAGCAGCTGACCTGTGTTGTTTTGGGGTTGGATTCATCCTTGCTCGTAGCAGCAAGCTGTGGTCAGCTCTTCCAGCTCTGCTCTGCCTGTCTTCTGTACGCTGGTTATTTCTGAGGAAAGAAACCAAAAGCACACAAAGCCATAACTTGAAACTTAGGCAGGGAGAGAACAAGACCAGAGTTACTGTTGCTGTGCGAAGGAACATGGGGTGTCACGAGGAGTAGAGGAGTCAGCCCTGTCCTGTCGTACAGAGGAAGGAAAAGCCAATTCCTTTTGTGCTACTGTCTGTGGCTACAAGGGGAGGTGTTTCCTGAGCTTGGAGCTGGCAGCAGTGTAGCCAGCAGCCCCCCATCAGGCCGAGCAGAGAGGTTCAGGGCTGCTTTCTCCTGACCTTTTGATTATATTCCCCAAAGCTTTGCATAGTAACTGTGATTCTGCCTTGTGGCTACTTTTGCTTCTCTTACCTAGCAGGGTTTGAATGCTTAAGAGAGCAGCAGAGCACTGGGATTGCTGTGTGCTCTGTAAACCATTACCACGAGGAGCAGCCACTGCTGAGCAGCTGGCTTCTGCTGTGGAGCTGGAAGAAAGCACAGCTTGGGCTTTTCTGCTTGTATAAATGGTTCAGAACACAGTTCTTATGGGGCTTTTGTCCTCATTTTTTTGTGCTGAATCTCAGAATCCTTCCTATACAGACTGTAACTCGAGGTGTTGCTTTCTGTTTGTACTGAAGGAAGCTTGAGCTTCAGTTACAGTGCTGTTCTGCTGCTCCTCTCCAGTGATCTGTCACCCTTCAGCAATTACATGGTGTGTGCTTATTCTAGCCGTGCTTAATAAGTAAACTAAATAGCTGCTGGGCTGAGTGATGGCAGTGTTTTTTTTGGTTAACAAAAATAACCTTGAAAAGGAGAGTGGAGTAGACACAAGGTGGGTGGGGAGTTGTGTTTCTCAGCGCGTGTTAATGTTCAGGTACACTGAGCAGTGCAGTCCTGATGTCTGATACAACAGAAATGGTGCTCTGCTGTAAAGCTTTGGGAGCAGTGCAATCTGAATGCCTTTCCATGTGGTTGTTAACGAGTGGAAGTACAGGAATAGCACAGAGGCTGTTCTCAAGGAGCGTGCCATTAACATGCATCACTCAGGAGACGTGTGCTAGAACAGAAGAGCTGAAGAGCTGTTCTTCAGCTGTCCCTGCAGATGAGTGTGCAGATAATGCTGCGACTTGGCTGTGTTCAGCTTTACGTAAAGGTCTGATTTTTATGCACCGTAAGGACCCTTTGAGGTTTTGTTCCTTTAGGGTACGTCTGCTGCCTTGGGAGCGCAGGCAGGGGCTGCTGCACTGAGCTGATGGGTGCTGTCCTTGCACCCTGGTAGGCTGCCTAGATCTGTGCTGTTTTGTCACTGAGCTGTCCTTGTGCTCTGCTGCAGAAACAAACCCCTGAACTTTCTAAAGCCACTCGAGCGTAAAGGCTGCACGAAGAGGCTGTGGAGCAAGTTCAGTTAACGCTGCAAATCTCATTTCACCTCCCTTCTTTTCTTCCCAGAATCTGAAGATTTGTGTTGACATTGTTGAACGTGTCAAGTTCTAACAAAATGGAAGCCAGAGCACAGCATGAAACATACCTTTGTCTGTATTAATGTGTGGAGATAAGAAGCTTGTGTGCCTCGGAGATGTCAGCAGGTGAAGCAGCTCTGTGAGCTAGAGGAGAAGTAACATCTGTTACGTAATTGCACCGAGTTACCTTACCTTAATTGGGAAGTCATAGCTGTGCTTATTTCCCCCGGAGGTATTTAGGAATAGCTCGCAGTTCTGAAAGCTTCTCTTTGAAACACCATGGGGATTTCAGAAGTACATTGGGATGGGGAAGAGATGCTTGTCTTGGATCATCGGAGCATCCCTGGCTGTAGCAGTGGAAGGTGCACTGTACGAATGAAGCACTTTGGAGGAGCAAAGAAATTGCAGGAAACTGCTGATGTGTTGGTACTAAAAGGAGCTGGAGTGGGAGAGCGTGGTACCGAGCGCTGCAGTGCAGTGTGGGGATGCAGGAGCTGTGCAGAATTAGTGATTGGTGGCATAGCAGACAGTGATGAGGCAGTGGTCATGGTTGCAAGGCAGAGCTGCAGCACTCCCAAGTGTGTGTCAGACTGCACGCCTGGGAGCACGGGAACACAGTGAATCTGTATTGAGACAAATGCTGTCCTAGAGTGCAGTGGCAAGCTGTGCTTTGGGTACAGCTTACATGTGGATTTCCAAGGTGATGCTGTGGCAGAGAAACTGACAGCAGGCTGAGCACCTCTGGCTGTCATCTAAAAGTGCTTTCCCTGTCTTACACACATGAAAAAGATGGGAATGGACAAAAGTTAGCTTGAATCATCTCAGCTGCAGAGCAAACTTGAAAATAACCCATGTGGTCTTCTGGCTGGTCGTTGCAGTACTTGTGAAGCTGGAGTTTGGCAGTTTGAGTTTCTCCTGGCTGTTTGCAGGGTAATTCAAGAGTGCAGGCGGTTTTCAGTTTTGTGGTTTGCTGGTTGTTTTGTTTTGTTTCAGGATTGCAGTCTGTGTGCAGTGATAGCTATTCCACAGTGTGCTTCCTAGCACTGAAGCAAGGCCAGCTTTTTAGGTGGGCACAGCGAGTCCTCTGGTGAGCCTGCAGTTCACAGGAGAAAGAAAGAAAGAAAGAGAGGAAATACACACCAGCTAATGGAGATTTTGCTGGAGGCTGTGGAGACAGTGGGGCTGAAAGTCATCTGCAGGTCCTGAGGCAGGTCCCTAACCCTAGGCTCCTGATGGGGCTGAGGTACAGCTGCAGGCAGGACTAGCTCTGGTTGCTCTCCCTGTGCACTGTTTCCTGCTTGAGCTCTGGGAGAACAGACTAGTGGACAATTTCTCATCTTTAAGTAGAGATTGATTGATTCTTATGCTGATATTGGATGTGCAAAAGGTACACGCTGGTTACTTGGTTCTTGCCCAGCTTCCATGTAAATGGACTCCTTTCTGCTCAGCAGTGGCTGTTGTTTTCTTAAATTGAAACTGGGAGTGTATTCACCCCTCAGAAAGTGCAGGTCACTAGCAGATTGCCCAGAGCAGCACAGCTTCTCCATGCTAAAAGCTTACTAACAACTGCTTGGTGTTGGAGATCTTGAACAGGTCCCCTGGAGTGTGCATGGAAGACAGTGCTGAGACCAACAGGTCCATCCTCAGAGCAGTGTGGTTCATGGATGCGTGCGTGAAAAGGATCTCAGTATGTCTGAAGTTTAGATTTGTTCATCCTTAATCTTATATATTCTCGTGGTGGAAAATGGCAGAACAGTTTGGGGTTGGAAGGGATCACTTGAGGTCCAGGCCCTGGCTCAGTGCAGGGCTGGCTATCAAATGAAACGAAGCTGTTTAGGGTTGTATCTAGCAAATATTTTCAGAATTTGAAAGATAAAGTCTTCCGTATCTCTGAGCAGCCTGTTCCAGTGTTTGACCTCCAGGCGTGTGGCTCTGTCTCCCTGCCCTCCTGTTAAGGCAGCAGTAGGAGCTCTCCTTTGCCTCCCCACATGTGGGTTGGCATGCACACGGTGTGTCCTGCCCCCAGACTGTCTGGTGCTCCTCTGCAGGGCTAAGGGAGCTCAAAAACAGCCCTGTGGAGCAGTGACGTTTCCAGCTCATCCTGTTCTCCTTCAAGCTTATCATACCTTACCTACCTGCCAAAGATCTGCTGGGAAGGTAAATCCGTGCAAGGCGTTTCATGCCAGCTGGTTGCTTTTCCAGTAAACAAGTGCAGGAGTGGCTTTTCTGCCCACTGACATCGCCGTGGAGTGGATCAGCCTCTTTCCTTGAGGAGAGTGTGTCTGTTGGAAGGAGAAGAAGGGCGCTGCCTCTTGCAGTGCTTCTCTCTTCTGTTTCTTTAATGTTGACTTAGAAATTGGTAAGCTTTAGGGAATACCCATCTTTACGGGTGCTGCAGGTCAGGAACAAAAGTTCCACTGTTGGCAGAAACTCTTTTATATCCCTGCTGCTGTGCCTGAGCTCTCAGCCCTGGTGAGGATGCATTGTGCTGTGCACTGAGCACTCGGGCTCCCCACGGCCTCTCCGAGCATCCTCTTCTCTGTCAGTGTCTCCAGCTGATGGGATTTTTATTGGCTGTTGACTACAAGGAGAATCAGTTTTGAATACTTACTTTGGAAGCTTGCTGTCACCAAACGTTCACAGCTCTCCCAAGCTTATCAGCAGTGGTCTTTGAAACTGATAAACAATTAAAAATAGACTTGTCAAGGAAAACTGCAGCCAGAAACCAGAGCTGAGTGCTTTGTGCTAAATAAAATACAGGAGAGCCAGGGGAAGAAAAAGTAGTGAAATTCAAAGGGCACAGAGCCATTGTGAAACTTAGCACTGCTTGGCACAGAGCAGTGGCACATGCCTGGTTTTAGAATGCTTGCTGGGGTTGCTTACTGTTTCCAGGGATGCTAGCATGTATGCACACCACGGTCTGAGCAGGATTACTGATAAAGAGTGATGTGCTGGCTTGTAGGTATTTTAGTTGGGTAAAAGTGAGCATTTTAAGCTCTCAGCTGATGAGGATGCTGCAGCTTCACAGCTCTCCAGCTGGCTGAGGCTGTTCTTGTGCAGAGCGATGAGGTTAGAAGTGTGTTAAAGCTGGCTCTGTTCCTTTATTAATAGTGTCACTTGCTGCATTGACTGTGTCATGGGTTATACATGGTGTAATTTACTCCAAGTGCATGATTTTTGTGTTTTCCTTTGGTATTCCTTTGGTATTCCGCAGCACTGGACAACATGGACATCTGAAGCGGGCATGACCAGCTCTGAAATGTCACACTGCACTCTTAGCTTGACACTAGATCAACAGAGTTTTTGGTTGTAAGGACTTGAAATGTTGAAGTGTGAGGAGGTAGAGAGAAGAGTGTGTAGACAAGGTCAGTCTTCTTGATAAAAGCATGAAAGCTGATGTAAGTACTCTGTGGGTTTTGTTTAAGGCTTGTTGGAAAAGTGAGGGATTCCTCAAGCAGTTACCAGCACTGTTCTCAGTGGTAGGGGACTACACATTTCATGTTTAAAAAGCAGTAAACGTTCGGATAGTGCTTCCCCCCCACTCCCATCACCTCCCCCCTTCCTCTTCTGTGTAGCTGTGCTATTCCTACTCATTTGTTCTGTTCCAGAGAGCGTTCTGACATGGAGCTGCACGAAGCATAGCCAGCACAAAGAGACCAAATCAGGCCAGGCAGAAGCATCAAGGACAGAAACGGGAATTAAGGGATTTCAGAGTGTGCTGTGCAGTCTGTGCTGAGGCCCTGGCTTCCTGAACCCTTACAGGTAGCCTTGTGCAGGAGGAATCCCTCTTGCTGTGCTTCTCTTTGGGTTTGCCAGTGTTGGGTCACACCAGAGGCCTGGTCTGCATGGAAATAAAAGTGTCTTTTTGGCTGGGTGAGTTCTGACCTCGTTTCCTGACCACCTAGCTGCAGTCTTGGACATCCTTGCACATGCACAAGGAGTAGTTGAGGTGCTGTGAGTGGGCAGTCGTAAGGGCAGGGATGGCTTTGGCCCAAGTGCTCACAAAATGAGCCTTTACTTTTGTTTTGGTTTTTTTTTTTCATTTTACTTTTGTTTTCTCCTCCAAAGTTGAGTGCCTCTGTGGAATTTTCATCTGCTTTGAAATCTGATTGTGGCACCGTCCCTAGGGCTTGGTCTTTGAGAGTGTTTTGATGGATTAAACTTCATGGTGAGGGCCGTTGCCTGGGGTTAATGTGGGTTTGCTGCTGTTAACATCTGTTCCAACACTCAGTAACTCAGATTAACTTTCCTGAGATCTGTGATTCAAGAGTAAGGATGACTGAATTGAGCCACGGGCACTTGCCTTGTCCACCGCCCTCCTCCCATAGGTGTTTCCAGAACTCCTGGAATTTCCTGTCTCTGCTGTAAGGTGTAAACTACACCTTTCCAGCTGTCAGCCTCACATGAATCCAGCTGGCACCAACCTCGGCTTTCCTTGATGCATCAGGCTGTAATTTGTGAGGTGATTAACAGTTACAGCATGCAGAGCTGTTGTTTGTGGGGCAGGAACTGTGCTAACATCCCAGGGATGAGCAACGCCCTCTGTGATTTGAAACCCAAATTCCCTAGTCCAGGTAGGGCATCACTACTCAGTGTTTGTGCAGAGATGAAAGCAAGCAAGAGCTGGTGCCCAAAAGCTTGGTCCTGGGTGGTACTTCATCTAGATAAAGCCTTGGAGGAAAACAAAATCCAACCACTTGTACTTGATTGTGAAGTCTGCCATGAAACTCGTTGCACTGGTCTCCTCCAAGTGCAGCAGTACCTGGGCTTGCTGTTCTGATGTCATGCAGACATGGATGGCTGAATTATCCTGCTCTGCTCAAGTTGGTTTAAAAAAAAACACCTGGATTTGCTTTTTGCAGTTTGTTAGCATCCTGAATGAAAGCCTGAATCGACGTGTGAAGGGCAAAACGAGCACGAGCACTTGTTGATGAAAAGCATTAACCTCTCAGGATCTGCCTGCAGAGTTGGGCTTTCCCTTTTGTGGCACTGGACTTGGCAGGCTGTTGTCCATCAGTGGTGTGTGCTGCTCACTGACAAGCAGGTGGTGGTGGCAGCCCAAAGTTCTCCTCGCTTTGCATCCCCATCTCCTGGGGCCTAGAGAGCGTTCAGAGCAGCTAGCTGCGTGAAGCAGCGTGTGCTTTTGATCACAGTTGAATGCTGTTGATCTGAGAGAGGAAGGCAGCCACAAACTGGCTGTGACCCAGAGGGTGCTCGAGAGGAAGCAGTTTCACTCTTGAGCTCGCTCAGTGGATAGTAGGATGGTGCAGAGCAGAGGGCCACAGCTCAGTGCAGCCACCTGGCTTCAGAGAGGCAAGGTTCCCACTGCTCCAAGTGGTGCTGGCTCTGAACTGACCTCAGTGTCTGCCCAAGCGTTTGTGTGGGGGATTGCATCAAGAATTGAGTGTGTCCTAACGTAATGAACCATTTCTTCCTCTCTCAGTGTTCAGCTGGGTGAGTTCTGGATTGTGCTCGTTCTGCAGGTGAGTGAGTTGTGCTGTCAGTGCGAGGGAAGGGAATGGCTGAGGAAGAGGTGAGAGCAGCTCTTCAGCAGCAGCATGGTGTTTTCCTCCTTGAGGCGGCTGTGAAACAGTTGTGCAAGTTTAGAATCTTGTTAATGGCAGCAGAGGTGGTTTCCTCTAGATGGTAATTTGGCATAGGTGTTCTTTGTGCCACTTTCCTCGTCGTGCAAGGGTTTCTTGGGTTGTAGTGCCACACTGTGGAGAATGAGAATTGGCATATGCAGAAATAGAGAGCGTGAGGCTTTGTGAGGAGGCAGCACGTGCACTGAGCTCCTCTTTTGGATTTGCTGCCTGTGTTTTTCTGTTGATAAACCCAGGAAGCTTTGTCTTATGGCAGCAGTGTGCAAAGTAAAAATGGGCAGTAGTGTAAAAGCAGTAAATGTTGGTCAGCTTGAGTGTCTTAAGATATAAGCAGTGCTAGAGTAGCCCGTGCTAACCTTCCTGACACTATAAGCAGCACGCTGACATCTTTGGATGCTGGTAAGTTGCTTTTTGGGGACTCAGGGACATCTTGGTGTGCTGCCCCCTCCCACCCACGGAGCTCCTGCTGCACAGTGCCTGGGAGCACACGCAGGGCTTGGCGTGTTGGCTCACTCCTAGGAGCCTTCACAGGTTTGTTGCCAACTTGTACAGTTAAAGAGAGCCTTAGGAGAGCCCCAGCTGGACTGCTGGGAGCTGGCTGTGCCGGTGTCAGAGCTGCTGACCTCTGCTTTGTTCTGTCAGATGGGGCTGTCAGCTCTGCACATGGGCTCCTGCCATTTTCCCCTCATCTTCTGTTACCTCCCACCCAGTTTATCCCATTCTTTTGCTTAGCTCTGTCTTCCCTTCCTTTGGGAAGGTGGAAGAGGCGATACCTGGGAAGATTTCTCCTCTCTACAAACCCTTGAGTTCATTGAAAGACTGTTTGCTCTGATGGCTTCACCCTTAGCAGAGGGTGAGGAGCAAGGTTCCCGTGGCTGCTGCCTGGCACTCAGCACTCACATCATCTCGTGTGCCACGGCTTTGTGCCTATGTGGGATGAACGCTGATGGGCGGTGAGGAAGGAGAAGCAGCATCCCTGTGCGGAGGCACGAGGTCATATGGTGGCATTTGTGGGTGGCTGGTGCCCCCTGGAGACCACTGCTGCCCCGATAAGCAAGAAGAGCAGCGAGACCACGAGGATGTGGGTGTTTCCAGTGGGAACAGCATTGTTTTGGGAGCTCTGCTCCCTCACACTGAAGTGAAGGCAGAGCTGGGCGTGCTGCGCTCATCCTGCCTGAGGAGGGCACTGTGCTCCCAGCCAAGGATGGAGCAGGAAGGGAGCCCCACGCTGCTCGCAGGAAGCAGGCCTGGCTGCCTGGATCCTTTTTACTTCATTAGCACACGGGTTCAGGGAAACCTAAGCACGCAGGAAGCCAGTAAGAATGTATTTGGCGTGATTTCTAAGCTTGAGAGCAGACATCATCATTCTTTGTCCTTTTTCCTTCTGAGGAGCCTTTGCAGTTCTCAAACTTATTACTTCATGTTGTCTCTTTGCCTGTAAGAGTACATTACTTTGGTGCCTTTAACATGTATGGCCAGAGACAGAGTCTCTGATACTACCAATCTAAAAGTGACATCCTAAAGAAGCTCAGTAGGGAGTAAAATTGTGCTAGATCTTGCCTGTGGGAGTTGCAGTTCTTAAGAACTGAGGCTACGTATCTCACTTAATACTTCTCCTTGCCTCCCAAATAAGCAGTGAGGCTGACTCACTGCAGACAGCATCGTGTGCTTGCCTTGGTTTCTGGTGTCAGGATGCTGGGGAGGGATGAACCCTTTCAGGTCTCAGTTTGTCTGCTGGATCACTGCAGCGCCTCAGTGAGGCCACTTGCCTCTCAGAGGGGTTTGTGTGGCTGCTGGAAGATGCTGGATGATGCCCAACACTCAACTTTGTGTTTTGTTTTTTTTACAGCAGGGAGGTGAAATGGAAGGTGAAGCAGTTGAAGCAATTGTGGAGGAATCTGAAACTTTTATTAAGGGGAAAGAGCGAAAAACGTATCAGAGGCGCCGCGAGGGAGGGCAGGAGGACGAGGCTTGCCACATAGCACCGAGCCAGGCAGACGGGGGGGAGGTGGTGCAGGATGTCAACAGCGGCGTGCAGATGGTGATGATGGAGCAGCTGGATCCAACTCTTCTCCAAATGAAGACTGAAGTAATGGAAGGTGCCGTGCCTCAGGAAACGGAGGCTACGGTGGATGACACACAGATCATAACGCTTCAGGTTGTGAACATGGAAGAGCAGCCTATAAACCTTGGTGAGCTTCAGCTGGTCCAAGTACCCGTTCCAGTGACTGTACCTGTTGCCACCACGTCTGTGGAGGAACTTCAGGGAGCTTATGAGAACGAGGTTTCCAAAGGAGGCCTGCAGGAGGGAGAGCCCATGATCTGTCACACCCTGCCTTTACCAGAAGGCTTCCAGGTCGTGAAGGTGGGTGCTAACGGCGAGGTGGAGACACTGGAACAAGGGGAGCTTCAGCCACAGGAAGATCCCAATTGGCAAAAAGATCCAGACTATCAGCCACCAGCCAAAAAAACAAAGAAGAACAAAAAGAGTAAGCTTCGCTACACCGAGGAGGGCAAAGACGTGGATGTCTCTGTGTATGACTTCGAGGAGGAGCAGCAGGAGGGCTTATTGTCTGAGGTCAATGCAGAAAAGGTGGTGGGCAACATGAAGCCACCTAAACCAACAAAAATTAAGAAGAAAGGTAAGCTGTGAGTGCCTTTGGAAAATGCTTTTGTTTGAGGGGAGGGGGAGGAACCTTGTGACACAGTTGTATTGCCTGAGTAGGTGCAAGCAGGAGTGAAGCAGATGTTCTCCGTGTCCCTTGTTGCCTCAGTTAATAGCACTCAGCTCTGCTTTTGGACACAGACTGTGAAGAGTTCTGTGTGATGCTGTGACATCAGTGTTCCCATGTAACTACAGTTGAAAAGATTCTAGTTTCTGCTCTAATACATATTTAAGTGTTTGCGTACTCATTTTGCATCAGGAACCAACAGTGCAATTAGCTTTGTGACTTTTCTTTTTTAACAAAGTGCTGCATAGGGTAAATGGTGCAGAGTACAGCAGTGTGTGCTTTCCTCTCTGGAAATTTAAACCTGTAAATTAAGGAGCCCTTTTCAGAGTGGAGTAGGAACATTGAGTGCTGGCATACGAATGGAAAATTCAAGCCAAACTAGTCAATGCCTGTGTTCCTAAGGATGTAGGATTGGATGTAATGGTACGAGATCGTTCCTCACGTTAACTAAACCTCCACAGTGTTTCCTTTCCCCTGCTGACCTGTTACTGTGTTATGCAGTAGGCTGCAGTACTGTTGAGTAAAGATGATTTCCTTCGTGGCTAGGTGTAAAGAAGACATTCCAGTGTGAACTGTGCAGTTACACTTGTCCACGTCGCTCCAACTTGGACCGCCACATGAAAAGCCACACTGATGAAAGACCACACAAGTGCCATCTCTGTGGCAGGGCTTTCCGGACAGTCACGTTACTGAGGAACCACCTCAACACTCACACAGGTATTCCTGCTTTTGCCTGCATTGTTTGTGTGGGATTTGCTCTGCCTTTAGAGCAAAAGCAAGGTGATCTTTCTGGTTTTATGGAACAAGCTAAAGAAAAGTCTCTGTAATGCTGCTGTCTGTTTCTCACACAAATGCAGGTGTTCTCGACCAGGTCAGGTGCAAACCTCATCCATCCTACATAGATTTTTAGAAACAGCTCTGGGCTTGGCCTGGAAGTAGCTTAACCTTTGGAGAAGAAAAGGAGAAAGAAAATCCAGCTGTGTTGGATGCTGATAGTTGTATTCTAAGCTTTGTATGGCCGTTGCTTGCAGAAAAGTAAGGTGAAGAAGGAAGCTGGAGCTGAAAGGGAACTGAAAGCAGAAGGGAGAGAGAGGAAGAAACAGGTTATGAACTACATCAGTGTAACTTAGTGCTAGGGTCTGTAGCACGTTTCTATTGCTCTTACTTAAATTCTAGTGTACTAAATAATCTTCTGTCACTTGTGCCAGAGAGTAGAAAAACAGAAAGCATGGTCCATGTCCCCCATTCTCTCTGCATACCCATGCCTACATCATGTCTAGCTGAGCAGTCGGGTTTGTGAATTACCGAGCAGTGTGAGACTAAGGGAGTTTGCTCCCTTGTGGAAGGGATGTTCAGCCCCTGAGAAGATCCTCAGTCCAACAGTTACACAGAAGTCAGGCTGTACCATTCAGCGCTCTAGTCTTTCATCGCATGAAAGCAGTGTTGTTAATTTGCTTTAAAAATGAAAAGCAATCAGGAAATGCTGCCGTATTTTCTCCTGTCACCCCACCTGAATGCCACCTTCCCTTTTTGCTGCCCATGGTCAGGTACTCGCCCTCACAAGTGCCCAGACTGCGACATGGCCTTTGTGACCAGCGGGGAGTTGGTTCGGCATCGCCGCTACAAACACACCCACGAGAAACCGTTCAAATGTTCCATGTGTGACTATGCCAGTGTGGAGGTATGGTGGCTACTTGTTGCTGTGCTGCTCTTTCTCTAAGTAAATCTGTCTGTGAGGAGATGAAAGGAAGTGTAGCACGCCCTGTGCTGAAGGAGGCAGCCCTCTCCTACGCAGGACATGCCTTTAGACAGGAGGTGCATTGCAGTTCTAGGGCTGTGCATTTGACACGTTACATGCTCACCGTAGGGTGTCTGCTGCCAAAATCAATGACCCTTTGCTTATATCAGATGATTATCTAATCTTCTCCAGCAAATGAAACTTTGCTAGTGTGCTCTGTCCTGTGCAGGACTGTCACTTACGCTTCAGGACAGCCTTTATATTGTAGCAGAGATTATACAGCATGGTAGGGAGAAGAGAATTGAGCAAGATCAGTGACATGATTTAAAAAAATACACTGTGCAGTAGAAGAAGGTCAGTGGGTAATGTTGAGTAGGGGGTCAGTCTTTATCTCTGTACTGTGATGGCAGTGCTGGGGTTTGAATGTCAAATAAACTGTGTTGCAGTGATATTCATAGTATAAATTAAGACCAGATTTGTCTTTATGTGAGCCTGTGCTCCCTTCTATAGACAGCAGTTCTCAATTACACAGAATACTCATCCTTGAGCAGAAAATGAGTTGGTTTGCACCTTCTAAGTAGGAGCAGGAGAGCAAAGAAACGTTCACCTTTTTGATTGTAGATCTAGAATTGTTTTTAGCAAGCTGATCATCTCTCTCAAAGTAACTGGAGAGAACCCAGGAAAGCACTGTCTGGGGGAAAAACAAATGGCATGGAGGTCACTGTGCTACCTGTTGTCCCCACCTCCAAAGTTGCTTAGGTGCTTGCTCTCCCAGAACACTTTCTTGTGTCTGTGCAGGCTAGCTTCACATTCTGGCATGTCCTCAAATTGATGTCAGTGAGGTGAGAATGAGGCCCTAAATGGGGCAACACTGAATTTGGGAATAGCATCAAGCAAGACTAGGTGAAGTTCAGCAGGAGGGAGAGGTTACGTGCAGCAGGAGGATGGAATTGAAATGTGTTTGCTGTAGTGGGAAAAATAAAACGGAAGTCAGTTACCTTAAATCCTTGAGTGACTGCTTGTGCTTTTGGGAGTCAGACCTGCTCACGTGTGCTGACTTCAGTCTTGCTCTTTCAGGTTAGCAAATTGAAACGCCACATTCGTTCTCACACTGGGGAGCGTCCGTTCCAGTGCAGCTTGTGCAGCTATGCCAGCAGGGATACTTACAAACTGAAGAGGCACATGAGGACCCACTCTGGTATTGCTGACGTGGTTTTTTTGTTTTAGTGGTTTCTGTGTTTTGGTGCTTAAGCTGCATGATATATGCTGAAGCTCTGAATTGGCAAAACAGATCATTTTTATTTCATGTAAAACCTTTGTGACAGTATGTAGCTGAAAAATATACACCATCGTTTGTGAGCAGTGCTATGTACATACAGAATGGGGATCAGTACCCTGAGAAGTGAGCTTGGGGGATTCCAGTTTCACTGTGAGGTGGTAAAATGCAGCCACTTGTGGTAAGCAGGGAAGAAATGTCTTCCTTTATTAGGAAGACTTGCTGTCTTCTGGCAAGCTGCAGGTAGATCTTCCCTGTACTTTCTCCAAGTAAGGATATTAATAAACTTTTTGCTTAAAGGGCAGACTTGAGTTTCTTTGTAGAAAGAATGAGAACTTCTAGAGACACTGAGCTGTTTCTGTAGAGTTCCTGCGTTTCTACCTTCTGTCTCTTGCAAGTTCCTGGGAGCTTGGGGCTTCTTGGTTGGATTTTATTTCAGTAAAAGTACTTGTGCTATTTCTTTTCCTCCTGCTACTTTAGGAGAGAAGCCATATGAATGTTACATCTGCCATGCTCGCTTCACTCAAAGTGGTACCATGAAGATGCACATTCTGCAGAAGCACACGGAGAATGTGGCCAAATTTCACTGTCCTCACTGTGATACTGTTATAGCGAGAAAGAGCGACTTGGGTGCGTACCTGAAAATGCTACAGAAACCTTTTCCCAGGGTTAGAGTTCGTTTGACCCAACTGCTGTCTGCTTTTTAACCTAACAGTTCTGGTAACTACAAAATGAGGCACAGGCTTAGATGTGGGGCTTGTAATAAACTCCTAGCTTCCTGCGATTGCTGCAGGCTGAGATGTTCTGTTAATTATTTGAAAGTGTAGGATGCTTTCCAAGCACACGAGGCAAGTTGCTATTTTCAGACCCATAGGTGGGAACTGAAAAAACCCCTTAGACGTGAGGCATGTATTGAATTTAGTCTAGCATTACAATTGCATATGGGCTAGGTCTGAGAGACTGAAGGTCAGTTGACTTGACCTGCTGCGTACTGGAGGCCGTTACATTTCAACCATGCATCTTCACCTGGCTGGTGGGCTTGAATGTGAACAAATACTTTCATTTTCCAGGAAGTGGAGCTGTGTGCTACAGACAGAATAGGAGAGACAGAATTGCCACAAAAGCCCCAAGTCCTTGCAGTAGAGAGTGTTATCTAGTGAGCAGTACCCAGTGATTCCAGCAGGCAAGCTCTCTGATGTACAAGAAGGTGAAAAATAATGTCAGCCCAGAGCAGCTGAGGAGGAAGAAGCCACCATTTGGCAGAACGTTCGGTCTGTAAGCAAAATACCAACCACGTAATGGAAAGACAGGCTGCCTTCCAATTAAAATGAATGTCAAGTGGTACAATGAGGGGTGGCAGCCTACTGATGTCAGATGTCTACCAGAGCAAACGAGGACTGATTTACACAGAACAAAAACTGATGTTAGCTATGAAGAGTTTGTCTTCTAATAACGCTTTAGTCTACAACAGGCTGCGTAGTGCAGCTGTGGTGTGCTCTTAGTTTGAGTGTTTTGAAGGCATGACTAAAACCTCTGTTGAGGATTATCTGCTGGTATCCCTATTGCCTTCTAGCCCTGTCACTCTGACTTCTAATCCTGCAGGCAATCCTGTTTCTGAATGTTATTACCTGGCTTCTGGCTGAATTCAGGCAATTCAGAGTAGAGTAGTCTGAAGTGTTGTGTTTTACTTCTATAATCTTTATGTGTTGCATAAGCATTGCTAACAAAAAGAAATCATGTGCCTTCCTCCAAGAGAGTCCTTGTGGAGGTATGCTGACAGAAGCAGACCTGGTGTCCCTGTTGTCTGCTGTGTTTTGGGGCTAGCATAGATAGTTTGAAAAATCCATTTAAGGTGCTGCTTTTATGCATATAGCTTTTTTAACTTAAATTATGTGACATAACATCACATCCTTTCTCACTTGGCAGTGCTCTGTGCCAACAGATCACTACCAACTAGTAAACGTAGAGCCCCGTGGGAGAACTGGATGTGCTGAGGGGTCTGTGGGCTGCTCTCCCCCATGCTTGGAAAGCCGTGGTGATGAAAGCCTGTGTGATGCTTTGCTCCTAGGTGTTCATTTGCGAAAGCAGCATTCCTACATCGAGCAGGGCAAGAAGTGTCGCTACTGCGATGCTGTGTTTCACGAGCGCTATGCCCTCATACAGCACCAGAAGTCTCACAAGAACGAGAAGCGCTTCAAGTGCGACCAGTGTGACTATGCATGCAGACAGGTGAGCTGTGCTGCTGGCACCTCTCGTGAGCATCAGCTCTGGTGGCAATCTTAGCTGGTTGGTCTGGCTGTCTGGATCAAATTAGCTCTTCCTTTCTTCTGAAGGGAGCGGGTGGGGGAAAGTTCAGTGGCTTTTGTCTCTTGGTGTGGTGCTCACCCACAGGGAGCCCCCTCTGAAGGGTTAGGTCACAGTGCTGATGTATTGCTGATAAAGAGCTGCTAAGAGTCCATATGGAATGGGAGTAGCTAGGACTGAATGTGCTGTCAGTCAAGATGCACACCCATTCCTGCAGAATCATCTGCTCTTAGACAAAGTTTTGGGCTCTTCTTGTGTCTGCCTGAGTTCTCAGGTTGCTTCCTGTGTCTCACCTGTCCCTCAGGAGCGGCACATGGTCATGCATAAACGGACTCACACTGGAGAAAAGCCTTATGCCTGTAGCCATTGTGATAAAACCTTCCGTCAGAAGCAGCTCCTCGATATGCACTTCAAACGATACCACGATCCCAACTTTGTCCCTGCTGCCTTTGTCTGTTCCAAGTGTGGTAAAACATTCACTCGCAGGGTAAGGGGATGCACTGTTCTGAATTGACATTGTTTTGTAGTGGAATGAAGGCTGGTGGGGAGGGGGGAGCAGGAAGAATGGCATGCTTCCCCAGTAACAAGGGGGTGGTTGAGGCAGGGGGACGGTGCTGGCATTTTAAATGGAGCATTTGTTCCTTTCTGAGAGGACACCTGGTACAGTTCACAGCTAATACTGTTATGCATTAGTGCTGACATCAAAAGCAGTGTGAAAATTCAACTCCGTTCATAGAAGTTACTGAAATAAATGCCTGCATTTTCACTAATTAATCTTCCTTTGTTAAGAAAGCACAAACACACACAAAATGAAAAAATACAAGAAGTTATTTATCAGAAATGTGTTATAAATACAGGGCCAGAGTGCTTGATCTTGATTCCAATCCATTGCTTTGGGTTTTTTTTGTTCTTTTTCCCTTCTTCCATGGTGTAGAACACAATGGCCAGACATGCTGATAACTGTTCTGGCCTAGATGGTGGGGAAGGAGAGAATGGAGGAGAGACAAAGAAGGGCAAACGTGGCCGAAAGAGGAAGATGCGCTCTAAGAAAGAAGATTCCTCTGATAGTGGTAAGGAGCAGTGCACAAGTGTCCAAACAGCAGCCCCAGTGTTGAAAGGCTGGGCTGCTTCTGTTGGGAAAGGATGGGAACATCCAAGAGAGCGATAGAGAGAGTGCTGGCAATTCATGGGCTGTTGTGAAAGACCTGCTGAACCCATTAAAGGGTCCAGGGAGCTGATATCAGGTGGAAAACACCAACTTTTTGCACATACACTGGTGCTGGGAAGATGGCTGTGGAGGGGCACCTGGCTTCCCAAGTCAAGTGCTGTAAGATCAGTTAGGTGCCATTCAGAATAGATTGGCTGCTGCCTATAAGCTTTTCTAGAACAGAGAGGCAGAAAGTTTCTGCAGCTAAACTGCTTGCCTTCACTGAGGTATACTTGGGGAAGGAAGAGCTCGTGGCCTGTCCTCCTGCTGGAGGAAAAACGATCGTATCTTCAGCAAGAAAATCCAGGTGGAGCCTGAAGACTAACCAGGTCGAAGGTGGTTCTGCTAAAGTAGTATTGCAGAGTAGTCTTTTGTCTGAAGCCCTTTATGTAATTAAGGAAGGGATGTAGGTTAGAGAATGTGTATCTGGAAATCTTAAGTGACTAACAGGTTTTACAGGAAGCTGGACAAGTATGGTCAAACTGGTGGTTGTGTAAACCCTGACAGCAGAAACTCTAATAGTGAGGAGTTTCTTAAACTCATGTTCGTGCAGATATTTGGGAACAGTGTGTAGCAGCGGTGACTAATAGCTCACGTAAAACATGGCGGGATGTAGGGGACAGAGTAAAATAACCATCTTGGTAGAAACTAATTGCAAACGAGGGATTCTGCAGCATCTGCTTTTAACATCTGGTTGGTTGGCTTCTAGTGGACTCACTTAGTTGATATGGTGTGGGTTTCAGACTGGTTTCTGGGGAAGCTGGTCCTGAATCACGCTCATTAGGTGAGCTGATGAGCTGGCTGGCTCAGACTGTCTCCAGCTGACACAGCTCCTTCAGCCTCAGATGAGTGGCCAAGTTTGGGCTGACTTCCTCAGGAGTCATCTGATGGAGAAGCAGTTCACCAGCGTGAGCTGAACAGCAGTAAGAAAGAGGTTCTCACTGTGTTCACTGCTGAGAATTCTAGCATTCAGCATTCTTACCTCTTGATCTGCAGCTTCGTGAGTTCCTGCAGCTTCCACATTTTCTAGAATAAGGTGAGCAAAGCTGTGAGAAAACAGGCCCTTGTGATGAATCACCTCGGTCACACTCAGGGCGTCCTGAGCACGTCGATGGTGCTAAGCATGGTGACTTCAGGGAGTATTTGGAGGTGTGAGGTTTGTGGTGATTAGCTCAGTTAACAGTGTAAAAGCTGTAAGAAGGTGCAGCTTGCTGTGAGGCCTGTTGGATCCAAATCAGTTCCGAAACACAATCAGGTGCAGAGACAGGTGGGCCTTAAATACACTGCAGTGGGCTCTCCTGCTGCAGGAAGAGGTTCTGGGGGACACTGGTTGGTACGTTGCTGTTTGTTGGTGGCACTGGAACGTGTGACGTGCAGAACTGTGTTCACCTCTGGTGCTTAAGAGCCCCCCAGTTTTGTGTGGTTCTGACATGTTCAACTTCAGATTTTGAATTCTTGAACACAAGTTCCACCTAGGGAGCTGCAGTCCTGGTTTCCTACCCACTTAACGACAACAAAAAAAGATAGGTATGGCACTGTTGTTTCTTGAGGGCTGGGAGACTTGCTGTTCAATCACCCTTCAATTCTAGAATGTGTCAGAGACACTGCAGTTACTGCTGCCAGCTGAAGTAAAATGTATCCAGGTGGGACTTTGGGGGTCTGATGGTTCCTGATGAGCCCAGCAGCCTGTTATGTGGGCTCACCTCCTGCTCTTGTCTCTCTGAGCTCTTATTGGATAGCCTAAGGTAGAAAGAAAAAAGAAACTTGACTAAACGGCAATTCCTTGCCTCTAAGGTGAGGTGACAGACTGACATCCACGCCACCAGCTCCTTGGCACAGAAAGTTTGTATTTTGTTCCAACTTGACTCCTTATGGCTGAGGATTTGGTGGTTCTTCTGTAGGTGGGTATTTCAGAATGTCTGAACTGAAGGCTGACTTGTTCTGATGCTTCTTGTAGAGGAAAACGCTGAACCAGATTTGGATGATAACGAAGATGAGGAGGAGACAGCAGTAGAAATTGAGGCTGAACCAGAGGTTGAGCCAGAGGCTCCTGCACCACCTCCCAGCAAGAAGAGGAGAGGAAGACCACCAGGCAAAGCTGCCACCCAAACAAAGCAATCCCAGCGTAAGTCACTGCCTGAATGAAGCTTGTTGTTGCACTGCTTAAACTGTTCTTGTTCTTTGATTGGGACCATTCTGACAGGAGAGCTGCTCCTGTAAGAAAACAGTAATAATTAACACTTGTCCGTACTTTGCCAAGGCTGCACCATTGGAAGTGAGCTGTGAGTATTTTCTGCTCACGAGGAAGCATAGTTGCTCCAGACTGTGTAAAAAAGGAGAGGATGTTTTTCCTGCAGCATTATTCCAGCTCACAGATGTACAGACTGCTCGTTTCTTTGTCAGCTGCTTTACACTTGCTGCTGACATAACTGTACAATCACTGCAGTGTTCTTTACTGCGTGCTGCAGGGTTGTGTTTCTGAGCACGCAGGTGTAGCTTCAGCTCAGTAGAGTTCTCTCCTTAAGAAAAGAAATCAGGACCTATGAATCACAAGGTTGGAGAGAGGACCTCTGAGATCACCCAGCCCAACCATCCGCCTGGTACCAGTGCTACCGCTGAGCCCCTCACCTTTTGCAGTGCAGTATGTGTGAGACTGAAGTACGTGCAAGAAGTCATCTGGTGAGAGCAGCTCTGCAACCCGTTAAAATCCTGTTGTTTTTCTCTCTTCCCCCTTTGTTTCCTGCCCGTCCAGCTGCAGCAATCATTCAGGTTGAAGACCAGAACACTGGTGAAATCGAAAACATTATAGTTGAAGTAAAGAAAGAACCTGATGCAGAAACAGTAGAGGAAGAGGAGGAAGCTCAGCCTGCTGTAGTGGAAGCTCCAAATGGAGACCTCACTCCTGAGATGATTCTCAGCATGATGGACCGGTGATGGAGGAGGAGCACGCCGGGTGACTGAACTGGCCTGGGCTGTGTTTAAGCGGCTCAAATCTATTTTTCCTCTTACCTTTTTTCTTGGCTTTGGGAAATGCATCATTTTAGACCATTTTACCAAACATACTGGGAAATAAAACTTCAGAAATGATGTTAGAATGTGATTTAACTAGAACTTTGCTGTTTTATGTTAGCATTACAGGATCATGGAACGTTATTAGGAAATGCTTCGGAGTCCATGAGGGTTTCCCTTGAGGTGCTTGGTTAGTTTTGTTCTGAGCTGCATTGTGAGCAGGGTCCTGGCACGGCCAGCTTTACGTGCAACGAGTTTTATTCTACAGAAGTGGAAGCCTTGACTAGAGTATGTGGTAAACCACTCCGGACTGTGCCCTTCCAGTTCCCAGAGTCCTCGAGCCTCCTTCTCTCAGTAGTGTTTTTAACTGTAAATGCAGACTTGGGAGGGTTCTAGACTTTTTAAATGTTTTTTGCTTTCCCCCACTGACTAGCTCTGGTTCTCCAAGTCGGCTGCACACAGTAGTTTTGGCATGCTCCAACTGGTTTCTGTCCTTAATACGCTTTGCTTTCTGCAAAGCATTTCTGTAATGGTCAAGCTTGTAAATAACTTTTTGTTTTGTTTTGTTTTTTACATTTTAATCTTTTTCCATTAATTAAGAGGTATGCGAAAACACAGCTCAGATTTAAAACAAACAAACAACAACTCAAAAAACAAACAAACCTGGTGTTCTAATTCCTTTTGGACTAAGAGATAAGAGGATCAATAGTGTGAATGTTGGGAAGGCTGATGATAACTGGTCCCATAGAGGACAGGTGCACCCGGGGCTGTTGCAGAGCCCCACGGGTGCAGGCTGCTTTGGGAGCACACCCAGCACTGTCCTGAACCTCCTCTTTGAGTCAGAACCTCACCACTACGTTTCCTTTGCTCTCTCGTAGCTGTATTTTGTGTTGATGAATCCTTGGTTAAGACAGAAGTGGTGATTTTTTTTTTTAATGTTTATTTTTTTAAGTGGGTCACTGCAGCCCTCAAAAAAAAAACCAAACCTGGGCCGGGAGATTTTAACAGGTCAGTAATTACACCATTTTGGATCTCTAATAAAGACAAAAGGAATAATGTGAAATACAAATGATGCCTGTATATGAAACTGTCACATGGTAAAAATACGTAAGCTTTTTATAGAGCCTCAGTCTTGCTGATTTCAAACAAAATTTTTCTTCTATGTATCGCTTTTAAGAGAGCTATCAGTTTAGCTATCAGACTCTAGGTTGATGCATTTTTGTACTTAGCTGTACTGTGTGATATTTTTCATTATTTTAGGAAGCCAACATGGAAAATTAAAAAAAAAATACTGTTATAAAATATGTAATGGGGTTTGAAAGCTGGGAAGGAGAATATACTGCTGTACAGCTAATAAATAATAATGGATTAACGTGTGTGCTCGCTGGCTGCTTTCTTTGGGCTGTGCAGCAGGGTGCTGCAGGACAGAGGAAGCAGCTCTGTGCCCCTGGTTCTGCTCTTGTGGCTTGCTGGCTGACCTGGTTTCTGTGTGTGTGTGTGTGTGTGTGTGTGTGTGTGTGTGTGTGTGCTCAGCAGTCCATGCCTTGGTTTTACGTTCAGTTTGTGCTGGGTTTCCTGCCTGGGGCACCTGATCCCGACTGCTGGGAGCTCCTGCATTCAGAGGGACTGATCCCTCCTGTGCTGCAGCTGAAGGTGTCAGGCTGAGGTTTCAGGAGGATCAGCCATGACTTTCTCTTCTGCTGCGGTGGGGGAAAAACTAACGACCTCTTCTACTCTCATCCTCACAAGGGAGAAAGGCTCCTGGAACAGGAGGAGCTGCAGCTGTGGAGAAGGCCAGACTGCTGCTAAGAGAGCAGGACGTGGAGAGCGCGGAAGGGAGATGAAGGTACTCAGAGATGCTCTTATTGGCCTCCCTGAGCCCAAACCTAGCAGCACCTGAAGGACACGTCTGAGGGCGCCGAGGAAACCACTGCAGGCCACACTCCGTCAGATTTGAAGCCTGGTGACCTGAGGAGGTTCCTGGTAGCTGGGGAAAGACCTTCGGGGAGGGGAAGGAGGAGGAAGATGTGAGGAAGCACGGTCAGATCGCACTCAGTTTTGTTCCTGAGCCTGCCCTCCTGTAGTCCTGCAGAAGCCATGGATCCAGACAGGCCCACCGCGGGGTGGCTGTGGGTGCTGCCCTTCCCACAGCGATGCTCTCAGGAAGGCTCCTGGTGTGGAGCTGCTGCGTGCTGTGGTCGGGCTCTGGAGACAGCTGTCCCTGCAGGGCCATCACTTCCTGCCTTCACTTTTACACTTTTAAGATGGTTTCAAATCTCCACGGCAGCTGCGCTCCGGTGGGCTCTGCTGAGCCAACACCAGCAAACGTGTCTGAAGCCCTGCAGCTCTGCCCCGTCCTGCAGTGCTCCTGAGGTGGAGGCCGTTTTCCAGCCTTCCCTGGGAAAGCAGAGCACTCACTGCTTTGCTCCAAGGAGGCCATCCTGCTTTCTGGGCCACCAGCCACAGCTGGCCAAGGGGCACTGCGTCGTGACAAATGCCAGCTCCCGTCTGCATCAGCGGTCCCTCCAGGTGCCCAACGCCAGCGGGAGGAGCTGGATGGTTTCCCTGTGCCAGGAGCTGCTCTTCTCTCACTCACCACCCCCCTCCATCCACCAAAACGCAGCCGTGTCCCCAAAACCACCCCCCTCTGCTGACCAAGAGGACATCGGCGAGCCTCCACCACGCTCCAGGATGCTCTCAGGGTCCCGCGGGTGCTGCGTGGGCTGCAGGCTCCGTCGCTCTCATCTCTCATCTCTTGCTGGCTGGGTAAATCTTGCCTGACGGGGCAGGAAGAGGCACCGAGGCAGCGAGGGGGAGGAGGTGGTGCTGCTGGTTGGTAACCTCAGCGCTTCCTCCCAGCGCCGAGCAGGGGCTGTGCTGGAGGATGCTGCCCTGACCCCGCTGCTCTCCCCACCATGGCCGTGTCCCCCGTGGGGATCCCCTCTGAGCTGCAAGGTAAGTGTTGGTGCGGGGCCTCCTCAACCCTCGTGGCTGTGCTGGGGCTGGCAGGGCTGCTTCGGGCTCCTTGTGACCCGCGGCCGCATCTTGGGGTGTTCTGAGCAGGTTCGCTCTTGCTCGCCAGGCCTGCTCCCTGGGGATGCTGCTGAGGCTGAAAGCGTCCCCAAAAAGCCAGGCTGGAAACTCAGGGATGTGGTCCTGCGTGGCTCCCACTGACCCAATGGGGTTTGCTGGTGTTGGGGTCCCCAGGTGGGCAGGGTGGGCTGCAGAAGGGCCGGTGCAATGAGGACCTGTATGTTCTGCTTTTGCCCTCCTTGGGTGCAAACCGAGACAGCAGAGCCCCCGTGGGCACGTAAATGAAAACCCCTCCCCGATGGGATGGGAGATGGGGCAGGGTGAAACCACACAGTGCGGGGATGCGGAAATGCAGGCACAGAGCTCTGACAGAGGAGCTCCTGGTGCTGAAGCTCTGCCACCAACACGGCTCAGTGTCACCAGCACGGCCTGGGCTGCTTTGCGTGGGGACAGGCAGTCACACTTGCAGTGGTGTCACCCTTCTCTGAGCAATGGAGGCAAGGATTGCAAACGCAGCGGGGTCAGCACGTGGTGACTGATGCACGTTGTGGCCAAGGGGGTTTCCAAAGGATTGCATGGGCAGAACTCATCCCCGAGCATCCTGTAGCGGGGGCAGGGCTCAGCTGGACTGGATCAGCATGGGAGGGTGTGGTGTAGTGTCTCACTGGTGATCAGGGATGGCTTGGTGGGGATATGGCCCCTCTGGAAGGATACAGCAGGGCTGCTGCCGTGGGATGGGAGCTGGGTGTTGGTACTGCCTCCTGGTGTGGGAGGGGAGAGCTCTGCCACGGGTGCAGCCGTGCAACAGTAACCCCGGCACGGTCCTTACAGACGGCATCGCGGCCTTCCTGGGGGCAAAGCAGATCCTCCTGCTCAAGAGCATCCAGCTGCAGGTGAAATCCAAGTACGATGACTTCGTTCTGGTAGGTGCAGAGTCCTGCACAGCATCCCCTTGCAGTTAGCCTGGCACACGGCCCGAAACCCACGTGGGGGGGACAGCAGCGCAGCACCCCGCTCTCTGTCCTGGCCCTGCTGCAGACTAGCAATGTGTTCAGTGCTCACCCTGCTCCCATCACACCGATTTCTCCCTGTCTAGGTGCTGACACCCTGGCGAGCCTACGTGTTGCTGGCCATGCTGCCGCTCAGGGTGAGTTCTGGGGTCGGTCAGGAGAGCCTCTGGGCTGCGACGTGGGGCGGGATGGGGAAAATGGGGAGCTGGTGTGGGGTGGAGGATGGGTCCCATCCATCCACACTGTGCTGCTCCCACAGGTGCACAGCAGCTTCAGCTTCCTGGAGGTGAGGGACATCACCGTGCGAGAGCCCAGCGTGGTGAGTGGGACCCCCATGGCACACTCAGGGTACGAGCGTGGCTGCAGCCCCGGCTGTGGGGGCTGCTCCTGCTCGGTGGGGACAAGGTGATAAACTGTGGCTGGCTTAACTCAGGCGAGGCCAAATTTAGCCAGAGTGTGTTAAACCCCTCTAATCCTCTTAGAGCCGGGCAGCAATGCAGCGGGGACGGAGGAGGAAGAAGAGCGGGATGTTCTCAATGGGACATCTCAGCCAAATGTGGGGCTGCGGTCGCCGTTGGCATCCAATCTTTGTTTTGCTCATGGAAACACTGTCAGAAAGAACAGCCCTGGCCCTAAGCGAGGCTCCTGCTGTGTGGCACGGGGGCACAGGCTGCAGCTCTGAGCTCGGGGGGAAGGGGGGGAGCAGAAGCCCCGATACCTGTGCTTGGCTCCGGAGCACCCGAGTGCGGTCCCGGCAGATCGCTGTGTCTTGCTCCTGTGGCTCAGCCAGCCTGTAATTAAATCATGGAGCGCGTTGCTATGGGATCTGGGAGGAGCAGAGAGCTAAAAAAAGGCCTCGAAACCCAATTAGAGAAATTCAAGGAGGAAACCTTCACTGGGGGCAGCTTGGCACAGCAAGAGGGCAGGGGGTGTCCTTCCAGACAAGTGGCTGTGGGACTGTGGGCACTCAACCAGCATCGTGCTGCACGTTAAGCACAGTTTCCCCTTTTTGGGGGGCTGATGCCTCATTCTGGCACATCACGGCATCTTTAATGTGGTTCACGAGCAGAGGCGAGTGCCTGGCTGCTGCCACCGCTGTGTCTGAGGGCACACGGGCACTGCTGGTGTTCCCAGGCATCTCCCATCCTTTGGACACTCTGCAGGTTGTCATAGAAACGGATACGTCCTCGTACGCCTTCCGGCTCATGTCCTTCGATGACTTGGAGCAAGTCGTTATCCATGTCACCATGTCACTTAAGAAGGTCTTTCCAGACTCATCCCCTGGGTAAGGCTCCTCCGCTCCTCAGGGTTGTCTCATGGGCACCTGAGGGGCTGTGCTGCCTCTTTGCTCAGACAGACCCCAAATGTGAGCCGGGTCCTCGCAGCAGGAGAAAACAACACTGGTGAGGGCCAAACGAGCGCCCTACTCCATCGTATTGCTCTATCAGATTGGGTTGAATGTTTCTGGTCACCGTCGGGGCTTGGCACAGGGCTCATAGCTGGTGGGGGTGCTCTCCCAGCCCCCCAGCGTGCCCTCCTCTGGCCCTTCCCCAGGACGCTGCTCAAGAACTCTCCCCCCAACCTGTACGAGAGGATCCGGATGGTCACAGACTCGCTGGAGGAGATGCTGCAGAGCAACCAGGGGCCTTGTGGTAAGCACACAGCCCATCCCACGGGGCAGCTCCCCAAAAACAGGAGCAGGAAAGGCAAGGATGGACAGTCAGGGGTGCCACCCTCCCCATCACTGCGGTCACTTCTGGGAAGGTGATGGACCGTGCAGGATGCTCTGTCCCTGTTGAAGAGGGACAGGAGAGCCCTGCCTTCCTTCTGCTTTCTGCCTCTCTTTGGGGTCCCTTGCGTGTTTCCTCAGGAAGCAGGCCTTGCAGTGCTGCCTCCTCTTTGCAGGTGGGTTTTCAGAGACCTATGCTGCGTTATGTGATTACAACGGCTTCGCCTTCCGCGAGGAGATCCAGTGGGTGAGCTGCTCCACGCTGCAGGGCATCCCCACATGTTGCTGGGAGGGCAGGGGAGCAGGATGCTCCTGGGTTCCTGCATCCCCATGGAGGGCAGTCCATGGAACAGCTCTGCAGGGACCCGTGCAGGTCACTGGGATGCCCATCCACCCATGAGGTGGATGCCCCATCCTTGGAGATGGTTGAGGTCTGACCCGTGGTCAGGCTGTGTCCCCTCATTCTGGGGCATGATGACCACTCCAGGTCCCCATTTCCACCGCAGTGGTCCCAATTTCCCAGTGTCTTCTTCTGGCCAGTCTCCAGGACTGGGCAGCCACCACACAGTAGTGAAGGTTTCCATCCATTTGGGATGCCATGCTTCGAGGCTCAGCGGATGTTTATGACCCTGGAGCACAGGAGGTGGCACTGAGCCCTGTCCATACTCATCTGTCCCCTGAGCAGGACGTGGACAACATCTACCACGGCCAAGACTGCCGGGAGTTCAACCTGCTGGACTTCAGCCACCTGGAGAGCCGGTGAGTCCCTCTGCAGTGTCACCTTGTCCCCATCCTCGCTGCCCACGGTGGGTCACGCCCCAAAGCTTTGAGGGAGGACACGTCTGCAGCCTCTTCTTGCTTTCGTTGAGCATGTGCAGCCAGAAGTCCTGTCCCCTGGGGCACGAGGACGGGCAGCCTTCACTTTGAGCCCTTGCATGAGCGTGGCAGCCCCGTGCGGAGGTGTGAGCTGAAGGCTCGCGTCCCTCAGCCGTTTCCCCATGCAAAGCAGCCTGTTCTGCTTGAAGATGTGAAGCTCTGCATGATGGCCTGCAGCCCTGCCACCTGCCCCTGCTTCTGCTCTCACACACGTTGGAGCCACGTGCTGGGGGGGGACGGGACGCATTGGGCTGCAGCACTGTGTCCCTGTCACCCCACAGGGACGTGGCACTGAGTGTGGCCGCCTTGTCCTTCAACCTGTGGTTCACCAAGCTCTCCTGCAAGGACTTCAGGCTGGTGAGTGTCTGCACGGGGAGCAGGACTGCCCTCGGTGCCGGGATCTGAGCACCTCTGTGCCCCTGTAGAACCAGGAGATCACCGAGCAGCTGCTCTACATGCTGAGCAAGTCGGTGACGCTGGAGGAGCTGGTGCTGGAGAACAGCGGGCTGAGGGGGTAAGGGAAGTCCTCGCCTCTTGGGCACCACCATACAAGGATGGGAAGCTGTTCGAGAGCATCCAAAGGAGGGCTGTGAGCTGGGGAAGGGTGCTGTGTGTGAGGAGAGCTGAGGGCTCCGGGTCTGTTTGGCACAGAGCAGAGGAGGTTTAGGGGAGGTCTCAGGGTGACCTGCAGCCCCTCGCTGGGATTGAGTGCCCCATCCCCTGCAGCCCGCCCTTGGAAGGCTCTGGTTTCGGATGGAGTAGGGAACACGGCACGTCCCTGTAATTCTATGGGGTGTGTGTGTCCTCCTCCTCACAGTGACTTTGCTCAGAAGATGGCCCAGGCACTCAGCAGGCACCCTGAGTCCGTCCTGCACACTATCAACCTCGCTGGCAACCAGCTGGAAGACAGAGGTACTCCATGGGATGAATCCAAGCGTACATGAGCTGCACATCCCAGCCCTTCACTCATCACAGAATCATAGAGTGGTTGGAAAGGACCTTAAGGGCCATCTGCTCCCACTCCCTGCAGTGAGCAGGGACACCCACAGCTCCATCAGTGCTCAGAGCCCAGTTCCCTGTCCTTGGCTGTGCCCTGCTTGTGTTGGCAGATACTGAGGGCTTGTTCTGCTCTCCCCAGGGATAATTGCTTTCAGCCGACTCTTCGAGGAGAGACCCAAGGGCCTGCAGAGCCTCAGCTTGGCCAGGACAATGCTCACTGCTAAAGGTACGGCCAAGCAGAGCTCCTGGAGGGACTGTGAGGATGTGCTGATGAGGGATGCAGTGTTCCACTGCCCAAACCCATCTCTCCCTCCATCCAAGCAGGGATGAGCATGCTGTGCCAGGCACTCGCAGCTAACGAAGCCATCAGCTCCTCACTCTGGCACCTGGACCTCTCTGGGAACCCCGGCAGCCTGGCCATGGAGGACACCAGTGTGAGCATGGGATGGGAGATGCCACCAGGAGCAAGGAGGCACCCAGGGCACTGTGTCACTGTGTCCATCACTGCTGGGGTTGTTGGGGTGGGAAGCGTGGTCCTGAGTGAGATGCTGACCCTCTCTCCTCCAGAGCTTGCAGAGCTTCCTGGGCCGGTGCAGCTCGCTCACACACCTCAGCCTGGCTGCCACTGACTGCTGCCTGGACACTGTGAGTCCAACCCCCGCTTTGTGGCTTCACGGGGAAGCTTGGAGCTGGTTGTCCCTGTGGGGTTCATCATCACTCTTCCCTTTCTGGTCCATTTTGGGGTTGTACTCTGGCTGAGTTCTCCGTGATGCCATTCCACAGCTCTTTGGGGCACTGGTCCATGGATGCTGTGCCAGTCTGATCCATCTGGATCTCTCCAAAAACGTGTACTCACACCGGTGAGCCCCAGGCTGTGGGGTGGAGCGGGCAGCCGGTGATGGCAGATGATGTCTTTGTGTGCCTTTCCTTTCCAGAAGGGTGAAAACCATCTCTCCCAGCGTCAAGCAGTTCTTCAGTCAGGCCCGTGCACTCAGGCACATCTCCATGGCAGGGACCAAGCTACCTCCGGATGCTGTCAGGTATGGGGTGGTCATTGGAACTGGGATCTGCTTTGGGGGGGGGGGGGAAGGTGGATTTGTGATGGATGTTGGTCATGGTGGTCTCACTTGGAGCTTTTCAGGGATGCCGGATGGGGCTGCGAGGGGCAGTGCCCATGTTGCTCATACCTGTGGGTGGCTTTGGTGGCTTTTCCAGGGCTGTGCTGCAAGGGTTGGCATACAACAGCCACATCAGCGACCTGCATCTGGATCTGAGCAGCTGCGAGGTGAGGGCAAGCACCCATGGGTGCTGTAGGTCGGTGCCCTGCCCACTGTGGGGCCAAGTGACCGTCCCGACGGCAGCCTCTCATCTGCAGGGCTCCCCTTGTACTGATGTCTTGCTGTTTGTTCCAAGCTGAGGTCGCCAGGAGCCCAGGTCATCCAGGACCTCATCCCCGATGCTGGTGCCATCAGCGACCTGGATCTGTCTGACAATGGTGGGTTGCCCTTTCTTCACCCAGGGGGGGTTGTCCTGCCTCGGGCTGCTCCTCAGCTTGCACAAGATGGGTAGGGTCCCACCGAGCACCTCGTCCCTATAGCTGCACTGATATTCCAAAGGCTTATTGCTCTCCCAAACTCTCCAACTAACCTTTGCTGAGATGTGTTTATGGGCTCCGTGCAGCCGTGTGTCCCTCTGGCTGTCTGTGCTCGCAGGCTTTGACTCTGACATGGTGACATTGGTGCTGTCCATTGGCAGAAGCAAGTCCATCCAGCACGTCTCTTTGGGAAAAAACTTCAACATCAAATCCAAGTAAGTGCAGCCTGCAGTGCTTTGTCCCCAGGCTGAGGGTCCCTCTGTCACCTTGTGCTCATCTCAGGTCTCTGTCCCTATCCGAGCCCCACGTTGGTTGGGATCATCACCTGCCCACCTCTTGGAAACACAACGGGGAGCCCAGTCCCTGGAGGCCCACATCTTCACCCAATGTGGGCAGGAGGAGGGGGGCTGGGCTCTGCTGACTGACTCAGCACCCATGGGTGCTCGCATTACCTCCTGCCTCCCCCACAGGGATGGGCTGGTGGATGTCCTGCACCGCATTGTCCAGCTCACCCAGGAGGATGACTGCGTGAGTACAGCGTGTGCAAACCACCTTCCCACGTCCTGTCCTCAGCTGCCAAGCATCCTCCGTCCTGCGTGCACCCAGCGTGGGGGCCAGGCTCCATCCAGGGTGGGGTGGGAGCCCCATCTCTTCCTCCATCCAAAGCAGATGCTCAGATGGAGAAGCGAGAGCTTCTGTTAGGAAGGGGCTTGCTATGGCAGCCACCAGCCTGCACATCTCCACTGCACGGCAGGGAAGATCAGCCAGGTGTGCTGTGACAGTGGCAGCCACGTTTCTCTTCCTGTCCTCCCACCCAGCCCCTCCAGTCCCTGTCTGTGGCCGAGTCACGCCTCAAGCTGGGCACCAACGTCCTGCTGAGCGCCCTGGGCAGCAACACCAGCCTGACCATGCTGGACATCAGCGGCAACGCCATGGGGGACACCGGTGCCAAGATGTTGGCCAAGGCTCTGCAGATCAATACGAAGCTCAGGTAGCAGCAGGGCCACGCAGACTTCCTCCTGTGCTCTCTGTGACCACAGAGAGGGCCCTGCACCATTCCTGGCCAGTGGTCAAGAGATGTGGCCAGATCTTTGTTTCCTATCAGCCAGCTGGTGGTGCTGGTGACAAATACGGTGACAAAGGGCAAGAGAGCAGCTGGATAGCAGTGCCTGCAGGGCGACCCTGCAGCGTGTGCCAGCTTTTTGCTCCTGCACAGCCCGGCAGGCTACAGCTGCACTCATGCAGTTACTGCCCCAGTCTGCTCGGTCATCCAGTTCCTAAAATGCCACTTCTGGACTAACCTGTGCCAGCAAAGGGATAGCAGCAGCAAGGGAGAGTTCACACGTGAAACTGCTGCGCTGCTTGGCAGGCAGATGTGGCTCATTCCTGTCTTCTTCTCAGGACTGTGGTGTGGGACAGGAACAACACCACTGCCCTTGGACTCCTGGAGGTGGCTCAGGCTTTGGAGAGGTAAGGATGGAGCAGCACGGTCCTCCTGGCTGACTGCCACTGTGCACTGGGATGCCACTGTCCCCGGGGCCTCTTATCCCCCAAAGCATCACACACAGTACCAGAGGGTTGTGTGCAGAGTTTGAGGGTGATGGCATCCAGGGCTCTGGGGCTGGCTGGGACCCAGCTTTCCCATTCTGCCCACCCCCATCTCCAGAGCTGGACATAGGACCTGCAGGGGACGTGTCCCAGCGGGCTGCCCTGCTGCTGGGGTCCTTGGGGCAGTGTCCTGTGCTCACCCCACCGCTGTCTGGCAGGAACTACACCCTCAAGTCCATGCCCTTGCCAATGAGTGACATAGCGCAGGCGTACCGGAGCAACCCTGAGAGGACAGAGGAGGCGGTGCACAAGGTGGGACAGGGGCTGGGGTGGGGACCAGGGGGTTGGATTTGGCTGCTCATGTCCACCTGCACGCCACAGCTCCAATCCTGCTTGGCGAGGAACCAGACACGGCGCGTGCTGCCCACGCAGACCTTCCGGCTGCAGCAGGGCATCCTGACCTCCTCCTCCGAGCAGGTGAGTGCCATCCCATCCATCACCCCATAATCCATCTCCTTCCCACATCCCTGCCACGTCCTCCTCTGGGAGAGGGGAGCTGGTGGCAGCGGGAACGGGCTGGTGGCACGGCTCCTCTGCACTCCAGATGGTGAATGAGATCTGCTTGAGTGTGCAGAAGCACGTCGATATCCTGAGCTCCTGCCCAGGCAGGGAGATGGAGGCAGACATCCTCCGTGCTGAGGAAGCCATCAGGAATGCCAACCTGGCTGTCAGTGTGAGTCTGCTGCGCATGGGGACAGTGGGCTTGTTGTTTCTCCGTGGAGAAAAATGCTTGGCCTGTGGGGTTTCCATTCGTATCAAAGTGGTTTATTGATTCATTAATGGGCCTAATTAACTGGCAGCCAGCACGTATTGCTATCGTCAGCACAGCAGCTTGCAGGGTTGCCAACCACTGGATGAATGGGGAGCTCCATCCAATGCATCTCCCGTCCTCGATTCTGGGGCTGCAGGGAGCTGGGGGAGGGCAGAGCTGATGGAAGTCCCAGCAGGTCACTTAGAGCCCCCAGCCAGTGCTTTTCTATGGATGTATGCTTCCCGGGGCCAAGCAGAGCAAGGGTGCCGTGGGATGGCTCATAGGGTCTCCCTCCCCATCGCAGATCTTGCCCATGTTGTACGAAGCAGGGAACGCCCCGCACCAGAGTGGCAAGCTGCAGCACAAGCTGGAGTGCCTGGTGGAGGAAGCATCGCAGACCTGCGGCCGGGAAATCCAGGTGGGAACCCCTGGGGAGCTGCTGGGCTGCAGTACCTGTCCACCCAGTACGAAAGTCCAAGGACAGCCCTGTTTATCACCCCCACAGCATCTCCTAGATAAATAGGGGAGCGCTCATCTCATGGTGGGACACCCCGTGCCCCCCTTTCCTCCCCAGGGGATCATGCAGGCGGTGCTGGACGCGGCTCACAGCCTGTGCCCGCCCATGGTGCAGAAGAGCGGGGTGAGGGAGCAGCTGGTCAGCGCCATGTCGGAGCGCATCCACCTCCAGGAGCACCTCAGCCTCAGCGCCGTGCTGGACCAGATGGTCACCGATGTGTTCAGCAAGCTGAAGTGGGTGTCGTGCCTTTGGTTAGCACGCTCTGGGATGGGGATTGAGGAGCTCCGACATCACGATGCCCCCTACTCGGGTCCAGTTTGGGGTTGGGCTGTGTGGGGTGGCGATCCTGCTGGTGGGGAAGGGGCACTTCAGAGTGGGAGGGCTGTGGGCACCTGGCTCTGTCTCACCTTGCTGCGTGGGGCCCTGTGGCATCCCTGACACGCCTCTCCCTGCTCCCAGCGAGATCAAGCTGTCCGTCACCGCCGCCGTGGCCGACTGCATTGTGGATGCTGTACTGGGAGATCTGACCGCTGCCCAGTGCAAGCTGGTGAGTGCCCGTGGGGAGATGCGGCACAGGGGGCCCTGAGCAGACCCCACCCAGCACGATGAGCATGGATCCGCTGTCCATGCAGCAATATGATCCCCACCAGGCTGCTGATCCTCGGGGCTCATCTTCTCCCAGCGTGGCTGCAGCAGGGTTAAGGCTGCGTGGCTCCTCCGCGCCCCATGGTGTGGGTGCTCAGATGGAGCTGGCACCTGGGCCAGGAGCACCCGAGCCCTGCAGCCTGCTAATCAGCCCTAAATCCCCCACAAATCCCGGCCACGGAGCAGAGCAGCACGGCGCGCTTCAGCCACAGGGATAATTTAAGCGCTTCCTAATGGTTTTAGGCAGAGAGCCTCCCCACGCATGGGCTGGATCTCCTGGAGCCTGCTGAGGACGATGCCACCGCACCGGCACGGGGCAGGAACCCCTCGGAGCTCACCGAGAGAGGCTTCGCGACAGAGGAGGTAGGGCTCCGTCCCCCTCCCAGTGACCCCGCTGCTGCCTGACGATGCCCACGGGCTTTTATCCGCCTTATGGGATGATGCTGGGCTTAGTGTCGCTGCCTCTGCAAGCTCGGGGCAGTCTGCAGCACCTGGGGCATGTCCTGGCCGTGTCCCACGCTGCTTGCGTTCCTCCTGGCACTCATAGCATGCAGGTCTGGCACTTTGGGTGTGCGGATGGGTTATTTTTGGTGCCAGGGGTGAGGCAAGGCCAACACGAAAAGTGCAGTCCTGAGGTCAGGGGGGTGATTATGGGGCAGAGGTGGGCACGTCCCATCATCGCAGTGCTGGGTGGTCTGTGATGATGGATGGATCCACGGTGATGGTGGACGATTTGGGATGATGCTTTGAGGGCTGCAGCACCTCTGCTGTGAAGGAAGGCTGAGGGAGCTGGGCTTCTTCAGCCTCTGGATAAGAGAAAGCTGCTGGGACACCACACTGCAACCTTACAGTACTACTTAAGGGGAGCTTACAAGCAGGAGGAGGGGATCTGACCTTTAACAGGCCCTGACAGTGATAGCACAAGGGAAAATGGCCTTAAACTATCAGAGGGCAGATGTAGGGTAGGTGTCAGGAAGAAATCCTTCCCTCAGAGGGTGGTGAGGTGCTGGCACTGCTGCCCAGAGCCTGGGGGTGCCCCAGGACATGGGTGGGCACAGGACAGCCAGCAGGGAGCTGGAGCTCGATGGGCTATAAGGTCCCTTCCAACCTCAGCCATTCAATGACCGATTCTGTGATGAACGTCGTGGTGATGGAGCACAGCCACCTCCCCAAACCAGGCGTCCCCCATAGCCTCCTTCCTTGGCTGTCCCCTCACCACTGGTGGCTCTTTTCTCTCCTTGCAGTACAAGATGGCTCTGCGGAGGAAAAACAAACACTTCAGGAGCATTCGGCCCACGCTGACCGTGAGAAGTAAGGGCACAGTGCAGAGGGCTCATTAATATGGGGCACAGAGGTGCTGTGGGGTGACACCTGTCAGGCTCAGTGTGGGAGGATGCCCTGAGCTCCCTTCCAGGGATGCTGGCAGCGGTGGGAGGTGTAAGGACACCTTAGAGGCCTCCACCTCTCCAGCTGGGTGGCAGTGACTACATCCAGAGGCTTTGCATGGATGGGGGGGGATCGCCCATGGGTGGGTGCTGAGCTGTGCTGGGCATTTTGGCAGCTGATTGTACCCTCAAAACCCACTCGTGGGCTGGCTGGGGGCAGCTGGAGCACGGCAGGACCTTGGCAGGGGGTGCAGGAGAAGGCAAGCAGCCTTTGGGTACTGGGAGCCGTGGTGCCTGCTGGCTTTGGCTGAAGCAGCACTCACGCAGACCCCACAGCATCCCAAATTACCTGTGTCGAGCCTAACCAGAAAGCACTGGGAACGGCACATGGAAGGGGGGGGCAGTCCCAAAACAAATCCCCCGCTGGCCGCAACCCAGCCCTCTCCCAAAAACCCTAACCCGGCGTGAAGGGGGAACGCTGGGATCTGGCAGCCAACGCCGCCTGCTCGGTGGGCATTGCCGCAAGGGTCCCCGAGCATCCCTCCTCCCCCTGCATCCCTGGGGGACCGCGCAGCGCCGTCGGCGTGGCAGCAGGATCCATCCCCGGCTGCGCTGCACAGCTGATGCGCAAGCTCTCCCCGCCGTCAGCAGCGCAGCGGCCGCGCGTCCCCCCCTCCCCATCGGTGGGCTTCTCGCCCTTCGCCAGGTCTCTCGGAGCTGGAGCTGCCGGCCGCCGGGAAGGCTCATCCTGCTCCCACAAAGGATGCTGAGCCCGCCGCCGGTGCTCTCCCCGGCACGCCGCCCGCCCAAGCCCTCATGGACCTGCCGACCGCCGGGGAGAGGCTGGAGCACTGCACCAAAGCCAGGCCCAGGCCCAACCGCCGGCACCGGCAGCCGCCCAGCAAGCCCACCGTAAGCATGGCCACGGGGTCTTATTCCCGAGCACGGAGTGGGGGGGGGAGGGGGGATGCGTGCTGGGTTTCTCTTTTTTTTCATCCTGGTTTTCTGTTCTCTCATCGTGCTGACGGAGGTGGGATGCGTCTGGTTTGTTATTCTGTGCTGGAGGACGGGCTGGGGGCTCGGGCGCTCGCCCCTTGTTTATGAATCAGTGATGCAGAATTGCAGGAGCTGGGGGAGAGGCAGGGAGAAGCTGCTGTCTCCCTCCATCCTCTGAACGTTCTCCTTTGGCTCAGAAAAGAGCAGCGAAGCGCAGCCCTCCGTGGGGCTGGTGCTGGAGCTCGGCTCTGCCAACCCTGCCAGGTTGGGGTGCTGTGAGGAGCTGCAGCAGTCCCCTTCTCTTCCAGATGGGGTTTGAAGCAAAACACAACTTTTGGGTGCTCTGGGAGGGGGCTGTCAGCGATCCGGGCGCTGCCCTAGCAGCTTTGTCACCTTCTGGTGGGGGTTTTGCCACCCAAGGCGAAGCAGGAAGGGATTTCTGAGGCACCCCAACCCTACGGGGCAGTGGGTGGGAGCAGGAGCGGACCCCAATGGCACCAGCTTGTCCCCTGAGCACGGGCAGTATCTGGCCGCACACCAGAAACCCCCTGACCACGGGTGCTGGTGTCAGAGGAGGAAAGGGAGGTGTGAATCCAGCCACAGTGGCATTAGGGATTGAGGCCACCTATGGAGAAGTGCCTTCTTCTGGTTGAGAAATGCCACCTGTATGTGCCAGACCTCTGTGCTGCCCTGGCACAGAGCTGGGGACCTCATCTGGCCACGGTGGAGCTCTAGGGTCTCACCGGGCATCAGCTCTGTTGCCTGCTGGGGACAGGGACGCCCCTTTGTTGGGACACGTACCCCTTCCTTTCTGTGGGTCTGGGGTCAGAGAGCTGGCCTGGCTTTGGGAGGGCTTGGATGCAGCCTGGTCACAGCATGATGGGGCTTTTGGATGGTGGGGAGATGGTAGGTGCCAGCCCCTACCCTGCACCAGTGCACAGTGAGCCTCCTTGGGAGCTGGTGGCTCCACAGGGGGGTAGATGTGGCACTGAGGGACGTGGGGGGGTGGGTTGAAGTTGGACTCGATGATCTTTTCCGACCCCAATGATTCTACGATCTTGGTGCATTGGGGTTTTTGACTGATGTCAAGGGCTCGAAGATCCCATCCGTGGCTCAAGGCAGCGCTTGCCCGCAGGTACAGCCCGTGGCCCACGAGAACAGTGAGGACAGGAGCATCACCCGCGTGGATGAAGGCCTGGAGGACTTCTTCACCAAGAGGCTCATCACCGAGGAGCTGCCGTAAGCCGTGGGGGTGGCTGCAGCCCTCAGCTGGTTCCCAGCACCCGTCCATCCCTGTGCACGGTGCCCTTGCAGACCCTGCCCTGCGCTGTCTTCCCTTGTTGTGCTGGCTGAGTGCTGGGGAAATGGCACATCATGCTGCAGGCAGACAGTGGGGCAGAGCTCATGTCCCCCCCCCTGCGGGCATTTCCATAGGCAGAGGGGTTGGGGAAAAAAAGGGCTGTGGTGGTGGTGGCTGCACCTGGAGAGCACGGCTGCCTTTGCCAGAGCAAGTCCAGGTCTTGGATCCATGATTTGGGATGTGTTGGGGAAAACACAGCCCTGTGCTGACCTTGCTGTGCTTCTTCCAGCAGCCCCACGGTGCTGGAGACCGGCCCAGGCTCAGCCCCTCTGGCATCCTCCAGTTCCCGTACCCTCAAGAAGAAAATTGGGAATTTTTTTGCTTTCAAGAAGCCCAAATCCAGCCGGAGCTCGCGGTGTGAGAAGGAGCCCGAGGGCGGTGCGGCGGCCCCCAGGAGCAGGCGGTCGATGCTCAGTGACATTTTACGGGCCCCCAGCAAGGCGGGCGAGCCGGGCAAGGCTCTGAGCAAATCTGAGGAGGGGGCTCTCAGCGCCGAGCCCGAGCACAGCCAGACCCCCGAGGCTGCCCGCAGGATCAGGCCCAAGTACTCGAGGGAGGGCAAGTCCCAGTCCCTCATCCTACTGCCAGGGGAGGATGAGGAGGCGCTGGGGGTCAGGCAGGACAAGGTAAGCATCGCTGCGTCTGGATCTAGACTGTCCCCGTGGATGACTCTGTCACTGGGACAAGTGCTGTTCCCATCGCGAGTGGTGGGGCACTGGATGGTCCTTTCATTGGATCTGGTGGTAGGACAGGACGAGGTGGGGCCATGGGGACCCTCGAGCAGCACCCGGTGCCCCTGGCACCCCCGAGCACCCCTTGCCCCACTGCCATCTTGATATCCTCCTGCAGAAGAGGCACCTGGAGAAGAGCGATGGGGAGCTGCCCAACTCCTTCGAGCAGCGTGTCCACATCATGCTGCACCGCATGGGCGTCACCAAGGGGCTGGTGACCGAGAGCAAGAAGCAGCAGGTGAGGCTGGAGCTTCTTGGAGCCGGCACCCACGTGTGCGGGGGAGGTGGTGGCCCCATGAGGCAGGTGACACAAAGCAGTGCTGTCACTGCCCACAGCCACTGTCTCATCCCTTAGCCCTGCACAAGGGGATCACCCTCTGGGCTCCCATGCGCTGTGTAGGTCTGTTCATCTATCTCATGCCCTCCCTCTGTCACCGTCTTCCCTTTCCCTTGCAGAGCAAAGACAACGAGATCAAGAAGGCCGGTTCAGATGGTGAGGGGACTTCTTCCATCCCTGGGTGCACCTTGCTGGGCACCCTCAGAGCCCATAGTTGGCCGTGGGGTGGCGACCTCCACACACTGAAGCCGTGGGCCTGTGTTTGCAGGGGACATCGTGGACAGCTCTGCGGACTCCCCACCGTCCCTGAAGGCTCGCACGCACTCCGTGTCCACAGGTACGTGGGTCAGCGGTGGGAAGGGGCCCAACCCAAGAGCCATCCACCCACAGCGACCCCATCCGCTGGGGTCACGGGGCCACGCACCCACGCTCTGCCCCACAGATGCCTCCCTGCGTGGCCCGGCAGAGCCCAGCCCAGCCTGGAAGGCGCTGGGGCGGCAGCTGAACGCTGAGCTGACGGGGCTGGGCCGTGAGCAGCTCCGACGTTGCTCGGCCGGGCCCGAGCAGAGCGGGCAGGCAGCGTGCCGCGACGCCTGGAGCAGCAGCCTGCCACGGCCGGGCAGGAGCCACGCTGGGGAGCCAACTGCTGGCCCCGTCGTGCCCACATCGCCCCGTTCCAGTGCTGAAGGTACCCGAAGCATCACCCCGCTGCGGTGGCTGCCGCGGCGTTGGCCTCGAGCCTTGCTTTTGCCTTCTGACGCCATCTCCCGTTGCAGACAACCGCCTGACGCCGCGGCTGGCAGCGCTCGGGGCCCGCAGGGCTGTCTCGGTCCACGAGGAGCAGCTCAGGGAGCCAGAGTGCCTGGCGGAGCTGGGAAGTGAGTGGGCAGTGCGGCCCTCACGCCTCGCCCCTCCCGTTGTCCCCGCGCCTTAACGCGCTGTCCGCTTGTGTCCCCCCCAGCTGCCGCGGTCCCCCTCCGTCTGCGGCGGTCGCCTGTGCTGAAACGGAGACCGGAGGCGAGCGGCGAGGCAGGAGGTGATGCACGGGGCAGGCAGCGAGCTCCCTCACCGGGACAGGGCTGCCCCGTGCTCACCCCGGGCCTGGTGCCTTTTGCAGGCAGAGCAGCGCAGGCTGGGCTGGACGAGACGCGGCCAGCAGGCAACGCGTGGCACGGGGAGCAGCCAGCAGCCGTGGCACAGACTGTTGTGTATGCACAGGACTCACCTGTAGACCAAAGAAGCCCCGTGCCGGGCCTCGGGGAGCCAGCCCTGGGACAGTGAGCCCCTGCATGCCGCCGCACTGCTCCCAATAAAGCCCTGCAAGAGAGCGCACGGTGACGGGTGATGAGCGGTGGGGATGGAGGGCCGCTCCGTGCCCCGAAGGACGCAGCCCATCGGCACAGAGGGACTGGGGCTGTCCTGCCGGGCTCCCGAGCTGCAGCCCCGGAGCTCCCACGCAGAGCAGAGGGGCACCATCAGCACGGAGGACCGGTGTGCTGCAGGCAGAGCTGCGTGTGTCTGGGGGCTGACGGCAGCCTGGCAGTGCGGAGCGACCGAGGCATTTTTAGCACCCCCACATTTTTAGCTCCTAGCACATCTCCTGCCCCTCCAGCACCCCGAGGCCCACGGTTCTCGCAGCATGACCTGCAGCCGCTGCCCTGCCGCTCCCAGCTGCCACCAGCATCCCCCCCAGACCCCACGTGGCTTTCTCCTGTGGCAACCGTGAGCAGATCACCTCCCCCCCCCCCCAACCTCTCTGGACCAAATGCATTCCCCGCACCGATGTTTACGACACAGAAGCAAGATGCTTGGGTTTTTGGTTTTTTTTTTCATTCCCTCCCCACGTTGTACGTTTGTTGTTGTTTTTGTTTTTTTTTAATACGAGAGCCGTGTATTTAAAAAATATATGACTTTTAATTTTAACAACATGAACCTCGCAGGGTATTTTGTAGGGAAAAAAAAAAAAAGAGTATGGAGCCCAATGAAAACAGGTCAGTAGATGTCCAAACACTGCGCTGGCTTCAGGAAGGGGATCAGGCTCCAGGGCCTGGGGGCTGCATCTGCCCTTGCTGCTCCCTACGCTAGTGGAAACAGATCCCCTCTCCTCCAGGCTGCAATGGAAAGACCACAGGTGCAGCACAGCACTGAGGTGAGAACGAGCTCAGCTCATGCACTGTAGCATCCCCAAACAACGTTTCCCCCTCTTAAAACCGAGGGTGCTGGCCTCTTCCAGGTGACGGCCTCGCACTGTCACTGTCAGGGTCCCTGATGCCAGCCCAGCTGCCACCCAGCAGCCCCTGAGGGACACGGGTGCAGGTCCCTTTCCCCTCCCTGCTCTGCCCACACAGCTTTGAACGAAGGTTGCTGAACAGGCTGAAGAAAAGAGACGAGCACACTTGAGCTCCACGTGGTCTCATCTCAAAGCTCCGCATCTCTTTCTGTGACAATCCAGCTCGCCCACATCATCATCGCCTTGGAGAGCCTGCAAAACCAAAATGTGAGCTGGGATGAGACGTGAACCCAGCTAGGAAGACAGAAAGCTGCCCCGTGGGGCTGCTGCTCTGAGAGGGGGGAAGCAGAGCTCAGGACCTGGCGAGGACAGAGGGACCCACTGCAGCTGGGCTGCAAAGGTGCCCGAGCTGGGCTGTGCCCAGAGAACCGAGGGCTAGGAGAAGGCAGGGCCCGTCGAGTCCATCGCTGCACTCACCTGATGGATTGTACTTGCTTGCAGAGCTCAGGGCTGGGGGGCTCGTAGCTGAAGCGGGGTGGATTCTCATTCACATACTGTGGAAGTGAAGGGAACAGAGCCTGGTGCTGGAGCACAGCCAGCCAGCCATAAACCGAGACCACAATCCCACAGCATATCCCAAGATCTCGATACATCTGCAGCAGCACTCACCTCCCTCCCTTGTTTCCTCCCCTCCCCATCTTATTTCACCTGGAGACCTGTAAAAACCTCCAACAAGGGCTACTTCCCACACAGCTCCCTGCTGAGCTCAACTGCACCTGCACCCAGAGTCACAAAGTGCTCCCTGTACCCTGCACACAGCCCTGCTCTGCCTCTCCAGGAGGCAGGAAGGCCTGGCTCAGCACTGCCCACCCCCAACAGAGCCGGACATGCAGACATGCCTTACAGACATGCAGAAATGCCTGCAGGAGGCACACAGGGGGTGTGGGGGCACAGAAACCCTCCATGGGTGCTGCAGAGTCCCATGGGATCCCACCAGCTGCCTCATCTTTACCGGCTGCAGAGCTTTGTGCCGCTCCAGGTGGTAGCGGGGACTGCTCCCTGGGGATGCTTGCTCTTCTTCCTCCTCCTCTTCCTCCAGCTCTTCTTTGTCCAGCTCCTCCTCAAGGGATTCTTCTTCACACTGTGGACTGCTCTCCCTTCTGCTCTTCTTTGCTCTCTGCGGGCTCACAAACTCCAGCTTCCTGCCCACTTCTCTCCCCGTGCCCGGAGAGGGGTGTTGGGAAGGCTTTCTGTGCTGCAGTCCACTGAGGGACCGACATGTGTGAGGCACAGCTTGACCACCTCCCCCCAGCAGCTTCCTTTTGGCACCCACAGCCCTTTTAGTCTTCCTTGGGGATTTTTCTCTCCTGTTTCTGGCATCAGCCACGTGATGCTTCTGCGTATACAGAGGGAAAGCCGTGCCACTGGAGTCCGCCTGCTCCTGATGAGGTGCCCTTTCAGCATGGGATGCCACGTGGCTGCTGGGCAGGACGGGAACAACCACAGCGACTGGTGACACGTTGGCATGAGAGTCTTCTGGCCCCGTTGGGGCTTGAGCAGCGCAGGGAGCCTCTGCAGTTGATGTAGCCTGGGCCGTGTCAGCCTTCACAGGGCTGATATTGCAATACGAGGTGAGCAAGGAGGGAGATGAGGTCTGCACTGAGTCATCCTGCAGCAAGCCCTGGGGAGAGTCGTGGCTACAAGGCTCCAGCAAGTCAGGGGTGTTGCTGTCGGCGGCCACCTCCTGCTGGGCCTCTTGAGCACGTGGAGAGCTACACAGATGGGACTTCTCTGGTAAAAGAGGGAAAAAAACCACAGTCACAACGAGCAAGGAGCACTCTGCTGGAGGTAGTGCGTGGGAGCTATGCTGGTACGTGAGACAGGGCAGGTGAACATCACAGCACATGGCAACCTGGGGACATCAGATCAGCACAGCACTGCTTTCTGGCTGGGGCAGGTCAGCCAGCATCAAGGAGGAGCTGCACGTCCACACAGAGCAGAGGGGCTGTCTGCCCCAGGGAAACATGCACTCCACGCAGCACGGACACTCACCTGAAGAGGACAGGGTCAAGGACACCGGGGGCAGCCTGTTCCAAGGGTTGTCCAGAGATGCCTCTGAGTCCTCTGACAACGCTGTCGACTCTACAGCTGTAACAACCACAAGCAGGAAGTGATTGGGTTGAACTGCAGGACCACGAATGCTGCTTTCTACTCCCAGCCCTACCAACAGCTAAAAAGCATGATGCACCGTGCAGACAGCACTCAAGGGGGAGCTCTGAAACCCTTTTAGCAGACAAGCCTGGAGTGATGGCTCAGCCAGGATCCCCCTAAGACCTCATTAAGGCAGCAGAGATCCAGACAGCACCCAGAGAGCAGGCAGGCAGGAGGAAGGCCTTCCCCTGCACCCTTTTCCTTCCTCTTGCAGGGCTAGCAGAGGGTTTGGCCTCTTGCTGCTGAAGCCACACTGGGGGATGTAAACAGCAGCTGACACCTCCTGCACCCTAGATGCTGAGAGGTGAGAAACCTCAAGGAAGCCATTCATGGACTGTGACCCTGTGACTTGATAATGCAGTCCCCATGAGGGACTGGCAGGTGTGCTGTCTCATGGTGTCTGGAGCACGGCCTGCACTGTCCAGGACTGGCTGCAGGTGTGACATCGCTCCCCAATGGCAGGGGTACTCACTCCTAGAGATCTGGCTCTGCTGCTAAGTCCTCCACTTAAGGCAAAGACAAAACGGCTGGCACAGACTTCAGATGAAAATACTAAGAGGTTGGAGGGGATGTGTATGTCCCACTACTTACACCTGGCCTGGGGTGTGACGCTGTCATCACCTGGCACTGCCATTTCGTAGCTGCTCTTCTCAGGAGATGCTCCACATGTAACTGAAACGAAAGGGGAACTGCTGGTCACACCCCAGCACACTGCTCAGGAACAGCAAAGGAAACCGCCTCCACTTTCTAGAAAGATCCCAGGCAGCTGGGAGGACCTTTGCCACCTCAGCAGCGTGTGGAGACTGAGACACCAAGGGAAGGAACGTGCCAAGCAGGCTCGTGACCTACAAAGTTCTTAGGGTGCCCTGCAGCTTTCAAAATTCCACCTTCTAGGTGCCTATGTGTCATGCTCAGTCCATAACCAGGAAAAAAAGTCTTATTTCAACGTGCTTGGCCACTGAATTGCTGACCTGCCTACCCTCCAAACGATGCCATAGCACTGACCTGCCTGGGAAGCATCGCAGTCAACCACTGCTTCCTCAGCAGGGATCACCAGGATGTTGGCTGGGACTATGAAGATGTCCTCACGTGGCTGAAACGAGAGACACTGCTTGTTTTTTGCTGCGTGGTCCCTCTCAAGCTGCAGGAGCTCACTCACAGCTGAGCACAGCCACGCTCCCCAACAAACCCACTGCTTCTGCCCACTCCTCCCAACCCTCCAGAGCAGGGCCCCCACCACAAGCTGCCACGGCTCTGGCCCAGACAGTCACAGGGATGGCTCTGCATCAGGCCCTGTGCAGCACTTGGACTGACCTCCTTCTGGAGCTCTGCCTCCCAGCGGGTCACAGGAAGCTTGCCTGCCTCTGTTGAGGGCGCCTCTTTGGGCACCTGCAAGTCTAGGCACTCCTCAGCGTTTTCCTTCAAGACCTCGAGCTGGTCCTGTGCTATCACTTCTAACAGCTGAGAGAGGGATGGCTCTGGAGCAAGAAGACACGTATGTTAGTGGAGAAGATAACAGGCTAACGCTTTTACTTTCTGTCACGTGACAGTCACATGCATTGAAACTTGTGGAAAGACACAAAACTGTAGGAGGACTGTGGAAAAAAAGGTGTGCTGAGAGCTAGTGACAGCCCTGCACGTGCAGGAAGGATCCTGGATAGAAGGGTAACGGGAAACTTGAGGAACCCTGCACGCTGCAAAGGACCTGAAGCAGAGCTCTGGCAGGACTGCTCCAGCAGCAGCACAAGCATGGCTATGCAATGGCACCAAACTGGGCTGGGCTGCAGCAGGCACGGTGCCCTGTCACACCCCTAGCCCTGTTGTTCAGCCCAGTAGCACGTCTGGTTGGGCCTGTGCCACATCTGCCTAACACAGAGCATGCACCCAGCAGGCAGCCACGGCACAGGATGTCCCCAGGAGCCCCTTACCTGAGCTAGGAGTGGTCCCCGTAGAGAGATTCCTCCTGCAACAACCAAGGAGAAAGCCAGTGTCAGAGCTGGGTGGGACCTTGCATCAGCAGGATCACTCCTGTGAAAGTGATCCACTGTGCACTCTCTTCTCAGCTCTCTGTCACATCCCAGGGCAGAGAGTCCCACAGATTCACAAGGAGCTGCCACCAAACACGTACCAGCCCCTGCCAGCTCACATGAGAAGCATTCAGCACCTGCACTGTGGTGCCTGCATACATTCCCTGGCAATCACCAGCCCCATACTTACATCCAGAGCTCCTTTATCTTCTGCAGCACAGAGGGCTCCTGGTTCCTAGAACAACAGGGAACTCAGTTACTGATGGAGCATTCCTTCCTACACACACATTCCTTCAGAGTTTGCGACACAAAAATCTCTCTTTCAGAGTACAATCATCTCCACCACAACCAGGCAGCAGCAGCACATCTCTTAGCTCATTACTGGCAGTGCTTCCCGCTGTGCCAAGGGCTCCTGGCTTCAGTGCTACATGGCAAACACTGTCTTCTCAGCTCCGGGGCAATGCTCAGGTCCCACAGACCAGCACCCCCACCCCCAGCCTGCACCTTGGCACGTACACATTTGATGAATCCATCCTCTGCCTCTCCATGGGCAGCACGACGAAGCGCTGGGCGGTGAGATAAAACTCACAGTCCTCCTGTTGAGGCAAAAGGAGTCTGTGTGGTACAGGCAAGCAAATACAGCTGTGCTCCCTCCCACTTCAGGACCTGTGAGCACCCCCATCAGCACTGCTAACAATGAGGGGCAGCCTGGCCTCCCCTGCAGAGGGTTTTGCACCTTATGCGTCAGCTGTTAGCATTTTCAGCAGGGCCCACAAGTCAGGCTGGGCCAGTCTGAGGCCATGGGGAAACTCCTGAATCTGAGCAAGGGGAGGAGAGGGGAGCTTTCTGCCATGGGCTGAGGTCCACGCAGGCCTCCTGCAGGCACGCAGCTGGCAGCACCAGACAGCAAGAGGAAGCAGTCGTGTGGCTGAGGCTGCTGCAGACCCTAGGGAAGCTGCACCACGTCCCCAGGGAGGGCTCAAGTCTTCTTCACTTACCAAGACCTGAGCACTGAAGGGCTGTGGAGAAGAAAGGCCAGCCCCCACCCGCCCCCAGCTCCATCACACAGCTCTGTGAGCAGCTCAAAGCAGGAAGGAAGCAAGGCAAAGCCAGGGAACGAGTCACTTTCATTCATCGCAGCACTCACCAGCTTGGCCTCCTCCCGGAAACACAGTGTGTACTTCTGCAAGGCAATCAGTCTACAAATGAGGCTGGAAAGCATGAGCTGCATGTGGGCACTAGAAAAGGAACAGAGCAGAACCATCTGGGAGAGATGAAGAATGAAGTCAGACCGCCCACACCCACCGTGGGGCTCCCCTTACAGCTACACAACTACACCAGGGCACAAGGGAATACTTCTCAGTGTGAAGCAGGGACTGAGCTGCTTGATATCCTTCTTCTGACACCAGCAACCTCTCCAGCTGGAAAACAGAGGGCTCATATCCAAAAGGGGACACTGAGCCAAGCTGATGGAAGCCCAAGGTGCCACGGTGAATGCTCTGACTCCTTTCACAAAGGCCACGTGCCATTTCTGATCACATTTCTAAGGTGTCTGCCATCAACCCCTGCCTGCCCCAGCCAGCCACAATGACAGCACCGAGTGCCCGTGTGTTCCAGCCCAGCAGCAGCACCTCTTTCACCCCAACTTCCCACTCTGTTATTGATTTAGCTGAACACAACCTGAAACAAGCCCAGGCACGAGCCCCACCAGCTGCAGTCCCAGCCACAGCCAAGCCATGACAAAACCCACTTTTCTTCTGCCTGCAGAGCTTCTGCTGTAACCACCACTCGGATGTAGTGGGAGCCATCTGACACGTGTAGGACAGCATCCTGCTGCACTTCGCCTTGGCCGGGAGCGCTCGAGCCACTCAAAACCTAACAGAGCAGGAGGGGAAAAGCAGAATGAAAAATCATGCAGAGAACTGCCGGTGAATAAAAGCAGCACACCACGCCTGGGGAGCCCTCGGACCTCTCGTTCACCACCCCAACCACAGGAGATCTCCTGGTATAGAGTGGGGGCTGGGGAACCATCTTCACACAGCATCAGGAACACGAGGTTGTTATTCTATCCCATTTTTCACCCCAGCTTGTCTCTTCCTCCATTCAAGAATCCCAGCAGCCATCCCTCAGAGTGCTCCTCCTGGGAGCAGACATCTCTCCTGCATAACCACAACCTGCAGAGCTCGCACTCACAGCATCCTCATGCCCTCTCCCCACGTCACACGAGGGTCTGTGACACACCAGGTAGAAACCCAACTGCGTATTAACAGAACTGAGAGATTCACCTACAGAACTTGTAGTTACGTGATTATCTTAGTACTTAGCCCGCAGCTAATGAGAGTTTAGCCTGCTTTCCTCCACCATGCTGGCTCTGAAGCAGGGAACAGTGACCATCCACAAGTAGCACTCACAGCCAGCTCTCACCTTTCCTCCCTGGCCAAACCGAGCTGCTGCTGGGTAGCAAGGGAACAGCAGGGCTAGCAGAGGGCACTGCACCTCTGGAAGGAGCCAGGAGTATGGACTCAGCTCAGTTCATCCCCTCTTTCTCCCTGTAGGCCACACATCACGGAATCCTTCGAGTCAGACTTGGATGATATTTAAAGATCCCTTCTGGCTCCCCTGCAACGAACGGGGGTGCCCAGAGCCCCATGCAGCCTGACCTTGGGTGTCTGTGGGCACACAGCCCGTGCCAGCTCCTCACTGTTTCTCCTTACACCCGGTCTAAACATCTCCTCCTTCATCTCGAAGCCATTCCCCCTTGTCCTATCATAACAGGCCCAATGAAACGTCCGCCCCCTTCTCTCTCGCAGCCCCTTTAGATACAGAGAGGCCGTTATCCCCACGCTGCCTTGGATGCAGTCCTAGCACGGCCAACCACCAGTACCCCCAGACCCCTTTCTCCAGGGCTCCATCCTTCCACCCCCAGCCGGCGGGATCCGCTGCGACCCAGCAGCACACCACCACCACCACCACCACCACCACGAGGTCCTCCAAAGCCCGGACCACCGCACCGTACCCACCCGCAACACCTGTCCCGTCAGCCACTTCTTGCCCTCCGGCTGCTCGCGGTTCAGCAGCAGGCTGACGATCCACGGCTGCAGCACGTAAACACCGGGAGAAGGGAGGCTCCTGCTGCCATACAGCAACCTAAGCGGGGCGACACGAAACGCCGCGTCGGGACGGCCCAAAGCCCAGCACCGGGGCAGCCCGGCTCCCCCCGCTCCCGTTGCCTCACCCGCCCTCGGCCGCCTGCTCCGCCGCGCCCGCCCCGTCGGGGCCGCACACCGCCGCCATGGCCGCTCGCGGCCCGGGAAGGGGAAGCGCTGCCGGGCGGTCGCATCCGGGGCGGGACCCGCGGGGCACCGCTGCGTTTCCTCGTGCTCCGCGGGCGGTTGCGTTGGTCCAAAGGCGGCGTCGCCCTCGGGGCTGCACCGGTTCACTCCTCCCCACAATCCACCCCGCCCCCCGACGCCGGCCCGCTGTGACCCGTGGGAGCGCCTGCTGGGCGTCTCCTACCGAAGTGGGGCATAACGTTGTCCTGTGCGAGCGTTTCTTGGTCCCCGTGCTGCAGCACAGACGCCGTGGTCCGCTCGCATCGTTCCCGTGGGGGGGGTTGAGGGGGACCACCCCGAGGTCGGGCATCTCTCCCGGCTGCCTTGGCGTCGTGCGCGTTAAGGCCGCTGGGTAGCGCCGCACGCAGCCCACTTGTCCAACACTGAGGGACCGGGGGCCGACGGGGAAGGTGGGATTGGGCACCTCGGTGCGGGAACAGGGCCCCGAAAGCACGAGGCTCACGATTTGGTAGATGAGAATGAAGGAGGTACGAAGAGCAGCAGCCCAACTGCAGCCGAGCGCCTGCACGGGCGAGCTGATGCTTGCACTGCATCAGCTTTAGGAGCAGAGGTGGCTTTCAGGGGGCAGAGGACGGAGTGCGTCACCGCCAGGTGAGCATCGGCAGTCAGACCTCCCAGCCGGGACATTCCGGCTCCATGTCTGTCACTCTGCCACCGGGAAAGGTGGATCCGGGGTGTGGAGCAAAGCCAAGAGGCTGGCATACCGCAGGGAGATTGGTGGAGCAAAGAACAGATGCAAGCCCTCACGGGAAAGCGGGAGATAACTGAGTACTGCAAGGTACCTGCAGGCAGTGCGGGGTCAGCAGCGAGGCATGTGGAGCAGTATGGCTGGGGTTTGTGCACGCTCCGCTCTGGTGACCGGGGCCAACCGGGGAATCGGGCTGGGGTTTGTCCAGCACCTGCTGGCATTGCCAAACCCACCTGAAGTGGTCTTTGCAGCTTGTCGGGACCCCAAGGGACAGCGAGCACAGGTGAGGCTGGGATGGGACGGAGCTGTGGGGGGATGCATTGGGCATCCACGGATCCTTGGGCTTGGGCAGGGAGCTGCTGCTACTGCTCCTGCCATTGCCTGGCACCGTGTGCCCCAGGGCTGGAGGCAAAGGGCTGGGGCTGCTGTGCAGATCAGAGCACCATGTACGGCTCACATCAGCTGTCTCTTACAGGAGCTGCAGAAATTGGCCTCCAAGCACCGCAGCCTGGTCATTGTCCCGCTCGGTAGGTGACACGTCCCTTGTCCGGGCTCCCCGCTGTACCAGCACTGCATCCCCCAACATCCCTGGGCTGAGGGCTCTGTCCCAGCACTGTGCCTGCTGGCACACACCGGGGGGAGCGGGCACTCACCTCCCCACCTCGCCTCTGCAGAAGTCACCGATCCCGCCAGCATCAAGGCGGCCGCAGCCAGCGTCGGGGAGCACCTCAAGGGCTCGGGGCTGAACCTCCTCATCAACAACGCTGCACTTCTGAAGGTGAACACGCTCGACACCGAGACACTGAAGGACATGTCCGAGGTGTACACCACCAACACCGTTGGTCCTCTGCTGCTGAGCCAGGTACTGCACTCACCCACAGCTCTGGGAACACTCCTGCCGTGTAGCTCTGCATTTGTCCACGGTGGAAGGAAGGGGCCGGTGGGGTGGGGCCCTGCTCTGCCCTCGTGCAATGTCACGCCTGCTGCTCCTGAGCTGCTCTGAGTTGTGGGACAGGGACTGGTGCTGAGGAGCTGGAACATGGGGCAGGGGGAAGAGGAAAGAGGAAGACGGTTGCTGGTGGTGCTGGTGCCAGAACTGCTGCTATGGAAAGATTTGGTCCTGTCCCCTATGGGTGGATCCCTGCTTCTCTCCCCACAGGCGCTCCTGCCCCTGCTGAAGAAGGCAGCCCAGGGGAGCCCGGGCTCAGGGCTGAGCTGCAGCAAGGCAGCCATCGTCAACATTTCCAGCACTGGGGGATCTATTTCTTCCCTCACTGGTTGGGATGTCATAGAACTTGTCTCATACCGCTGCAGCAAGGTACAGCCACGCTCTGCTGAGGGAAAATATCCTTCCTCTCCCTTACCCCAGCCATGGGATCTGCACGTGTCCCCATGCAGCACCTTCTTGTCCCCACCTGATCCGTGTGCTGTCTCCCACAGGCTGCTCTGAACATGCTCACCAGGTGCCAGTCCATGGGGTACCGGGAACACGGCATCCTCTGCGTCGCCCTCCATCCTGGCTGGGTGCAAACAGACATGGGGAGCGCAGGTGGACACACAGTAGGATATTCTCCTGTGTTTTTTCCCATGGGAAGCATATTGTCTCCCTGAGCCCTGCACCGAGACCCCCTCACAGGGGAGGGGGGCTGCTCTGTCAGCTCCATGGGCAGCTCTCCCTGCCCTGGGACCCCTGTGCAGCACCAGCCCTGGCTCCTGGCAGCCCCACCGCCTGGCTTCCCAGCTCTCACCCTCTTCCCAGGGCTCTGCTTCCCCCTCGGGGGAGCTGCTGCCTTCCTGCAGCCAGGCTGCAGGGCACTGCCTGGGCAGCCCTTGGGCACACACGCCTGTGTTTCTCCCTCTGCCCTGCAGGCCCCGCTGACCGTGGATGCGAGCGTAGCAGGGATGCTGAAGGTGCTTTCATCCCTCTCCAAGAAGGACACCGGGACCTTCCTGGACTGGGAAGGGAACGTAGTGGCCTGGTGAGGTGCTGGCCCAACCCCGTGCCTGGATCGTGGCAGTGGTCCCTCTGCTGCTGTCTGACCTCTGCTTCCCCCTCAATAAACCCATAACTGAGAACAACAATGCTTTTATCTTCCTCTGTGAGCACAGCACACTGTTGCACACTGCGAGCCCGTGGAGGGCAGCCCCTTCCCTGGGGGTCCCACTCCTCACCCGTGTGTGTCAGCACCCACTGCTCCCAGGCACAGTCACTGCCAGGTGACCCCTCAAGTGACCGCTGTCCCTGCAGGAAATGTCCTCTCCAGAAAGGACAGGGATTGGGGCCAATAACCATCTCTGAGGACGTGGGCTGCCTGGAACAAGGAGCAGCACAGGCAAGGTGGGGGCATTGGATCTGTCCAGCAGGGGTTCCCTATAAGGGCTCAGGTGAGGGGGTCGGGACGTAGGGTGATACAGAATTGGGATGCAGGGCACTGCAGAGCTGCACATGGGGCAGGGAATGGGGAGAAGCTGCTGCCCATGTCTGTGACTGGGGAGGGGTGACACTGAGGGCTGAGCTGGCATCACCAGGGCAGGCAGTTCCCTTCCCAGTCGAGGAAGGCCCCGGAGCTGTCCTGTGACAGGCTGCCCAGCACCTCCAGAATGTCCTGCATGCTGCGCTCCGCTGTCATGGGTGCCTGAGGAAGAGGACAAGGACCAGTGTCACTGCCATAGCCTGTGCTGGGCAGGGAGAGCTGCAGGAACCAACCGGGCTGGAGGGTCCATTGGTGATGCTGTGCCCTTTTGTCCTAACTTGAATGGAGCTGGCTGCCCATAGAGATATTCTTCCTTCTTGCCTGCCCTTTGCTCTCTGCATAAGGGACAGGGACTGGCATCCAGTGTCTCCCTGCCGGCCCCAAGTGTCTGCAGAGCCTCTGCCTCTGCACACATTGCTTCAGAGCTCAGAGCATTCCCAGGGTCCCAGCTTCACCAAGCAGCAAGGACCCAGCCCCCATTCCCTGTGCTGTGCTCCCTGCACAGCAATGTACCTGCTCTGTTCCCACGTCAGTCTTCACCCAGCTGGGATGGATTGCCGTACACAAGGTCCCCTTGTCCCTGAGCTCTGCAGCCAGGCACCTGGTCATGTTCTGGGCAGCCTGGAAGAGTCAGACAGCACGGGCATGGCCCAGGCTGATGCTCTGAGTGCTTATGCTTGTAGGAATAGGCAAGAGATGTCTGGAGCAGGCCCGTGGGCTCCATGGGGGATCAATTCCCCCTGTGTACCTTGCTGGCATGGTATGGGTACATGGGGGCCTCCAGCACCTTGAGACACAGCCCAATGGAGCCCACTTTGGAAGACACATTGATGATGGCAGCCCTGCTGCAGCTCAGCCCCTCCGTCCCAGCTTCCTTCACTGCCTTCCCCAAGAGTGGCAGGGATTCCTGGCAGAAAGACATGTAAGTAAGTGCAAGTACTGTAAGTACGGATCCAGGGTTTCAGCCCTGCCCTCTGAGTCCTCACGCTGTGACTGCAGGCCGTGGAGGAGCAGCCCTAGCCCACACACACCTTGACAACCAGCAGGGGCCCCACCACGTTGACTGCAAACGAACTGCAAATCTGCGCATCCACGGACTGCAGCGTGGCCCACGAGCCAATGCCGGCGTTGTTGATGAGCAGGTTCAAGCCCTGGCCCTCCAGGTGAGACTCCACAGCCTGCACAGCTCCACGGATGCTTGGCAAGTCCACTGTGTCTGCTGGGCAAAGAGAAGAACGTGACTGTATCTGCTTTGAGGAGTGAAGAGGTCACTGTGTAAGTGCTGCTTGGAGGAATGCTATAGCTACACTCGTCTTTCTTCAGGAGCTACAGGGCTTGCTGGTGTACTGGGGACATATTCATTATATTACTGACTTACATTCTGATCTTTCCTGGTTGATACCCACTCTGATGGAGCATTTAGATCTTTTCCTTTTTCAGTGTGCTGAAATTCATCTTCCATCACTTCCCAGGATACAGCATGCAGCCTTTGATTTCCAACCTCCTCTTTTCTACACATGCCCCAGGTGTGGGTCCAGGCCCCCTGTGCTGCATCGGGGTGGTATGTTTTAAGTCTCTGTTTTCTTGTTTAAGGTTTGCTTGTCAAGATCTGGATCATATGATGGATGCTTGCCCCACAGAAATATGTTTAAAAGGAGACATCTGAACACCTCACAGATCTGAAATGAGCCCAGTTGGACCAACATTTAACGTTGGCATTACTTTTTCATGTCACGACTACACCAGCAGCCCTTAAGGTTTATGAATATTCCCATTTGTGGGTGCTGCTGAGGACGAGCCCCAGTGCACACACGTTCTGCAGAGCCTTCTGTGGGGAGAATTTGGAAGCCAGGCCCCTTATTGCAACACTCTGCCCCCACCAGACCTGTGTTCTCGAGCTTGCACAAGACTGAATTAGCAAAGGTGGGAAGAGCTGAAAACAACTTTTCTTCCCTTGAACAGATGAGCACCTAAACAGCTCTTTTCTGGGGCATTACCAGGTAGTCTGGTGGGTTTATGGTGAGGGCAAGCAAGCCTCAAGTCATCTTATAAGGCATTTGAGTGAGCTGGGAGTTAAGCACTCATAAGGTAGCATAGATTTTTGGAAGATGAGTGTTGCCTTATGGAAGCAGAATCTTTTTTCCTGACACACAGTTTGAATTTGGAGCTGTTTGTGATTTTGGATTTTGACCTGTGCACTCGGAGCAAGAGCCTAAGTTCATTCAGGTGCTGCTCAGCTTGGACGATGAACAAGCAGAGCTCCAAGCTCCATTACTCCACCACATGCCAATTACTGGCTCAGGTGAATGATTAATTTCTATGTTTGGACTGGCTGAATCATTACTCCAAGGGAGAATGGGGCCAGGCATGTGCAACAAGCACGTCCCTATTGCTACACCAGCCACATTAGCTGAAGACATCTTCTCCTCTTCATGATGGCTGGAATGGTGCCTACAAAGCAAAGTGCATGCCCAGATCCTCAGCTTTCAGATGGAGGAAATTACAGGATTAGAAAGGGAAAGAAGGAAATGGAGAGCAAAAGGATGCAGTAGGTGTTTTAAAGTTAATTTCTTTCGTTTCTGAAACGCCTGCTCCAATTATTGGTTTGTAGTAAACCATTCCTCTGCATGGAAAGGGACAGCCTGGAGCAGAACTCCCTGTAGATGAACACCCCAATTTTAACAATGCAGAATTCTCTCCTGCTCTCCCTTTTATTCCCTGTGTCCTTGTCCTCTCCTGTTCTGCTCAGCCTGGCGGTCATCCCAAAATGGAGCACACCTCTGAGCCTGAGCAGCAATTTAAAAATAACTAAGGCAAATTCAGGCATCTTTGGAAACAGCCCTTTCCCTTGAAATTTGGTCTGGACCCACCTCTGCCCCCCTCTGAAGCTGGGGAAGTTGTCAGGTGAAGGGGTGCTGCCAGGCTCGCTGCTGTCCCCAGCCTGGTGACACCAGCAGGGAGAAGGGGATGGTTGGTCATCAGCATGAGCACTGAGGTCACACAGGCACAGCCCACTGTCCCTCCATCCTCAAAGCACCCAACCAAGCCTGCTCCCTGCAGGACCCAGGAGGGAGGTGGGGGCCACAATACTCCTCCCTCCCCTGGTTGGTAGACATCCCCATGCACTGACCTTCCCTCTTGGACCAGTGGCATCACGGCAGGTGGCAAACATGTGCTGTGGGGGTCGGGGGCTGGCGGCGAGCTGCCTCACCAGCTCCAGCCCAGTGCCCCGGTTGGACCCCATCACGAGAATGCTCCGAGCCAGCGTGGCCACCTCCAAGGGGGTGAGACAGTCACAGTGGTGACAAACAGGCTGTGCCCAGTGGGACAGCTGGACTGTCTGGTGTGAATTGGAGAAAAGGCACGGCCCAGGGAGTGGCTTTGGGTGCCCACGGGGACAGTGCCAGTGCCAGCAGCAGCCCTGGTGCTGCCCTAGGACACGTGTCGTGGGGCGATGGTTCTCCTGCATTGCCAGCTCCTCAAGGCTTGACTTCTTCAAAGATTGCATCCATTCAGGGTTGGGAAGCTCACTTGGAAACACAAGCAAGAAATGGAATGGACATAAACAGGTTCTTGCTTGTAGCACTGGGGTTGCAGTAAGCTCATTCTGTATGCCTGCTTTCCCCCAGGAGCCAGCAGAGAAGACCCCCAGCTGCCCACAGCCCCGTCCACTGGGCACCAAGCCCACAGCCCTCACCCTTCTCCCATCCTCACTCTATCACCCATCGTCCAGGGGAGGACAGAACAACAGGCGTGATAAAGCAAAAGCTCCTGCAGCCCCTATCAGCCTGGGGACTGGATTTTTAGGAGGCAGAAGTGTGTAATGGGCTAAAAGAAACAAAGAACCTCCACGAGAGATAAGCTGAAGAACTGGGGCAAAGTGAATTTCATGTGGGAGAGGAAATTCCGTAGTGGGGGTGAGTCTGTGGCATCTGCATGCGGTCGAATGCACAGAGGGGACAGAGCTGACTCTTTCATCCCTGTTTGGACGGTTCTAAGTCTGGTTCTAAGTCTTCTCATTAAAGAAAGACTTGGGCCGGCAGCTGGGAGATGGTGGAGTGGTTCTAAGTCTGGAAGATTTGCTTTCAGGTGGCACAGAGCGTGGAGAAGAAAAAAGCAGCGATGGCTCCTTCTTTTGGTGGGAAGGCTGCTGCCTCAGAGCGAGAAATGAGCGTGCTGGGTGTGGATTTAGTTGGCATTAGACTCAGACCAGACATAAAAGGCGTTATGGAGGGTGTCATCGCCCATGCAAGCAATTGCACTGTACAGACTTGCCTGCTCCTGCTGCTATCTTGCAAAGCAGCACCTAGAGTAGAGCTGTCATCACAAACCAACAAGACTGGAGTTTCCTCTTTTCCTTCCAGGTTCCTTGGGAAGGGGACAGCTGACACAAGCAAAGAGGGCTGGAGGACCAGGAATGGCTGTGGGCCAGCAGAGACACGCAGCAAGGGACCTTTGGAAGTGGCTGATGGCAATGCAGATCTGCTCATGGCTCAGGAAACAAAACTCGGGGGCGGACAATCTCCGATGAGCCCAGAGGAGATGCTGCAGGAAAGAGATGAAACTAATCTAGAAGTGCCCAAGGCTGCCAAGGCACCTGGGGACCATTCAGGATGGAGATGACCTCTGGAGGACTCCTCTAGTCCAAGTCCTTGGAGCAAGGTCAGCAGCAACCTCAGGAAGCCCAGTGCTTGAACCGCATCTCAAAAACCTCCAGGGATCCCACGGTCCCTCCGGACCCCATTTCAATGCTCTGCTGCCCCCACTGCAATTTTTTCTCTCCTCTGCCAAGCTCACATTCTCCTTGTTCACGTGCATCTTGGCTGTGGGCTGCTGCTGTGGCTTAACCCCTGTGTGCAGCTGAACAATACACAGCTACTTTCTCAATTCCCCTCAGTGGGATTTGGGGGAGAGCTGGGAAGGTGAGAAAACACTGAGTTTGTTCAGTAAATGACCTGGGTTTGTTCTATGATGACGATGACTCAGGGTGGGAAACGTGCTGCGTGGTGCCAAGGCCACCTCAGGTCAGATCACTGCTGTGCTGCTTCTGCTTATTGAGAAGCTCATCCTTCCCCTCGCCTGGGTAAAAAATGACAGCCAAAAAAATGACAGCCAAGAGCCGCAAAACCCTCATTGAGCCCAGTGAGGGCAACCCTCAAATGGCGGCTTCCTGCCCGGCTTCACCCAGACCGCGTCACGTGACCGTCGCGTCCTCCCCCATTGCATCAGCCGGCCGGGAGAGGGCGAGAGGGTGAGTGGGCGGGGCTTCCGCTGAGCGACGGCTCACGCAGCCAATCGGCGCCCGGCGCCCTCCTCTGCGGGTGCTGCGGCGGCGAGGCCGGGTGAGCGGAGCGAGGGGCGGCGGTGCCCGGCGGGGTAGGCCCGGGGTCCGGCGCGGGGTTCCGGGCAGCACGGCGGGGTCCGAGGCGAGCAGCGGAGGCTGGAGCCCGGCTCGGCGGCCTCCTTGGGCCGGCTCCTTCCCTCCGGGGTCCTCCGCATTCGTACGGCGCCGTTCGTGCGTTTGGTGTCCGGGTCCGGGGTAGCTGCGGCCCGGGGATGCTCGGCTATGGGGCCGGGTCGGACACGTGGTGGGAATGTCTGACCCTGAAGGCCTTGCTTTTTTGTGCTTGAACCCCTCAGACTGAGCCAGCCTTGCTGCGTCCCCTCCTGCTCGGCTGTGCCGCTTCAGGATGGAGTCCGTGCTGACAGCGAGCCAGATCCGGCAGCGATTCATTGACTTCTTCAAGGAGAACCAGCACACCTACGTGCACTCCTCTTCCACCATCCCCCTGGACGACCCCACGCTGCTGTTTGCTAATGCTGGCATGAACCAGGTAGGATTCCAGCTCTGCTTCCTCTGAACACCTGCAGCAGAAGCTGTCCGTGTAGCCTTTGGAATTGCCCACTCCTTAGTAAGCTCCTGCTGGACAGCAGAGCTTAGTAATTGTTTGTAAAACGGTATGTGACCCTGAGCAACGTGATGGAGCTGTGGATGTCCCCATTCATTGAGTGGAGCTGGACTAGATGGCCACAAATGGCCTCTTCCAACTTAAGACTCCTGCAGACAACATCTGGGGGCTGCATTTACCCATCTCTTCTTAGCTGACTTCTTTCCAGCTGTGGTCAGCTTCACCTTGCAGGAGTTTCACTTCTCCCTTTGCACGTCAGTGCCTGCTCCCTGGGCTGAGCTGGTTCCCATTGCTCTGGTTTCACTGAGATGAGGTTTGTGTTTGGCTGCCTGCATCCCGATGTGTTTTCAGACACCAAGTAACTAGCAATCCCTTCTGCAGGTTGCATGGAAAATTAGCTTGTGCTCTGCCTCTCCTGATCACAAAGAGGTGGCTGCTGCATCTGCAGGAGTGTGGTTGCATAGTTGGCAAGAGAGGTTGCTGTGCTTCCAGGACTGACAGTGCGGAGATGGGAGTGCTGCCAGCCTGCCCTCCTTGACCCTTTGGACCACAGCTACCACTGCAAATAATTGCAGGGAGAATCCTGGCACAAATGACCACCAGCATCTCTAACGAGCTAGGCTGCTGGAAGGGTTTTTCTGGAGTTTTCATTGCTATTTTGGCAGCTGGGAATCTGGCTGTTTTCAGCCCCATTTGAAGTTCTGGGCTTTGGTGTGCTCCAGGCGTGTGTGCTAGGTCCTGCATCCTCCTCACACGCAGCAGACTGAAGGCTGGCTGTGGGGCATCCAGGCCAGCAGTACCGTGATGTAGAAGATACTCAGTGCCTTGCTGTTGCTTTCAACATCTGAAATCAGGCCCTTAGTGTTTTCCTTGATTGCTCTTCTTTCTTTCCTCTCAGTTCAAACCCATCTTCCTCAACACTATTGACCCCTCGCACCCACTTGCTAAACTGAGCAGAGCTACCAACACTCAGAAATGCATCCGAGCTGGGGGCAAGCACAATGACCTGGACGATGTGGGAAAGGATGTCTACCACCACACTTTCTTTGAGATGTTGGGGTCCTGGTCCTTTGGGGATTATTTCAAGGTAAAACAGACTGATCTGAAGCTGTTGCACAAAGTCACATGGCTGTGAGCTCAGCAGAGCATTTGCCAGGAGGCAGGAGGCCATCGTAGCACAGAGGGGCTCCTAGGGTACATTTGGCTCCTCCAGCTCTGCAGAATATTTTGTGATAGATTACTTGAGATTTACAAAGCTGATTAGATTATATTAACACTGTCAGTTTGGAGTCTTCAGGTGGAAGTTTTAGTGTCTGTCCTGGAGCTGTGATCATAAAATAACAATATTCCCAAGCTTCTTGCTGGTGTGAGGTTCGTGTCACAAAGGGATTATGAGGAATACAGCGTTATCAGCAGATTGCAAAGGCTTTATTTTTTGCTGAGGATGATAGGATTTCACATGGTTTCACCTGCAGAGATGTGTAGTAGCCCCATTTGCTGCATATGCTGGTTTGCCTGTTTCTTATGCCAGAGATCTGAAAGTTCTGGACTGTTTCTTAGACAGCTGTCCTGGTCCAGCTCCTGTCAGTTAGAGCTGGTAGTACAGGGGGACCTCGGGAGGGACCGTGTGGAAGGTTTCTGCATGCTTGAAAGACTCTCTGAGTAGATCCTAACCAGTGATCCCCCTGCAATAGCCAGTACTCTAATTGAGCAGGTACTGCACGCTGAAGAGCAGCTCTCTTTCCACTCTCTTGCTCACCTCATCTTTCCTTCTGCAGGAACTTGCTTGTAAACTGGCACTGGACCTTCTCACCAAGGAGTTTGGCATCCCTGCTGAAAGGCTCTACGTCACTTACTTTGGTGGAAATGAGGCTGCAGGACTGCAGCCAGACCTGGAATGCAAGCAGATCTGGCTGGATTTGGGGTGAGGGCTTTTAACTGAGAAAGCTTCACATTCTGATCAGCAGTTGCTATCTGCCTTTCTTCAGAGAAAGGCACGGTGTGTTGAGGCAGAGCACATACAGCAGGAGGTTTTGACATAATCCAAGCATCACCAATAATGTTTGCAAGGTGGCAGAGCTGCAAAGCCACAGGGAAGCAGTGATACTAGATGGAAGAGGCTGAGACTCAGGTCAGGCCCTCGAGTTTTCATTGCTAAATCTTTATAAGCTTAAGAACATAAGAGGTGCCCTGCTGTGTCAGATCAATGGTCTGTCCAGCTGACAGCAGGTAGGATACTGTTCAGGGAAAGCAGGCAAACCTGGCTGTGATCTGTAAGCTTTTCTTCTCCCAGCACTCACAATTGTTGGATCAGTTATGTTAGCAGGTCGTGCATCTGTTCCCCTTAGTCTCTGCTTGGGGATGCGCTCCTTCAGATTCTGTTCTGAACCTATTGGATTTCTCTAACTCCGAGTTTCCCACTCAGTCTTGTCCTCTCCAGCCCTACCATTGCTTGTGTTGATGTCAGAGATGCACCCATGTTCCCAGTGGCAGCTTTGGTGGGGTGTTGTGTGCATCTCTGCCTCCAGCTGGTACTCCCCAGCAGGGAACCTGGGTGCTAAGACCTTGAAAGTTAGGGTCTTGCATTGTCAGGGTCCTGAGACAGACTGATCCAGAGAGCTAGCGAGCTGAGATTTCTCTTCTGAGATTCCCCCTTAGCTGAGGGAGTTTCTGCCTTGCTGTGAGTCTCTCTTGTTCAGTGGGAGCTTCTTGTTACAGGCTGGCTGAGGGCAGGATTCTGCCTGGCAATATGAAGGATAACTTCTGGGAGATGGGTGACACGGGGCCCTGTGGCCCTTGCAGTGAGATCCACTATGACCGAATTGGGGACAGAGATGCTTCGCACCTGGTCAATCAGGATGACCCCAACGTCCTGGAGATCTGGAACTTGGTGTTCATACAGTTCAACAGGTGAGTGAGAGCTATTTCCCAGCCCAGCAGCTTGGCTGCGTTCCTGGTGCTCTAACCCAGGTGCCTCTGTACTGCTTTGCTGTTTGCTGGAGCCTCCTTCCTATACCTGCAAACATCTTCAGCAATTTGGGTGCTGTAGCAAGCTGAATTCTGGTATTACCCCATTGCCTGCATCGTTGACAGCTTGTTTTCTTTCTGTATCTGAGCAGGGAAGCTGATGGGAGCCTGAAACCTCTTCCCAAGAAAAGTATTGACACCGGGATGGGTTTGGAACGACTCGTTTCTGTGCTGCAGAACAAGATGTCCAACTATGACACCGACCTTTTCCTTCCTTACTTTGAAGCCATCCAGAAGGTACAGACTGGGGAATCTGGGCCTGATCTGGCTGCATCCATTGCCTGGATCCCTGGGGAGATGTGTGGGGCAGGTCAGGTTGGAATGGTTATGTCTGCAGGTCTCTGCATTCCCAGCTATTGCAAGCCCTGTGGGTTTGTACTTTGCTGAAGGTAGGAGCGTTGGCTGGCCCAGTAATTACTGCCCTGGGGGGATATTTCTCAAGGAAAACAAGGGACAGGAGTAGTGCAGCTTTCCCAGGTGCTTCCAGCACACTGTACCACGTGCAGGCACTGCTTTCTTATAGCAGTGTTCTTCTCTGGGGTACAGGTTGAAACACCCTGAAGCAGGGAAGCTGGGACTGTCTCCCACCTGGCAGAATTGGGAAGGTTTCTTGGCTGGGCAGGTGATGTCAGGCCAGAGTCTGTGAGCCAGTGTGCAAAACAGATGTTTTCCCTTTTGGGACTCCCATTTGTGTTCCCCTCCCTCCCTCTTCTGTCCTGGGCTCGTAATGGTGAGTTGAGCTGTCTTTACCTGAACCCTGAGAACACAGGCACTGTGCTGAGCGTCCCCTCCTCTTCCAGTCACCTCCTTCCCAGAGGACTGTGCCATCTCTGCAGGATGCAGCTGGCTTCTGAGGCACTTCTCTGTTGTTCTGCCGTGCTGCTGATCCCTGTGTTGTCCCCACGCAGGGCACAGGTGCCAGGCCCTACATGGGGCAGGTCGGTGCTGAGGATGCGGATGGCATAGACATGGCTTACCGTGTGCTGGCAGACCACGCACGCACCATCACGCTGGCCCTCTCTGATGGTGGCAGACCTGACAACACTGGCAGAGGGTAAGGAGGGAGCTGCTGCAGTGCTGCTGTGTCCTGTTCAGCTCAGGATCTGGTTTGTCTCTGGGAGGTCTGAATTTGTTGCTGAAGCAGCAGATAGCAGAGCGTTAGTTCAGTGTATTTGAATCCTGATGGCAAGGTCCACCCAAAAAACTAAGGCACGTAGGTCTGGGCATTCTCCTGGCTCCCACAGAGAGGATTGCCATGGTCAGGTAGGCACAAAAGCCTGTTTGGTGCAGTAGTGCTGCCAGAAAAGCAGTGATATTTGGGCTGAGGGGATGTGCTGTGGGTATTGCTGGGCTCAGGGCTGACTCTTAAGCACACAATGAGTCTGAGCCAGGGGGCTGAGGGCTGGGTGGGATCCCTGGTGCATCCCCTGAGAACAAATCAGAGGTGTGACGTTTGCATTCAGGGACTCTGCTGCTTTTCACTGAGAGGGCACAGACACTGCGGATGCCCAATCCCTGGTGCTTTGAATGCCAGGTTGGACGGGGCCCTGAGCTGCCTGATACAGTGGTTGGCAGCCCTGCTCGTGGCAGGGGGGGGTTGAAACCTTTGAGGTCTGTTCCAACCCAAACCATTCTGTGATTGTGTTCCCTAGGTATGTGTTGAGGCGGATTCTCCGCCGGGCTGTGCGCTACTCCCATGAGAAGCTCAGTGCCCCCAAGGGTTTCTTTGCTACTCTGGTCGACGTTGTGGTGCAGTCACTGGTAAGTTCTTTCCCCGCTCCTCTGTATCTGCTGTTGTCTGCTGAGGTGTGCAGGTCTCTGTGTGCTGAATCCTCTTGGGTGTGCAGGGAGATGCCTTTCCTGAGCTGAAAAAGGACCCAGATATGGTGAAGGACATTATCAATGAAGAAGAGGATCAGTTCCTGAAAACGCTCAGCAGAGGACGTCGCATCCTGGACAGGAAGATCCAGAGCATGGGAGACAGTAAAACCATTCCTGGTGAGGCTGTGGCTTCTGACTGGAGGCACCAAAAGGCATTTGTCCTGGAATAAATGGGACTGAGGGCCGAGTTGGGCTGGAATTGGGTGTTGGCAGAAGGTGTAGAGGGCAGAGTTGGAGTTCAGTAGACCGTTGCTCTTTTCTCTGGCCTGTGTTCTCTTGCTCAGGTCTCTGAGCTGTACAGACACAACGTGGCAGTGTGCTCTCTGTGCCCAAAAACTGTTAGTGAGGAGCCTTTTGGGTGCTCGTGACCACCAGACTTGTTTGTTGCCCTGCTGTAACACAAAGCTCAGTGAGGAGCAGTGTCTCGTGGAGTGGGAGTGCTGAATGCTCTGCTTTTTCCATGAAGGTGATACTGCCTGGCTGCTGTATGACACATATGGTTTTCCTGTGGATCTCACTGGGCTGATAGCAGAAGAGAAAGGCCTTGTTGTGGACATGGAGGGCTTTGAAGAAGAACGGAAAAATGCACAGGTAGAAAACAGCTCCAGGGGAGGCTGATCTGAGAGTGGGCACGGAGGGTTCCCTTTGTTTTAATCTGTGGCTGTGAGCTTCTGCTCCCTTCTTACAGTGTGTGCTCTACCCCTGAGTGCCCAGAGCCCTTTGGGAAAGACCAGGGCACAAGAACAGAGCTGTCATCCACCAGTGCTGGGGTGGGATTTCTTCAGCTTTGGTTCTTGTCATTGGCAGCTCAAATCCCAGGGCAAGGGTGCTGGAGGGGAGGACCTCCTCATGCTGGACATCTATGCCATCGAAGAACTGAGGGCCCGGGGGCTGGAGGTGACAGATGATTCACCAAAATACAGTTATACTTCAGATCCCAGCGGTACCTACGGTATGAAAAACCTCCTCAGCCCCCACGTCTCCCTGGGAGGAGCTGCTTTGCCTTCCTGGGACATCTGTCTTAACAAGGTCCCCTCTGAGTTCATCTTTCTGGGGACATGCTGGTGGGAGTGGAGATGTGTGCAGGTGAATAGCTGTGCAGGGAAGGGACAGTTCCTGCCACAGAAAGCACTGGATAAAATTATCCAGCTGTTGCCATAGTTCTTTCTCCTTACCAGCTGCAAGTGTAGCTGCCATGAGCTCCTGCAGTTGCTGGGAGGTGCTGCTGTGAAGTTCTCCCAGGTCATGTCTTGTTTCACTGACACTGCCTGTTGTCTTTGGTGACAGATTTTGGGAGCCTTGTGGCCACAGTGAAAGCCATCCGCAGGGAGAAGAAGTTTGTGGAGGAGGTGTCCACTGGCCAGGAGTGTGGGATCGTGCTGGACCGGACCTGCTTCTATGCCGAGCAGGGTGGGCAGATCTATGACCAGGGCTACATGGTCAAGGACGATGACAGCAGGGAGGATGTGAGTCTGCCTGAGAGCCTTCCAGTAGTCTCAGCCTCACCTGCATTCTGGGCAGTTGGATGCAGAGGAGAAAGGGCTGAATAAGCTCCAGTGGTTTCCTGTCTTTGGTCAGGACCAGCACAGGTTTCCTTTTAGGGGGTGCAGGGTGGCACAGGCGTGCTGGAGTTGATTCCCCTTGAGGTTGCACTGAACTCTGCTGCAGCATCAGGCTGTTGCTGTGGTGGTGGTGCTGGGGTGGCTGTGTTGAAGGAGAGTGCTTTTAAACTGAGGTGGGGATCTCTTTCAGCTCCGCTCTGCCTGGGGACATCTTGCTTTGCCATATCCCGCACACCACTCCAGCTCGCACACCTTTCCAGCTGCAGTCCAGGGGCTGTGCTTCCCTTTACACCCTCCTTACTTGGCTATATTTCCCTCTTTGTACAGAAAACTGAATTCACTGTGAAGAATGTGCAGGTCCGAGGAGGCTACGTGCTTCACATAGGAACTCTGTATGGAAGCTTGAAAGTGGGAGACCAGGTCCACCTGACAATCGATGAGGTGAGTTAAGGCATGGTGTAACAGGTGGTTTCACCTCTTTGCCTTGTCTCCTTCCTTTGGAGCAGCGTGGCTGCTGCTCTGGAGGCTTGGAGGTTGGGTCCTGCTCTCCTTGCAGCACGTGGTTCAGGCAAGCTGAGTCAGGGCCTCTCCTCTGGGATCTGGCTTCCCACTGCCACAAGGCCTCGCTGCTTGCTCAGCCACGCTCTCTGGGTTTTGCTGACCTGAGCAGGACCACACCTTTGGCCCTCACCAGGAGGGTGGGATGCACATGCAGCACCACTGTGTTGTTGATGACAGTGGAGAACCTGGGCTGTCTGCTTTTCCCCAGGCATGGCTCCAGCATGCTGAACCTGCTGAGTGAGTGCTGCGTGGAGCCCAATCTGCAAAACGTATTTCCCTCTTCTATAGAGGCACCTCTGGAGCATGAGAGAAGGCATATTGCAGGGATAGGCATGCTGCTCTATCCTTGACCTCTCTCCAGAAGGGGCCTGGCAGGGAAAAGCTGTGTACAAGCGTGGAGGGGATGTCCTGCTCCCAAGGCAGCAAGTTGAAACAGCACGTTAGCCTCTACCTCCCCAGCTGGAGGTGGTCCTGGCTGCAGCGTGGGACCCCATCTAACAGGGTTTTTCTCCATCAGATGAGGCGGAGGCCGGTCATGAGCAACCACACAGCCACCCACATCCTCAACTTCGCCCTGCGCTCGGTGCTGGGAGAAGCAGACCAGAGGGGCTCACTGGTGGCACCGGACAGGCTGCGGTTTGACTTCACAGCCAAGGGAGCCTTGTCCACACAGGAAATCAAGCAAGTTGAAGGCATCGCCAACCAGATGATCGAGGAGGCAAAGGTGGGTTGGTCAGGTTGAGGAGTTAGGTTGTTTGCTCGTCCCATCCTCCAGGAAGAATCCTGCCCTCCTCCTGGTGGATCCACACGCTGGCTTGCTGCAGTGTTTGAACGGGGCTTGGTGGACAGCTGAGGCACCAGCTTTCAGCAGGAGTCTGGCTTGAATCCCATTCTTTCACTGCACGCCCCTCCCTGGAGTTGAGCTATGTGTGCAGTGTAACGTGGATAAGTGCTTGTTTCATCGTTATTTCCCCACTGTGTGAGGACAGAGAGAAAACTTAGCCTTGATCCCACCAGCCTCTCATGCAGGCACCAGCTCCCTGTCTCTTTAATCCTTGGGTTTGGCTGGTATACATATGCTTATGAAAAGGATACCTTAAGTGTAGGTCTTTTTGGATGGCCTGGGATACTGGAGTTGTGGTCCAGTAGGTGGGAGTCTCCTGAACTGCTGATGCAGTGCTGTGTACAGATCTGCATTGTCTTGGGGTTTTGAGCGGGGAAAATTCCACGTGCGTTGACGTGCTCCTTCATACCGAGCCCTCTCCAGCTTGGAGTGGCCTGCTCTAGTGTCACACTTTGTGCAGGTGCCAAGAAGCAGTGGTGTGTCCTTAGAGACAAGAGAGTCGCTCTGTGTAGTGGCAGCCCTGTGCCAGCACAACTCTCAGGAGGACCCTGTGTCCTGCTTGGGAGTTTGCAGTTAGAAACCATCGGAATGTAGAGGAGCACAAGAGATCTGAGCAGTCACAGGTGTCAGGAAATTTAGGGTTGTTAAGGCAACCAACCCCAGGTCAGCAGCTTTTAGGATCTTTCAGAGGAAGTCAGGATACTCTGGAAACGCAGGCCCTCGGTTGCAGCTAACAGGACCAGCTCTCACCTGCATCCTTTTCCTTTGCTCTGCAGACTGTGTATGCCAGGGACTGCCCTCTCGCAGCAGCCAAAGCTATCCAAGGCCTGCGGGCAGTTTTTGATGAGACCTACCCCGATCCTGTCCGTGTGGTCTCTATTGGCATCCCTGTGGAGGAGCTGCTGGCTGACCCCTCCGGCCCCGCGGGCTCCGTCACTTCCATCGAGTTCTGCGGAGGGACGTGAGTACCTGGAGAGAGCAGGGAAGGCAGCAGGGTGGGTGAAAAGCAGTCCCTGCAAAGTCTGAGCTTCTTAGGGCTGCAGTGTGGTCGTGTGCTGGGCAAGGAAAGTGCCTGCGTGCTGTCCCTGTGGCTAGGTTGGGTTTTCTGTCTGTCCTTTGCTACTTCTGCCTCACGGGGTGGTTTTCTGCTGTCCGTGCTGAATCCTGCTGAGGGGAGAAGCAGACCGGGCTTGTTAACTCTCTCTTGTTGTGGGTCTCTTTCTGGGTTCTTTCCAAAGGCATTTGCAGAACTCTGGCCATGCTGGCCCCTTTGTGATTGTTTCAGAAGAAGCCATTGCTAAAGGCATCCGGAGGATTGTGGCAGTCACTGGGGCTGAAGCTCGCAAGGTAAGGGGAGGCAGGAGTTGCTCTTTTGGGAGGATATTGGCAGTCCTTCTGGCAAAAGGGGCTCCAGCCAGAGTCTGGCTCTGGGCAAGCACTGCCTGCATCGGCTCTGCTGCTTCCCTGGGAGTTACTGAGCTCCGTGCCTGGTGCTGCCACCTTCCTGGCACTTCTCTTGGGGACGGTCTGGTAGCGGCTCAAATTGTGTTCTGCCAGGCCCTCAGGAAGGTAGAGAGCCTCAAGAAATTGCTGTCAGCCCTGGACGCCAAGGTGAAGGTCCAGACAGCTCCCAACAAGGACGTGCAGAAGGAGATCACAGACCTCAGCGAGGTGAGGGTGGCAGCAGGGCTGGGCCCTTGCTTGCTTCTTTGTCTCCTCCACTGGGGCCTCCTTGTCTTGATTACTCTCATGGGGTGAATTGCTGATGGATTCAGGTCTTGTACCAACACCCTGAAGGACACAAGCTCAGCAGAGGTCCCAGCCCTGTGTTCTTTGCGTGCTGCAGCTTACACCCAAGCTTGCTGGGCAGCAGGACAGAGGAGCTTAAGCCACTTTGAAGTTCACGAGTACGATGCAGTGTGCCCTGCCTCCTGCCCTGGCCACCTCCACCCTTAAACCCTCCTTGCCTTTCTGTTTTGCAGATGCTGGCTACTGCTGTTATCCCACAGTGGCAGAAGGATGAGCTGAGAGAAGCTGTTAAAGCACTGAAGAAGGTTATGGATGATTTGGACCGTGCAAGCAAAGCTGACATCCAGAAACGAGTGAGTCCTGGCTGGGGGTAAAAGATGGAGTGGGAGGGCTGCTGGGGGCTGTCTGCAGGGAACTTGGGCTGGGTGGTTCTTGTGTCCACGGGCGTTGTGCAGATACCTGAACAGTGCTGTCTGTCCCCAGGTACTGGAAAAGACGAAGCAAGTCATTGAGAGTCACCCTAACCAGCCCCTGGTCATCATGGAAATGGAAAGCGGAGCCTCAGCAAAGGTAGGGGGAGGTCTGGTCGCTCCTCCTCGTGCCTGAGGAGCAGATGGGGGGGCTGCATTTGTCTGTGGACACGGTGCTGTGTTACAGAGGCATCAGGCCACCTGCCAGCCCTGAGCAGGGGCTGATGAAGTGGGAGAACTGTACTGCACTCTGTGTCCCTCCTAACTAAGAGATGGGCTTGCAGGGATGGGTGGGTCTGAACCTTTCCCTGGTGAGAATTTCCTCTATGGAAATCGCATCGTATCCCTGGGGAGATTCATCCCAAAGGAGTTGAGATCAGCTCTGGAAACAACAACCTGGGCTGACAGGGACGGGGCCAGATCACAGAGCTGCTCCTGGGCATTGCATCTGCTGCCCTGTGGCTGTCCCCGTCTCTATGCCCCTGGTGCTCCCAGCAGTGCTATCTAGTGAGCAGCAGTGCCTCGTTCCTCCTGCAGGCCCTGAACGAATCGCTGAAGCTCTTCAAGACTCATTCCCCCCAGACTGCTGCCATGCTCTTTGCTGTGGATAACGAGGCAGGCAGGATCACCTGCCTGTGCCAAGTGCCCCAGGTCAGCATCCGCGTGCTGCTGTGCCTCTCTCACACAGTGGTGGATGAGAGCCACGGCCCAGTGCTTGGTGTTCGCATGGGGCATGGAGCAGGAGGGGAAAAGGGGACAGCTGGGGCTGGGGAGCTGCATGTGAAAGAGCCTCCCTCCCTGTCCCCGGGCTGGAGGTCGTTATTTCCCTTCTTTTCCTCTCCAGGAGACGGTGCAGAAGGGCCTGAAGGCCAGCCAGTGGGTGCAGGAGGTGTCTGCCCTGATGGACGGCAAAGGTGGAGGGAAGGACGTCTCGGCACAAGCCACGGGCAAGAACGTGGGCTGCCTGCAGGAGGCACTGCGCCTGGCCACGGACTTTGCCAGGCTGCACCTGGGGGAGCTGAAAAACTGACGGGAACCCCACGTGTCCCCCCCCCCCCCCCCTCTCTCTTCTCCTTGCCCTTGCTTTGCTGTACGAGCCCCGCGTCCAATAAAAATAGTCGAGGGTGGTGAGACCACCAAGCTCGACCAGTCGGACCTCTGTTGCGCGCCTTGACCCTCCAGGGGCGGTCACTCCCACCCCCTCCCCCTGCGCGGCCCCACGGGGACGGCGCGGTGGAGCACACCCGAGGGCGGAGCGGAGCGCTCCGGGCTCCTCCCTCCGTCCGTCCCCGCTTCCCCCCGCCATGCCGCTGGATCACCGCCGCCTGCAGGGCCCCGAGGACTCGCAGCCGCCGGAGCTGTGGGCAGCGCGGCCCGCGGACGGAGGAGGTGAAGAGGAGGAGGGCGGAGCGGCCCCGCGGGACCCCTGTGCGCTGCGGCCGCTGTTCGCCCGCGCGGGGCTGCTGAGCCAGGCGGAGGGCTCCGCTTACGTGGAGCTGAGCGGCGGCACCAAGGTGCTGTGCGCGGCGTGGGGCCCGCGGGACGCGGCCGAGCCGGGGGGGGCGGTGGGAGCGGGTCGGCTGCTGTGCGAGTTCCGCCGAGCTCCTTTCTGCTCCCGCGGTGCCCGGCCCAGGCCCGGAGGAGCGGCGGAGCGGGACGCGGAGCGGGAGGCGGCGGCGGCGCTGCGGGAAGCGCTGGAACCGGCGGTGCGCTTGGCCCGGTACCCGCGGGCTCGGCTGACCGTCAGCGTTATGCTGCTGCAAGACGGCGGCTCCGCCCTGGCCGCCGCCATCAGCGCCGCGTCGCTGGCGTTGGCCGACGCCGGGGTGGAGATGTACGATTTGGCCGTGGGCTGCGCGCTGTGCCGCGACGGCTCCGCCGCGGGGCCGTGGGTGCTGCAGCCCGGGGAGGCCGAGGAGCGCGGTTCCGCCGCCCGCCTGACGGTGGCGCTGTTGCCCGCGCTCAACCAAGTGTCGGCCGTGCTGGGCGGCGGCCGCGGGGGGGCGCCCGAGGGCTGGGGGCGGGCGCTGCGGCTCGGCGTGGAGGGATGCCAGCGGCTGTACCCCGCGCTGCGGCACTGCCTGCTGCGGGCGGCACGGCGCCGGGACGGGGCCTGAGCCGCTCGGGGACGGCGGCGGGGGACAGCCGGCCTTGGGGGTGCCGTTGAGCCCCGAGGTCTTAGCCGAGCCGCCCCCCTCGCGCTGCTGCGGACCCCGTGGAGGTGCCCTCGGTGGCGCTGCCGACCCCTGGAGCTGCTCTTGGTGGTGCGGAAGAGCTCCGAGGACTCACCCGGGCCGCCCCTCGCTGCGTCAGAGACCCTCAGGACTGCTGTCCCTGGTGCCATTGGAGACACGCAGGTTCTACTTGAGAACCCCCCTGGACTGCTTCTAGTGCCACCAGAGACCCCCACAGCTGCCCCTGGTGCTCCAGGGCCTCCTCAAACCATCCCCAGTTCCACCAGAGACCCCCAGAGCTGCCCCTGGTGCCAGCTGAGACCCCAAGCCGGGCCCAGTGCTGCCAGAGACGCCGTGACATCCCCACCGCAGTGTTCCACCATCACCACGTCGCGGGACCGCAGACCTCAGTGACTGCTGCCAGTGGTGCTCCAGGCTGTCAGAAAGCCGTGCTTTGTTTGTGTTGGTTGGGGTTTGTACAATAAAATGGGTTTGTTTGTTTCTTTTGTTTTTTCCTGGTGAGTTCTGCCCACCTGGGGCTGCTGGGGTCCCCACAAACCCCAGTGGGATTCTGGGGGGGGAGGGCTGGACCCGGGGGCTGGCCCCATTCAAACACCACCACTGGGTGTACAACCTGAAGCGCTCAGAAACCATCTCAGTGCTGAATAACCAAAGGAATACAAATGGTGATTATTTATTTCCTTTCCAGCACAGTACACTCTTTTGCCGGAGCAAATTAGAAATACAGGACAACTTCCCACCAGCGAGAGAAGGATGGCCTCGAAACGGGGGATACAGACACACAGGGAGAGGGACAGAGGCACGACTTCCCTGGGCAGAGGTAGCCAAGGGGGCTCCGTGCTATGGTGGCAAAGAGCAGAGTCCTTAGGACGCCATTAAGAGAAACCCACTGGTGAGTGGGGGCTGAGCACCACACCACTGTGTGCCCCGTGTCCTCGCCATGGCCCTGCTGGGATAGGGCTGTGGCTTTATCCTGTGTGGGGCAGGGGTCCGGCCCGTGTCGTGCTCGTGGGATGGAGGGGTTGGGTGTGACCCGTGGGTCAGTGGGATGCTTTACCCACCGGGGAGGTGAGGAGTGGGGGCACGCAGGTCTCTGGGCTTATGCTCCTTTGGGGTGTGGAGCTTCTGCCCCCCCCCCCCCACGCTCCCTCCCCGTGTACTTACACTGCAAAACAGGAGGAATAAAAAGAACAATGCGCACTCAAACACAAAGACTTCTCTCACCGCAGCTGGCCAGCGCAGGGCACGGGGCCACTGGCACTGCTGGTGGGGACATGAGTGCTGTGAGCGGGCTCAGGGCACCAGCCTGGAGCCTCCAAAGGGGGCACAGAGATGGGTCCGGAGCTGCAGGGCACCCCACTACTGGCTCCCCTCGGGGTCCGAGGTGTGCGCCTTCATCTGCAAAGGGAAACGCGGGGCTGCACCCAGAGCCCGGTTCTGGCACAACACCGGCAGGCAGCCGGGCCTCTCCTTACCGTCTCCTCCGTGTCCGTGCTCTCCTCGGTGCTGTCCACGTTGTGCAGATCGCTGCGCCCGTCCCCTCCGCTCCCCTCCTTGCCCCGGGAGCCCTCTCCCAGAGGGGCTGGTGATGCTGAGCCCACCTCCGCCCTCTTCTTCTCACTCTCCTTGCACCCTACAGGGACAGCAGGGGCTCAGGGTGCCCACACGGAGCACCCAAAGGGGACGAGGGAATGGGGGGGTCTGGGCACGCCGCGCATTGCAGCATCCCTCACCCGAGAGCCGCTCCCTGCGCTGGTCCATGCGCTCCAGGCTCTCCAGCAGGCTGTCCACCCGTGCCTTGATCTGGCTCAGCTCCCCCTTGATGGAGTGCAGCTCCTCGGCTCTCACTGCGGGACCGGAGCCCTCAGTGTCCTGTGGGATGGGCACCCAGCACCCTGCGGGTAGCCGGGGCTGCCGCATCCCACTCACATTTCGTCCGTGTCCCCGTGGAGCTGGTGCTGCTCCGCACCCCGTGCTGGGGGCTGGGGCTGCTTGTGCCTCCTGCTCTTGTGTGCGTTCTCCTGACCTTGACGGGGATGCGGTTAATGAGGGGTGGGATCTTCTGGTACTCATACACCCTGCGGGGGGACAAAAAGGCGCCCACGCCCCGGTTACTCCATCCCTGAGGTCACGTGGCCCCGCTAAGGGTGCTCTCCTGGGGCAGAAGTGGGGGAAAGCGATGCCAGGACCCCCGTGTCATGCCTCACCGGTACGGGAAGTCATCCCTGTAGAGGTTGTAGTCCAGGTCGCAGGTACTGCTGCAGGAGGGGATGGAGGACAGCAGGTCAGCAGCTGCAGCACTGCAGGCAGGGATGCCCTCCTGCTGTACGTCCCCATCCCCGGAGCAGGCTCTGCGATGGGGGTTTGTGTCTGGAGCACAGTCACCCCGTCACCATGTGCTGGTGCTGCTTGGCAGCACGACCCAGAGCTGCTCCACAGAGCATCCCGTGGGGTGGGCAACGGCTGCTGCACGCCGGTGGCAACTGGGACCATGGTCCCTGCCCTGCCAGCACTGCATCCCTGAGCAGCCTCACTGCCATGGCAACATGCAGAGCAATTAATTCCATCCAGAAGCTCTCCAACGAGATGGAGCCTGGCGCTGACTCTGGGTCACGCAATCGTGAAGGTTGGAGAAGAGCACTCAGGTCCCCAGGTTTGACCTCAGCCCACCCCACTGCCCACGTCCCTCAGGGCCACATCCCCACGGCTCTGGGACACCCCCAGGGACGGTGACTCTCCCCATCTCCCTGGGCAGCTGTGCCGCTGCCTCACTGCTCCTTCAGAGAAGGAATTGTTCCCAGTACCCAACGTGGACCTCTCCCCTGGCACAACTTTGGCCGTGTGCCATGTTGTGCAGCACCCAGCATGAACGGAACCAGGGATGGGCACCTGTGCCGGGGGGGGGACCTACTCCAGGGATGGAGACCTGGGTTTGGGGCTCAGTAGGGACCCCCCAGGAGCAGCTCATGGGGACCCCTAGATGATGGCACTCACGGGTACAGGCTGCTGCTGTGTGGCCTCTTCTGGCCCAGCCTGGCCCGGCTTGACTTGGCCTCCCTGGCCATGTCCAGATCTGCAGGGAGAAAGAGCAAGGCCATGAGCAATGGCAAAACCCAAACTGACCACCAGGAGCCCCAGCGGATGGCTCCTGTCCTTGTTGAAGGAGCTTCAGCCCAGAGGTGTTCCGGATGTGCTTTGCTGTCCTCAGATACAGGTGTCTTACTGCCCACTGCTTTCTTCCCAGTTCCCATGCTCAGTAGGAGATCAGCATCCTCTTCTGCAGGACTGGAGCTGCATCCAATTCCCCACATGACAATGCTCAAGTGTTCAAGGACTTACGAAAGAATAGGGGGATAAAAAGAGCAAAAAGAGCTAAAATCCTGGAGTGCAGCACGGGGTGGTGGCTCTCAAAGGCCTGGGATGGCAGCGGGAGGCTGAGACGTGGAGCATGGCCGTGAGCATCATCACCGTGCCCAAATGTCCCATGGATATCACCACCATTGTCACATGTCAGGATATCCTATGGGCATCTTAATCACTGACACCATACCTGGCTGTCCCATGGGTGTCCCAACCACTGTCACTGTGTCTAGATGTCCCATGGGTGCCCCATGTCCCCAGCATCCCCTAGCAGCTCAGTCCCTTTCACAGAGCAACATGAGCCCGGCACAAAGGGAGCCAGTAGATGCTGGCTCCCACAGTGACCCGTGACATGTCAATGGGACCATCCTGGTGGGGCTCCACCACCCCTGGGACCCCAGTCCTGTGCTGGGGCTGGGACCAGGTGTCCCAGTACTGGAGGGGACATCCACGTCCTGGGAGCGACGAGGGCACAGTGGTACTGGGAGGATGTCCCTGCACTGGGTGATAATGGTGATATCCCAGTAGCAGAGGATATCCCTGTTCTGGGGAGCGATGAGGATGGGGGATGATGATGCAGGAGCATCCCAGTGCTGGAGAGCATCCCTGTCCCGGGGAGAGACAGGAGCTGGGGAGCAGGACATAGGAAGCATCTCAGCACTGGGATGAATGGACATCCCGAACCTGAAGGAAATCCCTCTGCTGAGGAGGAACAGACAGCGGGGAACGGGTCACGGGAAGCACCTCCATGGGGGAGAACATCTCTGTTTTGGGGGTTGGTGGGGACATCCCGGTACCCTGCCTTGAGAAGGACAACGCAGGAGCATCCCGGAGGACGGCTCAGCTGCGGATGCCCGCTCCCCGCATCCCCATCCCGGTACCCGCACCCCCATCCCCGTACTCACACCTCCACCCGTCCCGGCCGCTCAGAGCGCTCATGGCCCCGTCCGCAGCCCCGGCCCCGGCCCGAGCGGCCCCGGCCCGAGCGCACCTCCCCGGGCCGTACCACGCGGTCGCAGATCCGGCAGGGGGAACGGCCCGAACCACCGCACCGTCGAGGGGGAGCGAGCGTGATGAGCAGAGGCAGCCCCGAGCCTCAGTTTCCCAAGCAGGGAAAGCTCAGCGTGTCCCCCTTCTGAATTCACAAGGTCCCAGGATCCAGACGGGAGAAAAGAGGACAAGGGGCTCTTCCACATGGAGTGAGGGCTTTATTATCCCGGTGACGAGGAGCCCGCAGCGCCCAGCCCCCGCCCCGAGGTCTGTGTCACCTGAAAGCCCCCTCGGCACCTTGCTGTGTCGGGGACGCACCTGGACACCCCCAGGCTGGGCTTCTCCCTGCCCCACCAGCTGTCACAGGTGGTGACAGGGGAAGGCGAGGAGCAGCAGATGACACTGCTTTGGGATGCTGACACACTGCTTTGGGATGCAGACGCACAGCACTCTCCCTTCTCTGCCGGTCCTGTCCCTCAGCCCGGAGATGCCCGCTCAGGGGTCCCGCTGCCATCGGGAGATGTGCTCCTGAGCTGCATGGGAAGTGGAGTCAGGATGCTCGTGGGGCTGAGTGCTGTGCACATGGGGGACCCGAAGGCTGCGGCCAGGTGCTCACCAAACTGGCAGAGGTACCGGTTTCGGGTCTTGCAGCGCTGGTCGTTCCAGTTGAAAGCTGCTGCTGCCTGCATCTCCACGCAGTTCCCAAATCTGAGTGGGAGAGGAGGACAGGGCGGTGGCAAAGAGGTCATGGTGTCTCCCATGGGAGCTGGAGATGGGCACCTACCCCTGGTTGTCTGGCTGCCCGAAAGCAAAGCTGGTGAAGGCAGAAGGCTCGCCCGTGTCCCAGCGGAACGAAGCCTTGGATGTCTTGTAGGTGAGACCTGGAGAGCCGAAGGGGGGAGGTGTTTTTTAGTGGGGTGGGAAGTCCAACAGGGGATGAAACATCCATTAGGGAGGTGGGATGTCCATCAGAAGGGTTGGATATCCATCACAGAGGGTGGGATGTCCATTAAAGAGGTGGGATGTCCACCAGTGAGACAGGATGTCCTTTGGGGGAGTGTAATTTCCAGCCAACATATGGGATGTCCACCAGTGCCCTGTCACCACACCACCCCTCAGTAGCACGCAGGACTCACCAATCCAGAAGTTGCGGGTGTCAAAGTCAGTGTCCATCACCCTGTTGCTGCTCTCCAGGCGGCTGAGGTAGAAGGCCAGGATGTCCTGCACCTTCTGGCTCCTGATCTGGGCCAGCATAGCACCTTTCTCCTGGAGGGAAGCCAGGGAACCAGCAGGCAGCCCAAATCTGTGTTCTGCTCTCCAAGTGCCGAAGGCCCTGGACTGGGTGTTCTGGGAGGGCCCAGCTCACCTGGCACTTGGCTTTGGCCCCGTAGTACGTGTCGGCCTCGGGGGAAACTGTGAAGCAGTCACCATCGATCCTCACGTCGCAGGCATGGAAAGGGAATGGGATCCTGGCTGCAGGCACAGGTGGGCACAGGTGGGTGCTGGGGCACAGGGAATCCCCACCGGGCACAGCCCCCACTCACTGCCGCACTCAGCTCCGCCGTAGCCAGCATCACAGAGGCAGGAGCACTCCTCCTGCCTGAACTTCCCATGGAGGCACCGCGTGCTGCACCGCACTGCCAAAGGAGCAAGGAATTAGGCTGTGCAGGGCAGCCAGCCCTGAAACCGTGCTCCTTCCCACAACGCTTCAGTGAGCAGCCCTCGTGCCACACCAGCCGTGCACATGCACCATGCACAGAGTGCACAGAGCAGGCTGTAGGCACTGCGTGAGCCAAGCAAATGCATGTGCCACACTGACCATGCACACACTGGCCAATATTGATCACAGATGCATGGCACCAACCGGGCACGTGCATTGCTCTGCACCAAGCATGCATACATGGCACACACTGCAGTAACCATGCTCACATAGCACCGACTCTGCTCGTGCATGCACAGCAGCAACCACATATGCATGCACTGCACTAACTCTGCACCAAGCATGCATGTGCTGCATTGAGCTCGCACATGGATGCTCTGCACGGTGCACCGATCGTGCACACGCGTGCACCACTCACTCCCGTGCACTGCACTCACCCCACACGCACTGTGATCTCGCATGTGTGACCACTCAGGCCCTGTGCTGCCTGCATCCAGCTTGTTCCTGGTCCACCGTGGGCACCATGGGCACTGCTCACCTTGGCAGAAGCGCCCGGTGTAGCCAGGGGCACAGACACACTGGCAACTGCTGACGTTGAGGTGTGCACCGTTCCTGCAGCTCATGCGGCATGGATTCCTGGGGACCTCTGGGCAAGCACATGGGGGCACGCAGCCATCAGGGGGCTGGTAGGGCTGGGCCGAGGGCTGGGGGTTGCAGGGACTTACCGCAGAGCCCACCGCCGTGATCCCAGGACTTGAAGCAGCCGGAGAGGCCGGCGGTGCACAGTGAGCACCAGGGCCCACGCTGGTAGGGGACGATGGGAGCTCCGGCCAGCTCCCAGTTACCCCTGCCCAGGGAGAGAGCATCCCCAGGCTTGGCCTCAGGCCCCGCCCACCTCGGCACAACCCCGCCCACCTCGATGTAGCCCCGCCCACCCACCGCTCCGCCCATTTATAGCACAAATCCCCGTCCACGCTGCTGACGCCCCGCCCACTCTTATCACAAAGCCACGCCCACTAGCAGCGCCAAGCCCCACTTACCCAGCGGCTCCCCACCGGCTAGAAGCCCAAAGCTCCGCCCACACCGCAGACTCCCCGCCCACTTCCACTACACAGCCACGCCCACTTCACTACACAGCCACGCCCACCTCACTGCCGCCCCGCCCCGCTTTTAGCACAACGCTCCGCCCACCCCACGAAAGCCCCGCCCGCCTTTAGTACGAAGCCACGCCTACCTCGCAGTTCCCCCTGCTTTTAACAGCCCCCCCCCACATACCGCAAAAGCCCCGCCCCCCTCGACCAGGCCCCGCCCCCTTACCCAGGTGAGTAGGCGCAAGCGAAGGCCTGGCTGCGGCCCCGGTTCCCCGCACACAGCTGCCTGCCGCAGCCCAGCCGCCCCGCTGTGGCCCACACCAGCTACGGGACACGCGTGCCATCACCCTCGGCCACCTCGTGCCGCCCACCTGTCCCCTGTGTCCCCACCCCACCTGTGTGTAATGGCTGCAGGTGGTGTTACCGGTGCAGCGTGCCGCCCCGTAGTCGTAGCGTCGGCCCTCGGCGAACCAGCGCTCCAGCAGCTCCACGAAGCCCCCGGCGCCCACGGGCAGCAAGGCCTCGCTCCAGCCCAGCTGTGGGGCCGGTGGAGGAGCAGGGCCCGCCAGGCAGCCTGCCACCCGTGCTACTGCCAGCTCTGCCAGCTCCTCGCTCCACTCCTGCTGGGACACCGGGCTGGGGGCACTGGTGGGCGATGGGAGGTTGGGGAGGCACGCAGGGGATGGTTGGGGTGTCCAGAGTGGTGTCCACCACAGGGTGTTGGGCTACCAGAAGATGTTTGGGAACCACCAGGGTTTACTTGGGATCTGCAGATGACTGGGGACCACTAGGATGTGATTGATCACCATTAGTGAGAACCACAAGGGGATGACTGGGGACCCCCAGGGAGGATGCTGAGAAACCATCGGGAGATGACTGGAAACAACGTGACATGAGTGAGGACCAACGGGCAGTGGTTGGGGGCTATTGGGAGACCACCAAAGGATGCTGGGTAACCATCGGGAGATGACTGTGGACCACCAGGGAATGTTGGACAGCAGTGAGGAGATGATGGGGAGCCACCAGAAGATGTCTGAGGACAACCAGGAGGTGGCTGGTGACCATGAGGGGACTTTGGGCAAGCACTGAGGTATCAGAGGGCCACCATAAAATGTTGGGGATCTCGGAGGACCAGTCCTTGGTGCATGTGGGGTGTGACAGGGGCAGGGCACTCACCAACTTCTGCATGTTGGCTGCGGGTGGCTGCACTTTGCTCCTCAGCTTGTTGTGCAGTGAGAGCACCAGGAATGTCTCCTTCCCGCTGAGAGCTGCGGAGGGCAAGGGGCAGCAGGGGTTGGGGATGGGGCCGAGCGGCTGGCCAGTCCCACGCGGCAGCCTGGGATGTGGGAAGGCACCCGGGTCTCCATGGAGACCGGAGGGGAGTGAAGGAAGTGCTCTGGGACGGGAGTACAAAGGGGACAGGGGCTGGGGGGTAGCAGAGACCGCCAGGAATGCACCCGATCCCCGGAGGGGGAGGTGGGGGGGGGGTCCGGCACAGCACCGTCTTCATCGTGCTTGCACTTGTCACCAGCCCGGAGCTCCCATCACCAGCCCGGAACCCATCTCCAGCCCCACGTCCCCGTCACCAGCCCCACAACCCCATCACCACCCCAGCCCCCTGCCTGCCCGGGGAGCACCTGTTTAAGCACAGAGCAGGGGAACATCCACACCCTTTGGGAATGATGCCCAGGGCTCCCTGAGCTTCTCTTAGCCCCGATGTGAGCACAAAGCCCTTCCCGTCCCCTCTTCCCATTACCTCGGGGTCCCGGAGCCAGTGGGGAGAGCTTCTCCGACTCACCCACCCTCCAGGCCAGGCAGGCCAGCAGCACCAGGAGCCAGCCAGCCAGACCCCCACCGTCCTCCATGCTCACCAAAGGGAGGACTGGAGAGAGAAAGGAGGATTTGGGGAGGGACGAGCCAGTCCTGCGTGCCTGCGTGTCTGCTTCCAAGATTTGATCCTATTCAGGACTTCAGACAGGCGCTGCTGGTCAGCTTGAACAAAAGGTTGACGGGTGAGTAATAGCTCTGTCAAAACAGTCGCAGGCGGTGGAGACAGCTCGGGGGGCCCCACGGTCCCAGCACTGCCACCGCAGTGGGGTCGGGATCGCAGGGACTGGGCATCACCCCCCAGCCCCGCCGCCTGCTTTCCTCCTGCTCCATGAATTAAACATGCCGGGGAGGTAATGCACACTGCCGGGGGGGGGGGGGAGGGGGGGGGTGTTGGGGGGAGGGGAGGGATCCGTGGGCACACGGCCAAATTCCCGCTCCAGCGAGCTGGGCAACGCGGATATGAGGTGGGGGCGGCGGGAGGGATGCTCGGGGTTGGGCAGGGGGCCCGGAACCCCTTCTGCTTTGAGTGCTCTGTCCCAGCTCTGGGGGTCCCTTGGCACGGGGCAACGTGTGAGTCCCCAAAACGGAAGGTCAGTGTAGCCCACGGGTTTCCTGCAGGGGAATGCTGGAGCATCCCTTGTGGGGCAGTCCAGGAGCCTCCCTCACCCTAACATCAGTGCAGACCCTGACTCTAACCCAACCCCAGACTGCAATGCAGCCCAGCTACCCCCCACCCAGTGCAGACCCCAAAGCCACCTCTTGTCCCAAGAGCCCTCCCCGTGCTCGACGGATGCTCCGGATCAGCCCCATCCCGTTGTGCCACGTGCACTGTGCATCGGTGAGGCTGTGAGCACGGTGACAGCCGCCGCCTGGCCCCGGCCATCCCATGTGAGCAGCGGTAAGCGGTGGCCGCGGGGAAAGCCGGCATCTGCTGCCTGTGTGACATAAAAGGCCCCAAACCCTCTGATCTGAGGAGAGGGAAGGGAGAGGCCAGCGCGGGTGCCAAGGGGAAACTTTCCTATGGCTCGAGCAGGGGAAAAACCAACAAACACTCAGGCATGCACACACACACACACATTAAGTCCCGGTGAGCGGAGGAGCAGGCTGCGAGCGAGTGACTGAAGGAGGTTGAGCTGGGCTGGGAGCTTGGGGCACGTCCTGGAGCCCCTGAAATCAAGCAGGTCTGTGGGTACGGGCGGCCGTGGAGCGATGTCACATGGTGGGTACAGTGACATGTTGCTGCATGGTGGGATGTGGGGCAGTGCTGGGGGTCTCTGGGGGATGCGGCTGCAAGAGCTTGGGGTAGGGAAGGGGACACCACCTTGGTTCCACCCCAGTGGGGCTGTGAAGGGGGGTGGGATGGAATAGTGGTGTCCTGTCCTTGCAGCCAGCCCTGCCGTGATGCTCGTCCTGCTGCCAGGCTGGGTGGCCCTGTGCATCCTGCAGCTGTCCCTTGGCAGCGCTCAGGTAAGGACCCCGTGCCTGAGGTGGGCATGGCTGGGTCACCCGTGGGGCTGCCCATGGACAAAGGCTGTTGTGGGGCCCTTCCTTATCGGGGAGGGTGCTAGAGCCACCTGGGGGCGTTCAGGCACCTCAGGTGCTGATACAGGAGCAGGCAGAGGGGCTGAGGTTGGCGCGGATGCAGAAGCAAAGGCAGATGGGATTCCAAGGGATGAGCCCAGAGCATCACAGCACAACCCAGCAGGTGATGGGGAGGGCCCTGTGTTCCCCCAGGAGTGCCTGAGCCACCAGCAGGCGCTCAGCACCGTGCGGCAGATGCAGAAGCTGCTGTCGGCACAGGAGGCCGCCCACCTCCAGGGCACACGCAGCCTCAAGAAGCAGCTCTCAGTGCTGCACAGCCGCATCCAGAGGCTCGCTGGCAAACGCAACGGTAACGCTCGGCATCCCCAGCTCCCCAGCTCCAACCCAGGGACGGGGGCCGGCTCCCGTCCTCAGCCACGTCCTTCTGTCCGTCCACAGACACCTGCCCGCAGCTGGCAGTGCCCCTGAACGGGAGGAAGCTGGGCCGGGTTACACGGCCGGGCCACGATGTTCACTTCATCTGCGACGCTGGATTTCAGCTGGTGGGCTCGGAGACGCGAACCTGCCGGCGAGACCGCACCTGGAGCGGCACCCAGCCCTTCTGCAGAAGTGAAGTGCCCCGGGCTCGGGGTCAGGGGACGGCACAGGGAGCAACCCTGTGTCCCCCGCAGCAGGGGGGGGTGGCAGGAAGAGGCAGGAACTGGCTTTCCCTGCCCCTGGTCTCGTGGTATTGATGAGCTCTTTCTCGCCAGGTATCGATGACTGTTCCAGCAACCCGTGTGCCAACGGTGGGACCTGCGTGGATGGCAACCAGAGCTACACGTGCTTGTGCCCACGGGGCTGGTCAGGAGCCAGCTGCCAGAGCCCCGTCTATGCCTGTAGGTGCCCTCAAACCCACCCTGAGCTCGGCAGAGGCTCGGCTTTGGGCGTACATCCCTGGAGAGGAGGAGGATGGATTGCTTGCAGGGCCACGCTGCGACCATCTCATCCTCCCCCACTGGTGACCCCACGTCCTTCCTGCAGACTGGGTGACGCTGAGCAACTCATCCTTCAGCCGCCAGCCCCGCTGTGCTGAGGGCCGCCCGGGCTCACGGCACTGCAGCTGCGATACCGGCTTCCAGATGCGAGCGGGAGGTGTTTGCCAAGGTACGAGGCGTGAGGAGGGATGAGGCGCAGTGGGACGGGGCACCTCAGCCCCCATCCACCCCCGCCGTGCCTCCCCAGATGTGGATGAGTGCCAGCTTTTCCAGCCTAACCCCCAGACCCGGATCTGCCTCCACGACTGCCTCAACCTCCCCGGCTCCTACCGCTGCCTCTGCCCGCCGGGCTACGTGCTCCATGCCGACCTCAACACCTGTGAGGGTAAGAGGAGGGATGCCAAGCACCCCGTGCATGCTGCACGGCTGGGAGGAGGGCCAGCCCCACTCACCCCATTTTTGCCACTGCAGACATGGATGAGTGTGCTGGGAGCCAGCACAACTGCACCCAGGGCGAGCTCTGCATCAACACTTTCGGGGGCCACCGCTGCGTGCACCCCAAGTGCCCCCCACCACGCCACAACACCAGCTACGTCAAGACCTCCAGCTTGTGAGTATTGTGCCATCACCTTGGGAGGAGATGGGCCCTACACGTGCTGTATCACAGCACCCAGGGGCAGCAAGGAGAGTGCTGGCAGCAAATTGTCACACGGAGCGTGCTTGGCGTGCTGCAGGATGCCCCTTGCCAAAGGCTTCGGGATGCTGGTGGCTGCGGGAGCGGGCGGGAGCACCAAAATACAAGGGAGCTTTATGCAGGCACTGCACAGTGCTCAGGGCTGCAGCCACAGCAAAGCACCTCTATCCGGGAGCCGTGCTCCAGGTTGGCTTTGCTAGAGCTTTAATCAAATGTCAACAGTGTCAGTGCCCAGGACCTGGGGGGGGGGACGACGCCATTTCCCCTCCTCTGTACATTTATGTGGTGCCTCTGGCTGCAATCCAGCATGCAACCCGCTCCCCCAGTGCTGCTCATGAGACTGAACCGCTTTGTACACCACTGGCTCCTTCCCCCTGTCCTGGCACAGCTCTTGCAGCAACCCAAGCAGAGAAACATCCCAGCTCTGAGTGGCATCCAGATCCCTTGCCCAGCCCAGGGACACCTCTCCAGGGCTGGGCATGCTTGGATGTGGCCTCCTTGGGTTGCTCCATCACAGAACGTGAGGCTGGAGGTGCTGAGTGTGGTTGGTGGTCTCCATAAGCTTGTTAGCAAGCAGGCAATCTGTTCTCCAAGAGCCAAATGCCACAGGGGGTCCGGGAGAACTTCATGAGGTTCAACAAAACCACGTGCAAAGTCTTGCACCTGGGTCGTAGCAAACCCCACTAATGCTACAAGCTGAAGGACAAAAGGATAGAGCACAGCCCTGCCAAAAAGGACCTGGGGGTACTGCTGGGTGGCAGCTGGATGTGTGGCAGCAACATGCCCTCGCATCCCTGGGCTGCATCTAAAGCAGCACAGCCATCAGGGCAGAGAGGGGATCTGCCCCTCTGCTCTGTGCCTGCCTGCCCAGAGAGGCGGCCCTGCAGACAGCCAAGGTCGGGGAACGGGGCTCTGAGCACTGACGGAGCTGTGGGTGCTCACTGCAGGGACTGGGAGCAGATGGCCCTTAAGGTCCCTTCCAACTCAAACCATTCTATGATCCTATGAGTGGTGGTTTCCCTTGCCTCCTGGCAGCCAGTGCGAGAGAAACCCGTGCCCCACGGACAGCCGAGCCTGCCGCCTGGCCGCCACCTCCATCTCCTTCCACTACCTGCCGCTCCAGGCCAACCGCACCGTGCCCCGCGTCCTCTTCAAGATGTCCACCACCCGTTTCGTGGGTGACAGCCTGCGCTTCGCCATCACTGGTGGCCGTGGCCAGGGCGTCTTCACCGTGCGGCGCTCCGACCGGCAGACGGGAGAGCTGGTGCTCACCAGCCCGGTGGTGGGGCCAGCCACGCTGGAGGTGGAGCTGGAGATGAGCGAGTTCTCCCGCAAGGCGCTGCTGGGCAAGCACATCTTCAAGGTCACGGCTTTTGTGTCCCAGTACGAGTTCTGAGATGCAGCTCTGCCGGAGGCAGATGTGGCTCTGTCCTGGGGAGTGACGGAGTGGGATCAGCGTGGTGACCCTCGTCCCATTAGAGCCATTTCTTGGAGTTGGCCTCAGCGGGTCCTCTCAACTCGGGAGATGCTATGAGATTCTAGGATTCCTCGTGCTTGCTCATGGCTGTTAGAGCATAACAGGTGGCCCCCTGCCCACTGCCAATGCTGCCAGGAGGAACCAAGAGGCCGTGCTGGGGGCTACAGCCCACCGTGCCTCTTCACACCTCATACACACCCAATAAAAGAAAAGTGCCTGCAAGAAGGGTGTCCTCACTCGGTGATGAGCATCTTTTGGGCCCCAAAAGCTCCTGCTCAGGCCCACGGACAGGCCCCACGCCCACCAGCAACATGGAGGGGGCAGCGGGGCTCCCAGCCAGGCCGGGGCCAAAGGCTTTTTGACCCTCACCCCACAGCCACATGGAAGGCAAAGGCTCTGAGCTCTGCACGGGGCCTAGGAGCGAGGAGGGCCGGTGGGGACAGGCGCCCGAGGCGTGTCCCTGCACAAAGCAGCCGCTGTGCGCGGCCCATAAAGCCTTCCTTGTGCTGCGGGCACCGCTCGCCAGCACCTGAGGGCCCGGCAATGGGGAAAACCGTCTCAAACAGCGGAAAATAGACCAAACACAAGGCAGGGCGGGCGGGGGGTGGGGGGGGTGGGGAAAGGGAACGGAGCGCTGCGGCGAAACGCGCCCAAAACTTTTTGTCCCTCGTGGCACGCCGTAGCTCGCCCGTTGCCATGGCGACGGGCCCAGCGGCCTGACCCGCCGCGCTCGCCCCTCGGGGCGAGAGGTGAGGGCCCGGGCCCTCTCGGCGCGGCAGCAATCCGCGGGGTGCCCGGCTCCATCCCGCTGCGTCCCCCGGCCCCGGGCTTCGCTGCATGGGGTCTGCACGGCGAGACCTGCGGCCTCCGAGTCGATCCCCGGCGTCCGAGCAGCGCTGACTGAGTAAGCCGTCGGCTCTCCGCTTGGCAACGCGGTGCACGCCGTGCTTTCCTTAGCGAGAGGCATGTCAGGTTTGCAGTGACATGCGAGAGGCATGTCAGGTACTCAGCTGGGAGGAGAGCACAGAGAGGCCCTGTGGAGAGGGCTTAGCAGGAGCAGTGCTTAGCGGGGTCAGCCCTGGATGTGTGGGAGGCTGGGAGCACGGAGTGCCTGGTTGTGTGCTGCTGTGCGCAGCCTGGACTTCGTGGTCACTGCGGGTCCTTTCCAATTCAGGATATTCTATGCTTCTGTAGCAGTAATTTCCAGCCCTTTGCTTGCACTGATGCAAGCAGATCTTGTAGCAGGATCTGAACTGCCCCGCTCGCTGACAGTTGCTGCCTATGCCCTTTGGGATTTTTCTGGCACTGGAACTGTGATCAAAACTCCAGCAAGTGAACCAGAGACCTGTTCCTTGCCTCCCAGCCCTGCTCCTTGCCACTCAGCACACTCCTATGCTGAGGGGCTGTGAGAAACCCTGGCCCCACAGAATGGAGAACGGATGCATTTCTTTAGCAAGGCAGGTTCTGTTCAAAGCAGCTCAGTGGCCAGCAGAGAGCCAGAGAACTGCAACCAACAGTTCAGCACAAACTGGAATAGAATCTGTAGCTTGTAGCTGTCGTGCAAACACATGCACATCAAGAACTTCACAGGTTATGGTTCATAACTTGTCTTTGCAACTAAATCTTGCTTTCTCGTGCTGGCAGCCCAGACAGTGTAGGTCAGCTCAGTTTTACGTAGCTCTGTTTTGTTCTTCTAGCAACAGCTGGCCTCACTGTTGTGTTGTGTGCAATTCCTTTTTCCTCTTTTTGTTCACTTTTTTTTTTTTTTCCACTTTCTGGTCTTTCCACTTCCTTTGTTGCTGACAAAGGCACCTCTGTTTTCCCGAATGCTGTGTAGTACTGAAGCTGTGATTCCATCCCACATGCCACCTGCTTTCACTGCACTTCTCCTCACCTGCTGGAAGGAAAGCATGGCATATCCGAGTCAGGTGGCAGCATTTGTTCTGACATCACCTGGAATAGCTTTCTGAAATGAACACATTCCCCAGACAGAGCACGTTGTACTCTGGGCTGCCCACCTGCGCCCCTTTTACTCGATTTTGGCCTAGATCCATTAAAACACTGGCAAAGCCTGCACATTTCCCTTAGCTGAAAGGTTGGCCTAACATTGTTTCATGCAGACATCAACACTTGCTTTTGGAATGTGTAGTTGTTTTTCCCCTTTTTTTCCTATAGATGACAGATCCTCTTTGCTCTGAGAAGTCTTCCCTCAGATGCCTTATCCTGGTCTCTTAACTTTCTTGGAGCATATATCCAGGACTCAGAATGTATTTTTACATCAATCTTTTCTCTTTTTATTTCTACAGATGAACATCTGCAACAAGCCTCCAAATAAGACAGCTCCAGAGAATTTGGGTGAAGCTGATCCTAAAGTCCAACGTGCTCGAAGAAATGGCTGGAGCTGGCCTGTGCACCCTTTCCAGATCATTACCTGGCTGCTGTACCTTTTCTTTGCTCTGGTTGGCTTTGGAATTCTGGTTCCTCTCCTGCCCCTCCACTGGCTGCCCGCTGGCTATATCGTATCCTTTGGTCATAGGAAAACCAGGGAACTGCTGTTTGCAGAGTGTGGGGTTGTGTGTCTCCACGAGGATTGCTGCCAGTCTCAGTGTAGTGCAAACCGAGGGGAAATTTTAACATTGTCTGTAACTGAAGAGAAGAAAATCCTTCAGCAGCTGCAGCCTGTTTTGCCATTCATATTTAAAGCTTCCTTAGCAGAACCAGATAACCAAGAAATGTTGTAGACAGCATCTTGGGAAGAGTTCTGAAAAGATGTTCCTGAGGAATTCACTTATCATAATTAACACATCTGAAATTCATGTGCCTTTGATATCTTGGGGATTCTGATATTTTTGCTAATAGTTTTAGTTGAACTCACACGATTTAGTCATTAATAACATCATCAGCTCACGGTTGTCTTTTGTCTATCTATCTTACTGAAATCCTTGGTGCTATCGTGCCTCAAACTTTGTAAATCTGTCTGCCACATGTCATCATAACTCAATCTAAAGTCATTCTAATTGACCAGACCAACATATCTGAAAGCTTTACTGCCAGTTAGTACAGTTCTAAGGCCTTTTTTTTTCTCTCCTTACCACACTACTGTGTTTTCCATAGACTTTAATAGGATTGGTGATGTGCATATCTGGTTGCATAGCAGATAAACAGGAAGGTAAATTGTTGCATGCACTGATGTGTATTGAGGAGCAGGCTGTCGTGTGTAGTGGTTTTCCCAGATGCATAACATTGCTGCTTTATATGCTTTCCAAACATTAGCAATCACTTGAGGTTTGACCAGAAGTACTTCTAAAGCTCATTTGCTCTGCCTTGTAACTGTGTTTTGGAAGTAAGAATCCAAACAGGTGACGTTTTGAGATACAGATGACGTGTCCTGGATACTGTGTGTCAGTAAGCTCTGTAGGACCCTCCTTGGTAGGGGTGATCCTCTTCATTGGGACTCACTGAGTAAGGAAGAGGAAAGCGAGGTGGTCGGTGCTAGTTCCTTGATGTGACTTCTTTTTCTCTCTTTTTTGGAAGTTTGGCCTGTTGAAGGGGCATGTGCACGGCCTTAACTGACTGTTACTTTACAAAGATTCTGTGTGGACTAAGAAGCACGAACCTGCGCCGTCAGTCTGCACATAGGGTCAGATTCTGGTAAGTAGAAGTGACCTTTAAAAACTCCTGTGCAAGGGAGGACATTTCCACCAGGCACAAAGTAGTAGTCTATGAGGAGTGTTGTTCCTGCAGATGCAGTTATCTTTTTGCAGAGGATGTTTGTTACAGTGGGACAGGTGAACTTCTCTGTTAATAAAGCTCAGATTAACGTGCTGTGATATGGTAATTTGTAATCCGCATATTCCTTGTCTCTGTGGGCTTTGTGTATTAAGAATAAAAATATACACATTAAATCACTCCTACGATCCTTAACTGTGTAACTTCAGTGTCCAGGAGTGTGTTTTATCTACCATTTAGTTGTTTATCTTACTGCAGTCTCCATTGATCCTGCGGATGCAAAAGTGCGAGAAAAAAACTATCTAGGGCCTCTGGCCACCTTCAATCGTAATCAGCATGCACATGTCATTGAAAACCATCATTGCCATGTCTGTGATGTGAATGTGTAAGTATCTTCTCTTTTGCTTCTACTAATCTTTCTTCTTCACCACTGCACTTTGCCACTGGACGCTACTTTACTGTTGGGCTGTAAGATTGAAGTCAGGTTCCTGAAGCTCTGAGCTCTGCAGTGCCAGTGAAACTTCATTCCCAGCTCAGTGGGCTGGGTGGCTCCCACTGTCACATGTGAACATGGTTCTGTGTTTGATTCAATTGCTCTCATGTCATGTGGAGAGGACTCTGCTGTTCTTTGTTATCTGGGTGTCAGTGTTCAAACTGAGAACAACGTGTAACTTGTGCATGCGTGCTTGTGTTTGGTGAGATGCTAATGCAGTAGGAGAAATGCCTGGAGGGCAGCTTGTAAGATCAAGGTTTGTACAATTGCTGAAGGGTTTACAACAAGACAGCAACGATCTCCAAATTAGAAATCACACTGTGCATTAAATAGGAAAACTTTGCAGTGTTTGGGATCGTGGTCCAGCAATGGTGGATACAGGCAATGTGTTTGGGGGTTTCATTATTCGTGTTGTGGATATTCTCATGGTTGGTTACCAGACTCTCTGCTGCTGTACCCCCCTGTACGTGTGTCCCTGGTAAAGGCACGCCACGCTAACACCACCCTTTCTTTGGCAGGAGTGCCAGCTCAAAGCACTGTGGATCTTGCAACAAGTGCGTGCGTGGCTTTGATCACCACTGCAAATGGCTCAACAACTGTGTGGGAGAGAGGAATTACTGGTAAGGGCTTGGAGCCGTGGCAGGAGCACATCGCTGCCTAAATAACATCCCCCTTCCCCAGGGTGCTCCTGCATCTCAGTCTGATCTGTGCTCAGCCACACAAAACCACTTTTCCTCTGGATCCCAGCTGAATAAAATCAGTCATGAGGAAACCAGGTGGAAAAGACAAGCAGTATGACACCCGTATAACCAGGGATGAAATCCCTAGCCTTAGTAGTCAAATGTCTACAAGTGAAAACAGAAAACGTGGTGGGATGTGAAGTGGGTGTCCTTAGTGTATATGATAACTGGAGTGGGAATAGCTCCACGATCATCCTGTTGTTCCCATCCCTGAATCCAAACTGCCTGCTTTCCCTCCAAGATTTGCCAATTGGCAGGAGTTACAGCAGCACACATGCAAATCTAATCTGTGCCAGGTTTAAGGCAAAGAATGAAGCGACTCACACTCATTATTGCTTCTCTGCTCACTTTCCTGCACTAGAACCACATGGTTACTGCTGAGAGCCACGACACACTGCCTTGAGGTTTTGTGCAGGGAGCTCTTTTTCTGTCATGTGTACTTGACTGCTTTCTAACTACAATTGCTTGAAGGGTCCCAGTTGCTGTCAGGTTACGAAACAAGGCTCTTGTCCAGCATCAACAAAAGTGCTGCAGTAATTTGGGGTAGCTGTATATATCTGTCTCTTGAATTGTGCCTGTGATGTTACTGAAGCCACTCAGAGTTCACTTTTTTGGCAGGTTCTTTTTGAATAGTGTGGTGTCTGCCATCCTGGGCCTCGGGCTCCTGCTGCTCATTGCTTTCTACGTCTTTGTTGAGTTCTTCATTAACCCCACCATGCTTCGTTCTGACCGCCACTATGAGGGTAAGGGCATCCTGGGAATCAGCCAGCACGTCTCAGTATGAGATTGGATTCTCCCACTGAGGAGGAGCTCCCATTCCCTATTCCTGCAGTTGTACAAGTGTCTGCTCAGCTGATGGCACGTTTCCTTCCCACACCCACTGAACTGCTCTGCAGGCACAGAGTTTCTTAAGCCTCACACGCATAACGGGCCTGCAGCCCATTCCTAGTTCCAAATATTTCCAGCTCTAAAGTTGAGTTAGAGATACTTAACTATGTGGACAGTCAGCAGACCTGCTGCTTTTGCTTTTCAGGTCTGAAGAACCGCACGGATGTCTGGTTTGTGTTTCTGCCTGCTGTTCCTGTTGAGACTCGGGCACCTGCCATTTTGTTCTCAGCTGGGACTTTTATTCTTCTGAGCCTGGTGACTGTGAGCCTGCTGGGCCACCTCCTGATCTTTCACATCTATCTTAGTAAGTATTACTTCCCTGTCATCCGCATCCCCATTTCATTTTCCTTTAGCTACTACTTGTTCTGCGTTCATTGTGTGTTCATCCGTGTTACAGACTTCCAAGATGATCACTGAAGGGGGTAGAAGTAGAGGGTTTAACAGTATACATTTTGTGTCTTTGCAAAGGGTGGATTGGAGCTGGTGAAAAGCCTTTTCCAACTCAAGCCAGGTTCCTCAGAAGCATTTTAAAATCATTATCTTTCTAGTTATCTCACTAGGAAATTTCTAGTAGGGCCACTACCCACCAATACAATTTCCTTATTCGGGTCTGAATCCTAGAAATCATACCAAACTTTAGAATCCAGATAAACTTACAGTTCACTCATTGAACTACATCAGTAGGCATTTCCAGAATGTCTTGGATGGTGTTTGGACAGTTGTTAAGTCCTGAAGGTTAAACAGTGGCGTCTTAAATTGAAGAAATAAAAGAAGAATTGTAACTGAATTGTTCTTGGCTAATATAACAGTGAGAGACTTTATCTAAAAATGCATATCATTTTATATAGCTACAAGAAACTTATCTGGGTCACATTTCCTGTGGTTATAGATTGACAGTGCATCCGTGCTGGTTCTGTGCCAGCTTGGTGCTGTACCAGCTGAACCACAAGGAGATGTGAGCAAGGTGCACTCACGTGTGCAGTGCCATTCTGTGATACAAGAGATCCTGTTTCTCTGGACTCATTTTGCAGTGGGAAGCCCAACTTCCAGGTCTGACCCTGTTATGGAAGTTGTACTGTACAGGCACAAAATGACCTGTGGAACTCAGAGGGAGAAGCTTTCAGAAGGGCTCCTTGTTAGGTTTCCTACTCGGTGCTGCATCAGTAGGGGCAGTTTTGTCTGGAAGTCATCAGATACCTTGTTTTTCAGTCACTGTCTGGAGTGGAGCCTGTGCCATTTGTGTTCTGTAAGTCACGATGAGGGAAGATCTCACACTTGCTATAGTCAGTGGGGACAAAACTAGGGAAGAAGGGATGTGCTGGAGGAGAGGAGGAGGTGCTGTTACAGGTGGATTGTTAGGTTGTCTGTGACAGTGACACAGAAGCCAACACAAACAAGGTCAGCACAAACCAGTGCAGTTCCACATGTGGTCAACAGTCCGTGAGTTTGCTTTCTTGGCATAATTACAAGTTGCCTCTTATCTGGTTAATGGTGATGCCTGGAGATCTCAAAGGTCGATCTACCACTGCAGGAAGACTAAAAAGCATCACAGTGCTGGGGCAACTCCAGGAACATTTCCTTTGGCTGAAAACGACGAGGTTAACGCTGAGCTGCACGTTACCTTGTCTGCCATACAGCTTCCACAAGAGGGTGCTCCATCCTCGGCATTAAGATGTCCCTGACAAACAGGAACCTGTGTGGCCAAAACCCAGTTCTGTGGACAGAGCCCAGTACTCCTCTGTTTGTTTTTTATTGTTGTCGAGATGTGATTTTTTTTCTTCTTCAGAACCAATCTGAAGGCGAATTAACTTTTAATCTGCCCCAATGTTTTCTCCATATGTGGAAACAGCGTTGAATTATTGTTGATTTCTGTTACTTTTTTGTGATGTTGGCATTCACTGCCTTGTTGAAGCTGGCTGAGATGTGCTTCGTGCAGTCCTTAAAGGGAGCAGCACTGCCACCTTGAAGCCTATCTTGCATGTTACAAGTTATGCATTACCCTCAGATTCAGGTGAACAGACAAATGATGTCTTTAAAATTCACATTATTTCACACAGATAGTTTTCAGTGGTCTCACCTGAATACTTAGAGGAAGACAGTATGGGAATGAGCCATCCCTTTTGGTGCTAGAAATAGAATTTATCAACTGTATTGATAAATTATATGTGAGTATTGATTCATGAAACTCTTTGTAATTAAATTGCAGCCAAGAAAATAGCACCCCTGTGGCTGGTATTGCTTTTAAGTTTCACGTTAAAGAACACCAACCTCCCTTAAATCAGATTGAGCAGTGAAAATGTTAGAACCTGGCTTTGCTATGAGCGCAGTGATCTTTTCAGAATGGCTGTCGTGGCTTTAACGACTTGCTGCTGTCACAGTGGGTTATTCTCAAAGCAGTTGATCCGTGTATTTAAAATTGCATCTTGATTGAGGTGCTGTTGTGGAGTGAAGCATGGCACGTTGGAGGTTTGGAGAGAGGTGTTTGGGTTTTTGAATTATGGCTCATCATGTGCGGCAGTGTTTGGCCAAGTGCAATGCTTTTAACTAAATAACCATTTACAAATCCCATAACAATTGTAGGGGGTGGAAGGGACCTCTGAAGATCATTGGGTCCAGCCCCCCTGCCAAAGCAGCTCCCTAGGCCAGGTTGCAAAGGTTGCTCTGCTAACTGTTCAGAAGCCAGTGAATTCTATGGCCAAAATGGTTTGTAACCCTCTGCTTCTGAAGCAGTATTCTGTTTCTTACTAAGGCACACAGACACAGTTCTGCTGACATTTGCCAGCTCCCTGCACTGTCCTCATTAAATGCAATCTCTAATCACTTGGCTGCAGGCTTGCATTCAGTTTTATGCTCAGTCTTCCTGGCCAAATGCGTCTTGGATTCTTTTTCCTTCCTAAGGCCATTGCTTGGATAGGAGAGGCACCTTCTCCTCTGCTCTCCCCCACTTCCCTGTGAAGTAGCCTTGTGCCTAGGCCACGGTTCTGAGGGTAAGATACCCCTGGTCCAAATTAATTCAGGCACAGCAGGGATTTTAGTCTAGGTGTCCCACATCCTGAGCATCTGATTTAACTGTGTGCTACTGTAAACAGGAACAGTGCTTACCAGACTGCAGTCAAACACTGCAGCATCCATTTCTGGCTTTTGTGGTCTAAAAATACTACAACATTAGAGTCATGAGGAGAGGAACGCCTTAGTGTTGAATCCCCGTCATGTTTGGAGTCTCTTGAGGAAAGCAAGCTGCTCAGAAATGTCCGATGCTTTTGCTCATTCATGGAAGCAGATGTGTTTGTGTCTGTAGGACGTTAAGAGCACTTAAACTCAGGCACATATAAACGTTGGGCACGTCTGCTTGGCACAAGGTGAATGGGCAAGCACTGCTTACTGTTTTGGGTGTGAATTGCCTCAGCCTTCCTTCTGCACCCACCTGCTGACTTCCTTTTCTCCATTCAGCATTACATATCTTTTGACTGCTCTCTGTGCAACGCAGATCTTGCAGATATCGCTTACGATCTGCTCTGAAAGGAGCTGTGTGAATTCCTGCTGCATAAAAGTCAGTACCAAGTGTGTATGAGACATTTAACTGAGCACTGTGACGACGAGAAGGTGCTGTGGTGATAACAGTATGGTAAGATAAGCAGTGCAAAGGTGATTTTGGCTTAGAGTATCTGTCTTCCCGTGTTTATTGTTACCGTTTCAAACGTGGAGTTTGTGAGCTGGCAGTGCAGTCGGGAGCGGCCTTTCACACACTGACATGAGCTCCCTCTCTTTCCTCCCAGGGTGGAACAGACTGACTACGTACCAGTACATCCTGCAGCAGCGTGCCCAGCAGGAGGCCAAAGAAGCAGACAAGCAGCTGGATCCTTGTCCCTCCCAAGTGATCCCCAGTCAGGTACTCACTGCACTTGCAGTCCATCTCTCATGGAACAGCCTCACTCGTCAGCTGTGCAGAGTTTGCTTCGGTTTTGTAAGCTTCCAGCTGTAGAGGCAGCTGCTCCAGGCAGGACTTTGGAGGTACCTGTGAGGGGTTGAGATGTGAGGAGGATGTGAGCGAGCCTACGGTCTGTAACGTGATGAACACTTCAGGCATTAGCAGTACTGCTTTCAAACGAATCAATCCCACCCACTCTCTTGTTCCACCACTTGTTCTGGGCCCTGGACTGTCTGTTCTCCTTTGCCAATGCAGCTGTTCGTTACAGTCATGCAGTGAACAGGGTGGGGGAACTCATCTGGGTAAGAAGAAGCTTTGTTAAAAAAATAGTTGAGGTAGTGTTCAGCCAGGCCAGCTCCCTCCCATTCGGCTCACCAAGCAGTCACAGAACTGCTTGTGTCAGCACAAAAGAAGATGACTGAGGAGTGGGAAGGTCCTGTGTCTGGAAAGGACAGGACCATCTGTTTCAGTGGCCAGCTTATGCGCGTGGTGTTGTAGGTCGTGACTGAAAATGAGATAGGTTCTAAGGCTGGAGAAACTGAGGTTAATCAGCAGCAGCTAATACGGGCTAGTTCAAGTGCCTGGAGGAAGAAGAGAGCACCAATCCTGTTCAGAAACGACCCAGATAACTTTATTTTCCTTTGAGATGAGTCTACACAGTGCCGGGGTTCTTGAGGTTACTGCAGAGTTGATCTGTGTGCTGTACAGGACCCCTCAGTCCTGCTGCACTGTGCAGTGGAATACATAACACTGATTCTCTCATTGAAAGGTTCAGTGTCAGCTGCAAGACAGCTTTGTCCCTGGAGTGCTCAGAATGTGACAGAACAACACTTGTGCTGGTTTGGATGGGGGGGACTGACTAGAAACTTCCAGAAGCTCCTCCTAGTCAAAATTATTCTGCAATCCCATGTAACTCTGTGTAGCTTTATGCAAGTGAGTGTCCTGCTATATAACCAGACTTATATTCCATAGGAAACTAATGGAATCCACACTTAGGCCACGTCCCCTGTGAGGAGATACTGGGGTCTCTCTGCACTCACTCATAGCTTTTCCCTATCAAATGAAGAGGGACAGTGAACTGAATTCCCTTTCTGTGCGATACGGAGACCTCAGCTTTTCGTATGCCTTTTTTGTTCACTGCTGGGAAATCTGAACCATCATTTTGAACGGAGCTTTCCAGAACAGCAAGGATGTTTGGCACTTGGGCTCGTACAGCTTTGCTTACCGTGACCACTAAAGCACTACTGCAACGTGAGCACTAATGATTTCCTGGTTACCAGATTTTAATTGCTACTGAGAATATATACACCTGCAAAAAGTGAGCTGGGTGTGTCTGCCTTTGGGATGCTTGGCTGTGTTCTCCTCTGCACGGCTGCTTGTCTGGGGATGTGTGGGTACAGTTCTTTGTAGGCTCGCAGAAGCAGGGTGAAAAGGAGCTGTGTGTTTCAGAGCTGCAGTCAGTACCTTGGGGAGCAGCAGGGACTGGAAGATGCCCAGTAACATTGTGAAGAGCAGTGTTAACCCCCAGACTTTCCTTGTTCCTCACATAGCAACCAGAGATAAACACAAACAAACACACTGGAGCAGGGGCACACTGAGTGAGTTGCCTTTTGTAAGCTGCTCTGACTGCAGCCTTCAGCCTGAGCACAGAGGCCCTTTGTAACTGATCCAAGGTCTCTCAGGCATCAAACAGAAATTGTGTTCTTCCCACCTTTGTCTTAACTGCTCATTAACTTCAGAGGGCGAGCAGAGATGCATTTCCCATTTTGGTGGAGCCTTCTTTAAGCCTGGGTGCTGCTTGAGTCCTTGGCTGTGTTCAGGCTGAAGGATTACAGGGGACCTGAGCGTGGCACTGAGCTTTGGGAACTGGGATTGAAGTGGGGTTAGCAGTCTGTTTGCAGCAGGAGGGAGAGCTGAACCCAGATGAGCTGACGGGGAGAGGCAGCCCCATCAGGCTGCCAGCTGCCAGTTGTGTGGGAGCTGCAGATGCTGGGGCTCTGTGCTTCTGCCATGCAGAGAGAACCTTGCATTTCCTACTGATGCAGTCTTCTTCGGGTCACCTCTGCTTGTCAGCTCTGATGGGTTGCTTTCTGTGTGCGGCTGCTTTGGTTATTCATAATTTAAAAGGCCACCATGTACAAAATGGATTTTTAAAAGGCTCTTCTGTTGCCTACTTGGAAAGTATTGCTCGTGGTATCCTCAAGATGCATCCTTTGCTAATGTTCTTTGGCAGAGCAGGCCTGTCTTGCTGTGGATATTGTGTCCTGATGATTTCCCCTCGCTGTGCACAGTCTCACAAGGAAGTCTTCTGCTACAGCTATTTCAACACGCAGGGCAGGGAAGAGCTGCTTCTCTCCCTGCTTACAGTGACACGAGGCTGTGGCTGATCTCCTCCGTTTGTGACTCAGGTGCTTTGCGTGTCACCATGAGGAGTTCTGTCTCCAAGAAGCTCTGAGGAGCAGTTTATGTACCCTTGGTGCTCAGGCAGTGATGACTGATGACCTGAGTTACAGACTCAGGGTGAATTATCTGCAGATCATTAATCCTGCACTGGGCTGAACCCTGCTTAGTGAGCCCCCATCAGCCTCATTCCCAAAGTTCTGGTGTTTAAGGTTGCTGAACCAATTCCCTCCAATTTGATGCCAGCACCTGTAAAACAATTGCAAGTTTTCCTCCTGCATTTGCAAGACCAATTCAAGTAAGAGCACTTTTCTAAATGCAACAAGCCTGAACTCTTTCCAGCTTGGCACCTCTCTTATCTATAATTACATGAGTACAGAGTCTGCAGATCTCCATGCCAAGGTTTTTGAAAGCACCTTGCAATTTGGGAAGTTTCTTTTGAGAAGAAGAGTGGCCAGAGATGAGCAGGGCAGTGTGCTGGCTCTGTTGCTGGGGATGTGCTCCCCAGTGCTCTCTGGCAGCACTTGGCAGTGTGTGTCAGGGGCTTTGTAACTCCCTCTGTACCTTCTGATTTCATGTAACTTAAGGTTACGTGAGTCTTCTGCAGCTCCTTGCAGCTGGCTCTCATCCTTGCTGCCTTACATAAGGCAGCAGCATCATCACAGACTTCACCCTGCTGTTCTGCTGCATGCTGACTGTGGCTGTGGTGAGCTGCAGAGGCCCCGGGTCTCTCACAGACCCACTTATGGGACATCCAACTTTGATTTTTGACACAGTATGTGTCTGTGTAGCCACTGCACACTAAAAGTGTGATTGTTGGGTTGTTTTTTTTTTTCCTGAGATTGAAGCTTCATTGCCTGCATCACTTGGTCCTCCAACTGCCCCAACTGTGTGCTGCTGGGGGAGTCCAGGAACCCCTTTCTGTCGTTCAGAACTGGATGCAGAAGGCTTCTTTGTTAAGCCTTCTTCTATGCTTAACAAGGATTAGAAAATGCACAGTACTGCTACATCCTTTGCTGAGTGTCAGCTGTGGTAGCTCCAATGACCAAATGCTTGGTATGTGGGAGGAAGAAAACACCTCTGCAGTGAAAATCCTTCTTCCCCTGTGTGTCTCTCTTGTTCTGGAAATGCTGATTGTTTCTGTTTGGTTGTTTCAGGAAGTGGACTTACTTCCAGCTAACCCTGGCCATGCAGACCCTGGTGTTCACAGAGAGGACTTCTCAGCAGTAAATTCAGAAAAATGGTGCGTCTCCAAGAGGCAGGTGTCATGAATGGGAAGTGCATCCCTCAATGTGGACTGCACCCCTGCAGTCACCTTAGGAGCAGAAGAAGCACTAGTGTTTTGACAACGACATGTTCACTGAGGTTCAGGAGGGCAGGTACATGCAGGAGTGCTTGCCTCCTGTCCTCTGGAACACAAACTTTCCTAGATCCACATGTTTTACAATAAAATGATTTAAAATGCTTGAAATAGATCTGGGAGCTCCCCTTAAGCTTGCAGCAGGTTTCTATTTGACTGAAGGAAGTGGTCTGCTTTGTGAGCTACTGTGAAATGAGAAAACCTCTTAACTTCGTGATTTAGGCTTAGAGAACTCTGGAGTAGCAAGTCACACTGAGTGAGTATCTCACTGCCCTGGAATTAAACAGGGTATGCTCAGCTATGGGGCTGTGAGAGGGGATTGTACATAGCTCATCATACCTCGTGTATGCTCACGTCCTCAACAAGGCTGAGGTTCTTAGCAGGAGGACTAACTTAAGGCTGAGGTCTGCAAGGTACAGGGAGGTTCAGCTGCAGTGTACTCTGACCCCGTGCATTGTTGCTGCCCTGTCTCAGTTCATCAGTGACCTGCTCAACATTATGTCCTGGTTTGCTTTGGCATCAGAAAATCCAGCTTCAGCCCATTTCCAGATTCCCTAGAGATTTTTTTCTTGAGTAACCTATAAGGAATCAGGCTGAAAAAAACCATTTCAGGTTGTGTTTGTGCCCGTTTAGTATTTGTACCCCCACATCTGAAGCTCTCTTCTCAGGCCATAGGGTTTTTCTCTCAAAATCAAGTTTCAGCTCCATGTGGAAGCCAGGTGATCACGCAGAGTACTGCTAAGAGCCACAACACCACAAAAAAGGGTTTCTTCTGTTGCCAGCTTAAACTTCTGAGTGGTTTTGTCCCACAGTCCCTGTGCTGAGCTCATTATCCTGATGCGATTTCAGGTTGTCAGGAGACATGAATCACAGTATGAATCAGGGTAGTTTATAATATGAGGGGGAAAACAGCCTCTTAATTAAGCCTTGCCTATTAACTCGTGTCCTTGGGGGAGGGAAGGGAAACTATTGGTGTTTTGTGCACGGTTGTGGAGGAGCAGCTACCCCGAAGCTGGCTCTGTGCAGGAAAGGTGGGCATCACAGTTCAGCAGTGTGTGAGGGGAGCATCTCATGTAACTGCTGTGTGCTTTAGCTTTTCCAAGCTCTACATCCATGATGACGAAGCTGATCCTGAACGCAGCTCCTCTCCTGACCTCCCATCACTTCACTTTGCAGCCCCTCTGCAGGTAAGCACGAGCCCTGCTGCGTGCTGTGCTCTCTGCTGGTGGCTGCACGAGGACAAACAGTGCCCTCCTGCCTCAGCTTCTCCATGGGAGCAGATGTGTTCTGCTGTTGCCTCTCAGACTTGCAGCTCAGCTGTAATAAATACGTGAAAAAATCCTTTTCTGCTATGCTTGTATGTTGGACGAGAGCTCTCTCTCTGAGTATGTCATGTGCTGTGTGACTTTCTGGCTTCTTGCTTTCACAGAGACAGAAAAAAAGAAGCAAGAAGGTGCTAAAGAATTCTTCCTCGGCGATGGAGAACAGATCAAAACCACACACTGCACCCTGGACTGCTTTCCCAGGTCCCCAGTCAGGTGAGTGTGCATCGCTCAGCTCCTCTGCTTCGTAACACTTCCATCTCACTGAGATGCGAAGGAACTAACACAGACTTACTTGCTTTTAGAAAGCAGAGGTGAGGAAAAAAAGCAAAAGAGTGGCAACTCCCTGGAGAGGGGCAGATAGGAACTTTACTTGGCAGCAGCTGTGTTGGGAGGAGCTGATGGGTCGTGATGCCAGCTTTTCCTTGCACTCCTGCAGCTTTAAACATGCTATTTCTTGGAGCTCGTAGTTTGAAGGTAGCTGAGGAGGGGGGCTCATCTTGCTCCTAATCATCCTGCTCAAGACGTTACTGCAGCAGCACGGTTAAACAGCAGTGCTGCTCCTTTCAGTTCTGTGTTCCTCAAGAGGAAGGCGCAGCAAAAGCCATTGTGCTGGCAGCTGTAGCATGGGCTGCTTTTGTTTTTAAAGGCAGGATTAGTAGAGAAGCAAGAGGGGAAACCAGATCTTCATAAACAGGCTACTGTCTGAGCAGCACTGAAGCAGGAGTCCCCTGGCTCTCTGAAAAGAAGAATGCTGAACAAGGACTGCTCTGTAGCCAAGAGCTGCCTGGTTACCCACGGCTAAATCAGGAGCTGTTCATTCACATGAGTTCAGGGAGTGAAATATCAAATGGAAATCAATTCACGTGGGCCTTGAAGAGCTCAGGAGCAGGTCACGGGGTACCTGACCCTGAAGGTGTGTGGGGAGCTTTGGGAAGGAATCCACTCAGCACTGTGACAGCAGGGGTGACATCCCTGCGTGTTTCCTGACTCCTTGAAGTGCGAGGAGGAGTCTGTGAGGAGCAGACTACACTGACAGCTTTCCTGATAGGGAAACCTGGTGGTGGCAGGAGGTCAGCTGGCCTGAGAATGGGAAGTGAGCACCTCGGGGGGGGCTGGAGGAGCTTTGGTACGGTGCAAAACTCTGTACATTTTCATCTTGAACGTGACAAAAATGTATGTATGGCTTTTGTCACACGCACCGATGGGCCGTGCCAGAGCTGACACCGAGGGATCTTTCCTTCTCTCCTCGACCTTTCTTGTCTGTTTCGTTCCATCTCTAGAGTTTCCAGCTGCAGCTGCTGCCACCTCCTCTTCCCACAGCCCTCTCCTCCTGGTGCCAGCTGCAGTGCCCCCCAGCAGCACGGGGGCAGTGCAGGCAGCAGGACCCCCAGCGGACTATCACTCTGAGTCTGCTGAGTCCATGGATGAGATTCCTGTGGCTCAGACCCACCTCGGGAGCACGGCCCTTCACAGCCCTCCCCAGAACAGCCCCACGTCCACGCACGGCCCCAAACACTGCAAGGGGAAGGGTCTGTATTCTGGGCACAAGGTGAAAAGGAAAAGCTGCCGGCGAGGCAGGCGTGTGGAACGAGATCTGGAACTTCTTTCAAAGGCTCCAGCTGTGTTTGTAAGTAGGAGCAGTGGAGAAGCTCACGTCTCTCAGCCCCAGCCCAGTGGGAGCACAGCTGAACCGCAGCACAGAAAATGCTCCAGCAAACAGCATGGGGACGTAAGGACAACCACCACAGTGCCCGAGTGAGCAGCCTCCCAAAGCCACGGCCCTGGGGGTGAAGCAGGAGCTTCTTTGTTAGTGGCCACTCCAGCAACTCGTTCCCTGGCCACGGCAGCATCCCTCTGTGTGATGCTGTCCATCTTCCAGCACACCTCACCGAGGGGCAGCAGAAGCTCTTCTGCACTGCGTCTTGATGGCTGCTGCTGCTCTCCTCGTCAAGGGGAGGAGGTTTTCCAGGCAGAGCAGTGCCCTGAGGTGGGTGCTTTGACGTGTTGCCAGAGGGAACTAAAACAGAGCATCCTAAAACAGAGCATCCTCCGTAGGGAAGGGCTGTGCGGTCCCGACGCTCCGCAGACCTGTTCTGCAGTCAGTTTCAGGGTGCAGGATAAAACAAGGCTGCATCTCCACTGCGTGTTGGTACTCTGGGAAGTCCATTTTCCACCTGCCTCCTCCCAGTCCGTCCCTGGGTCGCGCTGGGGGGCTCGGCTGGCAGTCACAGGATTGATTGCTCCGTCCCTGTACCGCGTTGTCACTGTGCACCTTCAAGCCAAGTCCACCAGCGTGTGCCCTGCAAAGCAGTGTGCTCTCATCTGCTCAGCCTGGAGCACCGTGTGCCTGCTGTCATCCCTCAGCTCACAGCTGCACGGCCTCCATGAGGAGCACCTCAGCAGCCCCTGCCCGGGTGTGATGCAGGAGGGCTTTGTGCCCCCTCGGGAGGGTGGCTGAGCACCCTGCTGCTTTCTGCACAGCACTTCTTGCTCCAGGGCCATCCCCGGGGGGGCTGTGTTATGGGGAGCCGGTTCCCTGCCCGTGCTGTGCTGCTCTCTGACCTGGAGGTGGTTGTCCTGAAGGGGCAGAGAGCTGAGCCGTGCTGCTAAACGTCTCTGTGGGGCAGAGAATGAGCTCTGAGAAGTGTCCTGGGCACTTTGGGTAGGTGCATTTTCTGCTGCTTCTCCATTTGCTGCCACCCAGGAGCACTGCAGCCCGGTGGTGGAGGCTGGCTGTGCCCTCACTCAGACAGCATCGACCCCTGGAGTCACTCTGTGCTTTCTCACCCTTTCCCCATGCAGAACCAGTCCCAAAGTTTTGTGTGGAGCTCTTTATCAGCTCCGCCCTCAATAAAGTTTTCTACTCCCTTTGCTATATGGTTTCCTCTTGGCTTTTTCTGGCAGCCCTTCATGGAGCAGCACCGTGCCCAGCAGGTGGGCGTCAAAAACCATGGGGTTTTGGGGGCCCAGTGCTGCAACCTGTGGGACAGGTCGGGTTCCCAGTGCTGGCTGTGGGTTCGCCCGTCCTCTCCTTTGCTTTCATCTTCAGCACCGTGCAGTGCCTCGCTCCTCTCTTGGAAGTCAGGGTGACCTCCCTTTGGGAAATGCCTTTCATGTGACATTTTTGGACGCTGATGAGCTGAAGGGGGGGGGGGGGGGAGGGGGGTTGAAGACATTTCACCCCGAATGGAGGAGGAGGGCGGGGGTGCAGCCCCCCAACCTCACACCGTGGGGCAGAGCAGCGGGGCCGGGCACGTCCCGCGTGCATCTCGCTGCTGTCAGACGCAGCTAAGCCCCGCTAACGCCTCCTGGCCGCGCCGTCGCCGGGGTGACCGCATACATATTGCACAAGCTCCGAAACACTTCCCTCTGTTTTGTAGCAACTCGCTCTATAGGAGCGGCGTTCCCACGTAACCTCATCCCACCCCGCTGCTCCCCGATGGCGGCGGTGCCCGTGGGAGGAGGATGGGGCGTGGAGGGAGCGTGTCCCTGCTTGGGGCGGCCTGTGGGTGACCCCGCTTTGGGATGCGTGCCCGGCACCGGGGTGAGCATCGGTGTGGCACGGCTCGCTGGGTGCTGGGAACGCCCCCGATCCTTTCTGGAGATCTTCAAAAGGGGAAAGTTGCTGGGGTCTGGGCACCGGGCCACTCCGTGCTCAGCCCGTGGGACCTCGTGCTTGGCTGCAGCCCGAGCCCCGGGCTGGCCTTCCTTTTCCGGGCTGCGTGAGGAGCCAGCCCAGGACCTGGCTTTGGAGCTCTCCGTCCCAGCAGGGCTGTCATAGTGACAACAAATGCACAACAAACCCCGGCCCTTAGAAACCGAAACCTGACCTGCTCGACCCGGCGATGGGGCAGCGAGCCCGGCCCGGCTCCGGGCCCTCCTCCTCTGCTCCCCACGCGTGTCGGCCCCGACGTGTGCCGCCCTCGGCCACGCAGACGTGCTGCCCCTTGGTTATCCAGAAGTGTCACCACCCCATGGCCACCTCCATCCAGGAGGGTGAGCATTTCATTGGGGACAGCTCTGCTCCCAAGGAGCAGTGATGCAGTGGCACGGCTGCCCAGGGAGGGGGGGGTCACCGTCCCTGGAGGTGCCCCAGAGCCGTGGGGATGTGGCGCTGAGGGACGTGGGTGCGGTGGGGGGGGTCTGAGAGCTCCCTTCCAACCCTCGTGGTCCCGTGGTCGGAGTGATGGCGGAGAAGCGAGGATGCAGGGTGTGGGAGGAAGGGCAAAGGCTGGAGGACGGAGAACGGCAGAGGGAGGACGCGGGGATGGGGCTGCAGAGCTCCGGGTGCCACAGCACAGCCGGGACCTCCCCCCGCGCCCATTCCCTCCCGGCTGCCCCCGCAGGAACCGGGCCGGGCGGACACCCGGTCCGGGCGGGGCGGGACGGGGCGGCCCCGCGGTCCGTCCTCAGCCCCTCCCGCAGCCCCTCCCGCAGTCGGGGGCCGGCACGGAGACACCGCGGGGCCTTAAACAGCGGCGGCAGCGGCGGCCGCGCCCAGAGAGCGGCACCGAGAGGTGAGAGCGGACCGGCACCGGGAGCGAGCGGGGGATGGGACGGGGCTCCGCGGGGTCGGGACCGCTCCGAGGCCCCCGAACCCCCTTTAAGGGTCCGCATCCTCCGGTGACCCCCCCCCCCCCCTCCCCCCCCCCGGGGCCGCGCATTCCAGCCCTAGCGACGGTCGCTAGGCAGCGCGGCCCTGCCCTTAGCGACGGTCGCTAGGCAGCGGGGGAAGGGCGAATGTGATGGCATAGGGCTGGGAGCTCGCTGAGGGATAAGAGTGGGTGGCGGCCAGGCTAGGGGTGGGTTGATAAGCTCGCATCCCTCGCTCCGAAGCCGCCGTCCCCTTAAGGCACCTCTCAGCTGTCGGCATCGGAAGCTGAAGGAGTCATCCAGGTGCTGATCCCACCCCATCCCTCGGCCCCATGGCGGGGAGCGCTGAGATGTCATCTCTGGAGGATAGCTTCCGCAAGTTCGCCATGTACGGTGACACCAAAGCCACGGGGCAGGAGATGAACGGGAAGAACTGGGCCAAGCTGTGCAAGGACTGCAAAATCATCGACGGCAAAAGCATCACCAGCACCGACGTGGACATTGTCTTCTCCAAAGTGAAGTAAGTGACCTGGGCTGGGGTCCCCGTTCTGCACGCATCGCTGTGCAGTGGGTGCAGATAACAAATCAGTGCAGATCTGCAGGATGGGAGAGCCCAGACTGTGGTGTCACGCACAGATAAGACAGGAACCCAAGTTCCCATCCAGCAACAGGAGGATGCTCGGGGCTGTACACTGGGATGTGGCACAGCCCTGAGCTCAGGGAGGGCTCTGAGCTTGGGCCCCGGGGATGCTTTTGTGGTCCGCATGGGTGTGGTGACAGCCAATGCTGCAGCAGGGTGTGGAGGTGACAGTGGGTGGGGATGCTGCTTCCCCAGTACTGCTGCCTGGGGTCTCCTGTTCCCAGCTGGAACCAAGTGGTTTTGGGCACGAGTGTGATGCCGATGGGGAAAGACACGGCACAGCAGCTCTGTGCCAAAGTGAGCAATGGGGAGGGGTCAGGAGCAGCAGCGACAGATGCTCATCCCCTCCCACCAGTGAGGGTTTGAGCACAGAGGGCTGGAACATCACGGGGCTGCAAAGCTCCTGGAGCCCATCCAGCTGGATCCGTGTGCAGCCCCACTGCATTGTGGAGGTGGCTGAGGAACCCCAGGTTGAGAGAAGAGCATTTTTGGGGTCCTCGCGATGTGGCTTGGACCAGCACAAGGTGATGCTCACAGCATTTCGGCGTCGGTGCTTGCAGGGGGAAAACAGCACGTGTCATCAACTACGAGGAGTTCAAGAAGGCCTTGGAGGAGCTGGCCCCAAAGCGCTTTAAGGACAAGAGCAAGGAGGAGGCGTACGAGGCCATCTGCCAGCTGGTGGCCGGGAAGGAGCCCGTTAACGTGGGCATCACGGTGAGAGCGGGGGCAGGGGGTGAGGATGGGGCTCTGCTTCGTGGGAGCCCCACGGGTTTGGGTTCCCAGTGGGCACTGGGGATTGGCAAAAGCTGCTGGCTGACCCACTGCGCCCGCGTCCCCCTGCAGAAAGCCAAGAACGTGGGCGCCGTGGAGCGGCTGACGGACACCTCCAAGTACACGGGGTCCCACAAGGAGCGCTTCGACGAGACGGGGAAGGGCAAGGGGAAGAGCGGGAGGGAGGACATCGTGGACAACAGCGGCTACGTCAGCGCCTACAAGAACGCGGGCACCTACGATGCCAAAATGAAAAAGTAGGGAGCGCCCACCGCCTGCGGTCACGTCAGCCTCGGGACATGGCCGCGGGGCCTGGGAGGCTGCAGCGGGGCTGGCCCCACGCTGGCGGGACATCGGATGCGAGGGGACAGTGGCCGGGCTCCATCTCAACGCCGCATCCGTCCTTCGTGCATCACCCCCTGCCCCTGCAGCGCTGCTCCGTGGGGTGCCCCACCGGCACCTCGGCTGTCCCTACCTCAGTCCCTGCGGGACCACAGCCCACCGTCCCCACCCCTGGCACTTCCCGTCACCCTATTGGGATTCCACTTGCCGAGGGTCCCGCTGCCCAGTGCCGGGGCAGGGTCCCAACCGTCACCAAAGGTCCCTGAGCCTCCATCTCTGCACCCACGTGGGCTCCCGCTGCCCCCACGGAGCCTGAACCAAAGGATGCTGCAGCCCCACGCTGTCACCCCGCAATAAATTCCCCTCCGCACTGACGCCCCGTGTCTTCTTCCGTCCGTCTGTCCATCCCTCTGTCCGCCTTGGCCAGCCCCAGGGCTCGCTTCCTGGCTGGCCCCGAGTTGCCTGAGCAACCGCAGGCACAAACACAGCTCCTGGCTCCGGCCCCCGCTCTGTTTGCAACCAAACACACCGCGGGCTCCTGGTAACCGTCCCTGGGAAGCGGCCGCACTTGTGCTGGGGTGGTGCTCGGGGCTGGGCGCTGCCACCCCAACGCCCACAGTGTCAGCACTGCCCGAGCACCGGGCTTGTGATCACAGCACACGGCTCAGCTCCCCGCCGGCTCTCGTCCCCCCGCACCTCGCTTTGTAAAAGCAGGAGGCAGGCGGGCTGCCCCTGGGCTGGTGTTGGCATCGCTCCCTGGCGCTGCCATGGGCTTGGAGGTGTCATCCCTGCTTTGAGCGCGTCGTACGGGGACAGCGGGGCTCTCCGTGCCCCCTGTCCTGGGTCCTTACCCCTTTGCTGACACCATTGCCCAACTGCAAAAAGGAGGCACGAAATGCCCGGGGTTGATATCCCGTCCCTGTCCCTCTGCTCATGGAGGGCGTGACAAGGAAGGACATGGTGAGCAGCCAGGCCTTGGGGCTGACCCAGGACAGAGGTGGTGGGGGGCAGGGGGGATGCCCACATCGGGGCAGCTCTGTGAGAGGCTGTGGGACCCCTGGGGGCAAAGGGGACACTGCGGAGGTGCCCCCCGGGTACCGAAAAGCGCATTAACCCATTGATCTGATCACAGCTTCTCCCCGAAGTGCTGTGTTTGCCCCAAACCCTAAAAGCTCTGTCACTGACCCAAGGATCTGATGTACTTTTTGGGAAGTCAGGACCCAACCACACAGCCACCAAATGGCGAGGATGCAATGGGGACGTGGCCAGGACGCTCCTCCAGCCTGGGCAGCGCTGGCATCCCACTCCTGCCAAGCCAGCCCCAAGGCAAGCAGTGCTGGCAAAGACCCAGCGGGGTCGACCTGAAGAGCAACTCAAGTAGAGGTCACCACCAGTGTGGTGAGGGTGGCTTCCTGGGAGCAGTGAGATGTTCGTTTGGCTCATCGCCCAAAATGAAGAACAATCTGAACCTGAGTGCAGCAACGTGCTGGGAGAGCTGTGTCCGAGTGTACCCCCCCCAACCCCACAGGAGGCAGTCAGGGCCCTTTAGAAAAATGCATATGAAAGCTGCAGCTGTGGTCTGCATTATAGATGCATCACGATGCATGGCTGAAGCCAGCGATGCAAGAGGCAAATGTTGCATCCCACTTTAGATAGGGTAAGGAGGAGGACCTGGAGAGCAGCCTTTCATTCAGACCCAAAGAAGGTGGTGGGAGATATTTCTGGGCACATGAAGGACACGGAGGTGAAGGGAATGGCCACCAAGGACCTACCAAGGGCAAGGCGCACCGGAGCAACCCCATGGCCTCCTACAGCAAAGAGGTGGTAGCTAAGTGGAGGATCAGTGGCTGGACTAGATGATCATAGTGGTCTTCTCCAACCTTAACGATTCTATGGCTCTATCTCATCTGGACTTCAGTGTGGTTTTTTGCACGGTTTCCTCCAGGAGACACAGAGACCAGGGTGACTGGGTGGGTGCAAAACTGCTGGGGCCACCAGGATCAGGCTGACCGATGAAACCTGAAGCAGTGCCACAGGCTGCTGGGGCAGCAGAGAGCTCGAAACATTATCAGCAGGGCTGCCTTCAGCGGCGTGAAGTGACAGAGCCTAAACGAAGGGCTTGCAGCTGCTTCCCCCACTAATGAATTGGCTCTGGCCAAGCATTTGCTCCAAGGCTGGCTCCACAGCAGCACCAGAAAGCCACTTTGCAGCCAGCGTGTAACTCCCTAGCAGCAGAGGAGCCAGCAGGCAGAAGGTGTCTCAGCCAACATTTATGTCACTTGCATTTATCGAGGTCCCAGCACTAAGCTTGCAGCCCCACAGCCTTTTTTCCCTTTCCATGTGTTCCTTTCCCTTGGCTCGGGAGAGAATATGAGATGGCAAGAGCAAACCCACAGACTGTCACTGTCATCCAAAGGAAACCAGGAGGACTCGCTGGTGGTTGAGGAAGGAAGCAAAGAGAGGGTAAAGTCTTCAGAACAGCAGGAACATGAGGAAGGATACACGGAGACACAGAACCAAAGAATAACCCGAGTTGGAAGTGACCCATAAGGATCATAGAGTCCTCCAGTTCCTGCCCATTGGTACCAGTAGTTCTGTACCTGCTGACACCAGCAGTCTTGATTCTCATTAATTTATCTTCTCTTCATGCAAGCTTGTTCTTGGCACTTTCCCTTCCTGTGCTCAAACAGATCCAAGTCTCTCCCTGGCAGAAAGCAGGTCCCTGGGTTACGAGGTCCTTCTGAGCACCCCAGCTCTGCAGCTTCCATAGGAAAGGGCCTCAGTAGGATGGGGGTGAGTGAACTTCCCCACTTCAATGGGGCTCGAGACAATGAAAAACTGTGGTTTCAGACACATTCAGATATAATTCAAAGTGTGAATCACAGAACTGTCACAGTTGGAGACCTCTGAGATCCTCCAGTCCAACCCCACCAAACCCAATGACCACGTCCCACAGTGCCACATCTCCATGGTCCCTGAGCTCCTCCAGGGACAACACCCTGAAAGATCAGGAAAGGCAAGATCGTCCTCTCTGAAGGCAAACACATCATGCTAACTTTGGACACTGGATGCTTTGACCACTTCCAAGGGAAGCAATGAAACCTCTGCGGCCATTCACTGAAGAGGAGCATCATTAATGGGTGCAAGGGAGTGACCTCCTTTACTGCAGCGTACAGCAGGTCCCTCTGGTAAGCACGGATCCAGTGGGTAACGTGGCTGATGATGGGAAGCTTGAGGCTGTTTTTAGCCCGATGAAGTCAGCCTGTGTTTGATCTGATGCCTTCCTGGGCTCCTCGCTCGGGTGTCGTTAAGTTCACATAAATAAATCAGAAACCGAGGCCAAGAGAAATTATCAGTGTCTGGCAGCAAGAAGTGCACTGCTCCCTCTCCCTCTTCCGGGCTCCTGGCGTGGGGTGAAGCCCTGTGGGAATGCCAGCTCTGTCCTGGAAAGATCGTGAGCTGCTCTGATGAACTGCAAAGCAGAGGTGGTGGGGCTGTGCAGCACGAAAACAGCTCTGAGCATTTCCATTTCCCTTGTTTGAACAGAGCTCATGCAGGAAGAGAAAGGGTTAAAGTTTAAGCTGCAGTCCCACACTGATGGAAGGAGCTGCTAGCCAGGTGGGACAGTACCAAAACATGACCTTACATTTCCACAGTGCAATCCATTTCTCTGCCACGGATGGCCTCCCTGGGGAAGGGCAGAAAAGGGAGGGCTTCACGCTTTGACTGCGACTCGTGTGCCTGAGATGAGGGCCTGTTATAACGTGGGATGAGTGCTTTGGTCAGCTTGGTGTGGACACGGATCTCCCAAGCAATGCTTCAGTGCCAGCCACATACTCACATTGATTCAGTACCACTTAGGAGCAAACTGAATTAACTCAGTGACTTTCTTCCCAGCACGACACGATCTCAGAGAGAACGTTATTAGTGGGAGCCATCCCCACCTCGGGTTAATCCAATAAGTGGGGCAGAAGAAGGCAGGGGAAGGAAGACAGGAGCGGGAAGATGCTGAGAAATGGACCAGTGCAAAGATTAGATTCCCCAGCAGGAGATTTCAGAGGACAACCCAATTTCCACGTCCGTTCTGTTCCCCTTACAGAGGACAATTGCTTAATTGCTCTGAAGCGAAGCACTGCGCGGAGCTGCAGGGACTCAGCTCTTTGCAGCAGGGCTGGGAGCTGATGACTGCTGCCCCTTTTTGGGAGGACGGGTGGTCCTGGGAGCAGTGTGAGTGCTGGCTTTGTGCAGCAGGAGCTGTTCGTGGGCACCAACGACCTGGCTGAGATCGCCGCAGAGGAAGATGCAGACAGCAGGCATGCATCCAAGCACAAACACGCCGTGATGTGAAAGATTGCTCCAAAACAAGTGTACTGACTGCTGTTTATTCAAAGCCACGTGTGAATACATACGTATTCTGAAGAAGTCTGTACTTAAACCTCTCCAGCTTAAACTACAGCCATGACTCATCTGAAGATTTCGTGCACAGCTGAATCGCAGCGATTAATAACTCCCTGCACCCATCCAAGCTGCGTTCACACCGCGTGCTAACACAGCTGGATCCCACAGGGGACTGCCATTGCAAGAGTGTCTCGTTTTGACCTGCGATGCTTTCCCTAAAGAAGCAGTTTCATTGCAGCCAGGATACTCCCGGTGTCCCACTCATCAATCTGACATGTAATTAAAGAAATTCATTAGAAAACCAAACAATTCCTAGTACCAGCGGTACAACCTGTGTATAACAGGATCCGTTTCTACTAACAACATCACCCCTTTGTTGCAAGCTCCAGGCTGAACCTGCTTCAGGCACATCTCTGGGACTAAACTTCCACAAGTGCTGCAGCAAGGATGCTGCCAGCAGCAAGGGCTGCTCGGGGAGACCAGGGGCACTGAGCCACACAGAGGCCGTGGCTCCTCGTGTGCATAGCTCAGGGCTGCACAGCTGGCCACAACACATCCTCTGCTGCATGGCACGTCAGAGCAGACACTTAAATCCACTCACTCATCAAACTGGTGAGGGGATCTCTGATTACAGAGCAGCTGGCACCACGCACACCGGCTGCTGACGAGTGCTGGACAAACGGAGATGAAGGCTTGCACCTCTGCCAGTTCAGCTGAGGACTTGGACAGACAGGGAAACTGAGGCACAGCCATCCCCTAGCCCTCCATCTGGCTGCTGCAACAGATATCCCACTTGTGATGAGACAAAAGCAACCGACATCCCCCAGGGCTGCGGGATCAGATGGGCGTTAAGAGAAACGAAACACATCTGTAGCTCTGTGCATGCCTGGCAGGTTCCTAGAAGCAGTGCTGGGTGATCCATCTGAAAAGTGATAAAGGACACTGAGCACGAATTTAAGCAAACTTTTCTGTCACTGCTTTGGGGTATTTATTCGGTACACACACCTAAAGGATAAAAAAAACCAAACGCAACCCACCAACAAAGCCACTTCCAAAGCATTCATGCATACGTGTGCAGAAACAACCTTAAACAAACAGCAGCACACGAAGCACAAAGAGATATTCAGGCATCCTGGCAGGGCGCCTGGCTGATGTCAGAAAACAAAGCTAAACAGAAACGTTACTATGGATATTTATTACTACGGCTGGTGGTTTGGGGTTGGCTTTTTTCTTTTTGTAAGAACTAATTGGAAGCAGTTTTTTGCTTTGGATGTAAACATCTCCTTGCAGTACCTGCATTGCTAGCCACGCGTGATGTGTTTCAGCTCTGGGAGCACGGGGCTGCAGATTACAGCAGGGGGAAGCCTGCCGTGCTCCTGCCCGATGTTACTGCTGCAGATTCAGCTGCTGGTCTTGGGAAAGTCATGCAGTCTGGTGGCCCTGAATCTCCTGGGAGAAGCCAGCACGCTGAGGTGAATTACCAACTGAAGAGAAAGCTGCCGAGCTCCATCTCTCTGCTTCCCAAATCTAGGTTTACTTGCTTTCTTGAACCAGAGCTTTGAGAACAACGAGGAGCTCCACGTGGTGAACGTCACAGCTGGCTGAGCTGGCTCTCTCCTCCAGGTGGGCCACGTAGATTTTGAACTCCCATTAAGCACTGACAGCTCAAAGCACTCAGGCACCTCATTTGCTCACCCCATGTGCTGGAGCACGACGCACAGAGAAGGAAGAGAACGGTATTCCGTTGGATCAAGAGACAGCTTGGAGCTGGTACATCCCACAGCCTGAGAAAGGGAGCAGGGGACCAGCCTGGACTGTGACAACCTGCAGAAAGATCACGTCAAATAAAACAAAACTGCAGCTGAAGTGCACGTGCGACATCTGGGAAATGCAGTATTGCAGCAGCTTGGCTGTGCACGGGGGATGGACAGCAAGAACTGCTGCTTGAAGGTTTGCTGCAGAGCGGGCAGAGCCACAGCACTTCAGGGCTGGACGGGAGACAAAACCCAGCAGAAAGAAGGCTGCAGAGGGAGGCTGATGAGCGTCGGTGTGCCTGTTTTCCTGGGAAGCAGAATGCAGCCAAACAGCTCCTCTCTGTGGCAGCCGGCTGGCCAGCACAGATGCTGATAAATAAACACTGCTTGAGATGAGGGAGAGGCCTGGGAAGGATCCAGAGCGATGCTGCTGGCAGAGTAATTAAAAACAGGATGAATGGGAAGGAGTTGGTTGACCCCAGTGTCTTTGAGGGGAAACAGAAAGGCTTCTGAAATGCTCTGCTAAGGACGGGAGGATTGCAGTGTGCTTTGCACCCCTGCTCAGCCCAGACTCAAAGGGGAAACGTGGCAGGGCTTCACCACCATCTCAGAAAGAACAAGGGCAATCCCAAAGGCCCAACTGCAGAGATTTCCAAACAAGGGCCTTGCCATGAGATACCAGTTCACCAAACTGGAGATACGTGCAAACCAAACAGGTGAGTCTCAAAGTTCTGCTGAGCTGAAGATAGTGGAGAGCAATGGGAACCAACGCCTCGGTGCAAGTCAGGTGTTAAGGAGCTGCTCTTAATTCCAGGTGCCACAAATGGGATAGCTCCCACAGGAGTCATCCCACTGCTTCCACACACAAGGAGCATCCAGCACATGTTAGATGGAAATCCTATTGGAAGACATCTTTTCTCTTGGTAATTAAATCAGGTGATTAATCCCTTCTCGATTTCATTGTCACAAGGAAGCTGTGCCCATTAAGAAGTTCACAATAAGGTTATCTTCTGATTGAATTTCCATTAGCGTGTTGACAAAGAAAGAGAACTAAAATCACCTACCAGAGCAGCATCCATTCCATCGAGTTGTTCAGCATCCTGAAGCTGAGTCCTTTGGACTCCAGGATCACTTCTAGCTAAGGTTGAGGAGCTGCACCCAGCTGTCAGGTGAGTGTCCACCAGATACGAATGCAGAGCTCCTCTTTGCTTGTATCCCATCCAGCTGGGTGAGGTGCCAGCTCCCCAGCACGCTGCTGCAGGTCTCACCACTGGGGGCTGAGGGCTCTCTGCTGACCTTTGAGCTGGGAATGATGCTGTGCCATTGAAGCCAGCAGGCAAAGCAGAAGAACCACTGGAAACAGAAGATCTGTGGGAAAGAGAGAAGCAGGCAAGCACTCTCAGATGTTGTACCCTTGAGTCCTCCACAAAGGGAATGACATAATACAAATGGTTTGCCTATTGACACCAGGCCTTCACAGAGGAAAACACTAGGGCATATATCCAAAAATACAGAGGGGAATATCTCTCCCAGAGGCCAACGTCTCACTAATTTCAACATCAATCAAATCCAAATGCCTCCAGGGATCTGGGATCATGACTCTGTCATTCTGCTCCGTAGAGGTGTGTGTTTTTCTTAGAAAAGTCCCAAAGTTAATGTCTGACCACAGACTTTAGAAGTAAAATGCACAAAAACATCTTCGTAACAGTGTGTGATTAAGAAGTGAAGCCTCTCATGGGTGCCCTGTATGCATTTATTATATGTGACTGCGTATGATTTCTCACGTTCTCCTCCCAACCTGGGACAGGAGTAAGAAAGCAGAATCCCACCAGCCCTGCTCATAGCACAGACTGCCCATAGGGACTCTCCAAACACTGACTCCCTTTGGCAGCAGAGCTTTTAAACCAAGAACAGCTTCAAACTGACCAAGCTGGAGAGCACAACAGCAGCCATCCAGCCTCCTCCAGCACAAGTCGGCCTTCACTGGAACATTCTCACTGTCAAAACCTCACGGTATTAATGAGCACAATGAAAAGTTCCAGTTTTGCCACTGATGCCATCATCAGAATTAGATACGGAAGATGTTCTGCTTGGCTCCCTGTTCTGCTCCCCCCAGGGCAGCAATGGACTGCCGCCATGGTAGGGCAGAGCAGCGCTGCTCTCAGCCCGGCCCGGGGGGAAAGGAGGGTGGGTTTGGGTCCGGATCCCCCAACCCCTCGCAGGGTTGCACTGGGCAGCCCCACGTCGTGGTGTTTCAGTGGGAGAGATGCCCTGCTCTGCTGCGGAGCGGTGGGAGGGAGCAGAGGGGCCGGGCAAGCTCGCTGCGTGCTGCTGCAGCTCAGCTCTCACCTTCATTAACAGTAATTTGTTCCCCCGTCCTCTTGCCGAGTTCCTTCTGACTCCCTTCCTGCAGCCTTTCTAGCAGGGGAAAGGACCTCACAGTTTCACACATCGTCTCCCTCCCCCAAGAACTGCATTCTCCATTGCTAACACAAATGCTGTCTCTTTGGGGGCAGGGCAAGACAGAAACTGGCTGTGGGTCTTATCCGTGTGAAAGGAGTGGGGGTTGGGTGGGGAGGGGAGCTCCGTGCCCAGGTGATGGTGATAGGGTGAGGGCTGATGCCCTGACGGGGTTCAGGTGGGATACTGGGAACGATTTCTGCTCCCAAAGAATGGTGAGGAACTGTCACAGCTGCCTAGGGACACGGGGCATCACCTGGAGGTGTCAGAGCCGTGGGGATGTGGCTCCGAGGGACATGGCCTAGAGCAGCCACGTGCATGGGCTGACGGTTGGAGTAGGTGATCTTGGTGGATTTTCCCACCTCAGTGATGCTACGATTCTTTTCCTGTTGCGTGGGAGGGCACATAGTGCGTGTTTGTGATTTGTTACTGTCTTGGCACGACACTGGGTTGGGTGAAACCCTCACACTGCTCATTTCAGCGACCTTTCACCACTTGTGACCATAGCTGCACACGGAGGAGTGTATATAGGGATGTGATGCTCTAGGTCATTAGCCCCGTACTTCAAAATGTATCTTATGGATGCTACCTCAGAACAGAAAATAACATCGTGGAACCACGAAGGTCGGAAAGACCACCAAAACCACCTATTCCAACCATCAGCCCACACCTCTGCCTCCTCTAGGCTGCTACATCCACTCTCTTCTTGACCACCCCCAGGGACAGTGAGTCCCCCACCCCCCAGGGCAGCTGTGCCAGTGCCTCACTGCTCTCTATGAGAATAAATTGCTCCTGATATCCCACCTGAACCTCCTCTGGTGCAACTTATGGAATCTTTAAGGCTGGAATTACCAATGGGAAATGTCAAGTCCAACAGAGCTTTGAAATGAAATGGCATGTTGGTTCAGAATTGACAGGTTCACTGTTCCTCCTGACGTGCTTTCCCCTTCTGTCTGAAGGAACCGGAGAGCACTACTGAATCTGCAGAAGAAGAGTTGATTAATTTTAATGTCGGTGGATGGTATTTCTCATTTCCCAGAAGTAAAGTCGCTCAATTTCCTGACTCTCTGTAGTGGAAAGAAGCTTCTGCACAAGACTGGTCTGAAAATCTAAGACTGTTTATTGACCAAGATGGTTTTGTATTTAGGCACCTTCATTATTACGTGCAGACTTCAAAGTTATCCTCTTTCAGCTGCGCCGAATTGGATTTATTGCACGAGCAAGCATCAGTTCTGCAGCTGACACCTTTAATGCAGGTAAAGCTTCATATATGCTGGCAGAGCACTGAGGGGCTGTGGAGTCTCTCTCCTCGTAGAAATTCAGAAATCATTTGGGTTCCTGGGCACACTGCTCAGGTTGGTCCTGCTGGAGTGGGTGACCTCCAGAAGTTCCCCTCCAACCTCAAACCTGTCTTTCTGTCACCACTATATATTTGCTTACGTGCGTTGCATTTAATATTCTCTTGTGAAATTGTCTATTTGAAATGTATTAACACAGTCAACTTTGAGCTAAGAATCATAGAATGGCTTGGGAACCATTGAAAGGAACCCCAAGGATTAGCAAGTTCAAGCCCCCTGCCCCAGGCAGGGCCACCAACCTCCAGATCTGCCCCAGACCATGCTGTCCAGGGCTCCATCCAACCTGGTCTTGTACACCTTCAGGCACAGAGTACCCACAGCCTTCCTGGGCAGCCGGTGCCAGCAGCTCACCACTCTCTCCGTGCAGTTGTGTTAACTCATTTGCATGAATGCTCGATCTGCTGGGTAGTTGTAGAATCATAGAATGGTTTGAGTTGGAAGGGACCTTAAGGGCCATCTGCTCGCAGTCCCTGCAGTGAGCACCCACAGCTCCGTCAGTGCTCAGAGCCCCGTTCCCTGACCCCGGCTGTCTGCAGGGCCGGGGCAGCACCACCTCTCTGGGCAGCGCGTATCTCACCCTCCTGAGCGTGAAAAAACATCGTCCAACCTCAATCTCCCCTTTCAGTTAGAACCCATCTCCCCTTGTCCAGCCACAGCATCCCCTTCTGAAGTGCCTGTCCTCCTTAAACACTGAAGGGCCGCGCTCAGGGCACCCCGCAGCCCGTTCCCCCCTACCCCAGCAACGAGCAGCACATTTCGGTAACGAAGCCCTCGTGCCCTCGGTCGTCAGGCGGAGCAGCGGAGCGGTACGCGCTGGGGCTGCTGCAGCACTCCCCCGATTCAGCACTCGGACAGCTCCTGGTGGGCAGCGACCCGGGGCGGCGGGGTCCTCTTCCAGCACGCCAGGCACTCGGGGACTGGGATCTGCTGGGAGCCTATCGGGACGGTCCTGGGATCGGGGCTCCCCCGTGGGCTGGATTCCGGCTCTTGATTTAAAAAGCGATAATAACTAAAGATATGGGAATTTCCGAGTAAAGCTCAGGAGGCCAAACAATAACAAATAAAGAGTTTCTTTTTAAGGTGAATTTATATTTACTGCCTTGTACTCATTAAAAAATAAGCAGTATGTGTAACGCAGAAATACAAAGATTAACAAAAACGTGACTCCTCCTTTTGGATAGGAGCTGGTTGGGAACTTGGCAACTTCCCCTCACTGAGAATGCCACCGAAATCCAAGAGCTCTGCGCTTACTTGGACAAAGAGGACTTCCCCTGTGAGCCGATGAAAGATGCTTTAAAATGCTATTTGAAGCAACAGGTGTCACCAGAGAGCAGAGATTACAGTAAGTCTCAGTTTTTCTTCTGTTGTAAAGTACAATGAGCAGTTTTGCCTGAATGCGATTAACAAATGATCCTTTTCTCTGCCCCATGCTTCAGCTGGTAGGATCCTAATTGTCTCCTTTCCATTTCCTACTCCATTTCCAGATGCAGACTGGACAGCAGAAGTGTCAGTATGCACACTGCATCAGATTGTGAAAGTTTAGGTAGGAAGTGACTGGTACGAAACGTACTTACAGACTTTACTGAAGGTACAGATAACCCATCGTGCTGGCTTAACGTGACCCTTCCCAAGGCAGAATCTATAGTTCTAAAGCAAGTAAGCTCAATTTCTAATAATAGGAATCATCTGGATGGTTTTGCCCTGAATGTTAGATGTATTCCTATCAAGTGGAATATATTCAGGTACCCGAGGCAAACAAATTTTGGACTTCTTAAGAAAGTACTTTCTGGGCTAAGAAGACATTGGGTAATAAGATCAGCAGATGTGATGGAAATGGCTCCGTTCATTCACTGATAAATGAAATAGTGAGTTAAAGAAAATCCCCTATAAAGTTGTGTTAAATAAATGTGGAGTTATAGACATACTGATAACGAGGTGCAAACACTTAATGTGCTTTGCTTTGCTGGATCGATCAGAGCTCATGTGAGCAAACTGTTTGGTTCCCTCTGAAACAGATGTGGCTGTGGGAAAGGCTTCCTCCAAGACTTTCTCCAGAGCTCAACAAGATTAATACGTGATCTAGGATTTCTCTCCTACATTTGGTAGTCGAAAAATTGCTTTCACATGGGAAGAGACATCTTCCTCATTTGAAACGATGTTCTTTCTACTGTCTTAACATCTTTTTATTTCTGTAGTACCCAGAGCTGCTGTCAAATGACAAGAAAGTCAGTTGGATCACTTATGGGCAAAGTCTTCTAATCCATGGAGATGGGCAGATGTTTCGACACGCTCTCAACTTTCTAAGGCTTGGGAAATTGTTTTTGCCTGCAGAATTTAAGTAAGAGTGAATTCATGGGTTTCTGTTATATCAGCTGGTTGTAGGGGAGACAAGCACGGGCATCTGGCTTCTAATTTTCTTAGAGATACCATCCAAAAGAATGAAGAACTCTGTTTTCGGTCCTGAAGCAAACAGTCTCTCTAAAAACAAACTGTTGGCATTTGGAGACTATTGTGAGATGAGCATACCTTCATTTTAATGAGAGGCATAGCAGTGCTTGTCCTGTGGCCAAGACCACAGATTTGGGCGCTTTGCACACTCTTAGCAAAAAGAAAAATGTTTTTATTGATGGGAAATGTTGAATTGTTCTTCAGGATTTTTGTTCTGTTTTTTGTTTGTTTGTTTGTTGTCTGGTTGGTTTACATTATATATATTTTGATGTCAGGGACAGCGAAGTCTGATTTAGTTCAACTGAAAAATATTTCATCTGCACCCTCTACCGGTATCTCTGTTTTAATGCTGAAAAATCTCTTTCCAAAACTGCAGTGGTATAGGAAAGCAGGAACAGAAGCAGAAGGGAGCACTCTTCCTCCATAGGCATGCCACTCTGTGAGGTCTCTCACATTTATGAAACAACAGAAATTGTGATGGCTTAAACATCCATCTCCTAAGGATGTTCCCACAGCATGCTTCCCTTGCCCATGAGGTTGGGCAGCACAGCCCACTTGGTGCCTTGGCCTCTAGTAGCATTCCCTCTGGGACTGGTGCTTCTCCCACCGTTGCCCACAACATTTCTTTGCTTCCAGCAATGAAGGTCTGCGTGAGTGTGACAGCAGAAGATCTCCTGGCTTCTTCAGTCTTTGAAGTCTTTTTTTGGCTCTAGTTGGCAGGCTCTCTCCAGTTCAGATCAGGGCCTTTGAGCTCACCAGCTGATGCAGTCAATTTTAGCTCAGTTAGCTGTTGTATATATTTTCATTCTTTTCCCCAAGTCAACAGAAACATTACACTGGTGGCTGCGTTAATCCATGTTTACTTTCATGGCTGACATCAAAGGCACACAGGAAGCCAGACATCAGGCACCACAGCTCTATCAGTGCAAGCAAACAAATACGACTGGGAACGTTTCTGGTCACTGCATTTCTGCTAGTGACCTGCCTTCACCTCCCCGGGGTGCAGGCTCCCCTCCTCCTGTCCTTTGTCAGCAAAACCATGCCTGGGAACTGCTGGAAGGGCAGCACGCGGGATAGGGCCAACTGAAATGCCAACACGTTGGTAGTGGAGGGAATCACGTTCTAGGAGCGTTTCTGAGAGTGAAGAGTTTCTTCAAACCTGTGAATGTTCATTATGGGATTCCCTATGGAAAATGCCAGAGTGAATTTTTAACATAAGGATCACATCGCAGAGCAGGAATCTCACTTCTCAAAACCAAGTCCGTGTCTTTCATACCCACAGTTAATGGGAGAAGGAAAAAAGGAGGACGTATTTTCACTTAACCAGGAGAGGGGCAATAGCATAGAAGTCAGTGGTAGTTAATGCTAAGATTTCAATTGCTTTCAGTAGAATCAGACTTTTTTTGCTCGTTGTTGGGATATTAGATCTGAAACATCTAATGCAAAAGGTCAGTTTGGGCACTTTCCAGCTATTCAAAATGATAGGGTTTTTGACCACAAGGTTATCGTCACTGCTGTGAGCGCATCTTTCATTTTGTGCAGTCTGCTTAAGCTTCCAGAACTGATGTATCACTGGATGAGGTAGTTGATAAAATTGTTTATCCAACGATTTTACTGTTAATTTACACCTTGCAGAGAATGGCCTCTGTTCTGTCAGGAAGCAGAGGAGTACCCGATCCCGTCCCTTTTAGAGGCACTTCATCGCTGCCATGCGTACAGGTACGTCCAATATTTCTTCTTTCTTTTTTTACTTTTTTTCTCCAGTATAGCATCCTTTCATCTGGGCTAGAAGTAGCTGTCCTCTGAAATGACAGCAGCTTTGTCACTGCCTTCTGAGATACAGCCCCTGCAGGATGAGTGCTTCCCTTATCTTTTGGGCCGTGTTTTTTCCCCATTAGTTATTTGGATACGGAAACAGTAATAGAAGAGCCCTCAGCCAGCTCTCCAAGAACTGAGAAAATGAGTCCAGACAGGAAAAATACTACAACTCCTTCAGGAAACCATTGTACAGGGATGCAGGACTGAATGGGCTCAGCCCTGGCTTTGCCAAAGCCCTGCTGGTTTCTGGAGGCCCTCCAGAGGGTTTGCTCTGGCATTATAAAATCTGTGACTCTGCAAAACCCATTTGTGAACGCTTTATTTCCTGTGCTCTTTAGGGAGCCAGATGGGTTCCTAGAGCTCCTTGCTAGGTCCATCAGCCAGCTGGATGTGCAGCCTTCTCAAAGGCTACACCTTTTATATCTGTAGGCAGCTCACTGGGAGGCAGAGAGAAGCAGCCACTCTGTGCTGCCTGAATTATTTCACCTTTTCAAAAGCTCACGTGTAGCTCAGGCAATCACCAGCAGGCGCTCACTTTCCTAAGGAGGCTTAAAAGTTGGTTTTGATTCCATGCATGCAGATGATTGGCCTGGATGTGAATAGCTTTCCTTCCCCCAAAAGAGTGAAAAACAAACCCCAAGTCAGCCTGGGTTGATCAGCACGGCTCACATACATCCACTGCTCAAAGTTTTGTGGCTGCTGGAACGGAAAGATCACTTTTAGCACCTGTGTATCAGTAGCATCACAGTTCAGACACTCTCAGTGCTGGTGAGCAATGAGGGCTCCCGGGCCTTTGCTATCTTCACGTTACGCACTAGTGCTAATTGTGAGCTCCTTTCCTTCCCCAGTTGTGATAAAAATGAAAGGGATACACACAGAGCCCCAGGCGAGTGAAAGCTCTCACAGCCCCTCTTTGCAGGGAGGAGTCATATAACCATCATAAATCTATTATCTAGGTTATGGATCCAAACCAAGGAACTGAGGAATGGAGATGTCTTTCTGTGTAGAGCGCCTTGGAACAAGGAGTGTGAGTTCAGCAAAGCTCCCGGAGAGGTAAGATTGGGCTTTCAGAAGGCACTGCCATACAACGCTTTGATGAGCACTCAGTGGTGCAAACAGAGCTGGATTGGCAGGGCAAGGCTAAGGCACAGCTGCCTTAGGAGTGAGAAAGCATTTCCAGAGATGAAGAACTTGGTTCTTAAAGGTTTGTATTACAGCGAGTAAAATAGGCCTCTTGGTAGGAAAGGGAAGACTTGTACTTCCCTCCACACAGAAATAACAGTCCTTCGCTGTGCTTTAGGTGCATTCACACGCAGCTGTGGGTTGCAGTGAATGCTACATCGATATGTGGATTAACATAAAAGATCTGAAGGGGAGACAAGACAGCAATGGAGAGAAGGCAAAGCCTCTCAGAGCGGTGCCACGAGCCAGGGGCACCAAGCGAAGAAACACTGCTGGAGGGTATGATAAAGCCTCACCCAGCACGGTGAAGTCCAGCACGCGTTTGGAAAGCTCTCCAAGGAAGAGAGGGATGAGAAGAGGTTTAGCAAAACAAGCAGAAAATAGAGCCTCATCCATTTACATCCTGAAATTACTTCCCCTGGTAAATGAAGGGGGCATGCTGAACTCCAAGAGATGGGATTTTAAGCGTGTGAAGGAATCTGATGGCTGTATCACGGGCAGTGTACCTCAACATGGTGCTCCTGAGGAGGACAGAGGTGTCAAAGCTCCTACTGCTTGTCCTCCTGGGAAAATGAGCCTTGCTATTCAAGAAAATGAGCCCAAATTTGGGGCTGAAGAACAGCAGCTGAAGCAAGATGTGTCCAAACACAGTTTGCCAGGTAGTCCAAGCACTGGAATGCATCAGTTCAGCACCATCAAAACTACTCTGCCAGTGGGAAAAAGCACAAAGAACATAAACAGGGAACCAGCAGAAGGTAAATGATCGCTCTGTGACTGTTGTTTGCAAAAACAAGGGGAGTAATTAACTGAATCAGTTCTATATACATGAGATACTTAGGTCCTGCTGCTGGTCTCATCCCTTTCCTTGTCCTCCTGCTCATAGGAAGTTTTCCTGGTGAAGGAAGAGACAAGAGCTTGCAGATGGAGCCCACCCCTAGGACAGGTGGTAAGTTTGCATAGAAGTGCTGGCAAAGCAAGGAGCACCCACAGTGATCTGGTTTTATTTCCATAGCAGTGCGAGGCAGATGAGAACTTTTTTTTTCCTATTAAAAAAAAAATCCTCTTTCATAACCCTTGTAAGAATCCAGGCCTAAAAGGTGCTTGGGTTTTGTTAAGCTGTGTGGAATGGCTCCTTTTCCCCGTGGAAGAGGGAAGGAGAGGAGAGCTGTAATGTTGTGCTAAAGGCTCTAATGGATCTGATGTCCAGTTTGCCATTTTCTGTCCACTGGTGCTTCACTCTTCCTGGCAAAGACCAAAAAAGAGCAGAACTTTAATAAGAAGATGATTTTGTGGTCACGCTTACAAGAGAACAAATGTCTTTATCCACTACTGCTACACAGGCTTTGCTACAGAGTTCAACCTGTACCGACTCACAGGACCAAGGGACAGCCAACAAACTCGAGCTCTTTGGGAAGCTCACAGAAACGTGGGAGTGGTTCTGAAAGTTGAACATCCTCCAGTGATAGGCAGCGATGGCTGCCATACATGGAACAAAGAGAGTGTTTATAGCACTCTGCTGGGCAGCATCCAGCTGGAGAAGTCAAAGCCTTGGGCACTACCGCAAGGTTAGGAGGTGAAAATAGCTGTAGGGTGCTGCTACTGTACCTCTATGACCAGGGGGAAAAACAGAAGAACATAAAGCAAGCCCGAGATCAATGGCCTGACATCTGTAATCGTTCAGGCAAATGCTGACACTGAGCTCAGATTTGAAAGCTGGCTGCAGGACTCCTTGGGAAGGACAGGCATCAAAGAAGCCAGCAGTTGGATGATTGAAATGTGCCATGCTGGGACCACATCCTTTTTTTTTTTCCTGATGGTTTTGTTGACCTGTTTCTTGCAGACACTGTTTTCCTTTGCTTTACTCTCTCCCACGAGGAGATTTCTACGCCAGGAAGTGCCACTTCTTCCTGACTGATGTCATCCTGGACTCCATCAGGCGGAAGGATCCAAGGAAGTCACGGCCAAGGTGATGATCCTCGTGAACATGCTGTGGGTAGGTCCGAGTGCAGAGAGTAGAGCTGTACCTTCCCAACCTCCTCAGGCTCTGCTGGGGAATCAGGGCACTGAAACTCAAGGAGTGATGGAGCTGTTCTCAATTGCCTATTGGTATGACCACGCTGTGTTCTGTGTTTTAGACCCAGCAGATCACAGCCAAGGAGTTTGTAGGAGATCTACTGAGCATAGAATACTTCAGAGGGGACAGGAATGTCCGTGAGCAGCTTCTGAAGTGGGTGGAAGTAAGTAGCACTGGCCACCAGGTGATGCTGTAGGGCTTCTTGGCTTTCCCCCTGAACCAGTTACTCTTCCCGGCTGTTTGCTAAAGAATCAAATAAGGCAGGGGCTTTACAGCACAGATTGGCTCCTGCCACGATGAAAATGTAGGAGTGTGCTGCTTGTTTATGACACTGCCCACAAAAGAAGCGGGCAGATGGCTTCTGGTGGTTCTGCAGTCATGGAGGGGCCTAACACCACCTGGTTCTGTGCTTCTCCAGTTCACACTGCCCCTGGCGTGGAAACACAGCCGCTGCCTCCAGCTGCTGATACAGAGGGCTCGCTCGATCCGTCTTCACCTTGGGAATGTAAGTTCACAGAACGTTAATAAAACCTTGTTGTGCAGCCCCTCTCTCCTGCTGCAACAGGATGAGAACACATCTGAGCTTTTTTTTCCCCACTCCCATCCCCCACCCTGGGAAGAAAGCAGTGTTTCAGCCCCTAGAGAGTGTACCTGGGTGTGTGGGGGCCAGCTGTGCTCCCCAAGGCAGGGCTGCTCCCTGGCAGACTGAAATCACCATACCACACCACCAAGATTCATATAAAGAAAATAACCTTTATTAGACAAATTGATCAAACCCTGAAAAAAAAAAAAACAGCATCAGGTAAACATTAAGATTTTTGTGTATTTTTTTTTTCCAGCAATACAGAAACCTTTGAAACTGAAATTGAGACATTCAGGAAGTCTCTTTTTTTGCATTGGTAAACACTTTCCCTCCGGTGCCATGAGCTACTGCTGCCTTGACAGTGCCAAACCTTGAGTTAACTTAGCAATTACTTCAAAATAGGAACTTCTAAACACGTCCCAGTGCAACTGTTCCCCGCACAATTTCGTATACAAAGGTGTCAGCTGTGTTCTAGCTGCTGTCTAAAGAAAAAAAATTGGTATTTTTTTTTAATTAAAAAAAAAAAAGCAAAACACATTCACCTCATTAAAAATAAACAAGTGTTTTATGTACAGTACAGGAACTTCCAGAGTTGAAGGAAGGTTTATATGCAGAGGGTAATGCGTGGCTGGGAGCTCTGCTGCTCACCAACCCTGCAGCTGGCCAGGCCTCAGGTTGCTGCTGCTAGCTGAGAACTGGGCCAGCAGCTGCACAGAGGAGCTGGGTGGGCACAGCTCGGTCCCCCCACCACGCAGCCCCCTCCCCTGTCCCTGCCTCACCTGGGGGAAGGCACTCCTGCTGGGCACAGCAAGCTGGTGGGTTAGCACAGGAGAGCAGGGGGTTAAAGACAGAGAAGCTCAGCACCGAGGCAATGGAAGAATGGTCTGAAGAAAACAATTCACTGTAACAATGAAACTGCTTTTATTAAAACAGGAGTGTTAAAGCCAAGAAAATAAATTATTGCTATGATAGACATATTTAGAACATAAGGAAGGACGTTAAGCTCAAGCTCCAGGTCAGTATAACCCTGAAACGGAAAGTTACTCTACTTTTCTTAAATACCTTGGTTTCTCTTCTCGCCCTTCCAAAAACTTTATAAAATGTGCAGCTTACAGAACAAACAGTAACTGAGTCACGTGTAACAAAAATCTGTACAGCACATAGCTTTAAAAATAATACATTTTTTTCTTTCAAACAGCTATGTTACTTATAAATACAGGGCTAACAAGTTTCAAATGCCCAAGGTCCCATCCAACACCAGAGCTATAAGAGTAGCTGACAGAAACCTTCCCGGGCCTCCCCCCGCCAGCCATCAGCTTTTGTGCTGTCTGACAGAGCCCACTTAAGTGGAAAAATATCTTCACGGATGAAGACTGTCTCCTTCTGCTGGTCAGAGGCCTGGGGTCTTCAGTGAGTTTGAAATGGCAATCAAACCTGGAACACAGCACCGTGCAATGGGTTAGACCTGCTGTACTCCTGCACGGTGGCAGGACCTGCAGCCTGCAGCTCCCCAGCCTGGCCAGCAGCAAGTCTGCAAAATACTTTAAAGCCACGGCTTGTCAGAGCTGCGTTTCAGAGCAGAAAGGATGTTTTGCTGGAGGAGCCTCCACAGGAGGCTCTGCTCCTCAGGCTGAGAGCTGCCCCTGTGCCTCGGGACTCAAGGTCATGTGCTGCTGTCACTGCAGTGGGCCAGCAAACCCTGCTGCAGCTGGGACTACTTCAGAAGGTCCTGCCTGCAACCTGCCCCCAGAGGGGTTGGGATCCCCAGCCTTAACCTTGGCAGCTGGCTCTGTTTAGGGCAGTATGATGCCCCAACCTGCAGACCACAAGGCAGAGGCTCCACCATCCATCACCCTGTGCCTTGCCCATCCAAGCCCTGATCCTGGGGACCAACATCCACTGGTTCTCTCAGGACTTTCTGCCCACGACCTAGCAGGCTCCTATGCTAGGTGCTGCCTACAGTTCAAAGGAATCTGGGATAAATCCAGCCTGGGAGAATGCCATGGATTCCACTCCCCCAAGGCAGCTCAGAGGGACTAAGGAATAGCAGGATTTTGGCAAACAGCCACAGAAACAGGTTAGTGGTTAGACAGCAGGGCAGCATCAGGAGCAGAGAAGCTCATCTGAGCACTGACGCACGAACGAGGTGGTGCTCAACCTCTGCTACCTGAACGTGGTTCTGCTGGTTTTGTTTCTGCTCCTCCAAACCAGAGAGGCATCAGACCTGCTATTTAAGGCGATGGTTCTGGCTGTGGGAGTTGGTCAGCTCTAACCAGATCAATGAGAGCCTCAGAGACTGGTCAGGAATGTGGGTGGAAAGCTTTTCAGGGGAAGCAGAGCGTGAAGCTCTCCTGGCTCAGAGCTCCAGACAATCCTGACCAGCACTCGGAGCAGCTCGAAAATCCCCTTTAGGGGTTACTTACAACAACTCCACTTCCTTAGGCCGTATACGTTTGCAGAGGGGATCACACTATTGTCGAGGGACTTAGGGTGGCCTGGCCTGCTTTCTGCAGAGGAGAGAAGCCAGCATTAGTATGGGGTTAGAGGACACCAGCATCAGGACACAAGCTAGTGGGAAGGGAGGTGACTGAGAACCTCAGGAACTAAGTAAAAGGAGAAGCAGCGATATTCACAGAGCAACAGGCTGCCGTTCTTCCCCACTGCTCCACCTCATCGCTCCCCACAGAAGGCCCACACCTCCCAGGGAAGGAGCTCAGCAGCATGCGTGGCACAGCTCCATCCGTCCAACCCCAGGACGTGCAGTGTCCCCTCCCGACGCAGCCTCCAGCACTGCAGGTCCTTTCCAGTGCATCTCCTCAGGGATCCCGGTCACCAAAGGTGAAGCTCTCACAACACGGGGGCTCTCGCCTGCCCCAGAAGAGGCAAGTCTGCAGGAGGAAGCATCACTTCCCCACAGCCACTCCCAGCCCAAAAGCAGCATCTTCAGTCCCCACGTGAGAGGCAGCGCCTTGAACCGGGGAGGCAGCGGTGGGAACAGGCAGAGTGAAGAGAGAGCTTTGGCTGCTTGCACTTACTGCAGAAATGTACTGGCTGTTCGTGAACCGGGGTTTGCCCTCCATCGCAGAGCTGTGCTGTGAGCCCAGGGGCACGTAGGGGGGTGAACCCATGTCTTCACAGAAGCTTTCTTGTGGGATGCTGGAGACACAGCCGCTGTCAGAGCCGCTGGAGCCGCTGCCTGACATGCAGTGTGAGGACTCGGAGCTCTCTGTGGCTGGGGAAAGAAGGGAAGCTGATTCTGAGCACTGTGAATTTAGCCTATGCCACCTGTACCGCGTGCGCTCAATAACAAGCCTGCCTGCAGAGGCATGGTCACGCAATACCCAACGTAAGCCTGCTATCTGGGCCACTTAAAAGCCACAGGGAACAAAACACTCCAACAAACTGTAACAAACCATGCTGGAGATTGTGCAAGGAGACAGCTGAGCTCAGGGCCAGGCTCTGCTGTGAGCCCAGTGTGACCACACAGCAGGGACAGGCACACAGCACAGGGACAACAAGGATATATCCCTGGTGTGCAGCATACGTACTCAGTGACGGCTGGCTGCTTGTCTCATGCTCCAACTCATCTTCCTCAATGCAGGGGCTGACATCAAAGGGGCGCCGGGGGGCCAGGACGCCGGGCAGCAGTGCCTGGTCCAGGTACATATGCAGGTTGAGGGGCCCCAGCAGCGAGGAGGAGGACGGGCCGTACGCAGCAGGGGTGCTGCCAGCAGAGAGCTGCGCCTGCGTCCTCTTGTAGGGGTTGGAATGGTCAAACAGAGACACTGCAATGGATGCTCTGGTCCTGGCAGCTGCCACAAAGCACAATGAAAAAGCCATGAGCATCATATCCTGCTGGGCTCACCTGGAGCAGGGGGCAGGCAAGGCTGGCACCTACCTCTGCCTTTCATGATGTAGTCAATAGCACGGTCATTGATAGCGGCCTCGCTGGGTTTGATATCTAGGAATGGCTTGTTGCCCACACCCATGGAGACCATCTCCTGCATGCGGATTTCTGCAGGGGAAAAGCAAGGTGTGTAACAGCAACCCACAGCCGCCTGCCAGGCTCCCCTCTGCCTCTCTGCAGGTACTCTGCTGCCCCAGGGCAGGCTGCTCCTGAGATACCCACATTCCATCTGTTCTCCCACCGCTCCCCAGTCTAAGGAATCTCCACAAACGAGCAGTCATGCTTTGATCTGGCTCCACGGTCTAGTGTCATGCCAGCTGTAAGTGTCCTGCCAAGCAGGAAGCTTGAGGTGAAGGGGAGGGACTCAGCCAGCATGAGCCAGACAGCTGCCACTTCGATAGCAAGGCTGTGGTGAGAACAGTGAGCTTTTCACAAGCAGTGCCACTCTCACAGGGCAGGAAACCCATACCAACATCTCCCATTTCTCTCGGGGCACACAGCCACACGGGGTGCAGACTGCCATCAGGGTCTATGGAGACAAGGGGCAGGAAAGGGACAGCACTCAGCCAACCCCAGCACATGCTCCTGAGGCTGCATGCAGGGACACAGCTGCTTGCTGCACAAAGCTGTCTGGTAATAGGCTCCAAACCTACTCAGAACAGCACGAGCTGAACGGGGCTCCCGCACCTTTTGCGGCACAGACGCCCTGGGAAGGAATCACACCTTTATTGCGGGCTGCCTGCTGCCACAGGATCTTGGCAATGTCACTGGTCCAGGCCTGCTTGGTCTCAGCTGAGCTGGCCTGGAGGATGTAAGTGTCACTAGACTTCCGCCTTCGGAACCAGATCTCAAAACGCAGACCACTGTCCCCAGAGTTCTCCGTCAGACCGATGTCTGCAGTCTGCCAGAAGAAAAGGAAGAGCAAAGCATCAGCTGGGGCTGCACTGGGAGCAGGAAAGGTGAACTCAGTGGCAGGCAGGGGAGAAAGATAATCTGATGAAAAGGGACACGAAAACTTCAGGGAGAAGTCCAGAGTCACCTCCTGCACAAGAGCAAGCAGCAAAGTTGCCCTTACCTTGAAGGAACGCTTGTAGATATACACATCAAAGCCACCCTCGATCCTCTTGGGCTTGCTGAACAGGATCAGGTCCTCGAAGAGGAAGACGTGGCGCTGGCACTTCCTGCGGCCCAGCCAGATGGCAAACTCATCCTGCCGCACCAGCTGCCCCTGCTCCTTCAGGTTCACCTGGCCACAAGGAACACCTTGGTAAGGCCCAGCAGCAGGGAGCCCAGGGCTGGGCAGGCCTAGTCACAGACAGCAGGTCCCACACGAGGGGGGGGTGGGGGGGTGGAAAGTAGCGTCCTCTTGCCCCTTCAAGGGGTCAAGCAGTGGCCTCTCTGTCCCTCCTTGGGCTGTATGGCATTGCCAGCAGCCACATCTGGTCAAAACAACTGGCTCAGAGCTAAGATGAGAGCTGCAGCTCTTCCCTGAGCACTACCTACGGACAACCTTCTCCAGTCTCCCTGTGCAGACCCATGACGAACCTCTGGGCTGGCAGCTGGAGGCACCAGCCTAGCCTTCTCTTGGAGAATGAAGTGAACTGACAAGGAAAGGACACCCACCCAGCTGCCACCCAGGCTAGAAAGGAAGCACCTCAGTTCTGCCTGCCCCAAACCCCATTTTCCTCCATTCTGAGCCTGCACCAGATCAGGAGACTGTCAAGCCCTGCCATGCCCTTGCCCCATATTTCAGGAGTCAACACCCTGACCACTACAGGGTTGCGCCACACAATCCAAAGACCCCAAGCCCGAAGAGGGGGAAAATATGTAGCTTGGCTCCCAGGCAGAGGAGGACACAAACATACGTCGCAGTCACGGATGGCATCCATGGCCAGCAGGTCATTCCCATGCCGGAGCTGGAACTTCACCATCTCCTCTGCTGCCCGGAGATAGCCCAGCTCCTGCTCCTGTGCCTCACTGCACTCCTTGATCAGGTCCTTCAGGAGCAGGGCATATTTGCTCATGCGCTGGATGGGTTTCAGCAGGTAGGAGGCCAGGTCCATCTTATCCCCCAGCTGCACCTGCTTGAACTGAGAACACAGCAGTGATGGCAGGAGCTCACCAAGGGCAGCCCCAGGGCCCCACACAGGCACCAACACACCCCCAACTGCCCAGGGCCTCGACTTCCCAACAGGGCTACTCTGCTCACGCTCTACAGGGTAACAGAATAGATGCTGCTTTGTGCTGGGCACCTTCCCAAAGCACTCACTGCACACCTCTGCCCCCACATACTCCTGTGCAGAGAGCTGTGCCAGAAGGCAGAGGGTGTTGAGCAAAACAGGGCAGCGACCCAAACATCATGAGAAACCGTGGACGTCAGCAGTAGCACTTACCTTGAAGAAAGTGTTCCCATGGCTGGCCAGCAGCGAGTCTGACTTTGGCTTGTTCTTGCTGTATAAGGCATACATCCCAAACTGGTCTTTCTGCATAAGAGATCTGTGTGTGAGGCCTGGGCAGGCCCAGGACCTGCAACAGCCGTGCCCTGGGTCGGTTACTGAAGCACTTCTGCCTCTCCCAGGCTGCACCACAGCCTCCTGTCCATCAGGACAGACTTTAAGTTCAGCAAGAGCTGGGGAACATTCTCATTTTCCTACCCCCACAGTAGCTAGGACTTTTTAATCCATTTTCCTGTTACCTCTTGCTCATTAGGTACCCCAAGAAACACGTGCATACCTTCCCATTAAGAGCCACAACCCACCAAGACACAGACGAACAGCTAGACTAATAGGTGCACAGAAACTAAATGTGGAGGAGCTCAACCCCGGGAGAAAGCACGACGCCTTACGTGCCGCAGGAAGCAGTGGCTGACGCGCAGTGGGTGGTTGCAGCAGCTCTCGAGCTCTCGCAGAAAGTACTGACTGTGGAAGTCATAGAGTTTCTCCAGGTTCCCAAAAATGACGCTGCGCTTCCCCCGCAGGTCCTGGGGCAGATCCGGGCGCTCCATCTCAGGGAAGTAGCTGTCGATGATGTAGCACAGTGACCTGACGTACTCCCGCTCCGTGGTCACCATCTCATCGATGATGTGCCGCAGCTTGCTGCAGGGGAGAACAGCTGGCCTGTTGTCTTGCCAGGACACAACATGGGGATGATCCCTTAGTACAACCTAAACCCCGATTCACGACCTTCTGTGAGAGCTGCCCCTCATCATAAAGCTGGCTCCAAGGCTTCTCCGATCAGGAAGGGAATCCCTGAGCTGGCTGGGGGCCCCTCAGCAGGGTCCAGCCCTGCTCCTAGACACAACAGGCTGCTCCCATAAATCAGTGTGCTTCCAAAAAAAAAAAAACAAAAAAGGGAGAGCAGAAATGCCAGTGACTTTTGTGGGGAAAAAAAGAAAAAAAAACAGCCAGGTGAAAGTGGGCTAAGGAATGGGATGCTCTGCATGCAGACATTGTTGAGCTGGAGGAAGAAGGGCTGCCCAAACAAGGAGGCTGCAACCTCGAGCAGTGGTACCAGAAGGAAGGGCCCAGCTGGAGGTGCCAAAAGTGCTCCACCTGGGAAACGGGGAGCTGCTATGACTCTCCTCCAAGCCAGGAGCTTGCTGGCTACTGCTGGAGCATGCGTGCACTCTGCTTAGCAAGAGGGAGAGAGCCTCAGCCCCTCCAGGGTGGGTGCCCCATTCCTGCATCACCCCACCAGTGGGAAACGACCTTCCTATCAGGGCAGGTTCCTAGTGCAGGTGGCTCTGTACTCCTCTGAAGGGACTGGACTGCTCCTCAGTACTTGAGATTTCCACTGCGAGGCAGCACAGCACCAGTCACAACCATTTACACCACGTGCCTGTCTTCCCCACTCTTCAGCTTTCCCTAGAGCTCCCTCAGCTGTTCAGAAGTCCCAATCTCCGCATGCTACCACATCACACCCTTGAGAAGTCAGCCTCCTGCCTCTGGGGCTTGTCCCCTGCTGTGAGCCTTACTGACATGTGCTGGGCACCATCCAGAGCCACCACGCTTCTGCGTACCCTCACCACCTGATGCCAGCTTCCCATCTGTGAACTGCTCTTCCCCTGCTTTCAGAGGAACAACACTTCAGAAGCCGCAGAGGGAGAACAACTGCCCGCCTTTCCCTTTCACCTTGCAGTTCCGAGCACTGTGCTTCACTCACCTGCCCCAGCTCCTGGCCTCAGCAGAGCCACAGCCCCGCTGCCCCTCCGGCTGCCGCAGTGCGAATGTCCTGTCCACCAGTTCTGTGCTGCTCACCTCCAGCCCCTTGATGAACACGCCAGTGTTGCCGTACCTGGCCGGCTCACTCAGTGTCCTCTGGCAGCCCGACCACAGGCTCTCGCCACAGGGCAGGTCGAAGCTTTGGGCCTTGCGGAGCATCCTCCTGGGAGGCAGCTTCCCAGAGGTGGGAGTGGAGGCAAAGGATGGCTTCATCTCCAGGGTTTCTAAGATGCTCTCCAGGTTTGACTTCTCCTCAGGCAATTTTGGTGACTTGCAAGCCCCATTTCCAAAAGAAACTCTGCCCAAGTGGGGCCCGGCCCCGAGAGCAGCTTGGCAGGTGAATTCTTCCCCAGCACCAAAATCACCAGGGCAGCTCAGAGAGGGCGAGGGAGCTTTCTCTTTGGTCCACCCCATGGAGCGATTGGGTCGGCCCTGGGATGGGCCAGGAGCAGCCCCTTCGGAGTGCCTGCGGTGGGACACGCTGCCGGCCTCGCTGCCCACCTGCGGCTGCTCCGACAGCAGCGACCTCCTGGTTCTCAAGGCCGCTTCCAGCTTCTTTTCAAACACCAGCTTGGTCTCCTGGCATTTGGACCACGCGAATTTCCACTGCTTGAGTCCCTTGTCGCTCTTCAGCTCGCAGGCCAGCTCCTTCATCTCCTGGAAGCGGGTGTTGCTGATGTCCGGGTGCTGCTCCTTGTAGCTCTCCAGGCACTTGATGACCCCAGCGCAGTGCTCGGCGGAGCTGCACTCCTCCATGCTGATGCAGGCGAGGTGTCGCATCCCTTCCAAGGCCCACTCATACGCCTGCAGAACAAAAGGCAGCAGCCAGTCAGAGGCACTCAGGGAAGAATGACCCCCAACTCGGTGCCCAAAGTGCTAGACAAGAGAAAGGATCAGTGTGTGGCCAACGCAGTTCCTTCAAGTGTGAGCAAAGGGGGGGGGCTGCTATTGTCAATGGGGCTTAACAATTCAGCAGAACAAACAGCTCCTTATGTGGAGGGCTTCAGCTGTGCAGCCTGCTCTGCTGCAGCCCCACCACCATGCCAGCTCCCACACTGCTGGGCATGTCTGCCTTGCTGGGGGGATCCCAGGAAAGCTGCTGGCAGGAATTTGCACATCTCAGTGTGGCCCTGCAGGTTATTTCTATCACTGCAGGAATGCTGGGAGCAGTTTTAAGAGGCTCAGCTTGAGTGTAGCAGACACAGGTACAGCTCTGCCCTGTAAGTCAAAGAGGAGGAGTGGGACAAAATGCCACCTACCCTAACACAAGTAAGGAAGAGCACCTGGCTGCCATAGCCCCACATACCCCATGCTCAGTCCCAGGAATGAAGATAGCAGCCTCAGACTCCCCAGGAGAGCTGAACACCAGCACGCAGGGACTTGCCTCACTTCAGGGACAGGCACTGCTCTCCGAAGCTGCAGCTGCCTGTTGTGCACGCAGCCAGCCCCATTACTCATACACAGCAAGGAGTTGCTTCAGAAGCCAGCAGCTGCACAGGGAAAATGCCTCTCAAGCAGCTCCACACAGCAGCGGCCACACTTTCTCCAACACCAGCACATGCCCGGGACGTGCCTCTCACTCATTCCAGGCACTGTGCTGCTGGGGTCAAACGGCCCTGCAGTGTGCAAAGCCCAGTGGCTCTGATTTACCCAAGATCTGTAGGCTTTTGTATTCCCTGGAGGCAAGCCTGGCTTTTACAACTGCCACCAGGAGGGCAGATGTCCCAGGCAGGACTTCCCCAACACTGGGGACCTCACTTTCATTCTCAAATGTGAGAGAGGAGCAGTTAGAAGCTGCTTTTATTTCTCATCTATAGATCTGCCTGCAGCCTCTGCAAGGAGGAATAAGGACTGCAATCCACACAGAAAGGCAGCCCCACCAGCCCTCATCATCATATGCTATCTGTCTGCTCCTGGCAAGGACTGTAAGGCAGCACAGAACTCAATCTCCCATTTCTTCCCTCCCCAGTGCCTGTCACAGGCTAGTGAATAGTTCAGCTTTGTTCCCTGCACAATGGCAGCGGCCCTCCACACCCCACAGCTTGCCTGCTAACATGCTAAGTGGCCACCAAGGCTTTTTCCAGCCACGTCATCTGCTCCAGCTGTCCCATTCAGCACACGAAACAGCAGCCCCGTCCACAGGCAGAGTGTGTCCCAGCACGCGGGGGAAGCATCACCACGCAGGTAAGAGCATTGCTGACATCTCTGTCCCAGGATGTTACAAGCCACACAGCTGACCCAGCCACACGATGGGCCCTGAAAACACGGAGCACTGGGGGAGAAGGCAGGACCAAGGCTTCTCTGAACAGCTCTACGTGCAGCAGGGCTGAATCCTCCCACTGAGGTGTGGAGCCAGGCAGGAAGGAGCCTGTACTTTCATTTTCGAAGGGAGGCTGGGCTCCTGGGGGACCTGCTGTGCCACAGAAGAGCCAAAGGCACTGCTGACCGTGCTTGTCCCTGCTTGGCTCACCACGGCGAGGCGGCTGTCAGCTCATCGAGGGTGGAAGCTCCCCACGACTGTCACTGCTGGCACTGCACAAGTGCCATCTGCACACAGAGGCCAAGAGAAGGTGCTTAGCCCTGATGCCAGCACTACATGGGAAACCTCCCTTGTTTCTCCCTGTGCTCTCAGATCTCACCCGAGCCAATGTTTGCTATCACTGGTTCCAAACTGAACCCAGCACAAAGCCACTAGTCTCACAGCCCCAGACACCAATGTGTCCCCTGTCACAGGTTGCTGTATCCACAATGTAAGCAGGGACTTCTGGCTGCAGACCACCCTGCAGGCTGGCAGTTCAGGCCAACCCCAGTTAAAAAGCTACTTCACACTGCAATATATTCAAAACAACATTATCTTTAGACTGAAACCTTCCTAAAAGAGCTGTCAGTCAACAGATGGCAACAAACCTGCTGCTCTTGCTAAGCCAGGGACAAGCAGAGCACGAGAAGGTCCTCAGCTCCACTCACACTTTGCTCAGCCTCCCCCTCCTCAATCCCAACAGCGACAGAGCAGGGCTGCAGGACCTGCAGATGGCAGGGTGGTTAATTCGGTAAATACTACCTCCTACCTGCCCAGTGGGGTGCAGCAGGTCCATGTCCCACCGGGCATCACCATCTCCTGTTGCTGGGCTCGGGGCTATTCACAAGCAAATGCTGCTAGCCTAAATACCAGATCGAGGAGCCCTGGAAACCAGACAGCAGGAGGGGGGAAGGGCCTGTGCTTCACACGAGAACTACTGAAGTGTGTGGAGAACAGCCTGCACGGGCGTGGGTCAGGTTCCCCTTCTTTCACAGTGCAAAAGGGGAGAGAAAACAGCCCACCAACTCCAAATGCAAGCGAGATGCAAAGCAAGTTGCCACCCAACAAATGAGAGCTGCGGAGCAAACAGGGTTCTCTCTTCTGGGTGTTGCAGTGCTCTTCTGTACCTCAATGCTGAGATCTCCCCTCACTTCTAGCAGGATTTGGGGCTCTGCAAGCAAGCAGCTGCCTTTAGAGATATATGAGAAAACTTTGAGATCACAGCTTTTCAGCAAAGCCATCAGTTACAAGCACTCCCTCTGTACGTAGGTTTGCTGTTACCCTGCCCCTTACCCTGCTGCATTTGTCTATTCCGCACCGCATGCAAAATCCTGTCTGGGATTCATTAGCAGCAGAAAGCAAACTAACCAAAACCATGTCCTGTGGGGCTGGAGCTCAGCTTTCAGCACTGAAGAAAGAACTTGCTTTCCTAAAATACTAAGCTAAATGATTCCTGAGTTGCTGTGTAGCTCCCACTGCCTCTCCTCCTCTCCCCACAGGAAGAGAGGCCACTAGCATCTCTAGTTTGGCTACGCTAGCAAAAGAACACTTTCAGTCCAGAATTTGCACTGCTGCCTGTTACCAAGTGCTCAGTGCTGTACAAACACCACAAGGACACAAAGGGTGACAAACAGGCACAGACTAGATCCTCTGGGTGTAAAAACAGGAGAATGGACAGATGCCCACAGCTGGGCAGGGAAGAACAAGGCACTGGGAAGTGGCAGCAGTCAGCAGGAAAGACAACAGAGCTGCACAGACCAGGTGGGCATCAGAAAGGGATGGAGCCCCAGACAGCCCCAACTGGGGAACAAGGACAGGGGAAACTCGTTAGAGCAACACACTCAAAAACAGCGCAGCAGTGCTCTGGGTGAATGCAGAGCTCAAAGCTCCCTTCCTTTGCCCCTGGGCAGCTTGACAAGACCAGGAGAGGTGAAATTACAGGAGAAGATAATTGGATGAAATGGGATTGTGCACCATTTCTTCTCTCGTGATGGCAACACGACGACCCCAAGGGCAGCCGTGGCTGGCTGCTCTGCAGCTGGCGTGCAGGACGCGTGCTTGCTCTTCTTTTACTGCTGCAACTGCCAAGCAACACCTAGCGTGGCTCCATTAGGAGCAGGCTGACTCAACTAATGAATCACAACAAGCCACAACAACCCTCACTTTGCTGTGATTCACAGCTTCCACAGAGCAACCTGTGTTAGACGCACACGGATGAGTGTATTTATATATTTAATGCACAAAATGACTCCCTGGGAAGCTGGGCAGTCAATCTCTGAGGTCTGTCCTCCCTGCAGCTGCAGAGAACCTCCCAGTAGCACACAAGGTGCAGTTTCCCCCACTCTTCCCTTTCTGCCCCCTGCCTCTGAAGCCTCGAGTAGATTCTGCACTGCTTATTTTTTTCTGCCTCATCGAGGGGGCTGTCTCAACATTTAAAAACCTCCTGAGCTCAGAGGACTGCGAATTGAGATTGCTCCCAGTAGAACTGGAAGCATTAATGTTTGTGTTTGCTACAAACCAGCCTCTGTGTTTGAAGCACTGCCCATCTACTCATGAGCTCTCGCCACAAAACTTTTCTGTTGGTAAAACTCTGCTTACCATTCCTTCTTTACTAGAGTAAGAACAGATGCTGCTTCCCTGCCTTCCTATCCTCCTCCCTCCTTCCTGATGCCTCACCAGTTACTCAGTATGTGCCAGCCCAGCCTCACCCTCGGGTGCTGCCAACAGCACAGCTGCAGTTAGGGTCAACAAAGTACTCAGCAGCTCTGTGCTAAAGGAGCAAAGAGAGCTTGTGAAGCACAACTGCATGCTGAGAGCTGCCACCAACAGCTAGGATCCAGTGACAGGTCCTCCAGCTGGCCGCACCGGTCACTGCAGCCAGGGAAACACCTCCAGGTTGACTTGAAACAAGTCACACCTGTTGAATTTTTACTGATGGCTGAAAAACCACAGGTGTGAAGGTGTGTTTGTGCATGTGCAACCACTGCCTAGAGGAGGAAAAGGGCTGAGTTTTCACGCCTTTTTTTTTTTTTTTAGCAAAGGGTAGAACTCTTTTTAGTGAGAGCTGCAGGCCTCACATTGCTGTCAACTCAAGAGCAAACCACTGCACAACTGGAGACTCATTGAAGCTGGTGCCTTGCATAGCAGCAGCATATCACTCTCCACTCTGAGACTGATGTCACCTCATGAGGTTTTTGCATGTGTCACCCCTCCACTTCTCCAGACACTGTGCAAATGCCCCCTGTAATAGCCCCTCACTGGCTCCTGGTTAATGATATCCTCCACGTTCAGATGGGGACTGTAGAACCTCCAGCACGCCCTCAGGCCTGGACAGGGCGCATCAGCGCTTTCACCTGTACTCTTCAATTCCCATCCTTTCCCCTGTCATGCTGAGTCAAGCTGCTTCATTCTTCAGTAATGTGCTGCAATCTGGGTGGCTGAAAGGAAGGGCAGCCTGGCTGAGCTGCTTTTTCCAGCCCTAAAAGCAGTCTATAGGGACCAGGGGAGAGAGCACACCAACCCACGCATCGCTGTTTCACAGCACAGCTCCTTCCACTGCAGCTGAACTAGGAGGAAGGCTCTGCCTCGGGACACGTGGGGCTGAAACCAAACCCAGCACGAGCACATCTGTCAGGCCCTGCTTTAAGGGACACACTGAGATGCACTGAAAGGATCTGAGCCCCCCTGGAGAAGCCAAAGGAGCCTGGGCAGAGCCAGTGGCTCCTGGGAGAGTCCAGTCCATATGGCAAGGCTTTGATATGCAGATTGGAGCCATTGTGAGCCACAGCTCCATCTGTAAGCCGAGGGCAGCTCCATGTCCAGATTGCCCAAACAGATCTATTTAACTCCGTGACTAAAGGGAATTCCGGACTCCAGGAGGATCCAAGTATCCAGATGGATGCCAGCACACGGGCAGTCACAGCATTCAGGAAGCCTGTTGTCCCGCACAGATCCTGTCCAACGTCCAAGCAAAAAAAAAAAAAAATGCATCTAATCCCAACATCTCGCTCACAAGCTCAAGGCTGGGGGCCAGCTGAGGAAAGACCTCTTCTAGCATCACATCTTGCACCTCAAGCACAATGCATTCCTCTCACAGTTCAGCTGCAACCCAAGCTAGGAAATCCCTACACCTGCTGGCAGCAAACACTGCTTCCCTGCCGCTAGGGACTGCCTCTACCAGCGTCCTGATCCTGGAAGAGATTTGCTTTCACTGCTGCACCAAAGGGGAGCAAGCCCCAGAATTGGATAACCATCAGATTACGCTCACAGACAGCCATGGCCACCAATAAATAGTTACAGAGCACTGTGATCAAAGATGCTGCAGCACATCGAGTGTTGTCCCCTGAGTGCGCATCAGGGTCCAAACATGTTGGCATTCCTGGGATCAGAGAGGCAGCTGAGGGGCAGGCAGCCAACATCCCAAAAGATGCTACGTGCTGGGGCCCTTCAGCCCCCTTGCCAGCACAGTATGAGGGAGAAGGAACAAGGACCCCAACAGCCAGGTCACACTGCGCTCAAGCAGACTGAGGCACTGCAGCAGGTAATGGAAAGCATCTCAGCCCAAGAACTCACATTCAGCCATGAACTGTGCTTGGATGTAGCACGTGGCAAAACCCCAACTAACCCACCACTGCCTCTGACAAACTTACACACAAGCTCCACTCCTCTGCTGCGGACCTAGAAAGGAGCACTGAATGCTGGAGCTTCCACCATGCAGCCTTCCACTGTCAGTGAGCTCACTGGGAGCTAGAAACACTGCTGTGACACCAAGCAATGAAGAGAAAATAACTGAGATGACAGATCTAGCAACAAATTACTGGAGAATTCATAAAACATCATTTTCCAAACAACTAATTTTGAAAGGCAGTAATTTGGGATAGAATTTACATGGTCAGGGCTTCTTGCTTATGCAAGAGGCAAAACTTCAAACTTCAGAAGCTTTCTGATAAAAATACCCTTCGTCAGCACTTATTAACCTTGCAGGAAGACTTCTCCAGCAAAAAGCTGGCAGGAAGGAGAAGGGAGAGATATCATGCATTAACCTTGCATGAACTCCACAAGAGGATCAACTTTCCAACCTCTAGGCTCAATCCCCCCCCAAGTGATTCAGACCACATATGAAAATGGACACTGCTGAAATGGGAGAGCAAATCAGGTGAGATGTCTGTCTAGGGCACCACTCTTACAGTGTAACTGAGGAAGGAGAGAGAAGAGAAAGGGACAGCTGCTGTCAGACACCAGGGGCTTCCCCTAGAGCTGTTTCACAGCATCAGGAAGGCACAGAGAGTGTTTGCTGCTGTGCTATTCAGACCTTCCTTCCCCATCTTCAGTACTTCTACCAGTAAGCAAATGAAAGCTGTTAATTAGGAATTTCATACAGCCTTTCCTCAGAAAAGTCAACGCAATCTCTGTGCAAAAGCAGAGGGAGAACAGCACCTGTTATTAAAGAGACTGTGCTGTAAGCCATGCTAAAGGTCCCACTGCACAGCAGTGATGTGGGCAGAACCATGTCCTGACCTGCACAGGACTGCTATTGAGAGACAAGCACAGGGGCACGAGCACCTGAGTGTCTGCCTGTAACAAGTACTCTACACCAGTGACACATCAGGTGCCTCTTTTCACACTCCGGTGCAGTTACATTCTGCAGCTCCTCTCCAAGCCTGCTCCCACAGCTGGGAATCACAACGCCCTTTAGATACAACAAACTGCCTGTGCCGACCAGCCTGGGACAGAGGAACCACACGTCAAGGTCCCAGCTACCCGGCTCCTGTGCAGCTTCCTGCAGACCAGCACTCACACCCTCGCTTCCCTCCCCAAAGGCTGAGCAAAAAGAAACAAAACACATCTTTCTGAGGAAGAGGAGCAGGGCCAGGCACTGCCACAGGACGGAGAGCACAGCCCCGGGGTTCAGAGGGGCCACGCAAAGAGGCACAGAGCCCCGCGCACACAGAAGACGCACACGCAGCACTCATTCGCACCGGACGCACACAAGCCTTCCTTTACACTGTTTCCAAACAAATCTCAATGCAACCACCACTGTCAGCCGGGACGCTGAGCACTCGGTACTTACAGGAGCGTTTGCTGTGTCTGTCTGCAGTCAGATGGGGTGGGTTCGGCTCGAGGGGAGAGCTCACGGGGGCTGGGCTGGGGGGAGGAAGGGCCCCAGCCCCTCTTTGGGCCCCAGAGGCAGCAGCACTTGTTCACAGGATAGAGCGCAAGAACGCTGGCATGCCTGCAGCAGCAAGGACAATGGGGAGGGACGAGGAGGCGCTGCCATAATCAAATGCAGGCCAGCTGGCCCTCCCCCAGGAAGGGTAGGCACCTCCTTCACTTGCCAAAGGCTTTGTTTTCTAAGCCACAAAGTGGTGCCGGGGTGAGTGAGAGAAGAGCCGTCCACCGTTCAGGCAGAGCCACGCGTGAGCGCACGCAGTCTGTTCACAAATGCCAGCGCAGATGGAGAGAGGTTGGGCCATGCTTGGCACATGCTGAGCAGGGCTCAAAAGCAGCAGGTCCTGGCTGAAGATCCCCGCTCCCCTAGGACCTGCATGGTCTGGGATTCAAGGGTCAGAGAAATGCTGCTGAATGAAAGGCTCCAGAGCACGGTCCAAAGAAATCCCAACAAGGGAAATGCTATCATTCATTAAGTAACCTCATCCCAACAATCCCAAGCACCGAACCACTGAATGGCTTCCCTCAGAAAGCAGACACGAGGCAAGGCTCCAAGGCTCCCACCAAAGGAGAGCTCTTGCACAACACCCTGACAAGCCAGAAAAGAGCCTCTGGGGCTGGTGCTGCCCTGGGCCCTCCTGTAATGATGTGGGCAGCTCAGCTCCAGGGCTCAGGTACCAGCTGCGTCACAGCTGCAGGGTATGCAGGTGCTGAGCCAGTGGGAGGCTGCTCTGCCCCTTCCAGTTGGGTCAGTGCTCTCTTCCAGCAGGGACATTTTGCCAGAAGCATCGTGCATCTTCACTACTGACCTCACGCAGGACTGCTCAACACCCCACTGCTGGCAAAGGCCAAGCTGCGGGCTCTGGCTCATCAGACGTGCCACGTTTCTTAGCTGCAGAAAGGGTACACAGCTCTCAGGGGGTGGAACTTCAAGCTGGGATCACAGGCAGCAGGGCATTTTGCTTGCTATAAAGTCACGAGCGTGCAGAGACAGTAAGAATGAGCTGGGAAATAGTTTCGCTCAAAGAAAGCTCAGGAGAGGAAGAAGTCTGAAGGCTGACAAGGTAAGCACGGAGAAGGAGACTTGCTCCTGGTAAGGACAGGGTGTCTGTTGCAGTGCCAGTGTGAAGCCAGGATAGGCAGCGAGGGAGGGATACTAAGAGCCACCCCCCAGGAACCTCAGAAGAAGCCAGCACTGGTACTGTTGGTAGAACACACACCCTTGCTTGCTCAGCTTCCCACTTCTCCCCCAAAGCACTGCCAGATCCACCACAGCCATGGAACGGAGTGAACAAGGGACAGAGGCCAAACCAGGCTCAAAGCCACAGGAAGATGGCACGTCCCACGGTATGTTTGTGCTGAGCCTGTGGTACTAAAACAATGCTCTGCCCGCAGCTGGAGATGGACAGCGGCTTCCTGCACCACTCCTGCCTCAGCCCAGCCACCCACAGCCCTTTCCAGGCACCAAGAAAGGAAGCAGGGACTAGTGGAAACATCCAGCCTGGCACAGGTTGTGGCTTTGGGGAGGGAATCCTGCCAGCCCATGTGTGAGCTCCGTGCGGTCTAGCCCTGCCCAGCTTGCTCAGCTCTGATGGGCCACCAGGGCTGCCAAACAGTGAAAAGCACAGCACAGCAGTGTGACAGGTCATATGGGGTGCTGCTGATTCCCCCACAGCCTGCCTGGCAGCCACATTCTGCACCCTACACACCACGTGCTCACCGTGTGCAGACGGGAGGCCAGAGGAATGCTCCCACCCCCCGCAGACGGTGCCGCACGAGGGCATGAACACCACGATCCCTGTGGCGGGCGCTCCACTCCCCTGGCACAGGCTGACACGTCTGGAGGGATGTGAGCTTGCCAGCTCATTACCATAGTGCACATTGCTTACGCATCCCCAGGCTTTTCCCTGAATCCTGGGGTCTGGCACACTGCAGGCTCTTAACAGAAGGAAAACAAGGACATTACTTCGTTTAGACTGCTGCTGTTGATCCCTTCAGATATTAGGGAATAGAGAAGGGGGTTACGCAGGCACTGACAAGATCACAGCAGTAAGGCCAAAGCAGCTCAGCGTCAGAGGGGAGTGAAATCAGTTTAGATAAGATCTTCTGCTTCTCCCCCACCTCCCAGACAACACCAGTGGCTTTGCTTTCAGAAGGCAGAAAGCTGGAGATCAAGATTAAAATAGTGGGCACAAAGAATTTCACGATGCACAGCAGTTTCTGCTCATCCTACAGCTGCAGGATGCATCCCCTCCACAGCCCTGGTTTCGGTTGGCCACTGGTTCATAGTACCCATCTGCTGTATTGACAACACCAACACTGTTTATGGTTTTACTGGAACAAGTGAGATCAAAATCCTGCTCCTTCACTATGCGGGATACCTCCCTCTCCTCTGCATTCAATTGTCACTCACCAAAAAGAAGCTGAAAGAGCAGCACTAAGAAAAGCAACGGGGGCCACACAACATCTGTGCCCCAGGAATGGTCCAAATAAGGCTTAGCTGTGATGGATGTTCTTCCGTAGCTTCAGAGTCCTGGCTCACCAACCTGGCAGCCCAGGAGCTCCCACGGGCTGCAGTTTCCCCACCTGAACAGAGGAGAATGGAGCCACTAAGGTGCTGCAGCTCACAGCTGTGCTCCAGAGATGCCTTCACACCTTCACACACAGGCCTGATGTTTGGCTTGACCAGAAACTCGCCAAGGTTCTGGGCAAGGCACGGCACCTCTGTGTGCCTCAGTTTGTCAGCAGTATGGCAACAGCCTTCCTCACCAGGACTCCTGTCCACTGGGAAAGAAATGACACACTGCCACAGAAAGAGGGTCCCCCACCTGCTCAGCAAACTGCAGAGATGAGCTAGAGCAGACCTCACATGGCACGACTGCAAGGCCCTGAGCTGCATTCTCCACTTTCCTCCCTCGCACAGGGCACTTCTCCATGTTCTTCATGTTTAGCTGAGTTTCCTCCCCTTTCCCTGAGCACTTCTGGCTGCCAAGGCAGCTCAGAGACAGCAACTAAGTGGCACCTACATCTGGTACAGCTTAACTTTTAGTGTCTATTCTTTCTGGAATTCGAGAACTTAAAACCCAATGTTTGTACAAGTGTGGATTAAGTGGAGCACGGGCTCCCTGGTCCTCTGTGCCTGCCAGAGCTGTACTTTCAAGTGCGCATACAAAATCCTACTGTTTATTCATATGCAACTTCAGAAATTAAATCACACCAAGTGCAACTGCATCCAGCCAAACAGGTGAGAAGGTCACACGCTCACTGCAGCCACCACATGCACCCTCTCCTCCTGCTCTGCACATACCCAGCCCCACGCAATGTTTGTGTCCCTTGGCTACACTCCACATCACCCTGCTCTGGCGTTCCACATCCTCCTGCACGTCTCCAAAAGAGCAGAACTGGGTTAACTTTAGGACTGAATAGCAGGGTGCTACTCCTGACAAGCTGACAGGCTCAGCTTACCAGCAGGTAAAGATCAAGTACCGACAAAATGTGGGCAACCTACCTACCTTGGTGTGGTGGCCTAATCCAGCACTGCCACAAAAAGGGCCTGCAAGTTACACCTCAGACAGCAGAACACTATTCTCAATAGATGTGGATGTTTTCTTAAACTCACACCAACCCCTTCTTGAAAAAAGGATCAATGCAAATTACGATCTGTCAGCTCTCTGCTGGCATGCACGCTAAATTTTGTGTATCTCAAGCAACCACGCTCTGGACTGAGCCTGAGCAGGTTTTTACACCCTCCTCCACGCAGCAGTTGCCTCGTCTCACCTTGTCAAAGAACTCATACAGCCTGACTGTCTCACAGACTCGATGCCTGCTTTCATCCAGTTGAGTGCAGAATTCTTCCAGTTGATCTCTGTAGGTCTGCAGCTTCACTCTGTAAGAATGTACATCCACAGAGGAAAAGTCTTCCCATCGATCCATCTTCTTAAGTGCTTCCTGTCCCCTCCTGCAATATTCCTGAAAGCAAAATGTGTTTGCATATGAGGATAGAGAACTGTCACGGATAGTAGATCAAAGTCATTAAGCTGGGACTAATTAGAGCAGGGTTTAGGTTCAATTCAAATCAGCAGAGGTGTACTTGTTTACAGCAGAGTTCTGTAGTATCCTGACATCTGATATGATTTACATCAGCCACACAGCAGCTTGTAAAGGTCTACCCATTAAGACCAAGAGGTCAACTAGAATCAAATAAGATGATGTTTCAAGCACATCAAGGGATTAACTCAAAATAAAAACAAAACAAAACAAAAGAAGAAAAAATCATCTTCTACCACAGAAATTATCCTTCTCAAGACTGTTAAGTACAGTCCTTCCTGAGGGGTGGAGCTGGTGGCTTTATCTGCAACAGGAGAGCAGGGAAGCTAAGTAGTGTAAAGGAATGACACCAACAGCCTGGTGATGAACCCTCTACCAGTGCCACCACAGCATCGTGGCTTTGGCTGAGCACGCATGCATGCTGCCAACTCAGGCTCTGGAGAACACGTTTTTCCAATCAGACAACACTTACACTGGCAACAAGATCAAACTCCCTGAACTGCTTCTGTGCTTGAAGCAGCATCTCCAAAGAATCGTCCAGGTTGATCATCTCCTTTAGCTTTTTTCTGCCAACATTCTCAATCCAACTGCTGACCTAGGAGAAAAGGGAAAAGCTTCACTATTAGTCACCCTGTGCTACTCACCAAGGCAAGCCTTTATGTGGAAAGAACAGGGAATTGCTCTTATAACACTGGCCATTATATTACTGGAAAAAATGTGCATGTACACTTTTTCCCCATCCTGGCGTTTCAATGTGAGCCTCCTGCATGGAGTTTTTCCACTTCAGGTTACCAAATAATTGCAAAGCTCTGCTATTGCTCACACAGCCTTAGGCACAAACAAGGCAAGTAGCTGCCTGTGTTCTGTTTCGGGTGACCCATGGTCTAAAGCAAGCCCTGCATCCTGCAGGCTGTCCTGATACTGCTATTATTGTTACCCCCAAGTGGGATAAAATCTCCCTGCTGCCAGACTTCCTATACCACTTCCCTTTTCTGACTGGCAGCATATAAACGATGTCAATGTGAACACACTGATGAGTTCTCACCACTGGCAATCTTTCACAGACCCCTGGAATTCTCAGATACTGGTTTTCTGAACACAGCTTGCCATGTTGGTTCTACTACTGTGCAGTAACTACAGGTTCCTTGACAGAGCCCCATCACCACCATACTGTTTTAAGCATGTTACCTCAAACACAGGTGAACAACTATACCCTAAAAGCAAAGCAGACACAGGAGGCTAAGCAGGATAACACCAGCACCATTGAATAAGTGTTTTAAAAAGCAAGCTGTCAAGCTTGTCTGATACGCTTCAGAAATAGCACCCGGAAGAACAGATTAGTTGTTTGCCTCATCCACCTAACTCTACCCACGTTCAAAGATTAATTCCTACTCTTCTGCACTGGGAAAGGGACCACCCACACAAAAAGGAGATGGAGTGGGTTGCCAGGTCATGGCACGCAGCACGGAAGGGCACACACTGCTGCTGCCTCCTGTCCATGGGCATACTTGAAAGCAGAGACAGGCTGGGAACTTGCCTGTCTCTTTTCTTTTTCCATTTGGATTAAGAACCTGTGTGTTTAGCTTTAAAGGAGACTCTACTGGGCTCTTGCATCACACTTCTTGTCCTGAACACACAGGGCATGGTGTCCAAGCATCTATCTCTAAATAGGAAAGTCGCTGAAAGGATCCACCTTGGCCTGGCTACATGTTCCTCTGCAAATTCAGTTCTGTGCAGACAAGAGCACAGAAGAACAATGGGACAACCCTAGAAGAACAATGGAGAAACTGGCCCTAGCCCTTATCTTTAAGGGGACATGTTCCTAAGGTGAGCTCCAAACAGCACACCATCCATACAAATACGTGTGTGTGTGTATGTGTACACGATCCTAAATGCACACATGTACAAGCTACAAGAGATGCACAAAGCATCTCACTGCTGATGAGTTCCAGCACAGGAGACTATGAGACTCCACAACCTCCAGGCAGAGTTCAGGCTTGGAGAGCACACCCCAGACCTGCAACACTGGAGATCTGTCAACACACAGAGAGCATAAGCTATTTTTACAACTTCTCAAGGTTCTTTTTATCTGCGTGACTTGAGGTTTCAAAGGTCTTTCTGAAAAAATCAGGGCCTGTTTGCTTCAGTTAACCCACAGCTTTAGCGAGCAACACAAGAAGGGAAGTTTAAGCTCCCACAGACCAACACGTACCTGCTGTGGTACTCACAGTCAGAGGGTGGCAGCAGGCAGTCACAAGAACGGACTAAACAGCCTTACTTACCTCCTTAAAACATTCTTCCACCTTCTCAAACTCCATCACCAGCTCCAGCTCCTGGATGCGTTTATTCGACGCCATCACCAGCCGGTGAACGCCCTCATCAACTCGATTATAAAGCACACCAGCAGCATCGAGTGCGTCCCTGGCAGGGGACACACGGCCGGTCAGGGCTTTTGCATCAGGTCTTTCCCCCAGCACTTCATGCAAACACAGCTGATAGCAGCAATGCAGACATCGTCCCCGTGGGAAAAGAGATGGCCATCTCCATATGGAGAGCAGAAGGGAAATAGCACTGCTCCCTGCCCGTGATTCATCCCACTGTGGATGACCTGGCAGGAAGGCTCAAGGCATCTCCTCCCAGGCAGGCTCCATCAAACACTTCACCATGCCCATCACGCTTTCAAGAAGGACACTCAGATCTTTGTGAACATGGATTCTTGCAGCATTGGCTTTTACAAAACACCAGCTCAGGTGGTTTCAGTTTCTAAAAGCACCATTTAAATTTAATATGAAAACACCTGACACCCTCAAAACTTCCACCAGCCGAAGAAAAACGCCAAGTGTGCAGCACCCCAGCACTGAGACAGGATTCAAAGGCTGAGCTCCCAGCAGGCAGGCCGGGCAGCACGCTCCTGGCTGAAGCACTGTGTGGAGGCAGGGATGGAGAGACTCAGACTCAGCTCCTGAGTGCTGCAGCCAGGGACTGTACAGACCTTCACCCAGGGGAGTTGATCCACATCAGCACATTCCTTCCAAAGGCCTGCAGCACCTCTGCAGCACAGCTCTGGGTGAGCTACAGCTGGGATGCAGGAGACAGGTGGGCTTTGGAGGTTATCCCTTGCACCCTTTAACTCCTATTTCTTCTACATTTACAAGCACAGACTGAAAGTGCTACACCTCCTCCTGAGTGCCTCCTGCACTTATCCCAACCCAGATTCAACGTTCAAAAGGTATTACAGCCTCCTGGGTTGTGACAGCATGGTTGTGCTGGCGTTTTTTTAAATCATGGTATTAAAATTATTTGAAAGTCTTGTGAAACAGACAGGCAGCTAATAAAATCACTGGGGCTTTGCTAATGGGAATTAACGCCTGCAATTCAGCATGAGGTTCACTTGGGTTATGGGCCTCAAACTTATGAAATGCAACCAAATGCAAGCACTGAGTCACAAGCACCCCACAGCTTTTAGGTAGCACTTGTCATGAGGTGGTGCAAGAGTCTGGACAACTCTCCCTGCACAGCAGAAACCCACAGGATTTTTCCATTCAGAATTCCACCCAACATGCAACAGCCAACTTCACAAACCTCAGGCTCTTAGACACTTTTTTTTCCCCTCTTCAAAATGCTATTAGACTGAATGAATTTCTCCAAAGTGCAGCCAGAATAACAAATTGTTTCTGGACTAAGATCAGTGCTACTGCAGTGTGAAGGAGACAGGTTCTCTGCGGAGCGTCTGCAAGCCTCCATGGAAAGATCCAAGCTGTTCTGCTGCTCCTGTGCTCCCCCAAACCACCCATCAACAAACACGGGCCATGTGAGCCTTCTGTTTCGCAACCTCTTCCTCGGGATGGACACAGATCCAACCCAGGAGACGTGCGTTACTGCGGTCTGAGCTGAGCTCTGGGAGGTTTGTTTACAGAGCAGGTTCTGAAGGCAGCCGTCAGCAGCAGTGACACAGTGAGGAGAGCTAATGAGAAACAGTTTGGGAGAGCGATGAAGTTGTATCTGGCAAGTGCTTTAATGCTAAGTCCTGGTTTCTGAATAAAGTTCCAGCAAAACACAGACTGACAGGCAGGCAGACACCCTTCAGTCTTACTCCCGTGGGCCTGAAGTCTTTGCTGGCACGAGGAAAGCACACTCACATCCCAAATGCTCATCCTGCTGGCACAGACGAGTGGACATGTGTAACTTCAGGCACTGCAGGCTGCTAAATGCAAGTACCGTGACTGTTCTCCTGTGATGGGAAATGTTTTTCCAGCCTTTCTCTGAGCTCGCAGAGAAAACGCTTCGGTGTTGACATTCCTCCTTTGATGGCATTCATCAGCAAGCCAGACTGCTTTCCTGGGCTTTTCTGTAAGGGGATGAAAGGGGTGGGGGAGTCCAAACACCCACCCAAATCCAGGATAAAGAGTGGTTTCAGTATTTAACAAGACACGACAAGATGGCCACCTTAAAAAGCAGCAACTTGAAACAAGTTTCAGCTCCTGCACCGCCTAACCTAGATCGCTGGTCATAACCTGACAGGGGAAGGGAGCCCCACACCACTCCTTCCCAGCCCTGGTGGAAAACAGAGCCGGGCTCTGCAGACCTCACTGAAGCCCAGCCTGCCCTGTGCTTGCAGAAAGCTGTAGGAAAGAGGCAAGCTAAAGCTTCCAGATGAGAAGCAAGCACTCAGCCCTCTGAGCCACCAATGCAACCCGCATCCTGGCGAACAGGACCACAAGCCTACACAGCCACAGGTACTCAGCCAAATTCCCTTTATCTCAACGGATTCAACAGGACTGAAAATGGCACTCAACTACCATACAAGGAAAACCTTTGCTTTACTGATCCCCAGATGTTTCAAACTTACATCAAGGCAGGATCTTAGAAACATTTAGGGGTTTGCACCGCAATCGAGAACTTGACAGAGAATTCATCTCAGGTTAAGAGGGCCGGAAATGAACTCTTGCTTTCCTCTGTACAAAGCACCAGGCTGTTCAGTGTATGTATCATAATCTAAAATTCTTACTCCTGTAATTTAAAATCATCTTGTTTTCTGGGAATTCCTGCAGCAGGCTACTGATAAACTGATCAGAGCACAGCATAACACCCTGAGCCATCCCTTCCCTTGGTCCTGCCCATGACCACACACAAGCCATCCCCACAAACCCCTCCCCAAAGGCACCCACCCCTCAGCATCCCAGCACCTCCAGCCCTCATTTCCAGGACCAGCTGCGCTGTTTTCACATGCTCTGCCTTGCTTGGCAAGCATCCATTCAAGCCTCAGTGTCTCATTGTTGGTCCTCCACTGCATCTCCAAGGTAACTCCATTCATACGCTGGCAGCTCCTGACAGCTCACTCAGCATCCCGCCAGGCCCCCTAACTAACATCCATCTTTTACACTCCTACACAGAGGACCATAGCCCTTCCTGCCCTGCAGCACGCAGCAGGTATGTAAACCCAGTCACACAAAGGAATCACTCTCAACTCACAGCAAAGTTCGATTTTTGGATTCACTTCATCAATGCCAGATCTCACAAAGCATAATTTGGGCATCAGACATGTTATCCCAAATCCTTGCACATCTCTTTACCTATGTCCTCATCTCCACTTTCCTTCCTAAATCGTTTCTAGCACTGAGTAAACTCAACAGACTTCAGAGTTTTCATCCCTGCCCTCCCCTGCTTTCAAGGCAGCCTGAAGGAAACAAAACAGATATTGAAAATTAGGCCCAAGAACCAAAGGTGCCTTCTACTTTGCCACAAAAAGGGAAACAGAAAGACCTTCAGCACTTTATAGATCTTCTAATAGCGACCCAAGTGGATCCGAGGAAGAAAAGCAGAGTTGTTTGAAGTCAGTGGAAAGTCTTGTCTAAGCCTGACTTTGTTTGGATGCACTGCGATTTCCCCGTACATGTGAGTGTGGTAATAAGAGTCTTTCACTGCATTCTTCCATGATCAAATCATCCAAAGTAATTTTGCAATAGTGCAGAGTCAATATAATTTATAGCAAAAAGGAGTAGCTTGATGTCAGTTTATGTTTCCCCAAATCCTGTTTTCATTGGGCAATTATCGTTTTGGTGGAAAAGGTTCCAAACATCTCCAGTTTTCTGGAGGAGCGCCAAACTGCCGGATAATGGCAGGGTAATTTTAAACCTGTAATTTATAGAAAGACCATTTCTGCCTCAATCCGGCCTTCAGAAAGCTCGCCTGGCAGAGTTACACTCCAGTTTTCAAGGCAAAAATAACCCATTGTTTTACAGATACACAACCACGGAGGCACCCAGCAGGCTTGCAGGTGCTGCAAGAGCCGTGCCCGCCTGTGCCAGCGAGCACCCTGGGAAGGAAGCAGCAAGACCATCACTGCTCTGCCTCTGTCTGTTCCCAGCGAAGCTGTAACTTAGAAGGAACACAGCCAGATGTTCCAGCATTAGCATCACCTGCTCTTCCACTCCTGGTGTGGAACTTTCCAAGTGGACGTCTCCATGGGCTTTGGAGGAATGGGAATAGAATCTGGCAACTACAGATGGCCTGGACAGCACCCAGACCCTGTGTGTTGATACCTGGCTGACAAGTCGCTTAATGCTTCAGGAAGAAAGCCTTCCAGCTTCGCAGAGAAAGTCCTGTATGCCCAAGGGCTGTTTTGCAGCTACAAAAATGCGTTAATGCATTTTGGTAGCAGTGACAACCAGGCTTGCAGTGATCCCATAAAACGAGGTCAGCCTCAAAGGCACATGCCTGCTCATCAAGCTGCAAAGTTTGCATGCTGCCGAGGTTACAATTTGAAATCGTTAAGGTAAAGCTAATGCAGGTACCACTAAATAAACTCTAATTATTCTCCACAGCACCTAAATGGCCACGGTGGTTTTCGTCTCCTAACAATGGCACTCGAACAGCTGGCACAGTGCTCACAACCCCAAAGCATCCTCAGAAAGGTGCTGCCTCCCAACACCAAGCGTGGGGCTGCTGAGCAGCGGGACTGCTGAGCCCACAGACCAACCTGAACCCCAGAGCTCAGCAAGCGCACTGGGGACAACTCAATTAATGCTACACACCACAGATCATGACTGCCAAGGGAACTCCTCTGGAGCACAGTTTAGTCTGATGTGCTTTTAACAGAAAAATACTCCACAGTCTCTTTAAAAGCATCAGCATTGAAGCTTATGGGTGTCCAGGTGTGGTCACACACTGCTATCTTAGATTCTCCCCCAGCCTCATCTGCACTCAGTAACAATACAAGTGTGTTCACACCAGCTGATTTTAAACTCCACTGACATCTGTAAACTTCCCTGGAAGAAGCCCCCAGCCCATTAAATCACCTACTTGTCGGGTTCAGCTCACCCCGCAGCGGAGCCCCAGATAGGATACAGCATTTCTTCAGGACCATCAACTAGTGGTTTTCTACTAGCTTTCAGAGCCTCCCAACGTTACTGCTGTTTACACATGTTTTATGGGTTGGCTGCACTAGTGGAACAGCTGTGCCACTGGAGTTAGGGCACAAGGCTTTCAAGAAGCTCTGCTTGTATCCATACACCCACCATCACAGCAAAGCAGAAACCTGTTACCCTGATACATCCTTCTTTTGCACCATCCCAGCCTTTATGATATGTACAATAGCAGTGACTGTGCTATTAACTACCCCAGTAGCAGAAACATCCACCCCGACTCAGCAGGACAAAGCAGTGACTCCGGGATGCTTCGGCAGAGCCAGGAACTCCATGCAGCCCAGCTAACATCCTATATTGGAAATTTGTTGCCATTTTTTTCTGTGATGTTTTTGAACAGATAAAAACAACTCAGCATGATGTTAGTTACCTCGTGCCCTCTTGGCACGACAAAGACTGCAAACAAGAACATGCAAAACAGCAGTCTTCTGGGTAAAGTCCCACTGAACCCAGGGCAAGCAGCAGAAAACAAACAGGAGACTGTCCTGCAAATCCTCAAAGAACAGTGCAGACTTACCTAAGAGCAGCTCTGCAAGCTCTTCCCTCCCCACCAGTGCCACAAGTGGCTCCACACTGCGTTTCACTCACTGGGAACGACAACGGCTCCTTGCTCCTTTATGTGCAGAGCAGCAGAGTTTGTTTAATGCGAGCTAAGTGCTTTTCTCCAGATTAAAACCACCACACCAACACAGGGAACAGGTTAGACTGTCAGGAAAATGAATAGCAAGCAGCACGGTGTGTTTGGATAGAAACGTCCCTGCGTGCTCCTCCCCTCTACCTGACATAAATAGAAACATGGAAGAGCACTGCCACCAGTGCACTGCTGGGGGCCAAGGGTTCTGTGTTTGTCAGCATCTTCTGTGCCACCAGCCACAGCACAGAGGCGTCTCGTGGTAAAGCTGCTAAACCACGAGGCTGCTATTTCAGCACAGGTTTTCATCTCGCTTCAAGGTACACAGAGGGTTTACCTGAACCTAACGATGAAGGCTGTAGGATCAGGAACATGAAACATACCACACAGCTCTACACTACTGTCCCTTTGACCACAGAGATCCTGCAGCTGCTGGCCACAGCTACAAGCAGGCTTCATGCTTCCTGCTGCTAGTTAAAGTAAGGGGAGTGCAACACAAATTGTGGTTGCACTTTGATACAGACTGTGGAAAAACATCTAAATCTTTATTTCAAAGGAAACAAAGAAGGAAAGATCTGACCACATCGCTGGTGAGCTGTTCCAGCTGGTACTTATGCTCTGCCAAACCTGAAAGAATATCCTCTGAATTCACGTAAGTTTCAAAGTTTCTATTCACTGACCTCTGCAAAATCAGGTTGGGTGACAGGAACGACTGCATGGCTTCTCTGCAGCCCAACAAGGCAGATCTGGCTCTATTGGAATAGTCTATACTTAACTGGAACTTCCCATTTGTGACCAACGATGAGTTAATGCAGGGCGTTGAGACAGCCCGGTGCCCGGACCACAGCAGGGACAGGCAGGCCCAGGGTAGCTGCACAAGGCAGCCCAGGATCCCTCTACTGCTGGAATCGAGTTGGGTTTAGCATCAGGAACTCGGCAGCTGATGCTCGGGAAGGCTGCTCCTCGCTGCCCATTCCCTCTGCTCACACACGTCCCCACCCAGGGCTTCCATTCAGATCCCCACACCACACTAAAAATAGCCAGCTCACAAAAACAGCTCTTGGCTGCCGCCACTCCCCCCCCTCAAAGCACAGAGGCCTTTGCAAACAAAAGGAGAACTTCACTCCTCCATCTATTTATACGCTGTTTATTCACAGCTTGCAAGCACAAATTCTTTTCAGATGAGGAGTTTGAGGAAGGGATTATGACTTTTCTGGTTCCATGTTGCACAGAGCCCAGCACCCAACCTGGTCATGCTTTCACCATCTGAGGTTTTCCTCCTTTTCTTCCAACTCTCTCATCTAATCTAGAGGCTACCATACCTGCCAGCACATGGAACATGTTGAGATTCCACTCCTGTGTCTGCTAGAGCCACACACTGGGTGTGTTCTGGTTCGACTAATTTAAGGCACCTTTATTTTAATAAAAAAAAAACGTATTTGTGTTTTCTTTACTCCACTTCTGACTCACAGCATATCAAGAGGACGAAAGGCGTCACTGGACACCTCCTGCTGGCAAGCATTTCCAGCTCTTGGCTATGCCAGAAGAGCAGCATTAATGCGAAGAACAACAGTGGAAAATGTCTGGTGGAAGACAAGGTTAAAAGTCTCTCTGCCTTGCTGCCCGGTCTCAATTTAATAAGAGCTCCCACTGCTGCTGCCTGGCTTCTGGCAGCTTCCCAAGGCTTATGATGGAGATGGGATCTTCAAAGCCCACCACAAAGTTAAGCAGTGTGTTAGTTACACCTTCTGCACCTGGCTGAGTGAGTTGCCTCCAAGGCACAGGTTGGCTGATCGATACAGGAGATATCCCAAAGCCAGACACACCTGCTAGCCAGCCCCACGTAACTGATGAACTTGAGTCTTTCTCCTAAAATAATTCCTGTCCAAAAGTGAAAGAAGTAGTATTGAAAGCACTGAAGTGGTGGATGCCTCCATGGCATTTGTTCACATTTACTGACAAAAGCTTCAGACAGGAGAAATCTTGGCTCTTCAATGCCCAGAAAGGCTGGGACACCAAAACCTGGAAAGCTTTCAACTGCTGTGCTAACAGACCTGGGGAAGCACTGAGTGCTCAGCACAGGAGTTGGCATGATGCAGATGTGCTGGGGGAGTTGGCATGATGCAGATGTGCTGGGGGAGTTGGCATGATGCAGACGTGCTGGGGTTAAACCCTGCCAGCTCCACTAACAATAAATAAGCAGCAAAGCTGGCTTCAGCACTTCACCTGCACTGCCAGATCTCCCTTTCCTTCATCAGATGAGTAGATGGGTACAGCTATCTCAGTACTTGGAGAGAGGGCATGCAGTCTCCAGGTCAGCTCATGCTGGGACCAGTGGGAGCTACAGCTGTGGTGCTACAGCATCCCTCAGGGTAGAACCACGGGCTCCTCCTGCAGCCCAGGTCAGACCCGAGCAGCAATGAGGTCCCCCTGCTCTGTGTCACCAAACACTGACAGGTATCTTGACTCTCTGAGAGGACAGAGCAGGGAAAGCTGCCAAAACCAACCCCCAAGGGAAGTTTCATTACTACTGAATGACCAGAGCAGGGCTTGTCTGCAGCATGCTCCCAAATGGCATCTGGCTGATAGCATCCAAGTGCACAGAGCACAAGCTTGCATCCTTGCCTTTTTCAGGTTACTATCTCTTAACTGCAATCAAGCTTTAGTTACACATTTCCAGAGGGGTCTGTCCATCTCTCTTGCTACCACAGGATTTTCTTTTTGCTACATAAAGCTACATAAGCCTTGAGAGCAGAATACAACCCCTGCAAAAGCGGGCAGGTCTCTTGCTTCTGTAATCCCACAGTGATGGTACAGTTGGGTCTGTCCTTTCCTTTCATCCCTCTTCAGAAAGTTCAGTTTTTAATTTCACCCCAATACTTCTGGCTGGCACATGTGATCTAATCAGAGACTAATACAACTGCAGAAAATTCTGCTCTTGAAATTTCAGCCTCTATTTATATGCAATTCCTGCATTTTGACAGTTCCCCACCCACAGTTGGCCTCACAACTTCAGATTAAGAAGTCTGGGATGTTATGAGTCTCTGCTTGATCAGCCTTTTGTAGAACAGCAGAGAAGAAAAAACTAAGCCAGCGTGACAAGTGATTAACAAGAGCCAGAAGAAGACTTAACAGGCTAAAACCATTCGATTTTTGTAAATACTTTGGGATGGGGGAAATTGAAGACTTCAGCACTGATCTACATTTTACAATTCAATGGTTCAGAAAAGCAATACAACAGGTTCTGCTGAGGGCACAGACAACAGCACGGTTCCACGTTCACGTGTTTCCAAAGTTCAGCATTGGACTTGCATACATCAACAGCCACTCCATGCTAGCTTCAGCAGGCCAACCACAGTATTTTGTTACAACTCTGCTTTGATCCCTACCCGTTAAGGCAGCCCTTAAAAAGCACGATGACAGGAGCCCTTGCAAGGTTAACAGAACCCAGAACCTCTCCTATCTGAACACCAGCTTGGACGGAAGGAGCTACGTGAGCAAATGCAGAGCCACGGAGAATCTAAAAGCAGCAGTACCCTATGCAGGGCTCTCTGCCACGTGATGGGAGGTTTTACCCTCATTTGAAAGGATCCTGGATCAGTGAAGAGCCCACTGCCCTGAGCACGAGTTGCACGACAAGCAGGCATTTCCTTATTTGAAAATACCACATGGATTTCAGTTTCTGCAACTGATCCACAAGCTAAAAAGAAAAATAACCCAACTTTTTCTGTCTGCTTTCGTTTATTCTCCTCAGGCTGGATAGAGCCCCACAGCACACGCTCTCCATTCACGCTGGCAAGCAAAGAATACAACCTGAATTAAACAGAGAATGTGCTACACAGCTTTGGCATGTGCTCACAAACACCGTGCAATCAAAGCACTCTGTGTGTTCCACCCCTATCCTCACTAAGGTAATCAAAGCAGTAAATTATCCTTTCAGGCTCTGTCAGGTCAAGTTTCAAAGTTGGTAATTTCCCTGCACATGAACACATGTTTAGCTTAAAACCAAAACAAAACATAAAAAGCATGCATGTTCCCTTCGTTCTCTCAAGACTGTGAAGTTGCCGTGCGCTGCTTAGAAGCAGAATAAAATAAAGCCACACAAAACACAACCACCCGCATTATCTTTCCTTCTCATGTTAATCAATAGGCTCCATTGGCCTCAAAACTGCACCAGGAGTACTTCAACAGATCAAGAGAAGCGTGTCTTCGTGGCTTGCCAGAGCTGCTGGCAGGAGTCACAGTTAGCATGGAGAAGGAACGGTTACAGTGCTTGTCCCCAAAACACCCACCCCTGCCCTTCCAGTGACGGGCAGCAGCTCCCACAGTCATCCACTTGCTGAACTTTCAGTGAGAAGCATTCTTTCTGCTGCACTTAGATGAGACTCCCCACAAGCTATTTCCTTATCTTCACTCCATTCCCTCTTCTAAAATCTCTCTGCCTGTGATGGCAACAGAGAGCTTAATTAGGGAGGGCAGCAGATGCACGGGGCCATTCCTCACTCCCCACCACCTGCTATGCCCTGGCCATACCCACGCACCAGTGCTTATCTCACACTCAGGTGGAAGCTGCAGGCTGCAAGGGAATGCCTCACTGTTTGCACAGCACATAGCACAGAGGGCTTCACACACTGATAGGCTTCAGGTGTTTGACAGTACAAACAGGAGTTGTGCAATGCCCCGGGGATTTCTAACAGCTGGCCTCTCTCATTCCCCCACTTCTCACAGAGATTCTGCAAACGGGCAGCGAATATTTGCTGTGCAAACCACACCAATGTGAGAAGAGATCTGAGCTTGCTATAGCCAGAAAGCATTCCTCTCAGCTAAGGTCCTTGGAAATCCCCTTGCGTGAGGAGTGCCTTGGCAAATCACACAACCTTGGACCCAAACATCCATCGCAGGCATCATCAATTAAGATCTTTTGCTTTAGAGGCACAAAATATATCCCACTCTTTCCTCACAGCAGAAGGTGAGTGATTTGGCTTGGAAAAGGAACTTAACCACCTAGATGAATCCACTCAGTAAGCCTTTGGACTAGGGAAGAAACAGTCAAGACAAGAGTACAATTGTTCTGCATTTCACCTTTGCTGTTTTCAACAGAAATCCTTGCTACCCAAAAAATTGCACCAACAACGTGTCATCCCCCAGAGTGCAACTGACTGCTTTTTGCTCATCTCCAGCTCCTCTTCTCCCCTTCTCTAGGGGCTCACCTGTAATCCTGGGTGAGGGTGACACAAGACTCCTCCTTCCTCAGCCTGGCCAACAGTGCTCCACCCTCCAGCTGCAGCCTGACCAGCCGTGCATCCTCAAGAACGTTCTTCATCAGCTGCCTGTAGTTCCTCAGCAGCACAGCCGCCTCCTGAGGGATGGCAAGAGCGAGATGAGCTGTTACTGCAACATACAGGTGATGAGGAAAACAGCAAGAAGCAGAGGCTGACACAAACCAAACCACACCTCACCTTGTGCCACCCTAGGAAAGAGGGAGTTTGGTTTCCAGGGCTGTTTTTCTCAAGCCTGCCAAGTCCAAAGTAATAAACAGTGTTCCCTGTGCTCTCGATACTCCAGCCCACCGAGCTAAAACTGAGACCCAGTTTCTATTGTGCTTTTCTTGCTGGGCTCGGAATCATTTTTTCACCCTCACTTTCCTCTCACAGCTAACTCCTGCATGGCACAAGCTGTGGGACAAGATGGACCCGAAGGGCTGAACGATGCACTTGTGTGCAGGAAGATTCAGTCCTGCAGTATTTTCCAACATTGTGCTGCTGGGACACAATGCAGAGCAGACAGCAATTTCCTGCCATGGTTCAGAAGCTTCACAAGAAGAGGGGATTACACTTGCAATAACAGCTCAGAATGCGCTGCCACTACACCTTTCAAATTCAAAGTTACAGCCTTTTGGCAGCTCTTCAGCTCCCTGCTCTCTTCTGCCCCAAGCTCACCCTTGGTGTTAGGTGAGGGCCATGCTTACCTCAGCTCTTTCTGGCAGTTTTCCAGATTCCACTTTATGAATGGCTCCCTGGAGGAAGGCACAAGCCCCTTGGCATCCTTGGAGCAAATGTTCCAGTTTCTACATGAGGAAAGGACGGAGGCAGAGGTCAATGTCTCACAGCTGAGGAGAGAGCCATCTTTTCAGCGTGCAAAAGGTTAAAAGGAGAAATTCAAGAGAGGATCAAGGGTTCGATCACACCATTTGGAAAGCCTGGATGAGCAGAAAGAGGCCTACAGGCCATCACAGGCTTCAGATGCATCCCTCTTACAAACTCGTGGCACACCCGGACCACGCTTTAGAGAAGAGACAACCAGTGCAATTAAGTCCCACCTTCTTCTACAATTAGCATTTCTTCTAACTTCCCACTAAGATGAATCACTGCACACGCATTTTTGGAGGAACAAAACTTAGAACTAGTACCTGGAGTCTCTATACTTTAAAGCATCCCTCCTCTTACTAAAAGTAGTGTAAATTGAAGGTTAGGAAGCGGGAAAGCTTCCACAATTAAAGCACCTTAAACTACCAGCAAATCCTAAGTTGCTTCTTTCTTGTGGGGAAAAAGAACAACCAAAAGAACCATTTCACACATAGCTGAGAGAAGGCAGTACTTTTCTACAAAGTCATTGTTAAAAGCCTAAAGACTCAACAGGTGCCACCCTCTAGCCACTGAAATCAGGGAAGGGAGGAAGGCCTATTCAAAAAGAATTAAAAAAAAAAAAAAGGGAGGGAAAAGGCAAATTGTGAAAGCTGTTGAATCCAACCGCCTCTTTGGAGTGCTGAACAGCCCCAGAGGGGACAGATCAGCAGGCAGGATGCAGGTGAGATCACCAGGCAGGAAATAAACGCCGTTTGCCACACAGCTGCAGATCTAAAAGGGTCATTAGCACATGCAGTGCATGTTACGTAAACAGGCAACCCATACAGACCCATTCTGACACCAACTCTGTTGTAAGACACGGAAACAAGAGGTACTGACACCAAGCTCCTTTCTTCAAGCACTATCCCCTTCCGCACCCCAGATTTTCTCAACTTTGTCCAGCAAACTAATCCACATCCTCTTGCAAAGCCTGTCTGCTTCCTCACTGCCAAACCAACCCCACGTTCTCAGATTCTACCCTACGCTGAGACCTGCACTTCTACTGCACCAGCACGGGGTCGGTGTACTTTCAGGTGAGAGTTTAAAAACAAAAAAGGTCATAAAGTAAACTGGGAAAGCTAACATCTGGCAAGGGCTCAGCTTAATTGCTTAGCTTGCCACCAGCTATGTGACAATATTATCAATATCATAACAAACACTGCTTCAAACACTGCACTGCATGCCACGCAGAACTCCATGCAGTGGAGTTGAAGAGCTGGAAGACCACCAAATCTTTTGGGAGCACAGGAGACAGGGTGAGCAAGTCAACTGCAACGCAAAGACAGCCAATTTGTGTGCAGCTTTACAGAGATTTAATCCTGTCTCATCTCAGTGTGCCAGATCATGTCTCAATCCAGCTTTCAAATGCTCAACAAGCTCATGATCCTGATCCACAGGACTTATGCTCCCTGCATGGCCAGCAAGACCTGCAGTCCTGCCAGGTATCACCAGCACCCGCAGTGCTGATGGCTGCAGCACTCTGCCAGGGCTCCCTGACTTACAAACTGCATCTGGTTGCTGCAGTTGCAGCCCCTCCATCCCTGAGGCTTAACCTGGGTCAGCTCAACCACTTCCAGAGTAGTCAAACAAGATCATGGCACTGAGGAATATCCAAAGCAGCAAAACAGGGAGAAGGAACAGGTTGCTGGTACTGCCTCCTACTGTTCCCTTGTTCCCAAGACACAAGGAACAGAATCAGTACAGGGCAGTCTCCTAACCTCACGAGAACAGTTCTTGAAGAGGAATAAAACACATTCCTAGACTGAATCTTTCCTGTACTTTTAGTTTCTATGTTTTGCAAAGCATTCAAATTTGATGACAACTTTGGTAAATAAGTGAATAAAGCAGCAAATACGTGTCCCTGTAAGTATCCGAAATTATTATCGGGAACTTCCAAGTTTGAGTCCTTCCAGGACTGCAGCTTTCACTAAGCTGTGCCTAGTTTTGTCCACAGAACCTGTCCCGAGCCCCAAAAGACCTAATCATTATTACTGAGTTCTTATGATCAGACACTAACATCTCCTGAGATCAGCACAAGAAGTGTCTGTCCTTGAGCCTCAGAAGTGTCACTGCACATCACAACAAGGGATTCTGTTTCTTTTTTCCCTTCAAAATATGGCCAAACTTGAATTAATATAGTCCAAGGAGATGAGCTAAAGTTCCTCCAGCCACGCTAACAGGCCACGGGGTACTTCTATTTTATGAAGACAATGTTAGTACCCTTTTGGCATGCACAGCTGTTAGAGGCAACACTGCCTTTCTGTGCTGGTAGGCTCGGCTGCTGACATGCTCTGCTCTCTTGCTTCAGCTCTGTCAGCATGCCATTCCCTTCTCCCAGATAACAAAGAGCACCACTTACCATGCGGAAACTTAACCAGTCCCGGTGGCAATATGGGAAGGTCCCATCCAGTTCCAGAGGCAGCTGTGAGCTGTCTATGTGCTTATGGAGGGATTTCATGGAGGTGAGAATTTCCAACTGCTTGCAATGGAATGGGAGAAACAAAAGCACATTTGCATTAAAGAAAAGGGCAGTGAGTATTGGCAAGGAGGAGGGGAAGTTAACAAGACAGCGTTTCTTCATTTATCCTGCATAAAAACAAGACACACTGTGTATCTGCAATATGAAGGAAAAAATGTTCTTATCTTGGAGCAGTTTGCTGTGCGTTTTAGTGGGTGAACCCCGAGGGAATGCAGGCCACAGCACGTCATTTCACCAAGCAGAACATCTGTGATGGAAGTCTGGCAGCAGCCAGCCTTCTCCAGATATAACCAATACTTTCAAGCACAAGCAGAACAACTCAGCTCCCTCATATGCTCGCAGGCTGGGTTGCAATTTGCATTTGTTTGGAGAGCACAAGAGTCTAAAATCCAGCCCCCAGCCTCCCCACCTCGCTCCCTGGAAAATCTGAGCCCCTCTCTCAGAGAGCAGTCCCTGCCCTTCCTCAACTCCGCACTCACCACAGCAGCTATTTGCTTCAAGTGTTTCCTAGATTTCAACACTGATAATTTGCTTTCCCCGAGTCTGTAGCACCTCAGCAGAGCATTCTGGAGGGACAGACCAGTGCTCCTGAAGGAAACCAGCCCAGACACCACGAGCACAGGTGCAGACAACCCCCCCCACACACACCCCGCAGAGTTTTCACTTCCATGTGAAATAGCAAGGATGTTTCCAATTCCTCCTGCATGCCCATGTCTTTATTATGCTTTCTTCTGATCCCTCCTACACACTTTGCATGTGATCAGTGCTTTTATGCCTTCTGGAGCTCTCCCTGCATGCACACACCTGCAAGCGTGGAAATGGACTACCAGCATCTGCCGTTTGTTAGGCTTTCAGGGCAGCACACCACACACACAGCAAACACAAACTATCCTCCAGGGTCAAAAAGGAGGACCGGATCTACTCTGAAACATACAGGATTTCTGTGTTGGGCACGGGATTTCAGTCTACCCCTGCAGCCTGTAACAGTCGTGGTGCAGAGGGAGGTGACTAAGATGCAGTCTGATGCTGTGCTCTCTCACCACAGACAATTAGAGAGGGTAAAAGCCTACAATTCATACACAGCTGTGCAATACCAAGGCACATTTACTTCTAGCAGGGGCGCATGGCAATGCTGTGATGATCTTCCCTCCTCCATTAGCACCTTCTGTCACCCTTCCCAGATATCTCAGCTGCAGGAGAACCTCACATGCTTACACGTCCCCTCTTCCTGCTCTTGCAGGAGTCTCTCAGCTGCTGACAGCAGTGGCTATAAGGGGAGGAAACATGAGATATCCAACAGACTGTGAAGCAGCAAGTCCCTTCATGGGATGGAGTCCAGGACTGAGCAGAATGAGATTTCTTCCTGATTGAGGATTTTCTCCATCGTTAAGAGCAGAGCAAGAAAAGCCTCTCTGTTACTGTTAATCAACAGGCTCCTCCATACATCTCTCCACATCCCCAGCAAACCCCCTGCATCTCAAGGGCCCCAGCAGACTGACATAATTATGGCATACATGTCAGCAATGGACTTGACAATAAACACAGCAAGACAGAGGTAGGTTCAGCCCACAAACAATTTTACAACCCTATAAATACCACAACCATAAGAGACCACAGCCATAAAATATAGAGAGCTAAAGAGATTTCATGCAGGAATAAGCATACATTAGTGGACTTAGAACTCTCTGCTTGGAGAGTTAGACACAGGATATCAAGAGCTCCCCAGCAATCTCTGCACAAATGGCTCTGTTACCTGTCCTGCCGTTGGTTTCTCCACCCGAAAAGTCAGATCTCTTTCAACCAGAAGCAGTACTCCATGAATACAGTGAGGATCCATGTCCTGCAAAAGAACAGAGTGGAAGTCCCATCACCTGTCTAGTCAAGACACTATGGGGAATCTACATTACCAGCTTTGCACAAGAGATTGCAAGTTCAAAGGAATTTGGTACTTCAGAAGTACTTGGAAGGCTGGCAGGCAGACACTAACAGGGAAGGCTGTTCTGCAGGGCACCAAGGTGGTTCATTTCACATCAGCTAGTCTTGCAGTACTTCAGGGAGCAATGAAAGAGGTCAGTTCTTGGCTACCCTAAAAAAAATGCTGCCTTATGCATACAGAAATGTATCAGCAAAGGAAAAAATTAAATGCAAAGAACCATGTACGAAGTCCAAGCTTTTGTTTTATGACTTTCCTGGTCATTTTTCCTAACCAAAATGAAGTCTTTTCCCCCAGTGTCAAAAGTGTCACCTTGTTTTTACTTAATACCAACATACAATCAGGGACTTGCATCCTGTTGCTAGAATTAAATCAAGAGAAATTCCAATTTGGACATCCCAAGGGATGCCCAGCAGCTTTAGCTCAAGATCTGTGACCCAGAATCAGCTTTCCATTTACAGAAGCACTCTACAGGAAGGTGAGACACAGAGCAACTGCAAGGAGAGGGAAATGTAGCAGAAATATTCAGATCACAGAGACAGGACTGACCAAATGATGTTGGGATCTGGACTACAATGAGAAGCTGTCATTCCACGTGGTTAGATAGAAGCCATTCCATCTACGTGTCACATAGATGTCCTTTGCATCTGCAAAGATCTCAGAAACTGTCAAGCAACAAATCCTTTTTGGTAGTGCTCAAGCTGCAAGGAGCCTGCCATGCAGGAGGCCACAGCAACCAGAGAGCCCTGCTTAAGAAAACAGCCCCAACACTGTTAAAGGTAGAATATCCCATATGAGCAGCAGGGCCAGCACATAAAGGCAGACACTGTGCTCCCAGCAGAAACCAAGTTGCCCAACCTGACACTGGGCCCAGCATGGCAATTTAGAAACAATGCCAGCACAACTCTGCAAGTGTAGGCAGAAGCTGAGATCACAGAACAAAGGAAAAGACGCTTCCCTGCAGTACTACAAGAGGAACAGCCAGGAAAATAGCCCAGCTGAAACACCTCCCAGAGCAGTGAGAGGTTTCTGTCTTCTCAAATCCCTTTCTCCAAAGCAAGTTATTCACACTTCCACTATAACACTGATCAAAAGGCCAAAAAAAAACCTTACAGCAGAATTAGAGGGAACTATGTAAATACTAAAGCTCATTTGAAGAGGAGATGGGAGGACATCGAAGCTGCACCAGGAGCTCTGAGTTTGTCTGCTAGGAGGTACTGAAGAATGAGAACTAGCCACAGTGCCAAGATAGGTCATAGAGCTAGGAACTAGATAAATGCAATTTCACAACCCCTCCTATACTCCACCAGTCATAAGATGCACAGTCTGAGAGGATAAAGTAGGGGTGGCATAACATAGGGTTACAAGAGCCAAACACTCGTTTGCTTGTGTTCTGGTGCTAAAAACAGCAGCAGAAAAACCATTTACAGGTTAAGCTGGCAGGGAAAAAGTTCAGGGTTTTCCAACCCAAGAGAAAGAAATATTTCCAAATGAAATTAAGTATGTTTTGCCATACTTTCTTCCCAAAGGGCTGAAGAAAAGTCAGTCTCATCCAGCCCTGAGGGACCCATCCAAGTGGACTGCAACAGTTCACAGGAGCGCTCTGGGAGGCAGGCAGAGCTGGAAGCAGCAGGGTGCTGCCTGCAGAAGCTTCCCTGCAGGCTTTTGTACCATCTCCTATCTCTGCTAACAGGTCCAGCTGCACAGAAGCAAAAACACAGCCCATACTCCAAGGGAATGCCACACTTCCCATCACAAGGGGAATGTGGACATTTAAGAAACAGAGCAGCACCAACAGCAGCTCAGAAAGCAGCAGGGCAAACATCAATCCTTTTACTCTGTTAAATGAAAGGATTATATACTTTCACCAGGAAAAAAGCTTCAAATCATCTTCTGGCTTGCTGACTCAAGCCCACAGCCAACCTTAATGCTGGCACAACTTGAAACACTGGCAGTTTGGGCAGCATGTGCTTATAGGACACTCCCCACATACCATGCTCAGTCTCAAAGCAAGCACTACTCATAGAGTTATATGAGATTCCTGGCCTGTACCAAGGTCCTCCATACTAATGTATTTATGTGCCCTGTTAGTGCATATCAGCAAAAGGACTGCACCAACTTTACTACTGTATCTCTGTCTTCACAAACAGACTTCCCCCCCGTCAGAAGCAGATCATCAGATTAAGGATTAAGCATTTGTACTGACATGCAGTACTCAGAAGTACCTCATTCTAAGAACTCAGGCAGAGGAAAATCCCACAGTTCTTTGTTCACTGAAGTCCAGCACACACTGCTCTGCTCACTGGGGCACAGTGCAGAGCTAGCTGGTGCCAAGCTGTGACCAAGCATCAGAGCAGCATTCTCCTCTGCACAAACCCTGCTCCAAAGCATGATTATACAGCTTCCCACAGGAACAAGGCACGATCCGTTCTGCAGCACATAAACCCTGCACACTTCCCCTCTCCTCTATAGAGCTGCCAGTTTCTCCTCCTTCTCAAGTTAGCTTTGCTGCAGCACTTGATACTGCCTCTGGTCACAGACAAAGATTTCCAGAAGCACCCATTCACCCTCATTCTTAAAAGGATGGGGAATACTGCCATGCAGAACACAACTGAAGGCAAAAAAGGGTGAGAAGAGCTCACAAGGCAGCTCTGGACAGCAACTGTAAGTCAGGGAAAGCTACCTGCAAGCATCAGAAGCTGTCTGTTAACACTTAATTCCGTTCACACGTTCACTGTGGAAAGATGGAAAATGGAAGAGCTATTTCCTCAGCTTGACAAATGTTGATCCAGAAATTTCTGGGATGAAATTCATCTCTCCCCAGGGAGGTTCTACAGGGTTAATAGATTCGAGCACCACAGCAGGAAGGGACTTTGCATGAGGTCATCTTTGCTGTGCTCATCCGCTGTGAAGCAGTGCTTCTCACCACTGAGTCGAGAGGAAAACGTCCCTTCCAAAGTGAACAAGCAACACTGGATCTCAGTACTTAACAGATTCCACCCACGTTTTCATAGCAGGCTTCACAAAAGCCATATAAACAAAGTCCTGCTGAGGCAGAGAGATGAGCTCTCTAGAAACAGTGTGCCAGATATAAGAGAAACTGGGAGGTGCATCGGGAATTTCATAAAGGACCCCAAGGAGATCACCTGTTACACGACCTTACAAGCCCACCTTACTGACTGCTCCAGTGTCCACTGTCCAGCAAGCCTTGGCACACTCTAGAAAGCCTGACTTGCCTCACTGTACTTAGTTTTCTAAATTTCTCTATCCTTATTTCAGAGCGAATGGGAACAATGTCACGGGATCACAGAGGTAAATCACAAGTAAATAAATGCTAGGTATCCCCAAAAGGCTCAGCAGAGCCAGGGGATTATTCTTGTGCCAAAACCAGACAACGAGCTAGCTGAGCAGGTCTTGTCTACAGAGTACGAACAGCAGGCAAGGTAAGGACCAAGAAACCACAGGCAGAGCGATCAGCCTGTCAGTCACTGTTACCCGGAGTGCACATTCAGCTCCAGCAATCTGTCTTGCAGCACACTAATCCCTGCTAGCTAACTGTTGCTCTACCCTCTACTTAGAGCTAGATTGACATCACAGCAGGATATTACACAGGTAGTTTAAATAAAAACAGCTCTTCCTCCCTCCCCATTTCAAAGGATATGAAGCACAGGGTGAGGAGGGCTCCATCCCTGCTGTGTTCTGTGAGAGCAAAGACCTACTAGCAGCACAGAAGCACACTGTCTCTCAACATGCTGCTGGTTTTCAAATTACCCCACTAAAACACAACCATGCAGCCTACATGGAAACACTCAAAAGCGTGAGCAAGCCCACTGTCATGTGGACATAATGTAAAAAAAAAAAAGAAAAAAAGAAGGTACCTGCTTGTTACCTCTGCAGAACTGAGCAGGGCACCAGATTACTCCTTCAGCACAGAGAACGAGATATTGCTCTCACCTCCACCCAGCCCAGGAAGCAGGAGAGCTCTGACTCAGCCCTAACACTCAGATGTGGCACTGAAGCACATAAACCACAGGGACACCAGCCTCATTAAAACACTGCCCCATTCCAGTCTGCAGAGCTTGAGCCCTGAGAGACCTACGCTCTGATTTAAAAGGAACACCTGCTTAAAGAAGATTAGTCAGAGCTACAACCCAGCATCTCCTCTGGCTTTCTAATAACAGACAGAAGCAATCTGGGACCAGGGGCAACACAACCCACTTGCTTTCCAAGTGATTGATATGAAAGCCTTTGACCTGAAGCAATATAGAGTTACAGCATGTCCGTTTCCAATCCTTCACTGCCAGCCACACGAACAGCTGCATGTGCTCCTCCACCTGGAACAACACAGCGCCTTTCCCTCCTGCTGCAGCAGGCAGAGGGCCCTCCTCTTCCCTTCCCTATGGAGGGCTACAATCCCTGAGTGTTTCACCTAGTCCCAGTGCAGCAGGTAGCATCACCGTGCACTATAATTCATGACAGCATTTAGACTCAGATTCAGGGCTGCTCTCAGTGTAGAGATAGAAATAAATGTGAAGGGGTGGGAAGGGATGTTCTCTAACTCAGAGCTGCTTGGTTTTTTTGCTTTGTCTGCAGTCTGGCAATGGGCTGGGTGCAAAACTCCATCTCCCAAAGCCAGGAGGCAGATGGAAACACAAGCAGCAGATGGAGGTATAACCTTCAACCGAGACAGCAAGCTAAGAAGTGTTCTTTTGTCTGAGCTCAAGGATCACCTGCAAAGTGCTGAATGCCTTGAAGAGAGCAGGAACCGGCGAACAGCGACGAGCATCCACGAGAACAGTCAGACCCAAAGCCTGACACTCGGGTCTGCAAGGACAGGGAAAAAGATGTAATGTTAGCCAACAGTGAAAATCAGCAGGTCCATGAAAACCAAGCCCTTAGACACGGCAGGGTGAAGAAAGCATGTTATAGCTCTGTACAAGGAAAGCCAGCTATCCAGCCACTCTGGAGAGCCTGCCACAGTGAGAAGAGTAGCTGCAGCAAAACCCAGCCTGCAGACTCCAAAAACAGTCATCAGCCAGACTTCCCCAACCCCTGGGGATCCTCCCGCTCTCTTAGTTTGGAGGCCTTAAACACCACATCACAACACTGTATCGTGGAGCTGCTGCACGACTGCCCCATCACAGCTCCCAGATCCCACTTTCTGAGCTAAAGAATAACAAGAATTGCATGGATTCATAGCAGTGCATGAAAACTTTCAGTACACCTAGTTCTACCCACGTGGCACACGCAGGACAGCCAAGATGTTTACTGAACATGAGCCAGTTCAACTATCAGGAGATCCCCACCCATATCATTTTGGGAATGTGTGGACTGGCTTCCTAGGCCAATACATACAGACAGTCTGATCTCTTCAATGCCTCAGCTCCCATACCCCCAGAAGACAAGCAGACATGCCAACATTTTGTTTCCCGTCAGCCCAGAAGTATCATCACAAACCTCGGGATGCTGTGCAGGTACAGAAGAAGGCGAACCAGCTCAGTGGTATTGCAGTGAGGGTTTAACCAGATTGTGTTCCTTGTTGTTATTATTGCCACTGCACGTCCTGATTTATCTCTAGTACCTGTTAAGTGGGAGAAACAGAAAGTCACGCAAGGATGTCAGTGTAACAGAGTCTGGTTCCAGGTGTGCATGTTTCAGATTTCCCTGCTGTAATCCTCATCACCTCCCTAGAAATGCTCTGCAGAAACGGACTATGTGTTAGGCACCAGTGTGGGATACAAACACACTTCTGAAGTACGTAAATGCTGCCCAAGAACGAAGTAGCCGAGCTCTGCTCGTCCTTCTCTCAGCGCAGTGCTCAGTTTGACTGCCCTCTTCTTCCCAAACAGAAAATCCTAACCGAATTTGGCAGAAGTTGGCTTATGGTAACACATTTGGGGAGAAGAACAAGAATATCAAGATAAATAACCTGACACCTATTTGCGTTACAATACCACATGTAGCCCAGACTGCCCACCATGGCCATGTACTGTGTCTGCTGCTCAATTCTGCCCTGCCTTCCCTCCCCTGAAAAGAGCCAACAAAATCTCTGTAGTGCCCCTGAGCTCATCAGAAAGAAATGAGGCTCAGCCACCAGAATGGTGCTATCAATACAGCCTAGGGAATGGTCAGGACAATTATGGGCAACACAGCTGAGTTGGGATATGATGAGGAGGGAGAAACCCCTGCACTTCAGCTACCCACCACAACTGCTACTCGATTCGTGCCTTTCAGAAGTCCAAAGACAGTTTATCACAGGACTCAGCCTACTCTAGGAGCTCCCAAAACAAGTGACATTCCATCTTTGAGCTTTAGCCATAGAATGCCTTGAGAGCTATGAAGACAAGGACTGGAATTACATCCAATCTTCTCTCCAGATGTGAAGAGGTAACGAGAGGTGAACACGCTCCTTTGGAGGCCCAGAGCTGTCTGTGTCATTCAAACCAGGCAGGGCCCACAGAGGGAGTCTGGCTGAGCAACCACTGCTGTGAGCTCAGGAAGGTAAATGATCTAGAGAACCACAGGAACCACACCTCTATTGTGTGAAAAGTAATCCACAAAAACAGAAGGCATTTCCTGCCATACAAATTGTGTCATAGAAGGGAAAAATCCCAAGCACAATACAAAAGCAAAGGTGTAGGGAAAGCTTTCCTCCTACCACAGGAGGTAACAGTCCTGGACCACCTTGCTCCCTCCCCATCTAAGGGAGGAGTGAGTGAGCTGGGAGGCAAACTAGATACAGATGGACAGCCTCAAGCGTAGAAAACTGCCCTGGTGGGATCTCAACCTGTCACAAGGACCTGACTTGAGTCAGGGCCACACACACACAGATGGGCACCATTTAAAATCAGAACTGCAGCAAGGACTTTCTCTTGCTGAATACAGGATCAAAGACTCAGACTGCCCCATGCTTCAGGAGGAATACTGAATTCTGAGCACCGTATTATCAAAGGGCTGGACAGCTATATCCTGTTTCATAAGCTAAGGGCTTCATCAGGAAATTTAAAAAGGAAAGCACTCAGCTACAGCATAATGGTATGATAACTAGTCTCATTAAAAGCCTCCTTGATCTGAAGCATCACTTTCTGTCCATTAGGGTAGTTGGGCATCACCAGAACTCGATTAAACCTTTAATTAGCACATGTGAGCCTAGGAAATTACCTGACTAGGTCAAAAAAGCAACAACAGCCATCAGGACCAGGTCTCCAACAGCGACACAAGCAGCTGATTCAAGAACAGAATACAGGAATGGAGCACTCCTGAAAGTTTCTAATTCCATCGTCTGTTAATTACTTTTATTCTTTACTTGTCATAAAAGTTATCCTCTCTAACACAATTAGTGTTTCATTACCAATGTCTGACATTTGGCATTTCACTGAGTGGTGCATGCATTTCCTCAGGCATCTCCTTTCAGATGTCAGTGGGCAATCCTCACAGGAGAGGAGATATTTAAGTGAATCCCACATCACTCTTCTTTAAGGCCAAAGCTCCCTTGGAAGCATCAAGCCCAACCCTCATTTCTTCAGCTCTCTCCAAACACACGTCCCTCCAACCTGTATCTGAATGCTTTTAACTGTTCCTTTGTACTGCACGGTTGGAATCTGTGACATATATTGAGCAGTAGTTCCCACAGTTAAGACTCCTTCTATAGCAAGGGCTGTGATGTTTTCTGGCTGACCTCTACAAAATGTTTTCTGGCTGACATACACAACATAAAGCCATCCAACCTGATTAGCAGACCAGTTTACCTACCTAGGTAGGTAAACCTACCTACCTAACTAGACTGCAGGTACCATAAGTCTGCCCTGTACTGGGTTTCTCATCACACCTTTTTCTAGAAGATCGAAGAAGTTCTGTTTTCCTTTTCTCCTTTCCCAAACAGAGGTGATTTTTCAGTCTCAGGTCACCTTATGAGGTTAGCAATGCTACCAGTCACCCACCACGAGACATCCCCTCGGGTTACCGGACAGGCTGTCTCACTCTTCTGCACCACGTGCAGGTATCAGAACATCCCAAACTACCTCCTCTGGGCTCGAGGCAATTTCCAAAATGAAAGTAGCTCCTGGGTTCACTGAATGCTGCCTCTTCCTGCCCCGCACAGGGAAGCAGACCCTTGGAGCAAGCAGCTGCTGTTTCTCACTGGAGCAGCAGCAGAGAGGTAGACCTCGCTTCCTCTGTTTAAATTAATGTCTGATTAAACACAAAGACTTCTTGTTAGGGCCCTGCAGTCCAAGCGATCCTGGCTGCTCTGTCCAACAGCCTCAGCTTTGTTTACCACTCTGCCAAGACTTGTCCCATCCAGAAGTTTTATCTGCAGCAATTAAATATTTGCTGCCATATCAGATACAAACACTGAGTAAGGTTTGACCTACAGCTGATCCCGGCAGAACAATTCTGGGAAGTTCTCCCATCATAGCTACTTTTGTCATACGCTGTTTAGCTACGCTATCATTCATCCCACTCGTTGCTCATCCACACTGCACTGGGATATTCCTTCCAACTCTATGCATAATGAAATCAGACTTGTTAGAGAAATCTTACCTACCCAGGGAACTACACTTCATCGACCAAACTTCTAATTACCAAGAATAAAACTGGTTTTACAAGAACACTGTCAAATAGCCTCTTCTAGACTCTCATCCTTTAATTATTGACCAAGTGAATCAAGTTCCTATTGTTTTGACCAGGTCTGATGTCAGGCCCACCAGTCCATCATTAGCTGGATACTCACTCTTCTTTTTGAACTAATGGTATGAGTCCACAGATTTGTCATTTCTGACTCATGTGGGCATTGTTAATGTTTTAAGACTCTAGGGAGCAAGCAAACATGACCTTCATGGGAGGGAAATTCTACTTCCTGCCCTTCCCATTCAGAAGCTGTAAGAGAATTCAAAACTGTTACTTCAGGAGAGGTTTGGAATGAAAGGAATGAGACTGGCACCAGACTGCAGCACTAAAAGCCCAGCACATCTCCTCTGCCCTCCCAGTAGTCCCATTCCCCAGACACTTTCTGGCTCAGCTACTCACCAGGCAGGCAGGCAACTCCACTCCTGAGCACTTCAGGGTTCACATCCTTGGCTATGGAAGGTGCAGATCGGCCACCCCAAGCAGCTCCAGAAGCTGGGGATCTGGGGGGACTCACAGCTGCTGAGGTTTCCTCCAGGGCACAGGCTTTACCTGCTGGCTTCAACACCTCTGTGCCAGATGTTTCTTTTACCGTCTCTGCCCCATCTGATACCATGCCTGCAAAACAAACAGCAGTCAGAAACTGCAGCCCAGCTCCACCCAGAAAGGTCCCAGGGAAATCCCAAATTGGGGAGGGACAACGTGCCCCCAGCACCATGCAGCTCCGAGTCCTCATGCCAGCAGCAAGCATCGTGCACGCTATAAACCAGCTGTAACATGAATGCTGCAGCAATTAAAACAACAGGAAAAAAAAACACCAAAAAAAAAAACCAACAAACCAGCAAGTTTATCGTGAAGTTTTCAAACTGTAACAGCTCACTTCAGAGCAGGATTACTGCACTTCGGGACACTGCTGAAGGTAACACATTGAGCAGGACGTGTCTGCTGGCAGCCTCAAGTCCAGAGCAGCACAAGTCCCTGGCGGAGCTCCAGCAGCACGAGCACTGTGAAGTGATAAAGCAGCTTCTGACAGGGAGAGCTGCTCCATCCAAGCACAATTACTCCCTCGACACCACTTGCAGACTGCTTCTTGAAAACGCAGAGCTGACTGGAGGCTGACAAATCAGCTGGGAATTAGCCAGCAAGAAACCTCGTTCTGCTCGTCCAGACTTTTTTAATTAACAGTTAGCGTGAATGGCAAAAATCTATTTTAAAACCCTGAAGAACAGAACAACTAGACCGATCAGCTCCGTTTGGGAACTGGAGAAAACACTTCATATCCACGACACTTCGGCTCTAAAGAACAAGTCATCAGATTCATCTGATTCCAAATTAATTATCTCAGTTACTGCACACAAATTAACGCCAGTTTTCTCCTCATTTTGAGTTTCAATTTTCATGTGAAGATAGCTGGAGAGAAGAATTCTCCCCACCATGGGAGAAATGTTACTCCCCATTTCCAAACACAGTGAGAATTAAAAGCCAGCAGCACGTCTTTAGGACCCTATGCACACAGCTAGGCTATCCCACTGCTGAGAGGAGGTACATGCTGCAGAAAAAAGGCTGTGCTCCCCTGCAAATCATGGAACTTCAATATCTACCAACAGAAATCAATCTCTCTTTAGAGAAAATAAAAGAGTGGAGCATTTATTTGCTTGCTGTGAGGTCACACATTTTAATTGCTATTTAAAATTGACTTAAGCCATCCTACCTTCCTGCTGCATCAACAATGCTGACACTTGACTCAGTTTATTTACCAACAGATTCCAATACTTCATTAAAGAGCAGGACGAGGAACAAAGCAGTCCTTGAAGTGGCTTTCAATACAAGTTTTAGCAGCAAAGGAGATTTGCAGGTTGAGGCTCAGCCCAAACTGCTTTCAGAATTGCTCAAGTGAGTAAGAGAAGTGCCCCAAGGAGCACAGCTCAGCATGCAGAAATACCCGACATGGGAGAGCCAGGAGGGGCTGCAGGGCTGTGCCCCGAAGCAGTGACTGGGTGCAGCCCAGCACCCTCGTAAGGTTCCTCTCAGGGACCTGGGACCCATACGTGGCATTCGCTGGGGGTGATGGCTTGAGGCCCCTGCACTGCTCTGGGACACAGCAGGGCTCAGTTCTGTTCCTAATACTGTAGTTCAGCCTGTTTTCCAGTAAAACAAGGGGTCGCTACTCTGGACAGTGCTACATCTTCTCGAGGTGGTATTTAGAGGGGCACGGTCCTCCCGTGGATAGGGAATCACCAGGCCAAAGACATCACAGCACAAATGTTTTACATTAAGGGTTGGTAGATTCCGTGGGAAAACACGTTCTCAAGAGGTTTTAAGGCCTGGCAACCTGCACGCATGCTATTTGCAGTAAAGGAATTTGCATCAAATGAAGGAAGCCTCCAGAGAAGATCTAAAGGTGGCACTCAAAGAAGAGAAAGGGAGCATGGCTACACTGAAGGAACCACAGAGAGCAAGAAAAGGACCCAAATGCATACAGTCACCCTGCACTGGAGCCTTCTTAGGAACAGGCAGCAGCTTCCCAACCCCGGGAGGAAGAAGTGTTTCAATCAGTCCACCAGACACGGCTATGGTGCCGAGGCCAGGTTAGAAAAGCTGTGCAGCCTCTGGAGCACACAAGACCTGACCCAACCCAGCCTTCCCTAAGCCTCAGAGGCTCCATGGAGGTGTGCAGACCTCAGCTCTCCCCAAGCAGACCCGAGTGCACTGCGTGCTATTTGCCATCTGAGGAGGAGGCACTTACCAAAGCGGAAATGGTAGAACGCGGAGGATTACATCAAAAAGCCAACTGAGAACTGGGACGGCTGAATTTGCCATGTTGGCAGGTTCCACCTTCCCCCGAGGTTAAGGAAGCGGGAGAGGAGGATTTGCTTGTGTGCATTTCAAAGGGACATTAGCATTTCTCCTGCAAAGTGCCCCGGCACTAGCATCATCCCAGCTAGAGCTAACAGCGGCACGCCCCAGCAGGTGCTGCTGAATACGCCCCTGTGTGGCTCCTCAGCCAACTTCTTGCCTGTCAAGTTATTTTCCACTCCCAAAATTCTTCTCCAGGGAGAGCTGCAAAGCATCAAAATTCACTTAAAGTTAGCCACTAGGCAAGGAAGGAAAAAAAAAAAACAAAGCAGATCTTCTGTAAATGGAATCAATGTGAATTTTAAGCCACCAACTCAAAACAGGTCCCATTTTACTCAAAAAGTTTCCAAGCTAGGTCACATTTATGCATAAATTAAGCTCAGTTTGTGAATGGGAGTGGGTAGAAGGGGAAAGAACTGAAGGGTGAAGAAAAATCTGTGGATACAGCAAATTCAGATGCGTCAGATCTGAAAGGGAGTTTTGATCTCATCTACAACGCCTGCTTTAATTCAAGCTCATAAATGCCACACTGAGAGCAAACAGTGTACCTGCCCCTTCCCAGATCAGCAGATCTGAACCAGGCAAGGGAAGCTTGGGTTGTTCATAGCATGGGTGACATAACCCCAGTTAGCAACCCCAGCAGCAAAACGACCCCAGCAACAGCCAGGCACCAAGCACCCAGCTCACCTACACACTGAGCAGCTGCAAGAGGAAAGCACTCCTGCAGGACTGAGCCTGGGATGTTTGCTTCACTGCATAATTTTATCTCTGAATAACCTTCCTATTATGCTGTTTCCGAGAGCTGAACGGGCTAGACAAAAGGAGATAAGTAACTTGTTGAATCTGTTTACTTACGTATGGCAATCCAAACTTCTTCTAGCTATAGTATTTAAGAAATACTCCCAGCGTTAAGGGATATTTGAGCTGCTCTACTCCTTATCCTGAAGCCACCCAGACAGCCCTTCTTCTGATGGACTGAGGTATTTATCTTTTGTACTAGCCCCCAAGATAACAGTCTTCTTCACTGCAGTGCCATGGTGTGACCTCATCAGTATTGAGCCACAGACTCATTATTAAGACACTATTAAGACACTTATTTCAGACAAATCCCCAGAAACACTTAAATTGCCTTTCATTACAAACAGGCTCTACATGTGCCCCAGAGGGGTCCATCAGTGCTGAAACCCACAGCAGCAGCTGAGACTTGCCCTGGCAAGCAGAGAGAACATGGCACCTACTATCTCATCCACGAGCTGTTCTCAGCTAGTTTTAGGCAGGAGATGGGAATGCAGAACCAATCAGCCACCAGAGCCATAAGGAAAGCGTACACCCAGCAATCGCCATCACCACTGTTTTCTGAGGCCCACTCGTGTGCAAACACGTGCAAAAAGCCTTGGTCAAGAATGGCAGCAGCCAGCACCTGCCCTGGGGCTGAGGTGGAAAGCTTCATTCAGGGGGACTGGGTACCCACAGCACACTTACATACTGGCACACAGCTACCAAACAGCTGTGGATGGGCAGAGCGTGACCTCTTTTTGCTGCTCATGGGTTTGAATGCTCTTCAGAAACTTCCGAGCTGACCCCTTCATGTCACAGAAAACAGATGCTCCTCACTTGCTCGAAAGTATCAGTGATGCCCAGCAACAGTGGGCCTGCCAACCACTGAATTAACCTACTGCATGTAGGTGTAAACAAAAGTCTCTTATTCACGAATGGAGATTCTCCATTAGGAGAGGTCACACTGAGGTCTCTGGTAAAATGTGACTTCTGGACACTTCAAAAAGCAACAACTCTGCCTGCAGCCAAAGTGCAGTGATGCTGGCATAGCCAAGCAGATGACACTGGCCACACATCTCTGCTAGCTCCGTTCCCCAGGCATACTCCAGCAATGTGCATCTCTACCTCAAACCCTTTCCAGCATCTTCATGTTTCAAGCCGGATAATTTTCCTAGCCAGGGGTCTCAGGGAATGAGAGCTGCTGGACTGGAATGGCATGCTTCCCCCGCCACGCACACTTCTCGGGGTGTTCTGCAGATCTGGCTCCAGCTTTTCACTCAGCAGGACCATGTCTGTGGGACTGCACACTGTCTGCTACAAGAGGCAGAGACCTGGACTGCCAGCGTTGGTCCTTCTCAAGGGGAGCAGTTCCAGCACAGCAGTGAGGCACTAAGAAGGCTGGGCAAAACCTGCTTAAACATCTTGTTCAAGAGAGAGAGGGAGGTAGAGGAGGATCCCTCAACTGCAGCTTACTTCTTGCAGCAGCTGGCAGCACACACACACCTGGTGATCTTCAGGCCACATTCCGTAGTTAGTGTTTCGCTCTGCTGCTTCATCGTATCACAGTTATATTCCCACAGCTGTACTCCAAAAGCTAGCCACTCTGCTCTCACACACGCCTCCTGCATGCACCCATAATGTGAACGCCATGAGTTCAGCAGGTGGTCACCAGCCATCACATTAACTGAAATTAAAATCACTTATGCCCCAAATTTGCTGTACAATAACATAGATTTGCAAAGAGTGAGCAACAAAATACTACAATAAATCCACCTGTGAAAAGAAAGTTAACTTCAAGCCACAAAAAATGACAACCTAACCACTTTCCTGTGGTTTGCACTACCACCACAAAGCCTCCTGGTACTTGCCAGCAGTAGCTCCCAAGCGCTTTGCTTTCTACCTACGTTATCAGCCAAGCACACAAACACCCAGAACCTGTACCTTTAGGAGATGATGCCTCTGGAACTGCTTCTGGGTGGGAGTGCAGAGCAGTGGGCTCTGTGTTCCCCTCAGCAGGTCCTGAGGACAGTAGTCCAACCTCCAGCTCCTCTTTTATGGATTCCAGTGTTTTTAAGGCTACAGTCTTCGACCTGTCCACATCAGAAAAACTGTCTTGGTTCTTCTCCCCTCCCTGCAAGTCCTGTGCTGAAACACACTCTGGGTTCAGCATGGAGTTCACCTCACTTCCACAGCCCTGGTTTTCTGTCCATCCTTGTGGATCCACACACCTCTCCCCTCTCCTGCTGCTTCCAAACTGACTCGAGTCTTCTGCTTGGGTGTCAATACCCAGTGAAGATCCACTGGTACCTAACTGTTCTGCCACCTGCTCACTCTCTGCTGACAGCACGGTTTGGAGTATGGCATCTTCAGCTGCCTTATGCTGACACGCAGAGACTTCTCGCTCTTCACCATCTGAAAGCACTCCATCCGCAGGAGCTCTGGTAGAACAGCAACTGCAGCCACTCTGATGATTCAGAGTCTGCACTTGTTCAGTCTCTTTGACATCCTCAGTGCCCTCTCTTCTTCCCAGCTCTATTTCACCTACTTCTCCTCGGTTCAACTGTTCTGGAGGATTTAATGGAGAACTCCAGTTTGTATCCTGATCAGTGCAACAAGTTTGGATTGCAGCTGCATCCGGCATGTTCCCTGAAGGACAGCCTCTCTCCACACCCTCAGCTGAACTCTCAGGCATGGTAAGCAATGCAGTGGCCTGAAGTGGAGTAGTACTTTCCCCCTCCCTCTGGTAAGAAGCATCAGGACCTTCCTTCAGTGTGCAGCGCAGTCCCAAAGACCCCAGGACAGACCCAAGAGAGGGATCAGCCTGTGTCACCTCATGCTGATGCTCTGTCAGTGGTTCTCCACATTCTTCCATGACCTCCCCTTCAGCAGCAGCATCTAGATTTGTTTCTGGGCTCTGCTCCAGTATTTCAACACCAGGATTTATGCTAGAACCATCGCTTTCTAATTCCACGTTTCCAGTAGAACCAGTCATTTGTGCTTTGCAGCTGACACCATCTCCAGCACACACGTCACTGTAGCTGCACAGCACACACTGGCAGTCAGTGGAGTGTTCCGTGCAGGTCTCCTGCCCTGCAGCAGGGGGATCTTCTGCACTGCTGGAAGGAGAAGCTGCCGCAGGAAAACTGTCTCCCATGCTCCCAGGACCACCCAACAGCAGCTGATCTTCGGGAGGCAGCTCTTCACATGCTGTTGTTTCATTGCTTTCCAAAGGAATTACATTTTTGAGAGCTCCTGGAAAAGTGCTCAGAGTGTCCATCTGACAGCGCTCCTTTTGCATAAGTGCTGAGTGAACTAAGTTCTTGGAGTAGGTGCTATCTTGAATGACAATAAATCTGTGCTTGCTTTTAGATGCATTCACTCTCGTCCTAGGCTGAGTCAGATAACTTAAAGCTAGTGACTGCGTTAAGGAGCCTGTCTGCGGCCCAAACCGGGGCAGCGAAACTTGGGCAAGCTCAACGTACTCCCCTTCAAGGTCACTCTGCAAATCCTCTTCAGGCACAGGACTGGAACACACACCATTGACAAGAGTTTCGCCTAACTGTGGAGCTGGGCTGCCAACACCCAGGTTGTTGCAATCTGGACTTTGTTCCTGTAGATGCTGAGATTCTAGGTCTGGCAAGCTGTGCTCAGCATGGTCCACGGGGAGACACAGAAGTGAAGGTTTCTCTGCTGTCTCTGAAGTGATAATATTATTTTCAATTATTTTTGGTTTATTTATAAACTCCGGATTAACCACGTTGTCCCAGGGAACACGAAATATTTTATCATCAGTGGTTAGTAAACAATTTTCCAGTGCTATACCCATCCGCTCTCCATTGATAGTACTCAACCATTCCAGAGTAAAAATAGAGGTATAGGAAACTTCTGGAATCACAACTTCTTCTACATTATGCTTGTCTTTTGCTAAACATTTCAAGACAATTCGTGGAGACTTCTTCAGATAGGGAACCACCTGCAGGTAGAAGTCACCAGGCTTCAAGATTCGCCAGTCAATGGAAGCCAGCTGGACTACGATCTTCTCGTGAATGCACAGGGGCCAGCCCTCATGGCGGAACAGCAAGCCACAGTACTGAACCTAGGGACAAAAGAGAAAGCATGTTCAGCAGCAGGAACACAGCTCAGCTCAAGCTTTTGGATGGGAGAGAATGCACGTTTCTTTGACAGCCCAGATGTAGCATAGCACGGCTGAATTTGGAGTCTTCAGCAGTTAGCGTAGGAGAGTTGTCTATACTTAGATCTCTTAAAAAAATAAATACATAAAAATAAAAAACCACATACAAAAGAAAAGTTATCACCACGAATGACTGTCAGGGGTCCTACTTAAAGCTGGATCAGCACAGACAGGCAGAGGCCTGAGCCTAGAACCCTGGGGTACAGATGTCAGGTGTTCCCACTTCCCAGCGCTCAAGAAGTCACTTTACCTTAGTGCTGCAAATGCACAAAAACCTGTCCTCAACTGAAGAGCATTCATAGCCTTACCTAAGGTCAACAATACACACCACTTCCAGAGCTTCTACAGCACACTCTAGTAAAACAACCTGGTTGAAAGTATACTTGAAACTAACCAGGAGGTGAAAGATGCAGAAATGTTACTGCACAGAATCCCTCTACCCAGCATAGTGCCACACGACGCTGTCAGTCTGGTAAAGGGTGCTTAGGATGAGATGTGTTGTGCAGGAGAAAAAGCTCTGCCAAGGAAGGAAAGCAAAGTGAGACACAAAGCTCTGAGGGTTCAGTTCTTCTAAACACATGCTGCTGACGTGTGCAGTGCGTTCCATCTGATTTTGGTTGAGTCTAATAGCAGAGCATGAAGCCAGGTAAAGGCATCGCACAGCTGGAGCAACTGAGACAATGCAAAACAGGTGGAGACAAGTTACACAGGATTTGGCACCAAGGGATCACTGCAAACTTCCAAGTGAATGGAGGTTGGTAAAACAAAGCAGGAGAAAGGAGGCAGCAGAGCAGCACTGCTTACCCCCAGTTTGGTCATTCTGTACAACCAAGCTGTGCAGGCCCCGACCCGCTGCTTCCCGGGGTTGTTTTTAGCCCTGACACTCTCAGCTGCACCGTGTGTTCTTCATACAAGCCCATTTCCAAACACTTTGCACCTAGACTTTTTAGTTAGCTGGCATTTTGGTTCAGGCTGATAACAAAATACACTGAAGCACTGAAGAGCTGAGAAGCAGCTTCTGGAGATGCCTGCCAGGCACAGACCTGCCCAGTTACATTTTCTAACTTCCAGTCACGTTTTGAGTGTTTCATCTTAGCATTTCCTCCACGTGTGCATTTAGAAGTCCTGTTATAACAGGAATTCCCTGTGCCTGCAACACGAGCCCAGTATCAGAGCTCTCTAGAAATCTGTCCTCATCCCCAAACACAGCAGCACTCAGGACTGTCTATGCCATTGTACCTTTTCTCTATGTTAAAAGGGGAAAAAAAAAAAAGTAGTGACTAGGCATTGAGCAAGACAGGTCTTGAGACAGCTCCCAGTTAAGTAAAAGTTCACGGCTGAACTGACAACTCAATTATTTACAGCTTTATCACAACTTCAAAAAGTAAAAATCGCTCCTTTGAACTTGACTGTTGGGGTAAAATGAGGTCTAAATCAAGCCACAGCACAAGTAATAATGCATCTTCAGCTCCATGATTAACCTCACCTTTCTCTGTCAAGACAAAGGTCTTAGGAGGGTTTCCCCCGTACTGGATACAATACTTTAATTGGAAAGCTGTCATCTAGAAACCCAGACGTGTTAGGGTTGGCAGCACTGACTTCAGGCATTTTATCTTGTTCCTCTTAACACGGTCACATGAAAGCCTCCACCAAGACTGCTATTTATAAAAACAATGTATTCTGCAGGCCAGACTGACAAAGGAAAAGTGCTTTAACTCAAGGAACTTGCCATATAGCAGAGAGGCCATGGGGCTGGAAGCAACCTCCAAAATGTCCACACACATTGAAACAACAGGCACTGGCATCAAGCAACTTAGTTCTCATGCTCCCCAAGCTGTACCCTTCAGACAGCCGTGTTTCTTACTCTTGCTGCACCTGCTCACTCCTCAGCTTCAGTACTTCCCTTCATCAGCTCTGAAGCTTTCCCTATGTACATCACATCACATCACTGTAAAGCAGCTCCTCGACCATCTCCTAGGCCTGCCTGAAGCATCCCCTCAGCAATGCTCTTTTTACCACCACTCTCCACTTGTTATTGTGTGAAGCCCTGCAGAACACCAGGTGTAATGGCACCCCACACTTCCCAAGTGGGCTGGAAGCACTGTGCTCCTTAGACCTACTGTTATCACGCTCACCAGCCACACTCCTCACAGCCATCTGCTAGTTCTTCTCCCCAAACTGCAGAACCCAAGCTCACAAGAGAAATTCTGTCCATCGTTTTATCACAGCATGTGCTTGCCCTCTGACTCTACCATCACACAAGCTTCAATACAAAGTTTTAGAGTTCATCTTGTGCAATACACTTATCCTTCTCCTCCTGCTGCTATTGTTCATGTCTCCCAGACTTGTTTCATCACAAACTGGTCATCAGCATACTCTTACTTTTTACGCCAAGGTCATGGATAAGAAGCAACACACGTCTCATGACTCCTGTTTCCAACCCAGTTTTCACTGCAGCATACACACCCTTCCTTTCACCAGCTTTTCTGCCCATCTTGTAATGCTTGCATAAACCTCCATCCCTTTGACACAGTCATTAACTTCCCATTTGACCCATAATAAATCCTGCAAGGAAGAGATTAAGACACCAAACTTTCTCTCTTAACAGAGCAACGTTCTATGGGAAAGGCTGTTCTTACACTACCTGCCGTGGGGCAAACCACAGGAAAAAAAACTTTTAACAAAGTTTTTAAGGGTCATTTAACTCCATCTACACTCAGCAACTGCTGCTGTTGTACAATCGGCTTGTTCTCTGTGCTTTGTTACTAGCCCTGACTTAATAGATTCAATAAAAATCCCTGTTGCCAGCATTATAGGGCAACTCCTTCCAATATTCCAGATCAGCTGGTCCTTTTTGTTCCAACCCAGTCATTTCTGCGCCCATTTTAATCACGGCTGTTTTACTTCAGCTCTCTGCACAACCAACCATCCACTGTCATACCCACATGCTGCATTACTTCCAGAAATAAGCTAAGCTAAGACTCTGTTTAGTTTGGAGGATCTCATTAATATTATCTTTATAGCCTAACCTTGAACTAAGAGAAGACTTGCCTTCCCTTCTTTCTTCTCTTTCCATTAAAATGACTTTAAAAACAAACCCTACACGACCTGACACACTGTTTGCTTGTGCTTCCCCCAAAAGTGAATGGATCCGAGCTCTGCAGCCCTATATCCTCATGTTTTCTGATCTCCAAGGCAGAAGTGTCTTCTATAGTCCCTCTCCTGCACAGCACGGTTAAATTTAGCAGCCCAAGACCCAACCCAAGTCCAACACACCACTTGTAGAAGTCGCTTGTACTAGATCACTGACTTGTTCTGTCATCAGAGTAGGTTGAGGCCATCGGGGGAGAGATGGAGTTAGCAATAAATAAATAAGAAGTAATTTCGAGCAGTAAAAACTCCAACAAGCAGACTTCCGCTGCTGGCTGCACCCTGAGCCCTCGCAGGACCCCAATGCCAACACCTCAGCGTTCCTCAGCTCCCACCTTTCCCACTTCGGTGTCTCTCGGTCCCCCCACCCTCACTGCTCCCACCGCCCTCACCTCTCCGCCTCAGGGTCCCTCAGAGCACGGCCAACGCCTCAGCGTGGCCCTCCCGCCCCACTCAGCTCTCCTCATGCCCATCAAGCCACGCTCGCCCTCCTATTGGCTCCCGCCGCCTCAACCGCCCTCCTATTGGCCGCTATGCTGCGTGAGGCCCGTCCTCCCACGCCCCGCTCCGAGCGCGGCCTCGCGGCTCCGTGCCCGCCGCCAGCAGCATGAGGGGCGCGGCGCCATATTGCCGCCCGCCGACACCCACACGCGACTTAGGGGGACGACAGCCTGAGACCGTGCCCTAGCAACACAGCGAGGACTGCTGGAAAGCCGGACGGTCGCGTTCCCCAAATCCCCGCACTCAAAGCTGGTGGGCGCTCAGAGAAGAGCCATATCCAACCAGTTCCTCCTCAGCTGCGAGGATATTGCAGACCTGGCTTAGCGCACTCTCTATGGCCAAAGCCAAAACAGCTCGGGCAATCTCTGCTTTTTTAGGGTGGCGGTTTCTTTCTTTTCGGAGCCAAGTTTGCAATGGAGGCATTTGACTCATCATTTCTAACATTTAAGCCTCCTGACAGCGAAGCCCATTAATCTCGGTCTCGCTCTGGCAGTAACGTGACTCCTTGAGGCTACGGAGCACTGTGATGCTTCCAGCAGCCACCGAAGGCAGCCAGGGACATGCACCCCACACCCAACATCCTCAGCCCCCTGGCTGGAGAGCCCCTCAGCTCAGCCCTACACTGCCATCAGCCCGCAGAGGCCACACTAACCCTTCCTGCTGAGCCCCAAAGCCCTTTTCCACTCAGTGCTCCGCTTCTGGAAGGCGAGGGCACCGCTCCACATCTGATCTCGGCAAGGTTTGTGTTCGGGAACCATTCCTCAACTGTTTGCTAGCTGTCTGCCTCGCCCTCCCACCTAGGCTGCTGCAGACAAGCATGCGCTTTCTGCCAGGCGCTCCACATCCTCCGGCAGAAGGAAGGTTCCCCAGCAAAGCCCTAACAGGCTGAGAGCGTGATGTACTCACACAGGCATCCTGCTGAATGCACTGCAGGATGTGCTTGGCTGGAATCAGGAAGTCTATGAGGTAGCGCAGTCCATCCCCGCGGTACGTCTTCTCCACCACATCAAAAACTTGGCACAGCACGGTGGCGGCGGTAGCCTCGAATGGAGGGTAGAGAGCTGATAACGTGCTCTGAATGCAGCCGTCCAGCGACTCCGAGTCCTGCCAAGAGAGAAAGCGTTAGCGGTGCGGCAGCACGGGACGCCCCAGCCGGCTCTGTGCTGGGAGCACAGCCACCTCCCAGCGAAGGAGGGGAGAGGATCAAAGCAGCAAACTGCCGTCCTTCCTCCTTTCTTTTGGCACAGCAACAACTTCAGGTGGATTAAAACAAAACGCCAACAAACAGCACCTCTCCCAAAAGGCGAGTGAAGCGCTCACACAGCGCTGCGCGCAGCGGCGAGATTCCCCAGCTTTTGCTTATGCAGCAAGTCCGTCTTGCTGAGCTGGGTGGGGCTGCTATTAAACCATTACCGCAGCACGTGAGTGCGTGCGAGTGAGCGAGAGTGTCATGGGGCGGAGGAGCGCAGCCCCGCCGCTCGGGCACCACTGCTGTGATCCTTTGCAGGCCGAGGAAAGACGTGGGGGAACACTCGTGCCGATGCTCCTCGTCACGCCGTGACCCGAAGTGCTGCTCGAGCTCGTTGGCAGCAGGGGAAGCCAATCAGTGGTGCTATCCCTCATCATTCTCATGGCAGGCTCCTTCTGGGAGCCACGAGTTTTCTGCAGTGAGAAATGCCTCGCACAGGATCCCAGGCTGCTCGAACAGGACTGCCCCTGGTGCTCGAGCACGCGCCTCGGTGCCCATTTCCTGCTCAGGCGATGGCTTGTAACTTCCCCTGCTGCTGCTCGGAGCCAGCCACAGCCTGCCCGCGCTGTCAGAACCCATTCCAGCGCTGGAGGCCAAATTCTGATCTGCTGCATGGGTGCAAGTCACGAGAGCTTGCCAAAAAAATAAAATAAAGCAATCTGCAGACATCTGCAGAGAGGATCCAGATCCTTCCCTGCCTTTTTGTTTTACAGGGGACCCCTCTGGCTAACCTAAAGCCAGTGGGAGTGAGCTTTGCTACAAAACCAAATGAAAGTTTACTCAGGTGTCTGGCCAGATCCTCCTCTGATATAAATCCACCTCCTTTCACTAGAGACAGTGAAAGCATTTGAGCCTCTAGCCCAGAAGCCTCTAGCCTCCCGCAGAACAGGAACAGCTGCATGGACATGCCTGAAAACACACCTCAGTTCCACAGGAGGAGGGATCAGGAGGAAGGAAACGTTCACTTTTCTTCCATCGAAGGAAGGGGTCCCTGGCTCCAGCCATCACCTTGAGGAAATGCCACAGCTGCAGAGCAAGCCTGAAGTGACCTGCAGCCACAGCGCTCCTCACACCAACCCTCCCATCCTTCACAGCTGCCCAGCTCAACCATCCTTACATCCCTCATGCATGAAAGCATACGGGCACAATGTATTGCTCAGTGGTGCAAGCCTTCCTGTAGGTAAGCACACAGGAGAGATGAGGACATGCAGGCAGTGCCTGCACAATCCCTCCCTGCACCAGTGTGGGTGACAGCAAGCCACAATCTGCCTGTAGCACTGTTTCAGCTTTTCTGATGCCGTTTCTCCTGATGTCAGCAACAAGCAAGGCTGAATGGCAGCAAGTAAGCACCTAACGTGTTTGCAACCTCCTGCCATCCCCCTCGAGGTCAGCGTAACCAGATAAAGAGAGGCTAAGGAACTGTTTTTCATATTCTTAACCCAAGGACTCAAAAAGCAGGAGCAATGCGTGCATGCTGGCAAGTGCTGGATGCTGGACTCAGCGGTTAGGTCTAAACCTGAATGGGAGGGGATAGTTGTTTTAAACAAGCTTCTATCCACCCAAAAAATAAAAGCATTATCAACCCCCAGCTTTTATGTCGTTAACTAAAATGGAAAGCCTCTTCCAGCTGGACCAGACATTAACAGAAGTGAGAGTCCAAACGCAGGCAGCTGAAGGCAAGCACAGCTCCAGTAAGGCTGTGCCCCCAGGGGAACAGGAGGCCTTCACCTGCTGCTCTTCCCCCTAACACCAAAGAGCCCAGCCATGGACTCCCACTGCTGTTACAGCTGGCAGAACTGGGAAATGCTTTCCACCTGATCCTCCCCAGCCCCCAGATTCAAAGCCTCAGCCCGTGCCAGCTGTGGGTTGTGTTCTGCCCTCTGCCCCCATACCTCTTGCAGATATTAATCCCCCCTCCCCAGTGAATTTGGTTTACTGTTGCAAATAAAACAAAGAAGTAAAACTATTTGCACATGAGCCGGTGTGTTGCTCTCAGGTTCTCACACCATTCCTGCTGCCTGAGCAAAGCCTTTGCAAGATAATTATTAACACTGGCACCGAATCAAAAAGCCTTTATATGGTTAAAATAAACCAAGCTATATATTATTCTTCCTTCAGTAAAATACAGGATAACCATAGCCTGTAGCCATTGTAAAGTTCAGTGCTAACAGATGCTTCCCCTCTCTCTGGTTCAGTGTACCATAAAGCCACGATACCTGTGCAGGCTTGAAGGACAGAGAGCTGCTTTCAGGCCCCACCTTTGGATCATTTCCCCAGGTTCTCTGCTAATTCCACTTGAAAAGCCCCAAACATGGTTGCAAATACACGCACCCCATGGGGGTCCACCTGATGGCAGAGCCTCCTCGAACATGGAGAGTGCAGTGTGGCAGAGCTTGGAGCAGGCTGGACTCTGAGCGCAGACATTTGGAAATCAGTTCACAGCCCTGGATTTGGGATGGGGCTGCTTATTTGTCCTGTTAACTTCTCAAGGGCCAGAAGGAACGGCCTTGGCAAGGGCACTGGCCCAGAAGGAGCTGTGGTTTGGAGGCACAGGGAACTCATACAGAACGCCAAGAGATGGGAAGAGCATCCTGCACTCCAGATGCCAATCAGAAGCCCACAGCCCATCCTATCCACAAGCCACATCCCCTGTGCCACGCAGGGTACACAACCCCCACCAGGATGCACAAGGAGAAACTTTTGCAACCCAGGTCAGCATCCTGGGAGAAGGACAACAAGCCAAACTGAGCAAGGATTCAAGGGAAGGGTGCACTCCTGCCCACAGCTGCTTGCACAGCAGCCCCAGAGAGCTGGCAAAGCCCTGCACGGGGCCCTCCTGGAGAAAGCAGCCCCCTCCATGCACCACAGATCTCAGGCAGGCCGCTCCAGCAGCATTGCCACATCCTGCTAATGGGAAAGGCCTGAACATATGCTTCTTTCCATCCCCTCGGCACAAACGCAAACAGGATTGCTTTCCAACCAAGCCAGAGAGCATTACCCTTAGCAAGCAAGAAAGAAAAAAGTCTCAAGACTCAAATGTTTCTTTGTAAATAGCTCAGGACGCCCATGAACTCCTGCATGCTGCCGCCACACCTCCCAAAAGAGAACCAAGCTTTAAAAATAACTGCTCCATAAATCAAGGCTCTAAATAAAGCCCAGGTTAAGGTCACGTCTGGCCACGGCAGCTTTCACCACACCACAGCTGGGAGCTGGATGATGTTACAGCCCTGCTCCTGGGACCTATCTACCTCTCCTCATGCAAGCAGCTGCAGCAGCACGCAAGGAGCCTGCCAGGAGGCATCTGGAGCAAGCAGGAGCTCCTCAGCCCTTTCTGAATGCCTTTGTGGTCAGGAAGAGAGCTCCAGCCACTGGGAGCTCCTGCCATGCTGCAGTTCACGTTGAACGCTGAGAAAGATCTCTCCTCTGGAAGAGCAGTGAGGCAGTGGCACAGCTGCCCAAGGAAGGGTGGGAGTCACCAACCCTGGAGGTGTCCCAGAGCTGTGGGGATGTGACACTGAGGGATGTGGGCAGTGGGCACAGTGGAGTGAAGTTGGGATCTGAGAGCTCTTTTCCAACCTCAGTGATTCCATGGTTTCCTTTTGACTCAGGTTCTTCCTGTTTGTAACTTTCCATTTCGTTCTTTCTTTCCCTAACTGCTCACCAGTTCGGGCTGAATGCTGGAGACCTCCTGCAGGTTTGGAAAAGAAGTCAGCCTGCCAGGGAGAAGAGAGGAGAATCCTGAGGCTACGCATCAGAAAAGCACCTGGGACAGCAGCTCAGGTGGCACAGGTCAGTGCTGCATCCCTTCCCTGCACCAACCTGCACTGCTGGAGCCACCCAGACCCACCATTCACTTGACCACCTCTGGTGGAAGCCAGTAGCACGCTCAAAGCACTCGCCTGCAAAAAGTCCTGAACAAGGACAACACGAAGAAGAGGCACAAATCTTCCCCACTGACAGCCCAGATGTTGTCTGAAGGCTCCTAAAAGCTCAGTGAGTCCTGCAAGCCCGGGACTTATGGCAGACAACACTCCTTTCTGGCAGGCTGGACCGGTCCGTGCCACATGCTGAGACATACATCTGGCAGCAGGAACTGAGGATCTGCAGCTTTGGCAGGGTGAGCACCCAGCCTCCAAACATCGCCTGCGTGTGGCCCCCAGCCAGGTTTGGGGACTGGGGGAAGGGAGCCCCAGCAGGCCGAGCAGGGCCGGGTCGCTCTGCCAGTACAGGCCGCCGTGCTGCACCGCTTGGCTGGGGCTGCCAGGCTCTCAGTTGACACGAGAAACCTCATTTCCAGTAAAAACAGACCTCTGGGCTTTCCACGAACCCTTTCCACTTTCTGACAGCAAGGCGGGTGGAAAAAGAAAAGAAATTTCTGTGTTCAAAAAGGTCTCCAGCTAAAAGCAAGGCTTGTTTTTCTGACAAAGTCTGAGATTTCCCACTCCTTTTCTGCTGGGAGGAGAACCCTCCCATCCCCATTTCCTGAGCTGCTCTAATCGCAGCAGCAGTGAGTTCAAGAGAGGAAAATCTTCCCAGCACAAGAGCCAGCTCCCCCGGCTGCGGGGCTCGGGGGGAGGCAGGGAGCAGGGCTCCAGCCGCAGCACCCTGCCTGCCTCAACCTAAAGTACACTGCTTACTGAGCGCAGCACTGCAAGGCTGGCGTTCACACTGCGGTCCCGCGACATGCCCACAAACGGCTCTACCTGCTCTTTGGCACCGTGCTCAGCCGGCTTCGTGCGCAGGCTGTGCCTCCACCGGCCCCTCCGGCCTCGCAGGGAGTGGTGCTCTGGGAATCATTTCCAGATGCCTCCCTGCTCCCCAGCCCTTCCCGAGGCCAAAGCGGCTCCTACTGGGCAGCCGCGCGGGATTAGCATTCCAGGCGCTGCAGGAAAACAAGCGCTTGGAAGCGATTAACTCATGATCTCTTGTTTAATTAAACAAAGGGGAAAAAATGATGTATTTGCTTTTCAGCTCGGAGGTCCCGCTTCTGCGCATGCGGGAGGGCTGGGCGTGAAAGGCAGGGCAGCCCCATGGCCTGCGCGGGGTTGCACTCGATGGGGACACGCTGGGCAGCTTTGGGAGCAGTGCAAGCCGCCCAGAGGCACAGCACTCAGCTCCTCTTCCTCGGAGCCCCGCATTCCCCTCCCTACCCTTTGCTCGAGGTGTTCCCACTGCCTGCAGCTCCCCTTTGCAACACCCAGCGCATCAGAAGAGCTGCTGGTGGGGATGGTCTCCTCATGGGGATGTTTCATGTTCACAACTGAGCAAAAGGCAGGTCCTGCCCAGAGCCCTGCCCCAAAACCTGCTGCCCTACTAGCTACAGCTCAGGGGGTGAGACAGGTGTTTAAAGAGCATCTGAGAAAACAGACCCAAGCCCTGTCTTGAAGCAGACGTGCTCCAGCTGGCACAGGGGCCTGCAAGTAGGTGAGAAGAGCTGTGTGTGCACCACCACCCTACAGCCAGGAACCAGCTTGCCTTGGGTTAGTTTAATCAAGGGATTAGGGCCTTAATCTGAAATAACTGTCTAAGCACAGATATTTATTTTTTTTTTAAATATCACCAGCATGGCTCTAACCGTGCAATTAATTACCAAAGCTGTAATCAGTGTGATACAAAGCTTTTGTAACACCCTGCCCAGCAGTGGACTAGTGCTGGCTGTGTCTGCATTTGCCTGTCACCTCCTTGAGGCCCCAGGATGGAGCTGCATGAGCTCCCCTGGCTCATGGAGCAGCCAGATATGGTGACTCCCCACCGCCCTGGGCTGCTGTGCCACTGCCTCACCGCTCCTTCAGAGAAGAAATAATTCCTAACATCTAAACAGAAGTGAAGGTTCTGTTCACACCAGCCAGCTGCAAAGCACACCAGGGAAGCTCCCAGCCAAACACGTCAGCTGCCTTCAGCCAGGCCATCAGACCCTGACCTCCAGCTCGTGCTCAGACACCCATCTGCGAGCACCTCCCAGCAGATGGGCAGCCTCCTGCTCTCCAGGAGAAAATGATAATCCTCCAGGAGGACAGCTGACAAGTACCAGGAATGATCTTCACACGGTCACCACTTAGGTTATTGCTTCAGCACCGCTACCCAGCTCCCACTCCTCCCCTGCAAGGTGCACGAGCTGCTGGGACAGGCTCCCAAGGGCACGTTTTCTAGTCCCTGCAACCTCCATAAGTGAGGGTAGATGCCTCTAAGAAAAGAGCATCTATTAGTTAAATGAGCTCCCAGGCTTAAGGTAGGAGCCAGATAAGGCTCCACGGTCTCAGCATCCCGGCACAGTTGAGCCACAGCTCCTTTTGGCCTCAAACATCCCATCTCACGACGCTCCTGTGAAATACAAGTCCTGCTACATCAAGGAGGAGGGAAAATAAAAGCACTCTGAAGCCAGAGCAGCAGGATTGGCTGATCATAGGAGAAAACCAGACGTGCAGGGGCTCCTCCTTGGAGGAGCAAATCCCTGCACACCCTTGACACGAGAAGCAGTGGCAGATCAGGTGCAGCTGCACACCTCACCTCCAAGGAGGGACAGAAGGCCAGGGCAGGCAGTCCAGGGACAGCACCAGCCCCGCCTGGATAAGCGTACCCGCTTCCAACGAGCTGCATTTGCTCCAAGGCTCTCAGAGCTGGCTGGGGAATGGAGGCAGGCACCCCACTGCACACTGAAGCTCTCCCACTGAGCAGCCCAGCCTAGGGCTCAGAGCTGGACGGAAAGATTTTCCCTGTACTCAGATAAAGCCCTAAACGAGCGCCTCACAGAGAGCTAAGTACATCAGTCATAAACGCAGTGCGCTGCTTTTACTGAACGCCCCAGTCAGACAGGGGCAAACACAGGGCTTTGAAAGCTACTCCCTTTATGGCTTGCCTTTTTTTTTTAAATAGCAAAGTCTCACGTGTCCCATTATTTCCATACATATCAAAGAAGGGTGGAGACTTAACTAGAGATTTCTAAAAGACATCTTTGTGCACAGAAGGGATGTATGCCAAAACGTGGGTGGTTATAAGCCCAAACACAAAGGAGAATACATCCACAGGCATTTTTCCCCTTGATCCATTAACGGGTGTGCATACCAGCCCACCGAGCGGATAAGAAGGACCTTGTTCCAAAGGTAAATGTATTCTGAAAGATGACAACAGGCAGCAAATAGCCCACATCCTTTCACCGTGCCCGAGGCTCAGGCTGTGAAGCTGGAGGTGGACACCTCACTCAAACAGCCAGAACTCCTCCAGCTTCTTCCCATGCCAGGCAAGTCACCGCCTGGCCATAGCATCTTATCCTACAGGGGGAACCATAAGGCCCTACAGAGGTCCCTTTCTATCACATCTCTCCATGTCCAAGAGGAGCACACACAACTGTCCTCAGCTGCTCCTGTCCCTCTCCACCTGAGCCCTTTGGTTCCACCCCAACCAACGGCTGTGGCACCCCAGAGCAACAGCGAGATGTTCAGTCTGAGCAGACAGGAAGATATTCAGATTCACTCTGTGCTACTTCCATCTCGATATTTCAGCTTGTCGGCCAGCGATGCAAGAAAACGGGATGCACACAAAACCCAGCAGGAGCACTTCGCCCAGGAAATACCCAATCTTTTGTGTTTTAATGAAAGACTAAGTCAGCCAGCAAGGATGGGGCACAGGAATATGGGAACGCTCAGCCCCGGGCATCCCACCCATACAAGCAGGGCGTCCCCTTTTATGTCACCACGTCCTTCGAGCACCAGGAGCAGGTCCATTTTAGCAACAGTCTTTCCTTATATAACCACAGCCAGGGCACAGGAGCAGCCACAAAGGCAGTGCTATTCACTCACACGTGGCTCTGAGCGTGCCCCTCCCAGGGGTTACTTGGAAAGCTGGCACCTCCAACACCCAGAGCCTGCGACCACCGAGCAGTGCTGCCCTCCTGACTGCAGGGACAGCGCACAGAGCAGCCAGGAGAGCTTTGTCACCTCAACACCCCCCTGGAGCTGGATTAACCTGCTCCCTGCAGCTGGACCCTGCACCCAGCAGAGTCGTGGCCACAGAGGCCGTTAGCTGCAGGACGCCAGCTCTCCCAGCAGAAGTGCTGACACTCAGGGTACATTGCTCCATGGAAACCTGCAGCATCACACCAGAAACACTTGCTGTCTTGCATCCCTGCCTGTTACCAGAGCAGGTTAGGTGACTGCTGGGCAGAGATGTGTGGGTGCAGCTGGTCTAGCACCTGCAGACTCATTATTTTCATTGCTGCAAGGAATCTTTTTGCAGCGCTGCAAAGGACAGCGTGGCCACCTTCCCAGCACAGACCATCACCCCAGAGAGGATGCTGCTTTCAGACCATTTCCATGTGCTCAGGGTTACGTCTCTGGGCTCTGTCTGTGTTCCAAAAGTCTTGCTCATTGCTTTGGCACAGAAAGAAAGAAAGAAAATCCCAAACACTTAAAAGTTCTTTGCAATTCCCAGACTTGCTTCCTCCCCACCCCAGGAGAAGATACAAGAGGAGGATGACACAAAGACCATCTTTTCTGCTGAAATCCCCCTCTCTCGCCAGCACAGAGATGCCACCTGAACTCACCTGCAGAACACCAACATTTGCCTAAGTTGGGCTACGTCCACCATCAGAGAGCAGCAATCATCCTATCAAGGGTGGAAGCACGGCCTCGTAACGCAGCCTGAGCAGCTCCCCAGGGATGAAGCTGTCCCTCAGCCTAGGGAGCAGGGCTGGCCTCGTCACGGTGGCACCGGGTGGCAACTACTCCTCAGGAGAAGCAAAGCTGGGGCACTGTGGCCCAGCCACGTGTCCTGACCACCTCCTGCGCCCCAGCTGGTGGGCAGGGTGAAGTCCAGTCCCTCTGCCATGGCAGAGGGATCCTTACTAGGGGCCACGAGCACAGCCCTAGCTGTGAAAGCCACAATGTAATGAGGTTTCACAGTTGTAAAAGCCAGTTCTGGGGGAAGGTTTGCCTGTTTGGTGTTTAAGGCACCCATCAGCTGCAGCAGCACTACATACCACACACGGAGAGCAGAACATCCTTCACACTGATAGCAAGGACTCACCTGCCTCACACAGTTGGGCAGCCTCCACCAGAAGCAAAGCCTCCAAGAGCCCCAGGCCAACCCACGTCCACTGAGATCCAAATCTTCTCCCTACAGGGTTTGGTTGGTTCACCTGGACACCAGAAACTGGAGTCCAAGGGAACAGCTTGTGGCCACAGGAGAGCCACGGGGCCCTTGGCAGAAGAGATGCAAGAAGCAAAGATACAGGCCAAGGGAAGAGATACAGGCCTGTCAGCTTAGCTGGCCACAGAGACCAGGAGTTGGGCAACTCATCTTTTGGTGAAAGCCAGCAATCTCCAAGCCCAGAAGCTGTACTGAAGCAGCCAAGCAGCAACTCAAGCAAACAAAACATCTGGTCCGTGATCCCCGATCCCTCCGGGTGCTTGGCACAGCCAGGCACAGGGCTTCCCCACAGCCACCCCCAGGGAGATGGGGTGCTCTGCTGCCTGCTTGGTTTCTCAGTGCTTTCTCTAAGTGTCCAGTGCCAGCCCTAGGCAGAGGGAAAGGAGCGCTGCCCTTCCCCAGGCTCTGCAAAGGGGCAGTGCCCACGGCAGCACACCAACTCCAGCCCTGCATTCAAGCAGCGTACCTGCTCCGCTCCATCCCAGCCCCGGGCAGCACCCCATGGGGGATCGGTGCCAGCAAGAGCCCTGTGTCCCCACAGCCACCCCAGAGCTGGCTCCCAAATAACGGGAAGCACCAGAGCACTGCTTCCCCACCTCCGGCATCGCCCCGTGCAGCTCCGTCCCGCACAGCCCTGCTCCAGAGCCCTCTGCAGCGCTTCCTTACCATGTTCCCGACCTCCTTTTTCCCCCCTCACTTCCCAAAGCGGCGTTTTTTCTCTTTTTCCTCCATGTGTGCGACGGGGCGTCTCCTCTCCCGTCCGACGTGAACCACTGAAGCACTCTGAGTCCCGGACTGTAATCCAAACCCTCGCCGCCCCCAGCACAGCTCCAACTAATCTAACTCATGACACTAGCGAGCAGGGGACCTCGAAGGTTTCTCTGACAGCCAACCCCAGAGCTCGGCGGTGGAGGGACATGGCGTGGGGTGCTTCCTTCCCCAGCCTCGCGGGGACCTCACGGCCCAATCCCTATGGCACCGCCGCTCCCCACGCGTCCACTGCCCGCTCAGCGGGGATGCTCCGTGGCACAGAGCTGCTTTCTCCTGGGAAGATCCAAAGAGCTGCTAGAGGAAAGCGGGTCCACTGCGGACATCCCACGGAGGTCTCCAGCTTCGTCAGGGAGGTTTCCAGCAGAAGTTTCTCCCCCACGCTCCCCTTGGCTTTGCCTTGAGTTCAGGGAGGGTTCTCCACGCTGCAAGATCCCGAGGAAACGCTGGGGGTTGGGAGGGGGGGGTCGGGGAAAAACGCCGAGAAATAAGCAGAGCACTGAGGAAAGCTGTTTTTCTAACTTCTGGAAGGGAAACGAGAGAGGCAGTGACCGCTTCAGGCAGCGGCAACAAACTGCATTGGGATCAGGCGAGGAGCAGAGACCTCGCCCCCTCCCAAAGGAGGAAGTAATTTAACATGGCAAGTTTCTCCACCCCTCCATTAATTGTTTAAGATGGCCAGGGGCCAAAATACTGCCCCTGGGAGCGGGGAAGGTCACCGAGCAGGCGGGTAACAGCCTCCAGAAGCAACAACGGGAAAGGGCACAGCCAGCGAGGTGGGAGGGGGGGTGGGCAGGTGCTGCTAGCACCCCAGGCCTGCTGGCACATGGGGCACAGCGGGGAGCGGCCCCCAGGAGAAGCCCTGGGGATGGGGTGTGGGGCCTGGCTGCAGGACTGGGGGCGGCACAGGCTCACAGCCTTGCTAGGGACGGACCTCCCAGTCTGGAGGCCATGGTGCTGGCACCCAGCTGCTGGCGATGGTGACACAAAGCAGCACACGCCAAGGGAAAGGGGGACTCATGGACATGGAGCAAGAGGGACCACGTCCCCTGCAGGGACCAGCTCTGCAAGCAGCTGCTGCCAAACCCTTTTGCTGCTCCAGCCAAGGGCAGCAAGGATGGATGACAGTCCCTGCAGGAGCTCAGCTTGCTTTCCTTAAGCAGAGAGGCCCTCCTAGATGGGATGCAACAGTGGGTCAGAGCAGAGCAGCACTGTTCAGCACTTGTCTTCTGAAGTCCTTGAGGGCAGAGCCTTTCCCACAGCCATTGGCAACTACTCACCTCCTCCTTGCAGCACTTCCCCAGTGCAGGTTCCCTGTGGACCTCCTGCCCAATGAGGTTGGGCTGGGTGAAGGACAGCATCTCTGAGATGTAGAGCAGATCGCTAGCACCCATTTGTTGCTATCCTCAGCATCCAAAAATGAATCTGTGATCCTGCATCTGCGTGCAGAGACCCTTTCCTTCCTTGTCAAACTGACAGCACGAGGATGAGGAAACTTCCCCGGCAAAGCCTCTGAGTGTAGATTTCAGTGTCTGCACAAGGCTATGTTTGCAATGCAGCTTTGCCCTTCATTTATTCCCCAGAGAACATCTCCCAGCTCATGATCACAGCTCCAGCAGGTGCTGGGAGCATCCCCATGCTGAGAAGGGCAGCAGAGAGTGATGTCCCTGCAGGGCACGTGGCACACAGCTGGCTGCAATAAGCCTTGTGCTAGCAGAGATGCTGAGCTGCTCCACTAACAGCTCCAGGAGAGCAGCTATCAGCTCTTCTCAACCCCAGGGCACAAGGTCAGCTTCTCCTCCAGCCCCCGTCAGCAGCAGGGTTAGGGCATTATCAAGCCACCAAGCTGCAGCTCTCAGAGTCAGGCAGAGAAGCGGGGCAGCGCTGGGGGCCACGTAGGAGTCTGCAGCGTCCCCATCAGCACAGACAAGGAGGGCACAACCTACACACACACCCCTCAAATCCAGTTTCCATCGCATTTTCGACCTCTATGCCTGGGACAGAGCCAGATGCTCCCCAAGCCAACGCTTGCTACCCCAGTACTTCTCATACTGCTCAGTCAGAAGCACATGATGTTTGAACTGCAGCAACGGTGGTGGTGCCGTGCTTTCCTGCGCCACAGTGCAGTGCTGCAGGAACATCATGGTGCTGTTTATTCTTGGCTGGATCCTTATATGTATTTTTTGACTGCAAAGCAGCTTTTTCCTCGTCTGCTGCATTGGAGATCTGTTCCTTCCACCAGCACATGGCAGCCAGCTGCAGCCAGCACTCCTGTGGGTGTTGAACAGCCCCTCGAGCGTGGTGCACAACAATGCTGTGCTTGTTCCCTGACACAGGCTCGTACTGTCTCCTTGCAGAGCAGCTCCTCACTCTTACATGAGCCCTGTGGTTTCCTCGGGTTGAACTTTCATTGCTGATGCTGGTGCAGAAGTCCACTGTCATCCAGGAAGGGGCGAGGAAGCGGCCAGGAACCCGTGGCACCAAGCAGCCTGCCCATAAGCGTTGGCTGGGCCAGCCATGGAGATCCAGGTCCCTTGCACAGACCCACAAGCAGTTTTACACCAGGGGAACCACTCTGGCTCTTTGGTGGGGTTCTGCTCACCACTTCTCCTTTTCTGGACGCAGATTCTGGAGCTGCAGTGCTATCCAAGCGCCTGCTGAGACCCCAGGCAGACAGGAAGAGAGCACAGGCAGGCGCTCTGCTTTGAGGCCCTGCTACTAGAGGCCTACTTCCCAGTTGTGCAAAGCAGGGAGAGCTCAGTACTGTTACCAACAGGACTCAGCTGTTCTGGAGGAGACACAGATGTTTTGGATGCTAGATAAGGACATCTGACCTAGGGGAAGTTGTGCAATGAAAGCTAGACAGTCTCCCTACAGCAGCCAGCAGCTCATAGCAAAACACCCCACACACTCTGCATTAGCTTAGCATGAACAGCAGTGTCATGCTCAGCACAGGGAGGTTCCCATGTCTATGGGCACCTCCAGGGGCAAGGAGAGCCCAGCAGCAGGTGGTGGCAGACCAGATGACTCTGAATCCACTTCCAGAGGCATCTGCTGGACTTGGGCCCTCCGCCACCTCCCACATCCACACAGCACATGGCTGTGCAGATGTCCCATGGATTAAGCTGTGCTCTCAAAGTACAGCTTCATCATGTTATGATCCCAGCAAGCCACCCACTGCGACCCCCGTCAGCACACAGGGGTACCGCAGCCACCAAGAAGCAGCATCAGGTGCCTTAAGACCAGCGATGGGTGTTTACCTGAAGTAGATTTAGTCAAAGGAAAACAACAGGTGCTGCAAGCAGCCCTCAGTACCAAGAGCACTGCAGGACTGAGCTAGTCCTCTCCTCATTAGAAACGTAAGAGAAGGCAAAACGTGGCTTAATAATATTCAAACCTCCATTTCAGATCACAAGCAAAGCAGGCCTTGGCTTCACAAGAGTACCTCTTGGTTTAACTAATTAATTTGATAATCCTCTATTTGGAACACTCAAGAGACATTCAGCTTTGAAAGCAAGTAATTACCTCTAAGTGGCAACCTCTTTGTGAGGCCCAGCCTGATCAGAAAAAAAATGTCTTAAGCCAGAAACATAATCACGGTGTGATTTCCCAGAAGGACTGGATAAGAGACGACATAACAGCTGGTCACACTCACAATCTCAAGACACGAGAGCCACTCAATGAGCAGGTCTCCAGTTTACACTTCACGATGCCATTCAGCACCATGCACAAACCTGGTGTGCAGGCAACCACCAGGAAGCCTTGCAGGAGATGACTTATGATTCCTGGCTGCTCCAAAACCCACCACCACCCTCTGGTTCGATAAGGGCAGCCTGGCTTTTTCAGAAGAGCAGCCTAAAAGAGACCTGTGTCTCTGCAGATCTCACAAACGTTACAGCATGGGACAGTCACCTGTTTACCCACCCATGCTAACCAGCCCTACTAGCAGCAGTGCTGCATGATATTTAATCCCAGCAGCACATGTTTACTGCGCCCTCAGACTGCTCAGCTCAAAGCTAGACGTGCCCATAGGCACCTCTGCCTTTCCTGGCCCAGCCTGGCTGGGCTCTGTCTCCCAGACATGGAGCACAGGGGCTCTCATCTTCTTCAGTCAGGGTCCTCGGTCACGGCTGCCAGGGACTCTTTCCAGGTCTGTGTAACAGAGCACAGGTTGGAAAGATGCATCCCCTACACCCCATGCATCTGAACCACAAGCTCTTGTGTCACTGCCCTGTGCCCAGCTCATGCAAGCACCTTCAACATGAGAAGCAGATAGAGCCCTCACCAAGGCACCCATAGGTGCTGAGCAACAGGAGAAACAGGCAAAGCACTGAGACACACTTCTGGGCATCCCAAAAGTGATTCAAAATGCAATTATACCCAACTAGGAGAGAAGGATTCCAGCTGTACCACCTTACTCCAGAGGAGGGATCCACCAACAAGCACTGATTTGTGCTCACCATACGTTGGGCACTCAGGGGGGCCAGCACCAAGTGCTACCCTGTACTCCAGCAACACAGGACCACGACAGTTCCATCAACCTGCTCCAGGAGCTCTGACCCTGCAGAATACCATTCCTACAGGGTAAGCATCCTTCCCCCAGCACCCCACAAACCCCTCACTTACAGCCAGCACTTGTAGAGCAGCTTGCACCCAGCAGATCCCAGCAGATCCTGCAAACCATTCTCCCATGGCAGAACCTCTCTGGAGAGAAAGCAAGCCCTCACCTCCCTGCAGTCTGCTCCTCCAGAGCAAGCAGAGAAGCAGCTGGACGAGATCTGCACTCACTGGGGCAGAGCAATCGCCCCAAGGTGCAGCTCCAGCTGTGGGCATGTAATCAGTGCTTCCCGGAGCCCATGGGTGTTCCCTGAGACCAACTCTCACTTCACTTGTGTTCAGCTGGGCTGAGCACTGCCTGCCAAGCCCACGCCAGAACCACTGCTGGTCCTCCAGGTGCTTCCTAAAGCACTTTTAATCCTGCTGGTATTCCTAGTGGGGGAACAGCAACCTGCTTAGATCTGACCCCCCCAGTGCAGGAGTGGACTTTGCCTTCCTCCAGCCTTGCCACCTGGCACTGAAGGCAAAGAAACGTAGTTCCTCCATTCCACTAGAAAGCACTACATAAAGCTTGAGATAGCTGAATGAAGGGGGCTCATGCCCCTCCCCTCCTTGCCAGCCATCTCTCTCTTTCTTCTCATCTCTCTTTCCCTCAGGACTGCTATGCTTGTGGATCTCTGCTCACATGGAGATAAACAAGAAGCTCTTTACACTGAGGGCGGTGGCACAGGCTGCCCAGAGAGGTGGTGCTGCCCCATCCCTGCAGACAGCCGAGGTCAGGGAACGGGGCCATGAGCACTGATGGAGCTGTGGGCGTCCGTGCTCACTGCAGGGATCGGAAGCAGACGACCTTTATAAGGGTTCCTTTCAATTCCAGTGATTCTGTGATTTTTCTGTGATGGGAGCATAGCACGGGAGGGCTCCAGTAGGCTCAGATGCGGCAGAGTCCAATCACATTTCACAGGGGACCTCCAGGAGCGCAGAGCATTGGTGTCTGCGAGACTGATACTCCAGCTACCCCGGGCTGCCCTATCCAGACACCCCTCCATGCTGAGCCTGAGGAGCAGAGCAAGCACCATGCCTACACAACGAGCCCGCAACGTCCCTGGGGCACCATTCCCCAACCCTCCCCTCACAACCCACACAGGACACGTATAGATATCCATACGTTCTCCTCCTCCCCATCGCTAGGGGCCCAGCCGCCATCTTGCCCCGCTTCATGCAGGCCGCATCCCCGGGCTCGCGTGGAGGCGGCAGCCGGGGCGAGGCCGCGGTCCGGGGCGACACCTGCCGGCCGTGCCGGGGCCCGTCTCGGGGCTGAGGGCTGAGCCTCTGCCCGGCAGACCGCATTGATTCTGGCTGCCCACCCACTCGCCCGCCTTAACGCAGAGGCCCCATGCAATTAGGCTGGTGGGTGTTAATTATAATCCCAGGTCAGCGGCCCAGACGGAGGCAGCCAGGATGACCTAGGGCTGTGTGCAGGGCAATCTCTTGTCAAGCAGCGCAGCAGGGCGCCTGTCTATAATTAAATGGGGAATGGTAATTAGTTGATTAGCTGCTGACCTTGTGCGTGGCCCCTCCTGCCGGCACCTCATAGAATAGAATCATAGAACTATTAAGCCTGGAAGAGACCAATACAACCCCCCAGCCCACCCCCACTGTGCCTGCTGCCTGTGTCCCTCGGTGCCACATCCCCACGGCTCTGGGGCACCTCTTGGGACCGTGACCTCCATCTCCCTGGGCAGCTTTGCCACTGCCTCACTGCTCTTTCAGAGCAGAAATTGTTCCCAATACCCAACCTGACCCTCCCCTGGTGCAACTCAAGGCCATCACTGTCACCTGTAAACAGAGACCGACCGCCCCCCACGCCCTCCTCTCAGGGGTTGCAGGGCCACAAGCTCTCCCCCGAGCTCCTCTTCTCCAATGGACCCATCCCATTCCCTCTGCTGCACAGTGCTCAGACCCCTCACGGCTCTGCTCCCTTCTCTGGACACTCCAGGTCCTCCAAGCAGAGCACTGAGGTGGTGCGTGAGGATGTTGTGGCAAAAGTGCAGGACCCCACACTGGGTCTTGTTGGAGCCTGTGCTGTTGGCCTCAGTTCCCTGATGCAGCACATCCAGATCCCCCTGCAGGGCCTTCCTACCCACAGGCAGATGATCGCTTTTCCCTAATGTGATGTCATCTGCAAACTGACTGAGAGTGCATTCAATCTCCTCATCCAGATTGTCAGTGAAGATATTAACAGGACAGGCCCCGGTACCGACCTGTGGGGAACACCAGCTGCCAGCTGGATGTAACTCCATTCCCCACCACTCTCTGGTCCCAACCCTTCAGCCAGATTTTCACCCAGCAAAGTACACACCCGCCCAAGCCACGGGCTGCCACTTTGCACTTAAGCTCTCTGCCTCTTCCTACTGCAAGATGCAAAGAAGCAGGTCTGTGGGCAGCGGGCCCCCTCCCGCCCTGCCTCCCAGTCAATATTTGGCACCCCACATCTGCCCCATTTTGGCTGAGCACAGCAGCACCTCAGGGGGCAGTGTGTGTGTGGAGGCTTTCTGCCCTTGTGAAGTTTGGGGGATGTTTAATTGCTTTCTGGTAAGCGAGGCTCCGTGTGGAGGTGGATTTGTAGACAAATCCAAGCACAGCGAGGTAGCTGGTTGACTTTCTTTGCTCTTTATTGCACATTGTAATTTCCTGTTTGCTTCAAAAGCTATTCTTGCAAAGGAGGAAAAAAACATATCAAACATTTATAACAATTCTGTCTGTTCCTTAGCAGGAGAAAACAAAGATCAGAGCGAGCCTCTCAGAGGTCACCAGCTAATTCTGCTATTTAGCCAACGCGCTTTCCCCAGACAATGCAGCCCTCCTGCAGCACGCTGGCTAATCTGCTTACTCAGCCGCTGCTTTCAGCCCAGGAAAACAAAAGCTCGTGTTCCTAGAGTGGTCAGCTCCCAGGAGTCAGCCCCCACATCTCAGCACGAAAAAGCACAGCCTGCTCTGGGCCTGGGTATTTGCTTTTTTTCTTTTCTTTTCTTCTCTTCTCTTTTTTTTTCTTTTTACCTTTCTGGGTTACCTTCCCAAAGCATTTGCAAGCTTTCTCCACAAGCAGGAGAAAGTAAAAGAAGCCACGGGAAATATTTCTATATGTGTGTGCGAATGTGGTAGATGAGAAGGAATATCCTGGCTGTGGGAGATGGGGGTCTCTGGAAAAGCAAAGCCCTCCGTGGGTACCACCCCCCCCCGGCTCCCTCCCACTCCAGCTCACCTGGCACAGTTTACCTGCAGGGCAGCTGGGCTGTGTGGCACCGGATGCCAGAAGGGGAGCTGAGAGGAGCTGCGATGACTTCTTCTTCCTTGCGGCCGTGGGGAAGATCTGGGACACTCACGAAGTCAGAGCCTCCACACGTCAGCACCCATCCTGGCTGCTTTTGAAGAGTTCCCAGGAGCAGCGGCGCGGCCACGCAGTCCTCCAGAGCAGGGAGTCCCACTGCTGCTTTGCTCCTCCAGGCAAAAGCAGAGAAATCCGAACCACGGCGAGGGGTGTGGATCACCCCACCCAGCTCCTGCTGGCCTGCACATCCCACTGATCAGCTGCCCTCAGCCCATCCATGCTGCAGCTCGCTCCCCTGCACACTGGGATGCAAGGAGGGGGAAGCTCACTGTGAGAAGGCACGGGTGAGCCAAGGAGCTGGCTCGACACGCGACAGAGGGGTGCAGTGCGAAGCATAAAAGCAGCAGCTCTGCCGTCCTGGCTGCTCTGCCCTGGAACGCAGCATGGGAACCACTGCCCAGTGCAAATCTGTTCCTCATTATCCTCCCCGGCTGCTGACTGATGCCGGCTCAGTCACCAACGACGTGCCTTGCGGCCTAGGATGGCTCACACCCATCAGACAGGCGACTTTTCAGGGTACATTGAGGCTGGCATCCGCCCCTCCAAGGTAGTGACAGTGAGTTGCAGCCTCCGCGATAGGCAGAGGAGGCTTTTGGTGGAGGCAAGGAGCAGCGGTGGCTGCGGGAGAAAGGGGATGCAGTGGTGGCAGTGGGGCAGCAGGATGCCCTGGGCCTTACCCCAGATGCAGATGGTGGCCACAGAGTGATGGTGAGTTGCCACCCAGGAAACGAGCTGCAGGAGGGTGGCAGCCGGGTGCCCACACGGGCGGCCAGGGGAGCAGTGAATGAGCTGAGGTCTCCAAAGTGTGTCTAGCCACGTGTGGTCAGCCTGAACGCCTTGCCTTAATTCATCTTTGCCTTCCCACTGTTCTCGCGTGTATGGCCAACAGCTCTGCTGTGATTTGTGCTTGCTGGAAAGCCTGGGGAGAAGTGGGAGGTGAGGAGCTGAATGCCCATTCAGCAGCTTCCCACCACTTGTGACTGTGTAGGTCATCGTGGAAACATCACATGGGGGAATCAGAAGTGCTCCAGAGATGGGGCAGAACGAAGAAGATTGCAAAGTGGCCTGTGGCTCAGCAACACCCTTGCTACAACAGAAAACATGACGCTGGCAGACCAAGGAAAGGATTGTTCCCCTCAGGTTGATGCTTAGCTGCATGCCAGCTCCAATTGGAGGCTGCTCAGAACAAGAAACACATCTATTCTATTTCTAAAGCTTACCTAAGAGCCCAGCACTCATCGTGCAGTGGGAAGGCTGTGATTTGGAGATGCTGTGCAGTGCTGACCTGGGAGATGGCCGACACCAACCCCCACCCACAGCTTGGCTCTTGCATCCTGCTGCTGCCCCACTGCTGGCACTGCCTCACATCCTCTGCTGACTTCACAAGTTCTGGGGAAAGGGGAAAACTGGAGGAGCCGAGCATCGGAGAGAGTAAATCACTGCGGAAAAAATGTACAGATCTAATGGCAGTGCTAGGAGAAGCCTGTGTGCAGAACGGTCTGCAGCAGGCAGACAGCTCCAGGATGGGGTTGCTTATAATAACAGTCGGAGGGTTGTATGTTCTGGGTTACAGCCTGACAAGCAGCTAATTTGTTGAGCCTTGCTCCGTCCTGGAGAAGCAGAGGTTTGGGCACATGTGCTCGTGGTTTGGCCCGGTTTTTGTATTTTTCCACTGAAGCACTTTGGTATTTTTAGGCTGAAAGAGATGGAACTGTGCTGCACTGGAAGGAACAGCTCTGCGCAGGCAGGAAAGGGAAAGGCAGAGATTGGAGGAGGAAAACAAGCGCTGACAAAACCCCGTGGGTGCAGGAGGGGCCAAAGCCCCTGGCAGGTGCCCGAGTGGTCACAGCATGGTGGGGGCTGAAGGTGGGAGGAGAGGGCTGCAGTTTTGGGTGGGGAAGGGCAGAGCTCCCTGGGATCTGAGGGCAAACCCAACCCAGAGGAAGCAAGGCTTGCAGAGGTCCCCAGCCAGCCCCGAGTCCCAGCCATGACACCTGCTCCAACTCTGATTTATTGAACATTACAAAATACTCTGCATATGTTTTCACATTAAAACAATATTCTTGCAAATAAGATACTAAGTCTGGAGTTGTTTGTGGTGCCCATGGCTACAGAAAACACTGACCCAGCTAGAGATTTAGTATGGCCTGATATCAGAAATCAAAACTGGAATAAGGCATACAAGAAATGCAAAACTATATAAAAACCTGTTTAAAAACCTCATGCTCCAGTTGGCAGGGCAGGTACAGAGCAAAGCAGCCTTGCTAGCAGTACCGAGTGCCACCGCCTTGCCTGCCCCACGTGGGTTCATTCACCCAGGGCACTGAAACATCCTTGACACGTGCAGACCCAGCACCCCAGGTAGCTGCGATGGGCAGCCATGTGCTTGCTGTTGGGTGTTATCAGCCCAGCGAGGAGCATCCCCGCTCCAGGGGTCACCTGTGCCCAGCTACACTGAACTCTGAGCAGATCTTGGGGAGCGAGATCACAGGGTCCCACTTGGGAGGGCTCTGGGATGGCTGGGGGCAGGTGCTGGGGGCAGAGCTTTGCAGATGCACTCAGCTCACACCCGTCTCTCCCGCTCCTGCTTTACATTCAGACCTGCTGCTCTCCTTTGTGCCCTCCCAGATGATGAGAGCAACTGGAGGGACTGGGATGCAGGCAGGATGAAGGCTGCCATGCAAGGCTGCTGTCCTCTAGCAAAGCCAGAAAACAGAATGCTGCAGCCATGAGGAGCACCCCCGGATGAGCAGTGTGGTGGCACAGCCAAACGAGTGACGAAGAGTCCCTGTGCGTGTACAGCCTGGCTCTCAGAGGAGCCAAACCCCAGTCCTGAGAAGGTCATGGCTTTGCTTCTGCGGTGCCTCCAGAACCACGGGGGACAGAGCTGCCGTGGAAAGGGGCTGATCTCTGCTCTCCCAGCTGAGGTCCATGCGTGCCCTAAGCAGCCGGGTGCCTGGAAGCCAAAGGCTGGGTGGCCCGGTGGGAATGGGCAGCAGCCCATCCTGCAGAGGATGGAGGGTCAGCTGGAGCAGTCCATCAGCCAGAACCCCAAACCTCATGCTGGCACAGCCACAGTGGCATCAAGACCACCTTTGGGAGGAACACCTCTGGCCTCCCAGGAGACAGGAGACAAAGAACCCCACTTGGGATCTGTGCCCCCTGATGGATGGGGCCGGTGCCTGCTCTTGCATCATGCCCCTCTCTCCACCAGCCTCACATCAGCATGAGCAAAGCCCCACAGCTCTCTGGCCGCTCCTGGAGTTGGAGGAGACACGCAGAAGCTTCACAAAGCACGACGTGGGAGTGGCTGGAGGGTGGCAGTCTGCCCCGCATGCCATGCATTTCAGATGTGGCTGGCTCTGCTGAATGCGAGCCGGCGGTGCTCGGCGGGCAGCAGCCCCCTGCCCTGCTCCTCCGTGCCCATCAGGGGCTGCAGCTCCTGCTGCTCCACGCCCTCGGGGCTGCTGTCGCTCTTCGACCTGCTGCTCTTGGGTACGTGGCTGGGGAACTGGAAACGTGAGACCTGCTCCGGCGTTGCCTGGCTCGCCGACTGCGGCTGCTTCTCCAGCATGGGGCGGGCGAACCTCCTGTGCTGCACTCCTGCCTCGATGCCTGGCGGCGAGGCAATGCTCTCCAGGGATGAGATGCTTTGGTTCCATGCTTTCTGCATATCCACCGGCACGATTTTGGTGGTCTCCGAGGAGACGTAAACAGCCAGATCAGCCTGGTCTCCTTTCCACGGCAGCTCCTTCTCTGCCAAGGTGGGTGATGGCGGGATGATGCAGGGGCTGGGGCAGACGTCCAGGCTGCCTGGGGATGCAGAAGGAGGAATGGAGGGGGATGTTGCATGGCTCCTGCTCCTTCAAACCCTGGTACCAATGGGGACTCTTCCAATCTGGCCCATTTTGGAGGCTCTGCTGTGCCTCCATGGTCACAGAGAAGAGCAGCCCTCCTATTTGTGCTCCCAGCTCAAGCAAATCTTGCTCCATTAGGCAGAGGAAAGAATGGCATGCTTACCCTGGGTTGCCTTTCCTTGCAGGACCTCATCAGTGGCACGAGCAACGAACACGATCCCTTCATCATCCTCTCTCTCCGTCTCCGAGCTATCACTCTCCTCCTCATCGGAGCTGACTGTCACCAGCACGGGAGCTGCAGCCACACGGGGGAGAGGGGGTAAGGGGGGGAATGGAGCATGGATATCCTAAGAGCTGCCCTCCTGCACCCATGGGAAAGGTCCTTGTGCCAGGATAAACCCCAGTGCCACCAAGCATGGACAGTGTGCTGCTGCCACCCCACCCCAATGGGTGCCCTTGCAGGTCCTGAGAACCTCTCCTGCCACCTCCTCCTTACCCGCCTCCTGCCAGGGGATGTTTCTGTGCGTCCTCCCGTTGGGTGCATCGCTGGGCAGAGAGGTGTTTTTCTGCAGAGGGAGAGGGATCTGAATGGGACCCAACTCCGTTCCCAGGCTCTGGAGATGCTGAAACCCTGCAGCATGCCATGGCCCCGCAGGACCTCGCTGCCCCGTATCTTGTAGGGGAGCAGGAATTTGGGGATCACTTGCCTTCTTCCTGCCCTTTTCCTTCAGCCTGGCTTTGCTCTTGGAGGAGCAGACATTGTGCTTGGTGGACTTGAAGGTCTCCAGGCGCCTCTTCATGTTCTGCCGGAAGATTTCTTTATCTTGGCGTTCTTGTTTATCTGGAGAGATGAAGTGACGGCTGTAGCTGGCCTTGTACTGGCCGAGGGAGAGGCAAAGAGACACAGGGTGAGCAGCCAGCCCCGCACAGCACCCTCCATCCCCGCTCCTGCTGCGGGCGGCAGCGCTCACCCGCCGCCGGGGCTTGTAGAGGCTCCCGCGCAGCACATGGTGCATGGCCGCGTCCTCCTTGTCCCGCCGGCTCCGCACCGTGTCGATCACCTGCAGGTCCAGGCACGCGCCGCTCCCGCTCTCCCTCCTGGGGAATTGGAGCATCCCAATGGATCCAGCCCATCCCGTTGCATCCGACCCAATCCCCGTGGATTGATCCAATCCCGGTGGGTCCAGCTCATCCCAGGGATGTTGCAGCCAGGGAGTGCTGCCTAAAGGTCGGGGCTTAGAGGGATGCTTGCACTCACAGCAGGTTTGTGACTGACGACTCTGACATGGACGTGCGGCTGGGCATGGAGGGCAGTGCCAGCTTGGCAGCTGACAGCACGTGGCCACCCTGGGGGAGTGACAGAGACGGGCTGGAGAGGTCCCCACCACCTCATCTAGTGGGAAACAGCTCCCACCACACACCCCTACCTGGTCCACAAAGCTGATGGCATCACGGATGTTCAGCTTGTAGTAGACATCCCAGATCTCATCCCGCAGCTTGTAGGCAGATTTCCTCATCAGGAGCTGGCTCAGGTACTTTTTGTCAAACTGCTCCCACCTGCAGTGAGATGGACACGCAGGTGGTTAAAGCCCCACAGGGGATGGATGGATGTGTACAGTGGTCACGGGATTTCTTCCCATGCAAAGTCCAAAGTGTCCCAAAACGTGAGGAGAGAAGGCTGTGCCTGGGAACACCCTGGCAGAGGACAGCAGGAGAGGACAGGACATGCTGCCACGCTGTCCCCAAGCCAAGGGGAAACCGGAGACCAGTGACGGGTGCAGAACTGGAGCTGGTGCAGCTGCCCAGACGGAGCTTCCCTCCAGGAAGCAGGCTCCCTGCACGCTTTTCCTGTTGTGATTCTGCAGATAAACACTCCTAAAATTTTAACAGTTCCTTCCTCAGTATCCAGTGTGTCTCCATCTGGGGAGGCACAACGTCATCACAGCTACCACAGTCCTGCAGCAGCTCCAGCATGGGCAATGCCACCTTGTGCCCTAAGCCACCTCTGCCCAGCCTCTCCTTAGGACACTTCTGGGCCAGTGGTTTGCATTGCACTATCCAGATGGACAGACATACACCTTCCTGGTCCTGCTGCCTTGCCCACAGCAGGCCTGTTCTCCTTGGGATGTCTGCACAGCTGCCATACCACCCCATCCAGCTGAATGCCAGCAGACAAGACACTTACTTGTCCCGCCAGTAGTGGTAGCCGTGGTGTCCCACGATGTCCTCCACTGCCGCCAGGATGTGGTCAAAGGCCTGGAGTGAGGAGAAAAGGGTGAGAACGGTAGAGGGTGAGCCAGGCTAAGCCCTCCCCTCCTGTGGGGAGCACCTACGTGCTCGTGTAGCTCCTCATTCAGCGTGGGCTTGTGGTGGTCGCTGCGCTTCACCTTCAGCCACGTCACCAGTGGTTTGATGGTGAGGCCCTGGAACGGCAGGAGAGGATGAGGAAAAGATTGAGGGGGCGAGAGGGTGTGTGGCTAGGGGACAAGAGCAAAAGGAGCATGAAGTGACCAGGGACATTGGTTGTGACAGCCGCATGCAATGTTCCCACTGTGCTTTGGGTCCGTGTGATGGCGATCTGGAGACCTGACACCTGGTACCCGTGTCCCAAGTCATGCCCCTCCACACCCCAGGGCTGGCATCTGTCCATGGTGCTGCTCCCCAAGGACAGAGTGCCCATCCTCACCTGCACGATGACAGTGAAGAACACCACCACGATGGTCGTTGCCACAAAGTAGTCCTTGGCTTTCACCTTTGCCTTGTCCAGCAAGATGACCAGGGCGAAGGCAACAGCTCCGCGGAGGCCACCGTAAGACATGACCACCTGGTCGATCCTGTCCAGCGGGATGAGGCGGAAGCGGTTGAGGACATAGGTCTGGAGGACAACACCTAGAGAAGATGGAGGACAAGAGTGTGGGATGGCACCAGAGCCCCATAGATGAGGCAAAGTCGAAGCTAGGAGCCACACTTGGGGAGTGCTGCTTTATGGCAAGAAAATGGCTGGGACAGAAGGACAGACTGACCCATGGCTCTGAAGAGGAGGATGAAGAACAGAGTGCCCAGTACCAGCGCGGTGTCCCATGCCCACTTGGAAGTGTCCACAGCTGACATGCCCAGAAACATGAAGATGATGGTCTCTGAGCTGCTGGCCAGCGTCTTCATGGTGTACTTGACCGTGGTGCGGGATTTCTGGGAGATGTTGGCTTCCACATACTTCTTGCAGCAGATCCCACAGAAGGTGACTCTGCAGAGGGGCAGAAGGAGCTGGCATGACCCTATGGTGAGCACCCCTGCTTTTCTGGGGTTCCCAGTACTCACGCCAGGATGGCAGAGAGTGAAACCATCTCGGCAGCCAGGTAGGCAACATAGGCCAGGAGGAAGACGAAGAGCGGCTCGATGATGCGCACGCGCTTGGTGAACCGCGTGATGAGGGCCAGAAGGAAGGCGAAGAGCAGTCCCACAGCCGTGCCCCCCAGACTCACCAGGAAGAAGGAGGCTGAGGGGAAGAGGTTGAGTTGCACCTTTGTTGAGACCCCACGCTCCCACCTGACTCCCCACCAAAGCATCCAGTGACAGTGGCTGAGATGTGCTTAGTGACTGCCCACAACACAGCACCCATGCTCCCCAGTTCTCTGTGCTACAGGAAGAGCTGGTGGGGCACGTACTCACCTACCCCCTTCACATAGTCCGTGGCATGGATGTGTTCTGGGCCCAGCTCCACAAAAGAGTTGAAGACCTTGTACAGCACCTGCAGGCAACACAAGTCCTTTGGGAATGGCAGAGAACCTCGCTACCATGGGAGGGGCAGCACAGGTGGGAAGGATGGGCCTAAGCGTTCTCCTGAGGTGCAACACAGTGGAGGGACCAGTGGCATGGGGTGGCCACCTGCACCCTCTGCAGGGATTCCAGTGCCTGGCCCTCACTGGGCTCCACTTCCATAGGATCACGGACTGATCTGAGTCAGAAGGGTCATCAGTCCAATCCCATGGAGTGGGCAAGACAAAGAATCAATAGAATCATTAAGGTTGGAAAAAATTACTGAGATCACCAAGACCAACCCCAGCTCAACCCCACCATGCCTACCACCCTTGTCCCTCAGTGTCACATCTCCATGCTTCTTGAACATCTCTGGGGTCAGTGACTCCCCCACCTCCCTGGGCAGCCTCTTTCTGATGCCTCACCACTCTTTCTGAGAATAAATGTTTCCTAATATCCAACCTGAACCTCCCCTGGTGCAACTGAAGGCCATTACCTCTCATCCATCTTTCACTACATCAAGTTGCCCAAAGCCACGTCAACCCGAACACCTCCAAGGATGGGGCACTCACAACTTCTCTGGACAGCCTGCTCCAGTGCCTCACCACCCTCAGTGTCATTAGGACTGTAGGGCTCCCGTGGCTCCAACTCACCACAGTGACAGCATCATTCAGGAGGGACTCGCCAAACACGATGATGAAGAGGGTCTCGTTCACATGGACCTCTTCAAAAACAGCCAACACTGCCACAGGGTCCACAGCTGAGATGAGGCTGCCGAAGAGCAGGAAATCCATCAGCCCAGCTTCCACACCTGGATCTGCTGGGACAGAAGGATGGAGGTGAGGCAGGTCATCCTCCCCAGGTGAGGGATTGTGCAGGTGAAACAAGCCTGTCTGTCACACCTCTGAGATCTCCCTGAGGTGATGTGGGGTTTGGCACACGAGGGGAGAAGTGCTCGGATCAGGCACCAAGAGGTTCCCCTGGGCTCAGAGGAGCTCGAAAGAAGGCCCAAGCCAGGCAGGGCCAGTAGCTCCAGCCGAGGACAGGGAACACGGCAGCAAGCCAGCAGAGCTAGCCAAGGTCGGCGACAAAAATAGCAAAGACATGAGTCAGCCCGACGCCGAGAAGGTCCCCTTTGTCCTCCACACTTGCTGGTCGTGCCAGAACATCATTCCCAGCTCCTGAAAGCTGCGGGATTCACGCCAGGGCTCTAAATTTGGGAGTGTTTTGCATTTTCCCACCCCTCTTTCAGGGATGTGGGCTCCCTCTGCACCCACCCATCAGCCCCGCTTGGTGCAGGCCCCAGAGCGCGGTGCCGGTGGTGAAGGAGTTCCAGAGTGTGCCCACAACTGCGTAGGTGAGGATGGCACCAATGTTGTCGAAGAACAAGCGGCTGGGCATGAAGTAGCCCGAGTCCAGGACGATGGGGGGCAGGAGGAAGAGGAAGAACATGTTGGGCTCCAGCTGGTATTTGGGTTTCTTGGCCACGGCCAACACAATGCCACCCAGGCCCAGCCCCAGCAGGATGAGGAGGCAGCTCTCCGGCACGACGGATGTCACCTTTCTGGACAGATGAAACACTGAAAGAGAAGGAAGAATGTGAGCAGCAGCCAGAGGGGCACAGGGACAGAGCACCCTGAGTCCACAGGCTCCACACAGATGGGTTGACTGATGGGTGACAGACCCGGAGTGGAGACAAGGGAGCCCTAAAGGCCACGTGTGAGCAGAAGACCTCGTTGGTTCACTTGACTGTCCTGCTACCACTGCCAAGCCCAATCTCTAAAGCTCTAAATGAGGTGCTTGTACCAGTCACCCCACCAGGAGGAAGGCTGTGCTGTGGTCTCACACCAACCCTAGGACACTGGGCTCCTTCCCTGCATGAGGTGCCCATGGATGGGCCACAGCTCTACTCAACCCAAGGTCTACACTGTGACAACCACACCAGTGGTATAAACTGAGAGAGCAGCTCAGGAACTGGCTTCCCTCTCTACTGCCTGTGCCTGTCTGCTCTGGGCCTGTCCCAGATCAGGATTTCAGGTCCTCCTCCTCCCAATCCACTGCTGTATAAGCCAAGCATTTGGGCATTTTGCTTGTTTGAAATCTGTGCTAAAAGGATAAAGGCATCACTGAGCACGTTCATAGTGCTGCAAGCAGTGCTGGCTGCTGTTCAAGAGAGGCATCCTGCTCACAGGAACACGGTACCCCACACGGGGACGGGGACACTCAGCCCTGGTGATGGGGTGACCTTGTTTGCAGCTGTCTGAGCACGCGGGTGGAGAGGCATGCAAACACTGCAGCACGGGCACGTTGGACAGAGCACTGGCTGACCTACCTGCATGCAAATACAAGGCATGCGGGAGCTGCGGAGGGAGAGATGCTTGCAATTATCAGCTTATTTCAGCAAGCCACGAATGAGGATGTATTTAACGGAGCAAGCTAATCATACCCTCATATCCATGTATTTAGCCCCATGGCGAGGAGCCTGATGGCACAAGGCCACATCATGCCAGCCAGCAGAGGGGACAGGCTCCTCGTGGCAGCCTTGTCCCCATGTAAACCCAAATCATTGCAGCCTCTTGGCAAAACCAGCGGGGCAACCCACAAATCCCTGTGTATTTCTCCTGCCAAGCACTGGGTGCTGTACTGTGGGGCTGCCGGGGGTCACAGACAAGGTGTCCTCCCACCACTGAGGTCTCGCAGCCATCTCTGGTGACATCTCAGTGCTGTGGCACAACGTGGCCATCAGATGAAGGAATCACGATCATTACGGTTAGAAAAGACCTCTCAGGTCCCCTGGTCCAACCCCAGCCCACCCCCACCATGCCCACTGCCCGCATCCCTCAGTGCCACATCCCCATGGCTGTGGGACGCACCCAGGGATGGTGACTCCCCCACCTCCCAGAGGGCCTCATTGCTCTTTCTGGGAAGAAATTGTTCTTAATATCCAACCTGAACCTCCCCTGGTGCAGCTTAAAGCCATTACCAGGAGTCAGCAGGCACCTCATCCTCAAGTAAAGGGACATCGCGGTCTCCAGACCATCACTGAGCTGCCCTACCACCCCCACACATCCCAGTCCTGAAAGCTCCAGATGAGAGGAGCCCATTGCTTGTGCCAATCACCCCACCAGGAGGAAGGCTGTGCTGATCAAAGAAGTTCTCAGCATCGATGGGAGAAGCCCTGCATGCACAGCCAAGGCATGGGAACGCTGCTGGCTTCGTTGCTGCCGCCCTCACAGCAAATCCCAGCACACGAGCTGCTCTGCAGCAGGGACGGGTGGCAGAGCTCTAATTTTACACCCGCTAGGCAAGAATTTCAGCATTAACGTTCCCACAGCAACGGTAACTCAGCCACATGTGAATTAACTTCAGAGGTATCATCCCCGCTCCAGACATCCCCCGGCACGGGATGTGCTGTCGGGAGGACCCGAGGACAAACCCTGCTCCCCCTCGTGGGGCTCAGGGTCCATCATAGAATCGTTAAGGATGGAAAAGACCACTGAGATCATCAAGTCTGACCACTGACCCATCAGCACCACACCCACTAACCACATCCCAGCGGGATCGGAGGCACCAAAACTGGGAGCAATGGGGTCAGGGACTGGATGCAAAGGGAGAAGGTTGGGACCCACAGCCCTTCGTGTGGGTGAGGGGAGGCTGTGGGGCAACGCTCATCACTTCTCCTTTCTGTCTTCCCCAATGCAAACAGCAGGGAAGGCAGCAGAGCCCGGATGATGGCTTGCTGTGCAGGAAGCCAATGCTCATCGTGGTTTTCTCCACCCCGGGCATTTGCTTGCTGCTTGCTCAGGGCACCCCGGCATCATGATGGTTTCCAAGAACAAGAGCCTACAGTATCACTTCCCCAGCACGCAGCGCTGGGGACGTTTCCGCCCCTGCAGTCACAGGGCTGCGAGCTGGCAGCAGCTCTTCTGCACCAGCCTGCACCCAGCACCCAGCACTCAGCACCCAGCACGGCCACCCCACTCTTGGGGACCCTTCTGCCCCTGTCCCCATCTCCTTCCGTGCCCCTGGGCACCCTGGGGACAGCAGTGCCGGGGCTAGGAGCAGGGGTAGGATGTGTCCTCAGGCAATGGGACAGCTGGCTGCTGTCACATCGCTGCCACGGCAGCTGGAGGTGGCACAGCTGCAGGCAGAGCACCCCATGCCTCAGCTCGTAATTAATTCCTTGCAGAGGTTTAGCTGCGAGAAGGCCGAGGGAGGATGCAGCGCGAGGTGCACAGCCGTGGGTTGGGTGATGCTGGAGCAGGAGGAGGGCGGCTGACAGCGACAGCAACACCCTGCCCTGGCTGTTAGTGCATCCCCGCTTCCCCAGCACTGCTTCGAGGAGGACGGCCGCTTCAAGGTCACTGTCACACCTCCTGGGAGCCCGCTCCGTGCCACGTGGCTCTGCTGTGACCCACCGGCAGTGACCACCCAGCGCCGCTCCCAACCCCGACAGCAGCACACACATCCCCCACTCTGTCCCCTCCGTGCCCACCCCGGGGGTCCACCACCGTGTCCCCTGGGTGCCAGCAGCCAGGCTCTGCTCTGTCACCTCTCATCACACCCCCATGGCAAAGAACGGCTTCTCGACCCTCCGTGGGCCACCGAGCACCGCGCTGTCACCTCGCAGGGACCATCCGGCCGCACGTCACCGCGCAGCCCGGTGCCACCCCGCCCTCCGCTGTCACCGCTGCCCATGCCGGGGCCCGGTCCCCCCGTCCCGGCGGCACTCACCGATCTTTGCCAGGCTGGCCACCAGGATCCAGGCGACCACCAGGCACGGCACCTGCACCTCGTGCCATTGCCACCGCAGCAGCTCGGCTCCCGCCGGAGGGACGGCGGCGGGGCCGGGGGAGGCCGGGGGACCGCTGCCCGGGGGATGCATGGCCCCGCACCTCCGCCGCTCCGCGGCTCCGCCGGCCCCGCCGCGACGTCACCGGCAACGGCGGGGGCAGAGCCCGGCCCGCCCCGCAGCGCCCGCCCCGCCCCGCCCCGGAGCTGCTCCACCCGCTCCGGTCCCCAGTGCCGCACAAGTCCTCGGCGACGTCCAGGTGTCACCGTCACCCGCCTCGGTGCCGCTCCTCCCAACCGCCGCGGTCCCCGGTGCTGCTCGATCACCCCCCCTCCCCCCACCTCGGTCTCGAGTACTGCCCCGGCACCGCCTCCGCTTGCCCCAGTCCCCCACGCTGCCCCGGTGTCACCTCCATCTGCCCTAGAGCTGCCACGGTTTCACCTCTGCAGTTCCACCCGTCCCGGTCCCCAGCATCACCTCGATGTCGCCTCCCTGTCCCCAACACTGCTCACCCCAAGCAGCACCTCCATGCCACCCCACCCCAGCCCCGGTCCCCCTGCACGTACCCCAAAGCCTCCTGCCCCTCAGTGGTCTCCTTGCACCTGCCTTGGTCCCCCCCCCTTCACCACCCTGCTGTCCCCTCCATCACCTACTGCCCCCTCCAGGCCCCTTCTGTCCCTCCATCACCTGCTGTCCTCTCCATCCCTTCCTACTTTATCCATCACCTGCTGACCCTCCATCCCCCTGCTGTCCTCCCGAGGGACCATCCCTGCACCCCCCAAGCACCCCATGCACGCGGGGCACTCAGAGCATCCCTTACACAGCCGGAGCACCTCATTGCCCTCGGAGCATCCCCCTGCCCCCCCGTACCCATTGGAGCCGCCCAAGCAAAGCCCCGCTTACACCCGCGGAGGGCGCCCGAGCGCGGGGCGGTGCCGTCGCAGTGCCGGGACGGTGCCGGGGCGGTGTCGGGGGCCGTCCCGGTGCCGCCCCCGGAGCTCCGGGCGCAGTGCGGCGGTGGTGGCGGTGCTGCCATGGCGGAGGCTGCGGTCCCGTGCCGGGTGCAGTACCTGGAAGACGCCGATCCCTTCGGCTGCGGCAGTTTCCCGGAGCCCCGACGTGCGCCCGTTTACGCCGTGGAAGAAGCGCTGGCCCTGGGAGCTCAGCTGCCCGCGGTGCACCGGCTGCTGGGAGCCCCGCTGCCGGTAAGTGGGGGAGACGGGAGAGCGGGGGGGCTGAGCATCCCGGGCGTGGCTGTGGGGCTGCGGTCCCATGGGGCTGTCCGGTTGTCGCTTGGGTGGGGATGGCGGAGCGGTGGGGGGCTCGGCAAACCGATGTTGGGCGCAGCCGTACCCGCATCCCCACGTCGGGACGTCGTGGCCGTGTGTCTGTAGCCGCGCGCTGCCATGGGGACGCCGCCGTTCCGCCTGATGCCATCCCGCGCGGCCTCGCGGGAGAAGTGGCTCCGTTTTATCGGGGCCGGTTCCCATCCGACGGCAGCGGCATGGGACACTGCGTCGGCACCGCGCTGCGATGGAGCGCAGGGATGAGCTGCGCACGGGGCTGAGCTGCCCCTTGTCCCACGCGGCGTTTGCATGGGCTGGAAGGAAAGCCCCGCAAAACTCATGCACTGAGCAACTTCCTCCGAGCAGCGGGGAGGAAGGAGGAGCAGCACCGGGGGGGGGGTCCGAAGCGGTGCCGGTTTCCCCAGCCAGGCTGGAGCCTCCTCCCCCCACGCCCTCTCCTGCCTGCGGGTCCCCTCTTGGTGTGATGAGTGCCCTCTGCAGTCTCTTCCCGCTGGTGTCCCCGCCATGGGATTTTTCGCTGGTGACTAAACACGGTTTGTTTGGGAACACGCAGCCCCAGACATGACGAATGGAGCAAACTCAAATTTCAGGCATGCGTCCTCCCCACCCCGGAGCCGTAACGGGATCGCTGTCCCGGGGTGCCACCATGGGGACGGGGACATTGTGGGGCTGGAGCCAGCTCCCCCGCCCCACACAGAGCACCGCCGTGCCCGCGCTGCCAGGTGCCGCTCGCAACCCCATTACTCACCGTGCTATAATTAGGAAATGAGCAGTCATTATTAATTTTTTCCCCTATAAAACTCAGCCCTGGATGCTGGGCTCGTCCTGCTTCACTCAGCAGCATCCTCCCATGCTGGCTGCCCCGCGTCCCCTGGAGTGGATCCACGCGGGATTTACCCTCCCTGCCCACACGTGTGTGGCCCCTCATTTCCTCTCCCCACAGCTGATGGCTTTTTCATGCTTTCCGGAATGTGTGTTTGTGCCTGAAATACCTTCCCACCCGCTTCCCGCAGCCGCATTGTTCTGGTCCGGGACGATGCTATCTCACCCGAGCTTCCAGCAAGTCACACAGGGCACCGCTGAGTGATGCTCCCTCCGGGTGCAGGCATCCTTTCAACCGCAGGGATTTGCTGCAAAACCTGTGTTTTCTACAAAACTGTGAGAGCTCCCTCCTCTGGAAACGTGCAGAAGAGCTAAACCTGTGTTGGTAATGGGTCTGGGGCTCCCATGTGCCCAGAGTCCTTGATTCTGTTGGGTTTGGGGTTACGGAGCCATGGAGAGCTCAGGGCTGGATGGAGAGGGCAGCATGTGAGCAAGTGTGCAGCTCCGAGCTGTGAGTGCTGTGTGCCCTCCAGAGCCCTCCTGCCTTCTTTTCCTTTTTTTTCCCCACAGTGGGCACTACTCCCATCCATCTGCTGCCATCCATCAGCAGGAAAGGGTACAGGGCAGCACCCGGTAATAAACACCTCTACCAGCCCCAAAATGTCCCAAAGTGGTTCCTGTTGCCCAGGGGTGCGAGGAGGGAAGAGAGCCTGCAGCTATGATAGTGTGTATTTCAGAAGTGAGCTGAGCTGGGCTGGCTTGCACAAGAGCTTTGTTGGAGTTTTGGGCATGCAAAGATGGCATAGGGTGCCGAGCGACGCTTAGTTATGGATGCTGTGAGCTATGAGCCCTACTTCACACTGTATAAAACTCATCCTTGAGCTTTGTGTTGAACTGTGGCCTCAATGCAGCTGAGTCTTAAATCTCCTCTGACTTTCTCCAGACATTTCTCTTCTTTGTCTTTCTTGGGTCTCCATCGCCTCCATCCCTAGGCCAACGCGGGAGGTGAGGAGCGTCTCCCCATTCCACACTGTCACCAAACGGTTTCTTTAAATATGCTGAAAGAGACACCCAGGGAGCTCCGCAGCTCAGAGGAGTTGGGAATGTGTGGTTTTCAAAAAAAATAGAAAGTGCTGGAGATGGGGGAAGTGTTTCCGGCACTGGCAGATAAGAAGGATGCTGTGCAGGGCTGTGCCAAGATAAGGCACTCAGCTCGTTGTTGCAGGGTTGGTTTGGATGTGTCTGTCTTGGCCACGGAGACCTCCAGGTGTGCTTGTGGGTCCGTCATCTCACAGGTCAGAGGGATCTCCACCACTGCCCCGTGGAAGCATCTCCATCACCGTCCCACAGACACATATCCATCACAGCCCCACAGGGGCACCTCTGTCACTGCCCCATGGAGGGATCTTCATCACTGTTTCAAGGAGGGATCTCCCTCAGCACTCCATGGAGGGATCTCTATCACAGCCCTATGGAGACATCTCTGCTGAGCGATTTGGAGAGGGCAGTCCTGCTCTGGGTGCATCCATGAGCCATCATTTGCTGCGTGTATCCTCCCTGAGCTTTGAAGCTCACGATCCTGTGTGTTCCCACCTGGCTGGAGCCACGCTTCTGTGTGCTGTCCTTGTCCCCTCAGGACACGTCCCCAAAAGTCCCCCAGACCAGGAGCCGGAGGGCACCTGGGAGGTGTGAGCGTGGGATGGATGCTCTCCTCTCTTTGCCCTCCCTGGGTTTGCTGTGATCCCATACCACTGTATGACGCTTTCCCATAACAGAGGCAAATGGATCAAAGCTGGGAGCAGGAACACTGTGGCTCAACCTTGCCCAAGGAGCAACGGTGGCAACACATCCTCACTATAGCACGCCGTGTCCCTTGTCCCTTTCCTCAGGGGATGACATTGGCCAGGGCTTGCAACCCATGCACCAGAGCATCCCTTGTAGGGAGCACAGCCAGGCCCGCATGGGTAGCACCAGCTGGGTGATGTCACCATCCCCAAAGTCAGCTGTTACCTCCAGCTTGAAGCAGAGGTGATTTTTTTTCCCTCTGGAGCTGCGTTTTGGTGCACCCCGGAAGGATGCAAAGGCACGAGTGGGATCCTTCCCCCAGCCCTTGGTGGTGTTTGGTGCATGTTGCCATGGCTGGGGGCAGGGGGACATGAGGCGAGGTGCTGACAGCACGGTGACGGAGTCCAGCCCTGCAGAGGTACCCTGCCAAATTACCACTTATCTGCAGGCTGAGTCAGACCGTGGGGCGTCACTCCACGTGCGTGGCGTGGTTTGGGCTCAGTTCCTTTTACCCTCTCTGTTTGGTGGTGATGTCATGCATGCCAAGTCTTGTTTGGGACACCGAGCACGGGGGGGGGTAGGGGATGGATGCATGGTGGTGCTGCATGGGGCTGCCCTGGGGCTTTCCCAGCCCTTTGGTGGGGATCCAGCCCCTGGCCCCTGGAGTGATTTGGGGCTGGAAGTCGGGTTTTGGTGACGAGCCCCACAGCTCCTCCCTGGATAAGCCATGCACTGTGTTTGGAGTCTTTCTGGGGGGCTAATAATGGGGGTTCATCGCTGCTGCAGGGAGAGAAGTGGGAAGGCACACGTGGCTGCTGTAGGATGGGGAGCGGATGCTGTAGCACCAGGGCCACCTTTTGGCCCTTCCCCTCCCACCACGTGGCTGGGTGCAGAGCTGGGGCTGAGTCATGGGGCTGAGTCAGTGCAGCCCACAGCTGGGACACCCGTGTGGGGCTCACCATGTGCGGGGACCCTGCCCTGATGGGGACAGCCACTGCCTCTGGGCTGCGTCCCACCAAGGGACAGTCGGTGGTGTGGGGCCACCAAGGCCAGCCTTGCTATGTGTTTCCCCTGACGTGGGGCTCCCCATTCCTGCAGCAGCTCAACGCTGGTCCCTGTGCAGGGGTAGAGGCCCTGAAGGGCACATAGTGGCATCTGTGATCCTGTGAGAGAAGCTTGGGGGTTCGTAGTGGTGGGTGGGTGGAGCTGCCTCCTCCAGCAGCCAGGAGGGACACTGCTGCCACCCACTGGAGGGGACCCGGGGTGGGCAGGTGGCCCCCATCTCACCCGGCTGTGTGTCCCCAGCTGGAGGACTGCACACTGCAGCTGTCCCCATCCGGCCACTACCTGGACCTGGAGCTGTCCCTGCTGGAGCAGAAGGATGACCTGGAGGCTTTCTACGAGGAGGTCAGGTGAGGCACGGGGGGGGCACTGGGGACATGGGGACAGTGCCCCTGTGCCAGCGCTCAGCCCCTGTCCCTTTGCCGTAGGAAGGGCCGGCGGCCAACGCTGATCCTGCGCACGCAGCTCTCCGTCCGTGTCCATGCCATCATCGGTGAGCTGGGGGGGGGGTGGGGGTCTCCTCAACCCCGGGGCCGGGAGTCCATCGCACGCTGCGGGGATCTGGGGTCATCCAAGCGAGCTCTAAATATAGCCCTGGCAAATGCAAACAAATGGCTCACGTGGGGACGGGCGCTCGGACGCACTGAGGCTTTCCATCTGGAGCTGGGGGGGGGGAAAGCCAGCGGTGCTGGGAAGGAAGGGACCGGCAATGGGGTCAGGGTCACGCTCCCCATGCACGGTTCCCAGGCTCCGGAATGCTGCGTCCCGACGGCTCCGGGAAGGTTTGGCAGAGAGCTGGTTGTCCTGGCCGAAATACATAGGAAAAGAGTAAAAAATAGACAAAACGGGTTTGGCGAGCTGCGTGCCTCCTCTGAGGGCTGCCAGCCGTGGGATGCGGACAGAGGGGGTGGCGGAGCGATGCCTGCAGGGTTGTGCTGATGGGGTTCCTGTGGGTAGTGCAGGGCCGGGGCTGTGTCTCCTGCCCGGGTTCCTGTTTCGGTTCAGCACAGGAAACCAGAGGGGTTATTTGTGTCACAGCCAGGCAGAAAAAATATAGAAGGCAAAGAAAATAGGAAAGTGGCAGCGCTGAAAGAAATGGCGGTGGTGGAGCTGCTGCTGCTCCCACCCCGTGTGTCCCACGTCCCCTCGCCGTGCCCCCATGTGCTGCTGTACCCCGCAGCCCGTCCCCGTGCCTTTCCTTGCAGAGAAGCTGTACAACTCGCAGGGCCCGGAGCTGCGGCGCTCCCTCTTCTCCCTCAAGCAGCTTTTCCAGGTAGGTGGCCCCAGCTGTGTGTCCCCACCCCGGGGATGGCCATGTCCCCAACTCCTGCGTGGGGACATCGCTGGGCTTCGCTCGCAGGAGGACAAGGACCTGGTGCCGGAGTTTGTGAACCTGGACGGGCTGACGTGCCTGATCAAAGTGGGGGCAGAGGCTGACCAGAACTACCAGAACTACATCCTGCGCGGTGGGTACTCGGCGTGTCCCCGCCGGTGGCACCGCTGATGGAGCACACCTGATGCCACCACCCCGTGCCCCTGCCTTGCAGCCTTGAGCCAGATCATGCTCTTCGTGGACGGGATGCAGGGTGTCATCAACCACAATGAGACCGTCCAGTGGCTCTACACACTGTCGGGAAGCCCAGTAAGCTGCTGTCACCCCTGGCTGTGATGTCCCCACGCGCTGTCCCTCGGGGATTCACCCCATGCCATGCCTTCAGGATGGGCTCTGTGCCTTGGGCTTGTTGGGTGCTGCTCTCCAGTGTCACCAAGAGTCCCCATGGCCCCTTTCTGCGACCTGGGCACAGACATGGAATATGAGAAGGTGCCTTGGGCTCCTTGGGTGCTACTCCTAAACACCTACAAGAGCTCCATGATGTGACCTGGGCACAGAGGTGGAATATAACAAGGGTCACACTGTAACAAGAGCCAGCACCCATTGGCCATCAGGGTCCCAGCTGTAGGACCCTGAACCCACAGCACCCTTCACCAAAGCCATTGGTGGAGCCAAGCCCTGGAGTGTGGCTGCAGCTCTCTGCTCTAGCAGTACCCTGCCACAGCCGTTGTCCCTCGTCCCAGTTTCGCCTGGTGGTGAAGATGGCCCTGAAGCTGCTGCTGGTCTTTGTGGAGTACACAGAGCCCAATGCCCTGCTCCTCATCCGCGCCGTCAACGCTGTGGACCAGGCAAGAGGTGGGTGCAGCCCCAACCCCAACCTCGATCTCAGCTTGGGGGTGGTTGGACACAGAGGACACGGGTTGTCCATGCCCCATGCCACCCATGGAGTGTGACAGCTGTGGCATGAGCCATTGTATGTGCCAACCGTGGCCAATGGGAGCCCACCAAGACCCTCCAGCGGGGATGAGGAGGGGGTGAGATGCTCAGGATGCAGTGCTCCGTATCCCAAACACTCATTGCCTTGGTGCCACCGACACGTGTTGCTTGTCCCAGGTGCATGCCCGTGGTCCAACCTGATGGCCATCCTTGAGCAGCGCAACGGGGCCGACACGGAGCTGCTGGTGTTCGCTATGACCCTGATCAACAAGGTGAGCACCGGGGCTGTGCCGCAGGACCACCACGTCCCTGCGTCCCCAGTGCCAACCCCGTCCCTTTGCCACCACCCAGACACTGGCCGCCCTCCCAGACCAAGACTCCTTCTACGACGTGACGGACTGCCTGGAGCAGCAGGGCATGGAGAGGGTCGTGCAGCAGTATTTAAGCAGCAAGGGCACCGAGCTCGACCTGAAGCAGCAATTTGTCCTCTACGAAGTGAGTGGGGTGCCCGGGGGTGATGGCAGCGTGACGTGTCCCCAGGTGCTCACGGCACATCCCCGTCCCATTGCAGAGTGCACTGCGGCTGGAGGACGGCGTGGAGGAGCCCCCAGCAGGCGGGCGCAAGGAGCGCAGGAAGACGGATGAAGGACGGCGCGGGTGGAGGGCACAGGGGGGCTGTGCTGAGCCGGATCCTCTGCAGAGCCCAGAGAGCCCCGGATCCCTGAATGAGACCCCCAGCACCCCGAAGGAGCCCCCTCTTGAGGACAGCTTTGAGCTGAGCATCCCAGTGGAGTAAGTGTGGGAAGTGGGGATGCTGCATTATGACACTGGGAAGACCCCCGTGGCATTGTGCTCTGTCTGGATGTCCTCTTTCTCCAGGCCTTGCCCCAAGAGCATCTTCAGCAGTGCATCCAGCCTGCAGCTCAGCCTGCCCAGCCCCCCGGCTGAGAAGGAGTCCCCCAGCATGGGGGAGAGGAGCATCTACAAGTAAGGGATGGTGCCCTGGGGGTCCCATCACCACATCCCCTCTGTCCCCAGGGCACGCTGGGGCTGTCGAGGTTCACAGGACAGGAGAGAGCAGTGTGAGATGATCAAGCACGGTGCCTTCACAGCATCCTTAGCCCCACTGGGGTGTGCACACCTCTGCTCCAGCTCCATCTCTTCCCCCTCACTCCTCCTCTCTGCCCGTGCTGATTCTCTCCTCTGCCCACTCTTTCTATCTTTTCCTTTTGCAGGCTGCACCAACCTGCTGCTGTCTGGTAAGTGCCTGGGCTCTGCGTGACGCCTGCTTGCTGCCCCCAACCCTTGCATCTCCTCTGCTTGTGCCCTGTCTGGGTGGCCAGGACCCCCATACCACAGCTGTCCCACTGGAAGTGACAGCCCCCTCCAACCCCCTACGGGGCACCCACACCATCCCCAGCCTGCAGCATCCTGGTGGCAGGTCGGGTGGTACTGCTGGCAGAGACAGTGCTCCCAGTGTCACCAACACCATGCAAGAGGGGGGGTTCCCATGCCATGCCATGGGGCTGGGGGGTTGGGGTCAAGAGTTCCTTGTGAGCAGGGGCTAACCCCTGTTTTCCCTCAGGCGGGAGGATGCCCCCTCTTTGCATGGGGACAAACCTATTCTGAAGAGGTTTGAGTAAGTAGAGGCATGCGTGTGTCTCCAGGCATGCGCTTCCTCAGGGTGGATGCTCCCATCCATGCAGAGCAGGAGGAGCAGGAGGGTCCCACGAGTCCCAGCTCCAACATTTGGTGCCCTCCTGGGAGCTTGGTGTTGCGGCTTGTTGCAGTGGATATCAGCTTGGGACCAAGTGGCAGAGGTGGTGGAGGGAGGTGGTGGAGTCTCCATCCTTGGAGATGCTCAGAAGCCACCTGGGCATGGTGCTGGGCACAGATTGGGGTGGCCCTGTTGGAGCAGGGTCAGGGTGGCACCAGGTGTACTCCGGAGGTCCATGCTGACCTCAGCAGTTCTGTGCCCATGCTTTCCCTGGCTCCTGCTGGGCCTTGTCTTGCCATTCCCAATCCATGGTGGCCTTAGCCATCTCTCTGAAGTGCTTGGAGGTGGCTGGGGCCGTGGGTGGATCCTGCTGCGGTGTGGCTCGTTTTGATGTGGGATCATCCCCTTGCAGGGTTTGCTGTGTGGTGCTGTACGGTGAGGTTTATCCATCCCCATCTCCACCACGCTCCCAGCCAACATCAGTCCCTGTCTTGCAGAGCTCGCTTCTTGGAGAACCTGGCTGCCGCCCAGAAGGAGAAGATGTCCTCCATGGCCAAGGGACGGATCGACATCCTCAGTGATGTTGCACCACTGGAGCATCCCATCGCGTGGGATGGGGACAGCAGCACCCCTGATTCTGGCACAGAACCACCCCGCATGAGTACGTGCAGGACTGGGTTGGGGGTATGTCCCTACCAGGACCCACCACGTGGGCATTAGGAGCCCCTCTGGCCCCAGCTCACCCCATGGTACTGGATGCCATGATGGTACTGGTGCCGTAGGACAGCTTAGGTTGGAGGGGACCTTCAAAGATAATCCTGTTCCAACCCCTGCTGTGAGCTGGGTACCTTCCAGCAGGTCAGGCTGCCCGGGACCCCGTCCAACCTGGCCTTGAATGCCTCCAAGGATGGGGTGTCCACAACTTCTCTTGGCCACCTTCTCTGGCCATCTCACACCCAAGCATCTTCCCACAAGGAACGGGCTCCAAGCCCCAGGTGCAGCCCAGCAGCACCTTCTGCAGGTGGGCTCTATCTCTCCACAGGGTCCCATGCAGGACGGCAGGACGGCCCCGACTCCTGCAGCACCATCTCCTCCGATACCAAGTTCATGCTGGACATGCTCTATGCCAAGGGCTCCTCAGAGCTGGGGAGGCAGAAGGTCTTCCCTGAGGATCCATCACTGTCCCCACGCCAAGGAGAGGTGGAGACAGACACAGGGTCCAGCTGTGTCGAGGGACCTGGTGGTCAGGAACAAGAGAGTGCTCGGCCCCACGGCAGGGCTCCGGATGGGCTGGTGGCTAATGCCCACGCCAAACTGGCACGTGCTGCATCCAGCATCGATGCTGAGAGCCACACGCAGAAGCTGGAGAACACCATCATGATGCCCGCCAAGAACGACGCGGAGTTGTCCTGGGAGCGCCTGGAGGCAGGCCCCGTGCAACTGAAAATCAAGGACCTGGACTTCACTGACCTGGGGGAGGAGGAGGACTTGGATGTCTTGGAGTCAGGGCCCGTCACCAACGGCTCCTTCCTTCCTGCCAGCATCGAGGCAGCGAGCGCTGGAGTTCTCATGGCTCCCCCTCCACATCCTATGGTTCCTGGTTGCCCACCGCCTCCACCTCCTCCCCCAATGGTCCCTGGTTGCCCACCTCCTCCACCTCCACCACCCATGGTCCCTGGTTGCCCACCTCCTCCACCTCCACCACCCATGGTCCCTGGCTGTCTACCTCCCCCGGGGCTCTCAGGCCCCTCAACCACTGATGGTCCTTCCCAAGCCAAGAAGAAGAGGACTGTGAAGCTCTTCTGGAAGGAGCTGAAGCAGCTGGATGGCACTGTGGGGTCAGGCAGGTTCGGGCAGGCAACGCTGTGGGCATCCCTCCAAAATGTTGAGGTCAACACTGCCAAACTGGAGCATCTGTTTGAGTCCCGGGCAAAAGAGATGCCAGCTTCCAAGGTACCAGCAGGCCGGAGCTTTTGGGAGCTGTTGTGGTCTCAAGGCACTGCCACCCCATCCTGTGCTGAGGATAGGTAGCTAGAGCCCTGAGATTCACTTGGGAGGATGGGGCAGGGGGTGATGGTGATCAACGCATAGGTTTGATTCACTACCAGATCCCGTGGTGTTTCACAAAGGTGAGCCCTCTGCCTGGCTGCCAGCCTGTTCCCCGTCCTCTTTGCAGAAAGCTACTGATGGAAAGAAAGTGGTAGTGGTGCTGGATCCCAAGAGGAGCAACGCCATCAACATTGGCCTCACAGTGCTGCCTCCTGTGCACATCATCAAGACAGCCGTGCTCAACTTTGATGAGTTTGCAGTCAATAAGGAAGGGATTGAGGTGAGCACTGTGTGGGTCATTTCCCCTGGTCAGGAGGTCTCTGTACCGTGCTGCCCATGTGTGGCACACTGTAGGTGGCCCTGGGTGACATGTCCCATCTCCCACCATCCTGGAGGAGCAGTGGCATTGCTGGTATCTGATGTATCCCTCTGCCTGCCTTAGAAAATCCTGACCATGGTCCCAACCGAGGAGGAGAAGCAAAGGATCCAGGAGGCTCAGCTGGCCAACCCTGATGTGCCCTTGGGCTCTGCAGAGCAGTTCCTGCTCTCCTTGTCCTCCATCAGCGACCTGACGGCCAGGCTCCAGCTCTGGGCCTTCAAGCTGGACTACGAGAGCCTGGAGCAGGTATGGGGACACATACCTCATCTTCCCCTCAGCGGGGTTCTTGGGATGAGCCATGGGCAATCCCAGTGGGAAGTGGCCACGTCCAAATCTGGAGCTGCAGGGCCCCAAGTCAAGCATGGGGTGCTTGTGCCTGTGGTTGAGGACAAATGTTTCTGCTTAAGGATCCCCCAAGGGAGGTGACTCCCAGGGAGTCTCACCTGCACCTATCCCCATCCAGGAAATTGCCGAGCCGCTGTTTGATCTGAAAGTGGGCATGGAGCAGCTGGCCAGAAATCACACCTTCAAGTGCATCCTGGCCACACTGTTGGCCATGGGCAACTTCTTGAATGGCTCCCAGGTGAGGAAAGGGGTGTTGGGATTGCAGCCTGGGTGCTGCATGGACGAGACCAGCCACAGCACATGCGTGCCCAGGACCATGAGAAGCTTGGGACATGGTGTGATTGCTGGTGATGGTCTTCTTGGTCAGTGGGAGGGTGGCGAGATGGAGAGGCCCCACTGAGCATTGGGGTTTCAGAGCAGAGGCTTTGAGCTGGGCTATCTGGAGAAGGTGTCGGAGGTGAAGGACACGGTGCACCGGCAGTCCCTGCTCCACCACCTCTGCCAGATGGTGGTGGAGAAGTTCCCAGAAACCACGGACCTCTACTCAGAGATTGCCTCCATCACACGCTCTGCCAAGGTGAGTCCAAGCCCAGGTCCTACACCTTCACCTTCACCACCACCACCACCACCAGTGGACAACGTCTCCCTCCCTTAGGTTGACTTTGACGAGTTGGCCAACAGCCTGGTGCAGCTGGAGCGGCGCTGCCGGGCCTCCTGGGACAACCTGAAGGTGATCGCCAAGCACGAGGCCAAGCCGGTGCTGAAGAGCAAGCTGACTGACTTCCTGAAGGACAGCACCCAGCGCATCGTCGTCCTGAAGGTGGTGCACCGGCGCGTCCTCAACAGGTGAGTCCTAACCCCGGTGCACCATCCCAGTCAACCTGTGGTAAGATGGCCATGCCTCGATGGGTGTCCTTGCAGGTTCCACTCCTTCTTGCTCTACCTGGGGTACCCGGCAAGTGCTGCACGCGATGTGAAGGTGATGCCCATCTGCAAGCTGCTGCGGGAGTTCGCCCTGGAGTACCGCACATGCCGGGAGCGCGTCCTGCAGCAGCAGAAGAAGCGTGCAGCCCATCGGGAGCGCAACAAGACGCGTGGCCGGCTCATCACAGAGGTACGAGGCCGACCATCCCACCCCTGTGCCATTAGGATGAGAGGGAGTTGGTGGCTGGACTCGATCTTGGAGGTCTTTTCCAACCTGAATGATCGTGTGACTCCGTGATTCTGAGCTCTGTCCCCAGTTCCTGCCTCTTGTCCTGCTGCAGACTGAGAAGTTCTCCGGCATTGCTGAGGCATCGCCACCCGCCGTGGTGTCAGCTGGGCCCACGCAGCAGGAGCAGGCAGAGGTGGGCCACGAGAGCATGAAGAGCATCCTGAACTTGCCCACAGATGTCCCTGCCCGCCGCAGCCGGGGTGGCCATGGTAGGAGCACACTGGGGATGAGGTGGCAGAGTGGGGTGGCCCCAGGGAGCGCCCAGTTGACAGCAGCATCCTCGTGTTCCCATGCAGGGACGGGGCTCGCCACTCCCAGCCAGGGCTCCCCAGCCCAGGAGGATGTCCCCAGCTCACCTGATGACGCTTCAGATGAGATCATGGACCGCCTGGTGAAGTCAGTGACACACAGTGCCAACCCCCGTCCCTGCCCCAGCCGGGAGCGCAGGAGGTCCCGTGGCAACAGGAAGTCCTGTGAGTCCCCAGTGCCACTGTCCCCACACCCAGTGCCCCTGCGTCCCAGCCACTGTGTCCTATCCCTATGTTCTGTCCTTTGTGTCCCTGTTCAGGTGCTCTTTGCCATCTCATCGTCCCTGTCCCCATTCTGTGTCCTTGTTCTCACACCTGTCCCAACTCTTTATTTCCCTGCCCTGCCCCACCTTTCGTTTCCCAGTCCCACCTCTGTATCCCTGTCCCCGTGCCACCCTATGCACTGTTCCTGTCCCACAGCTGCCCATGCCTTGCCTCCTTTCCCTGGCCCCTCACACAGCCCCAACCCTGGCACCCACCCGTGCCACCGGGACCCCCTCTCCCCACGTCAGAGCCACCAAGCCCAGTGCACGGTGACCCAGCAGCCACTCTCCCGTCCCTGCAGTGCGACGGACACTGAAGAGCGGGCTGAGCGAGGAGCTGGTGCAGGCACTGGGCTTGGGGCAGGCACCAGGCATGGAGGTGTGAAGTGACCGCCTGTGTCCCATGGGGAAGGACACGGGGACGCTTGGCACGCTCCGCGCCCTCGGTCTCACCTCCAGCTCCAGAGCACAATGGGAGCAATGCCCCAGAGCTGCTCCATGGGGTCAGGATGGAGGAGGGAGGACGGAGGATGGAGGAGCACGTGCCGTGGTGGGAGTCGGAGCAGTACTGGGGGGAGAGGGGCTGGACCCGGACCCCCGCTAGGAACTGGGTCTGTCTGCTGTGACAATAAAGTGATGTGACGTGTGCTGCTGGCGGTGTCCCTTGTCCCCATTCCTGGAGCATGGGGTGATGCTCCCTGCAGCATCTCTGGGCAGCCTCCTGTCCCCGTGTCCTCACGCTGTGGGGGTCCAGGGTGGCACAGCACTCCTGCATCCCTCTGCCCCACCTGCATCCCCACGGCTCAGGGACAGCCTGCTGTCTTCATACCGGGATGCAATGCCACACCCCCAGGGGCCGTGTCCTCGCTGCAGGCCTCCTCTGCCCTCTCTCCGTGTTTTCATTCCAGCTGGTTTTTTGGCTCTGCAGCCTTGGGGATATTTCCAGGCCTCCCCGGCGTGTGCTGCCCTTGAGAGGCGCCTGAAGTGCTTGGCTTGGCCACGGTGCATGCAGACTGTGCCAAAAACACCATCCGGGTGGAGAGGGCAGCGGGGACGCAGGAACCCCTGGGTGCCACCAGCAGTGCCACCTGATCCAGATCGCATCCCCATCTCCATACAGTGCCACCGGTGTCACCTGCAGCCCCTCTCCTTGTCCCCAGGCTCTGTGCCACCCGCTGTCCCCATGTCGTGCCGCCACGAGGGGGCACGGCGGCCACGTGTGTGGCACATCCCATGGGTCCTCGCCTCTTGAGCAACACCCGGTAGTGGCACGCTCGGCACGGTGAGAGCACGGAGGTGGAGGACGGGAAATGGGTCACCGTGCCGTGACCCACTGTCCCAGTCGTGGAGCGGAGGAGGCAGTGTGTCACCGGGGCCGGGAGGAAGGCACGTTTGCTCCATCACCCTAATAGTGAGGTCCTGAGGATGCCGTGGAGAAGGGAGGTGGGAGGTGACGATGGGTTGATGGGATGGAGAAAAGGGCTCAGCCCCAAGATGAGCCCAGATAGGGATGGGGATACTGAGTGGGATGTGCCAAGCAGCTCCTTCCTCTCATGGCTGGGATGGGGGGCAGGTACCCCTCCCTGAGCGTCACCAACGCTTTGCAGCCATAGGAAAAGGCCCCCAGTTGTTGGCAGTGCATTTGGGGTGCTCAGTCCCAGTGACTGTAGCGCAGGAAGCCCAGCAGAAGAGAAGGGATGGGGGTGGGAACATACGAGCTTCCATCAGGAAGAAGCTTTCCAGAAGGTGAAACCTCTCCCAAAGCTGTGAGTCCAGCTGGAGGCAGAGATGTGTTTTGTAAAGGGCTGCACAGGCTGACCCCACCAGTCAGAGCCTGGGATTTTCCCACGAGAAGGGGACGTCTCTGGGCATCCTTATCCTTGGCTGGGGATGGGCACGGAGTGGGCGTGTCCCCTGGGGAGGGACTGGCAAAAGGAGAGGGTGTCCTGGGGACGATGAAGCACCTGTGGGAGCAGTGCTGGGTGAATCACATCCCTCCCTGCAAGCGGCCGAAAACAATGCAATGAATCTTCCAGAGATGGAGATTAGGGAGGGGAACAATTATCTCCAAACCTGTTCGTCATGGGAGGCTCCGCCGAGCTGTAGGAACAGCCTAGGGCAAGGGGAGCAGGGGGAAGACAGATCCCCCACAGGGACCTTGCTGAGCTCGGGCGTGACCCACCCAGCCCCGCTTCCAACCCGCAGCGGTGAGCCGCAATTAACGACATGGGCACGGAAGGCGTCAAGTAGGTCGAAAGGTAATGAGGAGCTCAGCGGCGTTTCCTAACAGCGCGGGGTTGAGCAACGGGAGGTGAACAAGGGCACACATTGTCTGCACAGGAGCAGGCACCCGGGCACCGAGGCAGGGAGTGAGGGCATGCTGCTGTGGTGATACGGGTGGGTGGAGGATGGATGGACCGAGTCAGAGCAGGTAGGCTCGGTGATGCTCAGCTACTGGTGATGAACACAAGTGCAAGTGCTGCTTTGTGGGTAAAGCATTGAATCACAGAATGGCTTGGGTTGGAAAGGACCTTACAGATCGCTGGGTAACACCTTCTCCTGCAGATTCAGCATGGGAATCCGCATGCACTTAGGGCACCGAGCTCCTTAGCTCTCTAAGCAGGAGAGCCTCCAAGCGACCTGAGGTGCTGAAGGCAGCTGAAGACGTCAAGTAGTGCCATATTTCTCAGAGAGTGATCTGCTATTCGAGCCGAAGGAAAGGGAACTTTTGCAGTTCACTGCTCTTTTTCAATTTGGAAAACTGATTTTCATCAGTGATGTGTTTCAAAGCCCGGTGAAATTGAGGTTCCCACGCACCCTGCCTTGACGTTTGCTGCTGGGAAGAACCTCGAGGACCCCACAAACCACATCCCAAGGTGGAAGACACGTTGGCCACATCCTTCCTCCTCTACCTGGCCAGCATTCCCTGCATTCCCCAGCCAGGAAGAGCCGGGCTGCGAACCCAACCGGGTCCCACCACCACCACGCCCCAGAAAAACCACCCCAGCCTGTTTGTTGGCCGCTGCCCTCCCGCCGAGCCTCCTGCAGCTGATGAAATCTGTTTTTTCCAATGGGACCAAGGGGGTTGCGTCCATACCATGCGTAGCTCGAGGACGGCGTAGGCATCCTCCACCCGGCAGCAAAGCTTTTGGGAGCAGAGCTTGGCAGACACACCGGCACTGCTCTGCCACAGGGTCACCGAGCACGGAGGCTTGGTGGAATATTAAAGCCCAGCAGAGCAATCACACCGAGCCATAAAGGTGGGAAGGGGGAGGACTTTGCCCCAGCACCTGCTGCTCGTGGCACACCTCCAGCACGGTGCTGGCTGCATTCAGCATGGCAGGGGGCAAAGCAGCGGCGGGCTGGGGGATGGCTTGGGATCGCCTTGGTCCCGAACTCCATAGCGCCTGGGGAGCGCCTGGGATGCAGTTCACACCTCACCTACCTGCCTGGGGTCCGGTCCCACGGAGTGGCCCTGGTGGCATCCATGTGTCCGGCCCTGGGGGCTGCGGGGCTGTGCCGGGTGGCATCCCTGGGGTGCGGCGACCTTGGGTGGGGACCGAGCCCCGGGGTGGGCACAGTGGCACCGAGCTGGGCTGAGCCAAGCTGGGCTGAACCCAGCCAAACCGAACCGTGCCGTGCTGAGCTTGAACGGAGTGAACGGAACCGAACGGGACTGAACCGAACTGAGCAAACGGAACAGAACTGAACCGTGCTGGAGTGAGCAGCAGTGAAGCGACCCGCGCGGCGCCGAACCGAACCGAGCCGCGCCTAGCCTCGCCGAGCCCAACCGTGCCAAACTGAGCCGAACCGAACCGAGCCGAGCCGAGCCCGCTCCTCCCTCCCCGCCCCACCCTCCGCTCCCCCCATTGGCCACCCCCCGCCCCTCCCTCCCCTCTCCTCCCGCCTCCCCCCGCTATAAGCTCCCCGCGGTGGCACCACGCGGCCGGTGCGGCGGGGCCGGGCCGGCGCGGAGCGTCCCATCCCATCTCATCTCATCCCTTCCCATCGCATCCCGTCCCATGGAGCGAGCGGAGCGGTGGGCGTACGGAGCGCTGTGGGCGGCGCTGGGGGGCGGCTTAGCGCTGCGGGCGGCGCGGGGAGACGTGGTGCTGGGCCGGGCGCTGGCCGTGCCGCTGGCTTTGCTGGCCGCTGTGCAGAGCCTGTGCCGAGCCTGCCTGCCGCTGCCCCTCGGGCTCGCCCTGGCCGCGGCGTCCGCCTGCCTGCTGCTCCGCTGGGCGCCCGGCAGGAGGCTGCTGCCGGTGGAGGGCAGGGCGGTGCTGGTGACAGGTGAGCGCGGTGCGGTGCCGGGGTACTCCGGGTGGTGCCGGGGATGCGCTCCGGGGATGCGATGCTCGCCGGGGAGCCGCTCCCTGCCCAGCGCCGGGGGACGCGCGGGCATCGCCGGGGTCGCTCCTCTCGGAGCGGGCTGCGCTGCTGTAGGGCTGTGCTGAGCTCCCGTAGGGTGTCCCGGTGTGTTGCGGGTGTCTCACACGCTGGGGTGGGTTCGTAGAAGGTCGTCTGCTCGCAGTCCCTGCAGTGAGCAGGGATGCCCGCGGCTCCATCAGCGCTCACAGCCCCGCTCCCTGACCTCGGCTGTCTGCAGGGACGGGGCAGCACCACCTCTCCGGGCAGCCCGTGCCACTGCCTCACCGCCCTCGGTGTCAAGATCCTCCTTATCTCCGATCTAAATCTGCCCTCTTTTTTGCCCAGTTTGAATCCGTTTCCCTTTGTCCCATCCCAGCGGACCCCGCTAAAGAGTCTGTCCCCTTCTCTCTTGTAGCCCTGCGGAGGTCCCCAGGGTTGCCGAGCCCCAAGGAGGAGGGAACGGTTCAACCCCAAGGTCGGTGCCGTGGGGCAGCCCGGTGCCATGGGGGTCACCCCGTGCGGCGCTGACATCGGCCGTGCCCAGGTGTGTACAGGTGCCTTCCTCCTGGCCGTGGGGCTGCAGGGAGGGAGCTGCGGGCACCACAAGGTGCCCACAAGGAGGTCCCATTGTGCTCTGGAGAGCTGACCCAGGGGATCGTGGAATCATTAAAGCTGGAGATCTCTCAGATCCCCCAACTCCCACCGCATCCCTCAGTGCCACAGCTCCCCTACCGCGCTGATCGTTCAGAAAAGTTTCTCCTAACACTCAACCAGCCCCAAAGAGAAGGGGAAGGCTGAGCTGAGCCGTGGGGCAGGACGGTGCCACGGGGCTCACCCAGCGTGGGGTTGGCATCAGCCGTGTGGCAGTGACTCAGTGCTGGAACACGGTGTTCTCGCCCCGTAGCACGGTGACACCTGTGGCCCTGCCGTGTTTGCTCTCGGCAGTAAATGCTTTGTGGTCGGGCAGGTTCGATTTGCAGGTGCTGAGGTGAAGCACCTCCAGGGGAGAAATGCAGCGCTGGAGGTGCTGGGCTGCACGTTTTGGTGCTTTGCATCTCTTTAGGGGCAGAGTGGGGCACTGCTGGGGCTCACGGCAGCGTGCCCCATTAAGGATGTGAAATGGGTCAGAGCTTAAGACCACGCTCAAGGCTAGTGGCAGTTCTGCAGCCCTGTCTTGCAGCCCTGCCAGATGTCAGAGCAGCTGGTGGCTGCGGGAGGCAGCGATTCCAGCCAGATGCTGAGGCTGTGGAGGTGCAGTGCTTCCCTGCAAGCATGGCAGCGTTATGTCCATCCCAATCTCGGGGCCCTGGTGCTGCCCCACACCTGATTTCTCAGTTTTGAGTGGTTAAGAGTGAGGGTTTGAGCTGCTCGGTGATTGGTGAATGCAATTGGGAGTAACAGCTGGAGCTGGGCACGAGGCAGGCTGTGCTCTGTGGGCATCTGGGGTTGTGGGTTCTTCCTTTGGAGCTGCACCACAGAATGGTTTGGGTTGGTGGGACCCTAATACTGCTGTCCTAAGGGTACTATGACTGCTGGCTGCTCCTTTCCCTGGCCCTGCTTCCAGGCAGGGATATGTCCCATCGGGTTGGGTGTCACTCCTGCCCTCAGACCAGCTGGAGGTTGTGTGTTAGAGTTGGACCCTGTGATCATTATGGGTCCCTTCCAACTTGGGTTACTCTACGTTTTGATGCTGCCATTGTCCTCCAGCCCCGTTCACTGGGGCTATGTCTGACTGCTCTTGTGTATTTCTGGGGAAAAGGCCCCAAATAACCTTGTGGCACACGCAGCCCTGCACAGGTTCAGCTGCACGCGGAGTTGGCTTGGGGTGGCCACGAGCGATGGCTTTTAGCCCACAGGTCCCCAAACCAACTCTCGTGGTGTTCCAGGAGCTGGGCCTCCAAAAAGCCCCGAGCTGTGCTGCAAGAGAAAATAGGGTCATCCAAACAGCAGTGTGGGGATGCACAGGATGTGTGATGGGCATGTGGCATCACTCCCGTGCCAATGGGACAAATGGGATGGTGCCTTACACCCCTAGTAGAATTTCACCACCAAGGTACCCGGTGGGAAGGGCTTTACAGCCCACCCAACCCCTCCACGGTGGAGGGGCACTCCCGTAGACCACAGCCTGGCCCTGAGCACCTCAGGGCACCCACACTTCTCCAGGCAGCCGTGCCAGGGCCTCACTGCCCTCCTAGTGAAGGATTTCTCCATCAGTCTCCCCCTTCTAGTCTGCTTTGCCGTGGCCATGGCTTCCCTGGGGCCGCGTGTCCTTGCACACAGGACAGCTCCCGCTGATGGATCGCCGTCGTGTTCCCGGCTCGCCGTGTTCCCGCTGCCGGCCATTATTCACCCGCTTATCACTGAGGCTCTTCACAACAACTTCCTCTTTTGGGGGGACATAAATCCCGCATTAGCTCTGATGAAAGGTACAGGCTGTGCCACGGCCTGATGTTTGCGCTCAGATCACTGTCACCGCTTTGTCCCTGCCCCGAGCATCCCATTGCTGCCTCCGGCAGCAGCGCAGAGGATGCTCACGTGTCCCTTTTGGGAGTGAGATACCCCGTGCTGAAAGCTCTGCTCCAGCACTGAAGTGCTGCTTCTAGGAAATTCCCTGTACGCTCTTTCTGCGAAATGCTGACTTCGTAGCAGCTCCGGCTCAGGGGAGCTGCTTCCTCCCCTGTGGTTGTTTTCGAGCCTCCCTGTGGCCCCAGCGGGACTCACTGAGTGGCACGTGTCCTGGTGCTCCCCTGGGTGCCCATGGTGTGCCCCGTGGGGTTGGGACAAGTCTTGGAGTGCTCTCAGCCCATTGCTGCTGCACCTGCTGGCACTGTTGGTGGGTGGGTTGGTCCAGTTGGAGGCTCTCTGCAGGCTGCTGGTGATCTTGTCCTCAAGCGTGCCATCAGCACTGCTTGGGCTCATCCTCACCCATGTCCTGGCTGCACAGAAGTAATTGCATTACCCCATAACTCCATTAGTGACCCCATTAACAACACACAGTGACGCAGCCGTGCGTGTTGGGGTGCAGGAAGGCAGCTGGGTGGCCTTGGTGATGGCAACCAGCACACTGTGTCCCCACTGCTCCGGTGATGTTGGGGCCTCGATGCTGACGTACTGCGGCCAGTGCCTGCTCCTGCCAAATGGGCCTTAATTTGGGAGCCCTGCTCACATCCTCAGGGCTCCTCTCCATCTTCGCCGCTGCCTCTGGTTGTCAAGGCAGGAAATCAGATTTTCCCCCGCTTCTCTCGGGTTTGTTAAGTGAAACATATCCTCCCAGGCGGAGGTTATGGCACATAATGCTCCCGTAAGCGCTCGGCTGATCCGTTGTAATTCATCCCATCTGGCTGCCACAGCCGGCCACCTCCTTCCCTGGCCCCTACTCAGGGCATCAGGTCCTGAAGAGCCCCTCTGAGGCTGTTTTGGTTCTGCTTTTCTGGGCGTGAGGGATGTCTGGGTGGTGCTTCTTATGGATGATGTCTCGCGGCTGGAGCATCCCGTGTTGTGTGTTCCACAGATGGTGCATCCTGCAGCTGGTGTGTCCCATGGGTGCTGTGTCCCGTGGATGCTGAGTCTCAGAGGTTGTGTGTCCCATGGATGATGCGTTGTACGGTTGGTGCAGCCCATGTATGCCATACCCCATGGCTGGTGTGTCCCCATGGTCGGTGCATCCCAACATCAGTTTCTTATAACACCAGGGCAAATGTGAGCCAGGGCCCAATTTCACGTTAATCCTGACAAAACCCAGACATTTGACAAAAAGGAGCAGTGTGATCAGCACGGGATGGGGTGCACCACCCACAGGCATGGGGCAGCTCCTGGGATGTAGGGAAGGGGACGGAGTGGCTGGGACGGCTCAGCTGCTGCGGGCACAGGTGCTGTGAGGTCCCCTCCCTCGCCGCAGCCCTGCCAAGAATGTGTTCCCTCGGCGTGGGCTGACATCACCCGCGGAGCACTGCTCTCTCCAAACGCGCCCGGCATCCGGGAGGTGTTGGCTGCGGGGCTGCGCTCTGTGTGCACGCACACACACACACACACACACACACACACACACACACACACACACACACACACACCAGCACGGGGTTTTGTTCTGTGCCTCCTCCTGCCCACCCCATGCTTTTGGGGTGCCCCTGGTCCCCAGCAGGGCTGTGCGGATCCTTTCGCTCTGGGTGCATCCCATTTGCTTGCCGTGCTCGCTCTTCCCCATCCCTCGGGGTCTGCTGTGTGCCTTTGCGTCCCTATATCCATTCAGACAATGGGCGCTGAGCCCCTCCATCCCCACTGCTATCTGTGCCCTTCCTGCCAGCATTCCCCCCTGCTGCGCTCCCGTTATCCATGAGGTTTTTGGGGTGGCACCACTTGTGGCTTCCTTCTGTCCCCGTGGGTCCCTGCCTGGCTCTGGCAGAAGGACTCATCTCGGAGCCAACCTCCTCCTGTTTGCCTTGGCATCCCAGGCAGGATTTGCACGTGAGCCCCTGGAGACAACAAGCATCTCAGCACTAATCCTCTTGGCTGCAGAGCCCAGCTCCCCTCGGGCTGCTCTAGGCCTTGGGGCTCGCACCGTGTGTGTGCTCTGTGGCTGCAGTGCAGGAGCTGCTGCTCTGCACCCCCTGCTTTTTTTGCCACCCGGAGGAGCTCCGGGTGTTGCACATCCTTGAACGACTCCCAGAAATGCACTGGGAGGAAAATGGGTGAATGGTGATGGATGTGCAAGGGGATGAGCAAGCATGCAAAGCAACAAGTGTGCAAGGTGGAGAGTGCACAAGGGGATGACCACGCAGTGCACTGCACATGCACAGTGATGACTGTGTAATGTGATGAGTGCGCAAAGCAGTGAGCATGCAATGCTCATTTGCTTTGAGGTCTTTGCCACCCCCAAAGCTGCTGCTTTGCTCCCCTGTGCCCCGTTGAGCTTCAACCCCATTTGCAGCCTGGCTTTGCAGGATGGGGTTTGAGGCTCCTTTTGGGTTTTGAAGGCACTGCTGTAGTTTGAGACTGGGACAGATTTTGAGCCCCAACCCCAGGAGGTGGCCACTCGTGCTTTGATTGCTGGTGTTATCTTTATTGTGGTTTTCTCCTGCCCTGTTGGGTAATGGGGGGACGCACCCCAGCTCCTTAATGGCTTTATGACACTGCAGTGAAGGACGCAGGGGCACAGCACTTATCGGGTTGCAGGCTCCGGGTGCAGCATGTGTGCCTTTACGGGTTCATGCTTTGGGTTTCTATGACTGAAAAGTGGGGCTGGGTGGGCTGGGTGGTTCCCCCTGTGCACAGTGTCCCCGTGTCCTACACGGTGTGGCTGTCCCCAGGAGCACCCACGGTGCCAGGGTAGGGTGCAGCTGGGGCCAACCCAGCAGTGCTCGCTGTTAATGGTTAATGGGGCCGCGCTATCGGCGCTGCCATCAGCTGGGAACGCGCTGTTCCACACTGCCTGTTTGCTCTCAGCCCCATCTCCCGCAGGGCTCTCCCTTGGGCACGGGCCCTGCTGCAGGTGCTGCCATGTGGGACATCCCTCGGGATGCCCCAGGGCCTGGAAGGGGACAAGAGTACACGCAGCCTCTTTTTTTCCCCCCCATTATTCCCAATCTCCTGGGTGGTTTTGGCCATCTAACAACTCCCTGGCCTGGCAGTGGTGGAGGTGGGGGACACTGTGGGTCACCACGGGGCTCAGAGCCCACCACGCCGCCGTCTCGTTGGTGCCCCCCTGCTCTCAGCCCTTTATCAGCTGTCAGCATCAGCGGGGTGATGGGTTTGCCGATAAGGAGTGTTTTCTTCCTCCTGAGAGAAAAAACAGCAGCACCGTGACCTGCGGGTGCACCGGGGACAAGGTCATGTCCCCATGGGGTCCCCGCGTGGCCGTCCTCAGCCCTCGCAGCATTGCTGTTGGCTCTTGCAGGCTGTGACTCAGGCTTTGGGCAGGCGACAGCACGGCACTTGGACTCCTTGGGCTTCCGTGTCTTTGCCAGCGTGCTGGATCCACGCGGCCCCGGCGCCCAGGAGCTGCAGAGGAGCTGCTCAGCTCGGCTCACGCTGCTGCGGATGGACCTCACCAAACCTGAGGACATCCAGAGTGTCCTGCAGCACATCCAGGCCCACACCAACGGCACAGGTGGGAGCCCGTGGCATCCCCATACAGCCCCTCCCCTTGTGTCCCATCCATGGATGCATCATGGAAACCCTACACAACCCCCCCAGAACTCCCACTGGTGTCCCCAGCGCATTGTGGAAACACCATAAGTCCCCCCCTGAAGACCACTACTTGTGTCCCTATCCATGGATGCATCGTGGAAATGCCATACAGCCCCCCCCCCCCAGTGCCCCCACTTGTGTCCCCATCCATATGTGCATCCCTGTGGGACACCAAGTTGGCTACAGCCACATCAAAAACCGTCCCAGCACTCCCTTTTATAGGGCTCCCACGGGTAGGGCAGCAGCTGGGACCCCTCAGCACAGTGCTACCCCCACTATCTCCACTTGTGTCCCCGTCCGTGGTTACATCCCAGGGGCTCCACACAACCCCCAGCACCTCCCATCCATGCATGCATCCCGGGAATCCCATACACCCAACCCATGTGGGTCCTCCACTTGATGCACCCATGGACTGGGACACGCTACAGGCCGCCACCTCGGCCATCCCGATGCTCCCCACGTAGGGCTCCCATGGACGGGCAACCCTCCGAGCCCCCCCCCCAGCACGGTGCCGTCCCGTTTATCCGAGCAGCCCCTCTCCCACAGGTCTGTGGGGTTTGGTGAACAACGCCGGCTTCAATGACATCATCGCCGACGCTGAGCTCTCGCCGCTGGGCAACTTCCGCACCTGCATGGAGGTGAACTTCTTCGGCTCTCTGGAGCTCACCAAAGGGCTGCTGCCCCTGCTGCGCTCCGCCGGCGGCCGCATCGTCACCGTCAGCAGCCCGGCGGGTGAGCGGCCCCGTGGGACACGGGAATGGGGGGCGGGGGTGGGGAGAGGCACCCCGGGGTGCCCTACAAGGGATGCGTGGGCTCTGCGGCGTGGTGGATTTGGGTGCACGGTGAGCGTTGCTGCTTGGGCTTTTTGGTGCGTCCACGGGGGCGCTCGCTGCGCACGGGGCCGTGTGAGAGCTGTGGGTTCACGCTTCTCCCCGCAGGTGACCTGCCCTTCCCATGCCTGGCAGCCTACGGGGCGTCCAAGGCTGCGCTCAGCCTGCTCATGGACACGTTTCGCAGCGAGCTGCAGCCCTGGGGTGTCAAAGTCAGCCTCATCCTGCCCGGGTACTTCAAAACAGGTGAGAGAGGCGGCCCCCAGCCCCTGCCCCGGGACTATGATCACAGGATCACCAAAGCTGGGATCACTGAGTCCAGCCGACAGCCCCAACCCCACCACGCTCGGGGCTTTGAGAAGCACCACCCAGGCAGGTGCTCCCTTCTCTCCCCACGTGGGTTCCTACAAGCCTGAGCCACCCAGGACCGGGTTTCCAGACCACACGTTGTCTCACGGGGTCCCGTCCTTTGCAGCCACCTGCGACCCAACCTTCTGGAAGCTGCAGAAGGAGCAGCTGGTGGCCCGCCTGCCCCGGGAGCTGCTGCAGGCGTACGGCGAGGACTACGTGGAGGAGATCAACCGGCAGTTCATCCAGTTCATGAAGGTGGCCGTGGAGGACCTGAGCGCGGTGGTGAACAGCATCACGGACGGGCTGCTGGCCGCCAACCCGGCCGTGCGCTACTACCCGGGGCAGGGCCTTGGGCTCATGTATTTCATCCACCGCTACCTGCCCTATTTCGTCCGAGACTTGTTCCTGAAAGGATTATTCATCAACCCCAAGCTGCCCCGAGCGCTGCGGCAGGAACACAAGGACGCCAAGAAGCCCTGACCTCGGCCGCGTGCCATCACCCGAAACCAAATCGCTTTCCCCAAATCAGGCAGAGATGCTGATCTATTTTCTATCGTGCGAGAATCAACGTGTTGTTTTGGGGTTTGTTTGTTTTTTTTTTTTCTAAGGACTCGGGTGGGTTTGTTTTTTGTATTGTTTTGTTTGTTTGTTTTCTAACCACGCGCTGGGACGCACCTCGGGCATTGCTCGGCCGGAGCTGAGCCGGGCCGGGCCTGCCCTGCCTCCACAACCCGGCCGTGGCTGAGGAGAGCAGTACAGAGCCCTGCAGAGGATGAAATACGTGATTGTCACTTTTTAAATAAATCTGTTCTTGCTAAGCCACGGGGCTCCGTGCTCTCACTTCGGGCTGGGGGGGGGGGATGTCCTGTCGTGGAGCGTTGCAGCAGAGCAGCAGGCTGTGCAGCAGGCAGGAATTTATTGGTGGAGAGAGGAGGGGGGGGGTCACAGGAGAGCAGACACTCAGAGGTGAGTGCAGCACCAGGCGGGATGGAGCTGCTGCTGCAGGGAGCACGGGGCACGTGTCCCCCACCCCCTCCCCCACCCCCAGCAGGGCTCCAGCTCTGCCCCATAGAGCAATGCAACAGCTGGGGACACAGGGAGCTCCAAGCCGCAAGGGTTAGCAGGGAGGAAGGAGCTCAGCTGGCTTCCAGAGCCCTTCCAAGCTGCAGCAGCTGATAGAGGAGCTTTTGAGGACAGCAGCAGTGGTGTGAACGCTGCTGGAGCCGGAGGAGTGCTCACACACGTGCTCTGGCTCTGGCCTGGCGTTCCCACAGGCTCCGTCCCAGCTCCGGCTGCTCGGTCTCTCCCACAACAGGCTTTGCTACAGGGGGATGCAGGGATTACACAGCAGCACTGGCTACGCTACAAGTCACATTCAAACTAAACCTCACAGGGACGACACGGAGCAGGAAGCGTGCTCAGAGCCCTGACAGTGAGGACTGCTGGCCAGGGCAGAGCTGCCACGCTCCTTGCACTGCTGGGAGGCAGCGAGCCCCGGGCCAGCACCAGCTCTGCAAAGGGCAGTGCAGACAGCAGATGAGTACAGCAACACAGGTACTACAGGTACACAACAGGAGGCGTCCCCTCCCGCTGCACAGGGCCAAGCCTGTGCCACCAGCCCCCCTGGACCCCTCACTGCACACACAATCTAACTTCAGCTTGTGAATAATTGAACTAGCAACTGTACAGTTCCTCCCCCTGAGCCAGTTCAACACCCGTGGAGTCGAGGCAGGGGGTAACTTGGGAAGAGAGGCAAGGGTCTCTCCAGGCTCCAGGGGCAGGCCAGGAGCAGAGCAGGGTTAGAAGATGGGAATGTAGTTGTCGATCTTGGTCCTGTGCCTCTGGGCGATGCACTCTGCGATCCACACGATGTTGCGGCACTCCTGCTCCTTCAGCTTCACAAAGGCGTAGAAGACCCCGAAGTGGAATTGATTGAGGAAAGCCAGCTTGTTCAGCTTCACCTACGGGAGGACACAGCACCTGTCCACTGCTGCTGGACTGTCCTCCAACAGGAGCCAGCCCCAGGAAGGATGGAGCAGCACAGAGCCGCAGTGACTTCCCCAGAAGGCTCAGGGCTCGGACAGGAGGGCTCTGATGCTCACAGGGGGAATTTATACCCCACATGCACTAAGAACCCTCCTTTCCCACATAATTTCACTCTGCTTTTGCTCTTGGTGGGCCCTACACACAACAGCAGCCCTAAATCTGACACACACGCTCCTCTAAGCTTCTGGGTGACAATGAGCATTAAGCCCCATTCCCTCCTTGGAGGGCATTCTCTTTCTTCCCCCAAACTCTGTTCCTGCACAGCACTGACATTCTGGAGCTCTACAGACAGCACAGGCAGACTCACCTGCTGAGAAGCATCTCAGGGCTCACTCACCTCATGCTCAAAGAACCTGTCTTCAAGGGTCTTGTCTCCAGGGTTGCTGCCAGCCCCTTCAAACAGCAGCTTGTACTCCTGCAGGAAGATGTTACAGGAGGATACACCCACACTCCACTACCCTCCAAGCTTAGCAGCACTCCTGGGTCCCACACACCAGAAACAGCAACTGTGCTGGGGCAGCAGAGAGCCTGCCCTATGCACAGACATGAGCACCAGCCCCTGCTGCTTAAGCAGCATCAAACAGGCAGCCCCCTCCCCAGGCTGCTCATCCACAAACTCCCCCAGCCCCTGATTCACAGCAGAGCCTAGCACCCATCCCCATGCCCTCACCCCCAAGCACTCACAGGGTAGTAGTCGGCAACATTTTTGACTTGTTCATAGTCATCTGCTCTGGCCAACTGAGCCAGACCCTCGGGGTAGAGCTTGCCACAGTGTGGGAACAGCTTTGCTCGGTCCTCCTTGGACAGCTCCGTGCCAAAGGAATTGATGGTGATGATGAAGGCCCTCCGGTCAGCTTCAAACTGCAGGAGAAGAGAGAGTTTCACCTTGGATTACAGTGAGGTCAGCAGACACCGGTGCTGCTCTGAACAGAGCCACATCAGAGGGCAGCATGAGCAAGCCTGGCTTGCTGCCTGGGATGCACAGCTCTACATGTGCGGGCTCCCTGTACAGGCTCTAGCTGATGCCTGATGACTGCTGGGCTGAGGAAATCCCCACCTCAGGAACAAGCCAAAGCACGGAGCAGAGCTCCAGGAGTGATTTTCCCCCACTGGACTGCCCTCGAGCCCAGCAGCCAGCCTTGGCAAGCTGACTGGTCATGCGCAGAACAACACTGGTTGTTCTCCTGCTTGTTGGGTGGAGGTTGCAATCACGGGTCAGCACCTGGCCAGGATCAGGCAACCAAGCCTGCCCAAAGTCACATGCAGACAGTGTTCTCCTGGGTCAGGCCACATGGGGATGCTGAAGAGGATCACCCTTAGTGCTGGCGGACAGGCTGAGCACAGAGCAATGGGTGTCCCCATTCCAGGCCTACCTCCAGGATGGGGCACATGGCGTCTGCTGTGGTACCTCCCAGCGCCTTGCAGAACTTGTAGAAGGACTCCAGGTACGCCTGGAAGAGAGAGAGGGACGAGCATGTTTTCACTCTGCTTCATTTACCACTCACAGGGCCGTTCAGACAGCAAGCAGGGACGCTCCCAGACACTTCATAACACAGTGCAGGCACTCTCACCCCAAGTGAACTTGGATGCCAAGCCCACACAAGGGACAGTGCTTCCCCAGGAGCCGGAGACATGAAGAGCTGTGGTTTGGTTGGTTCAAGTGACTGGATGAGCTTAGGGCAGGCAGAACACCAGGCACCAACATTCGAGCCTATTTTGCTCCTTCGAGTGGTCTAACTCCAAAGCATCCGCTCGAGTCTCTCACATGGTTTCCTGACCCCGCTCTGGCCTCCACAAACATGCCAAGCCACACAACCAAAGCTGCAAGACCCAAGCTCAGAAAGGAGCGCTGTGTAAGCAGAGTCGAGAGATGAGACAGGACATCTGTGAAGGAAACCAGTCGTCCTCTGTAATTCTCTTCTCACACTGCAGCCGCTGGGTCTCCATCCCAAGTGGAGCACTGCAGAAAATATCAAGCTAGGCACAGCCATGCTGCCTCCAGGAAACGTAATCCTTTGTGGAGAGGTACCAGAATCCAGCTGGAGGATGACTGCATCTCCCAAGGGGAGCCGTGGATGCAGTGCAAGGCTAAAAGTGCTGCTCAGCGAAAAACTCGCTCAGAGGAAACCATCATGTGATAGAGCACCTCCCCAGACAGAGTGCTGCAGACAGAACTGTGGAAAGGGATGGAAAAACAACGATGCTGAGACACCACAAATCTCTGCCTTGTCACAAGATGGACCACACCCTCGGCCTCTGCTCTAGGAAAGCACCTGGATGGCTGCACTCTGTAAATACGGTGCAAAAGGAGACTGCAGGGCCAGCACTGAGCCTCAGAGACACGGCTGCCAGCAGGCTGGGAATCCTCTGTGCCACTGCTGCAGCACAGGGAAGTGCAGAGCATTGGCCTGCAGAGTTATCACAGAAAGAAGGGTGCAGACATGGAAGTCCTCTGGTGAGAGGACGGCCCTGCTGGGTGCCCTCCCTGGGGCCCCTCGCAGATGACAGCAATTTACAGGAAGCTCTCCAGAGTCCCGAATCCTGTATCCCTGAAATGGTGGTGTGCTTGCATTTAATAGTCCTTAATGGACTTTCACTTCCATGACGCAATTCAATTACCCTCTGCCTCCTGCTAGCCTTGTTTGCGTTCTGCATCCAGGCTGATGTGTGGCCTGTCCATCCTCGTTGCCTTGCTCAGTGTTACCAGCACGATTCACTCCTCTTCCAGCTGAGGAATCCCAAACCTTCCCTGGAGTTTCCCATATGGAAGCACCCAAACCTTCGCAGTATTCTTCTTAGCAGCTCCTCCTGTTCCGATCATGTTCTGAGAGGAGAGGAACTGGACCGTGGGAAGGAGCAGCACAAACACACTACAGGTGTAGGCAGCAGCACAGAAATGCTCGTGCAGTTCTCACTGTTAAGAACCAACCACCTGTGATACAAACACTCTCAGGTCGATCACAACCCAAGACTGAATGTAGCAGTAGCAGCAGGGAACGAGGAGACCCTCACAAGCAGGGTTGGCATCACCTCCTCGTGCCTCCCACGTATCGCTCTGCATTTATCCACGGTGATTTCTCTGCTGCATTTAAGCATCCAGCCACAAAGATCCTCCGGCAGGTTCCTATGGGCAGGCTGCCAGCAAAGGCCAGCAGTCAGCCAGCTGTGTCCCAGCACATCCACTAAAGATGGGAAAATGTGGAAGAAGTAGTGAAGATGATGACGCCTCCACCGCTGACCTCTCTCTGCTCTAAGAGCTGACCACTTAAACTTTAGCTTCTGCTCCCTGTCTTTAGGGCATTTCCATTCGAGACCCTCCCTGGGAGTTGACCATGAGTGAGAGCCAGTCCCAGTGCCCTGAGAGGAGGAACACTTCAGTCTGGGGGTAGCAAAAGCAGAACGCAAAGCATCCACCCACAGCAAAGAGAGAGTGAGGTCATGGCAGCTGCAACCCAGGGAGAAGGCACCCACCAGGCCTCCTGCTGCACTCACTCTGCTCCCTGCCTCCCCCAGCTCCATACAAGGGTGCAGGTATTTATGCGTGCCAGCATACCTCCCTCCATTACAACAAAAGATCAGTACATGCCAGAGGCCACACGCAGCTGGGCATGACACGTGCAGTGCCTTCTCCCCTCCCTTTGCCTTCTTCCCTTCATGCCTGACCTGCTCTCCACCTCTCCCAGCGGGCCAAGGCTTCCTTGGGAAGCAGAGGTCACACTGCCTGCTAGCTGGCTGTGACCAGTGCAAACAAGGCTGGCAGATACAATCTGCATCCCACCCTTAATCCAGAGAGCTGAGATGGAGCGATAGCCACAGCCTGCACATAAACACACGCTTTTTAGACTGCAAGCTCAAACCAGACAAGGCCAGCAGAGGAACTGACAGCTTCCTGTGCAGGCTCAGGATAAGGAGCACGTTTATTTTTGTATCTGCTCTAAGGGGGAATACCTTCTTCCCTTTATTTGAAGAAAGTCAGTCTCTCAGCTGGAGCTCCTGGTCAGACAGAGCTGTAGGCACTCTAGGAATGAACAGGGAAGCGAGCACCTCTTTCCCTTCCCAGAGTCTCAGTTACCTTATACAGCGTGTTTCGAATGATTTCGATGTTCATTTCGTCGAGGTCCTGTTCAGATATGCAGTCTTGAAAGAAAGCAGCTGAAAGAGAACCACGGACAGAGTTAGTCCTGCCCCCCAGACCCACCTGCAGCATGGCAAGCCCTCGACAAAAGCAGGCAGAAGCACAGGTTGTGCTGATCTGCCCTGGCCCTTCTCCTCAGTACCACCAAACTGCTGTAACTCAAATCTCAGGCTTTGCCATGGCTCCCCAGGCCACAGCCATTTTTTGGAGTACTCAACTCAACGTCCTTCCTCATCCCTGGAAGATTTTGTTGACCCCTCGAGTCCTACCACGTTGCCAACAGCTCATTCTCAGCAGAAGTTCTCATCTCCAGCCCCCAGCATCAGTGCCAGAGCAGCCCACATTTAAGAAAAACAAAACAGCAAACCAATCAACCCCAAACTGTTCCCAGATGCAGGCTCTCAGAATTGACAAGGTAGCTTCCAAATCGCCTGCTACAGCACGGCAGCAGTGAGACAGCAGCTGGCAAGTCCTGGTGTGCTTCTCCTTCCTCCTCCAGCACCTTATGTGGGTTAAGGTGATGTGGGGATATGGCAGCTCCTACAGCCTGGATGCTCAGAGGGGATCGAGAGAGCCCTGAGCAGGGGGTGACCCCACAGAGGCCTCTTTGCTACGCTGCAGCAGCATCAGAGGGTGATGCCACGTAGCTAGAGGAGCACTGCTCACTATGGCTGGCAGAAATGAAACCAGAGTGTGCCAGGACTGGTTTTGACTGCAGGGCTCGCTGGCTAGCCTGAGAGCAGCGGCTACTTCAGAGTAGCAAAGGAATGAGAACACAGCTATTTCAGTTCTTGGCCCTCCAATATCCCAAATTAGGCTAACAGCAAGACTTATTTTGCCCTGCTAACCTATGAAAGCCATTTGGGGTTAGGCATTCCTACCAAGCCACGTAGCTACTCAGGCACTGTTAGGAGATAGAGCTGCTGTTTCTTCGCGTGTGGTCACTGGAAGGAGTGCAAGTTAAACAACTGGAGCCTGCATGCTTGCTTGTTTAGGCAACACAGCTACTCCCCACGTCCTTCTGCTAAAGAAATGCCACACTGGATGGCACACAGGCTCAAGGGCACAGCCAGGGCAGAGGTCTGAAGGACCTGGACCAGCCAGGGCAGGAGCGGGCAAAGCTCGCTCAGGGACAAGTGCACGAAAGCAAAGACCCTCCTCTGCATCCTCCTCACCAGTGTAACAAGGCAAAGCTTTCAGGTCTCTGAGAGCTAATAATACCTCTGAAACACTTGGTTCTATCTTATTCCTGAGGTGGGAAGGTTCAAGCTTACCCCTGAGGAGGATGTTCTTCCCACTCACCACCCTTACAGCGGGCTCGGCTCAGCTGCAGGCATTCTCCTGCCTGGCAAGCCAAGCACACCACGCTCAGCTGGACTGGCACTGGCCTTGCTGCAGAAGCTCCTTCCTTCTCTGGACACTCAGAGGTGGCCAGACCTCTTCACACACGTTTTTCCTTCTTCGTTGGGCTCTATGTGGCAAGCCATTTTTCCATGACAACTACTCGATTCACCCCATTGCTACAGCAAACATTTGCACGAGCACTTTTAGTTCCAAAAATGACGACTACCATCAAAGATAAAATGATGATTTAAGTGTTTTGTTCTTTCTAGCAACTCCAAAAAGAGTGATTAATCACTGACTCAGGCGCAGCTCATTACCTTTGCCCACAGATGCTAAGTTAGAAGGTCTCCTGTGACTACCTCTCCTACTACAGCACAGACTCCCATGTGTTCTCCACAACCACTTCCTACACCTTTTATCTTTAAAGACCAGATCTGCCCGCCTGGCTGTTCGTAAAACTGTTTTTACAGTGTCACATGCCTCCTGGTCAAGGCTTGCAGCCTTGTGACAGTGCCTCGGTGCAGGATCCTGCTATCCAAACAGCTTACAAAGCTTTGGGATGATTTTTTTTTTGTTGCTGCCATCTGCATTTGGGAGGCTAGGATATAAAGATAGTTAATAGTTAGATAGTATAGATACTAGCTTGGATAGTACTATTAGTTAGATAGCATAGATAGTAGTAAGGATAGTAGAGATAAAAGCCTGATACAGAGCTAATTTTACCTGCCTCACAGCTAGGTATATCATGCATTAATTTCTAACAGTTATCTCCAAATATTGCCTTCAAGAAATTGCCCAGCGGTGCTGGAAAAATTGGCATAGGACAGGCACAGATGTGAGCTCAAGCCCAGCCACCACAGGCAGCACAGCCACAGCTGGGCATTACCCACTGCTTGGTCTTTTGGGGGTCTTCTGGGGGTAAGGGACTTCTGCTCACCCAGGGGGGTGTCCACCAGGATGGCATTGTAGAGCTCTGCGGGCGTCTGCGCAATGTTCACGGCTTCCATCTGCTCAAAGCTTCCCAGAGGGTGGCACTTGGGCACCAGTTCGGAGATGGAGCGCTGGTGCAGAGTCCCAGTGATCAGCAGGATGACGTTGTCAATCATGTAGCTGTAGCTGCAGGAGTGAAAGGGGAAGCCTGTCACAAAGAACACAACAGCAACCACCAGCACCCACCACCAGACCCTGTGAACAGCTCCAGGAAGGTGTACTCTTCCTACAGAGAACAAGTGAGCACTTCCTTAGTGCCAAGCCCAGGCTTATGCTACAGCTCGATGCATCACTCTGGCAGCCACTACTGACCGCTGAAGAGTATTAGATGGGAAGGGAAGTCTGAAGGCTTAGGGTCAAACCTGCTCCAAGCATGGCCAGCTCAGAGCTTCTCCAAGCTGAACTCTGAGTCATTTCCAATGACGTGCATCTCACAGCCTCCCTGGGGTTCTGCTCCATTGTGTCTGACCACACTCGCTACAAGAAGTCATTGCTTCTTACGATGGTATAATGCACCAACGGACAGGAGAAGAGTCACTGATGTCATCTATCAGAACTTCAGGAAGGCCTCAGGCACATCTCCCCAGCATCCTTCTCTCCAGACTGGAAAGATACAGCAGACTGATCAATGAATGAGGAACGGGTTGCAAGATACATCCAGAGAGGGGTCAGTGTTGAGGTGGTGTCCCTCGGGGCCACATCTTCATCAGTGAAATCAACAGTGGGATCAAGTGCACGCTCAGCAAGTTTGTGGATGACCTCGAGCTGTGCACCCAGGAGAACATCATCAGGTCCAACAGAGCCAAGTGCACAGCCTGCACCTGGGTCACAGCAACCCCCACTACCAGTGCAAGCTGTGGGATGTAAGGACGGAGCACAGCCCTGCTGAGAAGGACTTGAGAGTCCGGTGGGTGGCAGTTGGACATGAGCCACCAGTGTGCCCCCTGCATCCAAAGCAGTGCGGCCAGCAGTGCAGGAAGGGGATCTGCCCCTCTGCTCTGCGCTCTGAGATCTCACCTCCAGCACTGCACCCAGATGTGGGGTCCTCAGTGCAGGACAGACGTGGACGCTGCAGAGGGCAGAGCTGCTCCTAGAGGGAAGCTGTTCCCACTGCTCTCCAGTGAGAGATCAGGTCACCCTGCCAAAGTGCTCAAGGACCAGAGCAAAGAGGAATCTGCTGATAACCTGTCTCCAGCTCAGCTCTGGTGCCAACAGCACCACTCCAACCTCGCTAAGAGCGTGGAGAAAGGGTCACATTCCTGCAGTTCCGCTCCCTTCCAAAAACAATGGGGCTGGCAGCTTCAGCACAACCTTTATTTATATCCTTCCGGAACTACACACAACTATTTCCAGTCCCCAGATGCAGAGAAGGGGTAAAGACGATAAAGGAGCAGGTCATTTGGGGCTTCATGCCCCTGTGCTCTGACTGCTCCAACTCTAAAAGTTTAGCAGGCAGCAGGTGGGGAAAGTCCTGAAGAAGGCTGTCCCAAAACAGAGATGTCTGGGCCTCAGTTCTGACACTGGAAGAGGCTGTGAGTTTGAAGCAAGTGGGTGCTGAAGCACTGCAGCCAGCAAATCAGGGCTGGCAGGACAGCAAGGTGGTCAGACAGGACGGGGATGCTGCTGCTTGTTGCATCTCTGAGCTAACAGCCACACAGCTGCTGCCCTTGGAAGCCCAGGAAGGATAGGTGAGCAGAGTCAGCTAAAGGCAGACGTCTGCAGTTTTATTACATTTAGGGCTTTCAAGCTCTCAAACATACTCAAGGGGCAGGCCCACGAAAAAATCCACACCTTCATTCCTCAGACAGGTGCTGCCCCTTTCTCCGGGCAGCAGGTAATGCTCCTCCACCCACCAGCTCTGCAGAGAGCTGATTGCAGGGACGTTCAGTCTAAAACTACAGCAACCACACAGCTGTCAGGGTGCTGGGAAACCTCCTGCTGCCCTTCACTCTGCCAGGCCATTACCTGCCCTTCCATTTATGCAGCACTCACCATGGTTGCAATCTCCTGGCAGCAAGGAGGGCTCGTGGTAAGAATCAGGGGCAAGTTTTCCCTGCAGCCCTCAGGCAGACACGAGCATCTCACTGGCTCATTGGATCCACATTCAGAGCAGGATTACGCTCTGTGGGAGGCACAACCACGTGCAAAACAGGGAAATTTCACTTTTCAGTTTCCACTGCGGTGGTGTTGCAAGAGCTGCAGCAGGACAAAGATCTTCCAGTGGCTGCAAGGGCAGGCAGACACCGCACACCCACATCACCCTTCCTGATAGTGAGCTAAGGCTGAATCCCATCTCCTTCAAGCAAACCCAGACCACGCTGACTCAAACGCGGCCTCTGGTTCATCACAGTCATTCTGGCTTAGTCAGTCACAGCAATGAGGCAAGTCCTCCAGGCCAGGGCAGCTGGAAAAGCCTCTTTCCCATTTCTGGACGGGGCAACACTTGCCAGTTCCCAACAAGAACGCATCTGCTTTCAGTAGCACAGCTGTACTAAAACCAGAGGAGAGGTCCTGGCCACTCCAGCATTTCCGCCCAGGCCCAGGGGATTAGATTGATTACGGTGGCAGCAGTTTTCCTAGAACCTCCAACTCCTTGTTTAATAGAGCAGCCTTTGTCATCATCCACCCCATCTCCTATCAGGTTCTTACCAGCTTCATTACATTCCTGCCACGAGCTGTTATCTGCATCTGCAAAGGCTGGAGATCAGCCTGAGCTCCACGGGTAGTCACATCCTGCCTCGCTCTGCCTTTCTCTCGCTGCACCGAGGTGTGGTGTTACACCAGAAACTCACATTCACAGAACCGCAGCGCTGGCCGATTCCTAGAAGCATCAGTCATGTCTCAGGCTACAGCAGAATCTCTTCTTTGGAGACAGGAAGGAGTCATCAAGTTCAGAAGTCTTGCTGTCAGCTGGAGACGTTGGCTCGCAGCTTGGATGAGCACCTAGCAGAACCGAGGGCAGCAGCCATGCATACAGGTAACATAACGTGTGCTCTCCTCCTTTTGGATTTCCTTCGGTGCCACCACAGATAAGCAAGACATACAGGAAAGATCGGGATGGCTTTCCACCAAAGGAGTGCATAAAATGCATGAAAGCTCCTCACGTGGGACATTAACAGCCTGAAGGCACCAGGGCACAGCCCAGCAAGGCAGCTACCCCAAGGCAGACACAGCTTCTCCCTCCCCCACTTCCTAATCTAATCATAAAGAGCCATTGTCCTGCAGCAGATAGGTTGGTTTTTTATTGCTTTCTGCTCCAGGATACTAAAAAAGCAGTAAACAATACTGCAAGTGGTCAAAAAGCATGACTAATGAACCCAACACTGCATGACCTGCATTTCTCAGGGATCCTCTGAGAGCCCTGCCAAGCTGTGGTTTAACAGCTGCTCGCCGAGGGGTCATGAGGACAGCCCTCCAGTGCAGGAGGCAGCGAGCTGACGGTGGGGCAGGGCAGCTGGGGGGATTTTGCTCACACCAGTGTCCCCACTGCCAGGCCTCTCCCTCGAAGGAAGAAGCTGGGGATGCCGACCGCAGACCCCCTGCACTCAGGGCTGAAGACCTTAGCAAGGTGCTGGCGTGCAGAGCGCAGGGTTACCACTCTCTGAGCTCTGAAGGCAGGGAAAGCAATGCCTAGAGGAGCTGAAGCTGACACTGAGAGCAGTGCTGACAGCTGAGAGGCCGGCACCTGGAGCGCAGCCCGAGCATCACCACGAACTAACTGCCCTGCTGCAGAAAGGAAAAGGGACCTCACGAAGACCTCAATGCCTTGGCTGAGGCTCTGCTGGAGTAATAGACAGCAAATGAACTGAATTAATTAAATCCTCAAGTCCCATTTTCAGCTCAGACAACGACAATACTGCCTGAGGGCAGGAAGCGCTGCCTGCTGCACTGCACAACTCAGTGGGCAGTGCAGGGAGCAGGCAGCACGGGCTGCCTGAAGCATGCTGACCTCTCCCTGTCCTTCCTAGAGTCACACCAGCAAAGCCCCGTGGTCCCTTTGCAGAGAGAAAGCTGAGAACATCACGGTTCTGAGGGTGCTCAGCCACAAAGTGGGTGCTCTGCTAACGGGACCCACCCGCAGCAAGGAGATGTAACTGCAGCACCACACAGCCTTCCACGTCTGAGCATCCAGGAATGCTCTCAGCATTAGCCTATATTTAGCTCCGTGTGATTTTTACCATCTCTTGGGACACTGAGCTCAGTTTCCTCGCAGTTATCATCCAGCAACCTGTAAGCAGTCACACAGCTTTCACCGCATTAAAGCCTAATGAGCAAAAAAGGCCCTCCAGAAGCACTCCAGTTTTGAGGTTTTATGAACACACGTCATGCTCAAGATGCATGCCACCCCCCTTGAAACACCACGGATGTTTTGAATGCCGAGCAGACTCATGCAAGAGACTCTGGTTTCTTAAACCTGACGCCTTAAGCTTGACCTCAGGACTTGAGAAACGCTAGGCTGAGCTCTGGCACTGCGCTGTGCCGAGGGGACTTTAGCACTAATTACAGTTTAAGTGTTGACCAGAGACATCTAATCACACTGCTCACGCATCAACTTTGCAAAAGCCAAACAGAAAACAAAGGCTGCTAACAGCAGAAGACCTTGAGAATGGTTTCAATGAAGGAGCAAAGCACATCACGTGGATTCAGGAGCACCCAGTGAATGCTCATCCAGTTAGAAGCACCGTGTGCATGCAAGCTGCCTTCTGGAATAGCCACAGCCGTGCAAAAATCCACCAGGGGAGCGTGGATAACCCTGTAACACACTCCTTCCCCGTTCTGTTTTAATGCCCCTAGCAGACACGCTGTGCAGCTGCAGAGGGAGGGGTGCAGAGATGGAACACGAGGCAAGCACAAGAACAACCAGAGGGATTCAGCTGTAAGCACAGGGGCAGGGCTAAGGCCATGCCTGCCCCTGGAGGAAGCAAACCAGAGCGGAAGCGGTCACCCAGGGACGGCGTGTTGCCCCAGTCTGCCTGCGAGGGTCATCCTCAGGGCCACAGAGCTTCATTAGGAAGCAGTGTCCTTCTTAATTACGCCCGGAGCTTATCGCTACGTTTTGCTGCCTCTGATGAGAACGCCCTGCTAGCAGTAGGATCAGCAGCGTGACTCAGCATGCCTGCCTGGCACCGTGCTAACGCTTCCCAGGCCAAGAGGAGTACTGATCAGTCGAAGCAAGGTTCCAGTTTAAAGCAACTGGTGAAAGGAAATGTTCTCCAGGTGCTGCAGGGAATAAAGCACAGTGTGACACACAGTGAAATCTGCCTTGCAGAGCGTGCTGCCCTTTCCAAAGGGGACACCCACGGTCACGCTGTTTTGAAAGATGACTCCTGCAGCCACCACCGACCAACACAACCCAGTTATCTTTGCAGACATTGGTTCTGGGAAACGGGCACAAGCTCTGTATCCTTTGAGTAAGCATGGGAACAGATGCAGTTCCAATGCTAGCATCCAGAGGCCGCGAGCCTGCGATCGTTTCCAGACCATTAGCTCCATGCCCTCTCGTTTTGAATGTTGCACAATCTCTCCAAGAACTTGGCTTATCAGTTCAACTTTGCACTCTTTGCAAACAGGGAAGCTGTTTGTCAGGAACCTGTGCTTCTCTGCCAAAACCATCTCTGCCAGAAGAGGCTCATAAACCTTTTATTGCAGGATCCCCAGCTGCTACGGTAACTTTTGCTTCCTGATCTCACCATCACGAAGGTCTCGACAAATAAATAGCATCGTGCAGTTTTAACCACAGGAGCACTGGAAAAAGAAAGTTCACATTGCTGCACTGGCCCCAAATGGGCTGCCAACGTCTAACGCAAAGGGCTTGGAGTTACTTCTCCTGTAAGAAAGGGCTTCAAAAGGGCATAGTCATCTTTTGTAACCTCACGCAGCTATGCCAGGACACACGCTGCAGTGCATTTAGAACAAAGAGAGGCAGCTTCCTACACCCGAGGAGAGTACGAAGACTTGAGTCTTCAGCTCAAGAAGCAATTGAAACAGTTTGGCTCTAGAAAACCACTGCTGTAAGATTAAGTTTCAACTCAAAGTCATGCAGCAGAAACTAGCTCTATCCAGTACAGGGAGAGGCAGAGCAGGAAAGGGTCACGGAGAAGGAACTAGAGGGAAGTGTCAGCTACAAAAAGGCATGTGCAAGTGGAAAAGGTACACGAAGCCTCGTCAAAAACAGGTCCTGTGACCGCAGAAACATACCGACAGCCAAGTTCCCAGGAACATCCTCAGGGCAACCACGTTCTCAAGGTCTAGCAGACTGGGGAGGTAAAGACAAATGATGTCTGAGTCCATCCTCTGCAGACAGGTGTGATCACAGACCTGGAAGATGTGTTCAGACCCAGCTTCACCCCGGGCCTTGCTCCTATGTGGGCTCAGAGCTGGCACCAGCGGCCTAGCTGTGAGGCAGAGCCCTTCCCTGCCCAGCAGCTGCCAGGCCCTCAGGTGAGGCTGCTGTGAAACCAGGCTATCCCAAGCAGGGAAAGCCCTGTGGCAGTTAAGGGGAAAAAAAAACACTCCTCCCAGCTCCACTGGAAAAACCCTACAGCTGACAATCTGATCAGGCTACGGCTGGCTAGAGTTAGGAGTAATAGCACAAAGCACAGACAGGAGTCCTATCTAAAATGCATAGAGAAGCACTGGAAGGAAAGAGAGCCAAGACATGGCACACGGCAGGCTGGCACAAAGAACAAAGCCCTTACAGAAAGGCAGGGCAGCACATCACTGAGAAGAACCTAAAACCCACTTCCATCCCACAAGTCAATATGTGCTTGTTGAAATCAGGAAGTGGGTTCTGCTGTTTCAAGTACACTTAATACCTGTTTGCTGCTGCCCTACAGCATGCTGCTCCGTTCCCTCGGCCAAACAGACAATTATTTGTGCTGGTGCAAAGAAGCTAGCAGCCAGCTTGTGCCCATCAGTCAGACCCACTGTGGTCGGCTGAACAGCACAGGGAAGCAGCAGTCGTGCTGTGAGGAGCTGCACAGCAAGGCACAGGGCTAGCAGGTGTTTCACAGGGGCTGGGGCAGGCTCTGCTCTCCCTCACCACGACACTCGGCGGCATGAGACGCCACCACTTGAACAAACAAAAGGGAAATCAGCCAAGTGACAATGCACCACTTGCCACAGAAGAGATCCTGGACAGGACTGGGGCCAGGAAAGAATCACAGTGGTGCCAGGAGAGGAGCACACTGAGACAGAAACCAGCAACGGCAAGCAGTGCTGCAAACGAAGACCTCGCACTGAGGTTGCTGTGTAGCTGCATTCTTGGCTCAGTGTGCTTTTAAACACTCTCCTTTCCCCTATGCTCTGCAGGGAAGCCAGCTCTGCCCACCCTGAGGTGCCCTTTCTCAGCCCTGGCACTAGCACATGGGGCACAGAGGCAGCACAGGGCTGGAGTGCCACCTCCCGGCAAGCACAGGCAGCGCTGCCTCGGCTGCGAGGACAGCACACGGAAAAAGCACCTGCGTGTTTAAAAGGCAAAAGATCCCATCGTGTACACCCGTGTGGTCAGCCAGAGCAGCTCAAGTGACACCAGCTCATCCTAGGGTCACCCAAGTCAGGTGGTGACACAGTATCCCTGCCACATGCACGGGCACAACGTCCCCAGCACTGCCAGTTTTGGCTCAATACTCCTATGATGTTGCCCCTTCGAACGAAACAAGTGTGAGATGGAGGACAGCAGCCCAAGGAGGCACTGCCTACCTCTGAACTGAGCTGCTTGCCACTCCAGATGTGCATGGGATGTGCATGGGAAGATCTGTGCTGGCACTGCTACCTGAATACATCAGGATTATCAACAGAAGCCATCAAGACCTGCTAGGCAAAAACATCGGTACCCCACTCCTTGAGATTTCCTGCCCTCGTTCAGCTACGGTGACTTGTCTGAAGCAGCACTAGAAGTTACAAGGGTTTTCAGTATCTAAAGGGGCTCTAAGAGCACTGATGGAGCTGTGGGTGTCCCTGCTCACTGCAGGGAGTGGGAGCAGATGGACCTTAAGGTCCCTTCCAACTCAAACCATCCTACAACTATTTGAGCTCCTAAGAGACAGACAGCAACTCCCACCTTGGAGCAGCTGGAGCTGTTAACACACTCTGTTCCATCAACTCTGCAGACCACATGAGAACTCTCCATCACAGTGCACAGAACTGCAATGAAGTGCAACTGAGTGCTCGGACGCTGAGCACAGAATGCTCCAAGAGGGTGGAGACACTTCCTGTAGGGAGAGAGCTGCATTCTGCTTCCTCTGGGCAGCACTGAAGACAATGCCTTAAAAAAAAAAAATGAGTGCTGCGAGTAAAAAGAGATGAGAGCAAAGACAACCTGAGGAAGAAACATTCTGTACCAAATGGGAGCGATGCATTTAAGAAGAGATTATGCAGTAGGTGAGATATGCAGATAGCATCTCACAGAACCGTGTTACGCTCTAGACAGCTCATCAAAATGAGAGACAGAAGCAGAACAAGATGAAAGGTAAATCAAGCTGAGCGTGAACACCAGTTTTAAGGCTAAGTCATTCAAATGCTGCTAAGAACATTACACACGGTGACCTAGAAAGTGCTTCCACCACTGCCAGTGCTGCTGCCAGATGAGCCCCCTGCTGTGTCTTGCTGATGTGTTGCTCCTAGCTGGAGTTTTAGCACCAGGTGTGTAAGAAAAAGCTACACCTTAGAAACCACAAAAGGCTTAAAAAAATCGGGCAGCTTCAGCACAGCGACCCAGAAAATTACAGCTGTGAGGCACTGGGTTAGACTAAATGAGATGGTGGTACTGTCCAGACATGGCAAGGATACAACAGGAAGGATTTACAAGGCTGCTACGCTACTTCATCAGCTGACCCAGCTGGGGGACTGCACACACAACAGCCCAGTGTCTTTTCATGCACTGACAAAGGCTTCTGCAGCCCTGCTGCACTCTCCAGGCCCCCCCTTTCCTTAGTGGTTGGATCCCATTGAGCTAGCTGAGGAGATAGATCAGTGAAAGATTAACCCTAAATGAGAAAATTTGTTCCGTTTTGGTCAGCTCACCCCCCAAACCAGTTTATGGTGGGGTCAGATGCAGGGCTATGGTCAGCAGGGTGGGACAGCAGGATCCCTGCAGCCCAGATGAAGAGTCAGAAGTAGCACACAGCTGCTGTCATTCACACACTAGTGTTTTTGAAGAGAGTCACACCGGAAACCCTGGAAAATCAGCACTGGGGATGAGAGTAAATGCCTGGGTTAGCAGAGCCAGAGCCAGTTCTGCACTGTAGGCAGGTAAGTGCACAGAAAGTCAGTCTGAGAGCCCCCAAGCCTAGAAGGACGAGGTTTTAAGCCCTGTTCATGAGCTGTACTCACGTGATGAAGTCCAGAAAGCTTGCCAGGGGCTCGTACGCGTGGTTCCTCATGTGACGGAACTCCACCACCATCTTCTCCTTCAGCTTGTCATCGATGACGGAGACAGTGAGCGGGGAGGCTTCATTGGCCAGGAAGTTCCCATAGTCTGTGCTCTGGAGGTGCAGCTTCAAGTCTGGAAAAGAAAGCACAGTTCCACTCAACAGGGTTTGCACTGGGGATTCGGGGGCTTTGATGAGCGTGTCTAAGGAAGCTGATGCTCAGAGCTTCTATAGCCAAGAAGACACCTGCACCCAGCAAGCAGGGCTCCTCTGTTACTGCTGACTGAGAGGCAGGAGGCATTCAAAATGCTTTCAGAGCCAAAAAGAAGCAGGCAAAAACCTTGGGATCATAAGGCAGCCAGGTCGTGGCGTCATCAAGTGGATCCTACTAATTGCACAGGTGAAGAGAAGTCAGGCATTAAGAGGTAGAGAGGAGCTGAAGAAGAAACCCATTCTAACTCCACACAGCAGGCATTGCCAGCCCTGTCCAGGGAGGAACAAGGCCAGAAACCTTCTCCTCCCCTTACAAGCTGAAGAAAGCTTTGTTCCCCCAGTACCCTCACTAGGGGTCAGGTGCCCAACCATGCTGAGTTTCTGGACAAGCAACCACAATGTTGCTGGGCTCTGTCAGGACAAAAAGCCCTACTTGAGCCAAATGCAATTAAACATCTCTGTGGAAAAACTGAATCCTGAGCTGGGGAACGCCTCATAATCCCATCCCTCACAGCATTACTAGCTGCGCTGGTACATGATGTTCATCTCCCTTCAGCTTCACCTCCAAGGGCCAGCTAGGCAAGCATCCTCACCGAGACTCGAGGCCTTTATGGGGAAAGGAGAAGAGCTGGAAGAGTTTAGCCAAACCAGATGTGAACAAACGGTCCAGAGACAACAAACAGCAATCAGCAGAAAGAAAATAAATGAAGCTCTTCTCCCTGCTTTCTCGGATGCGAGTCCTCAGCACTGCAAGGGTGAGCATATATGCCACATGCTAAGAGATATGTACACACGATACGAGTCAGGCCTGGCTGAAGCAGCCTGCTCTTCTGACACCACATCCAGCTACAGGCAGAAGCTGGACAGCATTCCGGGCTCCAGGCTCCAAGCTGAGCTGTACTGCACAGCGTGACACTGGCTTCATCCACAGGGGCAGCAGGGTCAGACAGCTTTCAGGCAGACTTAAAATCTTCAGGGTATATCCAATGGGATCTAGCAAGACATTTCTGACCCAGTGCTTTTCAGCTAGGAGGACGTTACCACTGCTGAGTCTCACAGGAAACACATTGTGGTTACAGAGAGGGGAAAGAAAGGCCAGGCACTTAATAGCACTCCATTCTGTCATGTTTCTCAGCCGTTTCCAGGAGAGTTTTGTACTCCATTTACTTTCAATAAGGAATCCTGGATGCAGCAGAGAGCTCCTTGCCCAAAGACACGCACCATGGTTGAAGCAAAGCAGAAACTTCACCCAGATCTCTGCTCACCAGACACAGTTAACAGCTGTGCTTTATTCTACCAGACACTACAAACCTCTGAGATGGGAAAAAACACGGACTGGATAACTGTGACAGTGGAGTTTTCAATCTGTCCCCCATCACACAGTCAAACACCCCAAAACTGGATTATGCCCAAAGTCAGAACTCCCTCCAGCTCAGTTTGCACACGTGGAATTGTTACTGATGACAATCAGTAGCACTTTAAGTTCTGTCATCGCTCAGAGCCCTGATGAAAGCTGAGTCTGTGCAAACCTCACATGAATTTGTGTTGCAGCTATGGGGGAGCTTGGAGAGAAGGCAGTTACTGCATACCCTACCAGGTCTTATTCCGACAGGGACACTTCCACAGCACTCAGCTGTGACGTGCAGCTTCAGTGCCACCACCCCTGCAGCTCAGTTCCTACTTTCCAGGCTGCAAGAATCCACCTCGCTGCCTGCCTACCCGATGCTGGAGAGCGACCAGCAGTGGCTAATGGATGTGAAGAGGGCAGCTTGCTGCACGCTGGCTCTGCTCAGACAGTGCCATCACCCACAGCTCAGAGCAGACCCCCACAACTGCTTTCTGCCCGCTCAGCAAGGGGCTGCCTCCACACCACAGCTCAAGAGCCAGCACGAGGCGACGTAACTGGAATAGGGGCCGTGTTTATATAACACTTGGAAACAGCTTCAACAGAGAAGGCCAGCCACAAGCTACAGGAACTGACCTCCTCTGCATCCCTCAGCATCCAAGCGGACAGAACTTGTTTTCCAAAAACTGGACTGGATTTACAAAGCCTGACTCAAAGCATCCCCTGGTGCAAGCCTCAGGCTCTCCCGAAGCTCAGCCCCCAGCACAGCTCAGACTTGGCAGCAGCAGCAATTGTCTGAGATCCCCTCCACTGCGTGTCAGCAGCCCAGGGTTGGCTGCCGAGAGGCATGCATCCCTGTTCCAGCATTTCTCCCAGTGGTTCACGCACTTTGAGAACACACTGAACCAGCATTTGGCAAAGGAGCTCCTGAATTACCACGCTGATTTTGTTCTCTCCCCCATCAAGCCTGGTAAACTAAGGCCAGGTCACAGCTCCCAGAAAACTGTCCCGTGCAAGAGTACAACAGCAAGATGGAACCTCATCCTCTTCTTGCTGGGTATCCATCGCAGTAGTGCTCAAGATTGCCATGGCGTGTACTTCCAGCAGCCACCTCTCACCTCAGGCACTCCCAGTTCAATGCTGCATATACAGAAATTCAAATTTGCTTTGCCTCCTCCCAGGCCTGAGGTAGCAAAGTAACAGAGGGAAGGACTGTGGAGCAGCCTGCAGAGCAGCTCATCACCCACACCTCCTTCAGAAGGCTGCAGCTCTCTATGTTCCCCTCGTTGCTTCTGTTTATATAACCACTGCAGATGCTTCTGAAATGGATTCTCTGAAATCTGACTTGAGGAATGCCCAAAGACCATTCATTTTCTGCAGAATTTAAGACCTTTTCTGTGGTTGCACCACACCGGTAGCAGTGAGGTGCCACTTCTCTTCTGCTGCCAGCCAGCAAATTACACCACACCAAAACTGGACTCAGTGCAGTGACTTCTGCAGCCCTTTCCTCACCACTGCTCTACCTCTAGCTCTTCACCTTCTGTTGCAGAGCCCGCCAGCACCAAAGGGCAGCTGGCACAGGCTGCCCACAGAGGTGGTAGTGCCCCATCCCTGCAGACAGCCAAGGTCAGGCTGGAAGGGCTCTGAGCACTGATGGAGCTGTGGGTGTCCCTGTGCATTGCAGGGGAGTGGGACTAGATGACTTTTAAGGATCCCTCCCCACTGAAACGACTCTATGATTCCTACTGTTGTCAAACACCATCAACAGTTTAACATCCTGCAGAGCAGATACCAGACCTCTAAGAGGCAGCTTCTAGGAGCAGGAGACTGCACAGTACCCCTCTGACAGCAGGAATCTAGGTGAGTCATAAGCTTGGTTAGCCAAGGCAGATCCTGCTCAGCAGATCTGTGCCTGCACAAAGGAAGCAGAGGAAAACAGCTCCACGTCCTTCACTGACACCTTGTGTCAGAAGCAGGAATTGGTTGCAGCAAGCTCCAAAGGTACTGAGCAGAGGTACCCAGCACGCAGGGCCCTGCCTGAGAAACAGTCAAAGCATCAGGACTTCTGCTGCTGAAAGAAAGGATTAAACGTATTCCCGATTTCTAGAGAAAGCTTAAGCCCAAACAGCTGCTGTGCCCTCCCTCCAATTCTGGTCACATCTCCCAGCCCTTTCTAAAGCCAGCTCAGGAGCCTGCCTGATCACACTGAGCTATACGGCTCCCTAAGGCAGCAGCAAGCTGTCTCAGCAGGAAGCAAGAGTTTTAATCAGCTTACTTTGCTATCAGACAGTGAGAGCCACAAAGGATCACACAGAAAAGCATGATCTCCTCCATCCAGCAGCATCAAGCTGTCAGCTCACGTCCTAACACGGAGGAGCTGATTCTTCCCAAGGCAAGCACCAGGACAGCCTCAGCACTTTAGGATTTCCCCACAGCAGAAGTGACTGTTTGCTCCAGGACTGGGAGGACAGTCTGCAGAGCTGGTGTCACACCAAGAGAAGGTGGCGAAGGCAGAACAGGAAAGCAGATGAGAGTGCAGGAGTATTTTGTGCCTAGCTAATTATTTTGGCTACCAATAAACTGCCAGTACGTAGATTCAGTGCAGAGAGAATTCACATTAAAGCCTACAGAGCACAGAAAACTAGTAGTGAGTCAGGAAAATCAGAGCCACAAGGACAGAGGAGAGAAACTGTCTGACCACAGACCTAGATAAATGATCACGAGCTTTGAAGGAAAAGCCTTCTGCAGGAGCACATCAGGCAGGGATGCAGAAAGCCAAGTGGAGGAGGAGGGAGAAGAGCAGAGAACTCAGAATGACCTTAATGGCCTGAGTGAAGCCTGAGCACAGCAGCAGCCACCACAGAGCTGTCTGGAGGAGACAGTAAGGAAATAAGAGCAATGAAGTGGGAAGTCCAAATTGAGTCATTTCAAATGTAGAAAACACTGCTCCGAGGGAGAGTTAGGTTTACGCAATTTGGTTCAGGATGCAAAAAGGGGGGAGGGAGAAGAGAGAAGCTGTAAATTCAGAAAGATCACAAAGAGGAAGCAGCCTGCTGGGATAAAGTTCAGGGCTAGCTGAGACTGCTGACCAGCAGGGCAGCAGGAACACCTCCCAGGACCCTCTTCCAGGCCCTGGGCAGTCTGTTCTGCTGGAGCAACCAACCCACAATGGAGTTTGGAGCTGGATGAGCTTGAAGGTCCCTTCCAACCTCATCCATTCTGTGACTCTAATTATACTCCCACTGACCATCTCTCAGCAGCTTTTCCAATTCATCTCCACAATGAGCCTGTTTTGGCCTTTGTGATTTAGAGGAGGATTGCTGACCCGGGCTCCTGACACCTACAAGTGACAAACATTAAGTGTGGCAGTGGCACAGAGGAGCTGCTGTTGGGATGAGCTGACTGAGGGCAACAAGCGACACAAAACCACCCCAGCTTTGTACACACTCATCTGTAAAAAAGACAGCAGCTGAAGCAGGAGCAGCCCAAAGAAAGCAGGGGAAGGGAAGCTCCCCTCTGAGATTTCCAAGCACTGCAGTACTGCTTGGCTTGAACACAAGAAACACCTCCAAAGCTAGAAGCACACTGCCTGCAATCAGAAGCTAATCACACGCTTCAGGCAGGGATCAAACTATGCCAAACACCTCATCTCCGACCTCAACACAGCAAACCGGCTTCCCGGGCTGGAAACACACAGCAACGCCTCACATAAACCCCTCAGCCTCCACATCCCCCCCCTCCCCTCAGCCCTCGGTCGTGAAGGGGTGGGGGGTTCCTCCCGGCGGTGCTCACCCTCGAGGCTCTCGCACTGCACCAGGTTGACGTAGTCGCCCTGCCGCAGCACGCCCGCCTTGAAGCCGCGCACCAACCCCTCCAGGTAGCCGTTGTCCACGTTGAAGTAGAGCTCCGGGAAGCACGACATGATGGCGGCTGCTGGCGGACCGGCGGCGGCGCCTCACGTGACCCGGCGCTCACGTGACACAGCTGTCAGTGCCCCACTTCCGCTTCCGGCGGGCTCGGCGCGGGCGGGAAGGGCTGGGCGGTGTGTGGGGGAGGGGCCCTCCCCTCGGCCCTCCCCTCGGCCCTCCCCTCGGCCCTCCCCTCAGCCCTGAACCGCGGCTGTAAGGCTGTTCGCCGTGCCCTGTGCCCCTGCCCGGCTCTGTTCGCTGCCGTCTCGGGGCGTTTGAGCTGTTCGGGTGGGGTGACACGTCCCCCCGCGGGCAGGCTCTGAGGGCGGGAGCAGCTCTCCTGTGAGGAAAGGCCGAGCGGCCCGGCCTCGTTGAGCCTGGAGAAGAGGAAGCTCTGGGAGTATCTCCCTGCGGCCTTCCTGTGCTTGAGGGCAAGAGAGGGGGCTGAGTTTTTGCAACAGTCTGATAGTGATAAGGCTTTAAACTAACGGAGGGGAGGTGCAGGTCAGGTGTCAGGGAGAAATCCCTCCCTCAGAGGGCAGCAAGGCACTGCAACCGCTGCCCAGAGCTGTGGGTGCCCCAGGCCATCGGTGGGCCCTGGGCAGGAAGGTTGTCCCGCATCCCCTTGTTCCCAGCACAGCCCACATCCCACACTCAGCAGTGCTGTCTGTCTGCTGCTTTATTGGAGCCGCAGAGGGGGAGGGCCGCTGGGGGCAAGCGGGCAGCCCTGCAGCATGGCTTCTAGCTAGTTCTTGCCGCACGGGAAGGTGCTGCTGATCTTCCTGCAGTAGCAGAAGGCGTTGAAGAACCGGCAGTAGCAGGTGGCACAGGGGTCGCAGCAGGGGATCTGGTGGCCCAGGCAGGACTCCAGGAGGCGCACGCAGCGGCGAGGGGAGGAGCGCTCCTCCCGGCCTGCAGCTTGCAGGGCTGCGGACGGTGCCTGCAGGGGAGAGGAGGAGGGGGAAGGTTCGCCTGCGAAGACGTGTTGGAGAGCCCGAGGCGCCTCCGTCTCAGACGGGAGGCTGAGATACCCAGAATTCTCGTGCTCTTAAGACAAGGGGCTTGGGGCTGGCCCCTGATGTTGCCAGCTCCTCTCTGTGCCTTGCTTGCTGCTCCCCGAGCACAGGGGACCTGGGGCATCAGACCTGCTTGGCATTCCCCTCTTTCCATCCAGCTGAAGCCTTCCCCTCCAGGTTACCTCCCTTCAAGGATCCCTTAACTTTCTGTCCGTAGGAAAACAACCCTGGTCTCTCCAGTCTCTCATCCTGGGATATTCCTCATGCCCTGCGTCACTTCATCCGTGAACCCCTCGGGTCTCCATCTCTCCCCCAGGGACAGCAGGGCAGATTGCATACACGCTGCAAGGGGAAGGGAGGTGAGTGTTTTCCTCCCAGAGGACCCAGCAGCCCTTGATTCACTGCTCCCGGGCTGGAAGTGCCCTCCGATTTTGAACTGAATTGGTCTGGATGGAGCAATTTCGAAAAGAGGATGTTTCACGCTCACTCAGAAACGTGGGCTGGGAAGGTTGGGATCCCACAGCTTCTTAGGAAACAAGGCAAACCTCCCAGCTCACCTCCCAGCCCCTGCAGAAGGCCAGCCCCAAGCAAGGGGGCTTTCCTGGCCCTTCTGCTTCCAGCTCCCCTGTCTCCCTCAGCAGGCAGTGAGGGGATGCTCCCTCCCTTTTAGTGTTTGCTATGGAGAAGCCTGGTACGGCCCCAAGCAGCCCTGGCTTTGGGTGTCTTTAGGAGAGCACAAGCTCTCACTGTGTAGTTACCTGTGGTTCCAGCACGCTGCTTTTCTGCACAAGGTCACCATCGCCTTCCTGCACCTCCAGGGCCACCTGATCCAAGTCTGGCTTAGGAAGAGCACCTGTGAAACATGGAGCGGGTGTGCAAGGTGAGCTCCCTGCTTCGGGTTGGGGGGACCTGGCTGTCCCAGGAGGGCTGGGGACTGTGGGGCTCACCGGCGAGCTCCGCTGACGCCTCCTTGGCCCCGCGCAGCAGGCTGGAGTAGCGGGCTCTGTCTGCCTCGTCGAGCCCAGCACTCATCTTCTGCAGGGGACTGCGGCCGAGGTCCGAGCTGAGGACAGCCTGGATCCCCTGCAGCAGCCCGCAGCACAGCAGCAGCGCGTTCAGCATGGTCCTGGGGCGACGTGCACAGCGTCAGCCCGGTGCCGGCGGTGTTTCCCAGCCAGCTTTATGGTGAGCAGGAGCGTGTGCTGAGCAGGTGGGAGCAGCTTCCCGCACCGTGACAGCGGTGTCCCCAAGAGGACGTCCCTGTGTTTCGCCAAAGCTCCTTTTGCAATGAGTGGAGAGGCCGAGGGCTTCCCCGTGCTCACAGGGGAACCTTTCCCTCTCCCCACCACGCACTGGGCTCAGTGGTTTGGGGCCTTTTGGGTCCCTGTGGGTTCTGCAGGAGACTGAATCCAAACCGAACCCTCCTCACCCCACAGAGCCACCCCACACCACGCCACGGGCCCCCCACCCCGCAGCCCCATCCCCGCAGTGGGCACTGACCTCCAGCCGGCGCGGGGCTCTCTCTGAGCGTCTCTCTGCCTCGATGCCCTCCCTCCCCACCTCGGTGTCCTCCCTCCCCACATGCTCGCTGGGAACTTATATCGGCTTCCCGTTAATGAAGTGCTGCAGCCACATGACCCCGCAGAGCGCGGGTAGGTGGGCTTTGTGCACACGGGGCTTTGTGTGCACGGTGAAGCAGCGTCGGGGCGTGGGTGGGATGGAGTGCTGCTGCTGTGGGGCCGAGGCCACGAGCTGCTGTCCCCAAACCCAAGCGAGCCTGTGCAGGGGTGCTGCCCCTCTGTCCGTACCCGAGAATGGAGGAGTGGTGATGAATACATGCGTGGCTTCCTCTTGCATCCTCCTGCACCGGCGATGCATCACCTGCTTCTGCCCCAACACCAGCCCTGCTCCTGCCCCACAGCTTTGGGAAGCCTGCTGTAAGTGTCCCGAGTCTCTGCAGCTTCAGAAGGAGCCACGGAGGCTATGGCAAGGAGCGGCTCTGATGCTGGAGGAGCCTCCGAGTGCCCCCAGCCCCACTCCCTCACCCTTCTCCGCGCTTTGGAGAAAGCCCTCTAGCTCCTGGCACGAGCCCAGCCACGGTGCAGAGCCTCCCAAAGTCCTCAGCACCCACTGCTGCCTGGCTGCAGGTCCTCCAGGCACCGAGTGCACCTCCTTCACTCATCCCTTCCAGGACCTGCAGCCTCAGAGCACTCAGCTCTGCGCATCCCGCCCTCAGCTGCACCCCAGGAGGAAGGATGAGTGCCGACCCACTGCCCGCATCCCTGCTGCTGGGTCCCACTGCCACGCACGGATGTGGTTCCTTTGGTTTCTCGGCGCTCAAGCACCACACCCAAACCCAAAGGAAGCTGCGCTGAGCCTGCTGCAGCCCCAGCCCCACAGCTATGGGGCCGGGCACAGGGATGGAGGAGACACCCCTGCACCTGCCCTCCTGCAGCCCTGCACCCACTTGGGATGCTCGCCCCTCACACCCAGCCGGGTCTCCCTGCACATCACCCCGGTGCCCTAGAGGGACGCAGCCCCCCCCCCCCCCGTCCCCCCCACCCCACTGCCGTGCCCGCAGTGACGCCAGCCCGGAGCGGGGCTCGCTCATTAGGGGCTGCTCGGGGAAGGCATTAAGCGGCTCCGAGGCGGCCGAGCGCTGAGAGCTTTTTAATCTGCGGGAACATCTCCCGCTTCGTGAGCGGCCCCGGGCAGGTAACGAGCTAAACGAGCAGCCCGCCCATCGCTTCCAGGAACACAGCGGCCGCAGCGAGGCCGCCCCACGCTTGTCCCCAGCCCCGCGTCCTCCCTCGCCCTAATTTGGGGTTAACCTCCCCCCCCCCCCCCAAACCCCCCGCCCGCTCTGACGGCCGAGCCGGGTGCGATGAGCTGCGCCCGGCCTCAGCCCGGCTGCGGGGTTGGGGTGCGGGAGAGGACGGGGGCCCTTTAAGGCTGCGGTCCGGAGCACACTGACGTCAGTGGGGCGGGCGCACCGGGACGCCGCAGCCCCGCGGCCCCGAGCTCCGCCGCTCGGTGAGTGCGGGACCCCCGGGGGAGGGGGGGGGGCGGATGGTGGGGTTTGGGGGTGATGGGAGTGTTGAGGGGGGCTGGGTTTCGGGGGCTGGATGTGGGGTTTGGAAGTGGTTGGGGTATTTGGGTGCTCGGGAGGTTGGGGGGAGGGGGAGGAGAGGGGAGGTTGGGGTGCCCGGGGTCATGGGAGGGGGGGGTAAATGGGAGGTGGGGCGACTGGGGTGCTGGGAGGGGTGGTTTTGGGGGGGTGTTGGGAGTGCTGGGGTTGGGATGCCTATGGTTGCGGGGTGCACTCGTGGAGGGTGGGGATTTGGGGTGTTTGCTGGGAATTGAGGGTTGCTGCTGGATGGGGTGTTGGGGTGCCTGGGGTCACGAGGTGCTCAGGATGCTTAGAGCTGGGGGGGGGGCGGGCCGGGAGGTGCATTGAGCTGCCCACGGCGCTGCTGGGACCCCCGGGAGAGTCGGGGTGCCCTCTGTCAGCGCCCTCCGCCCCGCAGCGCCCGATGCCCGTCCCCGCCCGGCACCATGGCCGAGGGCAAGATCGCGGGGCTGTACGACCTGGAGCGCACGCTGGGCAAGGGCCACTTCGCCGTGGTGAAGCTGGCACGGCACGTCTTCACGGGGCAGCGCGTGGCCGTCAAGGTGATCGACAAGAGCAAGCTGGCGGGCGAGGCGGCGGGGCAGCTGCTGCAGGAGGTGCGCTGCATGAAGCTGGTGCAGCACCCCAACGTCGTGCGGCTCTACGAGGTCATCGACACCCACGCCAAGCTCTACCTCATCCTGGAGCTGGGAGACGGCGGCGACATGTTCGACCACATCATGCGGCACGAGGGCGGCCTGGCTGAGCCCCGCGCCAAGCACTACTTCGCCCAGATCGTCCACGCCATCTCCTACTGCCACAAACTGCACGTGGTGCACCGCGACCTCAAACCCGAGAACGTCGTCTTCTTCCAGGAGCAGGGGGTGGTCAAACTGACGGACTTTGGCTTCAGCAACCGCTTCCAGCCCGGCAAGATGCTCACCACCAGCTGCGGCTCGCTGGCGTACTCGGCACCGGAGATCCTGCTCGGGGATGAGTACGACGCTCCGGCCGTGGGTAAGGGCGAGGAGGAGCCCCGCGCCTCCAGCGCTCTCCTTTGTCGGCACACGCGCGGCCTCGCGTTCCCTTTTCGGGCGTCCTCGGAGCCCTGGGGGATAAATCCTGCCCCGGGGATGCTCGGCGGAGCGCGGCGTGGTGCTGTCAGCAATTGGATGGCGGAAGGAAAGCCGTTTGGGATGCAGCTCCACGAGCTTCCTCCGGGTGCTTCGGGCCACGGGAGGGGAAGGAGGGCCGGGAGCTGGGGCGGGAGGGCCGGGAGCTGGGGCGGGAGGGCTGCGAGGAGCCGGCTCGGAGGGGCGGTGGGAACGGGAACGCGTAGTTCTGCAAAAGCAAATCAAGGAAACTGGCACGGATGAGAAATTTTCAAATGCGCAGGCACCGAAGGTATTAACGGAGAGCTCAAGTCATCCTAAAAATAAGGCGTTTTGCAATAGGAAGAAAATCAGTGGCCGGGCTGCCAGGCGGGGCCGCGTGCGGTCACAAGGAGGCACGTGAAGATGAGTGCTGCCGCAGCTGGCACCGGGCTGGCCCCGGCCCCCGCGGTGGGGCGGCCCACTTCAGGGTGTGCCTGCGCAGCTGGGAAAGCCCGACCCGTTGCCTGGGCCCTATGGCGCCTGGGCTGCGGACCACGGGCGGATTTGAGGGCTCCCAGTGCCTGTATGTCCCTGTCCGCGTTGGGGAGGAGGCTGAAGTGCCGGGGTCCTGTCCCATGGGGGGGGGGGGGGTCCTGTCCCATCCCCACCAGCTGGAGCCTTCCCGATGGGGGGGGGCAGCATGACCGCAGCGCTCACATTTTGCCTTTCTCGGGGGGGGGGGGTTGTTTCCTGACTCTCCCTCTTCCTCTTTCAGACATCTGGAGCCTGGGGGTCATCCTGTACATGCTGGTGTGCGGGCAGCCGCCCTTCCAGGAGGCCAACGACAGCGAGACGCTCACCATGATCATGGACTGCCGCTACACCGTGCCCCCGCACGTCTCCGCGCAGTGCTCCGAGTACGCAGCTCTCCCTGCTGTCCCCGGGGGGGGGAGGGGGCTGGGGGGAAAGCTCCGGGCTGTGTGTGTGTGTGTGTGTGTGTGTGTGTGTGTGTGCGCGCTCTGACGCGGTTCCCGCTGTCCCTCCCTTCCCCTCGCAGCCTCATCTCCAGGATGCTGCAGCGGGACCCGCGGCAGCGAGCCTCCCTGGAGCAGATCGAGGGCCACGCGTGGCTGCAGGGGGTGGATCCGTCCCCCGCCAGCCGCTGCCTGCTGCCCCTCACCTCGCACAAACGCGTGTCCCAGGAGGAGCACGAGATCATCATCCAGGCCATGACGTGCGGGCACATCGCCGACCGCGACACCATCCAGGAGTGAGTGGGAGATGGGGACCGAGGGGGGGGGGGGGGGGGGGTTTGGTGCCGGCGGCCGGCGGGTGCTGACCCCCGTCCCTGCCGCGGTCACGCAGGGCTCTGGAGGCCGACCGCTACAACCACATCACGGCCACCTACTTTTTGCTGGCCGAGAGGATGCTGCGGGAGAAGCAGGAGGAGCGGGGCCGCCGCCAGAGCCTCCTCTACGACCTGGCCAAGCAGGTGCAGAGCAGGTGAGCCCCCTCCGCCCTCCCCTCCCTCCGCAGCCCCGCGGAGCCGCGTGCTGACACCTCTGCCCCCCTCCCCGCGCTCAGGAGCGGCCACTCGGACGCGTTCGGCCCCGGGGACGGTGCTGGGGGCCGACAGCCCTTAGCGGAGGCTGCCGGCAGCTCCCTGCCCGACGGCGGGGACGGCGTCCGCGGCCGTCAGCCCCCGCGGGTGCTGCTGAAGGCCCCCACCATCGATACGACCATCACCAAGAGCACCCCGGCCCTGCAGCAGATCTGCGAGGAGGAAGAGGAGGAGGAGGAAGACGAGTGCAGACCCAGCGCGATGGAGAGGAAGAGCAGCTCGCTGAACCAGGAGCAGATGAGAGATTTTCTCCGTGGCGGGGCCCGGCGGCCACCGTGCCGAGGGGGGGTGCTGGGCTGGGGGGGCGAGGCGGGGGGGCGGGCGGGGTACCCGGGGGTCGGCGGAGCACGAGGGGCCCCGGAGCCGCGGGGGGACGGGAGGGGCAGAGCGGGGGCACCCGAGGGTGGGGAGGGCTCGAGGGGACCCGCGCCCGCACCCTCCGCGGAGCCGAAGGAGAAACGGCCGGGGGTGGGGGTGGGGATGGGGGTGGGGGTGAGGGGCGGCGAGGGGGAGGCGGAGAACGTGATCAAGCTGGACCCGGGGAAGGGCAAGAGCGGCAGCCTGAGGGAGCGGCTGATGCAGTTCCCGCTGTGCGAGAAAGCCCTGGCCTTCAAGATCCACCCCAGCCCCAAGGAGAGCCTGCTGTCCCTGGGGCAGTTCAACTGCTGCCATGTCATCTAGCGGCCCGGCCCCACGGCCCCCCCGGGATGAAGGCATTTTGTAACGTCTAGAAATGATTTTTTTAAATAGTCTATTTTAATGTAATGACATAGAGACGGCTCTATCCCCCTCCCCTGCCTGAGCTCCCACGGCCCCTGCCCGTACTGTACTGAACCCCCCACCCCCCCCGACCCAAAATGCGCTTCCTATTTATTACCTCTTTGTTTTCTTGCTGGCAAGAAATGAACGCACGAGGCGGGGCCGGAGCTCGGCCCGGAGTGGATGATGGGCGCCGCCGGGAAGCGAAGTTCGTGGGTGCAATAAACCGCGCTTTCGTTTGACGGCTCGGGATGGTCCCTCGGGGGGGAAGATGGGACGGGGACGGGGGAGGGAACGCGGGGAGGGGGGCTGCGCCGAGAGCCCCTCGCTCGCACCTAAAGGATAAAGGAGCGCCTGAACAGGGGCTTGAACCCTGGACCCTCAGATTAAAAGTCTGATGCTCTCCCAACTGAGCTATCCAGGCTCACGTGACGGCCCAGAGAGGGCCTCGCGCTGCCACCAGCGCGTGGCGCGCTCCGACTGAGCCTTTTTGTCCGTCCGCGGCCACCGTCCGCCGAGGGCCGGAGCTTAGCGCTGCCCACGTGCGGCCATGGCGGGCCCGGCCAAGCGGCGCAGGGCGGCGGGGCCCGACCCCACGGCGGCCTTCGTGGCGTGGTGCGGGGCGGCGGGCGTGGAGCTCAGCCCCAAGGTGAGCGCCGGCGGGGAGCGGGCCCGGCCCCGGAGCGGGCCCGCGGCGGCGCTGAGCGGGGGCTGTCGCCGCAGGTGTCCATCAGCCGGCGGGGCACGGTGTCGGGCTACGGGCTGCTGGCCGCCGCCGACCTGGAGCCGGGCGAGCTGCTGTTCTCCGTGCCGCGCAGCGCGCTGCTGTCCCAGCACACGTGCTCCATCCGCGCCCTGCTGCACGACGGTGAGCGCCGCGCGGGGCCGGGTAGCGGGCAGCGGCTCTGGGGGTCTCTGCTTTGTACGTGCGCGGGGCCGGGGCAAAGCGCGCCGCGGTCCCGCTGTCTGCGCCGCGATGGGAGCGACTCTGTCAGTGACAGCCCGCGGTGGGGAGGGGGGGTCCCTCAGGCGTCAGAGTGCCCCTCCGGGCCCAGGGCTTCGCGCTGGAGCCGTTCTGGTTTCACTCGTGCAGCGCTGGGTGAGCTGCCAGCACGGGGCGGCAGATCCCGGTCCTGCAGCAGCAAGGCTGGGGGAGAACAAGGGGAGGTGGAAGAGACCTTAACTATCATCTTGTTCCCAGCCCTTTGCCCTGGGCAGGGATGGTGCCCACCAGGCAGCCTATAAACCAGGGTGTTTTCTCACTGCTCCGAGCCACGCTTTAGTTCTGGGGAAATGTATTTTCAGAACAATTGATTAAAATCTCAGATGGACCTCATTAGTTTATTTTTTTCTCCACCACCTCTGGCTGCGTAGCCCAGGAGTCCCTGCAGAGCCAGTCGGGGTGGGTGCCGCTCCTGCTGGCCCTGCTGCACGAGTACACGACCAGCACCTCCCCCTGGCGGCCCTACTTCTCCCTCTGGCAGGACTTCAGCAGCTTGGATCACCCCATGTTCTGGTAAGGTTGGTGCTGAAGGGATGTGGGTGTGCTGTGAGGGGCGCAGCCTCAGCTCTCTGTCAGGCACTACACGAGGTTGCAGTGTGCTGCAAGAGCTCTGCAGAGCGTGAGGAAGCCGCTGTTTGGAGGGAGTTCAGATCCTTTTTCCTGGGGCAGATGGAGACAGAGCTGCTGGTTTGGTTTTTGCAACAGGCCTGAAGAAGAACGAACGAGGCTTCTGCAGGGCACCAGCATCCCCGAGGCAGTGGACAAGGACCTGGCTAACATCCAGCAGGAGTACAGCTCCATCATCCTGCCCTTCATGAAGTCCCACCCCGACATCTTTGACCCCAAGCTGCACACGCTGGAGCTGTACAAGCAGCTGGTGGCATTTGTCATGGCTTACAGGTGAGCAGCGAGGGCTTTGTGCTCACGTAAGGGAGGAAAGATGAGCAGGGGGAAGGAGAGGCGGTGAGTGGTTACAGGCTGCGTGGTTTAAAAGGGTGCAGGCGTGAGCCAAAGCTCGCCCTGTATTGCGAGCTGTGAATCAGGGTTGTGTTCACGTAGCTTTCAGGAACCTCTGGAGGAGGAAGATGAAGATGAGAAGGGCCCCAACCCTCCCATGATGGTGCCTGTGGCAGATATTTTGAATCACGTGGCCAATCACAACGCCAGCCTGGAATATGCTCCCGTGAGTGGCAAGGCCCAGTGCCTGTTCCTGCATGACCCCGTGGCTCTCCGTGGCCACAGCAGCACTGCTCCCTGCCAGGGAGCGGGCCTGGATCTCACTCACAGAAAGCTTTTGTGTGACGTACACGGCTGCTGCTTGCTTCAAGCAAGCCAAGCAAGAATTTAGGGTCATGTGAACCTTTCTCGAGATGCTCTTGCTGCAGGAAGAGACCTTATTTCTCCTGCTGCTCACTGCTGTTGTACACAGAAGGTCGCTCTTCCCTGGGGTCACACATAAGACACATACCTGAAGGGTTTTCCTGGGAAAAACCAGCACCCCTGCTCCAAAAGCAGCCTGTTAAGGAGAGGCAGCTCACGGCTGTCTCAGGGCCTCTCCTCTCTCTGCTTGCAGAAGTGTTTACGGATGGTTACAACGCAGCCCGTCAGCAAAGGGCAGGAGATCTTCAACACGTATGGGCAGATGGCCAACTGGCAGCTCCTGCACATGTATGGCTTTGCAGAGCCATATCCAGGCAACACCAACGACACGGCCGACATCCAGATGGTGACCGTCCGCACGGCAGCGCTGCGGCGTGAGTGCTGGCCACGGGGAGCACGGGGCTGGGGCTCTGTTAAGCAGCTCAGGGTGAGGGGGAGGTGGGGCTGTTCCCACAGCTTTTGAAGCTCTGGGGCTACGTCGCGGGTTTCTGTTTTGTTTCCCCTTCTGCCATCGCTGTGGAGTGAGCGGGGTCTGCAGCTCTGCTGTCTTCTGAACAGGTGCCAAAAGCGATGCCCAGCAGCAGCTGGTCGCGGAGCAGTGGGATTTCTTGTGCCAGCTGGAGATGGTGGGGGAGGAAGGAGCCTTCGTGCTGGGCTGGGATGAAGTGCTGACAGAGGAGGAGCTGTCCACGACCCTGAAGGTGAGCAGTGGCTGAGGTTTGCTGGTGGGATGCTCTCTCCTCACTTAGGCATGCTCTCTCCTCTCGCGTCCAGCTGAGCAGTAACTGCTGCCCCACAGAGGCCCGAAGGCTGCCTGAGGTCCTCAGCTGTCTGTGTGGTTGGGTCATTGCAGGTGCTGTGCATGTCAGAGGAAGAGTTCAAGGAGTTCAAGGAACAAGATGGCTGGGAGGACGACAGCGAGGAGGGGGAGAACTCGACCCTTTCTAACGCAGCTCTCTCCAGGCTGAGAAGCCCTTGCAAGATGCTCCTTCGTGACAGCGTGCTGCTGACCCTGGAGTCGTACAGATCAGACCTGAGAGCAGAGCACAACTTGCTAAGTAAGGAGGTTTATGAGAAACTGAGTCGAAGGGAACAGCAAGCTTTGCATGTGCGCTACGGCCAGAAAAGGATCTTGCATCAGCTGCTAGAGCTGGTCCAATAAAAGCCTCGCTGCCCCTGGAAACCACAGCTGTGCTCAGAAAGGGGAGGTCAGCCCTCAGCTATCTCTTCGGCAGCAGCAAAGGTGGAAGGCAGGGTGGGCCTGCTTGTCCCTCACGTGGCTCCTGGTTTTAGCTGCCTCTGCATAAAAAACAACACTGCACAGCACAGGAGAACATTTAAGTGGCCTTACAGCAAGAGGGCCGGAGCACAGCCCTCCATGTTCAGGGCAGACTCACATACACCAGCATCATCAGAAGTGGGATCCCTCACTCACTGTCAGAGGTTGAAGGCAGCCACTGTGCCCTGCGCAGGTAACAAGCTGCAAGTGAGAGCCTGTCTCTTTCTGGCTTTCACAGGGGCTCACTACAGCACAGCGAGTCCTCCTGACCTCTGCAGAAGGCGTTTCTGTGAGTGCTTGAGACCCTGGGAGCAGTCACAGGTCTGCAGGTTTGGTTTTCGATGCACACCTTAATCCAGGCAGTGCTGTCCCGCATCACACGCAGCCTTATTTTTCCCCTGGCAGCCTTGTAAGATATAGCATGCTGGAGGTTTGCAGGCCAAACTATGTTAAATCAAGATGGAGTTTCTTACCCAGCTGATGCCACCTACTTCAGCAGGATGCAGGACCCCCTCTGAAAGGTTTCTGAGCTCATTTTAACTGCAGTGACAGCGAACGAGCAAAACCCAGACTGCATCCACACACGGAGGTTAGCTGCAGCCCTGCGTGCACTGCTGGGGTGCCAAGGTGATGCAGTGGCTGTTCAGAGTGCAGTCTGGGTGCATTTCAAACCAGGCACAGAGCAGTGAATGCGAAGAAGGCCATTGTGCCCATGGCTTCTGCTGGCAGGGACACTGGCATCACCACAGAGGTGGCACCAGCAATGCCAGCAGTAGCAGCTGGGGGCTCCTTCCCTTTGTTAGGAAGAAGCAGTCACAGGTTGGGATTTTGGCAGTCCCCTCTGCCTCCCACCCTTCTGTACACCACCCTGACAGCTCCTAAGGCCTAAAGGGAACCAGATGTGTGCAGCAGTATTAGTACAGAAGCACAGAGACCTTTTAAGCTTGAGCAGAGCCAGCAGGACAAGGCAGCAAGCTCATATGCAGAGCTTGGCTTGCTGAAGTTAAATGGCAGAAAAGCCCCACCAAATCTGGACTGGATAAAGCTGGTTGCTGTTAGTTCTCTGTCTCCTAACCCAGTACAGCAGGGAAGAGCAAGCTGGACTTCCAGCTCCGTGGCCAGAACGTTCCAACTTCAAAAGGCTCAATCACAGCACAGCTGCTGACCTGCCAAACAAAGGCCAGGGAACTGGAACTGGCAAGAAACTACTCCTTCCAACAGGTGACCCAATAGTGTGCAGGAAAAGGTAAAAATGTGTCCACCAGCACGTCTGGCTCAGTGCACTTCCTTAGATCTCATTTTTGCTCTGTGCAGCAAAAGCACAGCTAGCCACAGAGCAGGAACTCCTGACCTCTGCACGCTGCTGTGACAACAGAGCAGTGAATCTCTTTCCTCACCATCTGTGTACAGGCCTAGGCTAAGGGAGCCTGCAGTATTCATCCCTACAAGTTAACCTAGGTAACCAGCAAGCTTACACAGGCACTCAAAGGGAGTGTTGTATCAGGGAGCATCATGAGGAACAGAACTGATCTGCTACCCGTGCTCTGTGCCCCTCCCCTCCTTTCAAGCACTCTGCTCTGCTTGGGAATATTTCCATCTCCACATAACTACTGTGTGTCCTTCCTCCTGGCACTCTGAATCGAGGCCCCATCTATTCCTAAACAAGTTTTCCCTCCCAGTGCTGGAAGCAAACAATTCTCACTAGGCAGCATCCAAAATGCACTGGAAAACTGCACACTGTGGAGGGGTGGAAACGGATTTTGAAAGACAGTGAGCAGCCAGGTAGGGTGGAACTGGAGAGAATAAGCACAGTGGCACGTGCTGCATGTCATGACTTTAATGTGTAACTACAGTATGCATACATACAAGAAGTGGGAGAACTAAAGCCCAAGAACTAGAAAGGCTACAAAATACAACACGTGGACCAATACTTTACAAAACATTCAAAATCCTTACAAAATGGGCTGTATTGGTCCTTTGTTCTTCTTTTTTTCCTTTTTTTTTGTTTGTTTTTGATAGTTTTTTGTGTGTTTTTTTGTGGGTTTTTATTATTATTATTATTTTTTTTTTTTTTACAAACTTATACTGTCACGGGGTAGGGAAAAGTCTGGATTCAGTTCCCCCCCCTCCAAAATTTACAAGTGTCAGGAGAAAAAAAAAACAAAACAAAAACAAAAGCTATAGGCCTGGTCTCTGGTTTCTTTACTAAAAACAGCTGACCCTCTCCCAATGGGCCTGAGGTGTGTCTTCCCCAACAGCAAGGAGGGGTTCTGAGCACTGCTCAGCTCTGGCAGCAAATGCTGGAGGAAAGGGGAAAGCAGCACTGGATCTTCCACCCCTCCCTCACCCCTCCCTCACTTAGCAGTATTCCCATATTACAAACATACCTGCTTTTTTTTTCCCCCCTCTGAAGAACAACTTAGTGATTTAAAGGTCCCCCATCCACATTAAGAAAAAAAAAATAAGTTACATAATAATATAACTGGCTTTTCAATATTCTTTGGGAGTCTGGCAATGTCAGGACAAGGAGGTCTGCCCCAGACAAGCACTTGGCATCAGCAGCTGCCCCTTTATTACAAGCTGGACAGGCACCAGTTACCCACTTGCCTTTTACACACTTTGCACAAACCCAGAAGTCCAGACAAACGTTTCTGTTCCTTGTATTTACACTAGTTCAAAATGATATTCACAGCATCTTCTGAATTTTGGCCAAAAGTAAAAAAAAAAAAAACATTTTTGTTTCAAACTTTGGAACGTGCCCACAGACTTTCACCCCACGTGTGTACCCAATCGAGGGGTCTGGGAAGGTCAGGAAGAGCCTTACAGATTCTTCTGTCATTCGATGGGACAGGGGCCTCCAGGCTGGCACATTTACAACACAGGATGCAGCTCTAACTGGCTCCAGTCCCCTCCATTACTTGCTGGGCTTGCTTCTGCCCCATGCAGCACTGTGCAACCGACTGGAACAACCTGAACACAGAAGCAGAGCAGTGTTAGGAGTTAACTGTATCTCCACCTGGAGCCCAACGCACCTCTGTGGCACCACAGGTGCAGACACTCCCAACAGCACAGGTAAAGGAGCCAGGCTCTGATGGGCTGCAGTGCTACCACAGCACAGGAGTGCACCACAGGCAGCTCAGTCCCACACAGAAGAGCAGTGTTTGAACAGCGTGTGCACTGTGTAGCAGGCTCCTCTGAACCCTCTGTACTGTGCTGGTGGCAGCTCCACAAAAAACATCTTCAGGATCTCCTCTGCAACGTTAATGTTTTGCTGTGGGACAAGCTTCCACACACAGGACAGGAGGAAAAAAATCAGCACTTCTCACAGCAGCCTGCTGTGACTTCCAGTAACCACTCTGCATTCTGCACTCAGGTTGTGTTTCCTCTTCTCGAGACAGGAAACACTGCTTCTACTGCAAAACACCAACAGCTCAAGGTACAGCTCAGCACCAGCTTCAAACGTATTGCTTTAGCGATCTTGTCTCTAAGTTATACTCACTTCTCAATCTCTGGAGCACAGTGAACAAATTCATGGTTCCAGAACTTAAACGCTGGGTTTTTTATCAGCTCAATGAAGGTAATAAGGAGACCCCAGGGATGAGGCCTATTTACAATCAGTCGTTCCAAGAGGACCCTGCAGTCCAAGAACAGAGCAGTTAGAACAGAAAGGTCTGAAAAACAAACAGGAAAGGAAAGCAAGAAGCTGAATGCAGGCAAGTTAAATCCCCCCCCCCCCCTCACCTTGTGATCTGCTCCTGGATAGCCTCAGTGTTGGCCTCTGCGAACAGGTAAAGCATGGTGCAGCTGAAGTAGTGGGTATGACTGTTGGGGTATCGCAGCTGGTTGGCAATTGCATTCAAGAAGAGGTACCGACCTGCAGAAGAAGAGTTGTGAGTACACACGGTGACCCCTACCCCACTGCAAGAGGGGAAAAGAAACCATTAGTACTGCCTAAAATGAACATTTCTAAGCGTGCCCCTTCCAGGTACAAGAAACAAACACTGAAGATGTGCAGGAGCCTCACCCACTCCAGCTGAAGGGGCAGTAACAACTCTTCATTAAACTGATTTCTCATTCCCTTGCACGTCCTTCGCATTTGGTTTTAATATTGCTCCTGCATTTAACATGCACCACTCCCTGTGGGTTCACTAGCAGCTGCATGGGACAATGTGCACTTCTCAGCTCAATCTGCTTAAGTCAGCTGTGACAAACCAGCTCACCTTCGGTGTCCAGGTCCACCGCCAAGTTCTGGAAGATGTCCATGTGTGCTGAGTGGGTAATGGTGCTCATGGAGGGTGTGCTGCCTTTGTTGTGGATGTGTGCAATAGCTTGAGTACCTACGTAGAGCACCAGTGCATTAATCAGCTGGATGTTGTAGCGGTTGCCAGGTTCATTTGATACCTAATAGGGAAGATGGAAAAAGCATTAAACGTTCTGTGTTCCTTCAGAAACGTAAGGGACAGCATGTACAACAACAACAGCACCCAGATCTCTCTTTGTTTATACAGAAGGCAACATACTTCACGTCCACAAATTCTATTTGGCATTTACCCATTTGTAATGCAATGGTTGCCCCATCCCTGCAGCTGCTCAGGTCCAGGCTGGATGGGGCACCTGCTTTGGCAGGAGATGCCTCTGCCATGACAGGAGTTGGAACTAGGTTGTCTTTAAGGTCCCCTGCAATCCAAGGCACTCTGTATTCTGTATAGGACCAATAAAGTGCTGACTGACCAAACATACAACTTTCACACTCCCCTCCTTAAAAGAAGAAAAATAAATAACCAGATGAAGGCAACGTGAATGCACCAGCTGTGCCACGGGCTGCCTGAAACAGCCAGCACTTGTGTGAAGGTTTATGCTGGAGCAGTTTTCAGAGGAAGTCCAACTTCAGTCCTGAGTCCTGCTGTAAGCTTCACTGTGTGATGTGCTAAATGAGTAGAGCTGGCTAAGAGTTCAGAACTGGGCTTCTGGCTGATTGCCCTGCCCTCCTTATACTCTTCCCCCAAAGCGTTAGCTTGCAGATCCACAGACATCAAGAAAAAACTATGAATTCACCTGCAGTCAAACTTTAGATTCTAAAAAAAGCCCACAGCCAAGTTCAATATACTTGAACTGATACTCAAAATGTGGAGGATCAGACAATGGCCTGGGCAAACAGTGCTGGAGTCATGTGATGGAAGCCACAGAGCTCCTTTATCTGCAGGGGACAACAGTGAGCTTGATACAGTCAACCCCATTTACATTCTTCTCTACAGTCTGCAACACTGCACTAGAGACATCCAAGCAGAGAAGGCCAAGGTTTAGATACCCTTACTTCTCACCTAAAGCATCTGGCAGCACACGTAGATAAAATCTACTGCTTTTAGATTAGATTGGTTCAAGGTTGCTAAAGAAAAAATACCCCTCAATATTTCTGTTTCCACCATAGTTTCTCCTTGATGTATAGTTCCTCCTCCTTCACTTAACTCCCCTGCTAGGGAGAAGAAGTATTTGGAGAAGCACATTTTCTGGGGCTCTTCTACTGCCAGAAACTCATGCTTGCTACAGACTGACATAATTCCTGCTAGGAAGGAATGTGACTCAGCCAACAAGATCATTTATCTCGTAACACTTCCTAAATCCAACTCCCTCAGAAACCAACCACTCACTTGTAAGTTGCTGCGCAAGTCAGACAAAAAAGTGACAGGAGAACGGGTTTTGAGATAGGAATCCAGGTCTTTCTTGAACTGAGGTGGCATCACTCCAGTGAAATTGGTGAGTATTCGAGGAGCAATATTAATTTCACTCAACATGTCCACCTGTTAAGAGAGAGTCCAGTCAGTTAAACCATAAGCAATCGGTAAAGGAACAAAATGCAACAAGCAGTGTGAGAAAGTTCGTGCTGCCACACTCTTGCCATGATGAGGAGACAGGTGTATGCCCAAGCATCTCATTAGTTCAACTCTCTCCAAGTCTCTCCTCATTATGCAAGAGGTTGGCTTCAGAATGGTAATTTATCCCATCATTTTAAGACAGGACAGAGCCCGTTTCTCGTTAAGAGAAATAACTGATTTAGTGCTTGGACATGCCAGCTCTGCAACAATCACACAACAGAACTCGAGGCCTCACACATCCTGCAGGGCACGAAGTGTCTGTACAGCTCAACATGTGCTGAACAAAACTCTAACAGTCGTTAGCTGAGCTTTCATACAGAGCCACAAAGACTACTTGAGTAGTCTGTCAGTGAGCAGTTAGCACAATGATGAAGATGTCCTTGCTCCAACACCATGGATTCAGTTCTAGGTACATCACAGCAGCTTTCCTTTGGAGAAGCCCTCTGGCTTCCATGCTAAAGGTAGACCCTCACTGATGCAGTCCTCAGGTAAGAAAAGTCTCAACAGCATGTCCTGACGGGTTGAATCTGCATATGTTTTGCAGGCAAGGTAAAGATCTGTTGCTAGCAAAGCCAATCCAGAACAGAGACAAGTTCTATGCTTCCAAGTACAATAAGTCCTACCTTTAGATTGGGGGTGAAAGGGTCTGGAAGCCTCATGTTCCGTGGGAAGGCACTCAGGATCAAATTCCTTAGCTGAATACAGTTGGGTGGGATGACATCGCAGAACCCATAATGGTAATCACATAGAAATTCTGGGAAATCATGCAACAAGACCAGCAACACACGCAGAGTGCCCTGCAAAACAAAATACAGCAGCTTTAATATTAATCTAAGAGGCTCCTAATTGCTGAAACTGCTCAAGAGCTTGCAAACCACCCTTGTACGTCATGTGGTTAGCATTAACAGAAATAAACCAATCTAGGAAGGCAGCCTGTTCTGCCCCACACCCAGTATGCATCTAGCTGAGAAACAAACTCTGACAGAACAGTAAATACTATTTCCCTACCAGATGATATTTTTTTCACTTCAGTTCTACTTTCAGAAGATCCTGGTGGGAAGCACCTACTGCCAGATGCTTATTTACCTTGTAAAGAATTTGCATAGGTTTGGTGAGTTCCACATTTCTGAGGAAAGGAGCCAAGTACTTGAAAAGATCGATGAGTAACTGGGCATACATAGGCCAACCCTGACAAGAAAGAAAACAAACAGCAAGTGATAAGTGGGCAACGAAGAGCAGCAATCTTTAGTTCAAAGCCATAATTTAGGGTAGGTGTTCATATAAAGCTTAATCCCAACTTAAGAAGTACTGCTAGCTCGAGTAGTGACAACTGCACAGCTCACTTCAAGGAGCTCAGTTGTGCTTTGTATATTATGGGTTTTTCCTGAACACTGACAATTGGCCATACTGAGATAAGCATTCAGCCTGGACTACAGCTCTTCCAGACTTTGGCAACAACATGTTTGTTAAATTCCAACCACCCTATAACTCAATAGCCTGTTGACATCAAGCTTCCCCTCCATGCAGTTAGGTTACTGTGAATACAGAAGACAAAAACAGAACAGCCATGCTACTAGTGCACTTCAGGAGATGTGAAAGCATCACACCAGGCATCCTTCTGGGTGAGCTTTTTATTTCAGAAAAGATGAACTGCAGCCACACCTTCTGCTGTGGTGTATGTGCCAGCATTCTTGCAATAAATATCCGATGGGAGATCAGTTCCAGCCAGGCATAAACAAAACCTGGAGCTTTTGTAGGCCTCAGGATGTGAAATGTGTTACTGAAAGAAAAGTTAGAGCAGGTTAGAAGTGCACAGCAATAAGATTGCTTTTCATAACATTGAGGGAAAACATACACAGCCCTAAAAAGCGAGGCATTTCAGCATCATTTTACCACTGACCCTCCTTAAAACAAGCAAGTGGACAGTCTAAGGAGAACAAGTTGTTCTGAATAAGTGATTAAGCCACCACACAGAACAGTCAGATAAGCCTTCAGATGGAAAAACAACAAAATCCTGATCCCACCAGGAAAGGATAAGTGCTGGGATCAAATACATACCAGAAAGCTGTGAGCGTCTGGAAGTTGATGGTCTCCAACACATGCTCAGGAGCATTTAATTCCAGCAGCAGCATGATGAAAATGCGATGGTAAGGAAGCTGCTGAAACTCACTCTGCCGAACATCATGGTCTTGCAGAAGAACTCCCACCACAATACCAAGAACCTAAAGAGAGCAATGTAACTCAGCAATGACAGCAAGAATAACTGTGCAGGTCAGATCACAGGTAAGAACCAAGAATTCCAGCTGTAAGCTAAAACCACGATGTTCGTCAGCAATCCCCAAGCACTACACTTTGCCCAGGGGACTGAGTGAGCACTGCTGAACACTTAGACACAAAACAAGTGGTGTAAAAGCATAGGCAAAGTCCTCCAAAACAAAACAAAACCAAACCAAACCAAACCCCAGCCGCCAAAACCCAAAAAGGTAAGCACTCACTAAGCTACCAACCTTAAACCAAACTTCCTAACAGCTCAGAACACCAGCTGAAAACTGATGGCTTCTCCATTTCAAGGCACAGAAGTGAATTTCAGGTTTGACTTTGAGAGAAACCACTTGGCATCCTGATACTGCACTCAATTTCTCGGTTCAGTGACCAACACATTCAAGTCCTCAACAGTTATTTTAGCAGCAGCCCACATTAAGATCAATGTAACTACACCAGTTAAGTGCAAAGACTACAAAAGATGGTCCACCACCTTGTTCAGGAGGTTGATCTTGGTAACAGTGTTGGTTGCTTCCCCAGAGTGCTTCACCAGCAGCGCAATAAGCCGCACAAAGGCATCCAAGTTGTGATAGCACTTGGCTCGGATCATAGTGGGGTTGGCAGCAGGGTTGTGCTGCTGCTCAGCCTGAGCACGATAGCTGATCTCAACACACATCTCAGTGCAAAGCCGGAAAAAGCGAGTGATCAGGTCATCTGTTTTCAGGATCCCTTGCTGGTGCATCTACCAGGGAAAAGAAAAGCCCTCAGAACCGTACACAAAACAAATTCATCCTACAACATATTTCAAGCACTTCTAACAAGCATTAATTACTCTTCCCTTACTCTTCCCCGAGGTGACTGTTTTCAAAGCAACTTGATGGTGGCATCACAATTTAACCAGGTCATTCGCTCCCAGAGTCTTTGATCTTAAAAACCTTCAAGTCACCAGCAGAGCTGAGAAGCCTGTTTAGTGCCACTTCTGCTACCAGCATTCAACCTTGCACAAAGGGCAGGAAAAGGCAGCAGCAATTTGGTCTGTTGCCCACAAAGGACAGCACAAGCTGTGGGAAGGGCAGAACTCAGCCACCAGCTCAGGAGCCATCACTACTTGGTGGCAATACCACATGTGGATAATAAACTTTCCTTACAGGAACATAGCTTGCAGAGCCAACTTGGGTGTGGGTTTTGGTTTCTCCCTCTTTTTTGGGGGGGAATTATTATTTAATAACACACATCAAGAGATCTCTTTGCTACCCACAGTATTAAAGCCATCAGAATTAAAGCAGAGTTTAAGGGAAGCTCTATGTTTTCAGTAAAGCATTTTACTTCTGAACTCCTGCACAAAAATGAAATTGTAAGAATAGCATAATCACAGATTCAGAACTTCAGGATTTCTGGAGACGTATTTTCTTTACTAAAAGGGAATTCATATCTCCCTTCACAGATGCTCCTTCTTGCCCCAACAGCTAATACAAAGGGAGCTTCATCTCTCCAAGTACCCAGATTAAGGTAATTTAAACCAAAACTTTGTTTAATGCATTTATTACAAAACACCTCTTTTAAAACAACATCTGATGCCTGAAAGGAAAAAAATTATGTATAAGTACTCTAGTTTCATGTATTTAGATTGCTATTTTGTGTCTGATCAAATACTTAACAAGAGGTAAGCAAGCAAGTGTGCTCAAACAGTGAAGTATGGCAGAAGTGCACAGCATATTAGAAGTACACTGTAGTGTAATACAGTATATAAGTATACTATTTTCCTATATTTTTGTATTTTTAATGTATTATTTTATATATTTAATCTATTTCTGTATATTCTACGTATTCTATATACTCATATTGTCATCTCTGTGATGTTAGCACTAAACTTTAAAAAGAACCTAATACAAACAGAACAAATCAGGGGCTTCCTTGCAGCTGCACTAAAGCAGCAATTAGCAATAGTTTTAGGATAATGACCACAGGTACACAGGGACTTGCAGCCCTACATATCTGTTTACTCAGTCACATCTGGATGGCAGATGCACAGCTCATCCCATCTGTCAGGATGCCCCAGAGTGAAGTGCTGGAGGGGTTGGTTATTTAGATTTAGTTTCCACTTTAGCTAATGAAGTTTCAAGTTCCTCCTCCCTAACGATTACAGTTAAAAAAGATTTCCTTGTTCACATGGTCTGAAACAATTCAGCTGCATCTCTCCAAGTAATATATTCTGTGGACCATCAAGAGCTTTTACTGCTTCTTACGAGGAGAAACATTAGTCAAGCTTCAGAGTACCTGAGCACTACTGCCAACTGCTACTTCACTTGAATTTCTTATCCCATTGGACTCGCATCAAAACCCTGGGCCGGAATGGACAGCTTAGTGCTAGAGTATCTACATCAGCCAAAGGGCAAAATGCCAAAGACCTCTACAAAACTTCAAAGGAAGGCAGAACTTTGACAGTCAACTGTCACACACCTACAAGTTTCAAAGAAGATGCCTAACATTGGTTATAAGTGTTTTAAAATGGAGGGCATCACACCCTACTTATGTCAAATAAAAAGCACCTTTCTTTCCAAAAGCTCTACCTGTCCAACAAACGCAGAGAATGCTTTGGTACTGTCACGGCCTGCTGCAGCCGAATGGTAGAGGTTCACCCACTCCCTCAGCAGGTATTCTGCCTTCTCCCTCAGACCTGGTGGATCATCATACTCAGAGGCTTGGGAAATTCCAGAATGCATCATGAAATTGGGACCTCCGTGAGCACGGTCAATCATTGCTTCGTAGTTTGATCGGACCACTTCCATCAGCTGGGGTAATCTAACACAACAGAACAGAGCAAGAGCTGGGTTAGAGTTCTTTCTCCTAATCCCAAGAAGGTATGTGAACTGGAAGCTCCACAAAATATAGTTAAAAGAAAGCCAATTCCACATACATATAAACTTTTTATCTTCTTCACTGGCAGTGCTAAGTCCTGAAAGCAGATATATTTATGAGGAAAAGCAAAAAGCACTGACATCATGCAAGCTCCAAAGATACACTTCAACCCATGCAGCAGTGTACTGCAGGGAAGCACCACCAGCACTATCAACAGCTTTAATTTGAGGGACTTGGGAAGCCCTAACAGGCTGACTCTGACATGCTGAAGAGCTTGACTGAAGCACTGGAGTTAGTATAATTTCATTACTATCTTGTGATTAATACATTAACACAGAGTTAAAAATGGAAGGGTGACAACACCACCTACATTTGAGAAAGTAGGAATTCAAGGGGGGTGTCTCACAGTGCCATGGTACTCAGGAGTACAGTGCAAACTTTTGCTGCACAAGCGTTCCATCTGAAGTCATGCTGCAACTGTCTCTCTTCTGATGAAATCAGAGCAGTTACATAAAAATAAAACCATTTTAAACCAACGTAGGACTGCAGCCAAAGAGGAAGTCTAAAGCTCTGTGATTTACTGGTACTAAGACACTATCTATATAACATTTGAAGTCATAAACGAGCACAACAGAGGTAACATATTGCATGGTATTTCAGGCTCACCCTTCTGGGGCATTCCCTCTGGAATGAGCATTAATCCTCATGAGTGTCTCAATTGTGTGGAACAGATCTGCCTCTGTTACATGGGCGACACTTCTCTCATCCACCAGAAGGATCTTCACCAACTGCATGGCAAATGCCACAGCCATATAGTTCAAGCCGTTCTCCATTGACTGCCAAAATTAAAAAGCCATGAGGATCATGAAGTTCAACCATTCACCTTATGGCTGATCATGATCCCCCCACCCCCAAAAACAAGCAGGTTCTCTTTACCTGTGCCAGGTGAAGATCGTACTGCTGCATGTTAACCAGATGATTGCGGATGAGCAGCTCCACAGCTTCCACGTTGTACTTGTACTCATCTCTACATTCAATCAGGCACCTAAAGGAATTTCATTTCTTTTCACAAGCGTACTTAAACTACACAGTTTAAGTGAAGCAGATCAAGTCTAACATTTGAGAGCCTCTGCGATCCACTTCAATCCTTTACTTGCCCCAGAGGTCTCTTCTGGAGCATTCTGTGAAGCAATGTTTCAGGCCAGGAACATTCCTCAAGCATTTGTTGCTCTGCAATACTGGCCACAACAGCCCCACCAAGAGCTTCAGTTTATTCAGCACGAGAAGCCCCTCTTCTAAGGGCAAAGTGGCATAGCCACGTAGCTGAAGCACAAGTGTATCAAGCATACACCATGTCACATCATTTGTGACAGCACGTGGAGATTGTCTCTACAAACTGGGAAAAAGCACAGCATCTCTAATGTTTCAAACCATGACAGATTTCTATCACATTCTAGGATGAATCTGTATTAACAGAAGCTCTAGTTACATTTAACATTAAAAAGACTAGATTTTTGGTGTCCAGACTGAGGCAAATGAAAGCATTAACAAGCTAGCAATTCTGAATAACACAGCAACTCCCAAAAGATGAGAAGGGCTACATCACAGCCCTGCAGTGTCACAACTGACCTAGTAATTTGCTTGTTACACCATGGAGATCCATACGCACGGCCGTCCTGCAGAGCCTTCAGCACCAGCAGGTGACACTCGCGGTAGCGAAGCAGGAGGTCAGCATCTGCCCCACTGGTGGCATCCAGTAAGCCCTCTACAGCCTAGAATAGATGTAACCTGTTAGCAGAGGAAAAACCAAGTCCTCTTCCAAATCTTACATAAGCCAGACCAGTTTACTGCTCAAGGGATTCAGCAGTGATGCAAATAACTAGTTCAGTCATGGTCAGTTGCTGCTGCACAAGTCAAAGCTTCCTCAGAATCACTTCTTATAACAGCTCATGGGAAGCTACACAAAGGAAAAATGTGCAGAGCCTGACAGAGAACACCTTTCAGATTCTTCAGACAAACAGCTGCTGCACCCTGATGCACCTGTAGTAATCTGTGTGAAATGGAAGTTACAACACAGGCACTAGATCATGTCACAGAGTTCACTGCATCGCTCCCCACCTAGCATAGCTCAGCAGGTCTGGCTGTGATGAGGTTAATTCTCTTCACAGCAGCCCATATGGTGCTATGCTTAAGATCTGCTGTTGAAACAGAGCTGACAATATCAGTGCAGCTGCTGAACAGTCTGTATGATGCATTAAGGTTTTACTCTCTCCCATTCTGCCTCCCCCACAGTGAGAAGGCTGGTAGTGCACAACAGAGTGCACAGCTGGCACAAAGCGACCACAAGAATATTCCATGCTGCATGACATCATGCTCTGTGCTAAAAGATTAGGAAAACGATGATTAGGGGAAGGCAGTCAGTGATGTTTGTCTTCCCAAGCAGCTGTCATGCTTGCTGAGTCTGATTTCCAGGAAGCAGCCCACCATCTGCCTACTGATGGGATATCGTTTTGTTTTAGTTTTTTCATTTTTGCTTTGTTTGTGCACACAGCTTTTGCTTCCCCTATTAAGTTGTCATCATCTCAATGAACAAGTCATTTTGCCTTCCTTCTATCTTCTCCTTAGCCTGCGGGAGAGGGGATTGAATGAGCAGATGACATATTTATCAGCTGCTACTGAATATGAAGCGAATCTGTGCTGCTATAAATCCACTACAAACCCCAGTGCTACCCACTTACAAAGGCAGTTCAGATGTCTTACTAGACTCCAAATTGCCTTCAAATCAGTGGCTGCTCGCAGCTGCAATAGCTCTCTACTGTGGACAAAGCTCCCCTGAATCTCAAGATGCTGAAACCCACTTCTTTCTGCAGAATGAACCATACCTAGTGAACAGAGTTCACTTCTTATCTCTTAACTCTTCCAGTGCTATTGATTGAATTTCCAAAGACAGCACTTGTTCAGTATCATTCACCAAGCAAGCTCCACACGATGCACAAAGATACAAAGCCACCACAAGGCAACCAACAAGTCTAGTGAGCAATAAACCCGAGCCTTGTTGGGACAGAATCATCAACACTCACCTTCTGCAGCAGCCCAAGGGCAGCAATGGCATCACGGGAGTTGCGAGCGACCACCACAGCCTCCAGGAGGCTGCGTAATGCTTGAACTTGGGGATTCATGGCCAGAGTATGGGGAATGGATTGCAGGTGCTGCTCCAGTTCTGTCATGCATTTGTCGTAGATCTGCGCTACATCATCGGTGGCCCAAGCTTGCTGCTTAAGAGAAAGTGGGAATCAGTGAGTTTTCAATAAGGATCACATCTGTGAAACTCATAGCGCCCAGAACAGTCTACTCTGCTTCTCTGCAGTGTTCATCAGAAGGGCTACAGTACTTAAGACAGTTAGAAATCTCTACCTTCATAGGTTGAGCCAAGAATCCTGTAGGCTGAGTTAAGTCATTGGTAGGCAAGAAGCCGGGGACGTTGCGTGCAAACTCTTCGTAAACAGCCAGCTGCTTTGGGTCCACACCTCCAACCTTCACAATAAAGAAGGAAACGTGTTAACATCTCTGCTAAGCACCATGGCAGCAAGGAATGCAGGCAGTTTGGGTGAGAGGTAGCTGCTCACTCACTTTTGTGAACAGAGTGACTTAATAGTGAGCAGTAAGATTCTGCTGCTGTGTGCTGAGGCCATAGCCCTCCTGCCAGACCTCCTAACAGGATTTTGCTATATCATGGCAACCTATCCCCAGAAACACAAAGAACTGAATACCTGCCCTATGATTCTCAGAGGCACAGGAGAATGCCTTTTAAAGGGATGAATGGGAAACGACACAACGGACTTTTCTTCAAGTGAAAGGTAGAACAGAGGAGAACAAGAGAAAGAACATAACCTCCTCAAGCAAATGAAGAAAATGGTATGAATACATTCTGAAACAACATATTAATGTGCTTCCATTATCAATCAAGCTAACAGCAGCTTCAGTGTCAGACATGACTAACAACAAGTAGAACTGCTTATCGCTCTTCATTATCAGAAAAGAAAGCAAAGCATCAGAAAATAGCTCACTTAATATCCTCACCTTTAACCTGATCTGCTCTGGCATCCGTTCAGCTTGGTAAGTTAACACAACAGGATCACAGTACCGACGACCCTCTTGTCTAGCATGTTTTCTGAGCTCAAATTCCTGATGAAGAGAGCGAAAAACATTGCATTTTAGATGCTGAATCTGGATGAATATGAGAACATAAACCTTTGAAAAGGCAGCAGTCCTATACTCACAGTTGCCAGCCTCTTGTCCATTTCAGGGCCTGCTTTTTCCACAGCTGTCTTCTGGATAAAGCAGCATGCCAGCTCACAGTTATCCTGTGCTAGCTGGGCAGCTGCCTGCTCCATCATGTCCCTCTGTTGTGGGGAGGCTGCCTATTGAAAACCAGGACAATCGGTGAAGGCATTTTCCTTGAATATAGCCAGTCCTAACATGTGCACTGCTGCACATACTGAACACCAGCAATAAAGGAACCTTCTTAGGAATGTGCTGTCTTTGCATGGAATACACAGTAATAAATTTTTTTTTTGCACAGCTTTGAATAAAACAAGCAAGAAGACAGTAAAGACTTTCAACAAGGAACAGAACAGCAGGAGGTTCTCCTCCTTTCACCCCAGCTTATCTCTAGTGCACAACTGAACTCACTACAGATGCTAATGAAGGAAAAGAAACCCCTCTGTTATGGCTTGAGGGCTCTTCTACCACCTAGGTTGCTGGTCAGAAATAAGTGGCTCGCTCAATGCAAAGCAGAGGTCCTAAGCATTTCTCCAGTGGGTTCTTCTCGTACAGTTTTGTTTTTCCTTCCCTTGAGAGTCTACGTTAAGAGAAAACTGAACAGGTGGACCCATGTGCCAGGGTGTAAAGCAGCCAGTTCCACTGGAATACACAAATAAATGCAAACAGTCCAATCTCCTGTCCTCTCCAAGATCTACCCCTACTTCACTATCCCCTGGAAATTATACTGCTTCTTTCAGACAAAAGAAATTCGAGCCTTGTTAACCCATTTCATATAGTAAGCCAGATGTGAATTTTTAAACACCTTGTGCAGCACCTTCTCCTGCAGCACAACATCCTGAGCAACTATGCCAGCAAAAAACTTCCCTGGATTAAATCAGACATATATCAATACATTAATAACACTTTGCAGATACAGAATACATTAGCACTAAGTCTTCCATAAAGCAGGAATTACTTTTCCCTACACGTGCAGGAACCTGGGAGATATGCACAGCTGTAACACCACTGGTGTGCATTCACCCTGCCTCACCTCTGCTGTTTCATGCTACCCAAGAGAAAACAAGTATTCCTCCAGTTGCTTCCCCGTCTGAACTGTGGTCACATCCAATGAGTCACACCAAAAGTACGTGTCCCTCTTCACAGAGGTCTTGTTTCTTTGCTTTTTTTTTTTTTAAACTACCTTGACACATAAGCTCTGAGGAATAATAAGCAAAAGGTGCTAACAGTAATCATGGGCTATGTTCCCACGTTAAAGCAGAACTGTTTACTCCCATCCTTAACTTGTATTTAAGATTGACTGCACAGGACTCATACGTTTCTGCAACACCATCTGTAGGTCCAGACTTGTTCCTGAAGAGAAAGCAAGCAGCTTCTGATCCAGGCAATCAGGTTACTTGAAGCTCTGAATAGAGGGCCAGCAGGGCTTGAGGCACGTATATTACATCACAAATCATTCAGCTCATACCTGGCATGGGAGCCTTACTGTACTCCTTTCAGACCTTTACAATCTGCCCTCTTGAGCAGAGAGCAATTGCATTGCGAAAGGGTCTTCACAGAGCCACTCCCTACCAGATGGGGCAACAGCAACACACCCTTAAGAGGTAGGCAGCCCTTCAACTCTGCTATTCTTCCAGGGAATAATAAATGTCTCATTCTTTCCAAGGTCTGTGCCTGCTGCAACACCAATGGCAAGCACAGCAAGTCTCCTGGGTAGCAGCTGCTGTTCTGGCTAGCAGTTCATGAACTGTGTTCCTTTTAGCCAAGAGGGAAAAACTAGGGATTTGCTCAAACTTTGCTTGTTAGAAAAAAAGACTTTAGACTATCCTCTAAAGCATCCAGCAAGTAGAAAAGCTGTTCAGAACAGTTTTAACTAGTTATCTGCTAACAGCAGAACTGAATGAAATCCGTCCAAACCTTACATGCATACTGTGATAATCCATCACCAGAAAATCCCAGAATAAATTCAATCCTCTCCACCCTTGCTTATCAACCTGAAAAGCCACAGAAGGATAAGGACTCCAAAGCTTCCATAATGTGATCAAACTTGATACCACACAGGAGCAAACAGCTCAGGCAGCTCAAGTGCAGCACAGCCACGACCTCCTTTTACAGGCTTAAGACCACAAGATGTGAGCTGTTATTTCAGCACAGTTCATCTCCATGCTGGATAAGCTGCGCAATATTGATCAAGTTTACTGTGTAGAGAACAGAGTTGCTAATGCTGGATATCCACAGCCCCGTAAAGTTGGAGACAAGTTTCTGATGATGCAACTCTTACCCTCAGCGCAGTAGCAAAACTGTTCTTCAAGTTGGTAGCTATGCTCATAAGCAAAGGTTCCCTGCAGGTAATCATGGCCATCCCAGCAGTCAGGTTCCTCATCATATGGTGTGCAGCCACACGCATTCGTGACTCCTCTGAATCCAGGGCAAAGTCCTTCCTGACTATCTGCTCACATGTAGTCATGGCAATCTTAATGGACCTATCGACCACAGGATGGACGAGCTCCTGCACCGCTCGCTCTATAGCCTGCCGCACACACTGCTTCAGCTGGGGGTGGGCCTGAAACAGTGGGATCTGGAGGAGCATTAGGAAAATAACATTAGTATTCTGGCTTACTGTATATATTCCATCTACACTAGGCATTCACATTTTCCAAACATCTTTAAGTACGCCACCACAGCTTGCATACCTCACGCAACAACATCTATTCAATCATTCTGAAACAGATATACATGCCAGGTTTTCTCCCACCATTGCAGCTGAGCACAGAGCAAAGACTAAATGAAAAGCTAAGTCACTGACTAGTTAAGCGGAGCAAGGAAGCCCTGGCAACTGTTCCAGCTGACAATTATTGCCCAAATTAACATAGATATTAACATACTACTGTGTAAGATCATTTGAGAGCCAGTTAGCTAATGTAATCACTAGTAACTTCCCAGATTCCCTCCCCCGGTTATTTGATAGCACTCACCCTCCCTGTTACTTCTCAGAAGTGACTCTAAGAAACAGCTTCAAATTCTACAATGCCAAACCCACCAGCTGAGACCTGTGACAATGCCAGTGACAGGAACACTTTTAGCAAACTGAATCAGCACTTACTGTTGGATTTAAAGTAATATGCGGAGCCAACCCTCCTAATGAATAGACATTGATGTCGTGGTAACTGTACTGGGGCTGTGGAGGAACTGTGGCTGTACAAGTGGTGCTGGTAGCTGGAGTTGTAGAAGCAGCTGTAAGAATAGAAAAATGTTGATTTTGAACCATTATGGAAGAGCAAGTGATCACAGTGGAAGCACTCACCTCATTTAAACCACTAAGTGATGAAGTTTTGATCATAAAGACTCCTACACATGCCTAGCAGTTTGCCCACCTTCACACAGCAGAGTACCAAGCTAACTTCAATCCATTTAGGTGCAGTTGTTTGTTATAGCAGGGCCTGAACGCCACACAACCTCATTAATCTATCTCCCAGCTCCATTCCCTTCTAAAGAGCAGTTACACACGGCACATACAGAATAAGTCCTCAGGATGGCTTCCATTCCTCTCCCATCTACTAATTCTGTGTGTCCTTTTTTATTACAGAATTATTCCAGTGATTCTAAGCTTTCAGTAATGTTACAGCAGTGTAGATGGCTTCAAATTCTTCTCTGCAGAAGCATAGCCTGCCTTAATAAACTTTGTACAGCATGAATTTGAGTTTGACCTGAAGCGTACTTACTGGTGGTTGTGATGGGTGGCAGCTCTTCTGGCTGTTTCACATCTTTCTTTGGAGCAGACAGTTGCTCATCCAGATTTTTCAGACGATCCTTATCTTTCAGCAGACTGCCAGGCTTCAGCTCATTGATGTCCAGTGCAAGATTCTTGCAGAGCACTTCGATCTCAAACTTCAGATTCAACTGCACAACAATTCTAGTTTAGGTTACGCCACAAGGAAAAAACCCAAAGTGTTTATTGGCTGCTTAAATCCCAAGCTTCCTGTTCTAAATCATGTTTGGTTTTTTTCCCTTTTAGAGACACAAATTAGCACATGAGGGTTAGACAAACATCTTGCACATTAACCTCAAGATTCATCCAAGGGCTCACTACATTAGCAATGCCCAATTCTTCATGAAATAAAGCAAGAAGTGAAATTTGGTCCTTCACAACATCCTTCTTGAGTGGTATGTCAAGAAAACCTCAAGCTCCATAGTTATATAGCGAAGGAAAAAGCTTACTTTTAGATCATGTTCTTGATGCAGCTCAGCTAAAACATTCATAATGGCCATTGTCCATGGATTTGGAGGCCTGAAGACCTACAAGAGAAAACAGAGCAGCATTACACAACGTCCCTGAATGGCTTAGTTAGTAGTCTTAGTTTTTGAAACTGAACCATTAAGTGCACATACAGACACAGGAAAGCGAAGGTTGCACAGTTGCAGGCAGAGCTGCTTTTAGCACTGAGAGGAACTAGATGAACAAGCACACTGAATTGGAAACACAACGACTAGGTCCTTCTGAGAGATCTGCTGTTCAGCCAAGCAGAACTAAAAAGAGCTCATCAGAGACAAAAGAGGCATGTTGAAGGGTGGAAGGAAATAAGTCCACCCAAATAAGAAACAGATTCTAGAATCCCTTCAACGGCATTCTTTCATTTCTCAACAGAGGTCTGTGTCTGGGGATGCTAAAGTACAGTTCAGCCAATACAGTCTGTTTAGGCTGAAAAAACCCCAAAACAACTACCACCCAAAGAACCACACAAGACATGTACTCTCCCTCAAAATGGAACTTACTTTAAGTCCCAATATCCCTTCTCAACCCACTGCCCCTGAAATTAACCCGATTTAATGAGAAGCACAACTTAATTTCTTCAGTACTTATACTGACTTAAGCTTATTACCACTCAAGCAATAACTCCCAGCATAAAGTCACTTACCACACTCCTGACACTGGATTCTAAGACTTTGGCAACAAACGGTACTACATAAAGCAATTCCTGCTGCCCCTTAACATATGCTTCCAGGAGTAGTGACTTCACATCCAGATCCTGAAAAACACCATCAGCAGTTAAAAAGGGTAAGGGGGCAGAGAGAACTACCAAGGACAGTGAAGAAACTCCATGTACCTGTTATTTTCTTATAAGACACAAGTTGAGTCAAAACAGTCCTTGGATTTTAGGCTGCTAAGGAGCAGTCTTCCATTTGAACAAAAATTCACAGATAGACATTTTGACATAAGATTACCTCCTTCAAGTTGGTGATATCATTTCCCAAACAGCTTATGCTCCTGCATAATAACACAGTAGTTTGCATCAAGTAAGTCTATGAAGACAGAAGCTTACCGTGTGCAAGATGGGCTTATTTTTAGCCAGCGTAATCATTCCCAGCCAGTGACCAAGGTTCTTTAACAAGGAACGGTCGGAGAAGTTGGCTGCAGCCTTATCTGATGTCAGTAGCACCTAATGAAAAAAGTAACTCAAGCAACAACTAGAAGATAATCAGACTCAACACCAAATCTAACAGCTGCTCTGACCCAAGCCAAAGCTTTAGAACGCTAAGTTCTGAGCTCCAGTCCCATTACAGAGACATTCCAGAGCAACCTTTACCTCAAGGTAGCACCCCACCACTAGTCCACCTTGTAATGACTCCAAAACTCCTCTACATGAAGAGGATCAGAAAAGATTATGCCTTTCCAGAACTTCCCAGTTAATTATAAGGCTGCTACAACTACTCAGCAAGAAGTAACTTGTGAAGGCAAATTTTTTTTAAAAACATTTCATTGCAGACCTGGGGGCTTCTACTGGGAAATGATTTCAATCTTATTTCAAGACCTGAATCCTGCTCCAGCATTCTACTATTAGCTCTGTCCCTTAGCTTCAGAGCAGCATCAGCCAAACAGAAGGCCAACTATGCTCTAAAGCACTAGGAGATTCTTTTGCACTACAGCGTAACCCACAGTGGCCAGGAAAATCCACCAACAGGTTTAAAAATAGTGCTTACTTGACAAACTCGATTCATTCACTCATCTCACCTGGGCTATTTCTTCTCCCACCTCTTCACATATTTTAGCCCTCTAATGATTTCCAGTTGTTGCACCCCTGTTTTCTATAGCTCCCTCTCTTTATTCTTTGACCAAAACAGCAAAGCATGATTCTCATCCTGACGCTCCCCCACACAGAATAACTAGACCACAAGGATATTTTCCCTGCTGTAATTTACAGGCCTCAGATACTCAATTTCTGAGTATCAGCAGCATAGGAAGCAAGTGGCCTGAGAACAGCATACCTCTAAACTTTGAAATCTAACCGAGTTTTAGAACTTGTGCTACTCACCTTGATATTTCTATAAGTTTCATTCAGAACCATTTTATTAAATTCTGGATTCTTAAGAGTGTCAAGGAAGTTTGAATATAAGCTGTGAAAATTTGGCTCTATACTGACTCTCTTCATCACGAGATACTGCGATACCCAAGGCATGAACTCCTCTTTCACTGTTTCCTTCAGCTCTTCAACCTGTCTCCATTGCAGAGAAAAAGCACACCATAGAAAAGTACATGAGACAACAACCACAAAACTCAACTGCTTTCAGCACTATGGGTGATTTTGTACATTTTGTTTTCAAATGGCTCTGAAAAACATGGATTCCTCTGTCCAACCAGTAAGGATTCAAGCAGAAAACGAGTGAGGCACAGTATTTTACCTCTCCTCTGCTTCTCAGCTTTCTAACAGGTAACTTCAAAACACCCAGGACTATCAGCATCTCCTGGCAGACCAGTCCACCCATAAGACACATCACAGGTGGCAGCAGTACTACAGATTTCTACTAGCTCAAAGACTAACATGAACTTCAGATAGAAATACAAGAGCCTAGCAGCTGAACCACGTAGTATCAAATAGAACCCAGCTCATTTATGGGAATGTCTGTACAAGTCTCTGAAAATCATCCATACATATTTGAAATAGTATTTTACAGTCCCTACAAGTGACCAAAACATCACAAAGTACAATTATTCTACGTACCTACTACAGGGCTATAGTGGAATAAAGCAACTTGTAGGAAAAAGCAAGGTTAAAGATAGCTATCTTTTAATTTCTCACCACTCCCTGAAAAGGCATCTCTCTGAAGGTTCAAGCAGCAAGTGATGGAAACCACTACTTCCTTCAGGTATGTTTTTCCCTCCCCACTTTTTATCTCACAAGTTAACATTGTTTGTAGAAACACCATCACCACTTTACAACTCAATTTTAGAAACAGTTAAGAATCATTTTACTGGTGTTCTTTTCTACTTGCCTTCTGTGTCATGTTTGACTGTGACAGATTATTGAAGATGAAAGCAATTTTTTCCTGGATGTTCTCTGGAGGTTCCACAATTCTCTCAGTTTGATCTGTTGCTACTAACAGCGTATCAATGTTGGTGGTATTAATGGAAGGCTAGAGGGAGACCAAGAAGTTAAGATTAGATAACATACCTAAGGGTAACAAGCACATAAAGTTCTGCTTCATTCTGTCAAGCCAAAAATAATTGAGCTTTATCACACCTTTTGCTTCTGGTACACTTTCAGCAGCGCTCAAGTGAAGTGATTTCACACTACAAGCAGTGGTCAATACCCATCAAAAGAATGCTGCTGTACAGAAATCAACCCCTCATGTTTGCATTCATATGTCCATTAACTAACAGCTGATATACAGCATTGGCCTGGAGAAAGTGAAAGTGCAGCAGAGAGCACCCCTTGGTACAACAGTAAGTCTCCAAAAGCACCTCACTACTAAACTAGGAGAGAGCTGCACAGCTTCATCTGAGTCAAAGCACTCACTCTAACAGAATAAGTCAGTGAAAAGTGATCCATACCCCTGCAGCTGAAGGTCTGAATTTAAGGGCTTTAGCTCCTGCTGCAAGATATAGTTTGATAATCATAACTCAAGTTCAGAATTAGACAATATGAACACCTAATTCTAATCATCTTAGCATTTAAAACTTAAAAAAAAAAAACCCAAAAAACCCCTTGCTGAAACAATAGGATTACAGCTTAAAAACTGGCAGCACAGAAATTTAACAGGCCTCTATCCCCACGTTCTCAGTCTGTATGGGCAACTTAACTCCTTTACTGGGGTCACAGGAAGCTTACCGGCACATCTTTCTTGAAGCTGACTCCAGTTGGTCGAGTGATCGTGATGGTTTTTGCGACAGTGGTGGTGGTTGAGGTGGTTACTATAGTGCTGACCTGGCCAGCAAGAGGAGCTTTTGCTGGAACTTGGGCCTGGGCCTGAGCCTGGGCAAGTGCAATACTTCCAGGGGTGGTGATTGAACCCTGCATTTTCACAGGAGGATCTCTAGACTGCTGTCCGTACTCTATGTACTAGAACAGGGTAAACAAGCACATACAGAAATTCACATGAAGTAATGTGACTGGGGAACGATTCTTAGCACAGCAACACCAACATTTGTTGACAATTTTTAATACTTAATGTTAAAGCCATTAAGGGAATCTGCACAATACAATCAAACCTCCTATAATGCATGCAGCTCATCATCACTTATCTCCCTCCTCTCCAGAGGAGAACCACCAGCTCTACCTCTAACCTCAACAAATGGATATTGAGCATCAACAGCTTCAACATCTGTAAGACATTTTGCAGAATCAGAAATTCCCATACCTCCAGGGCAAGGCTAGCAGACCAAAAGAGGGGGACTAAAATACTTGCTACAAAGCTGGGAAGAAGCCTTCCCCCCAAGGACTCCCGCAGCCAAATAAAAATGGTAAAATCTGAAGTTCACAATGAATAAGCAAAAACCACAGTTTAAGTGTTCAGCTTTACATTTTTTAAAACCTAAGTAATATCACAATAGAAGATAAATTTCTCATTTTAATATGCTTACCCAGACATCAGTAACACCAGAGGATACTCGGTCATTTAAGGCACAGAGACTGAAACGTGTCAGTGCAATTAAGGCTGTGATTGGACTTCACAGCATTGGGTAGATGAATTCTCAGTGCTAGAGCTGAACATTTCCCCTTAGTCAGAGTATGTTCTCAAGCTGTCACTGGGATCAACTTGAGTCGATCAGTTCTTGAGACAGACACCTTACGATCAGCACTGCTTCACTACAGGGTATTTCTCCTACTCCAATCAAACCTTCAGGAAAGGTTCACCTTTCTCTGGACTACCTTAGCAAGCCTGAGCATTATACTCTATAAATACAGCTGAAAATCCTCTGTTTCCCCAGGGAAATCCCAAGTCCTTAAAGGAAGAAATGTGATTCCTTGGAAGCACTTAAAAACCTTCGTGCATGGCCATGTGCCCTGACTGATCACGCAGGTATATTCCACTGTGAGCAACCCAAACAGATTACCAGTCACCTACATCCACAAGTTCTGCAAAGCATTAAAGAAAGTGCACAACCAGGGAATCAAACACTATGAGACAACTCAGGTCACATTCCCCAATAGAAGACAGCAAGCTGCTCAAAAGACTTTAAAAAACCACAGGAAGCTGGTGAGCACACTCACCTCCTGCAGGTGATGAGGGAACTGTATAAAGTGACTAATAGAAGCCAAGTGCTGACAATACTGGGGATAGTCCTTCAATCTGTCAAAAAAAACAAAAACACATTAGTCAGAAGCATAAGCCCAGATCAAAAACAGTATTACAGAGCAATATAAATATAACACTGGTACGTCATCCACATACTACATCAGAATGACTTCTGGCTTGCTCACAGCAGCTGTGCTGTAAACAAAGCATTTTCTACAAAGCAGTTGTTGTAGGGAAAGCTATTCTAAATGAATTCATTTAAGAGCAGAACACAAGGTTAATTCACAGCAACCCAGCTTATCGGACATATCTATACTTCTGACTGAATACACAATCACATTTATATTCGGTGTTAACAATAAGATTATTGGATAAGTGATTTCCAGACAGGCTCATCATTTTAAACAGCAAATCAGAGTGTCCCTAACATTGAGAACTCCACTGTAATTTTCTTCCTAATCTTGCACAACGTTAAAGGAGAATATTTTGAGCAACAGATGATTCAGACGCCACACAGGATATTCAAATTCAAACTGAAGTCCTAGAGCTTAGTTTCCTGGCCAGGCTTTTATTACTGAGTGGTGCAAACAGCACTCTAATAGAGTGCACCTGTTAATAATAATTACATTTACTCCATTTCTAAGAAGCTGACAACTTCAATCAACTCAATGCTTCCCTGAATTATTTTAACACACAAAGGCCACCATGTATTTTCAGCATCTCAGTTTGTCCCATATTTATACAGGAACTACATTTAACATGATTTCAAAAGTCACCCTTTTGCTAGTGCATTAACACATCCTGTTTCAGTTCAGCACAAGCTTAACACTGACATATGTACACTTCTCAGACACAGGTCATCGTTTACTGCAAAATTATAACTGGTTCAAGGTTAACAAGACATTACATGCACTGCTTATTACCAAGAAAACCACACTCACCTATTTTTAAATCTATCTAGTGCAGCAATACCAAAATAGTACATTTTGGATGCAAAAGGCTTTCGTAAGGCTTCGAGAACGTAGCGAAGGGCCAGGCCCAAAGCCATGTAAGTAACCAGTCCTTTCTCTATTATCCCACCAAAGAGGCAGGCTGTTATGTGCAGCTCTTTATCTGGGTACTGGGGAAAGAAACGGTATTCCTCAAACAAGTTCCTCAGCATGCAGTTAAACACTTCTCGTTCCCGTTTAATGTTGGAATCCTTAAACCTCTGCAGCATTTCCAAGACCTGCAAGCAAAGAAAGTGGAACTCATTAACAACAGATACTTCATTTCAGCTCTTCTGCATCTATGAGTTTCAAGAACGCGTGTAACTAAGGTAGGTGGGTGCACAGCAAGCCAGACTGCAGAGTAAGCATTTCCACAAAAACCCATTTTAGCTCGTAGGTACTACTTCACTCCAATTAACTTTCTATCTTCAGACTTGAATTCTCCCTCCTTTCTCTTAAGTCACTACTACCTTCAGGTAAAACTTCTTGCTACCTCTAAGCCCAGTACTTCAAAACTACATCATGTGTCTCCTGTAGTTCATAAACACACAATTACATTAAACTAAAATAGTAGTACTTGGAAAATTACTCAATAACTAAACAGTTAACACACAGTTAACTAAAACAGGAATATCAATGTATACATTTAGAAGTTACAGTCATTTTCAGATGCTCTATAAAGATTCAAGGTACAGTTTAATACTGTTTAAAGACACACTAGAACTTGTTCTGAATATTCAGGCTCCTACTCCAGTCCTGCTGCTGTTTCTATCTCTAGACAGGTGACAGCTGCTACCAAAGGGGACTCACCTCATCTACAGACATGGTTGGATGTGGTGGATGGTTATAGATACGCTGGAAGTAGCTGTTTGCCTCATCATCTATTTCTTTGCTGAAGTTCTGATTAGCCTCTGGCCACACCTGAGATAAGTCAGCTGTTAAAAAAAGGCAACAGGTTACAATCAACTTCAGACAGTCAATATTTTATTTACAGATCTAAGAAGTGACCATCTGCTAGCTTATCTTAAAAATCACACTGAAGCTTCCTAGTACACAGGAATTCTTAAAGATCTGTTTTCAATACATTTACACAAGAAAACTGAATCCTAGGAAGGAGTTGATCTCAGTGTTGTACTCCCAGAACTCACTGCAACCCAAGCTAGTCTCTGCTGGCACCTAAACCAAATGAATGCAAACAGTAGGATAAAGCATGCTACACAACACTAACATGCAGACAAACTTTCACACAGACTTTCAGGCCAGTCAGTGAGCTTCAAGCAAGGTTTTACACTCAAGCCCAAAAAGAAAAAACAATGGTCACTAAAGCTGCCTCCACTATCTAGAGATACCAGTAACTTATTTATTTACTTATTTTTTATTTTTTACAGAGCAAAGACAACAGATAGAAAATCAACAACACTGGAAAATTTAGCATACAGGTAGACTTCCTAACAGCAAAGCTTGATTGCTTGAGCATTTAATTGTGAGCATACTTAGAGGTACAAAGGAGCAAACCATAAGGACTCAGTTCTGAAGACCAAATAACTGTTTTGAGGGGAAAAAAAGCCAACCAAACAGCACCTTTCCACCAACTCATGTTAGTTTTATTTCTTTTCCAGCACTGTTGGCTGTTTCACTGCTCTGCTGCAGTAGGACTTGACCTTGATAGCAGTGATTACCTTACAAACAGAAACACACACCCCACTCTTTTACAATACAAGCAACTCTATAAAGAGTAGGATAAGATTTGCTCAAAACATAGCACAATTAGGAAAAAAAAAGGACAGAAGCATGCTGTTCATGCAATTCCTTAATGTGTTGTATTTCCTCCACTATTTCAATCCCAGCCTTGGCAAACTGCTAGTGTGGAAATTAAGAAGCCCCTTTTTTCAGACTAACAGTACATTCCAAGAGCCACACTTCTGTTACTAATCGCCTCCAGAACAAAGCCACCCCTGAAGGAAATGCAGATTAACCACAGTCACACTTCACAGTCACAGACAACACTACCACTTACAAGGTTTCATCTTACTCTGCTGGAACGTAGGCTGGCTCAGTCCAGATGTGCTCAGCTTCCTTTGCACGAATGGGTCATTGTTCACAGCAGGAAGGCCCAGGGCTCCAGTTCCTATGCCAGTCAGGCTACCCGTAGTAAGACCACCTACTGGAAAGTTAACAAGGTATTGGTCATCTCAGCTGCATCTTCTGTACAGTGCATGTATCACTTGCATTACCTTATTGTCTCCAACAAATTATCAGAGCTTCATAACTACCCAGTGTCAAGCACTTTTATCTCAGTTGTTCCTCATTTCTATCCCAGCCCAAAATGCTGCTGCTAAAATCTGTCAAAAACAGCCTCTGGACTCTCACATTTTCTATCTATTGTAATCGCAATATTTTGAAGTGCTGTTTTCAGTAGTGAAAAAAGAACAAGGATGTACAATTCCATCCTACAACAGACAGCTGTCTGTCCAGTGCTTTCAATCACAGTAAGAAATGACAGTGTTTTAACCCTGATGTAACAAAAATACAAGATAGTCCCAGCCAGATAGCAGTACCTGGAAGCTGTGAAGAGAGTCCTCCTATGCCACTGAAACCCGTTGTCTGGTTTTGGGTGGAAAGAGGGGGAAATGCTTTTGCTGGTGACTGAGGAGTACTGAATGCAGAACCCAAGTTTGGAGGGAAACCTTGCATGCTCTGGGTGTGAGGAGCAGCTGAGCCACCTAAACTAAGAGACGCCATTCCTGCAAGTGAGTCGATCTGAATGAAAGAAAAAAAAGATTATACACAGCCAGCCATACAAAAAAAAAACAAAAATCAAGCTCACTCTATGCAGGTTTTCTATGAAGACAGCTACATATCAAAAACATTCCTGAAAAGAGCCCTCCTGCATGGTCACTTTAAAAATCTGAAGTCACACAGGTTACCTTAAAGAGAAATTTTTGCCTGTAGAAAGCCAGACTGCCTACCCAAAAGACATCATAACTATAGGCTAACATCTGCTGATCCACTTCTTCACATTATTTACAGCAGGTTGACACAGTGTTTGGTACCCTTGATGAGCAACTTCCATAAAGTAGGAATTTATAAGGAAACAGCTCTCTGTGTTGAGTTCACATCATTTGCTGATGCTCCAGACATCCTTCAACACTGATCTGCCACTGTTTCACGTGTAAATGTTTTTACCATTTTAAAATCTGCTGTTGAATGCAGTCGCTAGAAGCAAAGCATGTCTGCAATGAATCTCTTCTTCCAGAGAAGGAAGGACGATGAGCAGCAGGGAATAACTTACATGTAGCTTGTTTTTAAAAGAGCAGTTCAGTTGAGAGCTGAAGAGCCCCAGTTATAACAAGTCCATATGCTCTAGCACTGTTGCTTGGCCCGTGAAGCTACAAACAAGACATACCAGGTTCAAAGGCAGTGCTCGGTTCTCAGAAATCTTTGTAAGTTTTAGCACTTCATAAAACCCTTCCACTATTTTCAAGTAAACCAAACCTATCACTCTTAGGTATTCCCATCCTGCTATATTTCTGTTTCTTACAGACATCCTTGAAGTGAAAGATAGTTCTGAACTACAACGCTCAGGCATTCTTCTGTTATAATTACCTGGACATGCAGAATAAAAACTAAAGGAGCCAGATGATGTTTTACTTAGTCTCACAGCAAGAGCTCAATAAGCACACCACAATTAACTCTAGCCAACTGTTTCTGAAGATGCAGCATGTTTGCTGTCTACCTGCACAGGAGAGATGGCATCCAAGCTGCTTGCACTGGGTGGGCGGCCTTTGGGCATGACTCCAGGCGGCGGCTGCCTGGCCTTGTTCATGACATTACTGCAGTTAGCTACCATGGTGAGGATGGTCTCCGACAGCTCCTGAGAAACACTCCTAGAGCAGAAGAATAAAGACAGTGAGGCATGCAAGATTCAAGAAATCCAGGACTCTGATTGTTTTCCTACAGGAGATGGGGCCACATTTCACGTATCTAGGTGGCAAAACAAACCCAAGAGAAACTATACCATTTCTTCTTCGCAGCATCAGAATTTCCCTCCCTGAGAGGGACAGCTCTATTTTAGATGGAAGAATTTTAACTGCAGTTCTAAGAAGAAAAATCACCTCCAACATATTCCTCTACTTTTAAGAACTCAAATACTGTGCTGTACAGTCACCCCTGCAAGTAATGGCTCATTGAAAGGCAGGATGTGCCTCTGTCTGCATGGCTCCGACAGCCCTAAAAGCCAGCAGATACGGACTACATACAGCATAGCCTCATTAATTCAGACAACAGCTTACGCTGTAATCCCTTGGTCAAATCAGCTTCTCAAGGCTTCCCCATTCCCAGGCTTTATCATTCATAATCATTTCCAGTTGAAATTTCATAACACCCACGGACTCAGTTACAGCATGCCTAAAAAGGCTGGATTACAGACAAGTACTCAGAAGGATGGAGTTAAATGCCCCCACAATTCCACTACAGTTCATCTGTACATGAACTAACAGACAGGCTTCATTAACCATTAACAAACATTTAACACAGACAAGAACTCTCCAACTATTCCAAGAACTTGTGTCAAAATGCAGCAGAAGGCTGCATGACATTGCACAACCAAGGGCAGCCAGCTCCTCTTTCAAAGTATCCCAGGTCTGGCTGCCAGGTTTCCAAAGAGCTGTGCTGCTGACACACCTACCCGCAAGCATGCTCATGCAACTCCATTCCACTCCAGAAAGCATAATCGACTATTTATGGCTTCCCTGACCTTTACTTTGACCTTTATATAGTGAGTACAACTACAGCAGCACATTCCTTCTCGCAATGATGCAACTATGTCAAATGCCTCCAGAGATTCTTTATTTTCAACAGATTTTCACACGATTTCTACTGTTGAGATGTGGGGGAGATGAATGAGGAACAACCCTGGCAATTAAGGCAGAAGTGCAGGCCAGCCTTCATCTTTGTCAGCTGCCCCACTACAGACTACACAGGTTGTTCTCCAAAGCCAGTGCCCTACCACAGTGTGGGAAAAATGCCATCCTGCCACAGACAGGATTTCTGTTTCAATCAAGTGCAACCAGACCAGAAGGCAGAGCTCTGAGCACAGCACAGGCAGGCTCAGCACACAGTGTGAGTCTGCCTACACCCCAGCTCCATAATACCACAAGTCTCTAAACTTCCAGGCACTTTTGACCAATTACAGGTAGGGAAGTTGAGGTTTCTTCATGCAGGAGATGTCTGCAGTGCGGCACGATCCTATTTAACCACAGAATGGGAGCAGGGCTGATGAGCTCAGGTCAAACACAGTTACCATTCTCAATCCTTCGGCCCGCTTTTTCTTTTTTGTTTTTGTTTCTTGGCAGCAGCATGCCTGCTATGTTTCCACTTAAATATCACAGCATGCTTTAGTAAAACAGATTCTAATCTGCTAGAGGCCATTGACCATATGGCAGCCCACAGCACAGTTTAAGATGAGCTTACAGTCCCAAGTTTGACTCCTACAGTGACCAGTTAAAGCTATTACTGCCTTGGAACAAGTCACTAACTTCTAGACCTGCCACCTATGCAGACTGAAAATTGACATTTTTGTGCCAGACTCTGCCACATATCAAGACAGATGCCACAACATTTTTTTAAATAGTACAAAACTGGGGATTTCCACAAAGCTGCTCCTGAAGCAGATGACTTGAAGCAGTAAGTAGGGAGACATGCCATAGAAGAGTCAACTACAGCTTAATAAAAGAGATTGCTCCTCAATCAGTTACCCACAGTGGCAAACTTCAGGTGGAGAAGGCCACTAGCCTTCTGGATATATTTCATGCTTACTGCAATTTTAATCTCCCAGTCTTTATGATGCCTGCTTCCATTTGTGACTGAAACAATCCAAGTGATCCCTTCTTGAAAAGAAAACCTGGCATTTTCTCTTCCACACTCAAAGAATAGCTGAAGGAAAATGACTGCAAGTAGGTCACATTCTTGCATAGAAGGGAATGCAGGTTGCTATAAAAAGAAAGCAAAAGCTGAGAGAACTGTGCCAGTAGAGAACTGGTATCTTCTGGATTAACTGAATAAATAAAACTTGGTAACACATTAAGATTCAGGACACAGTGACATTAGGTGCAAGTTAAGCCTACAGTTAACTATTACATCTCTTGATCTGGACATGGTAACATGGAAAATGCTGGGCTGGAATGGAATTTACAGTCCTAGAAGATAATGCACTGAGTTCAGAAGTAACAGACGTTCTGTCTAAAAGATGGACTAGAGATTAACATTTCAGAAACTGTATCTCATTAGTTTTTGAAGTTTAATGGCATAGGTCCCAACAGAAAACAGGAGAACCCCTTCTAATGTTATACCAAGACCTCAGAAATCCCCTTCCAGTTCAAACACTGACTGTGACAAGTTTGTGCTGGTATTTATTTCCTACTTTTTACCTACTTTACTGTCCCAGTTTGTGAGCTAGGTATCACCCCTGACGGCCATGCAGATGTTTCCTGTATCAGTCAAAAAACCACCACGTAAAAGATATGACCCCTAGTTCAGAAGACATCTGGCCATGCCAGCATCTTCAGCTGTCAACACCAAAGCAAGCACCACCCCCAACATCCAGTCTCTCTGACTCACAGGCCACACAGGGCTACTCCTGGTTACCTGTGAAATATTGCTGCAAACACTATGCTGACATGACAGTATTAAGTGACCCACTGATATTCTGCAATATTTTTACCTAAAATTAACACAACATTTAAAAGTGGTGTCGTCCTGTTCTCTTTTTGATGCTCCAGGAGGGGTATGTTACAGGTCTCTAGGACCCACACTGCTTCCTTTCAGATTTTAGCTAAACAAACTCATCTGCAGGTCATCTCAGCTATTTCCCATCCTCTGACTACTTCAAAACTGTATTTCCAAGGAGACAACAGAAGTCACACGTCTAGTTTCAGTTTCATAACATGACAACCTATACTTCTCTCGCTCAGGACAGAATTAGCCCTCTCTGCTATAGGGTAAAAATCACACATGGATACTTTTACTTAGTGCAATCACAAAATCCTTTACACTGTTAGAGGTTTAAATGATGCTGCCCCACCCCACAGTTATGATCCACATTCTTCTGTTCAAACAACAGCACTACATCTAGTCACTAATCCAGTATCTCACTAACCAGCCACCCCACAATTACTAAAATCACCCCACGTGTCTGACTATGAAGACAAGATCAATTTCAACTTCCTGTCATGTAACCTACAAGAGAAGCTTCAGTGTCAAATTAAACACACTACTGAGTCCAGCCATATGTTATATAGCTTCAGTAACACACAGGAAACTCCAAACCAACTGTGAATATGCACAACATAAAGCTAGCAAATGAGTTTCAAGAAGATGCACTCAGTGCAAGCATAACCCTTACCCAGCACAAGCCTGCAGGCATGCCAACATGGTTGCCAAGGTCTCTGGAGGAAGCTGAGCACTTTTGGGTTGATCTTTCTCTGGAGCAAGGCCCCCTAGGATAGATGGACATCTTCTCTTTAAGAAGGTCATGCAGGCTTGGATGAAGGGCTCCTGTGGACAAATAAAGTTATCTTAATCTCCCAACCCACGTCCAAGCCACTATTTCAAACTTGGCAATTGCATCATGGAAAGAATTTCACTTAGTTATAACTTATAGTATAATGAAAGTGTGGAACTATCAGGCCTTTCCACAACTTTAAAGCCACTTACAAAATGAAAGTGACTGAAGTTAGTCACTGATACAAGTACAGAAATAAGAAAAATCCTGCTTTACCCCATGCTCCCGAATTTTGTCTGTGAGCCATTTGTCAAGTTTGAGATATTCCCGTCGAGAGGCAAGTGCAGCAAGGTCAATAACAAAGGCAAATGGAGTACCATTTAGCAGCATTGACAAGGCCTAGAGGGAAAAAAAAAAAGACTACCAGTAAAGACATAAGGATACCCTTTTTCCTTTCTTTTCTTTCTAATCTCCATATTCTGCCTAACAAAAAAAAATCTAGCAGGCTGCTGTGCTTTATTAGTCAACCATCTGCATCACATATATAGTTTTGTGCTGTGGCACAAATAAGCAAAAGCTCTTCAGGGTATGGCATCACCTTTCCTGAAGTGACTTTGTGCTTATGGTGTTGAATTCTTCTATATGAAAATCCACCAGCAAGTAGCTAAGAACTACCAAAGTGATACTGTAAAGAAAACAACAACGAAACCCAACAGAGTACCCTAGCAGCTCCCTTCCAACAGATTTCAATCACTTCAGCACCTCTTTTAATACATCTGTTCTGAGTGGTCATCCCTGAACACAGAAAGCGATACAGTAAAACTGATTAGAAGCTCCTGCACTTTGTGACACACAATTATTTTGCATCTAACTTTAGGAAGTGATAAAGGTCTCTAAGGTATCAGGCAAGCTCTAGTCTTTCATGAGCATGTAAACAGTTGCAAAGTAGTAATGTTTGTAAGAAACCTTAATTCCGTCAGTCTCAGAGATGTCACCTTCAAACAAATGCCTGAAGGGTGTTTTCTACAACTCCAATTTCGATGGTGTTTGAGGTTAAAACAGTTGAAGCTCTTCCTGGATTTACAGTATATGCACAAAGCTAGCAGTTCTATGATACTGCTTCTCAGCAATCCTTACTAAAGGACTCACATCTGAGTTAGGCTTAGCCTTTGTCACAAGATGAGCAAGTCTGCATAAGACACCAGACAGAAAATAATGACGGTGCTTTGCAAAACTCACCTTCAAGTCTTGAGCCACATCAAGAATACGTGACAACTTTGCCTGGTCATACTGCTCCCCTCTCATGTACCATTCTGCCATTGCATGCATGATAAGCTGGCGAATCGAAGGAGACTGACCCTGAGAAGAATCAAATTAGGATTGTACTTCATGCCTCTAGGAAAAGGATCAACTATTTAACATTTAGTATGATATCTCTACAGCCTAACACAAACACATCTACTATTCAGCTACAGAAATTAGTTTCTTTGTTGGACTCATCACAGAATTATCCAGGAGCTCAACTAAAAGATGTAGAATGGCTATGAATGATGAGCATGTACATCCTGTAAAGGTTTCCTACGATTGGAGAGGTCTAATTCCTCCCAGTTACAGAGACACTGCTTTTGGAATAGATAAATTGTTTACAGAAGTGTAATACCCAAGTGTTTCCAAAGTGAAAAATGCAGTACCACACCCTGACGTGGAAAGACAGTATCTAGCTCCTTGCTCACACAAACAATCTGAAACTGCAGTCCAACTAGGCTTTTGCTGGCAGGAGGGGTTTTGCTTTAGCTGCCCTCAACTGTGAAAGACAAGTATCCTCAAGCTGTGAGACACAGGTTCTGATCTCCATTTTGAAGCCTACACCCTGTTGAAAAATTGAATCTTCTGTTATTTAAGCACCTTGTGCAAAAAGCACCACCTGTATCCTATCTTCAGTGTATGGATACGTACAAGAAAAAACCCTCAAAATATTCATACTGTTTCAGCTAGGGAACAGTCATGACTTTGCAGTAAATGTGGACTAAGACCCACTGAGGTCAAGCTTCTTATCACTGACAGTACCATACCCTAAGGAGTAAAACATTCTTCAATGCAGATTCTCCTCCCACCCCAGAGGGTTCCTCTGTCTTAAACTTCTTCCTCTGATTTGTGATTGCTTAACTACCAATAGACACAATGAGTTAAGTCAAGATGAAAGGGGAAACCATAGAAACAAGCCTATTGTTTGTTCATTAAGAGCGTGGAGTTTGTGTGCACATTTGCCCTCTCTCTGCATGGAAGTTCTCCCTGAAAGGCAGCCCTAAATTTTCTGAAAACACTCTAAACCTTCAACAGAAGTCACAGCATATGTGATTTCAAGCACACCAGCTGAAACTACTTGTTTTGAGCTTCCTCCCCTTACTGCTTAGAATTTCTACATATTAAACCTGTGAGCTTCCCTCTCTGAAAAATAAAATAATCAAACTTTAGTTCAAATGCAAAGATTCAGCACCAGTGAAAACACTTACCTGCCCGTGCCATGCATAGTGCAAAATGATGGCAGAGTTGGGATGGTTGCCAAGGAAGATTGGCATGAGCGTGGAGATGAGTTCATGGCGCAAGGTATGCCAGGAAGTGTTGATCTGCAATAAGGCCAATACCAACATATCTGGGCAATGCTTGATGGGAAAACTGAAGAGCTGCTTAACCTGTTCATACTGTCCCACTTCTGCCAACCGTAACAGAGATTCGATCAAATCCAGGCTCTTCCTAACAAAAAGAAAAAAACAGACAGACAAGCCCCCCAAAAAGTCACAAAGAAGTTTGTAGCATCAATTGCAAGACTAAGCCCAGTGCAAGCAACCTGAAACTGGAGCTCCTACTGAATATAATTAAGTCTCCAGGAGCATCTTTATCCATGAAAAATAACAACAGCCAAAATAAAAACAGATAAAAATAAACCCAAATCAACTTAAGAGCTCCTCTTATTCTGTTAAGGAAGATGGAGAATTGAACGTTGACATTGGAAAAATTCAGCTAGAAGCGGGTTACTTAAGTAACTCAACTTGGAATACACTTTCAGAAGTAAAAAACACTTCTGCATGTTTACCTGTGAAACCTGTGGAAGATGTTTTACATTTTTCCCTATTTCACAGAGATATAGCTGTTCCCACCTTCACTGACTTTAACCATCTTCCCCATCCTACTATTTGTTATTTCAGGAGCAGGTAATATCAGCACTGAAATCAGCCATACAGATATATTAGAAGAAGCTGTAACCATCAGCTCGCAGAGGCATACAATTTTGTACAATAACTCAGCAATAGCTCTACAAATTTACTGTTTAAATCCCAAGACTTTTTTTTTTTTTTTAGGAGGAGCAAGATTCTCTAGCATTGTCTTACAAAAGACAGACTTAAGATCTTAACTCCTCTATCACACCACCTCCAGTCCTAAGATTCACCAAAATACATTTGCAGAAACTCTCAAAACAATCAAGAGCAACAGCTAGCAATACATTTTCAGATATTATGGAAATGTACAGGAAGTTCTAATACAAGAATACACTATCAAACAGAAAAATAATAACAGCTCAATTACTGGAATGTAAACACAGCTACCGAGATAACACGCTGCACTAAGATGAAGTCACATCTGACCAAGTAAGTTGTCTTACTCTAAATCTAGGTAAGAAAAGCAGTTTGGGGAGAGCAGGTTTACCATGTAGCAATTTCTCGATTGTCATCCTCTGGTGGTGCTTTCAGGATGTCTGTGGTAACAGTATGACAAGGGTAGTCAGCAAAACAAAAGATGTCTGGGTTTATGAGGGAATGTTGAATGAAGGAGAGCTGGAAAGAGAAACGAAAAGCAGTTAATGTCTCGAGTGAAACACTCCTTCACAGCTGCATTATGCAAAGCTCTAGTCTTTTTGTGTAACCAGATTCTTGGCTCATCTGCATTAGAGCCAGAACCCTGCTAAAAACAAACAGCTAGTGACCACCTCCTTCCCAACAAAGCAGACAAGTTCTCAAACTCGGCTTGTCTGAAAATTCAGATTATCAATCCACATCTGCCATTTGAGAAGTTCAGGAACTTCTTAAATGACGTACAGGCAGTTAAAATGCTGGTAAGCTTACCTGGCCCTCTGCATGCTTCCAAGGTCTGTATATGGCGTTAACTGGAAAAACTTCCATGCCTAGCCCTCTCTGGATGCCAAACACCACAATATGCAGGCCCTTGCTGTCACGAATCTGAAATCCTGGGTGGTCCAATTCATAGGTTACTACTTTGAAGTCTAGGCTAGGATTCTGTATGCAAAAAGCAGGAGACAAGTTAGCCTTAAACGTCACAAACCTCAGTACTTGCTGCTAAGAACCCCACTTCAGCACAGCACCCACCCAACTTTTAGTTGAAAACAGTTTGTGTTCTTTTCAAAACAAAGTTCAGATAGTTGTACACACATGATGCAAGCTAGTGTTTGAAGCCAGTCCATGAGTTTTCACTTCCCCCAGCGCTGCAGTCAGTAGCTGTACATTTTCCCAAACATTAAATTAAAAGCAAAACAAAAACAGCTCATTTCTTTGCACTCCAGTGCATTTCTTTTGTAGACCTCCATATGCTCTCCAGCAAGAGGCAGAAGGACTTGACCAGCTGCCAACAAGCAGGACTTGTTCTCTTCTTGAGGAATTTACGATGCAAGCACTTGCAAAACATCCATTAGATTTTCATTAACAGTGTGAAACTTTCATATGAGGGAGTCCAGAAGGAACTTGGGCCATTACAGAATGCAGACCACTCCTTCCAAATGCGGGTGAGCAACAAACGCAAGAACTGGATACTGACTGCATATTGGCATTCATATTTCACTGCACTAATTAAAATAACACTGCTTAAGAAGTGATGGAAAACCTTCCAAAACATCACACACACCACCAGCACTGGGGGTTTTGGAATGAGTAGCTATAAAAATATTCTTCTTCATTATTAATGTCTACAGTGAAGCTTCTCAAAACAAGGTGTCTGATGCACAGAGGTGTTTCACTGTCAGAAATAAGTTACTCAAACTTAAAATACCTTCAGACACATACTAGAACATGTGGGAGTGAGCAGTATGGAATGCATCACAAGCTGCACCCATGTCAGCCATTCAGGTCTTTTTTTACTTACACTTCCTCAAAATACTCTTGCTCAAGGGGAAAAAGCATCACTGAAGCACAGCAGCACAAATACATTATTGAGATTCAAAGCCATTCAGGCTGCTAGGAGCTCAAAAAGCTTTATATTCACACTGGGACTTGCCCTTCTTTGAACCATTCTGCACTGAAGATCAAGGCACTCAGAAAACTTACCAGCTCTTTGAGAACATCAATTAAGACCTCCACATTCCAGGTATGGGCTTGTGCTCCATCACTTTTATCTTTCCCGTCGCTCCAAATCCCACTGCCAGGAGCCGAAATAGACTGCAAGTTAAACACACTCAATCAAGTACTGGCTAGAAATACAGAAGTCTCAGAGCCCACCAGCCATAGAACTTCTCACTACAAAAGAAAGCAGAGGTGCAGACCAGCAATGACACCACCTGCATGCTGCTAAGAATCCTTCACACAAGGTATCACAGATATCTACGGCAGAACTTTAAGAAGTGCAAACATTAAATAATGAAAGCTTATATTCTAAAGTCTTTATATCCCAATTTCTGCTTTTAAAAATACAAAGAGCCCATCCATTCCCACGCAGCACTCACTTGTAATGGAATACCATCTGTCAATCCTGAATGAGTTCGAGCCATCATCCCCAAAACCCTGGCAACCTGGGCAGCCGTCACCTCCCGAACGCCAAACTGCATGATTATGTTGCGACATTCTTCAACACTAGGATGGGACAGAACAGACAGACCTCAGTAAAGCCCACCTGCCTTTAAATGACACGTGCTTAGTCCTCAGCATGAGCCTCAGCCAGAAACAGCCACACGTTTGCAGGCTCCTGCTATCATGGCCAGGTATTAGAGCACCCTCCTTGAGCCCTCAGCATCTGCGCTATAATATTCCATTTATGGATATGTAGCAGATATACAGCATGAAATAAAATATATTCAAACTGTATTCTCAGCAGAGGCATTCTAACTAACATCCAGCTTTTCCTTCTACATGTCTGGTAATTCTGACAACTCATACACGTATATAAACAACCAATGGCACACAATGCCTGTGCTAGGTGCAAAGATATACAGTCATGTTCACATCAGTCTCAGCAAGCCCACGTGGCTCTGTAATAGCAGCATGCTTCACACAGCACCAGCAAGTCTGGCTAACAGAGCTGCATATTTAACATTTTAGAGAAGAGGAAGATAGCCAAGAGAATCTGGAACGCTCCAAATGAGAATGTGGGTTAAATACATACACAAATATATGCACAAAGCCAGGGCAAGTTTAAGACAGCTGTATTTCTCCCAAAATAAGTCTAAGCAGGCACAGACTCTAAAGCAGCTGTGAAGATACTCTGCTTTATCACCAGCAATTCACTATCATAATTACATTCCACAGCTTCAAATAATCTTAATTATAAAGTTTAGGCTTTGATAAGCATGGTACAAACAAAAAGCTGCTGTTGGCCAACTCTCTTGAAGAGAGACTATTGTCTTCAGTTCTTCTATAACTCACTTCACGTGGTGAGTGAGCTGCCAGGAGTGTGTCATAAGAGCAGAATGGGATTTAGTCCAAACTAAACCATCTTGTCTTTAGGAATGTAGCACCATTGTCCCTGTTCACAAAACCTCCACAAGGAAGGCAAATACCTCTAGCTAACAGTTTTTACCGTGACAACATCATATACAATTTCAACAGCAAAGCTACACACAACAGAAGAAAGCAAAACCAAACAGGAATCAAAACAGACAACCTCATAATAGTTAAAGTGTTCTTTTTCTTCACCTTTTCCATCTCAAGAAAGCCACCAGCACCCAAAATGCTTGATTTCCATATAAGAAATTGTCTTTTCCTACAAACCTTGTACAAAAGCCATAGCCAACTTCTTGCATAAAGTCTGCCAGAGAACTCTCCATCATCGTTTTGGCTATCCCTCCAGAATCAGGCAGGATCCTGTCCATTAGAATGTCCCGTTTTTCAGGGTATAGAAGTGGTGCAAGCACCACGGGGCAACGCTCCTGGGGAAAATCTGAAGGCAAACATAACGAAACAAAGTCACGTCAAAAACACAGAACAACAGTAGTTGCATGCAGCTGACTACTCAGAAACAGAGTGCCATACTGCAATTCCCTTGCTGCTGCAGAAACCTAGATGCTTCTGCAAGTATTCCACCCCACCTACCAGTTCCCTACTGGCTCTCAGATATTCTTAGACAACAAGAACATACAAGAGGCTACATTAACATTTTCACTGCAGCTGCCCACGAAGACTAGCAGCTGAGGTGGGAGCTTTACAACTACAGACTGTCACTAACAGCAGACACCCGAAAAAAGCACAGAGCAAAAAACAGTAGAGTAGTAAAGAAGGTTCTCCTCCATATCACGAAGTATTAGGAAACAAAGGAGGCTGTGGAATTGACAGCAACTAAGTCCGTCAATCAAACTGAGACACTCAGGGATGGAAGGAGAGAACACTCACTCTTCTCTCAGGAGAGCAAAATTTAAGGAAGGCACAGCACTGAGAAGATAAGAAGTACTGATGGTAGTTCTGCTCACAGCAAAACACATCAGAGTAAAGACAACTTATGGACAGGTCTTCCTTAGCACTATCTTTCATACGACACATAATACCCTGCACACCCTTTGGGCCACTGAGAGAAGAGTTGTAAGTTTCCCAAATCAAAGCAAGGAAAATAACAGAAGCTAATACACACTAATCTTCATTAAAGTAATCATGACTTAAGAAATTATAGTTGAACAAATGGTATAAACATTCTGCTCTCCTGTACAACGGATGCATTCCTCTAGCTCTGTGTAGAACCAAGCAGTGGGTTGAGTTAAATGCAGTTAGCTTTTGAGTCCAAGTCCTTATCCTTCTCAATTGCCTACAGCACACAGTTGGGTTTTGGAAAGGAAAGGACTACTTCACATCTCTTAACATTATCCCCTGCCATCACACACTATGCATGGGAGATTCCAGGAATTTAATTAGTTGTACTTAAGCCACAGCGCACACTCTGCAAGCATTTCATAGATCTGCATGTAATAAAAATCACCCAGCGATTACTCTTTCAAGTCAATGATTTTAAAACTTTTTTTTTTTAATGTTAAAGACTATGCTCCTTACCCTATAGAGCAGCTCAGGCTTTTCCAACTACAGTGCTCTGGGATGCGTCAAGTGAAAACCACAAATACCAGCCCAAACAAGCAAATAAGTGGACAAGAATATCACCCTATTTACTTCAGTTATTTATCAAAACCCTTCTAAAAAATAATAATAATAAAAATAAAGCCTTGAGGTTACCTCAAGCTACTGCATGCTAAAACAGAAATACCATATTATGTCCTGAAGTCAAAACAGTAGTACTTATGCCAGTTTTGTTAGGAAAATCTACAGAGTTCTACCTCAGCCCCATCCTCATTTCAGCAGCCTGCACTGACAACAGGTTTACAAATGCCAACTGTGAAACTCGCTTTAGTCTGGTTTCCAGAAGAGCACCACACTTACCTCTACGTAATGTTTTGAGGAAAGCGTCAATCTGTTCCTGTCCAACCCCAAAGGCTCCCTTCTGCCCAAAAAGGAGATGGGAGAGGAGAAGGTGCAGGACCTCTATTGCAATATCTTGGAAGCCACCTTCTTGATTTCCACTGACGTCCGCGTCAATGTAAGAACGTAAAAGATCTGGGAGTTTCTGTTTGATAAACTGGGCAGCTTTTGAATGCAAAACAGAACAGAGTCAAAATCTGAATCTGTTTTCAATATAATGACTTATTTCAGTTGAGTACTATTCTCTTAACTCTGTGTTGATCACAAACTACAACAGTTCAGACTTAAAAAGCTTTAAGACTTCAGCACCTCCACTGACTGCAATACCATGCATGCAAGTATCTACTTATTTAGGAAGCTCACTGTTTAAATGAAGAACAATGTTTTTGATGCACAGTTTTGGAAGGTTCACTTACCAAAACCTCGTAGATCTGAGCTGAAAGAATTCAGTAAAGCGAGACCAAATATCACCTACAAACAAAAGCAAACACAACAGTAAGGAGACATTGGCCTTTTCAACAAGCTCAGTCATCAAACACCAAAACAGTTTGAACATAAAAGAATCACCTACCTCTTGAACTTTACTTAATTTGATGACTTTACTCAATTGGGCAAATAAATGGGGTGAAGGTTTTAGACTCTGAAATAAGTAAGAAAGAGTTAAATGGAGCTGACTTTGTGATTATTCTCTCCTGTCACAGCAGGCAATCCAGATGCCTGCTTGCAGGTTTTGAATATTATCAACTGTTCTACTGCAGGCTAACACAGCTTATACTGGAAAACTAAGCACCTCTAGAATTATTTTTGGATGTGTCTAAAGTTTACTCCCCGTATACCCATATTACTCTAGCTTGGCAATTAAATCCTCATAGTGGCTTTAATATTGAAAGGAACAGGAGTACAGATGATTTACTTTGGTGCTGTCTGCCACAAACGAGCCATTAGATAACATACATTAGATTAAGCCTTCATTTTTTTTTTTTTTAAAGCTGAACAACTAGTCCAACAAAACAGAACGGGGAAGTTTGTTGAAGACTTCAGCACAACAAATTTCAGCCATGACAAAAACACGAAGTAGGAAAAGTAGAAAAAACCCACTAGGATCCTTTGCACAAACATACACACCTTCTGATAGTGCAACGGATTGTCAATGGCGTAGGACAGCGTCGAGATAAAGTTTGGTTTTGTAATCAGCGACGCACACTCCTGGATCAGAAATTGAGTCTGGGAAGAGCAAAGCAACTTAAATATTCATACTGTTTTGACATGGGAAAATAAAACAAAGCTACTTTCCAGTACAAGCAGAGGCACTAAACATACAGTGCAGAAGTTTCCCAAGTGCCTAAATTTTCTGTCTGGTTTCCCCTCTAAGTCTCAAGAAGTGACCAAACATCCACCATTAGAAGACAAAGAAAACTGATGTGTGAACGTGAGACGTTTCACTTCCTGTAAGCACTGTCACACTTTGCAACAGACAATCTAGCAATATTCAGTTCTAACTTGTGAGTTAAGAAGTCTGCACCAATACTGCTTCAGGATGAAAAACATGAGATAATACCAGAAGTGTCAGCTAGTGAACTGGAACAAAGTTTTTTGGGACAAGGGCTTTCAAGGAGAGCACTGTGTGTAGTGAAAAAAGCAGGTGTATGTAAGCTGTTTTCCCAGATCAAGATACTTTAAGAGTCAGATATCAGTAGTTTACTGTCTTCAGATTAGAGGACTGATGAGAGGTGTTTGCAATAGTAAAGCCACATGCCATAACAGAAGTTTGCTTGCAGCTACCATCGTCAACCCCTACACACCCTGTTGCAGCTTGTGAACACATAAACCTAACAGACAACTGCTCACTTTACCTGATGGAAATCTTTGCCACTGCTTTTACCATCGCCACTGAAATCCACGTGCGAGAATAGACAGCGTAGTAAATGCCTGTCTGCCTCGGGACCGTGCCTGTTCACAATCTGGAAGAGAACATCCAAAAATGCCTTGGTAGCAAACAGCAGTAATAAAGCATGACCCGGGACTAAAACCATGGATACATCAGCACTTCTGGTAGTTCATTCATCTACAGTTCTGACATAAATGAGAACGTTTCCACCTTTTAATCAGTAACCTAAAAGCTAAGTCATTAAACCTATTTGCAGATTAAAAGTATAAAAGGCGACCGGAAAAGAACCCAGACACAAGTCATCGATACAGAAGCCATGCATTTCACAAGTCATACCCTTAAAGAAAAGCTAAGAGAAGCAGTTTCTAAGTCAGGACAGAATGATTTCAAGCTTCTCTGCCACTAAAGCAGACAAGGATCCACATGGTGCCATGGTCCCACTTCTCTGTACTCTTCTCCTGCATTTTCTGGACTCGATCTCTTGAGGTCCTTTCCAACCCCCCTATGATTCTATGATCTCAGTCTGCAAAAGCATAGAGCCCTGAGACAGCATGCATCCCTGCAAGACAGGAATGCAGCCCAGACAGATCGCTGTACTGCAGCTTCACTGAGCTTGCAGCTTCTACTTTGTCTCCTGGTCATGTCTGACTGCCATAATTACTCCACGCTCTTTTAAAACATGGAAGGGACACTATACAGTGTTTCCTGCCTTCTAAATTAAAAAAAAAAATTTCCAACTTGCTCAATGGCAAACTATAAAAGCAAACAGCACATGCTGAACACCTGTGGCTGAGACTTCCCCCTTAGAGCTCATTCAGCCCAATTCTACAGCTCAGCAATAAATAAATTATCCACGTTTGTTAAACACGAATCACACATTTCTAAATCCTCATAAGGCTACATCTTTGCCAGCATCCTGCCATTTGCCTTAAGCTCAACTCCCGACTACAGCCCAGCTCCATCAACTTGTTGTCTGAAGACCTTTCAGGTTGTTTCAATGTCTATTCATTTCTTATCTAACTGTACAGCATCACTTTTTTATTTTTTAATAAATCCATACTGGCAGAAGCTTCAAGTCACCTAATCACCAGTAGCTCGCTTTATTCAGAGAAATAAAGCATCAAATCCAACCTTCACCTATTAGCAAGATGCTGCCACTGTTTCCACAAGACATGCCAGCATGCCCCAGCAGCTCTGCCTGTGCTCCAGCTCTTCCCCTCAAGTTCAGCATTTCATCTCCCTTCCTTGCTGGTGGTTTCCTTGCTGACTGATGGCTTTCACCTCAATTTCTATCATTATCTGACCCTACACTTTCCATCTCTTGCTTATGCCAGTGGCTGCCAAGCTTCGTTCTGCTGGAAAGGAACATTCAAGTCAGAGATAGTCCTGCATCCTGACTGATGGCAAGAACACACGTGCCCATGATACATCAGCCTGGAGCACAGAGCCCACTTCAACTACACTGACAGTACTGTCTTTGAGGGCAGTCATCCTCCATGATTTGGAGGAAGCTGCTTAGTCAAGCTCTGAGTTAGTTCAGGCTATAGAAAACAATCCCAATCAAATACGTAGATTTAGATGTGGCAACAAAACTGGCATGAAGCTGGATCCATCTTCTAGTGAGCCATGACCACGATTAATTCATCAAAGCAGATGGATGCAGAATAGAACTGTACACACTGAAGCTATCAGTACATCTCTGCATCAAAATTAGATTCCTTCCTCGTTTAGAAGTAAATTCAGAAGGTTTTGTTTGAAAATTAAACATGCAGTTGGGGGAATAAAGGCTGGAAGTGCAGTGCAGGCATTTCTCAGCTCTACTATATGGATGTAGAAGTTTTTTCTAGGAAATAGAGGAAAGGAATTGCTAGCTTCCCTGCAGGAAGAGCTGAAACAAACCTTAGCATTGCCAGCCTTCTTGCAAGTTTACAAGACAGCGTGCCTGAAGACAATGCAATCTGAAGTGTGACTAGCCCAGGAGGAACACCTGCACACCCTGTTTGCAGCTGGACACCAAAGTTTAGAGCAGAACTCCCATTTCAGGAGAGCAGTTCAGCATGTTACATTATCAAAGCACGAACCCTGCATGGTTTTCAGGAAGAGGGTAAGGTTAATACTGCCCAACTACTTCTGCAACTATCACTGTCAACTACATCACCACGTTTCAAGCATCAGCCTTCCAGCAAAAACAGCCTCTTAAAAGCCAAGGACCAGCTCAAGGATCTGAGTATGTCAGCACCCACTTCTTGGAAGAAACAGGTCTGCTTCTGGCAACTTAAACTGAGCTTCATTATACGCTACAGGTAGTGGAACTAAATTGGATTTATCACACGGACAAGCTCAGGCAAACGCTTAACTCACAAATAACTGCCTTCCAAAATGATTCTGCCCTCAAAGCCCTTCTCTCCTCTCCTCTAATTCAGGAAAAAGGAAACCACTAAAGCCATTTGGGAGGAAGTCACTCTTCTGAACTTATCTGATAAAATGTGTAGAAGTTTTTTTTTCCCTCAAACACATGTTCAATTTTTTGAAGCAGTCTTAAACCATCACCCATGGTCACTGAAAGCACATTAGAGCAAAAATCAGCTCTGACACCTTTACGAGCACAGAGATCTGAAGAACTGAGTCTTGAGTTCTGTGTTATAGCCACATATACTAAAAGCAGCCATTTCCATTTGCAGTCATGCAACACAGAAAGAGGCCTGTGGTGATCGACAAGGAGGAACCTGTCCCCATTTTAGAGATTTGTATTCAAGCTGAAAAGAAGATTGATCACAGTCTCTCAAAACTACAAGTTTATTATGCTTTACATAATTTTTCATGTTAAATCTGCAAGTCACACCTCAGTCACGCCTTGCTTCAGGAGCTACTAACCTGCTGAAACAAGCTGACTTAAGAGGACAGCAGGATTTCACACCCTTGCAAGTACTGAACTTGCAAAAACACACAAACTTTAGTAAAGTTCAAAAAGGTATGCTCCATTTTGCCAGCTTGTGAGATGATTCTAAGCACCCAATACAACAGAAGTTGCCCTCTTATCTCTGGGGGAGAAATGAATTTGCTTTTAAAGAAGTCCACCTCTGCCACAAATGGACTGTGCTTAAACCCTCTGCCCCCCCCCCCCCATCAGTGTAAGTACAAATGTTTAACTGGCCTAGCTGCACGTTGGGAATCCATCTAAACCAGTTTCTGAAACTTGCTCAGTAGCATTCACTCCTTCCTAGCTCTTCCACTGATAGACATTTCCAGTCCCATCCTGCAACCAGTGCTGTACGTAAAAAGGTCAGTCAAACCAGAATTCTTGCCCAGATCTACAATTTCTTTGTTTCAAGCTACTCTGCCTATAAACCCAAGACCACAGAAGCTCACCTGACTTGACAGTGTGCTACGCCTCATCAAAGGAGATGAAAAGCAAAACTCTTCCACCTGAGGTAGGTGAAGGTATTCAGATTAACCATATCCTCTCATTTTCAGAAAAACAACTCTGACAAGGAAATACGGTTCCTTCCCTCTCCCACCTAATGCCCTTATGAAGCATCCAGGAGCTGAAAAACGTAACCTGAAAGAGTTTAGGAAAGCTCTGCATGCCGTACTCCACGAGCAGCAGCTTAATCCTACCACACAGCCACAGACTCGCACTGCTTTCAGCTCTGAGACTCAACTAGTTGACTCCACCATCCAGCAGATGAATCCAGCAGGAACACTGGTGGCTTCCAGCTCCCAATCCTGCAGCACAGAACTGTGCACAGGAAAGCACCACAGAGCGCAGTTCAATCAAGGAGAGAAACTGCACGTGACACTCCCATTCCTTCTCTCCAAGGTTCCCTCTTGTTGCATCATCACTTTACTTACGTGCTGTATTTCCTGCTGGCTGGCTCGGTAGTTTTTCTTGGTTAAATTGTCCACCAGGTAGCTGATTTGAGACAAGGCCAGCGAGAGCGAGTCAAGATTCATTGCTGGTTGGGGCGGAAGCAGGCGGCCGAGCCCGGCGCAAAATCACCATTATTCCCCTTTAGTCACCTCAGAGACAGGTTAATTGTTTTTCCCCCAATTAGCCTGTATCTGGTTGTGTTACTTTCTTCAGCTCTTTCTCAGTTGCCTTCCTCTGTACAGAAACATGGCACCTGCAAGACAAAATTGCACAAGACTTGAGTTCTGTAGCAGCTTTACAGCTCTGCTCCAGGCACCGCTGGTACTTTAACTGATAAAAGTTCTGTGACAAGCTTCCTCTGTTCACTGTGATGAAAAAGTTGTTTATATAATATCAAAAAGCCAGTGGTTCGTCTGTATCGTGCTTCCACCAGAACACCACACAGTGAAAGAAGACAGAAAAATTCAGTAATATGCCTCAGAGCTGTTCAGTTCCTTCTTCTTGCACATTAGCTAAGCTGCAAAACAAGAAAACTGAAGTTTAACAATGCTGGTAATACAGACACTTTTGAAGGCTCAACTTACGTAAAGCATTCAGTATAATGACATCCACCAGGAAAGCAAAGCATTATTAAGTTTTTGCAACACAAGCTTAGTTTTTTTTCCACAGCACTCAACCACATTTCTTCCTTTCTGCATTCTGCCAGCCTGGAAGAGCCAGCAAACAGCTCGGCTGGAAGAACGACCGCCCTTTCTGCACGGTGAGAAAGAAGAAAATGAGATGCATAGTAAATGAGGCATGGCACAGCAGCCATTGGAGGTCACAATCACCCCGAGCATCAGTCAGGAGTTTACACAGAAGTGTGCTCTCTGACCTCCGTACCATTCTGCCTCACTACTATCAAATTGCATCACAGTCCGTGGCACGCAGCAAAACAAGTGCTTGTGAATGAGCAACACACACAGAGAGCTGCAATAAGCTAACCCTAACGTTTGGCTCCTAGAGAAACAGCTTTCCAGCGAGCGAGAACAGCACAGTGTGCCAGCTTAGTAATTCCTATGACAACACAAATCTCGGCACTTGACATCTCATCTGTTCAATCAGATTGCCAACACGATACAGTTGCATCCCAAAACAAGTTCTGCACAAGCAGCAGCTGCAGGAGTCCGGAGGAAGTGGCTCTGGGAAGCAGCCCCATCATTTCTCAGGGTGGAAGCACTGAAGGAAGAAGGCAGGGCTGCACCAGGCAGCAACTCCTTCCCCTCCTCCCTCCATACAAGAGGCACTCACACTTTGAGCTGTTCTTTACCACCTTCCTATTCAACACTTCCTCCTGCCAGAACGGGAGGGATATCTCCAGAGGAAGGGGCAGCAGTTTGCTTCCTGGGACTCACAGGTTTACATCCACCGATTCTCCTCTTGGTCCTCCAGAGATGACAAACATCATAAGCAATGTGTTTCACCACAGCAAATGAAGACCCTTCTGGTTTTTTGTTATTTTTAAAGAAAAAAGATCAGTCAACTTTTATCATGCCACAGAATCCCTGAGTGCTCCGAGGAACTGCAGTTCCCATTCACACAAAGAAACTCAAAATCTCCTGACAACAATTTAAACTAATACAACCACTCCAGTTGACAAAGACAAGCTAGAAGTGCAATGAAAGCATTTCAGAACTTGTCGAAAGTCACAACAAGGAGAATCACAGAAAACTTTCAGAAAGTATTTCTGCTCCTATGGCAGGCTGTAACTCATTGCCTGCATTCACAGGTTTAAAAACCCACTGACTGCAGAACTTTGCAGGAAGGGCAGGGGCACAGAGGTTACCAAGACTGGTCAGCAGCATGATACCCCACGGTCTTCTGCAAATGCTAACTGGATTTTAGATGGCATTACTGGGCATTGCAGGAACATGCATTCCAAGCAGTTCTCACCATACCACACCAACCTAAAGCTTCTGAAAGTACTTATTACGAACACACCATTATTGCCACGGTGATTACAGCTAGAAACACCCCCCTGATAGGGGAACCCTATCAGGGTACCTGGTGCCAGCAAGCAGCCTGGTACAAACTCAGGAGCAGGATCCACACTAGGACCCCAACTATGACATTGTTCAGTTAGTACCTTGAATTTCAGAGCTCCCCTCTCTGAGGGCTAGAAAGAGAAATAGCATTTCTCTGGATATTGCTCCTCAGACTGACACAAAGACAACAGCACTCATACCCACCCCACCCCAAATCAGCCTTTATATCCCAGGACTTCGGAGTTGGGCTGAGCTACAGGAGAGCACATGCCTACAGCCTGACCCTCCCTGCTGCAGCACAGAGCCCGGCAGAGCGCAGACTCTGACACCATCCAGCTGTAGCATGACTGAAAAGCAGAGACCACCAACTCTGTGTGCACAACGACATAACAGTCAAAGCAGGTCTTTCCTTTCTGAGGAAGCAGAACCAAAGCCTGAGCAGACACACTGACTCAAGGACAGAACACAATAGCTGAAGGAAGCAGCTTCCTATCTACATTCTAAATACACGGCTTGTGAGCCATGTATCCCAATACACAGCCATTGCAGCTCCCACCAGCAGGAGACTAAGAGCACTTCAAAGTTTCCAACAGTGCAAACTTATAGCAGTGCCCAAAAACCAGCACTGCCAGAAAAGCAGAAGGGCACAGGTACCCCTCTGGATGTCATATGCAAGACTAAATTTCTGCTGGACTGATTAAGGAAGCTATGAATGCTATGCAAGGCAGACTTTATTTTTAGATGCGTATATTCTTAGTGGGAACAAATCTCCCTAGCCTGGCCTCAAGAATTCAAGCAGCTTTGAGTCCGTGTGGCAAGCCTTCCTCTGGACTAGTCCACAGCAACCAGGACTCGGCCAGTTTACCAACGAGTTTACCAAAACAACTACTGACAAAATTGCTACTTAAAGTTACAGGGCCAACGATACTGTAACTGAATAAGCTCTCACACACAGAACTGGGGAGCCCTTACAACACCACTGTTTTGTATTGTGCAACAGGGCAAACTTTTAAGAGGCAGAAAATATTTGCTGAAACCTACAGTGCTGTACTGCCTGAACACTTCTTGAGGACACCAAAGGGTCAGCAACACATCTGGCAGGGGAGAAGCTTCAGTGGATTCTCTTCAAAGCTGCAAAGTTCTGCTGGATTACAACAACATCAATAGGATACAATAGTAGGCTAGACTCTGAAAGCACAGGACAGAGAGGACTAATATGTAACCAGTAGTCAGGTGTGGCCAAAACACTCCAACAAGTTCAAACACTCCCTGCTAACCTGAAGCAGATCAAGAGAAACAAACCTCACTGCTGAGGACAACAGAAACAAATCTCAAGTCCTCAGTACACCTTTAGCAACTGCCTTACCAGAAAAGCAACCCCAAATGTACCTGAAGCCAAACTTGGTTTTTTTTTGTTGTTTGTTTTTTTTTCATTTCAGTATTCTTGCAGAGCTAAGGAACTACTCCCACTGAGTTTCAAGGCTTTGGGCCACGAGCCCTCCACGTGGAGGATAAAACAGCTCAAGTGACATAACAGGAGGACACGTTTGCTGGTTCTCAACTCCTGACAGAAAACATCATACAAAAAAGCCACATCATTAAAACCAAGAGTGCTACACTAGGTGGGTATACAGGGTGAGGTGTTTCTCCGAAGAGAAGAGATGGGGAGAAAGTGAGTTTGCTGTGAGTCTGCTCATCAAGAAACCAGGCCGTCAGGATGAATGGCTGATGACAGAAAAGAACACACATAAGAGAATATACTAGAAAGAGCAAACAACACCGTGTACTCACTACCAGCTAAGCATGCTTCCTGTTTACGACAGCCACCTCACTGAGGCTTGGCTCACCTATAATCTTAGTCAGTGCCAATGCAGTTACCTTAGAAAGAGGAAGCACTCAAGTTATGTGTGCTACGAGTGACTTATCAGGTCCACACCTGCATGGCTGCCTGTGTGCTACGAGTGACTTATCAGGTCCACACCTGCATGGCTGCCTGCTTTAAAAGAAAAAAGCCAAGTTCCATCGAGAGCAGATGCCATACTTCCTTCTAAAAGTTGGAATCGTGAGCAGATGTAAGTTTGAGATGTAACAAAAAATTAATCACAGAACCACAGGGGCTGGAAGGTGCCTCTGGAAATCCCCCAGTGCAACCCCTTACTAAAGCAGATCATGTAGGGAAGCGTAAGGGGAGGGGGGGGGGTCCTGAATAATACCAGAGAAGGAATCCACAGCCTCCCGGGGCCACCTGTTCTGCTGCTCTGTCACCCTCAAGCACTTACCGAGTGATTATTATTTTTCAAGTTACCTCACTTCTGCTGCAAACATAAGCATGAGGCGGCCCGAACAAACCACACGTGGCCCGCTGATCGTTCAATAGAAACCTGACTGTCCAAAGCCATAGAGCCATTGCAGCCGGGCCAACACAGCCAACTGTTGCTGCTCCCACTGCTGCACAGCAGCAGCTCCTGGACGGCAGCTCGGCACCTTGTCCCCACGCGGTGTCACCGCAGCCGGTTCGCTACGAGCGCTCCCACAGCGGATAAGGATACGGCCCAAGGCCCAAGTAACCGGTCGGGGCCTCACACAGACACCCTCGCTGCGCTGTGGGAAGGGCAGCCCGAGCTCGGCCGGGCCGCTGCTCCGCCTCTGAGCACAGAACGGCTCCTGAGGAAGGCTGCAGGGCGGGATAGGCCGCGGGCCCTCACAGGCCGCGCTCCCCCATCCGGCCCCACACCTCCGGGACACCCCCCCGGCTGCTGCCCCTCCCCCTCCCCCACCCCCCGCGGACGGCTCCGACGCCCCTAGTCCATCCCACAGCTCTCACCTCAGGGGCGGCGGGGCCAGAGCAAGGCGGCAGGCTGCGGCCACTCGCGCTTTTCTCCTCTCGTCTCCGCCGTTGCGCTACAAAATGGCGGCCAGGGTCGCGCGCTCACGTCGCGGCCTTTCCCCTCCCCCGTCCCCTCGCGGCACGCCAGCGGGGGGTGGAGGGGGAGGAACGCGCGGAGGTTCCCGCCCACCCGCTCGGCGTTGGACCAATCGGAGCGCGCCGCTCCGTGCCGTCCGACCAATCGGCGCGGCTCATCCTCACAGAGCTTTCCGCCGTCCTCCCCCCGGCTCTCAGCGCGGAGTGAGGAACGAACGCTGATTGGTCGAAGCCGGCCGGACTCCTTCCTAGCGCTCGGGCCAATGGGAGCCGGCGAAAGTCTCGGCCGGAGCATGCGCACCGGCGATCAACAAGCGTTGGCCGCATGTGACGGCCAATCAGCGCGAGGCAGGAAGAGGAAGTGGCGGGGAGCGCCAAAGGGCGCCCGGAGTCGCGGCATCCCCTCCTCAGTGTTGCCAACCGCCTCCCCCTGGGCGCAGTGGTGCGGTCCTCCCAACCGTCTCCCCCCTACACGCAGCAATGGTACGGTCCGCGCACCGCTGCCCCCCCCCCACCCCCCAGTGGCGGACTGCGGTAGTGCAGTGCCCCTCCCCCCTCCCAACGCGGCCGCCATTTTGTACGGCCCTGAGGGAACTGTGAGGAGAGCAGAGGGGAGAGCGCATAGCTCTGCGACCCTGAGGGGAGCTTGTGGCTTTGGGGTCCTTCCCCAACACAGACGTGCAGGAATCACGCGGGGTACGCACCACAAGTTCACTTTTATTGAGTCAAGGTCATCCAGTTTTGTTTTGCGGTTAAAAATCATCATCATCATAATACATAAAAAGTCTGTTGTTTGTAAACAGCCACAGGAGCGGTAAGGCGGCAGAGAAACAGCCCCATCGCTGCGTCACCCTGCTGCCAGGGCAGGATGCGGCCCTGCTTCAGACACAGCTGACGATGAGGAAGGCCGGCATCCCCACGGTGTGCAGGTAACCACACAGGGCTCCTGCACCACTGCTTGGATCCGAGCAAGACGGGGAGAGAAAACACAGCAGCATCTCCAGTGCGGACACAAAACATCCTGCAGGCTGGCTCCAGCCCATGCCAGTGCTGAGCTGAGCACAAGTACCCCAAGTCCCTGCAGGCACCCTTAGCCCTGCGTGCCTGGGCTCTGCTTCCTGCTCGGGACCATGCTGTGGGTGCTGCAGACACAGTGGGTATAGCCAAGGTGCTTATCCACGGATCTTTGTGGGTTTGGGGAAAAAAGGGAGGGAGGAAGGAAAAGGAAGGGAGCAAAAAAGAAAAAGAGGGAAAGAAAGAAAAGGGAAAGAGGGAAAAAAAAGGAAAGAAAAAGGAAGAAGAGAGAAAAAAGGGAAAAAGGAAAGGGAAGAAGGGAAGGAAAGAAAAAAAGGGGAAAGGGAAAGAAAAGGGGAATAAAAAGGGGAAAGAAAAAGAGAGAAAGAAAGAATGGGGGGAGAAAAGGAAAAAAAGGAAAGGGGAAAAAAGGGAAGGGAAGTATGGATAGGAAAGCCAGCTCTTTGTCAGGAGCCAGAAGAGGCTTGGAGACAGCCCATGCCTGTGATGTCCAGGCTCCCATGTGCAGCACAGATGGACTGTGTTTATACACAGCACCCATTAACCCCAGGCTCTGGCTGCTCACATCTCCTGTGCTCGTTCTGGGAAAGCACACTGTGTATGCTCACGTACACTGCACACTTCGTACTCCCTGAAACACAGCCTGATTTCTGGAGAGCCCAGCACACTGACAGCACTCCTGTCCCCAGGTGAGCACACAACGGAGATGCAAACAGGAGGTTTGCTGGAGCCTTTTCTTGTGAAAAGCAGAAGGTGCAGAGGCTGGAGCTATCCTGGAGGCTGGAGGGACACAATACTTCACACAGTCCCCCAGAACCATTTATTTGGGATTTCCTTCTCATTCCCCACCTGGATTTCCCATCTCACCTCAGAGAGATGCAAGGAAGCAGGGGGTATTCAAATTACAGAGCAGATTCTGGAAAGAAATGTGTGTTTAGGTGAAAGGCACTTCCCAGAGCTGTGCCAGCACTGCCTGGGAGCTGCAGACTGAGAGAGCCAGGCTGAAGCCACCTTTTGTCACAGCACACCCATACACTGCAAGCACTGTAGGGACAGGATGAATGCCACCAGCAAGCTGTGCCTGTGGGCCATCCTCCCACACACTGCTGGCTGGTCACAGAGGGAAAGAAACATGGCAAGGACAGCATCAATGTGTCACAATTCATCTTCCCACTGCCATGGGCTGGGCCTTGTCCCATGTCTGCCTAGCACTGCTTCGAGACCGTACATGAGTATACGTGAACACCAACCTCTCCCTGCCCAGGGATTTAGAAGCCAAAGACCAAGGGATGTTAAAGTCTCAACAAGAGCAGTTGGCTGCTGAGGTTTAACTGCCCCAAGCCTCATCTGCAGCTGGGGGAGCTTCTACACCCAAAGAAACAACCAAGAAGCAGAAACTGGGGAAGGCTATGGAGGAACATCTCAGAGCAGCACCAGCCACAGCACAAATGAGCATGGGAAGAACATAAAATGGATTCATACCGATTGCTTTATCCCCAGAGTGTCCCTTACAACCTACACCTGGCACACTCCTCGGCCACGCTCTCCAGAAGAGCTGGATTCGACATTTAAGATCTCGGTTCTACCTTAGTGTTTCCAGTAGGAGGATGCAGCTCACAGCACCTTCTGCAGGGGGACCACCAGCCCTGAGCCTGGGGCTGGCAATGTAAACTATGCTCCTGCGGTCCTCCCGACCCCTCTTCCCACAAATGGCACGTTAAAATCAGGCTCAGTGTGACACTCCCTAAACAGCAGATGCAGCCTGGTCAGAGGAAAATGGGAGGGGAAATGCCTGCTAGCACCCGGATATGGAAGCAGACTGGCAAGACGAGCCACAGGAAAACAAACTTAAAACCAAACACTGACACAGAAGAGAACCACGGGGTTGTCACTCTGAGCTTAGGGTGGTGGAGGAACTGCTGTGCTCATGCACAGTAAAACTCACTCACTGAGGTGATGGAAATCAGCCAGAGTGCATCACCCCAGCGCTGCTCAGTAAGGCAGAGCGCCCTTTGCTTTCTCCCTTTCTGCAGATGCGCCATTTGTTTTACTCCCTGATCACAGCACGCTCTCATCACCTATAAATTAAAGCACAACCCCTAATTCCCTTTAAATAAGACACACTGCTTCCCTCCGATGCTGTAGTGAGAAAAAGGACTTCAAGCTGTGAAAGTGCTGGAAAGGAATTCTCCCAGCATTGAGGGATGCAGTGTGCTTTCCTGTGCAAATGCAAACAGGTTCCCTTAGTGAAGCCTACCCGGGAGGGGCAGAAAGGATTTGACCTGGATGTCGTCACGGAGGGAGTGGGGTTCTCCTCCACCACCAGGGAGTCAGGACTGAGAAGGCAAGCCTGACTGCCTGGTGTGTTAAGACAACAAGACACAAGTCCCTGCAGGGCTTTTCCAGCAAAGCCCCACATTACAACACTCCTCTTGGACGTTCCCAGTATGCTAAAATGTTTTCTCCCTGCTCTCCCTCAGTCTGATGGGAAATCTACTTCTCCTCAGCAGCAGCAGGGTCCTGCCTGGAGGAGGGGTCAGGCTGTGAGATCCACGAAGATGGCATTGGCAGTGGTCTGTCCGAAGATGAAGGCTCCGAGGGTGACCATGAACACACCATAGCTGACCTGGGCCCACCAGCTGCAGATGCACAAGGACAGGGTGCACTTAGAGGGGACCTTTATGCCCAAATCTCACAGGGGAAAGCAGGGAGAGGGGAAGCACGTTACCTGACTGCTCTGGTTTCTTGGATCTCAGAGAGTTTGGCTTGAATCAGGCAGAGCCCTGAGAGGGACAGGAGGCACAATGAACCCAGACAAGGACTGAGCAGACGCCCTGCACACCAGGGAGCTGAACCGAGCTCCACTGAGGCAAGGACAGGGACACGTCCTCTCCTGTTTTTCCTTAACTTCTTCCAGCCCACAGGAGATGTTCAACCCCAACCACCTCCCATCCTGCTGGCTGATGGGATGATCTTCCCCCAGCCCCAGTTCACACATAACCTGCTGCTTCTCCCACACTCCCAGTTCTGGAGCAGAGACAGCAGTCAAAACCAGTTGGTCCTCCTTCTCTAAAGATCTCCTAGCTCCCGTGTCCCCATCCCACCCCCTCTGTCTTTGCAAAACAAGGCCAAGAGACCTCTGCCGACAATAGAGCATCCCAGGACGTACCTGGGAAGACAAAGATGAAGCAAGCAGCCAAGCCTCCAATGACAGAGATGACTTTGCCAATGTCAGGGATGAAGAGAGCCAGCAGGAGAGTCAGGAGGAACCAGGTAATGGTCTGAAGCAGGCGTCTCCTCCGCTCCCGAACCACATCCTCCTCCACTGTCACTCCGGTGTAGCGCAGCCAGAGGCCTTCCAGCACAGCCCTGTGGGCACAGAACCGTGGGAAGGAAGGAGGTTTTCCCAGCTGTGCCTCCCAGCCTGTGCTGCCCCTCTGCACTCACCGGCCACAGAAGTGTAGGATGGGGTAGGACGTCAGCACGCACAGGATGATGAAGGCCCGGGCAAGAGCAACGGGGATGTCATTAGAGGGGTAGGAAAGCAACACATCCTGGTCCACGCTGGCCCCAAAAGTCAGGAAGCCACACACGCCTGCCAGGGAAGGGCACACTCAGTGGGGGATGGGAAAAGAGCCTCCTGGACGTGTGTTCACGGTAACTCTGCTGACTGGAGCGTCTGTGCCCCAGGAGCTCACAGCTCCTGCAAGGACCACGCAAGCCACCATGGGGTCCCCTCACTTACCAGTGCCAGTATAGACAAAGAGAGCGATCACCATGGCTGCTGTCACCACTGCTCCCCACGTCTTCACCTCTGGCTGCTTCATGCTGTTAAAGACAGGCACACTGCTCACGTGGCACTGCCAGAGACACAAAAAGAGAGTGAGGGGACACATTATGAGATGAGCCAGAGCAGCGGGGAGCTGCGCAGGATCCCATGCTCTGCAAGAAGCTACCTGGAATCCGAAGCAGATGGTGGGCATGGCGTTGAACACGGCCATCCAGGTGGAGGGGCTGGGGAGAGAAACGGCCACCGGTCAGAGCGGGGCACGCGGGAACGGGTTTGTTCCTCTGCTGATCTGCCCAGTCCTCAGCCACCAATTCCTCCCACCTAGGGCAGAGCTTTTGCATGGATAAAGGTTTTCCTGGGATCAAAAACAAAAGAATTCCTAAAATAGGGATCTATTTGGGCAGTGATAAAAACTGATCTCAACTCTGCTTGTCCCTAAAATCCCTGGGGCCTCCCAGCTCAGAAATAGCCTCGCACCACGAAGGAAAGCCAAACGGGTAAAGGAAATAACCCCAAATCACCCTAAAGGAGACCCAGAGCCCTCACTTCTGGGATCTCATGCACCTGTAACAGAGCTAAAAGTGAACTGTTCTCCTCTAATCCTGTTCTGGAGCACTGGAAGCCCACAAGTCCAGGAGACTGGTGGGCCACCATCAGCGTTACGTCTCTTGCACGCACCTGGTGGGGATCTCCACAGGCACAAGCTCCTTGTCAGGCCAGATGTACTTGATGATGATGACTGCAGTGACGTACCATGTGCCAATCACACTCAGAGAGCTGCAGGAGGGGACAGCAAGCCGTCAGCATCCTGCCTCCCAGCTCCGAGGACGTCTGAGGGCCTCCTCCCAACATTTCCAGCCTCATCCCCCTGCCTGCACAGCCTGGGTTACCCTGACCCCTCCAAGCAGGATGATCCCCGCTCTCCTTTTTCCCTGAGGAAGACACCAGGCGCTGCCACTCACTCTCCCCAGAGCACCCCCAGCCCTGCAGGGCTCTCCCACCCACCTGGCATATTTCTGGAAGCCGATCTCCTTGGGGATGGAGAGGGGCAGGATGAGGAGGAAGGCGGTGACACTGATGGTGAACTTGCGGTCCGTGTACCAGCGGCTGCTCCCTGCTTCCTCAGGCTCCGTCACCAGAGCGGCAATGACTGCGGGCAGAGAGATGTATCACAGAATCCTTTAGGTTGGAAAAGACCTCTAAGGTCACCAGGTCCGATCCCAACCCATCTCCACCAGCCACGTCACTCAGTGCTGCATCTACCCAAAGGGTCACGTCCTTCCCCCTGTCCAGAGGGTGGGACGCAACCCATTGCTCCTCAGGGCACTCACTCTTGTCCTCTTGGTCTCCGATGATGATGAGGAAAGCGATGCAGGTGCCAAAGGTGTAGACAGCAATGGCCACCTCGCACAGCACGCCCGGCACCTTCCCACACACCGCCCACACCACCTCTTGGTACGTCCGCTCGTTGCTGGCCTGCGAGCAGTATGCCAAAATGACCAGTCCTCCAATGATGAAGATCAGCATGCACTGGGTTAACAGAGAGACAGGGAGAGGACCGAGTCAGGCAGCAGCAAGCCAAGCTCCCTAAAGCCACCCCAAAAGGCATACAGCATCCCCATCGCCCCTCAGAGGTCCTACCCAAGGGGGCTTCCACTCGGGTCTCCTCCTCCCACAGCCCCTACAGGGAGTCCCACATCCCCCAGCCCGTCCAGGCTGTCCCATCTCTCACCATCTGCAGCGCGATGCCTGCGGCCACGCCGCCAGCCATGTTGAAGGCAGCGGGGAAGTTGAGCAGCCCGGCCCCAAGAGCAGCATTCACCACGATGAACACCGCACCCAGTGCCGACGTGGCCCCGGCGCCGTTCCCTTGGCTCTCGCCGTTCTTTGGTACCGCTTCCACGCTGGGGCTCTGCAGCAGCCTGGCCCGTTCCCCGGCATCGGCGCTCCACTCCCAGTCCTTCTCGTCAGTGTTGATGCTCCCGGCGGCCTGAGCCATCCTCGTGCCGGCAGAGCCCGCTCCTCCCAGCGCCGCGTAGGTGCTCGTGTCCCACTAGTGCTCCCACACCGGGTTCAGCTGAACGCAGCGAGGCGGCGTTGGCTCCATCGGGTACGGAGACAGCAAACAGCCAGGCCGGCACCGCTTCTCTGATCCTACAAAGGGCTGGAGGAGGACACAAGGCTGCTGAGAATGCTCCGGTCAGGAGGGCTAGCGAGCTCCATGGGTGCCCCCACGGATGCTGCAGGCACGAGCCCCGCCGTCGCTTCTCGCTTCCCGAATCCCAGCCCCGGTTTCTGCAAGCGCTGCAGAAGCTGCCGCTCACGTGCCGAGGGGGTAAAGGTCAGGGCCGGGCTCGGCGAGACCCGCAACCACCACCGCAGCGCACACACAGCCCGGCACGGCAGCCTGCCCGTCCCCACGCACCGCCCCGCAGCGCGGAGAGAGGGCCGGCGGGACCCGGGGGCACCTCCGGGTCTCCCCCCTGGGCCGCGTTCTGCCCCGAGCCCGCGACTCGGCGGCATTGCGAGGCCCCGCGCTGCACCCCGCGGGTACCCCCAGCCCACCCTGGGCCCGACGGGATCCCCTCTGCTCACCCGGCGGGGCACGCTCCCTGCGGTCCGGAGCCGCCTTCCACGGCAGCGCCCACGCGTGTCCCTCCCCCCGCCGCTCGCCGCGCCGGCGCCGCCCGCCCCGCGCCACGCCCCCGGGCCGCGCTATGGGGTCGGAGAGCGGCTGCGGTCCGGGGCTCGGCGGCGTCGGAACAGCGTCGGACCGCTGCGGGACTCTGCCCTGCGGTGACAGCGCCGGGGCTCGAGGGGACGCAGAGGCGTTGGGGAGGGCTCGGCCCGCAGCCCCCGCTGCGTTTGGGACGCGGGGAAGGGAGGAGCCCAGCTCAACGCGGTCACGCCTCCGCTTATCTGGATGGAAAAGCAGCGCGGAGCCATCAGGGCGGTGAGGCACCGCTGGCCGGTCACGGATGGGCCCTGGCAGCCTGGGCTGGGGGCAGCCAGCCCGCAGACCCGGGTGGGCTTTGTGGTCCCTTCCAATCTCAGCCATTCTGTGACGTGCAGGGCATCCCGTGCTCTCCTCTTCCAAAGGTGAGGGTGTTTTTTGCATGCTTTTTGCATAGCCAGCTCTCAGACTTGAAGGGTCTTCTCTCGGGACCCTTCTCTCCTGCACTTTACCACCACCAGCCCTTTGGCTGAAGAGGTGGATGCCACTGCAGCCCCAGGTCAGGCTGGACCCAGCCCAGCCCATGTTTGGGCTCACAGGGCTAATGGGATGGGAGTACAGGGCTTGGGGAAACACAGACACGCACAGCAGCTTTCAGAGGAGGTTCTTATTGAGGGGTAAGAAACTGTTTGACCTCAGAGCATGGAAGCAGAGGTTTAGAGCAGTGACAGGAGTCTGCCACACACACACACCAATGCCACTGTGAATGACACCTGAAAGATTCCCAGATGGAAACAACGGAGCCCACAACGGAGCACATTTCAGTGGTGACAAATCCTCAGAGCCCATTACATGGCAGCTTCAGCACTGCCCACCTCCAGGCTAAGCCCGAGTCCAGCAGCAGGGAGTGCAGGAGCAGGGACAGGCTGAGCAGGGCAGCACATGAACCCAAACAGCCCCCACGCAGCCCACTCCGCTCCCTGTCTGCTGCTGCTGCTGGGTGAGCAGCCTGGTACAGCCTTCTCGTGGAGAAACAAGCATGGGGATGCCTTTGGTGCGTGTGCTGGTAGGGTGCAGAGTGCTAACCTCTTGCTCCCTCCAGCACAGAATATTGCTGGGGCTGATGGACAAAGGATGAGCGGCAGGAGAGAATGGCTATGACGACTTGAAGCCAGCAGTTACGCCCTTGCTCCACAACGTGGTGCAATCTGGACTAGAGGCTTCTACAACAACTCATCTACAAGATACATTCAGCAGCGGCGTTAAGTGCTGTGGTTGGAAGTGTTCTGCTTCCTCTCCCTCCCCTTCTTTGACCTGTGGGGAAGGCCAGCAGCTCCAGAGCACGCCTTTGTCTTTACTTCGTGACTTGATGGATGGCATGAGCCAGGTAGCCCACATTGCCTGACGCAACTCCCGCCACGGAGATTCGGCCGTCCTTTGTCATATAGATGGAGAACTCCTTCGTCAGCCGCTCCACCTGGGATGAAAGAGCAGAGTCCAGAATCCAGAGCAATGTCTATTCTGTTGGTGGAGTGCAAATTATTCAGCTTGCTAGAACTGAAAACAAACTGGGTGCCAGCAGACACATCATCAAACCACCTGCAGAGCTCTGGGACAGCAGCAGCTGCTGCTCAGCTCTTGGGCAATGTGCAAACCCTGCAGATGTTCAGCCAGGAGTCACCTCAGAGGGACTAAGTGACTGCCAGGGAAGCAGGACACGTTTGCTTTCAACCTCCACAAGAACAACAGGAAGCAGAGCAAGACACAGCTCCCTGTGATACTCCACTTCTGCAGGCTGGTAAGACATTTCTCCTTGAGAAGAGCTACCCCCACGGGCTCATTCTGGCACTGGCACTGTGTATCCTCTTGACAAGTACCACAAACAACACCTCGAGACAGGAGGAACTGTGCTTACCTGCTCAGGCTTCAGCCCCGTGAAGCAAAACATGCCAATCTGGTCAGTGATGTGCTGCCAGTTGTGGGAAGATCCTTCTTTCTTGAGGTTGGACACCAGCTGAGACCTCATGCTGATGATCCGGTCGGCCATGCCCTTCACCTCCACGAGCCTGAGAAGTCAACCCAGGTACTGCTCAGATGAGGGTTCAGATGAGCCAATGTGACTCCTTCCCAGCTACCCTGGAAGAAAACCCTCTCCAACTGTGGGAGTCCTGCACCCCAAAAGCACTGAGCGTGCCTTCAATCACTGACCACAGCCATGCATTCCCAGGGCATGGTCACACAGCTGATGAAAGCCCAGGGACTGTGAACCTCATGCTTTGGATGGACAACCAGCTATCCGAAGGTGACTGCTACTTATTTATTCCACTGCTGTTGGACACTATGACCAGAATCTTGGCATCTCTCACTTCTGAAAGCTCTGTGAGAGCTGGGGGCTCACACAAAATACCATCTGGGCAGTGCTAAGGGCACCCCCTAGTGCAGGCAGACAGCCCCTGCTGCAAGGCAGCGCAGCTAGGTGACTTCTCTACTGGATCAGCCATGGTGTCAGCCTGCCAAAGCAGCATGGCCACAACACACAGCCAGCCTTTGTTCTGCACAGCCAGCTGCTGGAGCAGCACAGGCTGGCACCAGGAAGCAGGCTTAGAGCACCAGGGTGACATTCCTGTGTTTTAATTCCCAGGGGGCTTAAGCTTCTACTCCCCCCCGTGTGAAACATGGCCACAATGCCTCAGTTGGCTTTTTTGCACTCCTTCAATTGGCAGCTCTAGCAGCCTTCAGCCCTAGGGAAGCTTTATTTCCCCACACCCTGGGTGTTTTCTGCCTCAGCAGCACAAGGAGAGCCCTTACACACCAGGCCAGACTGATGCTAGCTGATGTCAATTAGATCTGGGAAGGGGTTTCCCTGAAGGAAAGCAGTAGCACGTGGCTCTGACTGTAGCCTGAACTAAGAGCTGCCCATGATGCAGCAAGCACAACACAAGGCTACCAAAGACACTTTGTGCCTTGCTACTGCGAGCATCAGGAGTCCCCTCTTACCACTCCTTCCGTAGGTCAGGGGTGTTGAGGATGAGGGAGGCGATGCGGGCTCCATTCACGGGTGGGTTGGAGTACATGGGACGGATGAGGATCTTCAGCTGTGACTCGACCCTCTTGGCCTCCTCTGCATCGCGGCAGATCACCGTGAAGGCACCCGCACGCTCCCCTGAAACAGAGCCCATCAGGTCCCAGCCTCTGCCCAAGGATACCCTGGGCTGGAGCAGGACTCCTCCACGGAAAGATCTCCACCAGCTCCCAGGGGATTCCTCCTGCGCCCTGTTCAATGCTGCAGGCTGGGCACAGGGAGCAGTTGGAAGGGGGAGGACACACAGCATCTCCAATAAGGCACCCGCTGCTAATCCAGCCTGGAAGAGAGCCCAACTCACCGTACAGCCCCATGTTCTTGGCATAGGACTGCGACAGCACGACGTCGATGCCCTGCTCGATGAAGTGCCGCAGAGCCCAGGCATCCCGGTTGATGTCCCCGCTGGCAAAGCCCTGGTAGGCCATGTCGAAGAACACAAGGAGGTTCCTTTTCTGCCAGCAAAGAAGCCACAAGAGTCACAGAGTGCCCGGGTGAAGCAAGCAAGGAGAGAGCAGGCATGTGAGTATCGGGAGGCTCTCCTTGAACTATCACTGCTCACTCTCACAGCTCTCTTTACAGCTCTCCCTTCAGACAGAAGCTTTATGGGTGCCCTTGTCTGGCTCCTGCCATCAGCACAGCAACTCCAGGGCAGGGATTTGCCCGTGCCTCGGTGATGATCAGATGTTACTCAAGAAAGTACAGAGATGTGGTCTTCCTGTGAAGGGTACAGCATTCCTGGGGCACCCTCATGCTCACCTTCACCACAGATGCCAACTCCTTCCACTGCTCCTGCCGGGGATCCACTCCGGTGGGGTTGTGAGCGCACGCGTGCAGAAGGATGATGCTCTTCTCTGGAATTTTCTAAGAAAGGCATTACAGTGAGTGATTAACAACATCTGAGCACTCCCCTCAGCTGCTGAGGTGAGACCGTTGCCCTGAGATGGCTTAGATGAGCTCTGCAGAGCTTCCAGCCACAATATGGCTCCTCACCACGTTTAACCCAACATAAGAAGCTCACCCTTCTCCCCGCATCACCTCCCTGCTTCCAGGCAGGGAAAGCAACTCACAGAAATGTCCTCCATGGCACCAGTGAAGTCGAGGCTACACGTTCTGGGGTCGTAGTAGCGGTAAGCCTGAAGCTGCAGGCCAGCATCGCGGAAAATGGGCGTGTGATTGCCCCAGGATGGTTTGGGTAGATACACATCACGGCTAAATTTGAAGAACCGTTGCTGATCAAGAGAAAGACACAGGGTTCAAACAGAATGGACGGATTCAAGCAGACAGAGAGACCTGAAGATTTGGTTCTCGTCAAAAGATGCTCCTTCCTTCTCCACCCAGTCACTCACCAAAAAATTGGCTCCAATTCGCAGAGATCCAGTCCCAGAAATACCCTGCACAGTAACATACTGCAAGGGAAAAAAATTACAAGGATCTGAACAGACGTAGTAGGATACAGGGAAAGGCCCAACCATCCCAGCAGCATCAGCAGCCGCACAGCCCTGCGGCTGCACACCCAAACAGGGACACGGGGCTGGAGGGGACAGGCATCAGCAACTCCTGCTGCAGAGCAGGGAGTTGGACCCCTGGCAAGGTTTTGACCCCTCCCTGGGAAAAGGCTGCTTGCCCACACCAGCCCTTCTGCTGGGTGCCCATATGTGAGCACACGGCTCAGTGCTGCCCACCCACTGCCCCCAGTCTGCTCCTTACCCGGCCGCTCTTGAAGGCCTCGCTGTTTTCACCCAGTGCCAGTTCTGCTGATGCCCGGGTGAAATCCGCCAGCCCCGCAATGGGCAAGTACTCCTTGTCCATCTTCTTAGATGCTATCATGGCCTCTGCCTGGAAAGGAGGGCACACAATCAGCACGGAAGCATTACCATGGTGAGGACAGTGGATGACAGCTCAAGGTCACTTCTCTTCACGTTTGCTCACTCAAAAGTTTGGCTGACAGGAGCTTCCCTCCAGAGACCACAGCCCAGCAAAGCCAGGGGCAGCAGCACATATGCCTGGTGACACTCAGCTTTTAGCGTGGGCAACAGATCCCGGGAGGGTGACAGTATCAGACAGGCAGAGCCATGGAATTGTTAATGCTGCTGCACATCAACACGTGTTTCTTTGCCCAAGCTGGAATCGTTTCTGCCAAACTGGGAGACTCAAATATTACAGAGGAGCAGAAAAAAATAAGAGTGATTTCAATATCTTCTCTGGGAATCCTGCCTGCACTCCCAGGGCAGCAGGAACAGACACAGCACCAAAAAGCTCCTCCCGTGACACCACCCAGGGTGCCTGGTTGTGACACAGTTGCAGTACGTGCCGACCCAGGAAACGGAGGACAAAGAATGGCTTTAAATCTCAAACCAATGACAACTAAGGACAACACATCTATACACCAAGAGCAGCCAGTGGATGCATGCTTCAGCTGGCAGCCATTCCTAACGGCCTGTTTGTACACATAGAGCCCTGAAAGGCTCTATAATCCCCTCAAGGGTAGTGTCCACAGTCAGCTCCTTGGGCTGGAGTTTTACACTGGCTTAAGGGCAAGCTGGTAACAAAGGCTCAGCAGAATTTTTAAGACTAATCCAGTAAGACAACACCAGCTCTTCTATCCCATGTGGGCCAGCCCAGGGAAGGGCAGTTTATTCAAGAAACACCTTGAGGTTCAGAGGACAGTCAGGTTCAAGGGCTACCGGCGGTCAGCAATAAATTACATTTCCCTGAACGGGAACAGGACCCACGGGGTTTATCCCCTACTGCTCCACAGCTGGCTGTATTGTGTCTCCAAAGCACTGGCCCTGCTAACAGAGACACCCCTGCTCCGGGGCCAGGCTCACCTTGCGAACACAGTTCAGGACATAGGGCTTCCCGCTGTCATCCCGGTACGCACCCACACCCAGATTCATCTTCTTGGAGTTGGTGTCACGCTTGAAAGCTTCGGTCACCCCCAGGATAGGGTCGGGGGGACCCATCTCCACATGGGACCACCATGAGCTGAAGGGAAACAAGAAGCTCAGAATCAGGCTGGAGAAGTGGGGATGGTGCTGTGCCCCATGGCTCTTGGGTTTCTGGATCACTGTCTCACCCAGGGCACCTCAGCCAGATGCAGACAATTGCAGAAAGCAATTCTTTCTAACTCCTGAATGGCTCTTGTGTATGGAAATTAACCAGTTTTCCCCACTGCTCTCAGCTACTAACGTCCAACAAACCCTGCCCTGCTCCAGGATGCCTTCCTCCCCACACAAGGACTGACGTGCTCCAGTGCAAAGGCACTCTCCCCCACAGCCAAGCACAAGCCTTGCTCACGTCAGCAGGAGTCCTGTGAGCCCCCTGCCCCACTGGCACAGCATCCTGAAGGCAGAGAGCTTCTCTGAACGTCAACAGCACCACACCAAGCCACGCTACAGAAACAAAATGTGTTACTCTTTGACCACAGTGTCTTCCAGTCCCACTGAAAGAGTGCATGAGGAGCAGTGGTTTCACAGCAGCCTCAACCTGGAGGCAGGATTGCTAATCACAGAACGCTTTGGGTTGGAAGGGAAGAGATGACTCCACAGAGCTCCATCCTGAGGGGCAGTGTCATGCAGACCCTGTGCTCGGTGGGGGATGAGGCATGCAGCATGGCACAGCTTGGCTTTTAGCTCTGCTTGGGCAGGATTCTGTCTTGAAAGCTAAAGGAGAAACACAGCAAGCCACCTCCCATTTCTAATGCTGCCCCGTGACAGCTTCACCAAGCTTTCCTGCCTGGAAGGGCTAATGTTACACGGGAACTCTGCCCAGGTGGAAGCAGGCAGCTCGGGCACCAGCATGACTGGCAGAACTCCCAAAGCCATTTCTCCTCCCATTCAGTCCATTTCAGGCCTGTCTGACCCAGTCCCATCATTACATCAACACGCTCACACACGTAGGTTGCTTCTCATCACAGCCCCGAGCTCAGCGCCCTGCCCTACCTCCTCCCAGCAGCACAGCACTTCCAAACAAAACGCCTGTTTCTATTCCTGACAAGCACTGGGGAAAAAAAAAATAGGCAGCGAGCACGTCCAAGGCACAGACACCTCGGGAAGTTTAAAAATGGAAGATGCTAAGACCGCTAAGCATAGAGGTAATTAAGACTTGTAAAGTACAGGAGGATGAGTCAGTGGTGCCACGGACGTGCCATGCGTTGCCCTGCGGTGTGGCTGCTGGGTGGGTACCAGGGCTGTCCTTGACAGCAAGCTCACTGTGTTTATGCTCCCAATTCTGCAAACACTTAAGCACGTCACTGGCTCCAATGCTGCAATTACCTCTGATCCTGCTGGCATTTATCTAAGCTCCAGCACCCCATAGTTAAGCACTTTCATTCTGAGCCTTTCTATCAGCTTAGGGCAGGTTTAGGGCTGATTTTCCCCTTCTTGGCCTGAGGATTTGGGGGTGATTGCAGCAGAAGGGCTTTTCCACTGCTTTTGGGGAGCTGGGCAGGGAAATGGGGAAATAGCCCATGCTGGATTCTTCAAACACGTCAAGACACCCAGGAGATGAGAGTCAAAGCTTTCCCAAGCCCCAGCACACCGCTACCCCCACGTCCCTTTAACGTGCTGTCTCTGCACTGCGCTATACTCCATTTCTGGCAAATAAATGAGCACTGGTCTCAAATAAAGGTCAAAGTTATAAACTGCACAACCTCTCTGCCCACACACCAGGGCTGGAGATGCTAAGACCTGATAGAAAACAAGCTCGAGCTGTGGTTGCACTACCCTAGGGGCATCCAGTGTGAGCAAAGAGTGTCTCCATCTGCTTCTGGACACAAGGGAGTCAGCGCTGGGATGCAGAGCACAGCTCTTGTTCCAGAGAAGTCTTCTGCTTTTTGTTTTGGTCAGGAACCTCATCAACCAGCAGCGCCCATTAGAGGTGTATGCGGAGTGCATGGCTCACAGGCTCAGGCAGGCACACAAAGCAGCTTTCCTCTGGGCAAGCAGGCACTCACAGGTTTCCTTCGTTGGGGGGCCAAACCTCACAGCACACAGATCCCAAAGCCTCTGCCAAATCCCTGGGGTTTTCTGCAAGCCCCAGCAGGGCAGAGAGGCCAAAGGCCAGAGCAAATATTTGTGAGGGAACAACACCAACAGGCTGCAATCCTAAAGGGCTGCAGCAGGCAAGCTGCCCATCAAATAAAAGCATTCACAGCAGCCGTTCTCTGGTCCAGCAGGGCTGAGCACTGCCCGTCCCTGGTGCACTTCCGTGTACCAAAGGAGTGCTTTAACTGCTTCGGATCTCATCAGCTCTGACCTGATTTCAAAGTGCCTGCATCTGAGCTCATTAGAGTGGAGTTAGCAAAGCAAACAGAAAACTGCTGAGCATCCTACATGCTGCACAAACAGCTGGGGCTGCACAAAGGCTCCTAACTACAGCACGGCACGGCTTGCATTGCTTTCAAGTGACCTAGATCCAATTTGCTAATCTGCAGGTGTGCAGTGAACCCGAACAAGGGAAAGCTATGGCCAGAAGGCTACTGCAGGGCAGGCACAGGGCCAAGAGGTCCAAGGGCACAACCCACAGATGCAACAGCTGTTGATAAGAGCATGAATTCAGCATCCAGAGCAGCAGGCACCGGGGACTATCACCTCACCAGGTAGCAAGAGGCAGAATGGGGTAAATCAGCACCTAACAGCCTTCTGCATCTGCTGCAATAGGGAAACCTTGCTTTCCTCAGTGTCCCAGGCTGGGAATGGCTCCCTGCAGCCCACCAAGGCCAGCACAGACCAGGAGGCTTTGTCCTGAAGAGTAACAAGGCTCAGATCCTCCAGCACACGCTGCTTCTCAGCCACAGGACCACAGATAAGTGCCTGAACAGCATAGCAGGAGGAGCAGGGCATGCAGCTCTTCATAGGGCTCCAGCTGCACCCTGCATCTTCATGTCCATCCCTATCCAAGCATCTGTCCCTGTCTTCATGTCCATCCGCGGCCATGCCCCTGGGTTCATCCCCAGCCTCTGGTCCATATCCCTGTCCCTATGTCCCTGCCCCGTGTCCCTTGGCTCCATGTCCACATCCCAGTCCCCACATCCCCTGTCCTGTTACCCATCTCTGCCCCCATGTCCACATCCACGTCCCTGTCCTGGTGTCCCCAGGCCTTATATCCATATCCCTCTCACGTCCCTGCATCTCCCGTCCTCTAGCCTGTTCCCATCCCCACATCCCTGTCCCACAGCCCCACTACAGAGCCCCCGCCCCACTGCACACCCCAGCCCGGAGTTCAGACGTTCCCACGCTCGTATTCGCGCCCTCTCCCCCCCCCCACGCGCCCTCCACGGCGGCTCCTCAAGGGCAGCCGGAGGAGGTGGGGGGAAGCCGGGCCGCAGCCAATCAGAACGCGCGCCCCCCGACTCGCCTCGCCCGCCCGCCAATCAGCGCGCAGTCGCCATGGCAACCTTTTTCCCGCCCCCCAGCCCCTCAGAACCGGGACGGGTCCGCCGGCCGCGGGGACGCGCTTCCTCCCCGCCGAAGGCCCTTCTGGAGGCCCTCCCCGCCCAGCTCAGCCGCACGGGAAGCGCTCCCGCGGCTCCGAGCCGCCGTCGGCCCTCACCTGGCGCGGGCAGCGGCGGCGGCGCGGCGCGGGGTGTTGAGGAGGAGGCGGCTCTGCAGCAGCGCCATGGCGGCAGCGTGCGGACGGCTCTGAGCTCGGCGCCGGGCCTGCTCAGCTCCGCCCCGCGCATGCGCAGCCCGACGCGCTGAGCTTAGGAGCGCCCCCTGGCGGCCGGGAGGGCTCCCTGCGTCGCGCCTCGATGTGGGCGGGGGGACGGGGCTGTGCGGGGACACGCTGGGCCGTGCTGAGCCGTACTGGGCTGTGCTGGGACCAGTACAGTTCATTACAGGATTGTACTGAACCATGCGGGGCTGTACGAGACTGTACTGAGTCATACTGCGCCATGCTGGGCTGTACAAGGCTGTATTGCATCAGGCTCGGCCATGCTTGGCTATACTGTTATGGGTCATACTGGGCTGTATTGGGTCATATTGGGCTGTACAGGGACAAGCACAGCTGCATACGGCTGTACAGGACTGCGCTGCAGCATACCGTGTTATACTGGGCTGTGCTCGTGTTGTATTGGACCACATGGGTTTGTACTGCTCCACACAGGGTTATACTTCACCATGGAGTCAGTCCATGCAGGGCTGCACTGGTCCATGCTGGACTGGGGAGGGCTCTACTGCACCGTGCTGGGCTATCCTGGTGCATACAAGGCCATACTGGGCTGTACAGGGTTTACTGGAACATTCTGGTCTATACTTGTCTCTCTTGTACTATACAGCACTCTACCAGGTTGTGCAGGACCGTGCTTCACTGTACATATGTGGGCTGTACTAGGCAGTACTGGAATATATGGGACTGTATGGGTCTGAACTGCAGCACGTTGGCTTTCCTGGGCTACACTTGTGTTATACTGGGCCATAAAGGTTGTGCTACACCATAGAGGAATATACTGGGCCATACTGATCTCTACAGCGCCATGTACTGGTCCATGCAGAGCACGGCTCTGTGCAGGACTGCACTGCTCCATGTTGGGCTGTAGAGGGCTCCGCTGTACCATACAGAGCTGTACTGGAGCATATAGGGTCATACTGGGCTCTACAGGACCAGCCTGGGTCATACTGGTCTACTCGGGTGTGCACAGCACCATACGGGGCTCTACTGCGCCATGAACCTAATAAGGCTGAACAAGGCCAAGTGCAAGGTGCTGCACTTGGATAGGGGCAATGTCAGACACGTCTACAGATGGGTTAAAAGCTCATTGAGAGCAGCCCTGCTGAGAAGGACCTGCAGGTCCTGGAGGATGAAAAGTGGGACTTGAGCCACCAGTGAGTGTCTGCAGCCTGGAAAGCCAACAGCATCCTGGGCTGCACCAACAGAGGGGTGACAGCAGGGCGAGGGAGGGGATTGTCCCCTTCTACTCTGCACTCCCAAGGCCCCATCTGGGGTACTGTCTCAAAGGACAAGGGGGAATGGCTTTAAACTAACAGGAGGTGTAGGTTAGGTGTCAGGAGGAAATCCTTCCTTCAGAGGGCGGCGAGTTGCTGGCACCACTGCCCAGAGCCACGTGTGCCACATCCCTGGAGGTGCCCCAGGACATGGATGGGGTGTAGGCAGCCTGAGCTGTGGGGCAGCCAGCCCACGGCAGGGGTTGGAGCTGGGTGGGCTGTAAGGTGCCCCCCAACCCGACCATGCTGTGAGCCTGTGCTGCACGGCTCCACACAGTCTGTGTGATGGACATGCAGTGTGATGGACAGGGCCATACAATGCCATACTGTGCTAACCCACAGTGGGACCCCCATGGGGCTGAGGCCTCCAACAGGCACGGGAACCCCCAGCTGTCCCACCAAGAAAGCATCCCAGAAAAAAAAAATAGAGAAAAAAACGCCTGCAAAGGTGCAATCACCCTTTTTTTTTTCTTTGTTTTTGTTTGGGTTTTGCTCTAAATCTATCGGTTTTGCCCCAACGAGGCATCCTCACGCCTTTATTTGCAAATAACTCTTCTTTGGTAAACAGAGAAAAATAAAGAAATCTCAACGACTCGAGAAACGACGACAACAAAAAAAAAACCAAACATAAAACAAAACCAAAGCAAAGCGCTCCCACCTCCAAATAACACCCAGAAATCAGAAAACCAACCAACCCAAAGCCACCGAAAGTGGACGGGGTGAGAAAGAAATAACATCACACCCAAAGCGGGGATTTTAATGGGAGAACCACGCCACGGGGCCGGGCCGGGGTGGGGGGGGAAGCCTACATGGGGGGCTCGCTGCACAGCACCACCTCCAGCTCCTTGCGGTACAGCTTGCCTCCATCCGCCAGGTTCATGATGCTCCGGCGGTAGTTGGTGAGCTGCTGGATGCTCATCTCCTGTGGGGAGGTCTGAGGTGAAGGACGGGTCGCCCTGGACCCCGTGGGTGCGCTGCCGCCCCGCTCGTCCCCTCTTACTTTCTTGTTCTTCTCGTAGAGGTCCTTCAGCAATGCGTCCAGCTCGTGCTCGTCGATGAAGCCGCTGCCGTCCTGGTGGGGTGAGTGGGGGATGGGATGTGAGCCTGGAGACCACCCAACTGCTCCCAAACACACTGAGTGTCCCCAAGGAGACACCAGCATTCACCCTGACCTTCCCCAGGAGAGATCCCAACCCTCACCTGAACCTTCCCCAGGAGAGATCCCAACCTTCACCTGAACCTCCCCTAAGAGAGATCCCAACCTTCACCTGAACCTTCCCCAAGAGAGATCCCAACCTTCACCTGAACCTTCCCCAGGAGAGATCCCAACCCTCACCTGAACCTTCCCCAAGAGAGATCCCAACCCTCACCTGAACCTTCCCCAAACCTTCTCCACCTCATGGTCTGCCTGGACACCTACCTGGGCTAGGGAGCTGCTTTGGCAGGGGGATTGGACTCAATGATCTCTAGAGGTCCCTTCCAACCCCTACAATTCTGTGATCCTGTGAGGGAGCATGGATCTCCCCAAGGAGATCCCATCCCAAACCCTCTCAGCCCCACAGAGGAAACAAGAGATAAGGAGACCCCAGCCTTCATGGGAACCCCCCCAGAACCCTCTCATTCTCATAGAAGGAGCAGTTTTCTTCCAGGAGACCCCAAAGCCTTCTCCAGAACCTTCCCCAAACCCATTCAGACATCTCCCTGGAAAGACCCCAACCTCCCCAGCCCCATACAGAGACCCCACCCCTAACTCTCTCAGCCCTCCAGAGGGAGCAGAGACGTGCCCAGTGAGAAGCCAGCCTTCACCCAGACCTCCCCAGCATCCTCCCAGCCTCAGCCCAGTGACGCAGGGCTGTCCCAAGCCACTCTGTCTTCAGGTCCCTATTCATACTGGGGTTCCCCACGTCCTCCTCTCCCACCAGCCCCATACCTTGTCGTAAAAAGCAAAAATTGCATTGAACTCCTCCGAGGACAGCTTCATCCCCTAGGCAGCAAGAGACGGGGATGTGAAGAGGCGAATTGCAAGCAGGGGGTACAAATGGTAATTACAATAATAACTATTTTCTACCTGAAACTTAAGAAGGAAATTTTCTTGCACAGGCAGCAGTCTGAAAAGCAAAGGGTGGTTGGGGAGCAGTGAACCGGGCTGCCCAAAAAACATCACGTTGGCCAACGTGCGACCAACGTTCCCAGCCCACCCGCGTCTCTGTGGTGAGGAGGGAACATGATTTAGTCAAAATCACTCTTTCCCCCCCCCCCCCCATTCTTTCCTTTTCCAGGGTCAGTTTGAGCCTCAGGGCAGAGGTGGGAAAGGTGGGAGGCCTAGAGGAAAAAAAGACTAGGCCCCATTAGACTCAGTGGGGTCTGCGCAGAGTGGATGGGCACCTGGAAGCGGCCTTTCCAGAATACAGATTTTTGTCTTTTTTCCTTAAAAACAAAACAGTTTAGTGTGGCCAAACAGGTAGCAACCTGACTCAGAACACCTCCTGTGGGTGTCTTTGGGGTTCCCTCTTCCTCCCCACCTCTTGTGGCCTTACCGGGACATCTCGGAGAGGCCCAGTTTCCCGTCCCCGTTCATGTCAAACATCCGCAGCTGTTGGGACACAAGTGGGACCAGGTCACCCCCCCGCCCCATCCCTCCCTCCCGTTGGCACTGTAGGACCATGGGGGCCCACAAAGCCGTGTGGGGCCAGGCCCAATGTCCCCGCTGGCTGCCACGTACGATGGTCTGCGTGTACTCCTGCAGCTTGGCCTCATCGTACGGCCGGTTCGCTTTCTTCAGCAGGTCCGACAAGAAGCCCTACGAGGACAGTGCCACACCGTCCCGCTGGCTGTCACCCTGGGTGATACCGGGGACGGCCCCAGGCAGGCAGCCCACCTTCAGCTCATTGGCTTCGATGTAGCCGCTGCGATCCGTGTCGTACCTCCTCCATGCCTGTGAAGGGGCCACCGTGGGCGTCACCATGGATCCCAACCCTGGTGACGACCCCACAGCATCCCGGTGGAATGGGGACATCCCACCCCTGTCATCAGCCAGCCGCTGTCCATGGTGCTACCTTGTTGGGATTACCCACGGGCTGGATACTTCCCAGCCCATGTTCAGGTGCCACTGTCCTCACTACAACAGACCCTAAATATTTAATTACCCTGCCCAATTGAACTCTGCTTCCAGATGTTGCCTCCAGCTTGGAGCCTGGGGCCAGCACCCAGGCAGAGCACGACAGCCGTGCATCCTCACTTCATGTCCCCAAAACCCAGCTGGCTCCTGGTACCCCTACAGCAGCCCCAGCACATCCCTAAAGCACTCAGCACGGAGGCACGGTGCTCAATGGCCCCTAAACTCACTGCCCACCCTGCTCACCTCCATGAACTCTGAGCTGGAGCCCACATGCTGGCGGAAACACAGCAAGAAGTTCTCCTCCGTGGGCAGGATCTGTGCCAGCTGCAGGGACAGATGCTTTCAGCAGGGCACCGCAGACATCCCAGCTCTGCCATGCGTCACCCCACCCACCAGCGATGGCCCCACAGCTCCGTCCTCCTCCCACATCCCTCACCTCCGCCATCTCGATTTTGCCGTCTGCGTTTTTGTCGTATTTGTGCATGAACTCCTTCATCTTGTCTCCGAGGCTGTCCCTCTTGGAGTCCTGCCAGCAGCAAGAGGGGTCAGACACATTCTCCTCATCCCACGCCATCCCATCCCAGTCCTCATTTCAATCCCTGTCCTCATCCCATCCCCATCCGATCCCCACACCCGTGCCCCTCCCTGACTCCATCCCATCCCCATTCCTGACCCAATCTCATCACCATCTCTGACCACATCCTTGTTCTCACTCATCCCCATCCTACTCCCATCTCCATTCCGTTCCCACCCCATCCTTGTCTTCATCCTCATCCCCATTCTATCCCACCCCATCCCAGTCCCTGTTCCCATCCTCATTCTCATCCCAATTCCATCTTATCCCATCCCCGTCCCCATTCACATCCCATCCCACTCCCATCTCCACCCCATCCCCGTGTTCCAGGACAGAGGACACAGGACACATAGCCTGGCTGGGATGACACCAAATGGCCCAAGCGACACGGCCACCAGCATCCCAGCACGACCCGGACACTGGGAGCCAATGGACAACCTGCACCTCAGTTCCATCCCCCCCTTCCAAAAGCCCCGCAGTTCCCCTATTGCTTCTCGTTAGGGCTTCCTCATTAAGGCTGGATGGCCAACGTGTCAGCATGCACATCCCACCCCGGCGGGGCCATGCAGTGCCCTTACCACCCCGCTGCCCTTCCTGGCACTTTCCAGCTCCTGGAAGAAGTTTTCCAGCTCTTTGCCTTCGATGTAGCCATTCCCTGGGGACGGGGAAGAAAGGAAATGAAACACTCGGGGGCACACGGGGCAGGGATGGGATGGGGGCTCCGACGGCAGAGCCGCACTAATGGGACGCTGGGGGCGCCTGCAGAGCCCCGGACACCTCAGCACATCCCTGTGCTCGTCCCCAAGCACCCGAAGAGTCTCCTTGGATCCCCCCCCAGACCGTGGGGGAGCACAGAGCCCGGGGGGCTGCACGGTGCAGGGCAGGGCTGCGCTTCGCTCCTTTTGCGTCTTTTGGGTTTCACATCTTTTGGTTTGTTGTTGTTGTTTTTTTTTTCCACTCGCTCTTTTCTGCACCTTTTTAGGTTTTGCTGTTGCCTTTTTTGCATCTTTTTAGTTTTCCTGATTTTTCTTTTTCTCGCTTTGCTTTCTCTTTTTAATTTTTTTCGTCTTTTTTCTTTCCGCCCCTTTCACCTTTTTTTTTTCTTCTTCTTTCCTTCCCCCTTTCCTTTTTTCTTTTCTCTGCCTTCCTCCTCTCTTTTTCCCCCTTTCCGTCCCTCTCCCTCCCTGCACAACACCCCATCCCGGCTCTGCGCTCCGCTCCCACCCGGAGTAGCACCGCGCTGCCACCCCCCCCCCCCGCACCCCTACATCCACCCTTCGGGACCCCCCCGTTCCCCCATCTCTTCGCGTTCCCCCTCATCCCGGCCCGCACTGACCGTCGGCGTCGAAGTGCCGCCACACGTCGAGGAACTGCGATGCGCTGAGCTCCGCCAGGTGCAGGTGCGGGGCTCGCTGCCCCGCCATCTCCCCGCCGCTGCCCGCCGTCCGCCGCCGCCCCCCGCTTATATACCCGGCCCGGCCCGCGGCCGCCAGGGGGAGCGCGGCACCGCCACCGCACCGCCACCGGGCGGGGAGGGACGCGCCGCGTCATTGCCCGGCTCCCGCGCCACCTGCCCCGGCACGGCGTCACCCACCCCTGCCCCGTGTCCCCGTGCTCGCTTCGCGGCACCCGCCCTTGTCTGGTGCCACCTACCCCTGCCGTATCCCCCCCGTCCACGTCACCTGCCCTGCCCCACCTGTCCCCCCCCTCCAGGGGGAGAATTGCTGCTCCCCCCCTCCGGACCGTGCAGGGGCAGTTCCCAGGGCCCGGCACGCAGCATCCCGGGGCTTCGGGCGCTGCTGTCCGGCGGGAAGAGTTGCCATGGCTACGGGGGAGCAAAAAGATAATTCACATCCAGAGCTTCGGGCTGATGGATGTGATTAATGAATGACAGGGAGACGCTCGGCCCAGGGCACAGACGCAGCCCCGGTGCCCATAGGATGCAGAGGAACGCAAGGGGATGGGGTTTGGGAGCGAGATCGGGAGCTCAGAGCGATGGGTCCGGCCCCACTGCTTCCCCTTCCCTTCAAAGTTTCAGCAGAAAAAAAAACCAGAAGGTGCTCTGTGCAAAAGCAGAATTTTGATAAAGAAAAAAAACAGAGGGAGACCCGGTAACTTGAGGGGTTATTTTTTGGCATCCACCCATCCCAAAACAGATCCCACTCGGGTCTGCCTGGGTTCCTCCCTAACCCCCAGCACCAGAACAGCAAACACGAGAACCCCATTTCCAGGATGGCAGAAGCTTTATTTCCCCACCCCCCCCCCCCAAAACAGGCACGAGAGCGCTCTGCTCTGACAGCAGTGGGCTCAACAGAGAGCTCCAAGATGAACGGGTGTGAAGAGTCACCTCAAAATTACAGCTCCTGCTTCACTCTCAGAGCTCTGGGGGTTATGAATAACGCACTGCTGTGGGGAGCAGCCACCCCCCCCTCGCAGCCCAGCAGCAATGCTGGTAAGCAGAGCACGGTGGCTCCCGACGTGACCTGGGGCGTTCAGTTTATTCACAGGAAGCTCAATCTCTCCCCAGACCAGCAGAGGACTTTCCTTGGCCAACAGGAGCTGGGTACCAAAAAAGGGGATCACTGTGGCAAGATTCAAAGCAAACCTCAGCACCCAGCTAGGTAAAGCACAGGGACAAAACTCAACCACCTCCTCCCATCAGAGTGGGACCACCACAAACCAGCAAGAGAAAACAGTCCGTCCCAAACTGGAACACGAGGACGGGGCCGTCTCACCAGGGCTCTCCCTTGGCACATCCCAGCACCCATGCACTGCGCTTCGGATGCTAAACGATCGAGGTCACGGGGAATTTGGGCTGAGCTTGCTGACGAGGTGCACCACCAACTTCTGCAGGGCTTTGGCCCGGCCCGCTGAGACGCGCAGCACGTCCTCGTGGTTGGCCTTCTCCTGGCTGCCATAGCTCATCACCGCCGTGTTGGTGACGAGGGACAGCCCGAGGACGCTCAGCCCACAGTGCCGGGCCACGATCACCTCTGGCACAGTGCTCATACCTATGGGGGGGAGGGGGGAGAGGAGCAGGATGAGTGGAGGCGGTCTGGATTCCCAGTACAATGGCTCTCTGAAAAGAGGCTGTGCCAGGGGAGGTTCTGGTTGGGTATTAGGAACAATTAGAGCTCTGAAAAAGCAGTGAGGCCTCGCCACAGCTGCACCAGAGAGCGGAGGGAGTCACTGTGCCTTGGAGGTGCCCCAGAGCTGCGGGGATGTGGCACTGAGGGATGCGGGAAGCACCATTATTTCTGACTGGGTCCCACTGAAGTGGAGCCACCTGAGCGTGGGAGATGTATGATTTGGAGAATAAAGCAGAATATTGTGCTTGGCTCCTCGTTCTAGACAGACATAAGCACACAGACCCGTTCTGCAGATCCATCCTAGCAGCCTCGTGCAGGACAAGTTGTTTAACCCATTGCTAAGCACCCCACAAGCCCGGCCCCGCGCAGCTCACCCACAGCATCCGCTCCCAGGGCCTGCAGCACGCGGCACTCAGCAATGGTCTCGTAGCAGGGGCCTGCCATCATGCAGTACACCCCATCACGGGTGAAGCCCAGGAAGCCCAGCTCCTGTGAGCTCTCCATTGCCAGGCTGAGCAGGTCCTGGTCGTAGGCATCAGACATGCAGGGGAACCTCACGCCAAACCTGCAGGACACAGAAGGGCACAGCCACACTGACACTGCAGCTGCTGCCTCCAACAGAGCCCCGCAACACTCAGCCTTTGGAGGAAGAGGGAATGGTTGGGATGCCAGGCTGGGTCAGGGCCCTCACGCAGGCTATCAGAGCTCCTGGCTGGCTCTCGTATTCCTCCTACGAATGCTCAGGGCAGGAGCAGCTTATTTTATGTTCATAAGCACTAAAATATTACAAACAACTTTCCAGCCTGGTCTAAAGGAATAAGTACTCATCAGCATGAAAATCACTTCTTTCCTGAAGGATGCCCAGCAATGCGCTCAGGCCAATCTCTAATTTATTAAATCAAATCTGCAGATTCTTGCCTATATTCCTTTTCCACATCACTTCATTGCCTCCAGATTTTCCTAGCTATGCTTAGATAAATCCTCTCTGGTGGCTGAGTGGGACTGGCTTTTAGAAAGAGTTTGCTCAGCTGAAGCTCGTATGAATCAGCTTGCAAAGCCTTGTCGGACCTCTTGCCCATTTGGTGCCTCCATCAGCACTACAGAACTCCCCAGGCACTGCAGTCTGCACTGAGAAATTGCATCTGGGAGGCAATGAGACAGCCATGCTGCCTTTGAATTCTGCCCAGATGAAGCTACTGTTTGGCTGGTGTTTTCTCCTCCTATCCCCTAGTGATTCTGAAAGCCCAGAGAGCTTCAAGCACTCCTCTGTGTGGCTTCTTTGCTTTTGGTCATCCTTTCCTCCCACCCACACCAATGCCTATTGAAGATCTGAAAGGAACTAATGTTAACTAGAAACTAGGCAGACCATCGTGCTCTCTGCCAGAACTTTCTTTTTGGAAGGATCCCAGGTGCCCGCCCTGCAAACATGTCCCTGTCATCAAGGAGAAGGTCCCAACCCAATGATGCATTCAACCCCCCAGTTAACTAAACCCACTCTTTGCTCATAAGCTATCACCATCTTCACCACCTCCAATCCACCCTCTGGCTGTAGATAACTGCTTTTCATCCCACTTCTCTCCTACCCACTTGGTTAGGAGATCCTTCTTGTTGCTGTTATCTCCTTTTCATCACAATCCACCCTCTTTCTGCCCTGGACCTCCTCTTATTTTTAACTGACATCTCATGCTCCCTTCCGTGCTCAGCCCAAGTCTTCCACGGACACATCCAGCAAAAACTCTGGCCTGGGACCATTAGAAGACCTCTCTGAACCTCAGACCCCTCCGTGCCCGCTGACCGCATCCCTCAGAGCCATATCTCCACAGTTCTTGATCACCTCCAGAGAACATAACTCCCCACCTCCCTAGGCAGCTGTGCCAGTGCCTCACTGAGAAGAAAGTGTTCCCAACCTGTAACCACCCTGAAATCCAACCCCTCACACTCTTTTCAACCCTACTTGGAGACCTGGCACATCCCCTCTGGTGCTATGACCTTGCGAGCGTTGGTTGCCTTCTACCACACAGTGCTCTGGGAGGGATTCAGGATCATAGATGATTGGTATGAGAGATAATGGCTTCATGCTGTGGCAAAGGAGGTTCTCAGTTTAACGAGCTGGTTGCTTCCCTTGGGGCAGCTCTCAGTACTTGGGGTACAGGAGACATCTAGGGACTAGGAAAAATGTAATCAGCTATAGGACAGCTTGGATGTCACTGTGGAGGAGACGAACAAGGACAGAAGCTTTGTTGGAGCCTGCAAACAGCCCTTCGTGGAGAGAGTGGTTTGGTGCTAGCACTGAGAAGTGTGGGTGCCCCATCCCTAAAGGTGCTCAAGGCCAGGCTGGATGGGGCCCTGTGCAGCCTAGTGCCTTTAAGTGGTTGGCAACCCTGCCCATGGCAGGGAACTGGATCTGGATGGATGATATTTGAGGTCCCACCCAACCCAAGCTGCTCTATGGCACTGTTTCAAGACAGTAATATTAAACCTCTATCAAAAGAACACTTATTGAATGACTGATTTTTTGTGTGTTGCCCGCTATAGGACTGGGAAGCCTCCTTACCTCTCGTCGTTTGGTCCACGCAGTGGGTTCTGCCCTCCCATGCCAAACATACCAATGTGATCCCTAATGAGCATGATGTCCCCCACCTGGAAGTGGGGGTTCAGCCCCCCGGCAGCATTGGTGACAATCAAGATCTCCACCCCCAGAAGAAAGAAAACCCTGATGGGAAAGGTGACCTGCAGGAACCGAAGAGACACATCCAATGAGTGACAAGTCTCAGCTCAAGTGTTTGGCACTCAATGCACATGGTCTGCCAGTAAACTGAGAAGATCCAAGAATGGAAAGATGAGATCACAGTGGCCCAGTAGTGCAAACAAAGCTGAAAAAAAGCATTACGTAGCTGGTTAATTGCCCCTGTTCAATTAAATGTTACTGCAGCAGAAAAAGACATGACGACTGTGACCAAGAGCATGGGGAGTCCATGAGGGACAGGGAGACAGGGCTTGGAGCAGCCTGCAGTGGCCTTCCCAGGGAGAAGGGGAGGCTGGAGGAAGCTCATGCTATGCACAGAGGGGCCTCTGGGAGCCCACGAGCAGACAGGCCAATCTTTTTTCCCTAATTTTAAATTGCTCTCTAATTTAAATAGTTTTAACATTTTTTAAACATATTAAAAAGCTAATTTTGAGAAGAATCCCATTAAAATGCAAGCCCACATTTATTATGGTTGCTGTAAGGTTAAGTAAATGCAGCACAAATAGAATATGCTGATAATTTTTTTCCTCTCTGTCAAGGTCTTGTGGAGATCAAACCTCTGTGCTGATTGGAGAGACTACTTATGCACACAGGCCTGGAGTTTAATTGATACACGAGCTTCTTACAGCAACGATGCGTTTTGCAGAAGCACACAGATTGCTTTCTTAATTTCAGTTCATTCACATTAGTTTGCTTCAGCAACCTCAACTGAAGTTAAGGAACTGCTGGGAATGGAAAAAAAGCAATCAAAAAAATTAAATTTTGAGGAGTCAGGATGGAACTAGGAAGGTGGATGAAACTCCTGAAATGCTGAACAATGTAAATGCTTGAATGTTCACATATGTGAGCTGGGAGAGTACATCAGCTTATTCCAGTCAATGGAAAAAAAAAGAAAAAACTAAACTATACAAATGCAAAAAAAGATTAAAATGGATTATTTCTATCACTCATAGTTTTGTGGTTGCAGATTCAAACTGTGATTAAAATGACTGAGCTAAACCATGAAAATAATCTGCCTTGTACGATGTATGATTCTGCCCTAAGAGCATGGCAGAGCTATTCACAAACTGCCTCTCCCCCTTTGACTTCCTCATTTTATTTCATTCTGCAGGGAGAAAGCCATTTGTACGTTCATTGCTGGAGCTACCCTCCCACAGCTAGGTGCCAAAGCACACACATTGCTTTCCTCTCTTGGTAAAGATCCCTTTGGTGCATGAATGATGTTCAGAACTCACTGTGTTGATGGAGTGTCCCTCGTAGAAGTGGAAGCGTCCCTGCATGCAGACACACGGCCGCCCGCTCAGCTCCCCGAACACCAGCCTGCCCACGTGCCCGGACACTGCAAGGAACAACAGCATCATCTGGGGCTCACCCATTTTAGAGGGATGCACAGTTAACAGAATGAATGGTTCCGAGAAGTATTGCAGTGAGGATGGTATTTTACAGGTTGTATAACTGGAAAGATTATCACAGTGGAAAGAGATAATAAGAAATAAATGAAACGCTCATCCATGCCCTAGGCTTGCAGTTAAAAAACTCCAAAGGAGCAATCACCAGAAAGAGCTCCTTCCCCAGTGGTGGTCAGCCCAGACTCTACCCCTTCTGGTCACACAGGTGCATTGCCTTCACCTGTGCTCCTGCAGCTGACTCAGTGCTCGCCTCAGGTGATCATCAGCAGTTCAGGCTGTGATTCAACAGTTCCCATACAAGGGAATTCTCAGCTGGCTATACATCCCACCTGAAACGTGGATTTCTGCTCACTATCAGGTGAACCAAGAACACAGCATTCCTCACTGGACCCTGAAGGGTCATGAGATGTTTAAGAACAAGCAGTGAGAGATGAATTCGTGCTGATAGCCTGCAGGGGAACACCAGTTCAGGATGTTACCATTTCTTGAGGTTTCCCTCTGTCTAAGAAGCCCAAATATCCATCAAACCAATCTGCTGAACCCCACCACTAAACCACAACCACACCTCAGGGATGGAGAATCTACCACTGCCCTGAGCAGCCTGTTCCAGTGCTGAACCACTCTGTCCACAAACAAATTCTCCCTAACGTCCTGAACCTCTCCTGGTACAACTTCAGGGAATTGATGTTGAAACTTACTGAGACATGGAGGCCCTGCAGCGTGTCCAGGGGAGGGAGCAGAGCTGCGAGGAGTCTGAGCACAGCACTGTGGGAGCAGCTGAGGGAATGGGATGGGTCCATTGGAGAAGAGGAGCTCAGGGGAGAGCTCGTGGCTCTGCAGCCCCTGAGAGGAGGGCATGGGGGGGGGGCAGCCTCTGCTCCTAGGTGACAGCAATAGGGTGAGACATGGTAGCCTCGTGTAGAGATTCAGGTTGGCTACTGGGAACAATTCTGCACTGAAAGAGCAGTGAGGCAGTGGCACAGCTGCCCTTGGAGTGGGGGGAAGTCACTGTCCTTTGAGGTGTCCCAGAGCTGTGGGGATGTGGCACTGAGGGATGTACAGTGAGCACGGCACAGTGCGTGGTGTGGGACTATGCTACACTGAATCGAGGGTGAAGATGCAGGTCTGTGAATGCACACTCTGCCTCTGTGGGACCCTGTGCCCAGAGCCAAGCCACGTGGTGGATGCTGGTTGAAGTTACCCCCATCTCTGTTGCTGCTGATGGATGGGCTGCTGTGCTAACCTGTGCTCCTTGGGAAGTGAGGGATATCCTCATAGGGAAAGACCATCTTGTGCTCCAGCGTATCTGCCAGATCTCCCAGCCCGGATCCACAGATGATGGCAATCTTTGGGCACAGAGCAGTGCGGGCACGTAACCAGTCTGCTGTTTCCTTGTACACCTCATAGCTGTTTCTGCAGGAGGAGAAGAGGTCGGTGAACCCATAACCCCATCCAAAGAATAAACTTCAAAAGATAGCAGCCCTGAAAAAGTGCAGAGAAAAAAGATTTATTAAGACTAAAAGGGTAGGAACTTCACTGCTATTACAGAAGATGTTTCTCTATAGCAATCACTTTTAATCTCATTTTACCCCTGGCCACAGGCAAGTTATTTGAATCCTCTCTGCCAGACTTATTTTATAGTGGAAACTGGCTAATGATACCTATATCACCCAGATGTCACAAAGCATAACAGTTCATGCTTCTGATGTGCTCTAGCCTCTCCCCAGTTGGTGAAGGAATGGAAAAAGCACAGTTAGCCTGAAAAACCTCAACCTGTGTGCATACATGAGAATGTCTAACCCAGGCTGGGGAAGTACAAGGGAGAAAGGTGTGGGATCAAGCAGCACCAGCAGAGATGAGGAACCCGACTTCATCAGCACTGAGTGCTTGCAGCTCTCAGGGCTTTCTTCCAGAGCCAGGAACACCTTGCAGACATCCACATCTTGTGGTTTCAGTAAGGATGCTAAATGTGGATGCCTGGTTCTTCCTCTCCTCCCCCATGCAGCAGGTTACACTCACAGTCCAGTCCTGAGCAAAAAGTTCAGTAACACATCTATATGAAAATATAAATTAAACCCACACATTTAGTTTGTGGGTTTTTTTTCCTGTTTTAAAGGGGTATGCTCAGTTACTTTGCCAAAAATAGATCTTATTCAATGCTGGCATTACTTTGCCTGCTTTGAACTTGTCTTTTCAGTAGAGAGACAACTTCAATATTCAGGCGTGACAGTCCAGTATTCTTCAAACACATTAATCACAGTTTTGAAACTCAGTCAATAGAAGAAGAATCCCGTAATCCTTCTTCCAATAGGACAACAAAGATACTTTCTGAAAGTCAATATCGAGGTTGATTGGAGAGTCTCTTCAAATGCAAGGCTGTTGATGGCATTTCTTGATAGCTATCTGCTCACTGCCACCAATGAGCAGCATTGGTGGCCATAGACAGGGGAGGACTAGGAGCTGGAGTGAACCAACACAGCCACGAGCAGCACACTGCCTAGCAAGAGGCAACAGGATCAGAAACACCCAAGCACGTTACAAACTTGTGACACCGTGGGAGAAAGACCTTCTGCAGTCCTGAATTAAAGTGCAGTCATTTAGCTGAGATGCTTTTCAAAAGAGCTGAAATAAGCAGAAGGTTTGAAAACCTCGAGCCTACTCTTGACTACTATCTCTTGCCCAACAACAGCTGTCCCAGGCAAAAACTAAGAGTACTTTGCATATACCAAAGAAAAAATCCTCAAATATTCCTCTGTTGGGTAACTGTAACACTTAGCAAAACTGCTGAATAATTGAAAGCCTTATTTAGAGGGAACAAAGAGACCTTAAACACAATACCCAAATGGATGATGTACCTGTGGAGGCATAAGAAAAACAATGAGGTCATCAGTATCTGCTCTTTCACTTGACCATGGTTCCCTCATCTCTTTATTTTTACACATATGTATATGTATTAAAAAAAAAAGGAACATGTACACACCCTTGAAAGATAACATAAAAAATTGGCCATTATCCCCAAAGCCCCCAGAAATTTGGGGATGGAGTAAATCCAGTTCACTGTCAGCTGAAGACAACAGGACTGACTGAGCTGTATAGAGTTTCAGAGGGACTTTTGTTTTTCCCCTTCCGAGCAGAACATGAGAACACTTCCTATCCCAACGTGTTGGAGATGCAGAGCACTGCAATGCCCAAATTCTTTGCTGTGCCCACTCCAAGCTCCTCCTGGGTCCCCATCACCATGACCCAGCAAATGTAGCCTGTACCCTGGATGTGCACGAGGTCTAGGCAAGCTCCTTGACAGCCTGAATTAGCAGGGAGCACCGAGCCCCCTGTAGCTATCCCTTCTCACACAGTGCCTGCCTAATAATAGTGCTCGGTAGCATCGCTTTGGATTAAATCACAGGATCAGCTGAAAGCACAATCCCCTTCATTGTGAGGGCTGTCATCTGCTGGAGGAACACATCTGCTGCAGAGCACAGGATTGCCATTGATGACATCTTTTGTGGCATGAAAAAAAGTCCTCATTCCACTTATGGCTTGGTTGAAAGCAAATCCATGTAAAACGCAGACATCCCACAACAAATAGATGGGTTATATTTCAGAGAGGGTCACGCTGATATGCGGCGTACGCCCATCTCTGGTCCCACGGCCTCTCCAAGGTCAGCTGCTCGCTGCCATATTTCATAATAGCAGCACCTGACGTGGGCAGATGGCCAGAACCCTCTTCAGTAATAAGACATTTACTCCTGAGCAGCCTTCGCCTGACATTTATTGAGTACCCAGCGAGGAGAAGAAGAAAACAGGGCAATGCGTTTCTCCATTCCCTTCCATCTCTGACATCAGTGTATCCCCTATTGCAAGCACCTTACCTGTCCTCTTCTGCATAGGCCATCCTCCTCCTGCTCAGCTCAGCCCAAGAAAGGAACAGCTGCTGGAAGCAGAGCTTTTTTGGCCAGCCCAGGAGCAGAACCCAAGAGCAGGTAGGTGCCCACGGAGCTGCTGCCAGCCCCAGCTGGGCTCCGCTGTCCCTAATCCCCAAAGAGGAGGGGCACGTCAGGACAGCGGCTTTTCTGCTCTCACTCCACGACACGGCAGCTCCAGAGCTCAGCAGAAAGCCCCACACGTGCTTTTATCGTGCAGATGGAGCCTATGGAAAGTTCACGTGCAACTTTTCAGCAACCTCTCAGAGCAGCTGACAGCGAAGCTGCATCAACACGCACGCGCTTGTGTCAACCTGCAGAGTCTGCAGGTCAACCCGTGCCACCCAGCACCGTGACAATGAGTTGTTTCCACATCTCACGTTATCTTCCCATTCGTTCATGCCTGCCCTGCTAGCTCCCTGCAGCTCTCCATGCATTTAATTGCTCCACTCACCTCGAAAGGAAATAATACCTCGAGTCTGAGAGTCGCAGAAATGTGGGGGTGGGAAGGGACCGCTACAGATCGAGTTCAACCACTGCGCCCAACACGTCTGAACGAGTACATTAAGGGAGACCTGGGAAACAAAACACGGCCCCATCACACACCTTTGCAATATGACAACCAAGTGCCAAAAAAAGACATTGGTGATAAGTAAAGAAGAGACGGAACATCCACAAAGGCCACATGGGCCTGAAGTTTATAAGTATCCCAAGCTGGGAGAAAGACTTGATGAGAGCTTGTAAACCTCAAGGCAAATCAGCCTGACACGAAGAAAATTGAGCTAGACAAGTTTCAGATCTCAAAGCATTTCACAGTACTTCCATCCACGTTTGCTTGCTGGCATCCAAGACCACACAACGAACTCATCACCTTAGCAGGAAAGACCCTGATAAAGATGGCTTTCCCTCACACAAAACCCATCAGGCTGAGAGCAGAGACGGCTTCAGGCAGCACTGCACCAAACCCTGCACCCAAAGAGGCCACCCAAAGAGCACTGCTCACCTTTCTGCATGAGCTCACGTGCTCCAGTCACTGTCACCTGCCTCGAGTCCTGGGGCCACCTCTCTCTGTCCTTTGTGCCCTCTGGAGCCTGTGCTCTGCTCACTGGCACTCAGCACATCCCTGAAGGCGACTACCTCCTCCTGTTAAACTAACGAGTGGAGCAAAGCTGGGCCCTTAGCATTCACTTTCCATACAGTTCTTCAGCATCGGAGTTCTGATGCCCCCCAGATATGCTCCCTTGTTATAGCCTTAATCTGATTACATTCATTAATCTGATCTTTTTGCAAAGCAGACAAGAGATCAGACAGCCTGAGAGCTCTTCCCAATTTGTTCTTGTCTAGGACAATCTCCTCCCTAGTTCAGATTTACATGGAGAACAGGATTACCAAACAGGACCGTTTTATCTCTTCCTGCAGCACCCATTATTTAACAAAAGCTACTGAGGTTTATGTTGCAGTGGTGCATGGCCTGGACAGCTACGAGATAAAGGCTCACCCTGATAGAAAAAAAAAAAGAAGATTTTGGCATTGAGGGCATTCACACCAATAACACTCCAGAGAGGAAAAAAACTAATTAAACTTCTGCTCCTATACAAATACTCCAAAGAAGATCCATCTAAAGTTAGTGAATAGCTTGCATAATTCTTAAGAAAAAGTATTTCGTTGTGAATCTCTCAGCCCTCTGCGTGTGTCTACAGAAAATTATATCTCCAATCCAGATCTGATTGACTTGGGTGCCATTCAAGCCTCATTTCTGCAGCCAGAACTTCCACAGCTCCAGGATGCAGATACAATCACCTGAAATAACTTCCTAACGACGCTCTGCCTTCCTGCAGCAAATTTCTATCTAAATAAGTGTCGTGAAGTGTTTTTCCAAGTGTTTCATCAAAACATTTAATTAATGCTTTAGGGTACATCTCCCACTTCCCCATGCAGCATCGCATTATCACGCAGTCCTCTCACGTGTGCTGCACATCATGCTCCTGGGAAAGGGCTGCACAGGCTGCAAGCTCAGCTCAAGAATTAGTAGGTGTTCTCCAAGAACTAACCAGGATTTTCACAGTAATTTGTCAACTCATTGCTTAGGAAGCTCACTTGTTTGTATGCTTGGCTATCCCACAAGGAAGGCAAATGAGAGCTAATTATTTATCAGGAAAGTTATTCCCCTCGAGATGGCCTTAATCTGTTGGAAGATCTGAAGCAGTGCATGTGCTGCCATCATATATCCACAGGAAGGAAGCTACAGCAACGCACTACAAGAAAGGGGTGGTCAGGGGAACAGTGCTGAGAACTAACAGAGCTCGTCACAGTTAGCTGAGCAAAATGAAAACCGAGCAACGCCCTGATGGCAGTCTGAAAATGCTGCCATGGAGGCAGGGGAGAGAAACTCTGCACAGGCACCACGGCACAGGGGTGAACGTGTGGAATTGAGCTAGGCATTAAGAAAAAAAGCCTTCTAGCTACCCAAAGCACAGGGCTCCAAGCAGCCCCACTGCAAGGGCAATGGGGGTAGAGATACAATCATTAAGGTTGGAAAGGACCGCTCAAATCACCTAAGTCCAACTGTCAACCCATCGCACTCTGCACACTAAGCCATGTCCCTCAGGTAGGTCTGTGTAAAGGGTTGCACAAGCAACAAAGCAGAAGTTTCATTCAGAAACCACGCTGGCCCTAAAAGTCACCTCTTCTTTTGGAGTTTAATAAGATTTAGAGCTTGTCCAAATCTATGAATCAAGTTCTTATCCTGGCATCAGAACCAGCTGTTGGCTCTGGGCATGTTTCTCCATGGTAAGAAAAGGACTTCTCCATGGGTAAAATAAGGGCACTTTCCCATGCCAGGGCCAATGCTGGTTACATTTTCTGATCAGATTACCTCTCAATAGGCAATCACACCTTCACACAGCAGAGCTCCAGGCCAGACCTTCTACCAGGCTCCTGTGCACTCCCAGCTCCTCTTTAGGGAAACACCACTTCTTGGAGGTCAGTGGGTAAACACAATCCTCCAGGATGTATTTATGCTGTCCCAACAAAATAAATACTTTCTTTACTATCTCATTGAGTAGTCTGTAGGACTTCCACTTAACGTCCAGTTCTCAGTGATTGTTGTGTAAAGAAGTAAGAGCTGGAAACTACAGATCATTTTACTCATCATCAATATTAGACGTCGTTTATCAAAATCTCACAGTTTACTTTCATCACAAAAGCAGTTTGGCCACAACTCCTTTGGCAAAGGAAGCAAAATGCAAACCTGCCTGACTTCAGACTGCAAATCAGAAGAGCCCTTACAGAACCTGTCATCAGAGTCATGAGAAAGCACTGTGTTAAGGACAACCAGCCTTCCCAACTGGCATGCCCATGGTTACAAGTGGATTAACACCACCACGAGCTGCATGTCCCACCTTGGTGGCTGCCTCCTCCCAGCAGGGACTCTAGTTGCACCCAGCAGAGGCTCCTGGGTAACGTGAATGTGAAAGTCACAGCTGAGCACATCCAAAGCCCCCACAGCGGGTGCACTTCTGCAAAAGAAATAGAGGCTGTTATTTGCCAGCCTTCAAAGAAAGCCATGCTGCCCCCACAAACGACAAGCACCTTGCATCCTCACATGCAAAGTGAAAGCAAAACATATGATAAGCCTTGATCCACAAATACGCATTTTGGGGTCTGAGCTGGTAGCACTGCAGAAGTGGGGCTGACCCAAAATGAAAGTATTGCATTGCCACATGGAGAAAAGAAGACTGTGAGCAGTAAGATAGAAGAACCTACTCAAACTTCTGCCTTAACTTCAAGAGCTATAATGGGACACATGAGAAAGCTTAAGTTCACAGGGAAACTGAGTTTACAGTGAGTTGTGTAACTCACAGTGGAGTTAACAGTGTAGTTACAGAGTCAGAAAAAGCAGCATTTTTTCTTATTAATGCTATTCACCTGTACTGCCTTTAGCTAGGATTCTGATAACACCGTATGCTCAGTCCTTTCCTGCATTTTGAGAAATTCTCCTCCTCAGTGCAACAGGTCGTGGTACAGAAGCACCAGAAGCTCCAGTAAAGCCCAGCAGAACAGAACACAGGAGGTAGCAGTTCCTCTTCCACAGCACTATCCCTCGTGCACAGAATTGTTTGCACTCTCTTTTTTGGTGTTTCCAAAACACTTAGAAGTCAATATGGGGTGAAGAAACAACCTAAGCACCTGAAGAAATGTCAACTCAAAAATCGAGTGATGCACGTAGCTTACTGTACATTAACTACTTCAACTCTAGTTGAAAGGAATAGCAAAAGGAATAACAGAATACTACAGCACTACCACACTCACAACAGAGGAAAAAACAGAAGTAAAATCATACCCTACTTTTAGTTAATAATTATAAACACAAGGAAGAAAATAAAAACAAAACGCTTGAAACTAAAGCATGCCTGCTATGGTCTCAGTAGGTCTAAGATCTCCCAAAGCAATGGAAAAAGAAAACCTAAGCAATACTACTAGAACATTCTCTACACAGCAAAACTTAAAGAATTACAACAGCCCCTAAACACCCAGCAATATTTCCTCCCCCCTCCCTCTCTCCCAGTACCACTTTAACCTGCTTTTGCTTTCCCCCTTTTAAGTACCCAGAGATGTTGAAGAGTGATTTTTATCCAATCACAGGGAGAAGAGGCACCGCACTCATGCACATAAATCTTCCATCCACAGCTGCTGCTCCTTCTCTTTGTATAAAACTCCTCTCAAAGAGGTAGAAAATAGCATGTTTGTATTACATGGCGCTTACTGCATTTGGTTTTATCTTTATGCATTAACTCTCTCATAAGAATCAATTCATTTGTTTCTAGGGACTTAAAAGAGTGAAAATTTAAGCTGTGTATTTGTATTTACAAGTTGTATGCCTATTTTTAATGTGTATACATAATTCTTTTTCTATTTTTTCAGTATTATTCTTTTACTTTAGAAAGCAAATCCCCCCCAAGGGAGAAGGGAGGCTTATATATTTCACTGTGATTTTAACTCATAATTTCTCTGATTGTGATGCTTATATCCCTTTTCACAGAGCAGGAGAAAGTATTAACCTATGTATTACAGCTATATTCCTAACAGAAATGCATTGTTATTATTATTTTGCTCCTAGAAAAAATTCCTGTGGTTATAAAAGCTTTGGAATCCCTTGTACTCATAGCACTGTCTCTTTGTGCATTCTGAATTAGGGGTAGATCCTACTTCATCAGTGAGAAACACGTGGAATACAGCAAAATGAAATAATTATTGCTAATTATTAAATAATTATTGCTAATAATTAATGCTACGCTACGGGCTGTTTGCTCCCAATTCAACGAGTAGGTGTTGCATTTCCTAACCTGCATGAAAATCCATTTAAAGCACTAGGAGCAGCCTGCACGGAGCGCTCAGCACCTGAGCTGTGTAACTTTGATAAACGTTTATCACTTCCTCCTATAACGAGATACCGTTTGGGGCTGTGTTACAGCTAGGAGGTGGCCCTGAAGAAACTAGCCAGGCGCGCGTCAGAAAGCCTGCAGCTGCTCCCTCCGCTCGCTCTTCCTCCCGATCCTTGCTAACTGAGGGTAAGAGAGAGGAGCGGCTCGGCTCAGCTGCGGGGCCGGGCGCTGGAGCGAGAGGGGCGGTGCGGTGATCGCAGCCCGCCCCGCCGCCGGGCCTGCCTTGCCGCTGCGCCGTCGGGGTAAGAGCGGGGCCTGTACTAGGCCGCGCGGGAGCCGCGGCCTCGCGTAGTGGTGTGCCCGTGCAGGGTGCGACCTCGACGGGGGGCGCCTCTGCGAAAGGCCGGGGATGGGCGGGATGCGGCTAGGCCGCGCCGTGTGAGAGGAGGCGGGCCGTGAGCGGGTGAGGAGGGGAGAGCTGGTGTACAGTGTAGGGATGCGGCTGCTTGGGAAAAGGAGGCTGTCCAAACGAGGAGCAGCTGGGTGCTGTCGTTGGGGTCAGTGGCTTAGTGGCTTCCCTAGCCCTGCCCTGAGTGAGGGCTGTGAGCAGGGCTAGCGCTGTCTGCAGAAGGCTGGAACTGAGGGCAGGCCAGCTCAGGTAATGGCAGCTGGCTTCCCTGGGTCCTTGCCAAGCTTGTCAGGATTTGATGTTGTGAGCATTAATTAAAAGGCTGTGTCTAGCATTTGTGATAAAAATGAGATGAAACTAGTTTAGGATGCAGTGCTTGTCTATGTTGAGGTCTGTAAAACCTTCTAACTAGGAGGGGTGAGATTTAAATGGGATATAAGGAAAAAGCTTTTTACAGTAAGGACAGTGAAGCACTGGCACAGGCTGCCCAGAGTGGTGGTCCTGCCCCGTCCCTGCAGACAGCCAAGGTCAGGGATTGGGGCCCTGAACACTGATGGAGCTGTGGGTGTCTCTGCTCACTGCAGGGAGTGGGAGCAGACAGCTCTAAGGGTGCCTTCCTACTCAAACCATTCTATGATTTACCTTTTCTCTGTGGTGTTTATTGAGATATAGGGCGCTGCTGAGGACGGAACAAGTCCTCATGAGCAAAATTGAAATTAGGTGTGTTTTATGCTTATTGAATGGCATCCAAGGTGGGGAAACAGTTGGAAATATCACACTGACACTTCACCACGTGCTGCCTGTAGCGAGCTGATGTACGGCTGGGTTGGCTTGAGGTCGTTGCTTGGGTGGAGGGGGTTTTACCCATTCTTCTTTCTGTTTGCTTCCTAAGTTTGTCATCCCTTTTGAATTTAATCCAGTAGTTCTCAGCAAACTGTTTTCATAAGTTCCTAAGTTTTGTGACTCTCTACCATGATATTTTGTTGTATTTTGCTTCTGAGGTAATGGAATGGATTTGAGGATGGTTAAAATCACATGGTAAAGGATTTCCTGTCTTCTGTATTAATGCTGAATAAATAATGTTGCTTACATGAGAAATCTTAAGTTTTTGAGTAGACTGGCTGGTTTCTGGTTTATGAACCTAAATCCTCCTGTGCTGGCTTTGCACTGTGTACTGGAGCAGATAGCAGAAGACTTAGCAGTTTTGTGCAGCTGTGGTTATGGTGCCTTGGTCCATTTAGAGCACAACTTTGCCATGCTTTCATCTTCAGCATGAAGAGCACAAGTGACCACAGATGCAAGAAAATCTTTTCTCACTTCAGATATATCACCCTTTTCCTAGCAAGCTGTAAGAACTTGCCAGGGCCTGGTCAAAATGATGTGAGGTTGTAACACAGTGAATGTGTTTTGGCTACAGGTGTGGCTACAGGGAGTGGCTGTGAGGAGCTCTGCAAACATCACATTTGTTTTGATGGAGGGGGAATGCATATTATCTGTGATCAGCTGGGAGAAAATGGAAGAACAGCAGTGCTCCTTTTCTAGGGGTAGTTGCTGTTTGTCTCTCCTAACTCTTCATATTTTGAGCATACTCTGAGCACTTGGGTAATATATTGGTGTGATTGGATGAAAAGATTTGTGGCCCATCTGGTTAATTTGTATAGCTCTTGGCACGTTCTGTTTTGAGCCAGAGGTCTAAACGCTTAAATATAAATACCTGTGTAGTGAGTAGAGTGTTCAGTGAAGGGCTGAAGTAGCAGACTGCCCTTCTTTACTTCCTGTGTAAAGGGTAATGGAACTGGTGACCCTTTTCCCTTACAAATGGCTTTATTCACTATAGCCTTTGTCTATTTTATTTATCTCACACAAGAGTATCCTTTAAAAAAAAAAAAAAACAGATCAAACAAAACTCTCTTTGCCTATTTATATATGTTTATGATTGGAATTGTTTCTCTGCTTTTGTCTTTCAGGTTGTCAGTCAGTCTGAGAATGAGCACATGTAAGAAACCTTGCGTTGAGCAGACAACAAATCTTGAAAAGTTTGACCCTGAAATTCTTTCTGAAATTGAGCAGCTCTTTGCAAAGAAGTTTTCTTATGCTAAGCCACTTAATAATGAATGGCAGCTCCCAGATCCTAGCGATGCCTTCACGTGTGACCACAAGGAATTCAACTCACTTCTTGATCTGAAGAACTCGATGAATGAAGTGAAGAATCAGCTTAGTGATAAGAATCTTATTGAGTGGCATCAGCACACTTCATTTACCAATAAAGCAGGAAAAATAATTCCTCACGTGAAGAAATCTGTGAATGCTGAGCTGTGCACCCAGGCCTGGTGCAAGTTTCATGAGATACTGTGCAGTTTCCCTCTTCTCCCTGCAGATGCTCTTCAAGAGGGACAGTTGAATTCTGTTCACCTCTGTGAAGCACCAGGAGCTTTTATAGCCAGCCTCAATCACTACTTGAAATCCCACCACATCCACTGCAACTGGAATTGGGTGGCTAACACTCTAAACCCATATCATGAAGCAAATGATACCCTTATGATGATTATGGACGACCGTCTTATAGCAAACACGCTGCCTTGGTGGCACTTTGGCCCAGACAATACTGGAGATGTGATGTCACTGAAACATCTGACAGGACTTCAGGACTTTGTAAGTCATATGGCCACAGTTCACTTAGTAACTGCTGATGGCAGTTTTGATTGCCAGGGAAATCCAGGCGAACAGGAAGCTCTCGTCTCACCCCTCCATTACTGTGAAACGGTCACTGCTTTAATGATCCTGGGTGCTGGAGGATCCTTTGTTTTGAAGATGTTTACCCTGTTTGAGCACTGTTCTACCAATCTTCTCTTTCTGCTAAACTGCTGTTTTGAAGAGGTCCATGTCTTTAAGCCAGCTACTAGCAAAGCTGGAAACTCAGAGGCCTATGTAATTTGTCTTCGTTACATGGGCAGAGAGAGCATTCATCTGCTGCTCTCAAAGATGATGCAGAACTTTGGTACAGATATGGTCAACAAAGCTCTTTTCCCTCAGCATGTGATCCCAGAATCTTTTCTTAAAATACATGAAGAGTGTTGCATGTTCTTCCACAGGTGCCAGGTAGAGACTATCTGTGAGAACATCCATCTCTTTGAGCACATGGAAGAAGCGGAGCAGACGAAGCTGAACAAGTTAAGAGATTGTGCTGTAGAGTTCTTCATGCAAAGATTCTGTATGAAACCCATTGCTAGAAATAACTGGCTTGTCAAGAAATCTCAGACTGGTTGCAGCATGAATGCCAAATGGTTTGGGCAGAGGAACAAATATTTTAGTACGTACAATGAAAGAAAGAGGCTGGAAACCCTTACGTGGAATGATAAAGTGGCAAAGGGCTATTTAAACCATGTGGCTGAAGAGCACAGTGTAAATAATGCTGGTAAAATGTGCATTTTGGAAGGATTGTCTCCTAACCTGAAGTGCAACTTGTGGTACATTTTGGAAGGAAAGAGGCTACCAGCAGTGAAATGTTCTCCATTTTGTGATGGACAAGTCTTGGAGAATCTTAATGAAGCTATGAATGAACTGGAGGGGAAGCCAAGAAGCAGCCAGGTGCCACAGCTCTGTTGCTCCTGTGAGGTGCTTACTGGGGAGCAGGTACTGGCAGAAGTGTCTGATCTTTTCCAGTCTTACCAGGAAGTCCAGAATGGCAGATGTGGGGTCAAATTCAAGTGCCTTGTGGTGGACTTCCCATGCCTTTACGACACTGGAAGCCAGCCCAGTATGGAAATAAAGTGCCTAGACTCAACCACGCTGCTGACTTGTAGCTTCTCTTTGCTTTATGATGGAGAACCAAAATACCAACAGCAGCTTTTGGAGTGTGTTCTGCATTCCCTGAGTCAGCTTGCAAAGGGAGATGCACTGATTCTGCCTATTCTTTCTTGTTTTACACGTTTCACAGCTGGCCTGGTGTTTGTACTGCACTGCTGTTTCAGATGCATCACGTTTGCTTGTCCAACGTCCCATGATCCACTGAAGACCTGCACTGTTTTGCTGTGTGTTGGTTATCAGGGCCTCCCAAATCCAGTTATTGAATACCTGCAACATCTTCATAAAATAATGAGCTCTTTGCTAGACTCAGACTCTCCCAAGCAAGTTTTGCAGTTTGTGCCAATGGAGAGTCTCCTCCAGGGCAAACTGTTGGAGTTCTTGTGGGATTTGAACACAGCCATTGCAAAGAGACAGCTCCACTTGCTTGTGCAAGCTAAGCAACTACAAATGACTGGCAGTATTTCACCGTAAAATAACTCTAGAGTTGAGCAAGTTGCTCCTATACCTTGTTTCTCAGGCAGGTAGAAGTTAAAAGCATTGATGTGCAGGTAATGTCAGTGCCATGCCTAAGTTTTACAGTCATAGCACTGGGAGAATGTTTTGGGCTACTAGCCCTACTTGTGGTGTACTGGCCTGTAGAAACCCCTGGCTTAAATCTCAGGTGTGGGGAAGTTGGGGCAGTGATTGAAGCGGACAAACTGTTTTTTCTGTCACTGTTACCTGTTCAAATTTCCTCACGTTCCACCTAGATCAGTGTTGTGGCCTTTGTGATGAGAGGTGGTGTGGTGCCTTACCTGTTTCTTCTGGCCACACTGTGGTGGGCTCTGTTTTATGACATTATCCCTCTTGTGCTGAGTTCTGACACCACTGCCTTTTCTTACAGGGTCTGTGGGAGCTAGAAGTTGATGCTGGGGCCAGGATGTGCAGCAGTATGCAAGCTTGGTCTACAGCTTGAGGGATGAGTGTCCTGGGAGCAGGCAACTGGCTTGCAGGGGTTGAGTTGAAAACAGCTGTCTTTAAGCAGCAGCAAAGGTGTCCAGGGAATGATTAACTTTAAATGTGTTCTGTGGCATAGGACAGGTGATTGGCTTAATCTCTCTGCCCCATCAACGGATGGAGTGTTTTAACTTCATATATATATATATTTTTTAATGGATACCTCCTTAATGTGATTTGAAGTGCTATTAAGGAGGAACTGCAAATGTTTTTCAGGGTAGGAGCATGATCACGTAAAGCTCCGTGTTCTGAGAAATGCTTGGGAGGAGTGCTAAGCTGAAGAAATGCGATACTTTCTTTGGGTTAAGATTTCATTTGGTTCTCCTTAGAGATAAAAATAATGAAATTGCTGACTGACTGCTCCTTTAAGGGAGTCAAATTTCATTTTTCATATTGCTCCTTTGAGAGCTGCATTTTGAAGCCTAACTCGTATATTAACGTTTAGTTTTAAGTTTGTAGTTTACATGGGAAAACTTGCTCGGAGGGAGAAATGATGTTTGGAAGGAAAAATGATTTACTGCTGATATGTACAGGATCTCTTAGAAAAAAAGTCGGAAATGTGGAGCTGGAAGGAAAACAGTCTCCTGATTAATTACCAGTCACCTTCTGGAAGCACTTCTAATTATGTAATATAGGAGCTTGAAGGGTAATTGATTACTGGTAAGGATTTAAAGCACTGCTGAAAAACTGTTTTGTCTGGAGGTGCTGCACATTTAATAAGCTTTTTTTGCCACGTTGATTGGGGCAGAATTTCATGCATTTAACAGTTCATTTTTTATTTAAGGATTTGATATGAATGAGTTGGTGGCTCAGGTCTGACTAATTCATAGCATTTTCTAAAAGTCTTGTTTTTTTTTTTTTTTTACAGCTGTATGTAAGTAGAAACAGAGAAACCTTGCTAACAAAAGCTTCAGGGATTGGTCCTTGTCCCCTTTCATTTATTGAAATGAGCTTGCTCTGTCATGAGCTGAGTCATACTTCCTCCCTTGGACCAGGATTCGGGATTTCTTTTAATAAAGAAATACTGAAAATGGGAGAAAAATAAAAGCAGGAAAGAAATATTACAGGAGAATGAATGACAAGATGGGATCAAGGACCACATGTAAAAGTCTCCTTTGTCTGAGTGAAAGCAGGATGAAGGTATAGTCCAACAAAGACACCTCTGTGTCTCTGCCACTGTTTTGGAGGTGATTTATGCATCTGAAGCTCGCACTGAGCGTATGAAAAGGCTTCTCTCTTCAAGCAGGGGCAAATGAGATTTCTAGTGCGTGGATGCTCTTACACTGGGTATTCTGATGTGAAGGCACAGGTAGCAGAAATGTCCCAACCAGCAGATGAATGATGTGAGTTTTTCTCCAAATGTCACTCCGATGTCTTTGAATTCTTATTGTAAAGTAAAATCTGAGGTGACCACCACTCAGAATGTGTTTATCAAACTTCAGTTTTCAAGCTTTCCTTGGTCTGCTTTGTACATCTGACAAACTATGCAGACTTCTTGGAGATTACTGCAGTCCCACCTTTCCTCACAGTGTTCTGTTTCCCTTTTTTCTTTTTTTTTTTGGCTTAGTTTTTAAGAGAAAGCATTTTGAATAGCCACAGAACTGTATGAGAAGTCAGATCCCTTATAACATCGGAAATCCAATGTCACATGCATCCTGGTGCCTCGTTTGCTCTGGACCTTTTCTTCTGGCAGCTGTCAGGAGGTGATGGGAGGAATCCTTTGGCAGCAGCTGCTTCTCTTGTTAAGGAAAATGTATGGCCTGGGAGCTCTTCTTTTGTTGTTGTCTCAATGGCAGCAGTTTCAAAGTTAGGAATGACGCTTGTCTTTTTAATTGCGAGAGTCCTGCATTGTCCTAGCTGTCTCTAGACCAGAATTTTCTTTGAGAAGTGACACTTAATTTCACTGGTGACTTTTGGGATATGTAAGAATGCATGGGAAGAATGCATTAACCTTTGCAGAGAGGGGCTGCTGGCTCCTGCGTTGGTCGGTGCTGTCAGTCCCTTTGGCTGACTGGGTTTTGGGTGATGGTTGATGAAGTGTCTCAGTGTCCTGGCTGCCTTTTTGCTGGCCCTTTTTTTTTTTTTCCCCTTTAACCTTTTTGAAGATGAATTGGATATTGGCTCTCATTTGTAGGAGCCTCAACTTTCACGCAGGGAAGATCGTGGGGGGGTCAGATTGGTAGATTCAATCAAGGTATGTGAAAACTTGAAACACATTTAGTTTTGCAGCTCTGCTACTGTGTGTTTCCAATGGAGGACCAATATCTGTGTCCACCAATGAGCTGCAAGCCCAATTGTTTTGTTCTGAATGTCTGGATTTCCATTTTAAGGCATCACAGTGGTTGTGTGGAGGTTGAATGAATTGGATACCTCACCTAATGAAAAAGTTGGTTTTCCCTTTTTAGCTGAGTTGCATTGAGACTTGCCAGTTGATCTTTTGTGGATGTATTTGGATGTGCACAGATTATGTTCTTGCCACTGGCTCTCCAATTTAATTTCTGCAAAACATAATGAGATTTATAGTATGAAATCCGGTAGCTTATTAAAATGATACTAATTGGCATCTATTCATCTTGATTTAAGCTGACCTATCAAATTACTGGTGGTAAAAGTAGAATATTTAGCAGATTTGCTGTTCATTAAAAGCACAACTTGGGATTTAACAAGGAGGGCTTCGTGTTGCTCATATTGAAAGTAGGAGAAGAAAAGAAGAAACCCCACACCTTGATTTCAGACCACTGTAACCGGATGCTTTAGGATGCCATGAATGAAAGTTGACCAGCAAACCGAAGCCTCAGAACCTTACCACCTCTTACTGTTCCTAAAACCCATCTTCTGACGTCTGTTTCATTTACAGATGGTTTTCAGCACGTTAATTCTTAATGGTGAAACAGAAGAAACCCTACATTAATTTGCCTTGCCGTTTTGGGTTTTGTTTATCAGTGCACGTCCCTGTTCCTCAGCTTTAAACAAGAGCCTCCATCTCAGCTGCAGCCTTTGAATATCTGTCTCTTATTTTTGAGAGCTTTGAAGGCAGGGAGATGAAAATTTCCTCCCAGAAGTCTGATAATGGTTTCTCCATCTCATTCTTGAAACTGTTTTCGTGAATGCCATACCGATATCCTCAGCTCCAGTTGTTTGTGTTGCGTTCACCTGACAAAGATCAAGCAGGGCTGTTTATGCCAGCAATGCGTTCAGCCTGTGGCTGCTCATTTCTTACTCTTCAGGGAATAATTTGGGTTGCTGTTGAGCCCTCCTGTGCAATTTGTGGGGGTCCGGAGCTGAATGTAAGTCTGAACAATGGAATTTGCTGGAAGAATTAGCTGGCGACTGTAGGGACGTAAAGGTTTTTCTTCTGTAACACATCGACGTGTGCTTTTGTTCTGAGAGATGTGTGTGTATTTTTTTTTCTGTAGATGAAGGGGTGTTGGTTTACGTGGCCGTTGTGTTTCTGTTTGGTCCGCAGATGTGTGTTGGAAGAGCTTTTCTAAATGGAAGGAAAGCAAATTGTACGTAGAGAAAATAAAATATATCCTCTTTTAGTTTTGAAATGTTGCTGTTCATTTCTCTACCTGAACATGGAAGAAGATAACGAAGTGCAGGAGGGGGACCTGCCACGCGGACCCATCGTTGGTGAATGCAGGAGACAGGGCAGCCTGCTGAGCGTGGAGTGTCTGCTGCTCACTTCCTCAACCCTTTTCCTTTGCAGTTTTCTGTTTCAAAGAGACATCAGTGACAGAAGTGGTGCGAGCAGTGTGTAGGAGCTCCCTACCCTTGTTAGCCATGTGCTGTGCATGGAGCCTGCCTGCACAGCAAGAGCTGTCCTGTGGATCTTCAGTTCCTCCCGACTGTGACAGCTGCTCTGGTAGGAAACCACACTACGGTTTTGTCTGCAAAGTCCTTTATTAACCCTTATCCAAATGCTTTCATTCAAAGTGCTTGCCTTCACTGAAAGGTGTTACTAAACGAAGAGCTGTGTGCCTTATTTCTCTGCTGCACTGACAAGGGTTCCAACTGGTTGTCTCTGGCTTGGTTATCGGGTTTGTCACGAGGCTCTGTGCTAACTAGTTCTGATCACAGTTATGAACGCTGACACTTCTCATTGCCTCTCTCCTTTGGAAGTGGAGGAGAACCTCAGATAAAGGAGCTGGCCAAGACTGCGCCGCATCCTAAGAGGTAGGAGGTATAGTTTTCTGGTACCTTAATTTTCATACAGCTGACAGATATTGGGGGCAATCTGTAAATTAGAAGTGCTGTTGAATGCCTGCTGAAATGCAGGCCAACGTTGTCTCACTTGCTTTTAACTCTGGACTCAAGTGTTGGCAGTGAACATCAAAATGTGCTTCAGGAGACGCGAGCTTAGAAGTGAGTGGTCATTAAAATGGGGACTGCGTTGGAGGAGCCTGAAGGACTGTGTTGGATTTGGTGGAATTATGATTTAATGTGACTGTACTGAATTACAGACAAATGTATATGCCTGTAATTGTATTTAAGCTACCAACCAGTTCTTTGAAATATTTACTTTTCACAATATTGCGGTATAAAAATATTGCTTGAAAACACATGAGATGGCAGATTAGAAACAGAAGGGAAAGCTTGGCTGTCTTCGTTTTGCTGTTAGAAACCTAAAAACAGCATATGTGATTTCTTCAGTCTTTAAAGTCACTTTATATGCTACATTATGTTGATTATAAATCTCATTTCAGTTTTGATAGATCTCATGCAAGCTTGCCTGCCAGCTCTTGAGTTTTAGGTGTTGTCAAAGCTAAGCTGAATCGCTGAACACAGAGCAGAGGAGCTCTCTCTTTTAGGCTGAGCAGAATGATTGAGCAAATTCTTCCACTGTGTTCTGTCTATCTGTAACACAGTACTGTTTGGAGGCAACTGCTGCACCACGCTCAGTGGTCCCTTTTAAAGGATGTTTTTTCATCTGTAGGAAACCTGAACACGTTTATCAAAGTCATCTTCAGTATTTTATTAAATGAAGATGACTGCTGCTTGTTAACAAATTGATTTATCTAAGTTGAGGGGGAGCAGAGAGAAGCACCTGTCGTTTATTGACAAATTGATTTATCTAATTTGGTGGGTACTGGGGAGAAGTGAATCAATATTCAAGACTTATTTGTTGCTGAAGTCAGAGATCATTATCTGTCGAGCTGAGAGATGTGGATGGATGAAGACTGCCTGACACAAATGAAAGCTCGCGCTGCTGTACCCCGAGGTCCTAAGCTGTCAGGTACCTGTGCCTCAAAACAATGACCTGGTGGCCAGGCAGTAATGAAACCTCAATTAGACGGAGGAATGAAGGGGCTGTGGTGGTGAAGTGCCTTAATTTAAGTCTCTAGAGGGTTAAGGTGATTAAGTACTTTCTTTATAATCAGTTGACCGATTATAAGAGGTTGATGACAGTGTACTCTATAGCTGTTGAGTTGAAAAGTAATGAAATCTATCTTGGGGTCATAATTAAATCTGCTTCCAAGGTGGCCTGCAATAATGATGCTCTTTGGCAGAGGAGTGTGGGAGTGGGGCAGGAGGATGGTTGCTGCTGGGGACATCTGAATCACAGGAGCAGCGTGGGTTCCCTGCCTTCCTGCCGTACTGCAGCAGCACTGATGGAAGGTCCCAGCTACATGAGCCTGAGAAGACACACACTGCAAGGTGAGCTCAGAGCCCTGAATGGACTGTAGTGCAGGGTGTCTTGGTCCCTTCCTCCTAGGTTGGGATTCTTGCAAGATTGCTCACAGGAAGCAGTGATGCTGCTCAGCACTGGGGGCTTGCTGTCACACAGCTCTTAGAGCTGGCACTGAATGTGTTAGCGCAAACTGGAAGGGATCTGGATCGGCTAATGCAGTGAGCGTGAGAGAGCAGCTCGATCTCAGCCAGCTGGAAAGCCTGCCTAACCCTCAGTGACTGTGAGCTCACACTTTCTGTGGAAGCACTGGAGTAGCTGGGTGCTTAATAGCTGTCAGTGCTGTAACCTTAACTATAAATCACCGAGTAATTGATTTCAGGGTGTTAATGAAATGTAGATTTACAGAGAAGTACAATTGTGCCTAAGATGCACAGTTAATAGCACTGGTACTGAACAAACCCTAAATTGGCTCTGTGTTTCCATTATGAAACGGGGTAGCATTAGCCTGTAAACTCACGTAGATTGCTTTGTGTTTAATTACAAGACCAGCTTTACCAAAGTGAGCAAGCTCACGTACTTAAATGCGGGTTTTGAATCTGGAAAGCTGTTCAGAGCTCTGGCTGTTGTCCACCTTTTGTTCCCTCACCTGCAGGGAGTGAGTGAGACTCCAGGCTGAAGATGGGATGTTTTTTCGATCCAACTTCTATGGGGACTGTGCAAAGGAAGAGGGTCAGGTCCAAGCGTGAAGTTTGGTCTGGCCAGCTTGTCATTGGGTTACAGGGCAGACAGACCAGAAATCGTTCCTTAGGCTGGATGCTGAAGTGGTGAGTTTGCTCTGAGTCGTATTGTACCATAGAAGGTTGGAAAAGCCACTAGGATTGTCTAGTCCAACCATCAGCCCATCACTGGTGTCATCCTGTTAGTGTTCAGAGCATGCAGTCACACGCAGAGCTGACCTGCAAGAGGGGATGGACCTGCACACATGCAGTGGCTGGGAGCACCTCCCTGCTTCTCACTAACTACTTGAGTCATCCCATCACCCTTAGCAGTTTTGAAGGGACCTGAACCTCTTCCCAGAGGAAATAGTGACAGCAGCAGTCTTGGGAGCAGGAGTGGAAGTAATGAAGCAGTAATTAGCAATTAACGAAATGTGGTGAAACTTACAGTTTTAATAACTGCACTGGCCTAGAGGTTTGATGCTGAAGTATAGCAGTCTCTTGGAAACATGCTGCTCTGAAGCTTAATTATGATAATTTCCTTTAGACACCATCTGCTCTTAGAGCCAACTTGTGTGTTTATTCCTTCTCCTGAAGGCAGCTGAGGTTCTAAGGACTGCACTTCTGTGGCTTTTCACAGCAGAGAAGATGAGGAGAGCACTGAGGGGAACTGAGGTGGTCTTTGTGACTTATCAGTCTGGAAGGCAAGGTTGTGTTAAAATACACAAAAAGGTGCTTGGGTGTGGAAGGAATTGGGGAAAATCACAGTCAGAGCCTCCTCTGTAGTTTGCAGTGAGTTCAATCTTGTTTTCCATGGGAATACAAGTGGGCAGCATTCCCTTCTGAACCCACTGAGCAATGTCAGGAAGGTCATAACTCCTTACAAACGCTATGGTATAATGAAAGGCAGTGATTGCTAAGTCATCCCTCAGCTGAAGTTAGCACTGGGTTGCTAACACCAGGCAAAACCCAGGGTTGGGGCCAGTCACCCCATTCTGGGGAGGAGGAACATGGTCCCATGGCAGTGGTGATACATGCAGCAAAGCTTCTTGTGCCTCACATCTGTTGTTCTGCTTTGCTTTAGCAGTCATGCACTGTTTTATGCCTTGCTGAGCACTGTAAGGGCAGCTCAGGTTAAGGCCTCCTCACCGCCATCCTCTCTTAAAAGTGAGCCTGGAAATTCTGCAATCCCTGGTGACTGGAAAAAGGGAAACACAACTCCCATTTTTAAGAAAGGGAGAAAGGATGACCTGGGGAATTACAGGCTGCTGAGCCTCACCTCTGTGCCTGGGAAGATCATGGAGCAGATCTTCCTGGTTACCATATTGAGGCACGTAGGAGACAAAGAGGTGATCCGATCCGAGGCAGCCAGCAGGGTTGCACCAAGGGGTGGCCAGCAGGGAGAGGGAGGGGATTGTCCCCCTCTACTCAGCTCTTATGAGTCCCCAGCTGCAGTACTGTGTCCAGGCCTGGAGCCCCCCAGCACAAGAAAGAGGCAGAGCTCTTGGAACAGGTCCAGAGGAGGGGCACTAAGATTATCAGAGGGCTGGAGCACCTCTCCTACGAGGAAAGGTTGGGGGAACTAGGTTAGTTTAGCTTGGAGAAGAGAAGGCCCTGGGGAGACTTCATTGTGGCCTTCCAGCACTTGATGGGAGCATGTAAGCATCAGGTTAAATGACTTTTCATGGGTTAATAGCAATAGGACAAGAGGGAATGATTTTAAACTGAGGCAAGGGAGATTTAGGTTGGATGTTAGGGGGAAGTTGTTGACTCAGAGGGTGGTGACTGGACCAGAGAGGTTGTGGGTGCCCCATCCCTGGAGGCATTCAGGCCAAGGCTGGATGTGGCTCTGGGCAGCCTGGTCCTGCCCATGGCAGGGGGCTTGAAACTCGATGATCTTGAAGGTCCTTTTCAACCCAGGCTGTTCTATGATTGTATGAAATTGCTTGGATCATGACAGCAAACAGCCAAACAGCCCCTGCCTTCCCCTGAGTCCTCATGTAATCACTGATGGTGGGAGTGAAGGGGACCGGTCAGCCAGGAGCAGTGGATTAAGCTGAGTCTTTTCTTCCTTGTCTACTGCAGGAAAACCCAACGGACTTCAACAGAACAAAACACTTCTCAAGCAGCAAAGGTGAGAAAATGGGACATGGGAATTTTGAAAGATGCAAGTGCCGTTCTAGCCATCATCCCTTCCTGCTGAAGGGCTGTGTTAAGGATTCAATTTTGTCTTGTGTAAATCAGTTTTAATTAATAGAGCAGATGTACCAACAATGCATCTGGAAATGAAATGAAGGGGAAAGAAAAGAGGCAGCTGGTGCTGGTGGATGTAAATATTTGCTTTTTGGGAAGTGAAGCTCTGCTTCTGAAACTTCAGAGACTCCATTTCAATTTCAGGAGAATGCTTCTTTGCCTGTGGCTTCTGTGCCTATGGAGCAGAAAAAACCAGCTGAACCGTGATGCTTTGTTTGATTCTAGCACATGTGATGTAAGAAGCATAGGGTTTTGGAGCAGGGCCAACGTGTGAAGTCTTGATCCTACTAAAATATTAAGGCTCGGCCCCAGGTTGGTATAGCGTGCAGTGATTTCAGAGGAGCTGACTGAAACAGAAAGCCTTCCCCTGTCCTCTACGTCACAGTCTGATGGAGTAAAGCATGGGCAAACAGACATGCTAGTTTTGGCCCCGTGGTGCAGGGCAGGGGGCAGTGGTGCAACTACATAAGGCCTTGCTGGCGAGCGAAGTGGAAGAGTTGCATGTATTTGAAAGCTTCTGCTGGAGACATGACAGCTATGGCTGTGGACTCCGGTCTTTGTGTAATGCTGAGGGTTTCAGGAAAGAAATAAGCACTGTCCATTAGAACTTGGAGTGCTTTGGGCCCCTCTTCATTTCTGCTTGAGGTACTGAAGGATGGTGCCCCACTGGAGCAAATATTTCTAGATCTGAAGTCACTTGCCCTGGCTGCATTGTATTTACGTTGTGAAACACTGTCTGTCACTTCTGTTTCAGAGCTCCGCTGCCAGTTGTTTGATACCGTGCTCTGGTTGCTGTTGTCCTGTTTGCCATGCTTTGTTGGCCTTGGGGAGCAGCGGGCATCTTGAAGGTGAGGATGAGAGTGTAATGGATTGCAAGAGGCAGCGGGACCACTTGCAGAGAGTTTTGACAGGTCCTCAGCACCTCAGGTGAAGCAGCTGAGCATCTTCTAGGATGGCTCATGCAGTTTCCAGGATGCTGTGGGGCCTAATGTTACACTGTAAAGGGGTCTTGAACTCTAAATCTCAGGCAAGTAAGTAATTTCTTGCTATTAGAAAAATGTCACAGTCTCTGCTATTCCATTTGTCATTTCCAGATGTTGAATTAGCAGCAGCCAACCAGTGGACTTACTTCTATCTCTGCATCCTCCAGGTGATGTATTCTATCCTTGTGTATTGAGGCTGTGTGCATTTATGAACTTTCTGTACCTGTTCTGCTTTATCCCAATAACTGATTTGGAAAAACTGAATTGCTAACAGTCAGTGTTTTCAGGATCCCATCCTCAGCAAGTAATGGGATATTCCTGAATCAGTAGCTTTGACCATATTGGGGAATTTTTGCAGAGCCACATCTTGAGGCTTAAAAGTCAGAATGTTTCAACAGCAGCGAGGTAGGAAAGCATGAAGAGGTTGCAGAGCTCTCAGCTGAGGGTGCACATACTCAAATGCAGCACTGTGCTGCCCCAAACTGCAGAAGTGATTGTGAAAAAAAGCAGTTAAAGGTTGTATTGTTCTCTGAGGATTTCCGAAAACTTAATGAAAGTCGTGTTGTTCCTGACTTTTTATTCTCTTGGGTCCCAGTGTAGCCATGCTCACTCTGTATCCTTAGGGTGTTCCTTTCTATTCCTGCTGTGAAAAGCTGGTCTACTTCATGTTTGTGCTCCTTAGTAAGGTTATGGCAAAAACCAGGTGTCTGCATCCAGGATCACGAGGCTGTGCCTGAAGAAAGGAGCTCATGGCTTTCTTTATAATGCATTCTGGAGACTTGCTATTTAGTTTCAATGCTCAGATGCTTAACCTAGCCAGATAACCACTCCTGGCCAAAAAACCTTGCTAATTGTTATTCCTCTTGAACACATCAGCATGGTGTGGCAGGTGAGTTCTGTGGTTGCACGTTGCTCTTTGTCTTACCTAGGCTGGTGAGTGTAAAATGCTGGGCACCCTATCTTCAAACCTAACAACGAACAGCTCTTCTATGAAGGGCTGAATGCTCAGCAGTGATGCTGAGCCCTTGGGAGAGGGGCCTGGTGTGCCCTCAAGTTTCATTCTTTCCAATAGCAGTGAATTGACTGGGGTTTCATCTGTACTTCAGCTGACTGTAAAGCAGCAGGCAAACCTGTTGTCTGATGCTTAAGTGCTTGGGCATCCTGCCCTGCTCTGTAGGGGAACTGGGAACCTTTGGAGGCAGTTTGGTGACAGCTGCAGTGCTGTAAAGAAACGAGAGGAAGAAGTTGGTTGAATTCTGACATCAGATGCTGCAGGCCTTTTTCTGACAAAAGGGCTTGCAAGAATGCAGGGCAGAGGGCAAGAGAAGCTGTTCTAGGTGGGCAGTTGGGAAAGAGTGATGTTTTTTGTCAAGGACTCAACTAGCTAGCTTCCCACTGAGCTGTAAGATGCAGATCTCGAAGCTGCCTCAATTGAGATGGAGTTCTTGCTTCAGAGCTGCACTTCAAAACCTGGTGGAGAATGTCCCTGCAGGGGGGACTGTAATTGCCACCTATTGTGACCATAATGATACGGGGGAAAGAATAGGGGCAGCTGTAGGGAATAAATGATATGGCGTGTCTGATGACTTCCAGATCTCATTTTTCGTGGGTGTTAGATCTGCCTGGAAAGCAGGAGGAGGGAACCTGGGTCTCCTCAGCTGTGCGCACACCCTCATTTCAGCCTGGCTCAGCATCTGTTAGAAAGCAAGATGGAGAAGGGAGACCTGGGCTGAGCTCTCAGCAGAGCATAACTTCTGCTCTGGTTTTGTACAGATAGAAGGTTGGGGTTGGCTGAGCTTTGGGTCTAACTTCCTCTGTGTGCTGCTCTCCCCAGCTGCCCATCACTGACACTCATGTTTTTGTGTCTGCTCAAACAGTTGGGTAAAGAAGGCCTTGGTTATTTTCTTTCCTTTTTTTCGTGGTGGAGAAGTGTCTCATTTACTTTTTGCAGCTGTCCTGACTCTCTTGTACTATCATTACAGTGAAGCAATGTGGCAATTACAGGGCTGGCCACCCCCAGGAGGAGGGTGTGCTCTACTGGCTTTAAAAGAGTGTGCAGCACTGCACTTTGTAAAGCTTTTCTCTGCTTCTGAAATGGGTTTTAATGCTCTGCCATTCCAAGCATCCGCACAGACAGGGAGTGTTTAGATCATGGGTTGGTTTCAGGAAACTTCAGTTTTTTGAGTCTCCTTTGTTGCCCCACACTCTCTCCCTTCCCTCTTCTTAATTGAGTGTATCAGAGGTGGTGCAAAGGCATTGATTGCTTTGATGTCAGAGTACTGAATGAGGACAGAGATGAAAACAGATGTTTTGGTGATGTCTTGGAGATTTGACCCTATGGGAGGCTGCCTCTTCAGAAGGGATGGTGGCACTGGGGTCTGAGTGCTGTCAGCCCTTGGCCATGTCCCGGGTTTGTCAGGCCATGTCACATCTGGCTTTCCTGCCCCCAGCCAGACTCTGGTGCTGGCTTGCTGCAGGGCATCCAGCTGGTCAGACAGCATGGCCTGAGCTCACAAGGAAGGAAGGGTTTGTGGTCCAGCTCTGATCCTGCTGAAGCCACTTACGTGGCCAGTTCAAAACCCAGCCCGAATGCTGGGGTGGAATCAGACCTTGCACGCTTTCACTGAGGAGAGCAGGATGCTTACGGGCTGATGCCTAATCCTGTAGGCAACCTCAGAGCTGCTTCTTTGGTAGCTTGTAGGAAGTATTCTGTTTTGGGTAAAGCAATCCAGCTGGAGGCTGGAGGGAAGGGTGTTTCAGGGCTTTGAAGAGCTCAGCTCCAGTGGGCAGCTGTCTCACTGCTGTAGCTCTGTATTTTGTTTCGGAACAGGAACAAAAATGTTCCTTGCATTTCCTTTCCTCTGAGGTGAGACAGTTCCTGGAAGCATTAGGTCCTGATGGAACTGAGGAGTGTTTTGTCAGTCTTTTTCCATGAACTGGGTTGAGAGCAGCTCACAGAATGCTTGGTCCTGGGGGCACTGACACGGTGAGTCTGGGAGGACCCCTGGCGCTGGGGCTGGGCTGCAAGCTCAGTGCGAGCCCTGGAGGGAGATGCTGGTTGTTGGGGTGGGCTGACCCCGCAGTGGTTCAGTGCTCTGCCTACCAACTAACAAGCTGTTTTCCATTGGCAGAGCTGATGGTGCATCCGCCTGTGCTCTCAGATGAACCCACAGGAGCCCCTTGCTGCGGGCTGCAGTGAGCTCTGCTGTATTTTGACAGTGTTTGACATTTCCCAGACAATTATTAAATCTGCCAATTGGTGATATTTAACGCTCTCCTTCCAGCCTTCCAGCAGTGCTGCCTATAAACCTTGGTTTGCCCTTCAAAGAACTGTTAGCTGAAGCTTCTGCATTTTGTCACTTGCCAAATGCCACCAGTGAAGCTCTGCTTTCGTTGCTTTGGGCTTCTACACGTTGCCTTTAATTAGGACATGTGCTTTTTCTGGCCAGGGGCTGATTGGCAGCTCTGTGCTGACAAAGTCCAGGAGAAAAATAGATGGTGTACTGTATTATTTGTTATACTTGAAGGAATGGGTTTTTTAGGCCAAGTGTCTTAGTGCACATCCTTTGGGATGGGGGAGGTACAAGGCCTCAGAGTCCAACTTCCTTCACAAGTTTTTTTTAAAGCGTGATCTCTTAAAAGGTTAAAATACCTCTGGCAATACGGATCAATACGTGGGGATTTAAGAGTGCTCTAAATTAAGCAGACAAATGAGTTAAACTGTATTTAGCTAATTCCCTGGCTGTGAATAACCCAGCCAATCCTGAGCCTCAGCTGGACACATCTGAGGCTGTCTGGTATTTATAGCAGAGATCTCAGACTTTCTTGGACATGGTTGGTCTGTGAGTTATGGCTTTACTGACCAGAAGGTAGGAGGCACTTGTAAGTGGCCTCTTTTAATGCAGTTCTGAGACTTTACTTCTGTCCTAGACATCAGACAGTAGCTTTCACAGGGGTCCCATCTCGGATTTGCTTTTTCCCCTTAGGGCACAGCTTTGTTTTGCCAAGGCTCAGTGAATTAGGACAATGTCTAGTGTGGATCTGCAGATGCATCCCTCTAGGAAGCTGTGCTCTATGGGGATACAGGGCAGCCTTAAAAATAGTTCCACCTCCCATTAATTACTCAGTAGGAAAGCAGCTGCATGAATAGCCAGGCAGCAGCTCTGGTTGAACCTGCCTTGGCCTGTTGTTTAATCTGAGGGGCTGCTACAGCAGTCTCCCTGCGAGCAAGAATCTTCTGAGTGGCTGAGCTGAGGTCTCCAGGTTCCTAATCAGAAGAAAGGCTGTCCCAGCCAAATCAGAGCTGGACTCCTGATTGCACCCTGATAGAAAAGATTACTCATTCAGTGGAAAAGAGCTACTGTTTTATTGAGGGTTTTGGCATATGTTAGCTGAGCATCTCTTGGCACTCAGTAGTGTTTCAGCTCAGCTTTTTGGAGCCTGTGAGCTGGGCTTGCCTGACTCTAAGGAACATTACCTGCTTTCTAATGAGGATGAATTTGGATTGATGTGATCCCAGATAGGTGTACGGACTGGTAGAAAAGCTCACTGAGAACAACAGCCCTGTGGAGAGGTACTTGGGGTCCTGGTGGGTGAGAAGCTGGACATGAGCCAGCAGTGTGCACTTGCAGTCTGGAAAGCCAACAGCATCTTGGACTACATCAGCAGAGGGGTGGCAGTGGGCAGGGAGCAGATTGTCCCACCTCACTCTGCCCTCATGAGGCCCCATCTGAAGTCCTGTGTCCAAGCCTGGGGACTCCAGTCCAAGAGGGATTTGGAGTTGTTGTTGGAGCGGGTCCAGAGAAGGCCATGCATGTGCTCGTGGAGCTGGAGCACCTCTCCTGTGAAGAAAGGCTGAGTGTTGGGCTTAGCTTGGAGAAGAGAAAGGTCTGGGGACACCTCACTGCTGCTTTCCAGTACTTGAGGGGAGCTTACAAGCCAGAGGAGGACTGACTTTTTGCACAGTATCACAGTGACTGGAGAAGGGAGAATGTCTTTGAACTAACAGAGAGGAGATTTAGTTTAGATGTCAGGAAGAATTCTTTTACTTTGAGGGCAGTGAGCCCCTGCAACAACTGTCCAGAGAACTGGAGGTGCCCAAGGCCATGGATGGGATCCTGGGCAGCCTGAGCTGATGGTGACATCCTGGCTGTGGCAGGTGTTTGGAACTGGATGATCTTTAAGCTCCCCTCCAACCTAAGCCATTCTGTGGCACAATTCTTTGATTTCTACTTTTTCTTCCCTTGTTTGGCTTGGGTGCTTCAGGAAGCCCTTACCTTCTTTCAGCCAATTTACCAATTTACTTTTTACCAATTTTACCAGGGGTTGGAAGGGACCGTTAGAGATACCTAATCCAGCCCATAAGTCCTACTACACTGGTAAGTGACTTGAACTGCCCCTTATGTTCCTGCTCCAAGGATCACCTTTATTTTTCTTGGTAAAGAGAACAAGCACAAAGACATACCTCAACACAGAAAAAATAAAAATCAAATTTTTCCTTTTGAGCTTGTTATAAGAGGCAATTAAATCTGAATCACTGACACGCTGGACCTTCGTCCTCTCACTGGGACACACTTTGTGCTTGCAGCCAGCTCCTTCAGGGCAAGGGGAATGGTTTGCCATGAGAGTACATTGGGTAAGCTAACCCATACTGTTCCTGCTGCTGCTAATTCTAGTTCTAGCTCTTCCTCTGAACAGTGGTGCTTGCTGTCTTAGCTATCAGAGCCTTGGTTGTTCTTCCATCTTAGCTCCCAGCTTCTTTGACGGGTACATAACTGATGGGTTTTCTGCCCATCGTTTCTCTGACGTGCTCTATGTGCAGAGTGCTGTGCTGTCAATCCAGCTGTGCCCCTGAGGACAGACTGTAGTGCTATTCGATTGCATGGCTATGAAGAAGAAGTAGATATTCTGTTCCACTGCAGGACCTAAGATATGTCATAGACTTGAGTTTTTCACTTGATAGGTACACAAAAAGTGGGTGGCTGCATATCCTGATGTAGCTTGCTCAGCGGAGGAGGAACAATGAGAAAAATCCATTTGGACCATCCAGCCTTGGTCTGACTTGGGCCAGGGGTGCCCTGCATACTGTGGGCTCAGATATTCACCTTCTTGTAGCTGTGGGGCTGGCTGTAGGTTCTCAAGCAGCTCCAGATTGCAGACGTGCAGAGATGAGTTGGTGCAGTACCCAGGGCTGTGCTGTACCTGGAATGAGTCTCAGCCTCTGTGCCTGCCCCAGCTTCCAGAAAAGCTCCTCTTTCTGTTGGGTTCACTGCTCACATGTATGAGGTGGATGCTCTCAATGCCTTTCAGCTAAACACAGGCTTCCCTCTTTGGTATGGAGCAGCTGGCATTTTTGTCTCAGCTGATAGTTCAACAGATGGCTGCTTAAAAACAGAAAGCAATCAAAACAAGAGACTTTCTTCTCTTCGAGTTCTGTGCTGAGGTTCAGCTTCCAGGACAATGAAGGATGTGTCAACTATGGCACGGTGTCCAAAAGGACAAATTGCATGTATCTGGAAATTTTAGAGGCAGATAGAGGCCTATGTGACCTGAAAGTTCAGGAATTTCCATCCTGGAAGATACTTAACCATTGTATGTAGTTGCATTTAATTTTGAAACTGGCCCTCCTTCTAACAGGGGATGCAGTGATCATTGGACTTTGAGGTCTTTTCCAACCTTAACGATTCTCTTGAAGTGCAGTTGTTTCAGGTTCACCTGGACTATCACCATGATGAGTAGGGCTTCTTTTGGGAAAACATCCCCAGGAGAGATTGTATTTGCTATCTGACCCTTGTTTGCATTTTGTGCCAGCTGTTTGTTCCAGGAGCCTTGAAATTTTGCTGTGGGCTCAAAGGGACAGTTAAATCAAGGAGAATGAGTGTGGGATTAGTTCCCAGGGTGACAGGATGTGTGCTAAGAGGTGTTATGTTCCCTCAGCTTTTTTTTTTTCCAGAAAACAAACGAGCTTTGTTGTGAGCCAAGAATAGCAGAATGAACGATGGATGCTTCTGGAAGGTGATGTGCCTTCAGAGCTCTCTGCAAATGCTGCCAGTTTGTCTCCTGCCCTGCAAACACTGCTGGTTGGGAAGGAGCAATACTGCTGTCCTGGAGGAATCCTCAGTCAGCACTGAGTGCTTTTCAGCTGGCTGTGCTGGTGAGGCAAAAAGGGGCAGCCCCAAGTGCAGGAACTGTGCCTTGTAGGGGAGGGAAGCATGGTGTGGAAGGGCTTCTCTCTGGGGTCCTCTTTAGTTCAGGGAGGGGGTGAGCAATGTGTGTCCAATGAGGCAGAAAGGCTTCCTGAGCAGCAGAGAGGAGCAAAGCTCAGCCCAGGGACCACAGCTGCCATCCTAGATTGTGATGTCCTGTCTGAAAGGAGGCTTGTTATCTAATCCCTCTGTCTGGGAAGGGGAGCTTGCAAGCCTAGAGGAGAAGGGAGCTGAGCTCTACACACAGCTGGAGCCTTCCAGAGTCAGCCCTCAGAGCTGTCACTGCTTCTGCTGCTTGCAGGCTGGCTCCCTGACCAGTCTCATTGCTGCCCAGACCTCCTTAAGGAGGTTCATCAGCTCCCCTTGCAGCCCAGCTATCCTCATGAAGTCTTAGTGTAACTAACTTGGTTAATTCCAGATGTCTCTTTAATGAGAGTAAGTTAAAGGACTTCTGGTGAGACCAGCCAGGAAAAAAAAAAGATTTCCAAGCCGGTTTGGAAACTACCTTCCATAGGAAAATCAAGCTTAAACCATTTTATTTTTTTAATAGCCCAGCAATGTGAAAACCTGGCTGGGAGAAATTAGCATTCAGATCTTAATTAAAGGGGCAACAGCAGCTGGGGAGGGTTAAAAAAAGGCATCTGCCTTAAGGCTGTGCTAAAGGAAAACTGTAGACCTGTGTTTCCCTAAGTTCATCAGAGGACTCCTCTAGGAGATCTTGGTGCTTGGGTGTAATTTTAATTTACCCTGCTGTGTTTTTCTTTTAGAGGAGGTGCTGGGGGCTGAACACAGCAGCTGGATGCTCAGTGCCATTCCTTCGAGGCTTTAGGGTGAGTGTACAAGGCAGGAGGCAAGCAGCTGGGATTCTCAGCCCCCCCACATCATACCTCATACCCAGAGTATGACTCCTTGTGTCCCCTGTGGGGCAGGAACCTGCACGTAGGTAGCTGCCAGAGAAAAGCTGATTCCTGGTGAGCTTGGATCTTAATTTTCCTGCACAATACAATGAGCATCTCAACTCTATTCAGGACTGCAGCAAGCATGTTTCAATAGGTTGATAGAGTCAGTATGCTCTAAGCATATGGACGAGATAAGGAGTCTCAGTAATACCTATTGTTCCCCATCAGTTAGTCTGATGAAAGGCAGCATTTTCTATGAAGAAAGCTTATTCCATATGTTGCAAAGCACAAAGCTGCTTGGGAGAGAGGAGAGGGGAGATGAGCTCTGTAGCATTCACACAGGGTGAACGTGAGTTGTTCACTAGCCCTTGTGACTTTGCCTTTTCTCTAATAACTGTGGCAGGGCTTACCTCCCGAGGAAATTGAGTCCTGTGAGATCAGTCAGGTTGCCTGGTCCTTGGCACAGCTGTAATGAGATCAGTGCAAAATTCTGACATTTGCTGTCATCCTTGGTCTGTCTTACATGCTGCACTGCCTTTGGCATGGGAGAGAATTTTTTCTGTAAGGAAGAGGGAAAGGTTTTCCACTGAGTATGGAAATGGGTATTTTTCCTTCTGTGGGCGTTAGGAATGAAGTCCTGGGGTAGGTCTGGGGGAGATGAAGGCCCCTCCCACCCCCTCAAGGTGAGAAGCTGTTGTTTGGGCTTGTTTTGGCTTCTTGCTATGGGGAAACGATTGTGATTAAACTTGTTAGACCTGCTGTAGGCTTGTTCAGCACTGATGTGGTAGAACCTGCCATCAGGTTCCCTCTCAGCTTTATCATGAATGGTGTTTTTCTGCAGTCAGGCTCAAGATGCTCAGTAAGGCCAGATTTCCAAGCTGTGTGGCCAGGAATGAAGCAGACACCTGGAGAAGAGGGTTGATAGACACCTACCTTATATTGTTCTTTTGAATGTGTGACAGGAGCTGAGTCTGTGGCAGCTTACCAGAGCTCTCCAGTACCCAAAATGAAGGCTTCTTGCAGGCCCTGCTCAAGATCCCTTCTTGCACAGTGGGACTTTGCTCCTGGGTTTGCTGGTACCTTGGAGGCAGAGGAGTGCTGGAAGGGCTTCAGACATTGCAGCTGTTTCGGTTGACCCACTGTTTCTTCTTGTTTGCAGGGACAGAAGCATTCTTGGATGTGCACAGTCCTCATTCATCTTTCCTGATTGGAGATGAATTTCTTCCTGATGAGAGGTGCTCTTATCTACCATGGCTTCTTCTGCTTATTTCCCACCCAAAATCCTTCTTGTTTCCTGCTGGCCTTGTTGTCCTTCCAAGAGCAGGCAATCACACTCCTGCTGCAGCACGAAGAGGGATAGGGTCAGTGGCTGTTAGATGACAGCTCCTTTTTATGTTCCCATCTGTTCCCTCTCTTCCCTTCTAATGAGATCAGGTGCTGGTGCACACTGGGAAGACTTTTCAGTGTGAGAGGAAGTCACAAATGAGGTACTTAGGTCCTTGCTTTCATCTTTGCTAGCGAGAGGCTGCTCAAATCAAACCTGCAGCCTCTTGAGCTGCTCCTAGAACAGATCCAATAAAAAGAGACCAAAACTGTGTAGCGAGGCTGGCAGCCCTGGATCAGGTAAGTATTGCAGTGCTGAGCCTTGCCTTGCAGAGATGCAAATCTGGCTGTTCTGAGGCTATTTTAAAAATTCACTTTTATTTTTATGTGGCTACTGTCTTGTCTTCTAAAACCTCAGCTAATTTAAATGGTGTTATTGTTCTTCACTCCTTAGGGTGTTGGTGCTTTCCAGAGTCCTGTGAGCCTTTCTGATCGACCTTTCTTTTGTGTCACGGGTGACTCTACTCCTGTTTTGTTTTGATGGTGGGAATGTTTCTCTCAAGGAGAAACTGGAGCAGCATTTTGGGTCTGTTTTCATTTTTGGCTGCCTGATTTTTATGGCTGTTTTGGGCACGTGTGAAGGATGGAAGAGGTTCGAAGGAGAACTTGCCAAACCCACTTAATTATTCAGCTTGGTCAGTCTCTGCGTGGAGAATAAGTTGCCCCTCTGCTCCCACTACTGAAATGTATCCTCACAGCATAGGGCAAGGGCTCTTTTTAGGGATGCACGAGATGCCCTGCTCAGGAATTAGTAAGCACTGGATCAAATCCAGCCCAGGACAGCCTCCCTGTAGCTGCTCATTAACAAAAGCTCCCAGTTGATTTGGCAGAAGGTTGGCAGCTCTCGTGGTCACTGTGGTGCTTGCAGGCTGCCCCAGCTTCTCTCAGAGCTGAGCTGTGCTGCAGGGGGCTGCACCAGCTGGCCCAACAGCAGCAAGGAAACCAGCTCTTCACAAGTGATAAGTAAAATAAGCTACTCCCTTCACAGCACTGCTTCTGGTGCTCAGTAGCTGCTGTAATGGTGCCAGGTGATTTAGGATGAAATGTATGTCACAGGTTGGGTTTGTCCTTTCCATGTGTCCCACTTAAAACTGTTGTGTTGGGTTTTTTTTCTTGCTTCAAATCACAGAACCAGATGCTGGTGTTTAAAAACGCTCTGCAGGAGAGAGAGGTGCTAGTCTTGGTGGCAGTGGGTGACAGACTTGCTGCAGAGCCAAGGAGACCCTTTCCACGGACTCAGGACAAATCCTACCACAAATAGATCTGCCAAGGGATGCTGGAAACTGCAAGTGCTGAGCAGGCTGGTGTACACCAGGTTAGGCAAGAGAGGGTTTTTTCCTTTCCCTGGTGAAGCTGGATGAATGCTTGTGGCATCCAGTGTGGTCCTTGTAGCTGATGACATGCTAATGGGATATGGGTGCTCAGGTATGGGTATGGATAGGATGCCAAGGAGTACTCAGGTTCCTGGTGGACAGTTTCTTCATGGATTTACTGCCTGCATCTCTTCCTGCCCAGTTCTTGTTCAAGGAGCAGGGATGCTTGAAGTATCTCCCCCAGCTGTGAGGAAAGGGTTTGGGGAAAGGACTGATGTCCTCTTCCCATTGTCCTGTCTGGTATCGCTATTTCTGCCCTCCAGCAGAGAGGAGAAGGAGAGATGCTCCTGTACCTCTGGTGGGGTTGAAGGCTTGGTACTCCCCAACTTGTGGTGCCAGGTGGCATGGGATGGGGTGGAGAAGCTCCTGTCAGGACCCTGCCAGCTGCTGGGAAGAGCCACACGTGAGGGAAGTGAGGCTTTCTGCCTCGATGGCCAGAAAAGACCACTCATACATCAGAAACTCCCCTGGGAATTGTGAATAACTTCTTGAGTTGTATATATATATTTCCTTGTGCCTTTACCCACTGAGACAGCTGGCTGGATTAAGTGTTGCCGTGGTATGAAAGAAAACGTAGAGGGCATTGCACTTGCAGGGGCTGTGGTCTTTGCTTTGTTTTGAAGAGCTGTGGAGAAAAAACAATTTACTCTTCTAAAATTTGATGGCTGCACAGGCAGTGTCAGGGTCTCTGAAGCATATGCGTTTGAAATATTGTCTTGACTTCAGCAGACAGGGAGAAGAGGGCTCAGGGTTTGGAAATGAGATGGAAAATAAGCAAAAAGTGAGGATAGGGTTGATTGCCATGGTGGGAATCAGAAGGCAGAAAAGCAAACCCAGGGCTGTACTACCAAAAAAATCAATGCTTTCTCCTGCAACGTGGGATTGTATTACTCGGAGGAAAGCAGGGGGAGATGTGGCTGAAAGGAGCCAAGTTAATTTCCCTTCTTTCTCTTAGTGGGGGAAAATACGGATCCTGCTTAAACTGAAGAGGATTATTTGTGACTTCATGAAGTTGAAGTTGGGTAAGTGATTTCAGTGCGGTTATTATTCATTAGGAAATGTTTTGATGGCATATGGAAATGCAGGTGTTGTGGGTTTGGAGTAGTTAGTGCAGTACTGATGCCAGGAAGTGTGTGGTGGTTCTGAGATGCCTGGTGCAGACCTACATGGAGACCCTGCTTTTGGTGTTTGCAGTGCCAGCGTCATCGAGCCTCTCTAATTAGGCCAACTAATCAAGTAGTGGGGAGAAAGGGAGGTGGACCTTATTGGAAAATCTTGCTCCTTCAAGTCAGAAAGGTAGGCAGCCAAATGGGAAGTGAATCAGAAGTGATTCTCTGAGTTGCTCTTGATGGCAGCAGTTGGGTACTGCGACAGAAAACAGTTGTGAGCTCATGGAGCGGAGAGGGAATGGAGGCCTTGGTGCTCTCTTGAGAGCAGAGAGATGGGATGGTGGTTCCTAGAGATGAAAGGGAGCAAGGAGGGTGTGAGTAGCCAGCATTTCTCCCTTGTTCCTGGTCTGCACTTACCACTGTGACTTTTGTCCCTGTTGCAGGTGCGTCTCACCCAGATCCTTGCAGCCTCCATGCACCACCTCTGTGTTCTCCCATGAACCAACTTTGACTGCAGGGGGAGGATTCACCTCTCACGTGTGAGGTCTTGGATCTGAAATTGGTTGGAGAAACCGCTTCACTACCTTGAGCACTGGGCTTAGGAGCCTGGGGGCTGGGCCCAGCTCTTCCGTGTGCCCCCAAACAGTTCTTCCTCTGCTTTCACTTTTGTATCTGGACAGCATGCTCTGAGGGGATGCTCTTAATAAAAGACTTCTACAGCTTCAAGCACGGTGAAGCATGGGGCTCAGGTGAGAAGGCAGTGGCTGCAGTCCTTTGCATCCTGCAGTGTCTTAAACCATGTGTATTTGTGCAAAGTGTGGCTTTAATTTCAGGTTTGTTGCAGGGTTATCTGCTGTCTGTAGAACCACAGCTGTGGTGAAGAAGCTGCAGGAGGAGCTGGCTGTGGCCTTCCTCTGCTCCACTGCCAGCAGTGAGGTGCGATCCGGCTGACGGTGTGCACATACAGCAACATTTCCCTGCTGTCCACTGGGCTGTCTGTTGGGGATGCAGTGTATTCATTTCCTTCCAAGTCCCTGCTAGCTAGAAAAAGTAATAATCTGCAGTGTTTACCTTCCCTGTCCTCAGAAATTAAGTAGCTTTGGCAGAACACATGTGTTTTGCAAAATGCTGGAGCCCCCCGAGGGTTTTGTGTGCAAAAGCTGAGAGAGCCAAATGAAGCGGTGTTTTGCACAGGGAGCACGCACTCCTGCTCCATCACCACGCTCTCTGCAGCAATCTTGCTGTATCAGCTGGCCCCTGCTTCCTGCAAAGGTTTGGGATGTTGAAGGGGTGCAAAGGGAGTTGACCCCTCTCTGGGCTGACTGCAGGTTATGCAGGGGTTCCAGGACAGAGAGGGCAGCTGGGTGGCTGAAATGGGTGCTTTGGAATCAAGGTCATTGCAGAGAAAAACTCTTAGGATGTATTTTTCCCTATCCAGCATGTTTGAGCTCCCCTATCCTAGCTTCTCCTGTGCTGTTAACTCTGCTTTGTGAATAACTTGTCAAGGAAGAGGAACAACTGCTTCAACTTCGTGCAACATCTTGACAAAACCTTAATCTAATGTGGACCAAAAAAAAAAAAACAACAGTGAAATAACCAGACTACCATAGAATGGTTTTGAGTTGGAAGGAACCCTTGAAAACCATCTGCTCTCCCTCCCTGCAATGAGAAGGATCACCCACAGCTCCATCAGTGCTCAGAGTGCAGCCTGACCTTGGCTATCTGCAGGGACAGGGCAGCACCACCTCTCTGTGCAGCTGTGGTATCCTCAGCACAGTGTCCATCTGGCTCAGTGTGCTGATGGTAAGTAAACTGACCCTCACCTGCTGCCCTGGGGCTGGGAAAAGCTGCAGGTCATGTCTTCACACTGAATTCACTGTGCTCCCCATGCGGCCCCTGGGCTGTGGCACAGGAGCACGATGCACAGGCTCCCAGGTGAATGCATGGATGGCTGCAGTTCCAGCTATTTAAGCAGCAGCATTTTTGTCTGAGAGTGTTTGGGGAAGATGAAGCAACGACACATTCTTTTAGATAATTATTTCACACTTTTCAGTCCCATGGCATTTGCCCAAGGCTCAGTCTGAGGTGTGGGGGACTGATTCTTAATGAAATAAGCTCACGCTTGCTACAAAGGACAAATTAATCTCTGGATGTCTGATTTGGAAATGCTCTCATTTGCCATCTTGTGCGAGTTTGCCGCTGCGGTCTTGTCAACCAGTGAATCAGTTGTTTCTTTATTTGCAGAAGCATCTGTGGCTTAGGTTGAGGGATTCAAGCAAAATTTGGCAAGCTGCGATGTCTCTCGAGCCCTGTGTTTGACCCTGCACAAGCACGTGGAGCAGAGGCACTTGGGTGAAATGCATCTGTTAGAGTGGACTGCGGGGATCTCGTGACAGCATCTGTGGTCCTTTGGGCTCTCAGTGAAGAGTAGGCAGCTCTTAGGCTGTGCTTATGGGAGAGGGCTGTGTGGTAGCTGTGCAATGTCCCCATCTGGAAGGGACCTCTGTTGGACCGTTGTGTAGGACCACCCAAAATTCAAACCTGGGTGCTGTCCAAAGCTGCTTCTCTTAGACCTGACCCAGGTGGTAGAGCTGGGAGAAACACTTTGTGTTCTGCCACATGTTTCCTGAACTGCAGCTCTGCCTTAGGACAAATGCAGGGATGCTCTGTTTGGGGAAGTTTCCCTGCATGCTCGCCGTGCTCGTGAGCTGCTTTCTTTGAGCCTTTGTTATTACTTTGAGAGAAGGTACTGCTCAGCAGCTGTCTCTGCCATCTGTGCCTTTCTTCTGCTACGAATGAAATAGGAATAAAGGGAGAAATGCAGCTGGGTTGTTGAGCAGTGGGGTGGTGAGTACTGAGCATCCCACACCCAGCCCTGTCCCGTGGCCACCTCCTCCCCGAGGCAGTGACGTGGGCCCCGTTGGGCGGCCCCGTTGCTTTGGGAACGAGAATGGCAACAGCCTGGCAGTGCTGAGTGCTGCAGTGGAGACTGGAGTGTGAGTGCATCCACAGTGCGAGGAGGAGGGTGGTCCTGGGGTCTGCGACCACGCTGCAGCAAGGTGCTGGTAGCTGTGTCCCCTCCTTCCCCAAAGAGTGGGGGGGGGGGAAGGGGGGGGTACTGGGTGAAACAGAGGACAGCTTTCGGTGCTGGGGGTTGAGGGGGCAAGGGCCTCTGTGGGGAGGTTAACCCTGTGTGGTCCTGCAGGGCCGTGCTGGGGTCCCTCTGAATAATCCACAGTGGGAAGGCTGATGGGGATTGGTGGAGGCGACTGCAAAACTCTGTCTGTCCTCTCCTGGTGCTTTGCGTGCATGGGTGGCTTCCTGAGAGGCTGCTCCTGTGTGCAGCTAGGGAAAATAGGAGGCTTGGCTGCACCACGTGCCCAAGAGGGTATGGATCACAGGATCATTAAGGTTGGGAAAGACCACGAAGATCCCTAGTTTCAGCCCCACCTCACTGTGCCCACTGACCACGTCCCTCGGTGCCCCATCTCTGTGGTTCTTGCACACCTCCAGCATGTTTCCTCTGACCAACACCTGGAGCCTCTGTCCCTTGTCCGAGGACAGGAGTCACTGGAACCAAGGATATGGCACAAGGCTCTATGTAGCCAAGGTGGGGTCGAGGGGATCTATTCCTCTGCCTTTAGTTACCAACTCATCTCCAGTTTGGCATCTTTGAGTTGAATTCATGCTTGTGTTCTTCCACAGATGAAAGCAGCGCAGTGAGAGCTGGGAATGAATATATATACATCTCTGTTTCGTGGGAAAGCTTTTGCAGGCAGATCAGAACAGCTGGGAAGCTTGCAGGGTTGAAACTTCTGGTGCCACTCAGCTGCTGTCCAGTCCTCCAGGGTCACTGCTCAGGGTGTGTCCTTTGCTGCAAACTGGGGCTGTAGAAGCTGAGGTGGTTCAGGAAAGGAGACTGTGTCTCCTAGGAATGCTGGCAGTTTCCCTTCTTCCTGCTTGGACGTGCAGTTAGGTGGTTATTGAATTAGCTGTTGTAGGATAGTGTGAGTTGTGTGCTCAGCACTTGTTCAAGGGTAAGAAATCACACGTGGACAGAACCTGGTATCCACAGGAGTTGTTCTGTGCTTTCCAGGAGCTTTGGATCAGGTTTTGATGTAGCTAAGTACTGGTGCTGCTTTGCTAACTCCGGATTTGCTCTTACAGAGCATGGAGAGCTGCAGGCCTGAGCATCCATTAGTTAGTCATTTGGTTTCTGCATCTTCATCCCAAAGCCATCAGCTGCTTGGAAGCTCTGTTGTGTTACAAAGCAAAACACAATGTGTTCATGTGCCAAAAGATAAGCAAGCAAAAAGGGAGAGCTGCAAAGTCAGGATGCTGGGAGAGGCAGCTGGGAAGGGCCGACAACACTGTAAGTGCCAGAGGCAAGAGCTGAAGTTGTAAATAGTAATTTATGGAGCTGGGGAGCCTCCAGAAGGCCTTGTAGAGGAGTTTGGGCCACCTTAAGGCCAGCTGAGAGCTGAAGTTTGGTCAAATGGGAGGCATAAAACCAGCCTGCTATTAATTATCTCAGCTGTGGTAGAGCTTTTGTGATAAATTGTAGGGTGACAGTACCTAAGTGATAAAATATGAAGGGAGTGGAATGTAAAGGTGGCAGGTGAGGCTTCCTGGGTAGTGTGACTTGATTTAGAAAGCATTCAGCCACTTAGCAGTGGGCTGGAGGAGAAGGAGATTAGTTCTGGAAGCTCTGCTTCTCCTTTCTTGGCTTTCTTGAGATGCTGTTTATATGGTAATTATGGCTAAGCAGGTGATTTCTAGGCAAGAAATGTGATCTTCCTACTTAAGCCTGAATGGGGCAAGGTGATTTAGACGAACAAAATTGTTCAATAGCATCCTGATGCTCCGTTTTAACGGATCTCCTGTCTCACTCTTCCAGCAAAGCGTAATAGAAAGGCCAATTATCCAATTACTCCAGAGAGATGCTTTGTCTTTGCAGGAGGAAGGAGAAAGAAGATTTACAGTGTATACCAAAGGAGAATTCAGCCACAGATGGGTTTGTGCTACAAGAAGAGCTGGGTTCCACATACTGCAGTGCAGAGTGTGCTGATGAGCAGGGAAGGGCCGTGGGCCAGCGAGGAACCAGCTCCTAGCCTGCACTCACAGCATGTACAGACCCAAAACTGCCCTCATCCTAACCCCTTTTTTATTCCTTAAGTAACAGATTTCTTTAGAAATTATTTCTTACTTGGTTTGGCTTCATGTGCTGGACGTGTGCACACAGCCCTGGCTGCTGCCTGCAGGTCCATGTGGCTGGTTTGGCTACGTGACCCCAGCCCAGGCAATGAGCTAAGCAGTGGCTGAGATGTGCTTTTTGCAGCTTGTGGCTGCAAAGGCTCACCTGGGAGCTGGGAGATGCTCTGCACACCCTTCTTTGTTGCAAGGACTAGCTGCAGCAGCTGTGAGCCCACTTCATGAGAAAGACCCTTTTCCTTCCCTCTGAAGATGATCCTGGTCCTTGATAGTGAGGAAACAGGCATCCAAGCAGAAAGTTGCTTTGGTCTCCTGAATCCAGAGCTCAAATCCTGGTTGATTCTTCATACTTTTAATCTGTGGCCACTTTGATGACTTGTTTGCCATGGCCCAGTACTTGGGAATGAAGCACTTGTGCAAGGCAGGGCTCTGCAGCAGCTGCTCATGCTAACTCAAGCTCTTACCTGGCCACACTGAGGAATTTGGCTTCCTGGTGGAGCAGGAAGGTTTGGGCTGAAAATGGCTGGTGAGTTCAATAGCAGGAGCAAAACCAAGCGTGGAGCTGGGTCACTGAGGCTGAGGACAGCTGACGGAGCATGAAGGCTTACTCCACGTGTGCCATTTGCCTGCAGTAGGCCGGAATCACATCTGTGCTGGTTAAGGGAGGCTCTAACATTGCTGGGAAGGAGCACAGTGTGCTGGTGAGTGCATCTCCGGCCAGGTGCGAGAGGCCTGATGGCTTCTAATATGACACCTGTCTCTTAAGCTCTGCCTGCTGAGATGAAACCACAAGCATGGGTGGTGCTCCCCCTCACCTTACGGCACATCTGTTGGTGCCTTTAGCACATGAAGCTCTTACATCTGAGGCTCCTTTGCCCTGGCTCTTGGGTTTGTGGCTGAGCACCAGGTGAGAGCTGTTCTGGTGTGAATTTCTGCACTTGTTTCCAAGGCTGAGACCTCCCTGACTCCCAAATACTGAATGTTGGCTTTCAAGCTGAGATCTCCTTGTTCCCTCCCAAAAGGATGTGGAGATTTGGTTCACCTGGGGCTGAGCAGCTCACAGAAAGCTGTTCTTCATAACATGCGCTGTTCCTCTTAAAGAAATGATTGCCTTGTCTGTGGCATCTGAATTCATTTGTCTGCTGTTCCAGCACCGTTAACAAATGTGACTCCACGGCGTGCTTTCTGATGCCACCGCAATCACTCACTGCGGAGTGAGATGGTTAAGAAATAGATGGGCTGTGGTGATTTGCAAGGCTGTATTTTTTATCTGGACGATAGGCTCATAGGTTCATAAGGTTGGAAAGGACCTACAAGATCATCTAGTCCAACCATCCTCCTATCACTATCCCTACCCAACTACTAAATCAAATCCCTTAGCACCTCATCTAAACGCTTCTTGTACAGCGCTAGGGATGGTGCCTCAACCACCTCTCTAGGCAGGCCATTCCAGTGCCTGACCACTCTTTCAGAGAAAAAATGTTTCCTCAAATCTAATCTAAATCTTCCCCGCCGCAACTTGTGGCCATTCCCTCTCATCCTGTCATTATTTATCAGGGAGAAGAGGCCCACCCCCTCCTCACCACAACCCCCCTTCAGGAAGTGGTAGAGTGCAATAAGGTCTCCTCTGAGCCTCCTCTTCTCCAGACTAAACAATCCCAGCTCCCTCAGCCCTCCTCATAAGACTTGTGCTCCAGACCCCTCACCAGTTTTGTTGCCCTTCTCTGGACACGCTCCAGGGAAAATCTTGCAGATCTTGGCCAGTTCTCTGTAGTCACCCCAAGTAGCATGTCCCATCTTCCAGAGGACATAGACTCTCTTTTTCTCTCGGAGTCTCAACAGAAGTTCCCGGTTCATCCACACTGGTCTTTTTCTCCTCCGGCTCGACTTAAGGGACTCCGGGACTGCCTGCTGTGCCTTTAAGATTTCCATCTTGAGGAGCATCCAGGCTTCCTGGACCCCTTTACCCCTCAGGAGCAAGTCCCAAGGGACCCTTGCAACAAGCATCCTGAACAGGTCAAAGTCTGCCCTACGGAAGTCCAAGGTAATAGTTTTGCTAGTCACCCTCTTGACGTCACCCAGAATAGCAAACTCCACCATTTCATGGTCACTCTGGCCAAGACAATCTCCAACCTTCACATCCCCTACTGGTCCTTCCCTGTTAGTGAAGAGCAGGTCTAGCAAGGCATCTCCCCTGGTAGGCTCTTGCACCAGCTGTGTCAGGAAGCAATCATCCACACATTCTAGAAATCTCAAGGACTGCTTCCTCTGCGCAGTATTATATTTCCAGCATGTGTCAGGGAAGTTGAAGTCCCCCATGAGAACGAGTGCTGGCCATCGTGCAACATCTACGAGTTGTTTATAGAACACCTCGTCTATTTCTTCATCCTGACTAGGCGGTCTATAACAGACCCCCACCACGATGTCACTCCTAAAGACTATCCCCTGATCCTTACCCATAGGGATTCTACTTTATCATTTCCAACCTCAAGCTCTTCAACATCAAAACACTCTTTGATACAGAGAGCTATGCCACCGCCCTTTCTTCCCTGTCTATCCCTTCTGAAGAGCTTGTAGCCATCAATCCCAGTATTCCAGTCATGGGAGAGGTCCCACCATGTTTCTGTAATAGCCACGAGGTCATAGTTAGCCTGCCTCACAATGGCTTCAAGCTCTTCTTGTTTATTGCCCATGCTGCGTGCATTGGTATAGATGCACTTCAGCTGAGATATCTGCCTCACCCCTTTCTCCAGCACAGCCTCCTTAGGCTCTTTACTGGTGAGCCCTGTTTTATCCCCTTCCCCCGTCACAGCTAGTTTCAAGCTCTCTCAATGAGTCCAGCTAGCTCCTGTGCTAGGATTCGTTTCCCCCTTTGAGAGGGGTGCATCCCATCAACAGATAACAGGCCACCTCGCACAGGAGAACTGCTTAGCACCCTCATCCAGCAGCAGCAGGCTCTGGCACTCCTTGCAACCAGAGACCTGTGTAGCCACGCTTCTGGGCAGACCTTCTGTCTGGGTCGCCACAGCCTTCTTAAGGCAAGCCCTCTGTCGAGTAGAGACCATGGCACAAAAAAGAATAAAAACAAATAAATGAAAAAATTGAAAGTAAGTAAATAAATAAATAATAGTTTATATAAATAATATATAGAGATATGAATTGTAATAACTTAAAAATAATAATAATAATAATTAAGAATATATATATAAAAGAAACACAAACAAACAGTGGATAGTGACACTTCGCTGCCCTCCCTGAGCCCTATTCAGCTGAGGGCTGTGGGCCAGGGCGCTGAAACCCTGGCAATGCCTACGCCTCGTTAGCCTCTCGCAAGAACAGCCATAGGGACTGCTGCTCTCACTCGGTTCCGAGAGACTGGAACCTCCCGAAAACCCGCCCTGTACCTCAATCAGCCACTGCAGCTCCGGCTGTGCCGATTTCAAAGCAGTTGATCACGAGGACTGAGTGATACTTCCGGGTTCTGACCGGTTTAAATCCCCCGCCGTTGCCCTGGCAACGCCTATGACACATCAGCCTCTTGCCGTTGCCCTGGCAACGCCTATGACACATCAGTCTCTTGCGAGAGATGCTGCAAAGCACACAGCCCGAGTCAACCTCCTTGGGACACTGAGAAAAGTCCAAGGCAGAAGGCAGTCTCCTCTCCAGCCTGAAGCTGAAGAGGGGCACTCAAGCAGCCCAACTCCCAGGCTCTGGCGGTTTCCCTCCGTGTTCCGTTGGGCTCCCAACGGTTCCCTGTCCCACTGCCTCATCCAGAGCCACTGGGGCCGTTCAGGCAGCAGGACTGGGTGCTGCAGGAAGTGAATCCTGACAGAGGAGCGCTAATTACCTGCCCTGAGGTAGGGTCTGAGCACCCAATGGGGGTGAGGAGGTCTGGTCTGTTGACTGGAGGACCAACTGTTGCGTGATGCTCAGCAGGGGCAAACTGCCCTAGTAGATCATCTGGGGGAGATGGAGGGGTGTCAGGGGTTGTGAAGTTGCTGTGCAGCTCGCAGTGCTGGCAGTGGCAACTGATTTAGCTGTGGGTTAAAGGAAGCCTCGGGGGCAGAGTGAAGGTTGCGTGTCCTTGGTGACCTTCGTCTTAGCTTTTTCTGCTCTGCTGTATGAGGTTTTTGGAGACATACTAGAGCTTCCACTCAAAACCTGCTTAGAGTTCTCCTGGGCTGATGGTCAGCTGAGGAGCATACGTGCTTGATCCAAAATGGAGGTGCCAGCATTGGAGGCATCACTCATTAATAGTCCTTTGGACCAACAGACCTGGAGCACAGGAGGATTGCAGTCCTCTTGTTCCTGGCTGCTTACAGCCTCTACCAAACCTCAGTGAGGCCGTGAATTCCTTCTGTCCAGTGGGGCTCATTTCCTTATCCTGCTCATCTCCTAATGCTGGAGCACAGCAAGGCCCTGGGCTGCTGCTGTGCCCTGCTGGAGGTAGGGGAAATGGGATGGGGATGGAGGTAGATGTCGTGGGCATGATGAAAAGGATTAATTTCGAGCAAAGTTAAATTACAGCTTGAAAATTGTAACAGATAATCCAGTTATTCTCAAGACCCAGTAATAAAGCGCAGAAATCCAGATTAATGTTGTATCATCCCCATTACATCTCTCTTGAAAAAATAGTTATTTCCAGCTTGAAATCCTGTCTCTTGCTGCAGCACGTCCTTGTGCCTGCAGGGTAGGGCTGTGCTCCCTTGTTTCTCCCACAGCAATGGAGGGAGACAGCTGCCTTGTGTACCTGTCTGCACCTTTTGGGTCGAGGACTGTCCTTTATTCCTACACTTGTCCTTTCCTAGCACTGTGTGAGGAGTCTGGCACCACAAATGTGTACAGCACTGCTTGGGGAGTGAAGAAATGAAGTGATGAACTTCCTGGGATGCTGATGGAGGACTTGCCAGTGGCCCCAGTTTCACGTGTTGCATTTACTTTACAACTCGTGTTCTTTAAAGGGTTTTGTGCTCTCGCTGCTGTTAGAGCCTCTATGATGCCCACAGGGAGCTTTGAGTTTGGGTATTAGTAAGGGGAAATTAAGGCCCTTGTTCTCCATGGAGAGGTGCTCTTGGGCACCAGGGTAATTTCATGCCTGGAAGGAATCGTATTTACTGGATGATATTTGTAACTTAAACCAACCAAATCAGCCTTGAGAAATGATAATTCCTCATCAGAGTACTGAACTGGATGCTCCGTTCCTTAGAAGCATTGCAAGGCTCTTGGCACAAAGGGCAGAAACTTGTCTGGCAAGGCAGGAAAGTGGTGTGCCATCATGATCCCAGGAACTGTGAGGTTGCTGGTAATGCTCTGAGTACCAATGGGTGCAAGGTTGTACCAGGATGGCACTGCTGTGTTGCTTCCTCCTGTGCCAATTGCATGGGAATGCTCCTGTCCAGGCACCCGGCTGCAGCCTGGATGTGAATCTCAATGTGTCTGTGTTGGCACTGAGACTTTACAATCAGAGTTCTCTTCTGGATTTTAAAAATCCCACTGATGCTTCTTGCAGGTCGGCTGAGACATGGCTACTAGCAGGCTCCACCAGTCCGTGGGATCCTCCAAAAGCCCCAGTGAGTTACAGAACAAAGTGGTGGCACCTCGTAACCCGAAGCTGGTCACTGAGGAGAAGCCTGTAACAGTAAGTACCAGCTGTGGCCAAGTGGGAGCTGTTAAGGTTGGAAATGTCCCTGTATCCATCTTCCATTTCCCCGCCTTGCTGCCTTGTTTCTCTGTTGGAGGTGGCTGTTGAGGTGCCTTGGGGACAGGCTGTGAGTTGCCTAAGGGAGAGTCCAGGTTCTTGCCTTGTGAGCACCTCTGAGCTGAGCCCAGGACACAAGGGCACAAGGACAGCTGGAGCTCCAACACGTGCTCCTTGCCGTCCCCATGGTGTGAGGCAGGGACACCTCCAGCCACAAGCTGTGATGGTACCTGTGGCTGCTGAGCTGCAAACACTGCCTGAAGGCTTGACAGGACGTGGCCAAGAAAACCTCCAAAACAGTTCTCATCCTGCTTTTGAGCATGCCACAGTGGAGCAAGGCCAGTCCCTCTTCCTCATCCCCAAATGTCCCCTCTGCTGAGCCGAGCTGACCTGATGCTGAGCCTCTGTTGAGGAGATATCTGTGCAGACCTCTGCACGGGGTTTGTGAGGCCAGCCCAAAGAAGACAAGCAGTTAGAACAAGGTAAATGAGGACTCAAAACTCCAGCTCAGTTCTGGCACTGTGCTGCTCTCCAGTGACTTGCCCAGTGGTGACATCTCTGCACGCGTTGTGCAGAGCTGGGGGCTTTGGGTGGCTCCTTCCCACTCCTCCTCAAAGGTCACCAGCTCCGTGCAGCAAAACTGAAGAGGAAACAAATGCCCGAAGAGCAGAAATCCCCAAACATGTCACGTTGAATCACGGAGGAGAGGCTAATGGGACAGAGCTGCTCTGTTGGAGCATGTGAATTCCGCTCTATATAATTAATTTACTGGTGATGAATATTTCAGCAGGTAACTTACGGGACTTCCAGGACTGTCCTAGTGGCTGCAGTCATAAATGATGCATCAGTGGGGCTTGAACAAGAAAAGCCTTTCAGGAGGAAGGCCTTTCTGCAACCCTGGCTGTGTTTTGCCTTGCAGCTGACTCCTTCTGCCTTCCTGAAGGAGATGTCCCTCACCACGGAGCAGCGGCTGGCCAGCACCCGCAGCACGCGGCAGCCCCACGTTGTCCAGCTCCTGGACATGAGTGACACCTCCTATCAAAAGGTAGCATTTTCCTGCCCTTTTTCTTTGCTATTTGACATGACATTTCAGGAGCACGTGTGTCAGGCTTGCCCCCAGCTTCTTTCAGTAGCAGGGTGAGAAGGTCCTGCTGCCCTCTGAAAGCGCTGATGGTGCTGGAGTTCCTCGTGCTGAGAGAAGGACAAAATGTTTTTGCAATGCTGGGATCTTTTTAGCACTGAAGCCAACAAACTGCTGAAATCAGTGGGTTCTGCTTGAGTTTAGCTACCCCTGCTAAAGCATAGTACAGGGAAAGGATGGAGCAGGGCACATGCTGCCCTCTCCCATCCTTGCCCCCAAATGACCCCCCAATGGGGTTAAGGTCATGGCTCTGTTGCTGGTGGCACTGTGAGCCATTGAAGACTGGGTGCCCTATGGCAAAGGCTCAAGATTGGCTAACAGAAGTAATCTCATTAATACTTTGGGTTTGCCAGTGGTCCTGCTAGGTACCTACTCCCGGCATAGTGAGCAGATGTGCTTTATCTCAGAGGATTGCTCAGTATGTAACATGAGGTAGGTTGCTGAGCAGGAATTTGCCAGCCAGAGACGTAACAGGTGGGTGCAGAGTTGTCCTGCACAGCTCAGGAGTTGGGAGTGCATTGGATGAGTGCCCAGTGCATAAAATAAATCATTACTCCATGTAAAGCTCGTGGGAGAAGGAGATGCCAGGTCCAGAAATGCTTAATAAGAGGCAAACTTGACCACCATCCAGCACTCATTCCACTTGCCTTCGTCCTGCTGTATTGCTTTCCTTTTGGCCTTCCCTCCTATGACACTGCTCTGTGCTTGCTGGTTTCTGTGCATCCAAACAAGATATGTGGGGACCTGTGGGACTCAATCTCTGTCTCAGAGCAAAGCTCATCCCAAGAGTTGGTCTCAGTGCCCTACTTAAACACAAGGGTTTCTGCTCCTCCCTGAGTGCTCTTGGCTTTTCTGATGAGCACTTTGGCACTGTGTGATCACGTTGGCTCCTCTCACCGCTGTCTCGTATCTCCAGTTCTCCTCGGTTGATCTGGATCAGACCTTGTTCCAGCCTTTCCCACCCGAGGTGGTGTTCCAGAGCTACGATCCCTGCGAGGTCTACGAGGTACCCCTGGTTCTGAGGAACAACGACACGGTAAGTGCTGGGCTGTGTGGCTTTAACACTGTGCTGGGAGAGGAGGGTGGCATAGTGCCCATGAAATGCAGCATGCCATGTTTGGATCCAAGTGTCTCACCTTCTTCCTTTCACAAGGATGTAGAGGTTTTCCCGGGATATTAGTGTTTTTCCCACTGGTTTTGATCACACGTGGGTGAGTTCAAAGCCAAAGGAGCTCTCTGGGACAGCATCCTTCCTCTTGAAAGATGGGCAGATGGGCATGTCAAGGGCTGCACAGTTCTTACCTTCCTTGATTGTGCTTCACCTCCAGAGCTACATTTTTTAGGCTCCTGCTCAGCTTAATTTGGTTCTGCTCTGGGTTTTCTAAGATAATGTGGCTTTCTGCTTCGCCTTTGGAGTGCCACAGCACACCCAGAGTAATGGGCTTTTGAAGGTCTCTGCCTTTACTTGAAATAATTTTGTGAGCGTTCTGAGATTTCTCAAGAAAGCCGAGAAGGGAAAAGTTGAAAAATGTCAGCAATTTTGCTTCCAGTTTAAAGGGGAAAATTGAGACCTTTTCAGTTTCAGCAGGGGAAACGTTTGCTCAGATGAGGCATGTGCCAAATGTGAGCTGGTGGGAGCAGACAGGAGGGAGGAAAGGAGCCAAGCTGAGAAGCGCTCTGGGGAGAGCATCGTGTGTGCAGGGGTTTCTCTTGGCACGTAGAAATAAACATCCTGTAAGCAGAGGAAGGTCAGTAAAAGAGGGATGTAATCAAAAATATGGATCTTAGAAGCATGGAGAATGGAATCATTAAGGCTGGAAAAGACCTCTCAGGTCCCCAAGTCCACCCCCAACTCACCCCACCTCAGTCCACATCCCTCAGTGCCACATTCCCACAGTTCTTGACCACCTCCAGGGATGGTGACTCCCCTCTCTCCCTAGGCAGCTGTGCCAGTGCTTCACTGCTCTTTCTGAGAAGAAATCATTCCTGATACATGGCACGTCTTCAGGCCATTCCCTCTCACCATATACGAACAGTGGGATGTATGTATAGGGAAAGTGGGTGCATGAAGCCCTCTCCAGTTCTAGCTGCTGGGCTTAGACAGGTGGACAAAAAGCTCTTGGGGTGTGTAGTAGGTAGAGGAACAGCAAGAGGGAGCATAGTAGACCACAGATTGGAAATGGAAGATCCTTTGGCAAAGATGGATGCAGTGTTGTGTCTCAGTAACTTTTAGGGAGCTCTGCTGTGTTCCTTGTCCAGCACTGAGCTTGGGAATCTTGGGAAGATGCACCAGGAGCACCCAAGGAATAGTATTTGTGCAGTCTGCATGGAAGACTTTGCTGTAGAAATTTCTTTTTCTATTTAAGACTTGCCTTGGTTTCTCTTCTGCTACAGCCTTTTGGCTTCAGCTGCTCCATTATCCACGTGGCACTCCATGATGTTTGTCTTTGCCAGGTGCCAGCCAACAGGCAAGCAGTTCATTTGCTCTGTTCATGCTTCCTCAAGTGGAAAAGAACATCTGCATCAACATCTCTGCCGTTCCCAGTAAAAAATAATAAACTCCTACAGCTGTACCCTGGGATTTGTATGCCCAACAAGGGGGAGACAAAGTGTGAATTGTTAATTTTTTTTCCAAAATGAATTAGTTGTTGAAGCTACTAAGACCTCAGCTATTGGACAGCTCGGATGTAAAAGTAAGATCAGCTCTGAGGAAAATCCTTGGTATATTTTACTATATGGAGATAATAATCCCAAGAGGGGTTGTTATATTCTAATTTAATTGGCTTTCAGTTGTTTGTGCTCTCATAAAGTTTTCTCCCAGTTTCCCAGATCCCTCTGAATCATACTGACTTACATTGCACAGTAGCTTGAGGTTGTCTGCTCCATAAAATCCCGAGAAGTGTGGTACAGATAGAGGCTCTGTGATGATTCAGACAGGGCTTTGATATACATACTGCTCATGTCTCTTGTGAAGTTGCTTTTCTGCCTTCAGGCTGCTCCTTTCTCCCCTCTGAGGTGTTGCAGGTGGCTTTTGTTTAAGGTGCTCATCTTCAAGGGGACTCAGTGACCAAAGGATCCACGTGCAGTGGGTGGGTTTGTGGACTGGTGAAGCTGCCTGTTGGTAATGGCCTGTTGGAGGCTTTGAGATGAGACTCAGAGCTCTGGGGTTGGTATCTGTGCCCCTGGAAACACCTGCTCTCTTGTCTGCAGCTGAGAATGGCTTTTAATGACCAACCCACGCAGCAAGTCAGTGCTGGTCACGTATCTCAAGGTGGAAAATGCCATTCAAGCTCATATTTGGTATGCACAGCCCACAGCATAGGGGATAGAAGGCAAAGGTAGTCCAGCTCTCCATCCTTTTGGCAAGTTGGCTGCTCTCATCTTCTAGATCAGCTCCACATGGAGTGTTGAGCTCCCTTCCTTCTTCACAATCCCCTTTAACAGTTCTAGGCCGCCTCCTTTTTCTTCTGGAGTTGTCTCTGTCTTCCTACATTCTGAACTTTGCTCTTGCTTATTCTCCCCGTGTATTGTAGGCATGTACCTCTGGGGCTAAAAGTGCTTTGTAAAGGCAGTTGAGGAAGGATGTAACCTGCACAGGGTCATGTCTTTGCAACCTAGGTAGAAATAGAGAAAAAATCTAATACCTTCATGTCTTTCCTGCAGGTTCCTCGGCTGGTGAAGGTCATCTTGGAGAGCTCACCTTACTTCAAGCTGATCAGCCCCAGCGATGCGTGCCGCAAGGTAGCACCTGGCATGCCTTTGACTTTCCACATCCTTTTCACCCCTGAGGAGAACAAGGTGAGACTGGAGGTCACAGGAGGTTGTTGTCTTGGCTTGGCATCAAATCCCAATCGCTCAGGCCTGGATTTGAACCAGAGGGTGAAGTGTGGCTTTTGGAGAACAGCCCTGATTTCAGTTGGGTTGTGCTGGATCCAGAGCTGGGGGTAACTCTTCAACACGGGCAAAGATTGTGCTGCAGGCTCTGGTTTCAAACTTCACGTGTTTCATAAAATCATCTGTCATAGAGGCATGTAGAATCATAGAATCATTGAGCTTGGAAAGGACACCTAAGATCTCCAACTCTCACCTCAGCCCACCCCTGTCGTGCCGACTAACCATGCCCTTCAGTGCCACATCACTACAGTTTCCTGAACACCTCTGCCAACAGTGATGCTCCACCTCTCTGGGCAGCTGTGCTGCTGCCTCACTGCTCTTTTGGATAAGAAATAGTTCTTGATATCCAGCATGAACGTTTAATGTAATTGTCTGTCGGGTACAGGGGTGGGGAGCTCCACTTTTTGTGGTGGGGTGGCTTCACAGGGAAGAGACACACAAGCGTAGGAAAACAAAGAAAATGACAGGGGGGAGAGTCGGTAAGTTATCTTTCTCTTCTAAGAGAACGGTGTAATTATCATGAAAAATGTTGCAGGAACAAATAGATCCAGAAAGAGCTTCTCTCTCTCATCTGGCAGCCACTTCCCTGCCTCACCCAGGGCTGGAGTGAAGATGGTACTCATTCATCCCTTCTGCTACTCAGCTGTGCCATCCCCAGGGTTGCTTGGCCATTGTTCAGCTGCGAGCCTGGATGGGAGGAAGCCCTGCATGTGCCTGAGCCAGCCTGGCACAGGCTGTGGACATTCCTCACCCAGCAGGAGTTTGGTGTGATGCAAAGGACAAGGCATGAATAGGAATAAGTGGGCAGACTCCATCTGCCCTGTTCTTGCATGTAGAGATGTCTCACACTTGTGGGCTGTGATCTTGGTGTGGCTGTGTCCTTGTGTGCGTTATCGTGGTGATGTCTCTCTCAGTGGGCTCCCATTCCATGCCACTGTGTCCATTTCTGCACTGGGGCACAGGTAGTGTGTCTCTTTGGGTGTTGTTGCCTTCTCTTCTGTTTTTTCACTTGATTGATTTAGTGTAATGCCTTTGACTCTTTCTCAAACAGCAGATAGAGAAAACTAAAGAGGAAATGCCCTGTGGTCCCTAGCTCCCCAAGCCTGGGGAATAATCTGTTCCTTTGGAGGGTCTGAGAAATTATTTAACATCATTAATATTTAGGGTAAAAATTTGGCTGGCCTAGGGCAGTTCTCCAAGCTACCTAATAGCTTAATCTCACCGATGGAGGCTTTGGAAAGTACACTGGTCACTTTAAAATGTAATCTATCTGTACTAATGACTGAGTGTCCATTTTTGGGGGTGGAGAGGGAAATTTGGTGCCCACAGAGGGCATAGTGCCACTCTTCAAGGTTAGAGAGTCAGCAGGGCAGCATGGGGACATCACCACAAGCAGAGGGAGAACCCAGAGTGTGTGAAGGACCAGTGCTTTAGGAACGCATCAGTAGCACAGTCAGGAGACATTCCTTCTGGACGTGACCCTACTGGAGAAGGGTGGCACTTTGTGACCCTAGGGGTCCCTGCCAAGCCCAGGCACTCTAGCTGTGCACCTCTGCTGCCTCTTGAATGCTCCATGACCCAATGGATGACACAGAGAATTGGGATGTGGGCACCAACCCCTCCAACTGCAGGATCGGTTGGGGGTTTCTTGCTTTGGCTCTCACTGCTAATTCAGGAGAGCGAAGCACAGAGCTGGGCTGTGCTGAGCCCTAAATAAGAGGAGCACACAAGTGGTGTGTGGCTGAAATGCCACGTGCCATGTAATCCCTTTCTGAGAAATGAGCAGCTTCTTGCTGCCTCGCAGCCATCTGGTAGCGTGCCACATAGCTGGGCTGTCAAAGCCAGCGTGCAGCCGACACATCGTGTATTGGCACCCACATTATAAATACAAACTGCTAATTCTTCTGCTGGGCAGCATTTCCAATTAGTTACTCTTGCTGCCTCTGATTTCTATGTCTCTGCATGCTGGCCATGCAGTGTGGGTGCCCTCACACCACGTGTCCTGCTGTTATGGGCTGCGGAGCAAACAAGCAGTGGGCAGGAATACGCACCGTGTCCTTCAGCTTTGTTACAGATATCAGAAAGGCAGGAGGTGAGAAGTGCCCAGAAACACAGCACAGCTCAGTCTGTTTTGTGTTTGGTTTTTATTTTCCTTGCTATTTTTTTCTGTAGCAGTACAGTGTTTGCAGGCAACGTGAGTTCAGTCTGAGGTTTGCAAAATTCATTCCTGATGCTCAGCGGAGGCTGCGTTAATGCTCATTGATAATATGAAGTGTGACAGGATGTTGAGTTATTGGGTTGCTGAGATTAACTCCCTGAGAATTCAGGCCAGCCCTGCTAGAGGTGTTCTGATATTACAGGTGCACATCTGAAGAGACTTGTAGGGGGAGAGAGAGGGGACAGAAGATTGAGGTGGTGAACCTGGGACCCAAGGGGAAGCATCCTGTGAGCCTGTGGCTGAGGAAGGGAGTAGAAGGGGAAGCCATCCTCCTGCAGTGCTGTCATTGCCCTCCAGCCTCTCCTCTCATTAAACAGCCCTTTATAGTAGCATGGTTCCAGCAGGGAGCTTCCCTTTTAAACTTCTTGTGTCACCCCACCCTACTTGGTTATCTGCTGCAAGGAATTCAGCAAAGTATTTACCAGTTATGCAGCTCAGCTGACACCTGAGTTTGCTGGTTTATTGGGCAGTTAATGACTGTCATGCTGACATCGACTTTAATGTGAGTGTGAGTTTGCAGAGAGCCTGGAATGACAGCTCTGATGTGAGCAGTTGCTTTAATTTCAGTGGGCACTAATGCAAATGCCAGCAGTCATATTTTGAAGGCTGGGGCTTGTAACTTATTGCTTGTCAGAGGTGAGTAAGGGAAAGGGCTGCATTGTGGGGTGATTTCTATTTTCCCTCTAACAGAGGAGTCACACGAAGGGTGAGCTCATATTTTTGTGGAAATCTATGGCCTAAAGCTAGCTCTAAACAACCTTTAAAGCATGTCAGTGATGCAATCCCTCTCTCTCCCAGGCATGTTTGTTTAGGAAATTGCTTTGAAACGATCTGCTGGGGGTTTGCAGTTGCAAAGATTGGTTTTGGTGATACCCCTGGACCGTGACTGAGTGCATAGTGGAGCTGCTGTCCTGGCAACACGACAGAGGATTGCAGCCGTCGTTTTCGTCTCTCTGCAGCAAACCTCACGCTGCACTGTGCAAGCAGCCCCAGTGCTTGTGCATGGTGCCCTGTGCTTGCTTTGGGATTTCAGCTGGGGCAGGTATTAATTCCTCGGGCTCTCATTGACACAGCTGCTGATCTGCTCCCTCCTTCACAATAACGACTTGAAAACGAGTTCCCCTTATTTCCCTCCAGTAGCTCCGCTTGCTGAAGTTTCTTTCCTTCTTATCCTGGTGCTGATCTGAACTCCCTGTGTCCTCCTCTGTCTACCTGGCTTCTGCAGGGCAGAGATAAGGAAAGATGTTGTGTCAGGGCTTAACGAGGCATGAGACTTTCGGCCGGGTTCCCAATGCCTGTGTTACAGTAGGGTGGCCGAAACAACAACAACAAGAAGTAAATTGCTTTTCTCATTTCCTAATGTGGTTTCTGAAGATCTGAACGGTCCAGAACATGAAATACCAAGATAACAGATGCTTTGAATTCACAGGAGCTGTCCTTCTCCTTTATTTTAGAGGACTTAGGCTGCGAGATTGAGAACCAAATTGCTAATTCAGAAAGACTTGCCGAAGATGAAACTCTCTTGAAACGTGATATTCTATTCCGTAGGCATTGCTGCACTTCCCTTCCTGGCGTTTTACCTTCTAAAGATGAGAAACCAAAACCTTCCTGCAGGGTTTCCAATGTGAATTTGAGACACATCTAGAAAACGAGACTTTCCTTTATTCCTTTTTATGTCTTGGATGCGACAGCATCTGTTACTGCAACCCTAAGCACAGCGGAGCAGGTGGTGAGCACGCTGGGACAGCGGGTGCTGCTGGGGCTGGGTCCCAGCCCAGTCCTGGGCCTCAATGTCCTGCCAGGCTCAGGGAGCTCGAGGCAGGCCAGGGAGCCTAGGCACCAAGGGATTAGAATGGGTTCTGGCTAAGGAAGGTTGATGGTAAGCACGATTTCTCCAGCAGTTTTGTATTATTGTGTACTTGGAGCAGCAAGGAAATGATCTCAAGGGAGTTCAAAGCACCCGGGGAAGAGGATCAGCATGAAAGCAATAGGAGGTGAAGCCTGTGTGGTGGGGCAAGGCGTTGCCTCCAGATGGTGCTGTCATTGGTGAGCATGGAGATCCATCTGTGAGCATGGAGATCCATCTGCTCAGCCCTATGATGGGGTGTTTGGATTCTCCTTGCCACTGCTGAATGGCAGGCAGCTGGGAGGAGGGGGGATTAGTCTTCTGACTGAGCTAAAGGCTTGAGGTGCTGGCTGGAGTAGAGGCGGATGTTCATCACACTGCCAACAGGGCACCGAGGCATTTGTTCCATGGGAGCTACGTGAGAGATGTAATTAGGGCATCAACCATGCCAGAACATGCAGCAGAGAGGAAGCAGAGCTATCTTTGCATCCTCCGTGTCTAGGATGAGATGTGAAGTGAAACAGAGATGAGACACAAAGAGAACTTCGTAGGACTGTGGTATGATGGGAATGGGCTGGTGGGAGTGGGTGGGAGTTGTCCCAAGCTTGTCATTGGTGACACTGTTAGGGTGGTGATGGGGAGCACACACCCCACTTGCCAACCTGCTACTGAAATAGGCACTGTGTCCAGCTTGTTACATCCTTCCTCCCAGTCTGGCTGTTAACTGTGTGTGTGACCTTTTGAAGATGTACCTGAGCAGGCCTTGCCAAGCCACGTCACTCCTTGGCTGGGCTTAGCAGTGTGTAACTGGGTTACTTGCTGTGCTTTGGAGTTCAGAGCAGGTTCTTGTTCTCGCTCTAATCCCTCCTGTATAATCATTGCATTGGTTGTTCAGAACCCAGCTGTCAGGTAACTCTGTCCTCCCGTGGCATGAAGCTGGCTGTCAGCTCGCTGGGAAAGCAGGCAGAGCAATGGAACTGTTTCCTCTTGGCAAGCAAACAAACCTCTACCAGTCATTCTACTGGAATTAAAAGTCATGAAATAAAAAGCACTACTGCATTGTTGAATGAATGCATAGCAAGCACTGTCTTTCCTTCTACGATGGCACTAAATGCATTTCTGATGATCCCGTTTCCTTCCCGCAGGACTACTTCCACCAGCTCACCTGCATCACAGAGAGGGAGAAGTTTGTGGTGCCCATCCGAGCCATAGGAGCCCGAGCTGTCCTGGACTTCCCTGACCAGCTCAACTTCTCAGTCTGCCCAGTCAAGCACAGCACCCAGAGAACTCTGCTGGTTCACAATGTTGGCAACCGAGAGGCTCGTTACCACATCAGCACCCACAGGTAGGGGCTGCCAGGCTGTGCCTTTCAAGGTTCTGGAGCCCTGAAAACAGCACCGTGTGGTTGGGGAACTTTGGGTTTGGTCTGAGCCCTGTGATCCAGTGTTAGGTGCAACGAGCTCTGAAGTGGAGTTGAGTGGACCCTGATTTCAGAGCTGCTCTACAGCCCCAAACCAGCGATGATGGATTTTAATGGGGGGAGGAGGTATACCTTGTGCATGGGATATGGAGCCCAAGGGGAGCTCCAGAAAGACTGGGTGAGCAGAGGCCTGGGATTTGCTTCTCCTCCTCTGTTGACTTCCCAAGGATGTGCCAGTTTGGCCAGGAAGCAGAATGGGAAAGAGCGTGTCATCCTTCGTGGAAGAAGGGGGTGCTTCCTACTAGAAATCCCCTTTGCTGAAGCCTTGCAGCAGGGGAAGAAAGACAGAAATGCATGGACAGAAAAGCTGGTAAACAACTGAGTGAGTTCAAGGGTCGTGCTCTGCATTGCAGGAAGGCAGCCTTTGCATTGTGGAATACACGCAGGCAGGAACTTCTAAGTCACTATGGTTTTCCTCAGGGATTTCTAGGTCAAGCTGTCAGAATCTAAATAGAGATTGACTAAGTGTTTAGCATTTTTCAATACTCTTAGCAACTATTCTATCAACGGATACAGCATATATTGAGTTCTGCTTGCTATGGATATTAAAAGTTGAAGTTGGGCATTCAAACCCTTCAGTCCAGATTTGCAATAAAGAAATGGGAAATGTTAGAAAAGCTTTATCTCAAACTGCACAAAAAAGCAGAGCTCTGGATAAGTGGATTGTGTGCATTCAAAGATCAAAAGCTGATATGATTTCTCTTGCCTGCTGAGGGCATCTGTCATCTCTTCCATTTCATTACAAACTTTTGAAAACCAGTTTGAAATTTCAAGCAGATGATTTAAATCTTTGAATATAAGCAACATTTTATTCTAATTAAGAGTGGCACTCGCTTTCCTTCAGATTCCTTCTTAACTACTCAGAAGTTCCTGTGTTCCTGCCTTCTTATTTCTGTTTTTGTTCAGTGAAATGTCATAGAGAGTTCTTCAGTGGGAACCTCTAAAAAGGCTGGGTGCCTCTAATGCCTGTCTGTCTGCCTTGTGCCATTGTGTATGTGCACAGATGTATGGGAAGTATGGGAAATTTGAGGAGCATGTGAAATGGAAACGGGATGGTTGGAATTGTCAGACAGAACGACGGAATAATTCGGGATGGAAGGGATCTCTTGGAGATCATCAAGCAAACACCCTGCTTGGAAGATCACAGCTTCAGAGTTTTATCAAGTTTTTCTTTTGACCTTCGAATGTCTTCAACACTGAAGGTTCCCTCACTTCTCTAGTGTTCATGTGCCGGGCATGGTCAGCAGGAAAGCAACGAGCTCTGGGCTGATGTGCCAAGGAGATGTGAGAGTCAGACCTGTGCGCTGCTCTGCAGGCTAATAGATCATTAGCTGGCAATTGTCTTTGAACAAATATATTTACACAGCCTTTCAAAGTAAGAGGCCGTTCTCCTGCTAATGTTGGGGGATTAATTTCCCTGTTAGAGAGGGTAGAACAAAGGCTGCATCATTATTAGTGAAGATTTAGTTGAATGTGTCGCTAGTTCTTCTGAATAACTTCCATAACAACTTGATGATTAATTATCATCACAGAGCATTTCAAATTGTGCTGGGAGCTTTGGAAACGAATGACTTACGTTCCCTGTCCTGGAGAGCTCAGTGTAAATATGAGATGTGGTAATGGAGAGTTATGGCATAGGTGCTCTGAGAGAGGAGTGCTGTCCTTACTGGCTTAAATTTGAGGCAATTTCAGTCTCTTCTTATTTGGAAAATAAGGGTTTGAGGAGCTTAAGTTGAACGTGTTTAATTTTTGGTGAACAAAGGAAGCGAATCTGTGGAGGTAATTCAGTGTCCTTCAGCTGCTGCCTGCTCAGAGGTCTCCCTTAGCATGGCATCTCCCAGAGGACATGGCCAAATTTGGACCACTGGTGAACAGAGCACTACCTTTGTGCTGTCTGGCACAATCTTAACTGTGTTCCCTCTTCTTGCAAAGCTTGATAACAAGTAATACAAGCCCCTCTCCCTCTCCTTGTCATTAAGGCACAATAATGATAATGCTCTCTGATATTCAGGAATATAAATGTAATTCCACTACATTTGGAAAACGATGTGCAGAAGCAGATTATAGGCTATGCATATATACATGCATGTATAGATGTATATCCTAGGCTACAAAGACCATGGAGGGGCACAAAAATGGAGGACAGAAGCAGTGAAAGAGCAGGAAGATGAAGCTGTGAGCTGCTGACCCTGCACAAGACTTCTCAGCACTGAGAAGTTGTCTTCTTCTCAAGCCTTGGTTGCTTCTGAGATCCAGCGGACTCAGCTTGATGGAGCAGCTACAAGCTTGACTTCAGCTGCTATACTATTACTAAAATTAATATGTGCTGAGATTAACTGATCTTTGTTTTTCCTGCAAAAGATCTTAACGGACAGATGAGGCAGTTCAACCACCTGTAGATGTGACTGCTCTCTTTGGAGCGTGAGCCAACTTTTAATGCAGTCAAACAGAAAGCTGAAAATTGGTGATTTTTTTTTTTCCCAAATCAAATGTTCTTAAAATACAGGTTAAGGCACCAGTAGACTAAAGAGGAAGTTTGGTTGGTTGTATGAGAGGAGCGTGCCATGAAGGATCTCCTTGCACAGTGCCTGGTTGTAGGAGAAAAAGAGGACCTGAGTCATGCAATTGTGATGGCTTTTCTCTCGAGTCAGTCCCTTTCCAAAGGGCAATAATAAATGAGATCTGAGCAGGTACCAGCGAGAAGACCTCTTCCAAATCAGTGTGGCTGGATAACGTGTGAGCTGGGGATCTGGCTGTGATTGTAAGTCACCATTAGGATATTAAAGAGCTGGACCTACGGAAGTTTTGATGTCGTACACCAAAGCAAATATTGTTTTAAAAAGGATGTCAGAAGAAAACGAGCTATTAAAAAAGAAACCACAAAGCTTATCTTCTGAAAGATTTCCCGTCTTTTGGGAGCGGTGGTGATTCATTAGAAGGGCAGATCTAGCAGGGCCAGAATTATCTTTAAAGAACAGCTCACAATTAAATGACAATTAATGGATAAAAGGCCAAGGTTTAGGCTGCCAGCTTCCGCACTTGGCAGTGGTTTTCACTTGGTTATTGCAGTGTGTCAGGGATGTCTCCTACCATTTCTTATCTGGGGGCTGCAGGGAACAGCTTAGCTGCATTAACAGAAGTTTGGGGGAACTAAGTTTAGCTTTTGCATCTTTGTGTCCTGACATAGTGAGTATGGGTGGGAGAGTTTGGGGTAGGGTATGAGAGGTGCAGGGTTACTCCATCCTGGCCAGCACCGGAGAGGAATGGGGAGACAGAGCAGGAGGTGGTACTGAAGTGTGGGGAATTTTCCTTTGCTATGCTGGGGGTCCCACCCAAGCACCAGCTCTGCCCCAGGCAGCCTGGATGGAGATGTTGAAGGCTCTGGAGATGTGGCCCTGAGGGATGTGGTCAGTGGATATGGTGGGAGTGGGCTGGGGTTGGGCTTGGGATCTGAGAGATCTTTTCCAACCTTAATGGTCCTATGATGGTATAACTTCTGAGCAGTGCTGGTAACTGAATCCCTTCCCTAGCACGCAGCAAGGGCTTGAGGAGCTGATCTGTGTGTTTTGGTGGAAGGAACAAACTGTGTCCTTGAGGAACCCCTTGGGGTGACTGGGAACATCTTATTGGAGATATGTGAGAGCCTCCTGCTCAGCTGCAACAAAGTGAGCTCTGCCCTGTGAAGAGGCTGAGGTCTCCTGTCAGTGTGCAAATGCTGTGGGCTCACTGTTGCTCCTGCTAGAGCCAGCAGCAATGCTCCAAGCGTAATGGGAACAGGTCAGACCACTAATTGCTGCCGTATCTCGTTAATGAGCAAAAACTCCAGCAATTTTATCAGCTGTTGCTACTCAAATGAACAAAGTTCAGCTTGTGCATGTCTCCGGCTCTCATTATTTTCGAGTGGATTGCATTTCTCTAATCATGGTTAAAGCTCAGCAGAGCAAATTTTGGAGGTGATAATTTGATGACCGGCAAAGTGCTGAGCACAAAACTTCTGTCATTGGAGTGGGGCTCTACAGAAACCATGAAGCCACACTTGGTCTGGCTCCTCCCTTTACATGAAGGTAGAGCTCTACAGCTGGCAGCCAAGAACTGTTTACCTGGTGACATTGCTGTCTGTAGTAATCCCAAAGTGCGACAGCACACTTGGATAATTATTTTCAGCCCATTTGTGGAATTTGAGTGTTGACACTGTCTGCTCAGAGAGGTGGGGGAGTCACCATCCCTGGAGGTGTTGGAGAACCTTGGAGATGTGGCACTCTGGGACATGATCAGCAGGCATAGTGAGGGTGGGTTGGGTCAGACACGGTGATCCAGGAGGTCTTTTCCAACCTTAATGTTTCTGTGGTTCTGTGAATTTATCTCGTGGGCCAAGCAAATGGTTGTCAAGATCAGATTACAACCCAGAGTCACAGACTACATGTCTTGTGAATACATCAAGCTGTTAAATACCCATTGATATTCTCCTGTTGATGATGCTCGATGGAATCCTTCAGGCCGAAAATGGGATGATCCTTTTGCTGTTGTCTTGTTCCTGTGGCTTCACTCTAATCTGCATTTGCACGCGTACTTTTCTGTTTGTTCTTTTTCTTAGAGCAGCTTTCATTGAGTGACCGATATAATGTGCCCTTCCTTACATTAAGACAGGTTATTTTCAAAGTAAAAGGCTGAACTCTGCAAGTTAATGAATAATTTTTCTCTGGTATTATAGGAGAACTTATTCCTCTGTGTGAGTCTAGGCTGTAATCTCCTTGGAACAGGCCTCGCTTTGACATTTGCCTCTCTTGAGGTGAAGTTTATAGGTGTCTGAGTGAGGCAGACTTGAGAAAATTGGGGTCAGCTTTGCATGCAAATAGCAGTTGGAGGCTCTGCTGTTCAAAAACAGCTCTCTGATTGTGTTGCTAGCAGTCTGACTCCTGAGATACTGCAGAGAGGAAGAGCTGGATGCAGAATATGGGGGAGAAGAGATCACTTTGCACCATGTGGTCTTCTGAGGGTTGAATCTCTTCAGAAGTGGGAGAAGTAACTGCGTGTCTGATCCTCTGTATTCTGTTCTTACTCTGCTGATGTGTTTATCTGCTTGGTGAGGTGAAGTGGAATAGCCTTAGCCCCTTGAGGGGATTATTATCTCCAAATCTCCTGTGATATCTCTGATGCCTGTCCTTTGCATTGCAGCCCTTTCTCTGTTGATCCCTCCATCGGGACCCTTGGGATCGGTGATACCATGCAAGTAACAGTGGACTTCCACCCATTGAAGACTGGGGACCACTCTGGGTCCCTGGTGGTTCACTATGACACAGGTGAGTGCTGGTTCACTATGACACAGGTGAGTGCTGGGCAGTGTGCTGTGCACAGCTCTGCTGCCTTCTAAACAGAATGACGTGAAGTTTCCCTTGCATGCGACTTCTGAACCCTTTTCTCTGAAACTCCAGATTCAGAAAAATATGGATGTTTCAGTTTTTGGAGATGTTCAAGGTCAGGCTGGACTGGCTCTGAGCACCTGATGGAGCTGTTGGTGTTCCTATTCATTGCAGAGGAGTTGGACCAGATGACCTTTACGGGGCCCTTCCAACTCAAATGAATCTATGCTTCTATTCTGTGCAATAAGGACATGGGCTGAGTCTGTCCTTCATGTCCTGTGTCGTCGTGTCATAGAGTCACCAAGGTTGGAAGAGACCTGGTGCATCCCTGGGAGACCCTAGTGTCCATGTATTCCCCACATACCACAGTGATTCCATCACCCCTCTTTGTCCTAGCAGCTTGCTTCCCTTTCCAGATGGAGAAAGACCAAAAGATTTTCATGGTCTGCTCTGAAACCCTCAGTTATTTTTTTTACATTGGCCCCAGAGTGGTTGGTCGACCAACCCCAAAGTGGTTGACCTGTGTGCAGCTGCTTGCTGTGGGATGGGTGACATCCCAGGGCCATGCCCCACCTACATGGGGATGAGCCCATGATCTCCCTCCTGCTTCTCAGCACAGTGCTACTGTTATTTTTAAGTAAACTACAGATTGAGGAGGCGAGCAAAGGAATAATAAAGAGATTATCTGCCTAGCTTGGCAGCATACAAACAAGTAAAATGCTGCAGAGTTGAACTGTCGAAGTGAAACTGAAACGTTTAATGATTAATTCTCCAAAGCTGCTCATTGCAGGGGTAGTGCAGAGTTCCAGCCTCACGGTGGGGCTGGGCTGATTTGGCCATCACCATGACCTGCATACAGAAAGCAGCCGTGCTGCTCCTGCAGAGCCGCCACCAGACTTGGTTATGAAATGAGCACTAAGAGCAAAATAACAGCTTAGGACTCCAGGAGGCACTTTGCTGGCATGGCTGTGTCTGTATTGCCCTGCTGACTTGTGAGTGACAGTGGTTCTCCATGGGTCAGTTGGTTGATTCGTAGGGTTGGGTGCATGCTGTGTGGTTTTTGTAGAGGTTGTGTAGTCCCTTTGTTAGGAACATTTCAGATGAGTGCAATGGAAACGTATATGTAGTGAAAATCTGGCCATGGATGCTCTGCTTATCCGTCCTGCTCCACGTCTGCCATGTCTGGATGCAGAGTCGCAGCCTGTGCTGAAAGGGGGGGGCTCAAGGTGTTTTGGGCTGCAGCATGTCCCTGTTTGTCACCTTAACATCAGGTGGTGGTGTGAGACAGAGGTTCAGGTAAGCATTCCTGCTGGAAAGGGTCCTGTGTGGGGCACCACAAAGAGTCTAACTGGTGGCTTCCCAGATGACTCCCAGCCCTCACACCATGTGGATATGGAAAAATGAGGTCAATGGATTTTGTCTCATCCAAGTCCATACCTGTAAAGCTTAGCTATTCTTTTAGCTCTCAGGCAGTTCTCAAGTGAGATGCCCAGGAAGCACATGAGCAGCATAGCACGAGATCAGTGAGAGGATGCTCAGGCTGAGGAGATGCATGACAAATTCCCAAAGCTGTGCCAGAGGTAGAAAACTGATTCACCCATCCCGTGGCACTGAGGAATGATGTCTATGTCAGATGCCCCATTGCAGTGACCAGAGTGACCAGCTGTGGAAAGGAGGTGCTGGAGAAGCACTGGGAGGTGGGAAGAAACCCTTCTCTGCTCTCTACAATCCTGCCTCCCATTGGACTCCAAGAAGCACTGCAGTATGACTCAGGGGGTGATCTCTAAACTGTGGGACCCAATTCTGGGTGTCTGTTTGTAGCTCCTGTGGGCCTTAGTGGACTTGAACAGCTCTGAAATGACTCTGTACGTTCTATTTTTTTATTTTCCCGTTGGCCACCACGTCCCTTGGGATCCTTTTGTCAGCACAGGAAGCTTCAGTAATTAGCAAAGCCCCACTGAGCTTGTGCAGAGCTGACAGACACTATGTACAGAGATGCTTTTATTGCTGTCAGTGATAAAAGTAATTTGCAGATCGTTTTTCCTTCCTCTGTGAGACTGTGATGCAGAAGCAAAGGCCTGGGGGCAGGATGTTTGAGGGGAGAGATCAGAGGTGGTGAATTTTAGGAGACGTATCCAAGCAGAGCCAGCCCTCAAGCAGAACGTCTGCTCTGCTTCTGCCTGCTCATGGTGCAGAGCTCCAGCAAGCAGCTCCGTGGGACGAGGTTGTGGGCTGGCATCCCTGAGCAAGGGCCCCTTCCTAAGGCAAGTCTCAGCTCATTTGTGGAGGCCAGACCCAGGCTCACCATGCTCCCTGGGCTCTGTGTGCAAGAGCAAGGAGGGGAGAGCTCAGCTCCTTGAGTGATTGCTTCAAGGGCAGATGGAAGGTGCCAGCAGCATCTGCCTGCAGTTCTGCAGTTGTCAACCAGGTTGGGTGAGTTTTTTTGCTGTGTTGGATTGTTGTGGCCTGTGGGTTTTGCCCATTGGAAGTGGATGAAGTGACATGCAGATGGGCCGCTGGAGCCCCATGTCCTAACTGGCAGCTTGAGGAAAAAAATGTTTCATCTCAAATGGGAAAAATGAGGCATGAGATCAGAGGGGAAATTAAAGAAGTGTTTAACTATAGTTAAGGAGCTGACGTGGGACTCTTCCATCACCCATGGAGAGACAGCAAGTTGGACATGGTGTGATAGAGTCATTGGGGTCTGGTGGGGATGGCAGGTGACTACAGAGAGCAGTGGCAGTGAGGAAGCAAAGTACGCATCAGTGTTGGAGAGGCCACATCCTGTCATTGATGGGCAAAGAGGAGCTTTGGGCTGCAGCTGTGGTTACTCAGCTCTTGCGTGGGGGAGAAGAGGGTTGTGAACCAGAAATGCCAGTGCTCTGCGATGCTAAAACACTTTATTCGGCACCAGTTTTACCTGTGCTGGTAAATGTACAACCAGGCCACCCATGCAAGGGCTTGGCAGTGTGTTGGTGATGGCTGTACCCATGCAGGAAACTCACTGAGTCCCAGCCTGCTTTCTTTATTGTTTGAGGTTAAACAAGTGAATAGGTCTGCCAGCACCCCCCCAGTGTCACAGCTACCAGCTAGGGTAAAGCATCAGCTAACAGCACTGCCCTGCTGTGATCTCCATCGGTGCCTGTGTAGGCTTCAGAGGGCTCAGCTGCCTCTGCACAGCTGATTTCCTTCCTTAAGAGCCCCATTTCCACCGAGGGTCTTGTCATCTGTCTTGGAATTGCAATCGTTGGCTTCCAGGAACTTGTTTGAGAACAAAATGAAAATCCTATTGATTCAGTCTGTAGAGCAAACCTTTGCCATTCTCTCTGTCTCTCCATCCGACGGTGGATGTGAACAGGCAGTGTGGTTTTGCTGGGGTTCAGCCCTCGCTGTGCTTCGTGTTCCTGACATCACTCAAGGCACTCCAGCACAGGGTGCTCTCATTTGTCCTAACTGCAGCCAGAATGGAGCAAGTGTGCCTCTTCCCTGAGCAAACTCACTGCCCCTTATACGGGACTTGCTTTTTTCTCCCTTGAAAAGTTCCTTTGTCCTCAGAAGGGTTTGGGATCCATCCAGCAATGCAGGTTTAAGCAGGTGTGAGTTGTGATCGTCCCAGGTAACCCGTGTGGGGATTGTGGGCTGCTGGATGGAGAAGCTGGTGTGGCGTTCCTTTATGTTGAAACAGCTAACAAATGGTTCCTGTTGTCCTTCCCCTTTTCTAGAGCTGCTCTCAATAATGTCTTTTATATACTGATTCAGATAAGGGCATCCTGCCTCTTGCAAACCTTTGACCCCCTTGAGGGCTTTGTGAGTGGGGACTGACGGTCTCTCACTTGGCAGGAGAAGGGCTACCAACATTTGTGCTGCATCTGTGCTCAAACGCCCCCCAACAAAGCCCTGCTATTGCAACCCTGGTGTTGGTCCAAGACAAGCACAGCTTCCTAGGCTTGGTGCAGGGAGATGGTTTAGGAAATGGCCTCAAATTGCTCGGGGGGGTGGGTTTCAGGTTGGATATTAAGAACAATTCATTCCCTGAAAAAGCATTGAGGCAGTGGCACATCTGCCCAGGGAGGAGGGGAAAGTTGCTGCCCCTGGAGGTGCCCCAAGAGCCGTGGTGATGTGGCACTTAGGGACGTGGGCAGTGGGTGCTGTGGGGGTGGGCTGGGGTTGGCTTTGGTGGTCTTAGAAGTCTTTTCCAACTTTAATGCAGGGAGAGCCTGTTTTGCTCGGCGGAGAGGTCCCAACCTGCCACCACGTTGACCACTGCCAGGCAGTCATTGCTTTCCATCTCTTTGCCCCTGTTTCTGTCTCAGGGCTGCCTGTATTTTGGGGCAGAAGCCCTCTAGCTGCTGTGGGCTGGCTGGAAGGAACAGGATCATGCCATCCGTGTGACAGCAACAGCAGAATTATTCATCCCAGATCAATCCGGAGCTACAATAACACCTTGTGAGCAAAGAGCTCTGCTTTTGTTTTTCTTGTGTTTCCAGTGACGTATTGGCAGGATCTGTCTCCTTGGCTGTGTTTATAGGAGAGATGAGAGCAAGACAACAGTCTGACAAGCTGAGTGAGTGAAAATAAACTCACTTTCTGTGCTACCCAGGTATCCCAGGGTTAGCCATGGGCTCTCCTAGAAGTGGGGGGATGAGGCAGAATATTTCTGTTCAGTCTGTTTTCCAGCTTCCTTAATAGAGCAGTGATCAACAAAGAGGAAAGTGCCAGCTGTTGATTGGTAGGAAAGCATTCTTCATAAAACCCAAAATTGGGTTTGAAATCTTGTTTAAGAATTCCCTCATCCATTCATTGAGATGTACTTCCAGGCTAAACAAAACTTGTCGTTCTATTTCAGAGCAATTTGTGCTTCTCTGGAAACTATTCCCTCTTGCACTGTGAAGCTCGTGTAGTATGAGGAGCATTCTGAAAGGTGCTTTAGCTCTTCTAAATCTCTTCTTTTTTTTTACCCTTTCCTGCAGAATAGGGCCCAAGGCCCAAGAAGGATGACCCACTACTAGATGTCTGACTTTGAGATTACAAAAGCTTGATGTGTGAAGGTGCCTGCAGATGAATGCTGGAATAAAACAGCCGTGTTTCTGTTGTTTCAGGAGTGCACAACCCAAAACATCTCCTCTAAGGCTGCATGAACCCAGCTCTCCATTTCCATTTTAGGCATTGCTTTGTTGAGGTTGCAAAACAAGAGCTGTCTTGTTCTTTCTGTTGGAAATGTACCCAGAGCACACAAGGAGGAGGGAATTGACAGCCTGGAATAAGGCAGTGTTCTGTAAATAATGGTAGGCCAGTGAGTCTGGGTCCAGGTGATGTTGCAGTAGAGCACGAGTGGCTTGGCCCCAAGAGCAGCAAGCAGGGGATGCTGAGCAGAGCATGGGAGCGTGCATATGCCATGTTCCCAGTGGGCCTTGGGGCTGGCAGTTCTCAGGGCTGGAGGCTTTGGTCTCATGGTTGTTTAATAGCTGCTGATGGCTTTGTCTCCTGAGGACGTGTCCAGGTGCTCTCTGGATGTAGATCTCTGAGCCTTTATCCTACGGCGATATGCTCTGAACGAATGAGCATTCCTCGGAAACAAACCCTGCTGTTTGTTCAGTGTAACCTCTGAGAACGTTACCTCTGATTCCCACCTTATGGAAAATGGCCATTTTTGTCCTTATTTGCGTGCTTGATGCCGTTCCCTATTTCACAAACCCCTCTCCTCTGCCTCCCCTGTGTGTTCTCCATATAGAGGAACCCTCTTCAGTCCCTTTTCATACACAAGCTGCTCCATGCTTTTAACTGCTCTTTCTGCCCTCCTCTGTTTCAACCTGTGTTCTGAGATCAGAACCGTACCTGGTATATCAAGACCCGTGTAACCATAGCTTTGTACAGCAGAATTGTAGTTTTCATGGTGTTTATGTTGTAATAGTTCCTAATATTGCTGTCTGATTGCTCATGCTGCCTTGAGCCCTAGCTCTGTGTTCTCCAAGTGCTTTGCACTCCCATTTCTTTTTGGCTGCATTTTGATATCTAAAAGGGGGCTTCAAGAGAGAAGGGGACTGACTCTGTAGCAGGGGCTGATGTGGTAGGGCAAGGGGAGATGGTTCAAAGTAAATGAGGGCAGATTTAGATTGGAGATAAGGAAGATCTTTACACTGAGGGCACGGGCTGCCCAGAGAGGTGGTGCTGCCCCATCCCTGCAGACAGCCGAGGTCAGGGAACGGGGCTGTGAGCACTGATGGAGCTGTGGGTGTCCCTGCTCACTGCAGGGACTGGGAGCAGATGGCCCTTAAGGTCCCTTCCAACTCAATCCACCCTCTGATTTCTTGGGTCAGGGTTCCTCTGCTTGACCCCATGCCAGTTACTCACTAAAGGGAATGGCAGTGATCTCTGATGCTTGTCAACTTCTTTTTTACATAACAAATCATCTATTATGTAATCCCTTATACAAAAATGATTGTCCTCTCCTTGGAAAAATTACTGGTTCTCTTGGAATGTAAACTTGACTTGAATGCCCACCACTGCAACTCCCTTGAAAGACATAAAGACTGAATTCTTCACATGTGGGAAGAATGGCTGGCTGGCTGTAGAGGTTTGCTATAAGGATGAATCTGGCTCCATTTCCAAAAAAAAAAAAGGGTTTCTCTTTTCTTAGAACCAACACTATTCTACTGTGTCGTGGCTGGATGTGTGGTTGCTAATTGTGGCTGTGTCATGTTAGGATTTACTGAGTTCATCCAGCACGTGTCCAGCTCTCTCCTTGTGTTACTGCATGGCAGCCTTCGAGACATCTTCACAAAACACAGCAAGGGTGGGCACTGCTTCTGCAGCTCTGTTCTCACCTGCATCTTGCTCTGCTGTAGGCTTGTTCCTCTGACCATCCCTTTGGCTCCCATGCCTCCATGTGTCTTTCTTGTCAGCAAGAAGGGACCAGGAGCAGCTAAAAGCTGTTGCTGGTCGTTGTTAGCTGTGTTTTGCTCAGTTCCTCGTGTTTCCCCCAGCAGATGAGCTGAACGAAGACTCTCCTTTCTTTCATTCCAGGTGAAGATGTTCTCACAAGCCTCTATGGAGCAGCGGTGGATGTCAACATCAGGCTGGACAGGAACTCTTTGATGATTGCGAAGACCTACCTCACACTGGCAAACCACAGATCTGTAGTCATCCACAACCAGAGTGAGATCATAGCCCACTTCCAGTGGAAGGCTTTTGTTTCTCAGGAAGAGGAGGATCAGCATAAGCTGAGGTTGGTGGCATAGATTCATTTCAGATGGTGCTCTGCCAAGTGTACAGCTCATGCGTGGCTTCAAGTGTCGTTGGTGGTTTTGAATGTCTTAGGATGAGTAAACCATTGGAAAGCATCAAGGTGTGTGAGCTTTAGGGTAATGCAGCTCAGTTCTTCCTGCTCCATTTTTGCCTTTGCTCCATTTGGGGATGATCATTTGGGAGGAGGCTGCAGCAACTGCATTCCCTCACATCGCAAATCCGTGCTGTATGGGAGTGCAAACCCAGGAGATCTCGGGATCCTGATGATACAGAGGGTCCACGAGGCTGAGGACTGCACTGAGAAGCAGCACTTAGCTATGCTATGTGCAGCAATGTTATAAACCCACTGCGGTGCCTTCACTCCAGCTTTGATGGGAAGGCATTGCAGAGGTCTTTGCTGGCCCAGAAGGTTCCTGCTGTGGGACATAGAGTAGCTTTGCCCTACCCAGATTTCCAGTGCATGGAGATTCTTCTGCCTGTCTTTAGAGGCTGGAGGAAGCTCAGAGGAGGAGGGAAAGTGGGGCTTGGAAGTGCCTTTGGGCTCCAGCTCTTATGCATCTTCATTGCAGTGAGAGATGGGGCAGGTGGCGACAGTGATGTTGGAAGGGCCAAAGGTCCTTCAAGAAGTGTCTGTGGTGAAGCTGTCAGATTTCAGTTTCAGACAGCAAAGAAGCACAGCCTGGGGGATGATGAATTGGAAATTACACTTAAAAGCTTGAGCAATTTAGGGAATTGTGTGTCTTTTCAGACTTAGATGGATGTAGGTACATCAGAGTTCCTCTGAACCCACAGCTGATCAGGAAACTGCCTTAAACTGGAGCATTTTTAAGGGCTTCTGAGCAAATAAAGTTCAACATAATTAGGTCAGAAATGCCTTGAAGGCTAAAGCTAGTTTTCCACTGTTCTCTATTTTTAATTACACAGCGTGTGACTTCTGTGCAAGCTCAATGTGTTAAAAGAAAACCTCGTGACCTTCTCTTGATGCTTCCCCAAACTATTCCTTTAGCATCTCTTCCCACCTGCCTGTCTCACACTGGGCCCTGAATCATCAGAAGTGACCAGGTTTCCTCACAGTTAACTTCCACCTGATTTTTTTTTCCCCCCGTCACATCTGATGTCATTCCAGTTTGTATTCTGGGCTTTGGCCAGAGCCTTCTGATCTTCTTTGCTGTAGGCCTTAGGGAGAGTCCTAGCTCTGCTGCTACAGCCCTGCTGTCACCCTCTTGATGCACACAGCATCTGATGTTCCTTCTTGCTCGACCTGCCTATCCTAGGGGGTGAATCTGAACCCTCCACGATGTCCAGAGCTCTGTATAGGATTCCTGTCCAGGAATCAGTCACCTTCATCCACGAGGAGCAGGCTTGGTTCCTCGAGGCAGCAGGATCTGTGTAGATCTGCTGAGCTTTGCACAGGAAGCTCCAGAACTGAACCTGCAAATTCAGAGTTGCTGCAGTGCTGGAGTTAGGGCTAGGGTGACCTCCTGTTCTCATGATTCCTTTGGGCTTGAAATTATGGGAAGCCAGTAACTCTGCTGCCCCTCTGTGCCTTGTGTGCCCACATCTGCTGCTTTGCCTTGCAGCTTGGTGGGCACTCATAGGGTGAGGATCCTACAGAGTGTTTCTTCTTGGTTTGTGGGTGAGTAGACAGATTAAGGAATCTCCATAATAAACGCGAGTGGACTTGGATTGTGCATGCATGCTTGGATGCCCCAAGGTGTTCAGCTTGGAGCCCACACCTGGTAAATCTGCATTTTGCAGTGTTTCACTGCAGTCATGGAAGAGAGCACCTAACGTAAGAGAAGCTCTTGAGGCCTCAGAACAGTTCATCATGGGGAGAGGCAGTGCAGGACCCCGCACCTGAATGTGACCCTAAAAGCCATGGGTTGTTAGGGCGGTCAGGGGTCTGCTCTGTCCCCCTCCTGGAGGACTCTCTGGGATCCCATGGTGGAATCACTGCCCATGGATGGAGACTGGGTTCAGCTTTGCTCACCTCAGTGACTTCTCCTAATCCACAGCTTTGTAGGTCAGCCATGGAGAAAGATTTCCTATTACACTATGGGGAGCTAGCCAAAGCAAGTATTTTTGGCACTGGTGACAGCATTTGCCTGAGGCTCTGTCTGTGTGGAGCTAGTAACGGCTGTGGCTGTATTTCCTTTCTAATTGCATTTGAATTTAGCTGGGTGATGACTGCTATCCTTTTTCTTCTACGTCACCTCAATTTACTGCATATGGAGCCTACCACCCACTCCCCGGGAGCTGTCAGCTGCTGGGTCTTTGTGGCTGAGGACTGGAGTGTGAAGGGGGAAAGCAACACGCCAAGCCATAGTGCTCTCCTCTCATCTCTTGGTTGGGATCTTTGAGCACTAGAATGATTTCTGCTGTGGCTACCAGTGTTGGGAGAGAGAACTGAGGCTTTGCGGAGAGAGCCCAGAAGAAGGGAGAAGATGAGGTTGTTCAAGGCTAGACTCGAGGGTCTGAATTTGGAGATACTGGTTCTCACTTATTTATGGGTGGTACTCAGTGAAGTCTCTTCCGCTCTGTTTTTATGGGCATAAAACCACCAATGTCACTGAGCGATGTGAGGCCTGATAAGTTTCCTTTTAAAGTGTTCTGGGACCTATCGTGGAGAGACCTTGAGGGAACAGAAGCAGACACTGTGCCCTGGTCCAGCAGGGGAAGAAAAAGGCTGATGCAGGGAAAATGCAGCTGAGGTCCAACCTCTTTCCTCCCACCTCCCCCTTTTCTAGAGGCAAGCACTGCAGTGGTTGTCCCCTGATATTTCTGTTCTCTGTCTCCCCTTGAGCAGCTCTGTGGGTAGGAGAAGCCATCTGAGGTGGTGTGTGCGTGCTCCATTGGTTGGCAGCTTTTGGCCAGGAGCTCTTTTGAGTGGTGCTAGCTTTCAAAAACACATTCTTAGCTTGTAAGCACAGAGCAAAGCACCCTGCCATGCTGGTGAACGGGCACTGATGGGACCCTGGGCTCTGGGTCAGCCCCTGGCTGTGCTGCAGCTGCTGCTCCCCGCTGAGCACGTTGCTGGCCATCTTTTTACACAACAGCCTCTGCAAATGTGTTGCTTAACCAATTATCTGCTTGGTTTGTCTCTCCCCGTGGCTCCAGGCTGTGTCACAGGCTGCAGAGGCAGGAGGAGGACGAGATGGATCGCTTTATTGATGAGTGTGTGGAAGACCCCTCTCTGCAGGAACGCCTTTCCGTTCTCTGCTATGTCTTCCAGAGCCACCGTGCAAAAGTGCAGGGAGACTCCATGCTCTTCTCTGATGACATCTTTGCCATCGAGCCAGTGGTAAGCAGCAGCTGGGCCCTTCCTCTTCTTCCTCCTCCATTGCAGGCTGCGTTGCCCCGCGGCGCCGTTTGACTTTTCCTGTTTGGAAATGGGGATGGGAGTAACCGCTACTCAGCCCTGTGATTGAGGGGCTCTCTGATAGTGTATGAGCCACGTGTGATCAGCTGTTGTTTGCTGAGTGTGAGTTCCTCTGTGCACCTGTCTGAAACGTGCTTGGAGCTTGCAGCGCCCAGGGATATCAGTTTGGGCACAGCTTACATGTGAGGGTTAAGAAAGGATGTTGTAATGCTGTCAGTTCACGTATTAACCCTGCCCCAAAGAAACAAAAGGAGGCCAAATTCAGGTTTAATCAGCAAATGTTATTTTCGATCAACCTGAGCACCCTGTGGAGCACAGAGCAGTGTTTGGCTCAGGCCTGGAGAGAGGTGCTTCCTCGCTGCCTCTCTGAACACTTTGCTCTGGGACTGGGAGTACGTGGACTTGCACATGAGTCCATCCCCTTCTGTCTTGTCCAGCATCTCTTTACATTCTTTCATTCCATTAGTTACGGAACAATCCGTTCCACATCCAGAGTTCTGCTCGTGTCTTTCTTTCCCCCTGCCCAGCACGTGAGTTTTTCATCAGATAAATGCATTCTCCCCTTTATCACATGGCAGAAGAGCTATCACTGCTCACTTCCGTAAGCTCCTCTCCAGCGATGACTCCACACCCTTCTGTTTTGACAGATGCTCTTGGTGCACTGCTGTGTAAATCCCACCCAAAGATGGGACCTCATTGCCTTGGCTGACCTCCTGGCCAACGATAGTGGCTGCTCCCTTCCTCCCATACGTCCCCCGTGGTGCTTGAGAGCACCCAGTGGAAACAATCAGACCCTTGTAACAGGGGACTGGAGGACGGATGGGTTTGTGTTCATCACCCTCAAATTGCTTGCAGAGGTCAGGAAGCTGCTGGTGCCGTGGCAGTCTCGTGACCTTTCTGGGTAGGATGGCTTTGCAGACTGTGCAAAAGATTTGCTGCCTTCAGCTGTCGGTGTTTTCAGGTGCTGCCATCTGTAGAAGCTGCAGCAGATCGCTTCGGTCCACACAGGGTTAACTCACTGGTGAAAATAATAGCAAAAAAGAAGAGAAGGCAGTGATCGTGGAGCTACCACGTGACCATAAACATTTTTGAGCAGCCGTCCAAGCCTGTGGGAAACAAGCTGTTATGCAACTCTGACTTTCTAAGCGCGTCTCCAAGTCAGTTTAATTTATTTTTGCAAATGCATAGGGTCTGTCAGCAGAAGCAGCTGTGCTGGAAGCCCAGGTGGCTACCACAGGACACAGCCCTTGCTTTTTGCTGCATCCTTTCCACCACAGCCTAGCTGTAAGCACGTGGGAGCTGACTCTTTGGAAATGGAAACCAACGGACAGGGAGGATGCAGATTTGTTGCTGTCCCACTGCCCTTGACAAGTCATCACTGTGCTGACATGGGCAACGATTCGTTGCTGTTGCCTGTGAGCTCTGAGGTCTGCAAGATCCCCAGGTCACAGAGCTGTTCTTGTTGTGGGTGTGGGGATCCTGCAGCTCAGGTGGGAGCCACGCTGTTGCCTGTCCACAGCAGAGCTCAGTGCACAGCACTCCTGTGTTTGGCAGAAGGCACCATCCCAGCTGGCAGCACCAGCTCATCCCACAGCTCGGCATGGGTTTGGTTATTTCTGGGCTGAGGCAGCTGTGAGCAATGGCACTGCTGTTCCCGTGAGTGCTCTGAAGTAGCAGGGTGCACCATGGGCATCGTTTCACCAGCAACTGAACAAGAGGAGGTGGCCTCAAGTTTTGCCAGGGGATGGTTGGGTTGGATAACGGGAAAAGTTATTCTCTTAAAGAGCAGTGGGGCACTAACACAGCTGCCCAGGGAAGGGGGGTTGTCCCTGTCCTTGGAAATGGTCAAGAACTGTAGGGACGTGGCACTGAAGGATGTGGTCTAGAGTGCTCACAGGCATGGGTGGATGGTTGGACTAGATGATCTCGGTGGTCTTTCCAACCGTAGTGCTGCTGTTTCCAAGGTCTTTGGTTCAGTGTCTGATGCACCTTTTGTGCTGTGGCACCGTACATCTAGCTGACCCTTGCAGCCTGTCCAGGGCTGATGTAAAGCCAGCAGTGTTGCTGTATCATGTTCCCAGCAGCCTGTGTTGGGTTTCTCTCCTGGACAGCATCCACGGCAGTTTTCCCTGCCCTGTCTTGGTGGCTGCTTGCTGCTGGAGGCTTGAGCCTTGCACACCAACCTCAAAGGGTGGGTAATGAAGCATATCCTTTTAACCAGCAGCTGTTCTTCTCCCCTGGGGCAGCAGGGACGTGGTGAGGAACCTCTTCCACAGCCTACTTTAATTTCCCAGGAGAAATAACTCATAATATTTTCTAGCTTTAGAGTCTGACATACAGCAGTAATGAAGGGAGAAATGACCAGAATTTCCCAGAATAGTTATGCCTGTCTTAAAAGGATTTGTTTTAGTCATGGAACGGTAGAATAAAATGTAACTGATAATTTCTTCTTGCCCTCCAACCTTTGAATCGAGCTGCCCAGCTGATAGGGAAGCTGCCTGTGGACAGAGTGACAAAAAATTTCCATGCAGATGCCTGGAATCCTGCAGAAGGATGACTTGACATCAGCTCGGGAGACTGAGCCTATGAATGACTGGTGCTGGCTTTCTAGTGCTGGAGGAGTGCAAGGCTCCACTGGTAACACTGCATTAGAACTGCTGTAGAGCTGTGGTGGTACACAGAGGTGGTGTATCTTACCCACAGGAGTTGTAATCAGACCCCCTACAGTCCGTGGCATGGCTTCTGGGATGCCTTTTAGGGAGCTCCCACTGCTGTAGCTGCAGTGGCTCCCAGCAGTGATGCAGGAATTAAGGTGGTTTCCTTCTCTAGCATGGCTCCTTCCCACCCCACGTAGTTGGGTTCTTTCTCCTGTTCAGGGCAAGAGAAAATGAGCCCTACAGAATGGCATGCACCTGTGCTTTCCAGGGCCAGCACTCCTCTGGTGTGTTGCAGGGGCCTCAAGGAGAAGGAAGGGCTGTCCTTATTGCATAGCTTTTAATGCAAAGGTCAGGGTTTAGGGTTGGTGGAGAGCACTGGGTGGTAGCCTGGTGCTTCCTGCAGGTTATCTTATGTCTTAAGGGTGCAGTTTAGTGTGGATGGTGGGGATGGGTTGGTGGTTGGACTTTAGATCCCCAGCTCGGATAGAATCAGTAAGGTTGGAAATGACCACCGAGTTCATCTAGTCCAACCATCAATCCATCCCCATGACGTGCACTAAACCACGTCCTTAAGACATAGGACGACCTATAGGAAGCTTCATGCTACCACCCAGTGTTCTCCTAAATACTTGGGTGTTCCAGCCTTGAAGAATTAGCAATGTGAAGAAGCTCTCCATGAGCTCTTCCCTTCTGTAGCTTCAGGGGCTCCCAGCACCGTTTCTGAGCTGTCCCTGACTCCTGTCCTTACTCAGGTCCCCATGCACTGTCATGCTTTCCCTACTGCTGCCTCTGTGTTGCTGGGGCCGTGTTGCAGCCCGGTGCCAGCTCATTTTCTATCCCAGATGTACTCGCAGTAGAGTTCCTCAAATCCCAAAGTCAGCTAAACTTGCTCAGCTAGAAAACTGCACCGTTGGTAGCAGATACATATTCATCAGTCCAATGGCTTTTTAATTTTCTTCCTTTCCTGCTTAGGTTCATTTTTTTTGCTTATGAATTGTATTGTGCATGCTTCCATTAACGGGAGATGTATTGCCTCTGTCAACCTTTGAGTAATAACCCAAGTGCCCCCAAGTGTCCACAGGGCCAATAAGTCTGGCTGCGGTGCACAGAGCAGAGCAGTGAGTACCATCAAGAAGCCATCTGCTGCCTTACACTGGGAGAACCTTGGCTGGTCTGGGTGGAAGGAGAGATGCCCTCTGACCTTCCCAGGCAGGACTGGGCTCAGTGAGAGCTTGTTCTGCCCTGCTTCTAGCAGTACAACCAGTAATGATGGCATGGTATAAAATCTCACCCTGCTTTTCTAGGTATGTATTAAAACTGGGGAAAGCACTGCAGTACAGAGTAGCTTGGCTGTTGTCTTGATGTTGGTGCTTTGATCCTTGAGAGAAGAAAGAACAGCAGTGGGGAAGGAGAGCTTGAGCTCACTTTCCTAATATCCAACCTGAACGGGGGGCTTTTGCTTGGATTGCCCTGAGCAACTCTGCAGTGGGCTCATCCCACTAACTGCTGAGCATCCCACCCTGTGCTCCAGTTACAAGGCTCAGGGTGTGCCATCCTTCCTGCTCTATGCCCCTACACCTTGTGAAGACCTCAAGCTTCCCAACCACTCTCACCACTTCAACAACATCCCTTCTCAGCTCGAGTGTGGATGATGGTGCTACACCAAGATTTTTTTGTGATATCCTAATGGCAGTGTAGGGCTTTATCTTCATTATATTTCTTGCTGCAGAGAAACGTTGCAGCTGGGGAGGTTCAGGTGGGATATTATAGACAGTTTCTTCTTGGAAAGAGCAGTGAGGCAGTGGCACAGCTGCCAAGGGAGGTGGCATGTCACCGTCCCTGGAGATGTCTCAGAGCCGTGGGGATGTGGCACTGAAGGATGTGATCTAGAGTGGTCACAGACATGGGCTGATGGTTGGCCTAGATGATGGTAGCAGTCTTTCCAACCTTAATAATTCGAAGATGTGGCACTTGTTTTTGTTCTAGCTCTCAGAGAAGACATTCTCTTCTTTCAGACTTCTCTTACAGCGTTGGAAGCCCTCCCCTCCTCTCTGCTGTCCCCGAGCAGGCAGTGTGCAGAGGAGCTGCTTGCAGCTGCAGCCCAATAAATCACCGTGTCTCTTTAACTTCTGTGGGATCTGTCCTCTGAGCTGTAAGCACCGAGCCGATGGGAAGTGTTACAGTTATTGAATATTTATGCCTCAGGAGCGCCGGAGGCTCCCATCAGTTCAAGGCTCATCTGGACAAAGCACTGAGGATGCCCAGCAGCCAGCAGAATCACAGCCCCGCTTTGTTGATAGAAAATAACTCTGCTCCCTGTCTCCTTCTATAAGCTGCATTTTTCATTCCTTGCAGAGTATCACTACAGTTAACAAAATGCCTCTGTCGGGTGCCAGTAAAGGTATGGGGCTGGGCATGTTTTTTTCTGACAATGCCAAACTCCTAAATGTTGTTGCTGGGCGTTCACTTGCTCCTCACTCTTTGCTGACACCCAGGTGCTGTGGTTGAAACCAAGAATCGTGATGTTTGGAGGTAAACAGTTTGCTGTCTGCTTCTGTTTTAGGAGGGAGACATCTGGCCAAATTCTTCAGTTGAAATTAATGTCATTTTTAAACCTCGAGAAGCCAGGCTCTATCAGCAGAACGTCTACTGTGACATCTCAGGTGGGACTCCCTGTCTCTCTTTCCTTGCCCCCAGCGGTGGTGGGGCACCAGCACTCCATGCTTCTGGTGTACTGGGAGGGTAGTGGTGAAGATAGGGGTGAGATATCAAGCCATAGGTTGTTATCCCTACAAGAACAAGGAACTCCGTGCCAGGACGGCTTCAGGAGATGGGCACTGTGAGCATCTAGGTGATGGGAGCTGGTGTGACCAGCTCACCCCAGATCACCCTCCTTGCCCTTGCAGAAGTGGCAGCTTTGCTGTGCTGGCATGGGCAGGGAGTGCTCACAGCAAGCTGCATGGTTCAGGTTACCTTGCCTGTCCTCTGGGGCTCCACAAAGTGCTAGTCAAGATGTTTACCTAGGAGGGAAAGGGAACGTTGTGTTTTTCTCCATCAGAGAGGAAGAGAGGGGAGGCAGTGGTCTTCCAGTTCTGAAGGACACAGCCACCAGTGTGGCCGCTTTGTGCCTTCCCTCTTCTCAGCGCTCTGAGCTGGCGGATACAAATGTCATGAAACAGATTTTATTTATACAGTAATTGCACTGGGTTTGCTTGGCAAATGCCACCTCCAGTAATTACACAGGGCTTGTGTTAACAAACTCTCTTCCTGCCCGCCAGCTGCGGTTGTTAGAGATGTGGAAGGGAAGGATTTACTTAAAATGTTGCTCCCAAGGGATGTTTCTGGACGTGGGCTCGGTGCTCTGGTGTCCATTGCTTTGCTGGAGCATCCTCAGAGGTTCTCCCCACGAGGGCTGATCTGTGGCTGAGAGGTGGGGAAGCAAGCTGCTCATGTGTGGCCCTGGAGCCAGCCTGGGAGTTATGGAAACAGAGCTGGGCAGATGGTTCTGCTTTTGGAACAAGGACCTGGCTCCTTGAAGCCTCTGTGTGGCCCATGGGAGAGCTCAGCCCTTCCACTGGCTCCCTGAAGGAGGGCCTTGAGGTCATTTAAATTATGTGCCTCCACCCATTCCTCGTAAAGTGGAGCTTTATCAAGACAGAGTCAAGGTCCCTTGGTGCAGAAGGAATCCGGAGAAGCAACAGCAATGTTCAACGGGGGAGTCAATTAATTTTGCTTCTCGTTTCCTCTAAGAAGCGTGACTGTTCCGTGTGCGTTTGCATGCCATCACAAGTCCCCTTGGAGTGTGCTTTGCAGATGCTCTACACGTCCCTTGCTGGGCATATTTGGAAGCTTGGCCCCAGTGCAGCCCCACGCATGGCACAAGCAAATCTCACGTGCCTCCATGGGTCGTGGAGCGAGCACTGGTGGGTCAGGAGATTCACAGCACACACAGCCTGCAAATCTGGCAGGAAAGAAGTGGGTTGAAATTTGCTCTTGGCAAATATTTAAGCTCAGAATGAACTTTTAGTTGTTCATGCAAATAAAACCGTGGTTCTTGAGCTGCTGGAAGGAAGTACACAGAAGGGGGAGGTGGTGCTCAGACACACAAATTTTGGTATCAGATTAGTCTGCGTTAAGGAGCATATTGTGTTGCAACTGATTTATGCCAAAAGCTCCAAGCCATCGCAGACCTGGACCACGATAGCTGGAGGAGCCAAGTCCAAAATGATGGGTGCTCCCTTGCCACGTGGCAGAGCTGTCCTGCTTAGTGTCAAGCTGTCATACTGAGATCCAAGCCCTTGCTGCTCAGTATTGGGTGTGGATTTGGGACTCGTGCCCTTGGACTGTGTGCTCCAGGACATGGTTTCTGTGGTGGGAGGACTGCAGCCCACCTGCACCATGGGCAAAGGCTGGGTACAGGTAGAAGGGAGGGTCTCCATGGACCTTGAGGGGAGGCTGAGGACATTCTGCAGAAGGAGAAGGATCACCATGGATTGGTTTGCTTGCGATGGCCATGGGATACATCTCTGAGGTGTATGAACTGAAGATTCACAGCTTCATGGACAAAAGCTCATCGCTTGAACTCATTTGCTGTTTCCGAAGAGCTTTGGTGGGTTCAGATCTAGAGGTTTTAATGAAGGTGAAGCCATGCGTGATGCCAGATGGATAAATCTCTGATGGATAAATCTCTTGGCAGTGAATACCCAGTGCTGTGTCTTTTACAGTGTCTGTGAAATAGAAATCCACAGCCCTCCAATTAATGTCTGAGCTGCGAAACGTAACTCTCATCTCTGCCATCAGCTGGCCTTTGGCTGTATCCATCTGAAAGACATTGAATTCAACAAAGCTCCATAGCTCTTGCTTTCTGGCTTTGGGCTTTTATCCAACATCCTCATCTCATGGCTTCAAGATCAAAAAGTCAGTTGTCACTCAAAAGGCTGTTCTAGGAGCCACATTGTCACGTCTGGACTCATCTTTCCCACTGGGAATCATCTTGGATGCTCTGAATAACTATGGTTATAGGGTGGTGAGGCCCTGGCACTGCTGCCCAGAGCTAGAGGTGCCCCATCCCTGGAGGTGTCCCAGGCCATGGATGGGCCTGAGCTGGTGAGGGCAGGTAGCCTATGGCAGGGGTTGGGGCTGGGTGGGCTTTAAGGTCCCTTCCAACCCAACCATGCGGTGATTCTATGATAAAGAAAGGAAAGAAATATTTTAATATGAAGCTACAACTTCTGGACTTTCTTCTTGCGCACCTCCCCTTCCATACAGAGCAAAATGGGATGGCAGGGAGCCCCAGGCCAGCACGGGGATGGGGATTGGAATTGAGGTGCTGGGGCAACAGAGGGAATCATTGCACTGATATGGAAATTCCCCCCAGGCCGCGAGACCAGGCTTCCCCTGCGCATCAGAGGGGAAGGTGAAGGACCCTGGCTGTGCTTCAGCTTTGAGCAGCTGGACATCGGGAAGGTGTTTGTGGGCTCAGCCCACAGCTACGAGGTGAGTGGAGGAAACCCACCTGAGATCTGCTCCCTGCAGAGAAGCTGGGAGCGCTCTGTGGTGCTTCCTGTGCTTCTCTGGGTGCTCCACTGGTTGCACAAACAGCATAGCATTCCTGCACATGAGGCTGAGGAACTTTCCATATATTTGCTGTCCAGTCCTTTGCAAAAAGAAGAAATAAAGCAGAGCAACCAAAGAGAGGTAGTAAATGAGGCAATGCATCATGCCAGACGTTTTCAAAAGCGTCAGTGTGGCAGGGAAGGACACACGGAGGTGTTTTCTTACCAAAATATTTTGCTCTCTATGCATATTTAATGCTGATACCTTATTGCTTCTTGCTCTATTAATTTATAATTTCCATTACTTGGGAAGAGATGAATAAGTTGATGATGCTGTTAGTCAGTGCTGTCCTAAGCAGCTGGACTGGAGATAAACCTCAGTTCAGGGCAGGCTCACTAAGAGTTCACTTTACCATTGTGCAATCTGAATACCTGAATATTTCCAGCAGCAGCTGCAAAATTAAAAAGCAAAGGGCATTTCTATGCTTCTGTCTCAGCTCTTCTGGCAGATGTTGCAAGGGCAAAAGGTAGGGAAAATAAATCCAAAATGCATAGATAAGGCCCCAGAAATGGCAGGGTTTCTCCCAGCAGCAATTGATAGCTTAATTTGCTGCAGGTGGGTTTGGTGGTGGAGCACCACTGCTCGTGGATTGCTCGTGCAACCAACGTAACAGAGCTGGAGCTCAACAAGCTTTGCAATTACGATGATTATTTTTTTTACATAATGGTAAGCTCTTTGAGGATGGCTGTGGCTATTCATAAAGAGAAACCCTTCAGAGCAGGTGGAGCTGCTGTGCGCCTCGCTCCCACCCCCTCCTGACACTGCTGGTTGGACAGAGCTCAAGGAACTGGCAGGCTAAAGAAAATAGAAGTGTAGAATCACTCTGTTTCTATGGAACCATTGCTGCTTTGCAAGAAGAAACAGAAAGGTGGAGTTTGTTGTACTTTCTCTTTTTTTGTCTTCCACTGGGCAGCAGTGCATGGCATCTTCTACCTCTTACTGATGTTAATTGCTGAATTAGGAAACACATTTTTTTTTGTAGGATTCCTTGTGCATTTCCCTTTTTCTCTCTGCTGCAGGCAATCCTGTTTAACAAAGGACCCATCGACGCTCTCTTCCACGTGGTGCCTCCAACCACAGCTCTGGGCTCCTGCTTCTCCTTTGTTCCCCAGGAGGGCCTGGTCCCACCGGGTGGGCTTCAGCACGTCCACATCTCCTTCTGCTCCACCATCCTGGGGCAGTTCACCGAGGAGCTCAGGGTCGGCGTGCACGGCTGCCCCCAACCCATCACCTTGACTGTCAGGTGAGGTGGTGACTCGCTGCCTTGGGCTGATCCCACAGTCCCTGTAGTTGTTAAGGAACCGTGGAGATGTGGCACTGAGGGATGTGGGCAGTATTGGTGGTAGGTTGGTTGGGCTGGATGGCCTTTTCCGTGTACAAGCATTGTGCCAGGTGGTCCTTCCCATCAGCTGGTGGGACGTGGTGCTGGAGGCAGGAAAGTTGATTCTTGGTGTTGAAGAGCTTTGGGACGAAAAGCTTTCTGTACCTCTTCAACAGCTCTTGGGGGGTACGAGACCAAGCACTGGGCCAGGTAGTGAGGGAATGAAAGGAATCTGCAGTTGATTTATCAATAAAGTAAGGGAAAATTGATTAAAAAAACAAAAAAGAAAGCAAGGTTATTGCTTTGCAAGAGTGGTGAGTAGGTCTGTTGACCTCTGGTAGAGAAACAATTATGTTGGCTTTGTGTTTGTTGGGAAAGTGCTGCTTTTTTTGGAAATGGAGAGGGAACATTTCACAATCAAATAATTTATTCTCCTCTGTTCTCCCCCCAAAATTGGTCATGGGATGTTGTTGCATAAGCATCTTTCTCCTTGAGCAAGGGCAGGCTTTGCTTGGGAAGATGTGCTTATCACAGGTAGAATACAGTTCTCTTGTCTCGTGCCCAATGACTCTGCCCTGTCATGTTCCTCAAGAAGATGGTTGTCCATGGGTTCATCATCTTCTGGTTTTCCCCAACCAAATGAAGTGGTTCTGGTTTCTCCACTGGCTCCCTGATCTTGCTCCCAGTGCCAGCTCTTTGTGGTCCCTCCCTCAGCTTGGCACAGTCCTTGTTTCTCAGTGAAACGGGGTGGCTCTTCCTGTTTTTGATCCCTCCCCATCCTTTAACTCCTCATTCCTGGATGATGAACCCCGAGGAGCTCGGGGTTGGCTGTTTGCCTGAACCTTCTGGGCAGATGCTCAGGTTTAGCTTGAGCACAGGCACAGCTCACTCAGCAGGAATGGAAGCCTGGCAAGGCTCATCCCTGGCAGCTCCAAGCGTCATCCCCAGCTGTGCCTGGCTTGGGGGTAGTTTTTCATCATCTCCTGGCATGGGCTGCAATGGGAAGCACATCTATTCCAAGTAAGCTGCACTGGCTTGAGGGGTTAGGGCTGATTTTGTGAGGTCCCTGGGGAGGGTCCTTCAGCAGCAGCAGGGATTTGGACCTGGCTTATCCTCAGGATCTGACTCAGTTCCAAGGAATGCTTGGGAGTCTGTTCTTTTTGATTACCTGATCAGGAGAGGCCTAAACCACAGGAGCTTCTTACTTGGGTGCCAAGCTGAACACTTTATTTGGCTGTTTAGAAAGGGTTGGGGAGAATGGGGGACCAGTGATGCAGGCAGATCTCTGCTGTTGGGTTTGTGTACAGCACAGGCACGATGGCAGTCCTGTGGGTAAAACTAGAAGGCACCGTTCACTGCAGTATGATTAAAAGACAGCAGGTCTTGATTGGCTCCAGCCATGACGTGAATGAATGGATATGGTGCAGCTCCAGATGGTGACTTCAGTGGGTAGGGTTTAAAGTTTGGGGCCCAGCTGCTGGATTGTGAGGGCAGGAAAGAAGGTGAGCTGGGCTCAGGACGCCCGTGCTTGGTGGTGTAAGATGCACATTGCTTGTGGATGTGTCTGCTGCTGCACTGGTGATGAGCTGATGCTGTCTGGAGTAGAGAACATTTTCTCTTCTGGAGGTGGTCAGTGTTTGGGGTTTCATGGCTCCAGGGTTTCATGGTCCCTTAAAGGCCACCTGGCCCCTCTCCCTGCAGCAAACAGGGACACCCACAGCCCCACCAGGTGCTCAGAGCCCTGTGCAGCCTGACCTTGGCTGTCTGCAGGGATGGGGCACCCACCGCAGAGGCCACACTGAGCACAGGGCTGATGAGAGCCAAACACTTTGCCCTTCTCTTTAACCAACCAACACCCTCTGCCTGTTCCTTGTCCTCACAGGGGCTGTGTCATTGGACCTACTTTCCACTTTGATGTACCTTCCCTCCGCTTCGGCGACGTCCCCTTTGGTGAGTGCACCCTGGGTTTGGTTTGCCAGCCTGCGTGTTGCAAGCTAATGCAAGAGCATCTGTCAGGTTCCTCCCTTGGGGTGTTAAAACCAGGGCAGCGATCACACACGTGGTCATTGGGAAGAGCTCCTGGGAGGAAGCAAGGATGCACTGTTGTGTGAGAGCTGGTTTAACCCAAAGCTCCCAGTCCTCAGCAGCAGAATGAACGTGATGGGATTGCCCAGGAGGTGGGAGCTGGGACCCTGTGCCAGCTCTTCCACATCACTTTCGTGCAAGAAATCAGTGTGCTGTGAGGATGCCTTGCTGTCTTAGTTTTCCCGTGTCACCCTGCGTTCCCAGGGATGGGGCTCCTGCCCCTGTGCTGGCACAGCCTGTGCCTGAGCATCCAGAGCTCCCATTGAAATGCAGATTCTGACTCTGCAGCTCAACCTCACAAAAGGCTTTTTACAGAGAGGATCTGAAGTTTAAATGTGAAATCAATTGTGGATTGATTGAGGGGCCATTATCATTCTGCGCCCAGGATGCCTCTGTTGGTTTTTGTGTGTTTTGTTGGTTATTTTTTTTCCTGTGGACTTTTTAAGAAAACCCCTTATGTTTTCTGAGCTGCTTCCTCCTCTTCCTTCATCACCATCTCTCACTTTATTTCCTTTGGAGCAAATAAAGCACGAAGTGCACTCAGCAGATATGTGGTTATGTAATACAGGGTTCACCCTATGTAATCTGGGTTTATTAATGCAGTCTTTCCGACTGAAGAAAGCAGCTTTTGTATTTCTTGCTACTTCTAACTGCACTGCTACCCACTGCGTCTGCAGCTTTGGGTCCTGGGCAGTTGGCATTTGTCCCTTTTTCCCCCTGTCTCCTTGCTGCTGGAAGTGAGCACTTGGCTCTGCTGATAGGCACACACTCTGCTCTCCCTGCATTTGGTCTTTCTTCCCTGCCTGGACTTACTGCTTCATTGCAGACAGGCAGCACTAAGCTGCCCATGTGAACCTTCACAGGTAGCAGTCAAAGCCAGCGTGGGTGCTGTGTCCCCATTTGTTAGCTGAGGCAAAATATGTTTCCTGCTCAGTTTTAAGCATCAGGCTTAAGAGCAGGCTGGGGATTGTCACGTACTCGGTCTGCTTGCCCCAAAACAGGAGATGCTTTAATAGGAGCTTCTGCTCAAGATGCACGTGGGTGTCCTGTAAGACCTGTGCTGCCTTTTCCAGCCCTGTGTGAGTGCAGCTAAGCCCAAAGTTCCTGCTGGCAGGAGCCTCAGTTGCTAACAGAAAGGAAACGCTGCAGGAGCGTTGCATTTGCAGTGATCAGCTATGGGAACCTTGCTTCTGTCCTTGAGACTGCACAGCACAATGTGTGCACTGAGCACATTAGATATGCAGGAGCTGCAATAGGCAGCAGTGTGACAGCACGGGCATGACCACGTGGAGGAAGGTGTAGTTTGCAGTGTGTAACTGGAATGCTGCTTTGCACAGTGCTGTGGTTCCCAGTTGAATCTTTTCCCTTACGTATCTTTACTCTTAGTGCAGGTGCTCCTCAGTGGCAGCACGCCGCTTGGATGGGTTGGAGGTGGTGGGATGTTGGCACAAACTCAGCATTCAGTCTGAGTTGTTGAATTCTGTTGCTTGGATTTGCAGAATACACAACTCAGTCTGCACGGATGCATGTGCATAAGTGAGAAGCCATGGGCACTGCTTAAGGACAGGGGCAGAGCTCCTTGCAGTTAGAGAAGGAGAAGCCCCCAGCGATGGGCAGCCTGATTCCAAGCCCAGGCTTTTCAAAGAGGATATTCCCAGCAGGAGTTGAGGAGTAATCAGGCATAAATTCATCTTTCCGTAGGCTTTCCCCGCACCTTGTCGTGCCGCCTCAGTAACACCTCCTTGGTGCCCATGACATTCAGCCTCCGCATTCCCGGGGACGGCTCCGGAGCCCCCAGCGTGAGAAGCTCTGCCCAGGTGTCAAACAACACTCACCTCTCCTGGAGGAGGGGGCTTCCAGCCCACCCCAGGCCCACCGAATTCACTGTGACACCCAGCAGAGGGACCATCCGTGCCCAGGGGACGCTGGATGTGCAGGTACGGAGCGTGCTACTGTGCTGATCCCGAGAAGGTTTAGCACTGCTGTCGTTACAATCGTAGGATGGACGTGTTTGGAAGGGACTTCAAAGCCCATCCAGTTCCAGCCCCGTGCTGGGTGCCCCCACACCAACTCAGGCTGTCTCTGAGAATATCTGTAGCCCTCCCTTGGACCCACTCCAACAGCTCCTTCTTGAGAGCTCCTTAGAACCGTTTCTTTGATATACAGTGGGCTGTTAGAGAGATGCCGTCGCATAAAAGTTTGCTGTTCTTGGCTTTGTTTCTTCTCCCCTACCAAGCAGGAGCTGCGCTGACTGCAGTGATCTCTAACGGGGACAGGAAGAGCTGTGGCAGCCACAGACTGTGCAGCACCTGCTGGGCCACGCTTTGCCCTTGTAAAACTGCACTCCATCTGTTGAAGCCAGCAGATTTTGTCTGGATTTGTTCTATTGTAGATGTGGTTCAAAATTAAGGGGCTGAATTTTGTGCAGTGATGAGTAGAGGGGGGATAGCTGTAGTTATTCTGTTTGTGCTTTAACTCGGTTTGCACAAGCCTTGATAACTGCAAGGTATATTTAACGTCTTGGCCATCATCAGAAGATTTATGCTAGTCCTCTGCATGTGGACCAGCATAAAATTAGGCCTGAACCCTGTCTTTCCTTACCGTGGAATGGAGGACCCTGTGCCCAGTGCCATGTCTTGCTCCCTGTGTGGGATTAGCTGCCCTGTGCGTTATTCCAGACTGTTTTTCTTGCCCTGTGGGTTGCTAATACCTGGATCACCTTAAAGAGACCTCCTCGGGAGGGCACCTTTGTTGTCCTCAGATTCTGCACCCTTGCCCCTTTGGTCCCCAATGGGACGTTCCTGGACCAGAGATGTCCACAGCTCCTTGGGAGTTTTGACTTCCCAGGCTGGTGGAGCATCCATCAGAGATGTTCTCTCCCGCCCATTGATCCCAGCTGGTGCAGCTCGTCTCACACACTGACATAGGCGTGTCACACTGGGGGTGATGTTGATGTTCAGTGTTGTGGATACTCTGTCCCTGGAGGTGTTCAGGTTGGATGGGACCCTGGGCAACCTGGTCAAGTACCCAGTCTGGAGATTGGCGGCCCTGCCTGTGGTAGGGGGGTTGGAACTTGATGATGCTTTGGGTCCTTTCCAGCAAAAGCTATATGATTTTATGTTATTCCCTTCTGCCAGGTCACTCTTTGTTCCAACACAGTGAAACGGTATGAGCTGGCGCTGGTGGTGGACGTGGATGGTGTCGGCAAGAAGTTGCTGGCCCTCCTCCTTACAGCCAGGTATCAGGGCTTCCCTTGCAGCTCATCTTCTGTCCTGGGGTTTCCACCACCAGTGTGCTGTTGGGTCAAGCTCCAAACAAGAAGCAGAACTTAATGAGCTTGTTCTGCCCAGCTGGAGCTAAATCAGCTGTGAAAACAGCAGGGCTTTCAGAGCATTTTGTATGGAAAAGCACCTGTGCTCATCTAACAAGCATTGCCCTGGGTGTTTCTCTAAAGGGAGCAGTGATTATAGTCATTATTGGTTTGGTCTGTGGTTCCTGAGGAGCATTTCCAAAGAGTCATCTTCCTGCAAGGGGAGGAGAGGTTTGTGCTGAGTGGTGTCCAACAGGCATCACCCGGGACCTGCTGCCAGCTGGTGTCTGCTCTGGGTCATGAATGCATAATGAAATGGGGAAGGGCTCGTGGCAGAATTGGTGAGCGAGATGAGAGGGGAGGAGGAAAGTAATCCCTGATTTGAAGGAAGAGCTCAGATTTTTCTGCTCTCCTGTTCTTCTGACCAGGCTCTGAGCACTTGATGGAGCTATGGGTGTCCCTGCTCATTGCAGGGGAGTTGGACCACGTGGCCTTTAAGGGTCCCCCCTGACTCAAAGCATTCTGTGTTTCTGTGTTTAGAGCCAAAAGTAGTTGCTGCCTCAGCCAGATTCAGTCCTGGTGTGCTATGCCAGATGTTGGCTGAATTACAGCAAGGATGTAGCTAACCCTTTGTATCTCATTGATTAAAAGTACTCAACGGCCATAATGATGTTATCTTCATAAGCCATTGGCATTTTAGGATGATGCCCCTGGAAATAGCCAGGTGGGTTTGCAGTATTTTTGAGGCTGTAGGTCAGAAATTCCCCCTCTGTGCTTTGATCTCTCACCAACCTCTCCCCTCTCCTGTAAAAGGAGTGCAGATGGGAACAGAAGGAGTTAGTGGCTGTGACAGATGTCCAGATTCTGGGGCAAAGGAGACCGTGGTATGGAAGGAGGGGGAGTTGGGTGTTATGTGCCGTGCATCCTTGTGAGCTTCCTGAGCAGGAGGTGCTCTCGAGGACTCAGAGAATAAACCAACTCTTCCTTCTCCTAGTGTCCCCTGACACCCTTCTGTCTGTCTCTGTCCTAGATGTGTGGTTCCCCTGCTGCGGGTGCTCAGCCCCGTGGTGTCGTTTGGACACTGCTTCCTCCACCACCCCTACCAGCGGGAGCTGACCCTGGTGAATGACAGCAACATTCCTGGCTGCTATGCGCTCCTGCCCCAGGTCTGCCTCTGCTCCTCCTCTTCCCAAACCCTCCCGAGGGGGCTCCACCTCTCGTGCTTTGTCCCTTTCTGCTTTCTCTTACTGGGGGAAGAAAGCTGCTTGGCTCAATGACTCAAGCATGTCGAAGATCCCTCCAAAATGGTTAGAAGTTGTTTGTCCCATCTAGGAGCACCAGAAGGGTGCTGCTGTGCTGTACTCCAGCCCCACGCCGTGCGGGATCATCCAACCCCACAGCTCGGTGGAGGTGCCAGTGACCCTACGGGCCCAGGTGACAGGAGAGCAGCTGATGGTGGCTTCAATTGCGGTGTTTGGGAGAGAGAGATCCCCACTGGTGAGTCCCAGAGGTGTCCGTTGTGTGGCTGAGTTTGCTGGGGTGCTCGTTCCGAGGATTTTCCTGGGTGAATGAGTGATGATGGCTGGGCTGGCAGGAAGGCAAGTCTTGCTTTGCTGGCTGCTCGTTCACTGCGTGCGGTGCTGAAATCAGCATGGCAGCCTGGGATGGGGCGAGCGTGGGCATGGGCCAGATGCTGCCATATGCCTGCAAGAGTTTGTTTGTCCTGGGAGCAAAGGAGGTGAGAGGAGCTCCGCATTGCACCAGGCTGTGTCCCCAGAGATGGTGCATTTACGTGAAGCAGTGCAGGAAAAAGTGAGCTGGATGTGTTTGCATGCCTTCTGCCATAGCTCAGGCCCAAAGGAGCACAGAATGATACAGCAAAGGGACAGCACTGCCCCTGTCCTTGTTTCTGATGACCCTCCTCAGGGTGCTTCCAATGACCCTCCTACACCTTTCCATCACAGAACTCATTGCTTCAAACCCAGCTATGGGCAGGCTTGCCATATAGAGCTGATGTGAGCATGGAATGAAGGGTTCATGGTATCACTCGTGGCATCTGGACTCCTCACATCTGGAGCACAGAGAGGTGTTTTTCTGCCAAGCTTGGGAATGGATGAGGCAAACCATTCCTGGACTAAAACCTCCTAAAATGTGTTGTTTATAGCTACACATATGCAAGAGAAATAACAAAATATAGGCAAAAAGAACCTTGCATAGAGTTTTGGCTGCATCTAGCTGGGATCTAGAACAAATTTAGCTAATTAAAGTTTAATTTTAAATGATATTAACTTTGAAGTAGCTCTGCTAAAGTGTCTTGCCATCCCTCTGAGCATGAAGAAGGGTGTCAGAGGGTTGCTGGGAACCTTAAGCTTTCTGTAACAGAAAGGAAGGTTGACATTTTGAAAGCTGTTTGAGGGATTTAAGCTCTCATTAAAATGAATGGAAGTGATGCTGCTAAATCCCCTGGATGCTGCTGAACGTCTCAACCCGGGCGTTTTGTGGGTCTCAGTGTAAACCAGTCAACAGTAAGGCCAGGCAGTGCAGGAAGGCAAATTTTGCAGCAAAACCTGACATTTGGCAGGACGTTTTCTTGTAAATACAAGGCATGCTTCCCTACAGGATGAGGGTTTCTCCCTGTTGAACAACTCGGTGGTTTCGCTGTCAGTTTGTTTTCTAACTACAGTGTTCTTGCAGAGTTTCTACCCTTGGGTTAACAATTGGTTTCAACGCTTAATTTTTAAATTTTTGCTTGGAGATGAATTTGTCATTCTTTTGCCCAAATGGTTTGATTTTCAGCTGGAGAACCCTAGCTGACCCTAAAGCAACGATTGGCACAGGACTGAACTCATGTGTGCCCATTAAGTTAGCGTCGTGCAGCGTTTATGCTCCAGTTGTTGAACAAGAAGTGAGTTTCTTGCTGTCAGGATAGGTTCTTACATTTTCTGTGGGACTGCCCCGTAGTTTGGGTGTGGATTCACTATTCCAGTGATGTGGGCTGGAAGTGATCTTGCAGATCATCAGGTTCCATTTCTCTGCATACACGCTGCACTGATGGTGTATCCGAGCCCAGTGGACCATGTGATACAAATCTGACCTCAGTAGAGCAACCACAATGTGTTCCCATGAAACCAAACAGGAACTTTCTCTTGTCATCTTGAGTCATGACTTGTGGTGTTGGTACCAAGTCCTTACAGCCTTATCTGGAACCTTGGACAGCTCTCTCTGCCTGCGTCATGAAGCTTCCAGCTCTACTGAACTGGGATTTTCTTGCCTCTTCGAGAAGTCTGTGGATGAAGGGTTGTTTTGTTTGTTTTTTGTTTTAATATGAGCCCTCTGTTGGTGGGGAGGTATCATGGTAGAACACACTGTAATTGGAGCCAAACAGGTTTCCAGCTCCTCCTTCTTCACCATCCCCTGGTTTTGAGGTACAGCCTCCTTGCATGAATTCTGGTTCTTATTGCACGCAGTCTCATCCTATCAATAGGACAGGGCTGGCTGAGCTGGAAGAGCAGTTCTGACAGCTGTCAATGCCATTTCCCCCTGTCAGACATCATTAAAGGTTTTACATTGTGGTTTTTCATGGCTGAATCCTGCTCTGTGCCTTCCGGTGAATCACACAGCATCTTGTCAGCGTGGGAGTTTTGTGCATTCGAGTCTTGTTGGGGTATTGGGGATGGGTAAAAGCCAGCAAGACTGGGTAAATTCTCCTTGTTTTAATGATGTGAGAAGACAGAGTTGTAGGCTCTGCATTCCTCTTCCAGTAGGCTGTACTAGTTCTGCAAGAAAAGAACAGACTGGCAAAGGAGAAAAATGCTGAATGATGTAATTAATGATTAATGACTGCTATTCCTATAGTACCAGGAGTAAACATAAATAAATTCAAAGGCAAGCGTGAGCAAAGGGAGAGAAGCTGGCTTTCTTCACCCTTGTAAAGCTCTCTTCTGTCTTTAAGTTGGGATCACCCCAGATCCTACACCTCAGTGTTTTTGTGTCGTTGTTACAGTGCTAAAAGCTTCAAGCAGCTGTAATTATCCCTCAGTCTAGAGCACTGTCTCATCTTTTTAACCTTTCTTTCTTTTTTGGGGTCTTTTCTACATGCTTCCTGGAGCAGGAAATCCATTTAGTGAGCACTGGAGAAGGCCCAGTTGTCTATGTGCATCCAAGTAAGCTGAATTTCGGCCGTATCCCAGTTCTGCAAGATGCTTCCCAAACTCTGCACCTCTTCAACCAGACTGTCATCCCTGCATCATTCTGGACTGGGATGGTAAGTGTTTGCAGGGCTGTTTTCCAACCTGTTGTGACTGATCTACGGCAGCCTGGGACTTGGTTTTATGTACAATATTTCCATGTCATCATCTCGGAGAGAAGACAAAATACTCTGTGAGCTCAGATGGCTGGCCCTGGTTTATAAATGATTTTTTTTGGAGGGTTTTGCATGCTACTTTTGCTCTAGCTTGTGCCTATGGCTGCAGTCCCATTGCAATTCCTTCCTTCGTCATGGGGCTTACAGGGGCTATCTGCCTCTCAGAGCCCTAATTTATGGGGTTGGGTGATAAATCCACCAGCCTCGTGTTTTCCAGGATGCTAAAGCTGCTGTTTTGGTCTCCTGCTGTCAGACTGCACAGGACAGCAAGCTGTCCTTTCCCACCTCCCATGTGATGGCTCATCTTGAAGCTGTGGCTGCTAGCACTGAGGCTTATAGATCACAGACCCCACTTGAAAGAATGAGCTATTGATTGAAAATTTCACAACAGCGATGTTACTGACTGGCAGCTCAACAAACTGAACGAGATTAAATTAAGGGGCAGTGACAGTGAAGGTATAAGGCAGGTGTCTTGTTCAGAGTAGAAAAGGAAAGTGCTGTAATGGAAATGGCCACGCTGCCCACTTGGTGGTACCCATTGTGTGCAAATTGCTGTTCCTGTCAAGTCATGCTTAGTTCTTGATTTATGGGTAAAAAGAGCAAGCTGAGATGCAGATGAGCTATGTCCCTGCTTTGGGGTCAGGTCTGGAGTCAGCCAGGATGGAGGCAAGCCAGGCTAGAACTGAAAGATCTCCAAAGCTGTGCATTGGCGTAGACAACTCTGTTGTCCTCGTGTCTTAGTTTCAGTAGGGATGGAATCGTTTTCTTCAGAGTGTTTGGTATGATGCCAAGTTTTGGGTCCAGGGGAAGAACGATGTTGATAACACACTGATGTTTCTAGTTGCTGCTAAACAGTGTTGTACAGGGCTAGGTCCATTCACAGCAAAGGGTCCGAGGAGCTGGGAGGGAACAGAATTTGGGCAGTTTACTTAAACTGCCCAAAGGGGTATTCCGTAATGAGGAGTTTTTGGGGGGGTGTAGATGCTCACCTCTCTCTTCTGCTGCGCAGGAGGCTATCTGGGCTCTGGGCTTGGATTTTGGTCTTGCCAAAGCTGGGGGGACCATCTCCATGTAGCAGACCATGCCTTGAAACGTGGCATCAGTCACAAATGTGGGCTGTGGCCGGGAATTCATGGCCTTGTGCTGGCAATGGGTTGCACCAAAGTGTGAGGGTGGCAGAAAGCTGTGTCCTCCCCAGGGTGAGGGTCGTGTGTGGCTTTTAGAAAGGGCAGGAATGCTTTTATCGCATCAGTGTCTTCCATGAATCCATGCCCTCTCAAAATTACTGTATTTTGGTAAACAAAGAAATTGTCATTCTATTCATCTAGGGAAACTAAACTCATAGTATTCTCCTGCACTCATTGGCCAACCAAATTAAAGAAGTGGAGAAGTCTTCGAGGCAGTGACACTCCTACAAGCAAGAGTGACTCAGCTGTGTGCTTTTCCCAGAGGACAATAGAGAGGGACTGGTTATTAAATGTTCTGCTTGGCAGCCAGCAGCCGGGCTGCGGCTGTGTCCTGGCTGGTGAGCCCCAAGGCTGAGTGCTGGTGGGGTGAGCTGGGACAGGGAAAGCAGATGGAGGCAAGCAGCTGAACCAACCGTGACAAATTAGGCTCCGTTGTCGGTGGCAGTAAGTCCCACACATCAGTTTTGATTTATTTATTGTAGAACATCCCCTTGGTGGTGCACTGAGGCTGAAGCGGGACCTGAGCGGTCCACCAGACGTCTCTCTGCTGCTCTTTGCAGGGCTGGGGGAAAGCAAAGCTGGAGGATTTCTGGCTGCTAGGGGGGGTTTCCTGGTGCTTTTGCTGGGAAGATGGTGTTGCTGTGGTGCCAGGAGCCTCACTGTGGGAATTGGTTGCCCCCTCCAGTTCCAGGACATCAGACATCTCTAAGCAGTCAGACCCCACATAGAGGGTGGGGGTCACAGTCATAAGGTTGGAAAAGACCTCTCAGATCACGATGTCCAAGCCAAGCCCAGCCCACCCCCACAGTGTCCACTGACCAGGACCCTCAGTGCCACATCCCCATGGTTCTCGGATACCTCCAGGGATGAGGACTCCACCACGTCCCTGTTCCACTGCCTGACCTGATTGTTGGAGGCAACAGTGACTGTTCTGCAGCATCACAGCTCCTGTCTACCTTCCTTGTTACCCAGACAGCACTGATTTCCCAGAGACACTTTTTTCCTTTTGATGTACAGTATAGCCAGAAAACAGAATTGATATATTTTTTTGAAACGTCCCCTGCCTGGCAGAGATCCTAGGTAAAGCATTAGCCTTGTCTCTGCTCAGCTGACTGGTCTTAAGGAAATGTGGTTTGGGAAGGAGGACACTGCATTCTGACTATTGAGTTCTGCTTCCCTTTGGACTTGTGCAAGGCCAGAAGGACCAGAACCCTTAATTAACTGACTGTACATAGCGTGGTGGCTCCCCTGTCGTTCCTTGAGAGCTGTCATCCATCTCCCACGCTCTCTGGTGCTCATTACAGCCAGATTTTGGCAGCTCTTACTCTCAATGGAAGTCTGTCCTGCAAGGAGCTAATGATCTCTGTGCTAAGCTTCTTGATTAAATGATCGATCCCAACCCTTGCTTAGCACTCAGGAACTCTGATGTCCAATAGTGAAAGCTCCTGCAGGAACAAAAATAGCCACTGTCTTTGTCTATTCAGTGCATTACAGCAATTGCATCGTTTCCCAGAGCACTTAGGGATAAGCAAGGATCGGGGAAGTTATCAGAAGTCAGACCATAGATTTGGGGTTCCTATAGATGGAATATATGGGACCACTCACTTCCAGCTCCTAGAGACTTGGAGCTCCAAGGGATTTCTCCTCCATGGGAGAAATTGGGGTGGTGTGGACAGTAGCTTCCCTGCAGACCCAGCACAGCCCGTTTGTCCTGGTAGGTCTCCTGCTGGCTGCTGCCCCTCACATCCAAGTTCTAATGCAGAAATGAAGGCATGCTGCAAATCTGGGAATTCAGAGCCTGTCTCCATCCAGACAGCCTATCACTATTCCTCAGCAATAGTTTCTTGGGCACAATTTACTGCCCGACTTGCTGCCAAGCTTTGATAAATGAGCTTTGTCATGTAGCAAACTTGCGGATTCACCTCTGGAGCAGAGCTATCAGGTCTCCTTTTCAAGCGAGCTACCACAGTCAGCACAAATCAGAGGAAGAGCTGTACCTTAATGTCAGTGAAGATCTCACACCCATGCTTGGTTTGGACATGTTCTCTGGCTGGTGGCAGCGCAGCGGGAAGGGATGTATGGGCAGGAAGGTTTGTGGTGTCACCCACTTGAGGGTGGAACAGGTTGCCCAGAGAAGCTGTGGATGCTCCATCCCTGGAGGCATTCAAGGCTGGATTGTTTGACATCCCTTGGATTGGTCAAAGTTGGGTGAGTGAAGGGGGGTCCTCTACCACAGAGGTAAAATACAAGTTGCACAAACCCCTGCATAGTTGGTTTCCAGACACCATAGCTTAGATTTTGTGAAACATACTGTGTCTTTTTCCCTTGTACCTTCAGCCTTCCCTTTCCCTGCACTCGCAAATCTCCATCGCTCCCACCCTGAGCTGATCCTGCTCCTCTTTCAGGATGGCAAAGATTCGTGCTGGAGGGTTGAACCCAGTCAAGGTGTCATCCCCCCCGAGACAGAGGTGTCCGTGGCTGTCATAGCCAACCTGGACGACACCAAGAAATTCCGGGACAACGTGAACATCTTCGTAGAGCACAGCAGCACCAACACAATCCCTGTCCAGGCTGTTGGCGTCGGCACCACCATCGTCACCGATAAACCCTTTGCACCACAGCTCAACCTGGGGCCACACTTCAGGTAGGGGCTCTCGGGTTCGGGATGCGTTGCAGTCCTCCAGGTCAAGCATTCCTCTTGATATCCCAGCAACACTTCACTGATGGGAATTGCTTTAGAAACACCTCACAGCTGTTTGAAAGGCATTAAGCACTCGCCCTCAAAAGCCACCACAACGGAAACCAGTTGCTAACTTGTCTCTGAATTGCCCTTAGTTATAATGCATTTATTTCCTCACTTTGTCAAATAGAGATCTGGAGCCAAAACAGCAGGTCCCGGAAGCCTCTGGCTGAAAAACACTACGTTACCAGTATCAACATATTTCCTTTTGCAATAACGTTGCTTGCTTTCTCACTCAGTATGGAGTATTAGCTCACAACAGTGTAAAACCTGGTGGTAGCTTGTTAGCAACTCCTTGACAAAATGAATGATGCTGTTTTATTTCTCCTCTGCCTGGCAGAGCAGTAGAATTTTTTGCCCTTGATCAGCTCACTTGTCTTTCCCTGCTGAGCTTCTCGTTATTAGGTGTAGTTTTCCCTTGTTTCTCCTGCCTGGATTTTTGTATTTGTTATTATTTTTTCCTGCTGTCTTTTCCATCACAGCCGTGGAATCCCAGGGCATGGGGTGGTGACTGGGGACAGGCATGGGGGACACTTTGTATGACCCAGCCTGAAAGTGAGAGGAGGATAAGTCTGCCGAGGTTTGGGCAGGATAGATCAGGAGTGTTAATTGAGAGGGCTCATCTCAAAGAAGGGGTTCTGTGTCTTACAAGCCGGGGAGGAAGGTAGGTCCTTACTTACAGCTTCTCAGAGCTGTGGTCCTGCACCTGGCACGACTGTTCTGAGTTCTCTGTGAGATGCAGTGTCTCCTGCTGAGTCCTTACACAGCAGACATTTCTGCAGTCTGTTTCAAAGACTCGTTGCCTTCTGTGTTTGCATTTAGCTCCTTACGGCGGGCGCATGTTTTGTGCTGGTTTTGAACTCTTCCTGGAGCCATTCGTTCCCTGCCCAAGCTGAGATTTATAATGGGTAAAATAAAGGGTAAAATAGTTACTCCAGCCTTGCCTGCGTTTAGTGTTTCTTTACATGAAATAATCAATTTCCATTGAATGCTCATTTAGGTTTATGTCTCACTCTAGTCTAGGGGACCCTGCTGGTCCCCTCTGCAGACAGACCTGCTCTTGCTACTGTGTTCATGCTGGGAGAACATCCATCGATCCCATGTACCCACATCCCATTTATCTTCCCCAAGCTGTTGGGGGCAGCAAGGGAAGCACCTTAGAAAAATACAGTGAGTGTGGAGCCCCGAAGTTAGTGGGCATGGTGGTGATGGGTCAGCAGTGGGACTAGGAGATTGTGGTGGTCTTTTCCAACCCTGCTGCTTCTATGAAAATAGTTCCTTGCAAGCAGATCAAATGTTGCATGCTGATAAACTTGGGACAACCGTGGTCTGTCTTCTGCTGTAGCCAGCAGAGTGCTGAAGCTGGGTGGCTGCTGGGAAATCCCAGCTTCCCTGACCCTCTTCATCTCTGCTTCTCTTCCAGCCTGAGTCCTTGCTCCTATCGTTTCAAGATAACAAACAAGGGAAGGCGCATCCACCAGCTCTACTGGACCACAGAAGGCTTCGCCCCATTCCGCCGGCATGATCCCCTCCCAGCCGTGGGTAGCACCAAGGACAGCCCCCCCCAGGGCCCCGTGTTTAGGCTTTGGCCTCTGAGGATGGAGCTGATGCCGGGCAGGACGATGGAGATGAAGCTGGAAGGCTTCTCCAGCACCCCAAGGGTAAGGCTGGGTTTTGGGCCGAGCCTTTCTCATCGCTTTACATCCATGGGGTCGACCTCAATGCCCCTTGGCTCTTACCAGAGAAAATGAGCGTTTGCCTTCAGGAAGTGTTTAAATGCCTCAAGTTACCATGGTAGCACCGGTTGCTTTCCTTGCTGGCCACCATCAGTTGCTAAGGCTTTTCTTGTTTCTATAGCTACCATAAAGCCATCTTGCTGATATCAAAATATTGTCCGCGTTAGGGGGCAAGCAGCGGGTGATAAGGTGATAAGGCGATAAGGCATCCCATGCTGAGGTGGAAGGGAAGGGCAGAGAGAAGAGTTAAGCTCTGAGAGATTAGGAAGTAAATAAATAATAATTAAACAGCAACAGCATGGAAAAGCAAGGCGATATATGTGGGGAAGCATCCACAACACCTGCGGAGGGGGCAGCGTCTGGGAGCAGCAGATTTTTCCTCTGTGCACAAACACAGACAGAGGGCTCGTCTGGCACCGAGCTGCAGAGGAGAGAAGTGAACACAGCAGTCAGCCCTGGACTCCGCAGGAGGATGTGCTCCACGTGAGGAACTGCTCCCAGAGATGGTTACCATTAACAGCTGGGGCTCGTGTCAATATTTCCACACCAGTCCCGCTGTCCTGAGGGCAGTTGGGCTGTGCACCCGTGAGCTGCAGCCCGAGGTGTTAATGGGATCACTGCATGGGCTCCTTTTGCCAGAGGAAGGACCAATTCAGAGGGCTGCAGAATGTCTTGGGTTGGAAGGGAATCGTGCAGGGAAGCAGCCAGTGAGCAGGAGTGCCCCAGTGATAGCAGTTTTGAATGGTGTTTGAGAATGGTTAATTGATGGTAGTGGAGGAAGATGTGGTAACTCACGTGGTGGGACTCATCAGGCATATCATTTTGCAGTTCTGAGCTCTAAGGAGAATGCTGGAGAGAGAGGGGTAAGGAACCATGATAAAACTACAAACATCAGGGCACCGGAGAGGGTGTTGTGCTAGGAAAGCTGAACAGGGATCTGTGAGCTTGGCTAGGGATCCTGGGGCCAAAGCCCTTGGGGAAGGCTCTTGCCTTGCTTGTGTGGAGCTGGGTTGTGGGGCTGCAATGGGGGTGGGAGGGGGATGCATAGAAGTGATACCACAAGAGGAACCAGGAGAAGTCAGAGTGTAGGAGCACTTGGGCAGAGGACTGCCACCTGAGACGCTCTGTCACATGCGTTTCTCCCCTGTATCCTTTCCTCTAAGCTTCCAAGGGAAGGCTTGTCATCTTTGGGCCCTCTTGTCACCCATTCTCTTTAATGCAGTTATTTTTGCACTGATGTCCTATTGCTTTTGGTAAGAATTAAGCTCAGCAGTGAGGACATGGGGACTGTGGTATTGCAGGTGGTGACGGAGCGACTGCTGTGCCGTGCCATCATAGGCAGCAAGGCAGGGAAGACCCAGATCATGCAGGTGGACGTCACGTGTGAGTTTATTGCCCCTGTCCTGCAGATCTCCCCCAGGGAAATCACTTTCCGGGTAGAGAAGGTAAGTGGCTGGGTTGTGTCCTCAGCAGTAAGGCTGCTGACCTAAAGCCTTCAGAGTGCTTATGTTAACAGAGCTAAGTCCTCTCCAAGTCCATAGAGCTTTGGTTCTTGATTTGAACAGGACCATCCCTTGCTTTCTCACCTACGTAATGCTGGGATTGCAGCTCCCTGACAGGGGCAGACTGGGGCTGCTTCTAGAGCAGCATCAGTTTCTGTATTTGGTATAAAGGAGGGTTCTGAGGATCCCCCAAGGCACACTGAAGTCTGAGCACCAGTCCTGTAGGGAGGCTGAGGAAACAGAGAGTGCTGTGAGCAGCTCAGATTGACAAGGAAATGCTGTCATGGTCTCTTGTCTCTCTGCCACTCTCTGTGCTGTTGGTGGAGATGTTGGCTCTTTTCATTTCCCCCTCACATTCTTCAAACGAGCTGCAGACATCCTTCAGTTGCACTGATGATAACAGCAACGCAAAGCAGGTGCCCTTTGGTCTCTTAACTCCTGCTTCCTGCATCATCCTTCCCTCTCCCACGAGTCGTCTGAAAAAGAGAAAATAGTTCATTATTTAGTGTTGGTATTTCCAGGTCTCTTCTCCAGCTCCCTGGCTCCCAGCATAGCCCACAGTCCTGTGAGCAGCTCAGATTTAATGAGAAGCTCTTGGCTCCTCCCTGGTGCCCACGCTCAGTGTGCCCAGTGTGTGTGCTCCCCTTTCCTGGGTATGATGGCATGGCAGATGTCTGAGAGCAATTCGTGTAGAGCTCTTTTCCCAGTCACTCTGACTGACACAAGTGGAAACGAGCCTTGCATCTCTCAGCCCAAAGCTGGAGTTGTATGATGTTCGTTTGCTTTGTTTTAGTCTCGTAGAAGCAGCTGCCTCCTCTTCGGTCCCATTGCTTCCTCTGTAAGAGGCAGTGATGTCTCCAGTCCCCTGCAGGAGGATGCTGTGGCTTCTGAAAAAGAAAAGAGTTTGATGAATGTTGAGAAAACCTCTCTAAAAGAGCAAAAAGCAATTAGAATGGTCAATAGGGAGATCTGCAATTTAGAGATTGAAAGATGTGAAATGCAGCAGAATGGGAAGGGGGCCCATGGCCACTCCTTCTCCATTTGTTGTCTCCTGTCTCTGTAGCGACCCAGTGATGTCCTAACTGCTCAGCACAAACCTCTGCACTTGAAGAACATCTCCTCCCTGCCACTGAGTTTGGTGGTGCTCATGGAGCAGCCCTTCTCAGTCTGTGATGCAGAGCAGCAGCCTCTCTCCGCTGACGCACAGGTGAGCAGCCTGGGCTTCGTGGTGCAGCTGCAGGAGCTGAAGGTGTTTGGTCTGTGGGTCAGCAGCAGCCTGGCCTGAGCTAAACCACGTTTGAAACGAGCTGCTGAAAGAAACAAGCCACGTTTTGTATGAGTACATTTGCGTTTTTCCTTTCCTGCTGCAAGCCTGAGGCTGCAGTGCCATTGCCCACGTTCTGAGTGTAAGGATGAAGGACCTGTTCAGGAGTCAAGGCTTGCCATAGTGCTGATGTGGTTATGTAGCTTTCTCAGGTCCAGCATTCATCAGGCCAGTACTCGTTTATCATACAGAGCAGAAATGTGAGCCTGAGATGGCTGGTTGGTGGCCTGGTTACAACCCCTGCCATGGGCAGGGTTGCCAACTGCTGGATTAAGCACTAGGTCAGGTTGGCCAGGGCCCCATCCAGCCTGGCCTGAACATCTCATATCCTTGCAGCCACTAAAGCTGGAGACCGGGGAGGAACTTCACCTCTCTGTCAGATTTGACCCTGCTTACAAAGAGGATTTGAACATCTGGGTAGCAGAGCGGGCCCTGAAAATACGATTTCTCGAGCACCCTCTTGAGGAGCAGGTTGCCATTCGGGGAGAAGTCTTCTCCCCAAATCTTCACTTCGAGACCACGACCGTGGACTTTGGCTGCATCTTGAATGACACTGAGAACGTGCGTTATGTTGAGATGACCAACTGCAGCCCACTGCTCGTCCGGTACCGCTGGTTGTTCCTGGAAGGCAGCCACGTGAGCCAGATGAGGTACGTGCCTTGCCCTTTGCTCCTTCCTTGTGTCCCGAGTGTAATTTGTAGAGCCCAAGGCTGTGTGTTTGCAGTCTGACAAATTGCTTTCAGCTCCTCCATCTGGAAATGTCACCTACGGGCCACGGTCAGGGTGAGCGCTCGGGGAAGAGGTGACCTCCACCAGTCTGAGGCTGGGAGGGACACGACGTGTCCTACAGCTGTGACTGTAGGCTGTAGGAGCCTGCAACACTTCAGCCTTAATCCATAGCCCAGAATCTCACTTTCTTACCTCTGAATCTTAGAGTCATTAAGGCTGGAAAAGACCAACGTCAAGTCCAGGTCTCCAGCTACCACCCATGCTGCCCACTGAGCAGAGCTGCCCCATGGATTCCAAGCCCAAGAGCCATTTTGCAGTCACGCTGGAGCACATCTATCAGCACATTTCCAGCCATTCTTCCCACTGTGGCCTCTGTGCATAGTACAAAAGTCTAGTCTGGATGGTTTTAATTACAGCAGCAAATGGTTTTTCCATAATGCCCTAGGAAAGTTAACCACTGTGCATCGAAGTGCTGCTCTTCTAAATAATACAGATCATCAATAAGCAGCTTTGTTTGGGGAATTGGAGCTGGCTCACAGCAGGAGACCTGCTGGGGACTGGAAATTAGCTGTGGCTGTGTGGAGGGCTCAGGGGAGGATCTGGGCTCTGGGCAGCCCATTCTCAGCTGGGTCTGACCAAGTATCAGGGAACCTTTTTGATGCATGGCACCTTCAGGAATGGACCCTAAAGGTTTCCAGTCACGCAGAGGGAGGTAGGCATGCAGGAGGGGAGCAGGGCTGTGTGATCATTGCTTGGAGGCCACTGTCATCTCCTGGTAAATTAGATTAGGGTTTAATTACAAGCTAAAGGGAGAATATAATTTTGATGATAGAACAATGCTTATATTTTATAATAACAGAGAAACAAGCACATTACACCAAAGCCTGTGTGGAATTAATTTCCTCTGGGGCCACTTGTTGGCTGGTTGCCTGGTTATCTTTACTCTTATTTAAAACCTCTTTGAGTTTTTGGAAATGTGAGAGCTGAGTTGTTGGGCTTTTTTGGCTTTTTATCACCCTGTCCCCACCTAAATTGGCTTTGCTGGACCTGAGCCTGCAGGCAGTGGTTCCTGTGGAGGATGCTGTCACCCAGCTCCATTGGCTGGGCAGCACCAAGGAGCTCCAGCACTGGGCAGCATGGCAGCCCTTGCTCCATTGGTCTTGAGCATAGACCCTTTGCTGGCTTGTTAGCAAGGAGGACATTACGACAGCTCCCATTTCTGCTCTGCATCTTAATTAAGCATTAAGATACTCTCCCTGGGTCCTTCAGCAGACACCACGTGATTCTCCGTGGCAGAGCTGGAAATGAAGACAGTCTCCAAGCTATTAACACCTCAAATTGCTCATTAAGAGCCCAGCAGAAGGGCAGCGTGTCAGATATTATTTCTGGTCCGCATTAAGCACTGTTGGTATTCTAAATTATCAGATCAAACTAACTCAGCCTGACATGGAGGGAATCAAACATCGGGTCCCATGAAGGTGAGATTGATGAACTGTAACTGTCCATATATCCAACCTTGCTGGAGCCCATCAGAGATGGAGATCATCAGGGGCTCCCAGCATCCATCAGACACACATTTATTTTGACCAGGAGAGAAAAATGTTGCTTCTCTGTCTGGACAAGACTGCCTAGGTTGAGGCTGAGCTCAGTCTCTCCCCTTCCTTTGCACTTCTGATGACTCCAATCTGAATTAAGCACTGCACCACAATGTTTTCTGCTGCACTGGGGTCAATTTCCAGAATCACCCTGCAGGAGGTGGAGCAAAACTCAAGCACCACGTTTCTTATCTTTTAAGATTTCTTATCTTCAAGGTTTCTTCCACGAAGACTGACTTGTGCCCCTTTCCCAAGGGAACCACAAAGCTCCTCAGTGTGACTTGAGATTCCCATCGAAAAGGAAAGCATTACATCCACAGAGTGCACCTCTCAGTCCTTGATCTGGTGCCTCTGTGATGGGAACTTCGTGGCTACAAACCCAGAGCAATGCATCGCCTGCAGATCCTTCACGGAAAGGGTTTGTTGAGCTGAACAGTTAGGAAACATCTCTCTCTTTTCTACCTGGGATTTTCTCTGCCAGTTTACTTTGAACAAATAAGGAATCTTTCTCCTCCCAAGTGGGTCTTCGATGGCATTAATAATTTCTTGTTGCTCTGCCCTCTCTCCTGCCATGTCCCCTGGCAGGCTGCACTGCAGGGACCCTGCCAGCCAGGTTCCTGCCTCGTTACTGACAAAAACAATCTCTTGTTATACTTGATGGGGCCTTTGTTTTTGGTGGTTTTATAACAAGGAAGAAATGGAAAACAGAGACAGTGAAAAACAGTGCAAGGAAAAAATCTGACAGCAGTGCTCTGTCAGCTGCCAGAGGAGAGAGGCAGCAAAAAGTTATATGTGAAATGCGTGTTTGCCATGCCCTGGTACTGGGGGGGGTCTCACGTGAGGGACAGGAGCATGTACCCCTTTCCCCCCAGTGCTGTTATGGGCCTGCTGTGTCTCAGAGAGCTTACAACAAGCCCCTTGGGGCATCAGATCTGGGGCTTAGGTAGCTCCAAAATCACTGGAGCTGTGATTTCTCAGTTTGGAGTGCTGCAATTCCTGCTTGGGATGCAAGCCAGCTCTCACCCGTGGACAGAGATGCTGAGGAGATGAAATGAGGGAAAATTCTGGAAATTTACTCCCAGTTGCCCCTTGGAAATCTGACATTGGGCTCGAGACATCCCAGAACTTCTGACCATCTGCTCCTCACCTTGGTCCCTCTCGCAGCATTTTCATCCTTTCCTCCATTCATCCCTGTATTTGGGACAGCAGCCCCGTCCTGCTCAGCTTTCCACACCCCTGAGCACCTCTTGGCTTCACCCTGGAGATCCTTCTCCTTTGTCTTTGCTGGTGCCTGCCTCCATCATCCCATACTTGTCCTGGTTTGCCCCTGGGCCGAGCCGTCCCTTGGGTCATCTCTTGCCCCATATCACATGGGGCTGTGCTCATGTGTGCCTTTCCCGAGAGTGTGTCTATCTCTCTCGTGGTAGAGCAGTGCAGTCACCTGGATCTGAAAGGAGAGTGGTGCTGGATGGGTTGACATCCTCCAGAGACCTCTTCCACATCCCGCTGTGCCCGTGAGCAGGCTGAGAAGTGCAGGTGTCCGTGGCACCTGGCCCTGCCACAGCCACCAGTGACTGGGGAGCTGCAGTGCCAGGTCCCGTGGAAATGCTCTGAGACAGGCAGAAGCTATGACAGGAGGAGCTTTCCAAGACCCTCTCTGATTTTTCTGATGGAAAGTGATGGATCGTTGGAGGTTTCAGGTGATTTCACACGCAGGAAGTGAACGTGGGAGCAGCATCCTGGACTCTTTGGGGCCAGGTCTCCTCCCTTGCTGCTCCAGTGCCCTTTGAGGAGAAGGAGTGCTTGCTCTGAAAGCAGAGGCTGCTTACATCCAGCCAGCTGCAGCAGTGAGATGTAGTTTGGGTGTCCACCCTGGTGCTGATGGCTCTTGCACAGCCGTATCGTGCTGCCTGCATCGTCACATCGGGTTGTCGGCAGCAGTGTGATTTCTAGCTCCTCTATTTTGGGAGGAGGGTGTGGGAAGCAGTGTGAAGCTGTGCCCCCAGCAGGCTCGCAGGCAGGCTTATTTCGGGCATCTCAGAGGCTGGGGATGGCAGGGCCTCCTCCCTCCCCAGGGGCCATCCAACCTCACTCCAGTTCCATCCCCACTCTTCACTGCGTGGAGGTTTGAGCTGCACTCTGTACAAACGCAGTGGAAGTCCCCAAACAGCGGAGGGCAGCTGGGGCTGGCTGAGATGGACCCCGAGGTTACCTCTCCCTTCCTTCTGCTTTTCTAAGGCATCTCAGGAAGACTTCACATCCCAGGAAGCAGAAGCACGCCAGCTCTCATGGACCCATGGTCTTGTTGGGGTTCCTTTTCTTTCATCTTGCACTTGTTGCTCCCTTTGGCTTTCCCCCTGCAGGTGGTCCCTGGCTGCTTCACAGCAGTGCTCTGTGATCACGTCACCTCCTGCAGTCCCAGAGAGCTTCTACTTCAGCATTAGAAATATTGTTGTTGTCGAGGTGCCGTGAAGTTGCCTCCAACCATTCTAGAGAAACAGGGGTAGTTTAATAAATGGTTATGGATTTTCCATCTCAGGGCTTTACCTCTCCTCAGGAGTTATTAACCCCGTAGTATTTAACTCACAGAGCACCAAGCTCTGGTTATTTTCCCTCACTAGAATGGATGCTGGCTGGAGGCTTGGTGAGCCATGAGTACCCACTGGAGGAGTGTATCATTAAGGGAAGGCACCAAATTCCCAGCTAAGAGTGAAGCACACAAGGCTGCTGCAAAAGCTGGTGCTTGACTCTTGGCCAAAAACGGCCAAGACATCCTTCCCCTGAAGTACTTAGCCCTGCTGTTTGACTCCATCCTCATTCCACACTCACAGCCCAGTGGTTTCCATCGACCTCATCCTGCCAAGGGGCCACACAGCTCATCCATCCCACTCAGGATTCCCACTGCAGGTCCCTGTTCATACATATTCTCTTTTCTAGATTCAGCCCTCCAGTACCTAAATATTTAGTCAAACCCCAACCAAAAGAAGAAGAGGGAGCTCCAATGGAGCCCTTGGCATCAGCAGAGAGCAGCAACAAGGACGGGAACGTGAAGGAACCAGCCCAAGCAGTGGGAGCAGCAGAAGAACCTGCCCCAGGGCCAGCAGATGCAGATGGAGCCCTGGAGACACAGGTAGAATCTCCTATAGACCCAGAGCTTGGATATTGTATTGACAGCCATAGAGCAGATGGGTGCTTTCCCAAAACAAGGGGTGGCAGACAGTGTGCTGTCACCTAGCTTTGAGAATGACTTTGCTGACTGCTGGCATGCTGTGGAGGTTGATCCTGGTGCTGGTGAGGGCAGGAAAAGCCAAAATGAGCATGAATTTCAAGGAGGGGGGCTGCACCTGCTTGCATCCTGATATCAGCTGCGTCAACATTGCGAGTCCACGTGGGTTTTTTTTTCCTTAGCCAGAAGCAGTGGTGCCCTGTGGCTGCACTGAACAGCGTGGCTAAATGCTGAGTTAGGAGCGTGAAGTCTTTCTGATTTCCTGCTTTGTTGTCATGTATACACAAGTAAACCAGGGAAATCCAAGTGGATGTGTCTAAGCAGGATCCAGAACTACCTCACATCTGTGCTGCGGTTTGATTTGCTTTTGCTGCTGTATTTGGGCAATATCTGTCTAACTTTCCTGGGCAGAAGGAAGGCTGTAAGCTTAGGATAGCTTGGCTAACATGTTTTGGAGGGCACGCTTTGCTAGTTTTGAAAACTTAGAGATGACAGAATGGCACTGAAAACAGTGGGGCTTATGTGCAGTGCAGAAGGACTTAGAGGATGGTGGGTTTGGAGAGGTGCTGTTGGGGCTGGAAGGGAAGTAATCCCTTCGATGGCTCCTTTTGTAGGCTAGGAAGGAGGACAGGGAGCTGTGCTCAGGGTCTTTCATTGCTGAAGTGAGCAGCAGTGTTCGTTGGCTGAAAGATCTTGGGCTCGTTGGCCCCAGAATAGATTATATAAGGTCAAAAAACCCTTTTGCGAATCATGTTGAGGATGGCCAAGATTTTCCATTTATTCCTGGGAAGAAAGGGGAGTGTAAGAAAACTCAGCCCTCCCCTGTATTTTATCTGTTGTGGGAGATTGAGCCTCTAATGGGGACTAAGGATGTCCCCTAAATACTCTTGTAGCTGCTGAAGTTGAGACCACAGCATGAAATGCTTCTTCTGATTAAGAATAAGCACATATTAGAATAGCACATATGCTATTAGGACTGAAGAATAAATCCTTCCTGTATAAATAGGAATCAAAACCCCCAAGGACAACTTCCCTTCTTTTGAGGGCACTTTTGAAGTTAAATACCACCAACCAGCATCTCAGCTGCCTTGCCCAGGATGGGGCTGTTGAAGAAGATAACTCCAGTGGAGACCTTCAGCTCTCTGGCACTGGGGAGCAGATGAGGTGCAAGCTAAGCAGTGCCTGAAGGCCTGCCAGTCACTTCCCAAGTTCTTATTTTTCAGTTTTTGATATTATTCTCTTGCAGCTGGGTCCCTTCTGTCATCACGGGGGACCTCACCTGTCCAGGTTTGGGGCATCAGCTGTGAACGGGCTCAGAGCCACACTGAACTGATGGCAGGGACATCCCATGTTTGATCTGTGGCTGGGTTCTATCTCAGCTGCATCTAGCTTGACAAGGTTCTTCCTTATCAGTTGAAATAATCGTAGGAGTCCATCACTGTTGGTTCATAGAATATCCCAACTTGGAAGGGACCTGTAAGGATCACCAGGTCCACCTGCTGGCTCTGTGAGCTTTATGGATCCCTTCCAACTTGGAATACAGAGAAGAGCCCACATAGGTGGGATGTGGATGTGGCAGCAGACAGAATCATAGAGTAATAGAATACCCCAAGTTGGAAGGGACTCACAAGGATCGTTGAGTCCAGCTCCTTAGATTGGCCAGCTCCTGCTGCAGCTCCTGGTGCTGTTTTCCCAGCTGCTACCACCTGCTGCTGAGGAACTGGAGAGCGCTGCAGAGACAGTGAGCGCTGCAGAGACAGTGAGCGCTGCAGAGACAGTGAGCGCTGCAGAGACAGTGAGCGCTGCAGAGACAGTGAGCGCTGCAGAGACAGTGAGCGCTGCAGAGACTCAGAGCCTGGTGGAGACCAAGGAACCAGTGGAGCTTGTGGAGAATGAGCCCCTTGCCTTGGGTGTGGAGGAGGTAAGAGCTATCTTCTTGGTCTGACTTCCAGACTTCCAGTGTGGCAAGCAGTTGCCTGTCCCCTGCCCATGCTGATGCCCTTGGTGCTGCTCAGTGGCCTCGCATCCCTCTGAGCACAGCATTGTGCAGTGCTGCTGAAGCAACCAGCCCTGGGAGAGGCCGTGCAGGACGTGTGGGGCTGAGCAAGGACCACAGCTGTGGGCATTATTCACCCTGCTGGCATTAATCAAGTAGACAGTAGGAAGTTTCCGCAGTGGGTTTTGCTGTGGCATCTCTATAGAGTGAGCAGCGTGTTAGTGCCCAGGAGCAAAAAGGACGAGGAGCTGTGGGGGCTGAGCTGGAGCCTTCCCCCAGCTCCAGGACTCTCATCTCCAAGTCTCATGCTTCTCCAAAGGCAGTTAAAGCTTCTAAAGGCGTGATCTGCTATGGAGAGAATGCAGTGCTGCCAGGAGACCTCCCAAATTATGCTAATGTAATGTACTAATGAAAGCATTAATTAGTGAGTATGGGAGAGAAGATTTCCCCGTGGTCCCTCCACTGAAAAGTGGAATGGCTGCAGAAGAGGTTAGGATGATTCTGTGTGCCCCTGCAGCTGTGTCCTTCACTCCACACCGGTGCTCCAGCCTCACCCCAGGGCCAGGTGGCTCTTCTGCATTGACCTAGATGCTCCCTACCCCAATCTCCCTCCAGGTTTTCAACATCCTGCCACTGTACGGCGAGCTGCAGCCAGGTGAGAGCCAGCAGGTCACCTTCACCTTCTTCGGCCACGCCAACCTGGTGGCCCATGTCACGGCTCTGTGTGAGGTGCAGGGGGGTCCATCCTACAACGTGATGCTCAGCGGGGAGGCCTCAGTCATCAGCTACCTCTTCAGTGTCACGGAGATCGACTGGGGGCTGCAGGTACCACAGCTTCTCTTGGGGCTGGTCCTCGTCTTGATCAGGGTGCAGGACTCTTTCCAGCGACTTTGCTAGGTGGACAGCTTTCCCTGCTCTTCCTCCAGCATCTGTGTAATATGTCTTGCATCCCGACTGTTGTTCTTATGACTGTCTCCAATCTCCAGAGCTGGGAGTTCCTCCTGGTCGAGGTTTCTAGCACTGTTTCCCAGGGCAGGAAGGTGATGATCTGCAGAGGAACATGTCCTTAGGACATCCAGCTCTGAGACCCAAGGAGATGCTCTTGACTACTGCTTTTGATTAAGCAGCAAAATAAACCAGGAGAGAAGTTGACTTGGGCTCCCCAGTCTGTAGGTGGAGAGAATTCCCCCCTACTTTCCCTATTATAAACTAAAATCCATTCAGATATTCCTAGCTGCATGCAGTGCCATCTCCCTTTCTGCTGCTAGCTCCAACAGTGCTTGCAGACAGACTATTGCAACACACGTGCCACTTGGCAAGCATAAATAATGTCTTACAGATGAGGAGTGGTGGGATGATGACCCAGAAGTGACCGCTAGACGTTGGCACTGCAGAGCAGGGCAGCTGTCCTGGCTTATCTTTGATTTTGGTGGTGTTTGGCCCTCTTTACGTGGTTGTTTTTGCACCTCTGCAAGCCACCCCAGATAGCTGCTCCTATGCCCTGCTGCTGTGGGCTCACCCACGTTAACGTTGTCCCACCTTAGGAGGGTCAATGCCCATCTTCTGTCCCCCTACAGCTCTTTAATGAAGTTGCTGAAGCGGAGCTCACCCTGCAGAACAGAGGCAAGGTGGGATTCCAGTACCAGGTGCTGAGCCCCAGTGACAGCCCTCTGCCCGGCGTGCCCCTGGTGCTGCCCAGCATGGTGAGTATAGGGCAGCACAAGCAACAAACCTCGGCCCTGTGGGGCAGAGAAGGGCTGCTCTTGCTCTCTGGCTAGAGTGAGGCTTCTTTGCCAGAAACGAGCAGCCCTGGTGTGGGTCCTCTGCTCCTGCAGAGCTTTGTGGGGCAGTGAGGGGGGCAAGGAGGAGAGGAGAGCCTGACATCCTACAAGGATGACACGCTGATGCCCTCTTGCTGTGAGCTTCTAAAGTCACAGCTGAGACTTGGAACAGCATCAGCCCTGGCACTTCTTTCCCCTCTCTGCTCCTGTCTGATGCTCACCATCTGTCCACTCAACTTTGTTTGGTGCCTTCCCCCTTTCTTCTCCCACTCTGTGCAGGGTTACATTGGACCTGACCAGAAACAGGTGCTGAAGGTCTCCTACTTGCCAGGAGTGCCCGGAACCTTCTGTAAGACTTTCCAGGTCCAAGTGGGGCACCTGGAGCCAGAAACCATCACTCTGAAAGGGGAGGGGAGCTTTCCCAGGATCTGCTTGGATCTGCCCAGGAATATCAGAGGTGAGCTCTGCCTCTCTGTCCCCAGGAAGGTCCCCTGGTTTCCTCCTTTGCCTATAGGGTGGCTGTCACCCACCTGGAGGCTTGAGGGGTGTCACACCCCAACACCCAGCCCTCCAGCAGCAGCTTTTTGCGTTCCCAGTAAGGGAACACACGTGGGCTTTGCCCCAGGAAGCATCCTGCAGGTGCGTCTGCCAGCTGGAAAGATTATGGTCTACGTGACCAGCAAGACAGTTGGCAAGGACAGATTTGCATCACACTGCAGGGGATGAGGTGTTCCTCTGTGTGGTGGAAGATGGGTGGAAGCAAGCATCCAGATTCAGAGGAAAAGCAGTACCTGCTTGCCATAGACCGCTTGCAGAGCGTTGCTGGGAGAGGACAAGGCTGGGGGAGAGGGGCTTCCCAGCTTACATGAGACCAGTGCTGCACTCCCATTTCTATTTTTGGATATTTTTTTCCTTCAGGAAATGAAAAATATGAGAGGATCCTTCAAGAGGCAAGAGAAAAGCTGAAAGAAGAGAGCCAGAGAGATGAAGCAACTGTTCTGGGGGAGGCCACGGCCACTGAGACACCAGTGGATGACCTGGACACCGTGGTAAGAGTGCGGTGCTGTCCTGTTCAGTGTGTCACCCTTCTGCAGTGGGGTTGTGTGTGCCCTGCTGTCACCTGGGACCTCTGGCCCATGATCATCCTTCCTCCCTGCGCCATCTTTGAGGTTGTGGCACTTTGTGATGGAGGTACAAAGGCATCACTGGGATGCTTGCTCACAAATTCTGCCACGTTTCTGGAACTTAATAGCAGAATGCAGATGCCCCATCCCTGGGAGTGCCCAAGGCCAGGTCGGATGGAGCCCTGGGCAACCTGATCTGGTAGGTGGCAGCCAGCCCACTGACTTTGCTCTCCACAGTTGGACATTTGCCTGCAGATGAAAATGGAGGAGATGCTCATAGAGGAACATGCTTTGGAGCAGCGGAAGCTCCTGGCCTCCTGTCCCCCAGAGGAGGCAGTCTTTGACCAGCGAGCTCGTCGGAGGCTTCTCAGGTTGGTGGGGACTCTGCCTCCAGGTGCCCCAAGGGTAACACTCAGCTCCCGAGAGCTCCTGCAGAGGTGGGACTGGCCAGGGCCTTGGGAAGGACCTGATCTGGAGGGATGTGCCATGCTGTCTGTGAGCAGCTGGGTGCCCTCCCCTCTGTGGGGTCACCCACAAGCTTTGGGGGTGCCCAACTTCCCACCATTTAAAATGAATCTGTTTTTCACTGCTAGCTGAGAAATGGTTTAAAAATTCTCCTTATTCCTACTTTCAGGGTGCAGCTGCCTGAGTACATCCTGGATTTTGGCTACGTCATTCTCGGTAACATCCATGCACATATTGTGAAGATCACCAACACTGGGCAGCTGCCCGTGTCCTTCTGCACAGTTAGACGGGTTCTGCGTGACACAGGTAACTGGGATGGAGGTGCTTCTCACCATTTCTGATGGTGTGTGCCACTGGATGCATGGAGATTTGAAGTGCTTTTATGTGCAGCTTGTTCCTCCTCAGGACCCCATGCTCAGTGCTGTAGAGCCTGAGTTCTTCTAGCCAAAGCCCACCTGTGGCTGTCCTAATGCTTGTCTGCAGGGCTGAAGTGGTGCAGTCACCTGGTAGACCTCTCAGCATCTCCTTTTCTTGGCTACCAAGAGGTTTTGTGCACTCTGTGGGCTCGCATTGCAAACAGAGAGACCCTTTGTGGCTGAGGAGTGCTTTGTCTCATAGTGTCATAACACTTCTGCTTGTGGGGTCTTCCTTTGCATCAAAATAGGCTTCCAAAACGGGCTTTGAGATAAGGCTTGTCATCCCATGAGTTGCCATGTTGAGTCAGTGTGGGATGGATGGATGGATGCCTCCCCCAAGTTCTTGTTCCTCCACTGAGTAAGGGAACTTTAGCTGGAGATCCATTCTGGAGAGGTCCCCACCATCCCTGGGGTGCCTGGTGAAGGATTCCTTTTAACACGGGGCAGCAAGTCCTCTCTGGAGAGGAATGGGACTTGTTCACAGAACAGCCACAGCTGTATGAGTTTGGTCACTCATCTCAGCTGCCCCGTTGTCATCCTTGAAGGTTTCACCGTGGAGCTGGACCATGTGGTGAACCTGCCATACTGTAAGACCGAGACGTTCGAGGTGCGCTTCGACCCGCAGAGCGCCAACGTGCCGCTGGGAACAGCAGACGTGCTGCTGCCCATCAAGGTACCACCTCCTGTCCCCCGTGTCAGGCAGGACACAGCAGGAGGACCCACCTGGGCTCTCAGTTGGACACTCTGCTCTTCACCAGGTCACAGGAGGCCCCACGTTTCGGCTCTGCCTTCGTGCCAGCGTGACTGTGCCATCCCTCTGTGTCTCCAGGGACAGCCTGGAGTTCTCCACTGTCCAGTGTGGGCAGTGTCAGGAGGAAACCATCCAGCTCTACAATCAGTTCCAGGTGCCCTGTACATGGTTCGTCACCATGAAGGAGCCTGTTCCGAAGGTAATGTTTAGTGGGGATAGGTTGGTGGTTGGACTAGGTGGTCAAGGAGGTCTTTTCCAAACGTACTGATTCTGTGTGTTAGTGGGGATAGTGATGATGGATTGGTAGCTGGGCTAGATGATCCCTAGAGGTCTTTTCCAACCTCAATGATTCTATAAAGCAAGGAGAGCATGTGGCTTCTCAGTTGGGTTTCCTTGGCCTCTATTGACTTTTTTTTGCCCCTATCACTGTCTGAGCACTTAGGCCACAGCTCATGAAGCTTTTGAAGGGTACAGGACAGGGCAAGGCTGGTTCATGTGGACCTGTTCCCTATCTGCACCCGTGCCTCCCTGTCCCCAGCACAGTGTGTGCAGGAATGGAGGGTCTGTCGTTGCAGGCCAGCGAGGCCTCACATGCTGGTTTCTGTGCTCAGGTGGATAAATATTTGCCAGCAAACGTGCGACGGAAGCTGCAGCGGGAGCTGAAGGCCAAGCTCCGTGTCTTCAAAGTGCTGCCCTCAGCTGGGGACCTTGCTCCAGGGCAGCGATGCAACATGCGGGTCAGGTTCACACCCACTGAAGAGGTGAGATGGACAGAGAGCTATAACGAGAGCGCAGGGAGAAGGAGGTGAAGTCAGCATCCCCTGCCATCATTGCCTCCGCAGTGCTGCTTTCTACGAGCTCCCTGTGCCTCACTTTCCACTGCAGCACCCTCTTCTTTGAGGTGCTTTGAGATGTCAGTGGGAAATGGTACACTGCAGTGTGGCTACACTTGGTGCCAGGAGGAGTTGGCAAGACCCCTCCACTCTGCCCCCATGCAGGTGCACGCTGCAGGCTGAGCCCTGGAAGGGCTGCTCTGGGCTGATCCTGCTGGTACAGCAGACCATCAGAGATCAGACACATTCCTGGGCATGGCAGCAGAGACACCTGTATTGCTGCGTTGCCAGTGATCCCTGACATGTGGCCCTGGCACTTTGGGACACAACACGAGTGAGGAAACCTTCCCAAAACATAGGTTATGTCTGACAGAGCCTGTCAGCACATGGTGGTATGGACACAGGTGCTTATGTGCCTAGGGCTGTCCCCGTGATGTTTGAATTGCTAGCTGAGGTGTAACCATCTTGTCTGTGGTTTTGACCGGAGTCAGACGTGTTTTGACCAGAGCAGAGTTGTTTCTAGCTAGTGAGAGCTCATCTGCCTCTACCTGACACTGCTGCTTGACAGAGCAGTGCCAGGGCTGTGTCTGAGCAACATAACCTTCTTTTCAGAGATCCTACAGAAGCGAGCTGAAGATTAACATTTGCCAGAGCAGCCAGCCCCTCCAGCTGCAAGTCTCGGGGCGTGGGCTCGAGCCACATCTGCAATTCAACCCCCCAGTGCTTGAGCTGGGACCACTGCTGCCAGACAGCAGTGGGACAGCAGAGACAGTGGTGGTAAAGAACCCGTGCGAGTTCCCCATTGAGTTTTACTCACTGGAGTTCGACCAGCAGTACCTTGCTGAGGAGCAGGTGAGGAAGTCTGGTCCCCGTGCCATGGCTTCATGGTACTTCAGCTCCTTGGGGCAATATAGGCAGTCCCCAAGGCAAAGTCTGGTGGCCTTTCATGGTCAAGTCTCCTCTTCTTCATGTGCTGGTTGGTTTCTCTTATGCATGCAGATCCTGCGGATGCTGAAGGACTATGATTGCCACAATACCCTACTGCTGCCTCCACGTGCCCCGGGTGAGAAGCTGCCCGCAGAGGTGCTGGAGTACTACCAGGACCAGAAGAGGCCGCAGGATGAGCAGACAAAGTCCAGGACTGGGGATCCAGCAGGCCAGGACAACGGTGAGGCTCTGACATTGGCTGTCCTGAATGTGTCTCACCCACAAAGCCAGTAGGACCAAGTCTACCATCATCAGTATTTTAAATGTTCTCCTTCCAAACAACTGAAGCACAAACTCAAAGCTTTCCTCAAGGCAGAGACAGGTTTCTGAGTTCCTTGGGCGTCTCGTTTCGTGGGGAGCTCTGTCTTTTTGCATATGGTCATGTAAAGTGACACATGGCAAAGAGCAGGTTGCCAGGTCGTGTTCACCATCAACCGCCCTCCCCTTGTCCTTCCTCCTCAGCCAGTGGTGGAGATGTCCAGTCCGTCCCGGGTCGAAGACGGAAGCGCTCTTCTGGGATTGTTCGCACCTTCTCGTCTCATTCTTCAGTCATTCCTCTGTCCACTTATGGCGAAAGCCAGTCCTACAAGGTGGACTCTAAATCTGAATGGGGAGAAGAGGAGGAAGAAGATCTTGAGAAAGGACATGGATCAGGTCAGAACCCTATGATTTTTGCCTCTTCTGTGCCTGCTGTGGCAGAAGGGCCTTTAGGCATTGCTGGGTGCCTGTGCTTTCCCCTTCCTGCTACTCCATTTACTGCACTCTGAGTGGGACCCATCAGCAGCATTTAAGGCAGACCTTAAATGCAAGCCTCAGGGAGAGGAGTGTGGGGAAGCCTCAGGTGTGACGCTGGAGTTAGCAGGATCTCCTCTCCCAGGATCTGAGGGGATGGGGAAGAAGTTGAGAATCACTGGTGTTCAGGAGGCTGATTTTTGTACCCGGTTCTGCCTGACAGAGCATCAGGAGAGCACCAGCAGCAGCAAGGAGGCTGCAGGAGAGCTGGAAGACAGCCCTGTCCTTAGGGCCATTGCCCAACACCTGGGCATTGATCTCTCTCCTGAAAGCTGTGCGGCCCGAAACCAACGAGGGATCGTCATCATCGTCCACGGGGCACCCCTGACAGGTGTGTGTGCTGCACTGAGAGCAGAGCAGCAGGCTGAGAGGCATCCTGGTGGGCCAGGGTGTGTGGCTGACTGCTTGAAGTCCGGTGTCTGTGGATCTGCAAGGGTGTGAAGCAGCCCCAGCCCTTCTCCTTACTGGTGCAAGTGGCTCATCTTGTGTCTGTACAACTGGGCTTGTGTCCCCTGAAACTAGGTGGCCTCAGCCACATTGCCTCATGGGAGTGTATTGGCTTGTGGCCACGTTGCCATGTGAGATCAAGACTCCAGAAGGCCTGACCCCCACAAACGTGCCTTGTTGTTGCATGAAGGCAGTAATGGTGGTGGGACAGGACTCGAGCATTGAGGCAACAGTATGGGACAAAGTCCATGGGTGGCGGTGAGCTAGAGATTATCTCCCTCTCTCTATGACAGCATTTCTAGCCATGTTCAGGCTGCCTCTCTCTTAGTTTCCCATGCCAGTGTCACCATGTAGGCCTTCTTCTCCCTCAAGGAAAGACATCGGCTGCAGTCGCTCTCTCCAGACACTATGGTGCAGCCTGCTTGTCCATCGACTCGCTGGTGACAGAGGCCATCTCTGACAGGAGCAGCTCAGCTGGGCTCTGCGCACAGGATCTGTGCCTCAGGGCTGCCATGGAGCAGAGCCACAAGGAGATGGAGGATGCTGGTATGTTGAGATGTGGCCAGAGCCATCCCAAGCACCCATGTCTACTTACTCCCCGTGAGCAGAAGTTTGCCAGCCCCTGATAGGAGAGAATGGCTTTAACCTAACAGAGGGAAGACGTAGGTTAGAAGTTAGGAAGAAACTCTTTACTCAGAGGGTGGTGAGGCACTGGCACTGCTGCCTGGAGCTGTGGGTGCCTCATCCCTGGGGGTGTCCCAGGACATGATGGGACCCTGTGCAGCCTGATTTAGTGATTGGCAACCCTAACCACAACAGGAGGTTGGAACTAGATGATCTCTCCAACCTAAGCCATTCTGTCTTTCTATGGCTCTGTTATTTAACAGCGTGTACAAGTGCAAAGCCAGCTCACAAACCCTCTCCAATTGTTTGAAATCTCTTCGTTTTAAGGGCTCACACAGGGATGCTTCCTGCAGGCTGCTTAGCACATGTCCCTATCCCTGAGAGTGGTGAAGCACACCTGCATATTTCTCAGGGTTTTTATTATTTCGTCAAAACTAAATTCAGCCGACTCTTTGTGGCCATCAGGCAGAACTGCTGCCCATTTTAACAAGGAAAGAGCCCTCTGAAGTGGCTCATGAAGCACTAGATGCCTGACTTGGAGAGTGATTTCACAAACATGAGAGAAAGGGACGAATAGCCTCCCTGAGGAGCTTCAGATGAGAGACATGCTGCAGAGAGACTCTTTTCTCCAGAGATTTTTCCTACGTACGCCATCAGATGGCCCAGCTCGTGGATGTTTTGTTTTTCTCAGTGACTTTTAAGGTGTTCTGTTGGACAGCTGGTGCTCCTAGCAGTGCAGATTGAGGGCAGACATCAGCTCTAAAGGGAGGCTTTGCATTGCCAAGCCTTGAGCTGGGTAGGGTTGGGAGAAGCTGGGATGTGCTGGGATATCCAGCATGGAAGATGTAGCTCCAGTGGAGACTGGCGATGGCAGCTGGGGCAAGGCTGAGCATTAGAGCATCTGTAGGGTGTAGAAACAATGGTCCTGAAGGGTGAACCCTTGGCTTGATCTCTGGGGGGGTGTACCATGCAGCTTTTTTGAATGGGTTGTGGTAAAGGTCATAAAAGCAAAAAGACCAGCACGAACAAGGAGGTGTTACAAAAGAAGGAAAATGAGTGCTCACCCATCTCCAAGGATCTAGGTTCAGAGGGAAGGAATTCCGCAAAGGAGGGATCTCCAACAAGAGATCTTTCCTCAGTGGCAGGTCAGCCCTTAAGTGAGGTCTAAGAGGGGTGGAGCTTCTGGTCACACTGGTGAATGACCTTCACCTGTGCTTCCAGGGCTCACCAGATCTTTCCTTCAGGTGCTATTCAGTGGTTCAGGCTGTGACTCAACAATTCCCATATAGTTGTGGATGGTTGGACTAGGTGATCTTAGAGGCCTTTTCCAACCTTAATGATCCTATGATTTTATGTCCAATCAGTGCTGCCCATGTGTTAGGAAGGACGCAAGGTTGTACATTAAGTGGCTTGAAAACCCATTACCCAGTGGTGTGCTCGGCCAGCAGTGCCCATCACTAGGCCATGCTGGGCTCTGTCTCCTCTGCAGGTCAAAGCACAGACCCATCTGCCCCTCAGCTCAGCAATGAGCCCAGGCACAGCCTGGACAGGAGCCAGTCCAGCTCTGGGGAGAAGACCAACTTGCATTCCACCAGCACCCGCAGCCGGGCGAGTGCAGCCATTAGCAGGAGGAGATCAGATAACCAAACATCCCAGTCCCAGAAACAGCAGCGCACGGACTCGATAGTATCACAGGTGAAGAACCAATTGCTCTGGTGATTCGTGAGACCTTTCAAATGTCTCTGAGCTGTGCTGCGTATGGTTCAGAGTGGGAACAGAACCTCTGCTGGGTGGTATGGTTGGTTGGCCAGGCACAGCCCTGGTCAGCATGGCAGCTTGTGGGATGCTGTGGTACAATCTTGTGTCTCCGCTGGCCCAGGGATGAGCCCTCCAGGGTTCTCTCCTGGAGCCCCCACCTTCCAGCTTTGTTCTACCTCAGGTCTTATCTCCAATTGCCTGGAGTTCTTCCAAAGGGTTTCATTTGTCTTGTGGTGTCCAATGCTGCAGAGCTCCTCCAGCTCTCATCACCTCTCACTGCTTCCTTGCATCCCTTTGCAGCGGCAGCTGAGCATCAGAGGCAGTGTGTCAGGAGAGACGGCCTTGGTGAGCTGCATGCTGCCCGAGAACATGCTGGGGACCATCCTCTCAGAGAGGCTGCAGGTATGGCGCATCCTCTGCCTTTGGGGTCTGGAGGCACTAAGTGGCATCAGGGGGCAGTTGGAGGGAGACCTGGGCTGCCGGCATCTTGGTGAAGATGCAGATGCCGTCAGTTGGCAGAGTGCAGGAGCTCATCTGAGCTGATGCGTCTCTGAAGGAGCAGTGTGAGGTGCTGGCACAGCTGCCCAGGGAGATGATCGCAGTGGTCTTTCCAACCTTTATGATTCCATGATTTGGAGCACTGCCTCCAAGCTGATGGACGAGAAGATAGCTTGTATCCTTGGATGTTTGGCTGTATTGCCAAGCTGAAAGGCTAGTGCACGCTGTTGCTGACTCCCTTTCTTCCTTTTTGGCTTTATTCCCAGCTGAGTGACTGCTACCAGGGAGTGGTGTTCGATGGCCTGGAGACCCTCTTTGCACGCAGCATGGCATCTGCTCTCCTCTGCCTGCTCAAAGCTGTCAACAACAGGCCTTACATCTATTTCATCAACCTGTTCCAGGACTATGCCTCTTGGAAAGCCAAAGAGGTGGCTGCAAAAGAGCAGGAAGGTGAGAATCATCTCCATACCTCTCAAATGTCCTCTCGAGCCCTTGGCCTTGCCCATGTGTCCATTGGGACATAACCAGCAGAACTTGTGAGAAATGTTTTGGGTTTTTTTTAACCCTTCCACCTTAGAATCAAAGAAGCATGGAATTATTGAGGTTGGAAAAGACCTCTAAGGTCATCTAGTCCAACCATCCACCTAACAAATATTGCTCGCTAACCTATGACCCTCAGAGCCACATCCCCACGGCTCTTGGGCACCTCCAGGGACGGTGACTGTGCCAGTGCCCAAGCACTCTTTTAGTGAAGTTTTTCCTATATCCAACCTTCTGCCTCAGCAAAGCTAGCACTCACCTCACGGTGTGAAGTTATAGCTTCATGGTATGCATAACACTTACAGTGTGTATCTTTAAAGCTTGGACACAAGTGCGAGCTCTCACCATGGCATGGTACGTCTCCTCCATGCTGGGATATGGTTCTTGCAAAGCAGCACTTTGGGGGATTATCAAACCACAGTAGGGATTGGGGCTCACTGCTATCCTGCAGGGGCTGGGCAGATTAGTGTGCTCACCCCCAGCACCAAGCTCTGTGTGTATCTGCTAATGATTTCTCCTCTGGTGTACACGGAAGAGCGGGAGAAGGAAGAAGATGCCAGGAGGGAGAAAGCACGCCTTCAGGAGATGGATGAGGAAGAGTATGATGCCCTCACTGTAGAACAGAAAACTCAGGTTGATGACAGTATACTACAAGCCCAGCGTGAGAGGAAGAGGAGGTCTGTAAGCCTTATGTGGACAGCTCTCCAGTACGGCGTCCCTGAAGGGTTCCCCTGTTCCCATCCCACATGGGACTCCTGAGCACCCATGTGCTGCCCTCTTCCCTTCCCCGTGGTGCAGGCAGGCTGCTGGAGACTTGGTTGAGTGACACCACAGCAAGTCTTAGCACTTTGTTCTGTCAAGGCTTGAAGCTTGTTTCCCCAGGGGGAGATGACTAGGACTGCTTCAAATTGCTCTGATTTCCATGACAGACAGCACAAGTTTCCTAGGGCAATAGCTAGGTAAAGTGTAGTTGTTCAGAGCTTGTTTTGCAGGAGGGGATTTACTGCAGCTTTTGCTTTCTGATTGAATGGCTGTCCTGTTGCTGGGCACCACTGAAAAGAGCCTGGCCCGGTTCACCTGACTCCCAGGGCTTTCAGCCTTTCCTCATAATGGGAGATGCTCCAGAGCTGGGCTCTCTCCAGCAATTCCTAGTCTGCCTTGAACTGGGCAGCCCAGAACTGGACCTAGTGCTCCAGCTATGCCAACTTCTCCCCAGGGCAGAGCACGGGAGGAGAACCTGTGTGAGCTTCTTTCCTGGCAGACCTTATCAGCAGAGGTGCCCAATTTAGAAGCGTAGAATCTTTCAGGTTCGATAAGATCTTTCAGGTCCCCAAGTCCAATCCCAGTCCACCCCTACTATGTCCACTGGCCACGTCCATCAGTGCCACATCCCTGTGGTTCTGGAACATATCCAGGAGAGGAGACAGCCTATGCCAGTGCCTCACCTTTAGGAGGATAAATTCTTCCTAGTATCCAATGTGAACGTCCCCTGATGCATCACAAGGCTGCCACCTCTCATCCTGTCACTGTTACCTGGGAGATCAGGCCGACCCCCCAGCAGTCCTAAATTTGGCCATGGGCAGGCATGATCCACATCACCCCATGGTGACTTTTGGGGATGTTTTCTGTTTGACTTGCTGAAGGAGGATGGAGCAGCTGGCTCGAGAGCTTGAGGAAAGGCAGAGGCAGGAACTTGAGCGCTTGAAGGAGGAAGAAGAGCTAAAGAAGAAGTCTAGGTGGGGGAGAAAAGAGCTTGGAAAGGAGAAGGACAATGCCTTGAAGAAGAAAAGCCAGCATGGGGGCAGACAGGTGGGTGGTTGTGCTATTGCAGTGATCACCACCATCCTGCAAGTACTGATTCAGTGCTTTGAGATACTCACTTCTTTTCCCATTGCCCAGAATTCCATCCCTTCCACCAGCAACGCCAACGCGTCCATCAGCAACCGCTCAGACACCAGCAATGGGGTGGACAAAAAGGAGACTGCAAAGGAGCACCCAGAGGCTGCTGTAGGTGACAAGGATGAGAAGAAAAAGTGCAATAAGGTTCCCCCGACAAACACCAGCCCAGCAGTGCCCGTGCAACCCAGCACCACAGAGCAGGAGGAAGCCAAGGAGATGACACTGAGCGAAAGCGAGAAGATCTTGGCCATGAGATTTAAGGCCTACGAGGAATCTCAGAAAGATATCACACACATTTTGTCCAACTGGGACAGGGTTCGTGGTGTTCTCGTGTCCTCTGGGAACCAGGAGGAGGTGTGGCAGCAGGCAGAAGAGCAAAGTGTGCGTTTATCCAGCTGCAGGAGCAGGAAGGACAGGGAGAAGGAGCACCAGGAAAAACTGAAGGAATCCCAAGGGCAGGAAGGGAAAGGTGCACAAGGGTCAACAAGAGGCCAGGACATTGGAGTGCCTTGTTTGGATATCCAGGTGCTGGATGTAGATGATGCTATTGGGAAGATCCTGGAGAGTGGCACGCTGCCCCCAGCAGAGCAGGTAAAGCTCCGTGGGGCTCAAATGGTGACATCTGAGCCCTAGTACTTTGTGTCCCACCAAGTGACAGTGGCACAGAGCCTTGTCCCATGCTATGCTGTTGTTCCACTGCGGCTCCATGGAGCCTATAGGGCTGGGAAGGTTCTCAGTTCCTCTCATGTGATGGCAAGAGAGAATGCCATCCTGGCAGTGCTCTGCATCCTGTCCACCCCACTGGGCATAAAAAAACCACAGCGCTCCATGTAAAAACATTGCCAGATATTCAGTAACTGAAAGGAAAGAGCGTGAGGATGCATGTGACTAAGAATTAATGGAGTTTTCTCTGATCTTTTAGATCCTTGATAGCCTGGGACTGGGTCCCTCAGGGCCTCCCATTCCTCCGACTGCATTTTACTCTGTGATCCACTACCCAGAGAAGCGGGTGGCCCCAGTAGGAGAAGCCCTCCAGCACTTCATCTTTGTAGATCCAGAAGGAGTGATGGCAGAAGAAGAAAAGAAGGGATCTGAAAGCCTTGTGGATGTCTGCGTCACGCCTACCACGAAGGTGCCAGGGAAAAGGGATGGGGTGGGGGAGATGGAAAGGAACCCCTGCAGAGAAGGGCAGTGATGTGCTGTGGGTTCCTGCAGATATGGGGCCCGTCTCTAGCCTGATTCAACTGAACAAGCCTCATCTGGGGGGGAAGGGTGGAGGCTTTGGTGCAACCTGAAAAGAGGTTTCACAGGCAGAACAGAGCCCAGCAAGGGAGAGCAAGGCACTGGGCAGATGTGAAACCAGTAGAAATTGGTCATTTATTTGTTCTCTTGCGTGTTTGTCTGCAAACCTGCAGCTTTCTTTCCAGGGTGGGGATGAATTAGGGCATGTCTCACATCACCTTCCTCTTCTTCCTCACCTGTTGCTCAGGTGTCAGAGGAGCAGCTCACCCCCACCAGAAGGAAAGCGAGGAAGGAAAAAGCTGATGGCAGCCGAGAGGTCAGGAGAGAGAAGCAGATCTCTGCCAGAAGCAAGAAAAATCTCCAGGGGGAGAGCACGAGAACATCAACACGTTCCACTGATGTGGAACGAGGCAGCGTGGACGTGGGCCTCCCTCGAGGGAAGCCCATCAGGTGAGAGCAGAGAGAGCCATCTCACCAAATGCGTGGCTGTTCCCCTGGGCTGTGGGGTGTTGAGTCCTCAGCCCTCTTCCTCACCTGGTTGGCTCATTCCCAACATCTGAAGCATCCTCTGTAACTGCCAGGCTGAGCAGCTGCCGGTGGATCGTGCCTGCCCATGGCCAGGTTGAGCTGAAGGTGCACTTCGCCTCCACGATGCCAGGCCAGTTCGACCAGACGATGAATTTTGAGGTGCTGGGAACAAAGCGACTGTATCAGCTGCACTGCAGGGGCACCTGCATGTATCCCACCATCAGCCAGGACCCACGGTAAGGCTGCTCTGTCACTGCCCCCCACTCTGCCTCCCTCTGTACTTGGAGCAGGGGCTGCCTGTTACACCCCAGGGATTGCTTTCCACCACCTCACGTCACCTCTGACATGAATCTACTTGAGCACTCTCACCCACACCCGGAGCTGGGAACCTCTGCTGCTGAGGGCTATGGCTTCCCAGCCAGGTTGGAGCATCTCATAGCTCCTCACCTTCCTGTTTTCTCCTTCCTAGAGTGGTGTTTCCTCACCGAAGGAAGAGCAAAGCAGACAACGAGATCATCTTCAAGCAGTATGTCATGAGCACGGGTGTGTTCCACTTTGGGCCACTGCTCTGTGGGAAGTCCAGAGACTGGTACGTACTGGTGGGCTGGATGGCTGCTCCCAGGTAGACAGGGGGTCACCCAGTTTACGTCCCAGTGGCCCAAGGTGACTTCGAGCAACTGATGTCCTCCCTCTACCTCTCAGCTTCTCTACTGTTGGAAATGAATGTAACGGTGCTTTTTAAACTGCTTTGAGCTGTATGGGCAGACTGACGGAGCAATTATTCTGCCAATGGCATTATAAAATGTTGATTAATCTGTTATATTAGGCAGACTTTATGGTTTGGCCTGTCAGCATGTGTGTCTGACCCGCGGAGGAGTAACAGTGGGATTTATAAACCTTACTACTGGATGAAGTCTGCCTTAAAAGCTGTCATTGTCACTGCTGGTGTGGTTCTGTTTTTAATCTTGCTCCTCTTTAATATCAGAAGTGAAGCCCTTGCCTTCGTGGGAGATCCAGTGCTATTTTACAAGCCTGGGAAATGAAGTAAAAACCCTTTAACAACAAAAGGGCATCTTCAGGCAGCCTGATGAATGGGCTCAGGTTTCAGTTTCCTTTTTATTTTGCAGAAGCCTTTCTTTACACTCCGCAGGGGAAGGACCAGAGCTGCAGGAAGGACCCGTGTGCCCAATTGCTTTTGTTCTCACAGGGCCCCTTGAATTTTGGTTTTGCACAGCACCCTTTCTTTAAGTGCTTGTGCCTTGCCACTCTGATGGGATGGGGCAAGGTGCAGACGTAGAAGTAACAGAAGGTTGAACACCTTGTGCAGTGTGCTCATTTTCCTAGCCTGCTCGTTAGACCGTGGTGAGAGCAGCCTCTTGCTGCCAGCATGCAGTGCTTGCCTCATTGGGTGATAAACACAGCAGTCCCAGCACTGCTGAAGCCTCCTCCCTTTGTGGATAGGTACAAGGCGCTGCCCAACCCTGGCAACTACGAGAAGATAACCATCCTCAACATCACCCCCTTGGAAGCAGAGGTGCAGTTCTTCTTCGAGCACGATCTGAAAGCAGACACATTCATATTAGATCCTCCCAGCATGACACTCAAACCCAACGAGAAGCAGGTAGGTGGCAGGCCTGCAGTGGTGCAGAAGCCAGGAGCTGCTCTTCCTGCTCACCAGTCCTTTTCTCTGTTTCTTTTTGGGGCTAGGAGCTGAGCATTTGGGCCTATCCCACTTCAGCTGGCCTCGTGGAAGACAAGCTTGTGTGCTGCATTAAGGAGAACCCGGAGCCAGTGGTGTTCCGCCTGTGCTGCCAAGGGGTGCGGGTGGAGCTGGGGGTCAGCCCCAAGCACGTGCACTTTGGGAAGCTGCTGCTGCACAGGTCAGCCCCCCAGCTGCTCTGCTGGCGGCACGAGCCATCAGCCAGGTCCCCTTCAGCTTCTTATGGGTTATAGAGTCATAGATTCATTGAGGTTGGAAGGACCTGTATTATTATCAAACCCAACCATGAACCCATCATTGCCAACCTCCACTCAGAATCATACATCTCTGAGACTGGAAAAGATAACCAGGTCCAACCCCAGCCCACCCCCACCATGCCCACATCCCTCAGTGCCACATCTCCATGGCTCTGGGACACCCCCAGGGACGGTGACTCCCCCACTCCCTGGGCAGCCGTGCCACTGCTTCACCACTCTCAGAGATTTTTCCTAATATCCAACCTAACTTCCCCTGACCCAACTTAGGACCATTACCTCTCATCATTTCACCCTTTACACGTATAAGCTGGTCTCTAGAGAGAGGGAGACCCATCTTTTGTACGAGTCATTGACCAAATGGGATGGATAGGGCTGCCTCACGGTGCAAGGCTCGTGCCAGTGCTGAGCATCTTGGTGTGCCTGCAGGAAGGACAGCAAGCAGCTGGTGCTGCACAACCCTACCCTACTGCCTGCAGCCTGGAGGCTCAGCGGGCTGGAGAACCTCGGCGAGGACTTCTCTGTGTCGCAAAGTGAAGGCACCGTGGGGCCCTGCAAAGAACTGCCGATATATGTACATTTCAAAGCAACAAAGGCTCTCAGCATTAAGAAGACCATTCGACTGGAGGTGAGGGGATGTTTCTGTCCTGGGTGGACAGGACAAGGCAACCAAAGGGGATGGAGGTTGTGCTGGAAGGGTTGCGTTGCGTGGAGGGCAGAAGGATGAGCATTCGTGAACTTCCTTTTGCTTTCGGGCCCTTAGCAGCGAGGGGCTGCCAATGAAGGATGGCTTTGTGGCCTCTGGGATTCAGTCCTCCATGATTTGAATCATTGGTAGCACACAAAGCAGGGGATGCCATGGTGGAACCAGTCAGCAGAGACAAAGACCGTCATCATCTACTGATAATTTAGTTGTCCAAACAGTGTTTTATTTCTTCCTGCCTCAGGTTTCAGATACAGAAAACATCCTGGGGATTGTTCAAATAGAAAATATCCAAATCCAAGCAGAAGCCTACGATGTTGCCCTGAGCATCACCATTTCCAAAGGTCAGTGGATGCCCCAAAACAAAGCAGTACAGGTGCATTTCATTGCACGCAACCAAAACACTTGGGAGGGCCTGGGGTAGAATCCTAGCATCGTTAAGGTTTGAAAAGATCTTTAAGGTCATCTTGTCCAACCATCAGCCTGCCACCACCATCCCTCAGAGCCACATTTCCACAGTTCTTGAGCAACTCCAGGGATAGTGACTTCACCACCTCCCCAGGCAGCGTGCTCCAGTGCCTCACTGCACTTCCAGAGAACTTTTCCTAGTATAGGCAAGTGAGCGTGGCCATAAAGCACGTGCCCTTCAAGCTGCGTGGCATGAAGCACTGTCAGGGCAGGGAGAGCCTTGAGCCTCTTGTGTCCCAGCTTTGAAGTGTGTCACCTCCTAAGCAGATTGATTTGGGTTTGCTGAAATGACAGCAATGTGAAAAAGCGGTTGGCACGTGTAGCAAGCCAGAGAAGCCGCTGCACTTGTGCACCACGCTGGGCTCTAAGCAGACCATCACCACCAAAATCATGAACTACAACCACCAAAAGACAGAATATACCCTCCAGGTGAGTCTGCTGTGCTCCTGTGGGAGGGAAAGAGCATAGCAGGACTGGGAGGCAGCATGTCTGTGGATGGATTCTGATGCTCCAGCTTGTCCTGGCGTAGCTGGAGCAGCCACAGGAGCCTGTGGGTCTTCCCACCAAAGCTGGACCTGTCCCCGTCTGGACTGTCACTCACAGAGCCTCTCCAGTTGTCCTTGCTGGAACTGCTCCTGCGGATCCCATGCTGTCTGGACTTCCATATCACTGCCAGAGCTGGGACTTTAGGTGTCCCAGGCCTCGAGTGCAGGATTGTCCATGCTGGGAACATTTGACAGTCCTTATGACAACATGGGGGGAAAATTACGATTGATAGGCAGGGAAAGTACTTGAGACAGCAGCGTGCCCTCACAGGCCAGAAGGCCAGCTATACCCTGGGCTGCATCCAAAGCAGCATGGCCAGCAGGGCAGGGAGAGGATCTGCCCCTCTGCTCTGCACTGTGAGCGCCGTGTCCGGATGTGGAGTCCTCAGTACAGGAGAGGCATAGGCTTGTTGGAGTGTGTCCAGAGGAAGGTCACAAAAAATGACCCGAGGGATGGAATGCCTCCCTATGGGGACAGGCTGAGAGCTGGGGCTGTGCAGCATGGAGAAGGGAGGGCTGCAGGGAGAGCTGAGATCAGCCTTCAGTATCTAAAGGGACTGGAAGAAAGAAGGGGACGGCCTCTTCAGCAGGGTCTGTTGTGATAGGACAAGGGGAAACGGTTTCAAACTAAAAGAGAGGAGATTTAGATTTGATATGCAGAAGAAGGTTTTTATAAAGGTGGTGAGGCAGTGGCACGGGCTGCCCAGAGAGGTGGTGCTGCCCTGTCCCTGCAGACAGCCAAGGTCAGGGAACGGGGCTGTGAGCACTGGTGGAGCTGTGGCGTCCCTGCTCACTGCAGGGGTGTTGGACTAGCTGACCTTCCAGGGCCTCTTCATACTCAAACAGTTCTCTACAGTGCTGGGTGAGCTTTGCTTTCTTGCCTGCTCTTTCCATTCTCACCCTCTGAGCTCTGCTTTTATAACACCTCTCTGCTCGTCTTTGACCCGTACAGACGTACCGTGCTGACTTCCAGAGGGAGAGGACCATCAGCATGCCACCTGCCTGCCTGGGGGGCTCCGAGGTGAGCGTGGAGGTGACCTATGAGCCCTGCCAGCTGGGCGAGTCCCGGGCCACGCTGCAGCTCCTGGGCCCCTCAGGCAGGGAATACAGCATCCCACTCTTCGGCCTCGCCCTGCCACCTAGACCACAGGGCCCCTTCCTCATCAAGGCTGGCAGCAGCACCTCCATCTCCTTCAAGACCATCTTCCCCCAGCCCACAGCCTTCAGGTACAGCGTGGAGAACCCGGCCTTCTCCGTGCGGGCCACCAAGACCCTACGCCCCAAGAAGAGCATCCTTATGGCCGTCACCTTCGAGGGGGACGGCAGCAGGGACCCCGTCAGCAGCAGGCTGCTGGTCTCCTGCGCCCGAGCGGACGGTCTGGGAGCGGGCGTCTCCTGGGTGTTCTACCTGCGGGGGATGCCCGTTGAGAAGTGATGGGGACGGACGGGGGAAGGCTCGTGGCGGTGCCGTGGGCTCTCTGCGTCGCGGTTCGCAATAAAGACACGGGTGGAGCGCAGCGTGTGGAGTGTGGTGCGGTCCTCCGCGTCGCCTGAGGGCGCCCTGCGCTGGGGCGTGGCCACGTGAGGCGGGAGGGTCACGTGAGGCGGGCGGGCCGCCGGTGGCGGCGGGGACCGGTGGTGATGGCGGTGGCGGTGCCATGAACGCGGAGCGGGACCTGGCGCCGCTGGCGCCCAGCGTGGTGCGGGCGCTGAACGACAAGCTGTACGAGAAGAGGAAGGTGGCGGCCCTCGAGATCGAGAAGTGAGAGAGCGATGGGGGAAAGCCGCGGGAAACGGGATGGGGGGTGAGGGCCCGGGGGGCTGTGGGGTGGCCGCGGGCTCCAGGGCGTGGTAGGGGGAACCGTGCCACACGAGGCACGGGGGTCTGCGGGGGTTTGCTTGTCCTTTAGTTCTGCCCGTGCAGCTTTCCCATGTGTGGTAACTCCCGTGCTGTGCTGCTCTGCTCCGTGCCCCTCCGAGCGCTGCCCCAGAGCTCAGCTCATCGCAGCAGCCCTAAGCATCCCCACGGGGACAGCTCAGTGCAGGGCTGGGAGCACCGAGCTGACGGCGGGGGTACGTGTTTCTTCCTCGTCTTCTTCCCCTTCCTTTTACACGAATAGTTTCTTAAGTTCTTGACAGGTGCGATGCACTATGCTTGCATCTCTTGCACACGGGGATCCTTCAGGAGCATTTTTGTCCCCTGCACAGGAAGAACTGGGTATCCTGGTGGGCAACAGGTTGATCACAAACCAGTAGTGAGTTCAAAGCAGAGAGGGAACTGCTGAAGGGTTGTTTTCTTTAGTACAGTGGCTGGCTGAAGAGATCATCGGGGCCTGGAGCATCTTCTGTGTGAGAACAGGCTGAGAGCCCCGGTGCTGTTCAGCCTGGAGAGGAGAAAACTGAGAGGGGATCTTATCAGTGCTTCTAAGTCTCTGAGGGGTGAGAGTCTAGTAGATGGGGCTGGGCTCTTTCCGGTGGTGGCAAGTGACAGAACAAAGAGCAATGGGCACCAATTGGGTCACAGGAAGTTCCACAGGAACACAAAGAAGAACAACTTTGCTGTGAAGGTGAGGAGCACTGGAAGAAGCTGCCCAGAGAGGTAGTGGACTCTTCTTCTCTGGAGATATTCAAGGCCTGTCTGGATGCTTTCCTCTGTAATTTTCTATAGGGAACCTGCTTTATCAGTGGGTTGGAATGGAAGGTCTCCAGAGGTCCCTTCCAATCCCTGTGGTTCTGTGATTCTGTGAATCAAGCAGCTCTGCTCTGACCTGTTTTGCCCCATGACCTGTGTCTTCATGGTTGGTTTATACCAACCAAAATGAGATTTGGGATCTGCTGATGGAGCTGGACACCCAATATTGGGAAGGCTGTCAGGAGGAGGAAGACAAATTCCAGCCCTTTAATGGGTTTAGATCAATGTAAACTAGTCACAGAACAGTGCAGCACATGTCACCATCATGCCTACAGCATCGTGTGAGGAGGAACTCACTGTCTCAGTGCAGGCACCTCCTGGCCCTCTGCTCTGTCCTGAGCCCCTTTAAACTCAGAGGTGCCATAAAGTCATTGCATGGTCATGGGCAGAGTTGCCAACCACTAGACCAGACTGGCCTGAGCCCCTTTTAGCCTGGCCTTGAACACCTCCAGGGATGGAGCATCTGCAGCTCTGGGCAGCCTGTTCCAGTGCCTCACCACCCTCTGAGTGAAGAACTTCTTCCTAACATCTAACCTAAACATCCTGTCTTTCAGTTTAAACCCATTCCCCATTGTCCAGTCACTATCTACCTGTGTAAAAAGTCAGTCCCCTTCCTGACTCCTGGGATATCGTTTTTTTTTCTCATCAAACCAATACCCGATCTGTTCATTAAATCCAGGCTGTAAAGAGATTATTTCCATGCTGCCAGGGCTTGGTGCGTGCTCCTCGTGGTGCTGGCGTGGGATTGGGAGCCAGAGCTCTTGGCCTGGGATCAGCGTTTGTGAGAGTGGATGTGGCTGTTGCTAAATTCACCTTTGCGATGGAGCAGAGTAGGGGGGCTTTGTGATGCCTCCAAGGAGAAGAGGGCAGCAGTTCTGTTCACAGCAGGGTGAGAAGAGGCTGTCCCTCATCTCACAGTGGGGAAAGGCCATAAATGTCTCCTATAATGATTTCCTTGTGCTACTCACTTGGCCATGGGACAGTGACAGCCAGATAGAATCGGGCAGCATGAGGTTTCCAAGCCCCTTAGTGCCTGTCTGGCATCTCTACGCTTCTATATACAGAAGTCAGAAAGAAAAAAGGAAAAAAAAAAGCAAACTTATACTGCTGCATTGGCCGGGAATCGAACCCGGGCCTCCCGCGTGGCAGGCGAGAATTCTACCACTGAACCACCAATGCTCCAGCTGTGTGCAGCTGTCCTCACTGCTGCCTCGGCTCATCGCTGCTGGGGAGACTGGAGGCTCTGCCGAGCTGATGGGCATCACCCTCGACGTGGAAGTGGGTAAGTGAACAGAAGGGAAGGTGGGGCAGGACCTGCTTTGGCATAAGTTGTACAACCCCAGTGCAGAGGGTATTTGCGTGAGGCTGTGGTGGCTCCTCTCACCCCTCGGTCGTTTGGGCGTGGAAAGAATTCTCCTTCTGGTCTGGTCTGGTCTCACCTTCTCCTTTCTGACAGCTACAGGGAGCCAAGCCCTCAGGTACTCACATGAGGCAAAATCTTCAGCTTCCCGTGTGTTTTCCTCTTCTCTCCCCAGGCTGGTGCGAGAGTTTGTGGCTCAGAACAACACATCTCAAATCAAGCATGTGATCCAGATCCTGTCGCAGGAGTTTGCACTCTCCCAACACCCCCACAGCCGGAAGGGGGGACTCATCGGCCTGGCTGCTTGCTCCATCGCCCTGGGCAAGGTGAGTGTGGGTATTTTTTGGCTTCCTTTAGTGGGAGAGGAGTGTGGCTGCACATGAGCCATTGTGCCAGGGACAGACTGGGGCTGGCTGCTCCCCAGCTGTGCAGCTTCCCATGTTTCAGTGTGACACCAGGTTGCGAATGTGGTTCCCCAACAGACCTAGCCATGTGCTGTAAGCACTGGAGTGCTTTCTGGCCTGGGTCAAGCCTTGGCAGCTCCTCGGCCTTGATGTCAGTGCATCTGTGTTTCCAGCTGATGTGCTTTGAGTGAGTGTTGCTGCTGAGCTGAAAATAGGGCTAAGCTCAGCAGGTTGCAGCTGCGGTCTGATCCTGTTTAATGGTCGGCTGGAGCCAAGCTCTTTCTTCTGAAGTGTAAAAGCAGAATATGCTGTCTGCTGACGGCTGGTGACGTTGTCTCCATTTCTGTATGCAGCTGGTTACCCAGACAGCAGAAATTAGGTATGAGTTGGTATTAATGGAGCTTACAAGAGATATAGCCCTTCCACAATTCAGCATGCTCCAGCAGCATGGGCAGGGAAGCATGGTTAAATTTCAGACCAAATCATGCCAGAGTTCTGGTCAAAGCAAGCAGGTATTGTGAGGTATAAAGCTGTGTTAGCCTGAGTTATAACTTCTTATTGACTTGGCTGAAGTTTTTCTTGCCGAAAGCATTAATCATTCAGTCCAGCTCTGGAGGTGTTACATGGATGCCCTTTGTGCCCCTCCTGCGGAAAGCTGAGCGATTTCCATTCCAATTAAGGGCTTCCTCTCTCACTTTCCTCTCATTAGAAGGAACAAGCTCAGTAAGTTGCCTCCAGGGCTAGGCCAGAGCACACAGATCCCTGCTGAGGGGAGCGGGGACTCTGTGGGCTCAGAGCTCCATTGGGCTTTTCAGTTAAACCACACGGTTCGTTTTTGAAAGTGCCTACAAGGGAGGGAGTCACTTGGGTTTGTAGTAGGGTGTGCATAAGGAAAGCACAAAGCTTAGGAAGAGCAGACTGTCTCTGCTTGAAACACTGCAAGGTGTATTTTAATTTGGCTAATCCCCTTCTAATGAGAGTCACGACCAGCTGAAACAGACACTCTGAAGCCTAACATCTTTTAGATTACCAGCTTTAAGCTGTTGGCCACATGCTTCTGAACACTGCTCCTTTTGTCTTCCTATTGTTAGAGTGCAGAATCTCTTTGCACATAACTCCTGTCTGGGTCTGCAGTGCTCTGTTCTGCTGTCAGCCCATAAAGGGTCCCAGAGGTGTAGCTGGGGAGCTTAACCCTGCCTTGCCTTCTGTGCAGTGCTGGGGCAGGGCAGCCTGTGCTCTGAGGAGTGGAGGAGTTGTGTTTGGTGGCCCTGAAGGACTGATAAAACTTAGAGCTGAGCTCCTTAATCTGCTGGTCTGCACATTTTTGTTTTTCTTACCATCTCATGCTGGTTTTCTTTGTGAAGCCTCTGTCACCACATCCTTCCTGCTGCCCAGCTCCTGATGGTACAAAGAATAACCCGACAGATGTGGCTCTACTGAGTTGCTCCTCCTTCTGGGAGCTATGTTGCTTTGCTCACAAAGTGTGAGGATGTGGATATGGTTGGTCTGTTGCTGTCTGGTGTTTGGGGTGTCCTGGAAACCTCAGTGGCTTTACACAGAAACCAACACCTACAGCAGAGAGACTCCAGCAGCAAGTCAGTATGGTGGTGGTACTGGGCCAAGCCTAGGCCACCATGGGCCTGCCACATGCCCATGCGCTTTATTCCAGGACCCATGGCAGTGCCATCTCTGTCCTTTCCCTATGGTTGTCAACTCACCAGTCTCCTTCTGTCCATCAGGACTCTGGGCTCTACCTGAAGGAGCTGATTGAACCAGTGCTGACGTGTTTCAACGATGCTGATAGTCGGCTGCGGTACTACGCCTGTGAGGCCCTCTATAACATTGTGAAGGTGGCCAGAGGCTCTGTCCTCCCACACTTCAATGTGCTCTTTGATGGCCTCAGCAAGGTAAGAAGCTTCCTCTAAGACCCCAAGTGTTTTTTCTTTTCTTCACTGGAACAGTATATCTTGTTCCCTGGCGCTCTTCTTTCCAGGATCAAACAAACCAAGTTGTCTGATACCATCTTTTTAAGTAAACTGGTTTGCTTTGACCAGGCTTGTCTGAAGGACTGCACAAAATGTTTTTGCAGCAGCATGCTGGCCATTGGTGTTGGGGATGCCAGAGTTCACTGTAAGCTAACTTGTTCTTGCTTCCCACCTCCAAGATATGTTTTTCTTCTCCTTATTCAGTGGCAGAAGACACTGGGAAGTGGCTCTGCAGCACCACAGTTTTTTAGAGTCATGTCCACATACACTCATTTGTGCCACTTAGCACTGCAAACTTGTTTTTGTCTGTGGGTGCTGACATGTGGAAACCTTCCTAGCATGGGAAGGTCATGGGTGCTTGGTATCCCCCTAAGTCTCTCTGGAGCATTTTGTTGGAGCCTAATGATGAGTCAGAGAGGAAGGGATTTCTCTGTGTCCATTCCAACAATATCAAGAGAGCAAAAGAGAGCTCCACTGCAGAGATGGGAAAAGGCCTGGGACCTGCTGTTATAATGATGTTTGTTTCTGTTCTTCACAGCTGGCTGCTGATCCTGACCCAAATGTCAAAAGTGGCTCTGAGCTCCTAGATCGACTTCTCAAGGTGTGTTTCCCCTTCTAGCTGAGAATCCTTGGTGCAGGAGGCAAGTGTGATAGGCAGCTTCAATGTGCCTGCAGGTGCCTCCACGCTGCCTGACGTGTCATGGCAGGATTCTCATGGGGGCATGTTGGTCTGGCAGGCTGCACCTGCTAAAACTATCCCATTGTGGTCCTGAGGCTTCTGTCAAAGTGGTTATTTCTGTCACTGCTTGTAGCTTGATAAACTGAGAGTCTGGTGGCTGGTTTGAGGAGCTCGTAGATTATTGCAGAGCAAAATGGATGTTTAGCTCCTGGGAGCCAGGTCTCTGGGGAAGCAAGGATTTGGTCTGCAGGAAGTCCTGGGCAGCAGAAGGGCTGCTCATCGAATTTTCTTCCCTTCTCCCTTACCTAAATGAGGAACAAAGGGAAGCAAAAATCAGAGCTGCTGCTTCCAGGGTGGGGGGCACTTGGTTCCTCTTCCTGTTATGTCTGCAGAGGAGCTTTTGCTTGTGCAGACTTCACAGTTCCACTTGGAGGGAAGTGGCTCCCTGCCAGGTCTTGCCCCCTCTCCTCATTAGCACAGCAGTTAGTGCCCTCTCCGTGTTCCCTGTTGCAGTCCTTCCTGCTGGGAGTCCTCAAAGCAGAGGAGATCTGCTCTACTGCTCTGGTGTGAGGAACTTTGCTGTGCAGCAAAATCTGTCAGGCGTGTAGGAAGAGCTCTCAGAGAAAGCCAGGGGACTCTCCCATCACTGACACATATGATTACATTAAGGTTGCTTGCTCATGTGTGCAATGCACCAACGAGGCATGAAACAAAGAAGGTCCCACCCTCCTCCTGTTCAGCCAGGCAGTAGGAGCCTTCCTCTGTAGATCCAGCATGCAGTTATTCACTGCCCGAGGGGGAATTCCTGCCTCATTGCCTGAACAAACCTTATGAGTCTTTCTCCCAGAGTCTCCCAACAGCCAGGAGAGCTTGCTGCCCTCTGACAGAGCTGCTTGTCAGCATCTTGTGATCTTCATCCTGTCATGTGCCTTAGAAAACACAGAGTGGATGTGACTGGGTGGGGGCAGTGAGTGCTGGGTGCTGGGCTTACCTTCTGACATGCTCTGCTTGGGCTGTGCAGGACATCGTGACAGAGAGTAACCAGTTTGACCTGGTAGGCTTCATCCCGCTGCTGCGTGAGAGGATCTACTCCAACAACCAGTATGCCCGTCAGTTCATCATATCCTGGGTAGGTACACACAGGGACTTGAGTGCTTCTCCCCCAAAGCACTGTGGCTCATCAGCATCCCGTGCCTGGGCAAACAGTGGATGTCCACAGTGATGTGTGAACACAGGAACCTGAGTTTGCTTGGACCTTTTTTAAGACAGCTGCTTTTGACTTCTGTTCTTTAAAATGCCAGCTCCCTGTCACGTCACTGTTGCAGTCGCAAGTACGTGGTGGTGCACTTCTGCCACCATGGTTCAGGGCTTTGCACAGCAAATTAGAAAATAAAGTCCAAGCATTGCTGTATAAACAAATGTGTCGTGATCCAGAGGTTGCCATCTCCCAAGGGACATCACCTTACCGTTTCCTTTTCAAAGGAAAACTTAACCCCAGCAGTGATGGAGGGATGTTGCTCTCCAGGAGGCAAGTGATGTCCACTCACTTCCTGATTTCTCTACTAGGCAGAAGCTGTTAATATCTGACCAGGGCCTCGGGAGGGATGTGTGCCTCAGGGCTCTCTATTTCAGCCATGCTGTTTGTCGTTCCACATCTGCTTGCTGGCATTTCAGCAGTGTTTGTGATCCCTCTGTTAAGGAGCTGTGATTGGAAATGCAGCATTGCTGCAGTCTGATCCCATGCCTCCTTTGCTAGCCCAGCTTCTTTCTGAGATGGGCAGCTCCACTCTATCCTGTTGTCCTTCCCTCCCTGTCTCACACAGGTAGCCATGATGCTCCCCTCCTTCCTGCAGCTCAGTGTTCCTCAGACTTGTGCTGGTGATATTAGTTAGCTTCTCCAAAACTCATCCATCTTCTTTCTTGTGCCTTCCCTGAGCTAGATCCTGGTCTTAGAGTCTGTGCCTGACATCAACCTCTTGGATTACCTGCCAGAAATCCTGGATGGGCTCTTCCAGATCCTGGGAGACAACAGTAAAGAGATACGCAAAATGTGAGTGTGGAGGCTGGCTGGGGGCCAGGTCTGGATTTTGCTCTGGAGCTGGCCTGTTTCCCTGCAGCAGACTCGTGCTAGTTGCCCTCTTCATTTGTTTGCAATTCTATATAACCATAGCTAAACTACACATTCCCAGTGGGAGACTTGCTGGCTTGTTTGGTGGATCAAAGTGTCCTTGGCCACGGCCTCCCTTCCTCGGGTTGTTGTGGCTGTGGGGGACATTGTGATCTCTTTGTGCTGCAGTGCAAACTTTTCTGGCTCAGTGCATCCATTTCTTCCTCAGCCCCTGCACACAGTGTCCCAACCAGAGATGCTCTTGTGTGTTTCTGGGGTAGGAGATTTGCAAGCAGCCCCTCAGCAAGGTGCAGCAGCAACCCCAAGTCTCCTGTGTGCAAAGAATAAGCAAGCATTGTGAGCTGGCTTTTCAGATCCGTTGCTAAGACTCAGGCTGAAGGGAGCATTTTGAAACAGAGTGGCTGGATGTTGTCAGTGAGATCAGAGGATCTTAGCTTTTGCAATGGGAGAAAGTGACTGGACCTGTTTGATAGGGCATAAGTGCTGAGACAAGCTTGGGTCTTTCCCACTGCCAGGCCCTGCAGTTCTTCCATGCTTCTGTATTTCCCAGTGCATATATATCGAGGAACAAGTACTGAAAGCTCTTGGGATCTGGCCTCCCATCTCATCCCTACCCCTGCTCCCCTTTGTGCTCCCCATCCCAAATATGTGCTCGTTCTCAGAAGTGAAGATGTGTGGGAATTTCATGGCCTCCATCTTTCCTGGTGTGTGTGCGTGTGTGTAGGGGGAGTAGGGGGGAAGGGTAAAGTTGGACCTAAAGTGGAGCAGGTTCACTAGGGTCTCTGGCCCATATCTTTCTCCATAGGCTGTTCTAGGAGCAGGTACGAGAGCTTGTCTGTTACCTTGGGAGAGATCTGTATTTGTTGTGGGTGTCAGTGTGCTCTGTGGGAGTCTGTAACCTTTGATTTGGGGCAGAGTGAATGTGTACAAGTACCACCCCACGTATGTCCTCGCTGTATACGTATGGGAGGCTGCTCTAACTTCTCTCTTCTGCCCTCAGGTGTGAGGTGGCTCTTGGGGAGTTCCTCAAGGAGATCAAGAAGAATCCTTCTAGTGTCAAGTTTGCAGAAATGGCCAATATCCTGGTGATCCACTGCCAGGCTGCAGGTGAGTGTTCAGTGCTAAGCTGGCAGGAGCTGGAGCATCTGTCACTGGGTCTGCAGTGCCAAGCCATTGATTCAGGCTCAGGGTTTTCCTGTTTACCAACCGTGTACCCTTGCCCTTTCTTTGCTGTTGTGCATGAAAAGCCTGCTAAAAGGGTGGGCAGGCAGCCTTCTCATAGGAGATCTGCATTTATTTGATGATCTGGAGAAGTTTTCCCATGGCTGAACTACCACTTTTTCCACCTCAAATACAGAGCAGGTGTCATCACAAGTGCAGAGAAGAGGTGGTGCCTGAAAGATTAAAAAAAAAAGCCTGTGGGTAACACCTGTGCTTATCCAGCACATCTGGAAAGGTTTTCTTAGGGACTTGTTCTGTGAATGAACCTGAGAAGGTACTCGTTGCTTTGGCGGGACAATTAATTGTGATGTGTCTGATGCTTTGTGTTAGGGTCTGCTGGGTATGCAGTGATGGAAGCATTCAGCTGATGTGCTTTCTGAGAAGGTTATCCAGAAGCTTGTCCAGAAGTTTGGCTTGCTCCTGTGTGATCCCATACTAGACTTTGTCCAGACTAGAGACTGTGGATGAGGAAGAGGCCCTTCCCTTACAGCCCTGCTGAAGTCCAGTCAGCTCTGTGGTTGCAAGCAGACCTTATCGTGTGGAGTCTGCTGTCGTTGCCCTCACCTCTGCTCGTCCTCTGTCTTCCAGATGACCTGATCCAGCTGACTGCCATGTGCTGGATGAGGGAGTTCATCCAGCTGGCTGGCCGAGTGATGCTGCCTTACTCCTCAGGGATCCTGACTGCTGTCCTGCCGTGTCTCTCCTACGATGATCGCAAGAAGAGTATCCTTGTAACTGAGCTGCTCCCAGAGAGGGCCAGGGGGAGTCCTGTCCCCTGAGTGCTAAAATCCACCCCAGCCATTTGGATGTGAAGGGAGCTGGAGGAGCTGGGCTGAAGCAGCTGTGGTTGGGCTGCGATGGCTTCTCTGGCTGGCCAGGTATGGCACTTAGCATGCGTGAGACTGCGTGTTCCTTACACTGCCTCCACTCAGACATCAAAGAGGTGGCAAACGTGTGCAACCAGAGTCTGATGAAGCTTGTCATCCCAGAGGACGACGAAATGGATGAGGCCAAGCAGTCAGTAACCCTGTTAGCAGAGACCAACTCGGAGGAACCCATCTCCAAGCCAGAGGCAGCACCCAGTGGTGAGTCCCTGTCGGCCTGGGTCATTGGAGATGTGGTGAAGGTTGGGGAAAGGTCTTGAGAAGGTCTTAAGTTGGTTTGGTTGCCTGTAGCAGGGAACCTCTGCACTTTCCATGAGCCCTGGAGCCCTGTTTCACAGCTGATCCTCTGCTGAGAAACACACTTGGTGCTGGCTGCAGAGCAGATCCCTGATGCAGCCTGCAGCCCAGGCAGTACTGCATGCCCTGGTGAACATCCCAAAGCATTTCACATCACCATGGTCATTAACTTGTGATGGGAAGCCTAGAAGAGTATTCAAGTGGAGAGAAACTGATCTGATAAGGTTTGGGGGGAACTGATACCTGCAGACAGCAGTGCCTTTAGCCTTCCAGCATTTCCTCAACAGATGCCATTGTCCCAGAATGACTAAAGCTTCCTCCAGCTCATCTGTGTTGGCCAGGCACACAAAATACACATAACACGTAAATCAAATGAGCTTATCTATTTCTTCTTCTGGGGTTGCATGTTGAGCCCAGTGCTTCCCTGCAGCACGCCTACAAACACGGTTTGAAAAATCCTGCTGTAGGAGGGAACGAAAAAGGTGACAACTAAAAGGCAGAAGGGCTTTCTTGTACAGCAGCAACCAGGTGGGAGGTGAGGAGGCATGCAGCAGCCTGGGGCAGCATGGCTGCAGTGTCAGCATGCACGGCTGGGATGAGCAGCAGAGCCTGTGGGTGCAGGGAGCAGCCAGCACAGCATTGGTGGTTCAGTGGTAGAATTCTCGCCTGCCACGCGGGAGGCCCGGGTTCGATTCCCGGCCAATGCAGCAGCTTTTTGGGAGGGACAGAGGGGGGAAAATATTTGTTGGAGTGGCAGAACTTTCTTTTTTTTTTTTATCTATTTTCTTCCCTGGTTGTCATAAGGCGATATTTGGTTAAAATATTAATAAAATGTGATCGTTTTAATACTTACCCCTTTGCGTAGATGATAGTGCACCTACAAGCAGGTGGGATTATGGTGGTGCTTTCACGGCTGAAAATCTCTTCTGCGCTCCTTTTTGTGCGGATGTGGCAGTTTTGCTGTGTGCAAGTAGAGGCAGTTGGCAATAGGGGGCATAAGGAGCCAAGTTCATCTTTTTACGCTTTGTCACAGTGCCTGTAAGACTCAGGTTCCAGCAGTGTCCAGCACGGGCTCTTTGACTTGCACAGCAGTCCCACACAGCTTGAGTTCTCTAAAAATCTCAGCAGCCCCTTGCTGAAAGATTGCTTCAGTGAGGCTCAGCCCAGCTGTGTGCTTGATTCAAAAGTGGCTCTGCAGAGACCCATCTGGTATGGAGCAGAGGCTGGAAAAGCTGCTTGAGTTGATTGGTTTCCGTGTGGAGCCACAGCACGGGACAGCAGGCCAGGTGAGGATGGCCCAGTGCTCAGCCCTTCGTGTGCTGGTGTACTGTCCTGTTGAAATCTGGACTTTGGGAGGCAGCCCTCCAGCTCCTTGTTACGAGGATGTGTACCTTGTAATTTGAGCAGCATAGTGCAAGGTTTCTGGCTGTCTGAGCTCACTGGGGGGTCCTCCCCCGATTACAAAGAGGGAGGCCCAGTTTCTGTGGGGCACAGGTCTGAAGATATGCAGCTTGCATTTCACCTGGTGGTTGTACTGTACTAACTTTGTGCTCACTGCAAAAAATGGATCCTCGTGGTCCTGAAACAATGACTGGAGGTGTCTGCAGAAGGCCATGCTGTTCCTGCTATCTGCCTTCCCTGTCATCCCCCTCACTGTGTCTCCTTTCTGTCTGCCTGCAGGCTCTTTGGATGCATCTGGTGACTCCAATGTGAGCAACGCCAGTGTCTGCACAGTAACCAGGTAGGGGTCGGTCACTGCAGGCTGAGTGACAGATGCTGGCAAAGCTGTGGGAAGCATGTGGGATGTGGGTTGGAAACCAAATGGGGTCTCAGACTGCAGTGGAATGCATGCCAGAGGATGCATTTGCACTCCGTATCTTGTCTCAGGGATGAGTTCTTGGAATCGTTTGATTTTAAAGGGACATTCAAAGGTCATCTGGTCCAACTCTCCTGCAACGAACAGGGACACCTACAGCTCCATCCTGTGCTCAGAGCCCTGTCCAGCCTGACTTTGAATGTTTCCAGACATGGGGCATCCTCTGGGCAACCTGTTTCAGTACTTCAATCCTCTTAAAGGGAGGTGTTGCCCCCTCAAGAAACCTTGCAGAGCTCCCTGGGAAGGCAGTGAGTATCTGTACACTCAGGGTTCTGCACCCCTTCTGTATTCAAGCCACTCTGGTTGGAGATCCCTGCTAAAAGAAAGGATGAAGGAAGGGAGAATGTGGGTGGTGGTTTTGGTAGTGGTCATTATTGGCCACAGTAGCAGACACTTGGTTCCCTCCTGCCTTTGCAGGGAGTTAATCTCATGCAAAGGCATCAGTCTCATGTGAAGAAAGGAGACACAAACCATCTGGAGCCAGTGGAAGGGCTTAAAATTCAGCTCCGTGCTGCTGCAGAGCTGCAATCCTGGCAGCCCACCACAGCACGGTGCTGCAGGGCAGGCGTTGAGGCATGGCTCAGGGCGTGCAGCCCAGCTCCAGCTGCCTGAGGGATGAGGTGTCCTTGCAGCCCCTGCCACCAGCCTGTTCCCCTTCCAGCTTTATGTGGCATCGGTCAGGCCCACGTCTGCAGAGAGCTGCTTCATACCCAGAACCTCCTCTAAGTCATCCTTCCTGCAGATACTTCTCTTTCCATCCAGCTGCCAGGGAAATCAGTGGCAAATTCATCTGCTTTTAGAACCATCTTTCCTTTCCTCCTGCTGCCTGCAGTGCCCTTCCTAAGAGGTTGTGATTTGCCTCGCTTCTATTGTGCTCACGTGTATATTTATACCTTGTTGTGGTCCTCAAAATAGCAAGCATTACTCTGGCTGCATTCTGCCAGCAGTTTGGCATGTGACACCCATCGTAGCATCCCTGAGCACTGCCACTGTCAGCTTCTCAGATTTGATGTTCTGTATCTCCATTCCCATTTTACGTTCCCACAAAGCCTATTTACTCCCTCTTCTTAATGATGCCTTTGATTTTTCTCCTCCTACAGAAGCATAGACTGTTTCCATTTGCCTCTAGATTTCATTCTATGGCTGTTCAGTGATTTCCCCCAGCTTTCCTGTGCTCACTGCATCCTGGCCCTGCTCTTTGCCAGCCTCCCACACACATGGCTGAAGACTCAGCCCATAAAGTTTAGCAGGTGCTGGAGTGGGTGTGCGTGAGGCTGAAGTTGGAAAGGGAGGAGAGAAAATGAAGCACAAAGTCAAAGGATTATGTGATGACTGCATCTCTGTCCTGGAGAGCTTGCATCTGGGGGAGAGGGAGAGTGAAGGCAGCGAGGCTGAGCTCAGTGGGATGCCTGGGGGATGCTGTTGCCCCCACACCCTATGTTTGGTGGTGTCCCTTGCTCCTGCCAGCTGCCCCATGGAGCAGTGAGGGCTCATTTTGGAGTGGTGTAGGCAGGAGAGTTTAGAGGAGAGATGCCTGGGTTTGCAAAGGGACATCTTGAACTCTCCTAAGCCCTTTGGAATGGGACGTGCCAGGTTTTGTCATGGAGTTTACCTACCAGAAAGGCCATTTCCTCATGCTTTGTGAATACCATGCTGGCCAGCATCAGGACCTGAAGCATTTTCCCCACGGCTCTCCTAGTGGGGAGCTGGCATTGAGCTGGTGTGGCTGTATGCAACCATGCCCATCATTCTGCCTGTCCGCTGGGGTGGCTGTCAGAGAATTGTCTCCTGAGAACATAGACATGCTGGAGCTGACTTGCACCTCCAGTGCTGGCAGAGCACGGTAGCTGCCATAGCAGCAGCACAGAGCACTGCACCGTGTGATGCCATGCTGGGAGAGCAGCAGGAGCCAGCTGCAGCCACAGCTCCCACTGGGGAGCAGGCAGCTGCCTGCACGCCGAGTGCCCGCTGGGTGTCAAGGCAGGACTGCAGGAAACCACTCCGTTGCCATTTAAAGCTGAGATGCTTGCAGACAGAGGAAGCTGCAGCTGCCTTTTAAGATGAAATCACTCCGTGCTTGTGTTTTTGCTCGTTCCCCCTGCTTCCCCCGGTCTGCCCCTGAGAGCATGGGATGAAGTGAGGCCCTGCGCCAGCGCCCGGCTCTCACGCCCCTTCCCCTGCCCTCCCCAGGCAGACGCCTGCAGAAGGATAGCACTGCAGCAGCAGTGAGAGGAGGAGGACCTCGTTCAGCAGGGGCAGGGAAGAGGGGAACTGTGGAGGCATTGCGTGAAGATGCCGTTCAAGTAGATGACGAGGTCTGAATGCTCCGCAGATGGATTCTGGGCACGTTCCTGGGGCCACAAAGTGACCACCCCCGCTCCTGAAATGTGCTGTTGGCGGTCCAAAATGCTTCCATGGTAATCGCTGGCTTCACTTGAAACCTGGAGAGAGCTTCCTGGTGGCATTTACTTGGAAGTAAGAGCTGCTGAGGCAGGGACTGCGGGGGCCTCGGGGCTTCCCAGGGAGGCAGAACCCCTGCATTCAGCTTCTGCAGAAGTGATGGTATGACATTTCAGAGATACTGGAGCCTTTCATGGTCTGGCTGACACTGCTTGCTCCTAGCATTGTGAATTTGAGCCCAGATCAAGAAGGAGAAGTGGAATTGTGGCCGCTGGAGCAGTGTCCTGATTTTCCTCCTGGAGTGTGAGGTGCTGAAAGAGAAGCAGACATCTGTCCTGCATTACTGGACCAGCGTGACAGGAAAGCATGGTTTAGGCTCTTGGAGCTGCCTGAATGCATCAGCAAGACTCAAAGGCTTGAGAGCACCCCCCAGCCATCCTGCTGGGCGGGCAGTCATCAGGTTTAGGTACACAGGTGTTAAACTGGTCTTACGACACCAAACCACTGGTCAGGAAGGGTTGCTTCCTTCTCTACCTCCCAGGCCTGGTGACCTTGGGACACTGCTCCAGATTGCCTCTGAAAGCCCATGGCCATGGTGTATATCCTTTGGGGCAGGGCTGGCAGTCCTGAGCCACGAGGACAAGCATCACGGCCCCAGGGGCAGGAGCATCACCTTCTCCAGTGCGGCCAGATGTCACACATCCTCTGCGGAGCGGGCACGCTGCTGCCACGTGGCTCAGCTGTCCAAGGCTGTGTTTAGATCAGACGAGTAGAAAATGGTAGTTAGGGCTTAGTAGGAAGCTGAAATTGCAGCATTTGGCTCCAACGTGCCTTCTTGGGGAGGCTCCTCCTGAGCTTCCTCTGCGGTTTGGAGCAGGAGGGCTACCCTGAAGGGGGGGGGACTGGGCTGTGCCCTGTCCCTTGCTGAGCGGGGGACCTCCAGCGTGTCACCTCTGCCCTGGATTGCTCTGCTAAATTCAAAGCCTTGTAACTGGGAGTGCAGTTTGGGCTCCTCCAGCACTCAGAGATCGCAGCGAGCAGGAGGAAGCCAAGAGCATCAAAATGAGAGTGACAGAGAATGAACAAGCGACAGCTTGTGGGACAGAGAGCAGAAAGGAGCTATTTACCTCCTGGCCACTAGCTCAGGCCAGTTCAGAAGCACAGCTGCCAGCCCATATGGGATATGCCCTTGTGACTTGGACCACAATGAAAGGACCTGGATATTTCCACCCTTAGTGATGCAGCTTGCTGAGCCCGCTTAAAGGCTAGAGCCTGGCTTGGACCTTAACCTTGTCTGAAAATGGGGTTGGGAAAGCAGCTGGGCTGGGCGGGAGGCCAGGAGGGAGATGACAGCTCAGAGATTGGCAGGGAAAAGCAACTGCTGAGGAGAGAGGTGGCAGAAGCCCTTGAAGAAATGGAAGAACTGGGAAAATGAGTTGATAAGGGAAATGGGGTGAAAAGCATCAGATGTGCTTGGGAAGTGGGAATTGTTCCCACACTGGAGGACGCCTTGGGAAATGGCAAGATCACGTGCTGGGGGGTTCAGCTTCCTCAGCTGCTCTTCAGCTTGAGCAAAAGGTCCCAGTATCCAGAGGCAAGAGCCTGGTGCAGCTCCCACCGTTGCTCAATCCACCGGAAAACTGCTTACTGCAGTACATGGACCGTGGAGGAGGTGCCAGGGCTGCACAGTGGAGAGGAATCTAGGGTAGTGGGTTAGATGGAAGCGATCGCATCTGACATCTGCCCTGGCACAGCTGTCGACACTGGGAGCCTGCATATCAGCCCGAGAGGATCGCATTAAAGCAATGCCATTACCCTCGCTCCCAAGCTCCCACTCTGGGGCTGCCTGGGGATTAGGGAGAGCTGGGATGCACAGCGAGCTGTGAGCATGCTTCGGAGCTGCAGCAGCACTCACTGTGTGTAAGCAGTGCCCTCCTCCCTCAGCACACAGCAGTGCGGAAATCTGGTGCTGCTCCAGCCTGGAGGAGCGTGGTTAATGGGACCACCACTGTAGCCATCCTCTATCACTAGGTACTGGGTTTTGAGGAGCTCCTTTTTGCACAAGCAGCTCTGGAAGTGGCTTTGTTGCTGTGTGGACCCCTTCCTCTGATAGTGCCATGGCAAAGAGTGCAGCGTCGCATCCGCTCTGCCTGCCTGGCTGCAGCATCAGGGCCACCTCCATCCCAGCCTCTTTCAGCCTCTTCTCTCTGCATATACCAGACACGTTTCTCTCATTACCCGCAGCATTTCCCATCCTGTGCGGGCACACAGTGTATTTTGGCATGGAGATGTAATCAGGTCAAGGATTCGTGCTGCTCTGCAGTCAGGAGCCTCGTGGTGGCAGGTGGAGCTCAGGCTGTGTAGCAGAGAGGAGCTGGCTCCTTGGGAAAAGCAGGAAGGGGATGGGGAGAGCAGCCTCAACCGAGCTGTGGACGTGCCCGTAAGGGGTGGGGAACAGGAGCAGGGGGCTAGGGCAGGGGGAGCAGGGTGCAGCTTTACTCATCGCCAGCCCTTCAGGTTCAGAGGGGCTTAAATCCACTGGGATGCTGCTGCCTTTGTGCATAATAAGGCCTCTGAGAGGAAGCCAGCCAAGTGGCCTGAACCCATCACTCCTTTCCCCTCCATTCTGAATGGTGGATTGTTTGGCCCTCGGCTGTCGTTTGCGACATCAAAGCAAAACGTAGGCCAACTCGAAATGCAATTTGCAGGCCCAAACATCTGTTCTGTGACGCAGATGAAGCAGTTGGGTATTTGCAGAGCTGTGAGGGGGCCGCAGCCTCCTCGCCTTGCCCTTCTAACATGTGTCCTGGGGAAGATCAAATCCTATTAAGCCACCGTTCTACTTGCAAATTATACCATGAGAAATCTGCCCCTTAGGATTTCTTATCAAACACGACATAGAGGAGCTCTGCACGTGCTAGAAAAAACCTGCAGGAGCTCAGCCCAGCCTTGAATAATTCAGCAGCTTGAGCCGGAGGGGAGTGACAGCTCTCAAGGCAGCCCCATAGCAGAGAGCTGCATCCCAGAACCCACTGTCTGCAGTCCGTGGTGCGTGCCTGCTGCGTTAGTGGGGGCTGAGTACTCTCACGTGGTGTAGTGGTCCCAGTGGGTAAAGTCTGAGGCCATGGGGTTGGGCATTTTCTGGAGATGTCTGAACCAACTTGGTTCAGGCTTGAGTCGAGTCCCAAGAGCAAGCGATGGGTCTTTAGCCTTTGAACCCCAGACCCGATGGCTGCCCTATGGACTAGTTTCTCAACGCAGAAGTGCCACAGGATTCATCTGGCGTGGTGTTTTGTCACATGTAGGTTCCAGCTGTTTTGGGAAAGGAGTAAACCTTGAAGCCCGGAGGATTTCTGCTCTTCCTGTTCGCCACTGTGTTTCTCATCGTGCTTCCCATTCTTGTAACAGCAGTCAGAAGCTAACTTACACCACATGGGCAAATGTCTGCTCTTACACCACATGCTCAAATGCCTGGGTCCACGTTGTGTTTGCTGCTCGCTTTCAGAGCAGATGTGGAGACTTGAGGAAAGCAGCAGTGGGGTGCAGCAAGCCAGCATGGGTGAGGCTGTGTGGTTGGAGCAGCTGGAAGCCTGCGGGCAGCCAAGCCAGAACTATTTGAGTGTTGCTGATCTTCCCTCCTCAGGCTGAATTTATTCTCCGCATGCGTGCAGCGTGTGCCTGTGTTGCCATGGCCCCTTGCAAGCTCTGAGCTTGCTCCCTGGCTCTTCTAACAGGCCATAGGGATGATTTAGATTTCGTAGGGCTGGAGCTGAGATGTTGGATGCAGGCTCTGGTGTGTTGTAGACCTCTCTACTGTGGTGGAGATTGAGTTGGGCGTCACAGTGCTGAGCCAGCTGTTCTCCGTTCTGTGCAGCTCCGAGAGAATCCAGGTGACCCTGAACCTGGATGGAATAGTTCAGGTGTTGGACTGCCACCTTCATGACACGTCCATTGGGATGATGACCAGAATTGCAGTCCTGAAATGGCTCTACCACCTGTACATCAAGACTCCTCGTAAGGTAGGTCGGGACTCGGCATGTGAGCCCACTGCTTTCTCTTATGGGACCGAGTTGGTTGGAAAGGGGCACCCAGGCTTTAGCCTTAATTCCTTAATCTGCCGGGACCTGGATCAGCTGGAGTTGCTACAGAAGGACCAAGAGCAGCTCTGACTTGCCTTGGGGCTGCCACTGCTGGAATGCCAAGAGGCTTAGGAGTAAAACTAGGGAGTCAGCAAGCCCCCAGGCTGAAGCTGGTTGGTGGGACTTGGCTGTGGCATAGCTCTGCAGGAATAAGATTGTAGGTATGCGGTGCTAGGAATGGCTGTGTGATTTGGTTATGGGCCTTTGTAGCATGTGTAGTGGCTTCAGCTGTGCTGTGCTGGCCCAGAAGTAGGTCTGTCTGCAGACTGCTTTGTAACCGAGTGTCTGCCTGCATTTTTCATAAGGGGTTGGCTGCTATTACCCAAGTAGCTTAAGGGAGATGCTTCCAGGTGAGATGGAAAATGCTAGTGCAGCTTTCATCAGCCTCATGAGGAGTGCTAGAGGCCCTTTGGTGGGTGTGGATTTGACCTTTGGGACTGATGCCCCTCACCTCTCTGGTTTTAGATGTTCCGACACACCGACAGTCTCTTCCCGATCTTGCTGCGGACCCTCTCAGATGAATCAGATGAGGTAAGTGCTGCAGCCCCTGCAGAAGTCCTTCTGGAAGCCCACCGTCCCCACGTCCAACCTGGCTTTGAAGAAGCTTGGTCTGGTACGGTTGGGTGGGACAAAGGGATTTCAAGGACTTGGCCAGCATCAGCACCAGGGTGTTCGTTGTGCCCTGTTGGCTAAACGAAACAAGACCCAGTGCAGTGAGCCCACACTTGCACAGCTCCTTCCTTTCTCAGTTGGACTGGTTTCTTTTGCATCTTCAGAGAGCCAATCCCTCAAAACCTACTCATATGTATATTCTTTGCTTGCCTGGGAAAACTCAAAAGCTCTGAAATTCGAGTCCCAGACTGGGAGCCAAGACCCCAGTGCCACATCTTTACTGGGTCCTCAGTGAGTGGGACTTCAGACTCTATGTGTCAGCTGTGGACACAAGAGGGGACTTGTTTCCTGCAGGTGCTGTAAAATTTTAGAGGTGAGCCCTAACTAAATGCTTAAGCAGTGGCCACCAGTACCATCAGCTTTGCTTGGTGGAGCTAGAACTCAATGTCCCAAAGCCTCTCCTGTTTTTTCCCAGCTCACATACATTCCCCCCACTGACATGCTGCCCCAGGCTGCGGGGCAGGCTTCTTTCTTTCTCCCCTTCCCATGTCCTTTGAATCAGAAGTCAGACACTACCTCATAGTCTGTGTCAACATGCCTTTGAGACATCCTCTGAGCAACCACGCTGGGCCCAGCCAGTGAGCAGCAGTGCCGGGGAGAATCATAGAATCGTTTGAGTTGGAAGGGACCACTAAAGGCCACCTAGTCCAACTCCCCTGTGATGAACAGGGACACCTACAGCTCAGTCAGGTTGCTCTGAGGGCTTAGCCAGCAGGCTTGTTGCCTTGGCCTGACATGCCGGGCTTAGGGACAGAGCTGAGGGCTAAGCCTGTCTGCCCCAAGCTGTGCTTCAGGAGTTAGCTTTCTGGCAGCAGCTTGCCACCTTGTTGTTAGATCAGCAGCAGCACTGGGCTGGCTCAGAGCGAGCAAAACAAATCCAGCCCCCATGAGGGAGCCAGCTTGCTGTGGCCTCGCTCTTTGTGCCTTCCTACCTGCTCTTTGGCTTCTCAACGCAGAACTCTCCAACTCCGAGCTTGCTCCTTCACTTTTTTCTCAGTCTGGTCTTCTCAGTATTGGCACCTTTCTCTTTTTCTCGCCCCTGCATTGCGCTCTGTAGCACTTGTGGTGTTTGTGTGGGATGCTGGCAGCTTTGGCTCGCTTGGCTCAGGCCCTGGTAACACCTCTGCCTTCAGCTGCCCTGGGTTTGGATGCGTCCTGCACAGAGCTGCCAGTGATCCTCAGCATTTCTTACGCCAGACCTTCCTCGTGGAATAGAAATCACGTGCTCTCTGCACCAGATTACACGCTCAGGGGACCCAACCCCACAATAAATCCCTTGTGTGAGGGGGCCATGAAGGCAGAGGAGGGAAGGGAATGAGCAAGCAGGGAATGACTTGCACTTGCAAAGGCAAGCGGCTGCCTGGCCATTTTCCATACCCTGCTGCTTACGATGCAGACCTCTCCAAAAGAGTCCCCAAGCACACATCTGCCTTTGCAGTGCTCCAGAAAGCCTGCATCTCGCAGATAGGCTCTCCAGCTTGGCAGGAGACTGCTGTGAGTCATCTTGCAATTACACTGCTTATTAATATTTGAAAAAAGCAGTGAAGAAAGGACCCTGGTGATGCGTTTCCTCCGTGTGACATAACTGGGAATGGCTCAAAAGTAATTTTAAGCTGATTTATTTAATCCTGTCTTCTATTTATTTAAATGTTTGGGGGTTGGGGGGGTGAGATTTTTTTGTTGTCGTTGTTGAGGAAATCCATCGACAAGTCAATCCATTAAACATCACTGCTCAGCTGGCTCCCAACCAGCTCTGCTGAGAAAATAGAAATAGCCAAAGTAACAAGGGGGGGGGGGGGGGGGGGGGGGGGATGCTTCACGCTAGGCATTTTTGGGAAGGGTGAAGACAATCTGGGATGGCTGACCTGGAATGTCAGCGCCCAGATTTTGCCAAGACCCAGTTAGGATCTTTGGATGGTAGCGTTCTGGGCTGTGCCATGCTCAGGTTAAATGCAGCACTGCTGCAGAGGGCAGGATCTGCTCTTTGGGTTATTGCCCTCTGCAAGCTGTCTCAAAGGCAGCTCCTAGCTGGGCTGCTGGGCACGTCCCAGCCTGGAGCCCAGGTGCTGCACTCAGGTGAAGACAGCAGAGAAATTAAAATCAGAGGGGTCATCACTTCACATTTTTGTTGGCAGCGGCATCCTTTCTCCAGCTCCAACATGGAGTTCCCTACGTGCCCCTTCATGCTCATCTGCTGCCGTTGGTCTCGTGGGCTGGGACTTCTGCCTGACTCAGCAGGGCTGACGCACGAATCGTACAATCGCAAACTCATTAAGTTTGGAAGAGACCTCTCAGATCTCCACCCCCCACCGTGCCCACTGCCCACGTCCCTCAGTGACACGTCCCCGTGGCTCTGGGACACCTCCAGGGACAGTGACTCCCCCCCTCCCTGGGCAGCTGTGCCACTGCTTCACTGCTCTTTCTGAGCAGAAATTATTCCTAATATCCAGCCTGAGCTTCCCCTCATGTAACTTGAAGCCATCCCCTCTCATCCTATGCTTGCTACCTGGGAGCAGAGGCTGAGGTGGGGTTGCTGTCTGCTCTGAAGCATCAAGCCCAGCTCCCTCTGAACTCTACTAGAGGAAAACCCACCTGCCTTTATGCAGGCTTTGGAAACAGCAAGAAAATCCCAGTGATCTCTTAGCTTGCATCATTTGGAAGTGTGCTTCTGCACCCGATGAGCAATGGGGAGCTGGGGCCCTGTCCTGAAGCTGGTTAGCTGAGCCTGGGACGTTGTCATTCATGAGCATATTTTACTCCCTGGTGACAAAAGCGTGGTGGCTCCGAGCACTGTGCTTCAGACCTTGCTTTCTGGCAGCTCTCTGAGCTGTGCTGTCCTATTAAATCCCAGCAAATTTCTCCCGTTGCACCCGATTCCCAGCACAATGAAGCCTAACAAAAGCTTGTGCCAAAGCGAATAGCCGTCTTCATGAGGTTTGGTTTTCAGTTGTGCTCTGTTGGTTTTAGGTCCATTGTGCTCCAGCTCCCAGCCTTTAATTCACCACCACTAAAATATTGTGATCCCGTGCAAAGCAGAGAGAGTGCACAGGGGGAAGGCCGAGCGTGCCTGCCTTTTGTTTTCATGATTTGTATCTATATTTTGATATTTATGTGATAAATATTTTCCAGAGAGGTACTTCGGGTGCTTGGATACCGAAGCAGGGAGGTTACCCGTTCTCAAGAGGAGAAGTTGCATTTGAGGGTGTACTTTAGGGCTTTAATGGTGGGGTGTAGAGAGAGGTATATAATTTAAGTTGGATCACGGAAAATGCGGTCAGCCCAACCTTCCGTGCATGCAAGCAGCCCATGAGCAGCAGTCCCACTGCCTGGTGCAGTGGGGTGGAATGATACTCTCTGTGTGCCATAAGCACTCAAGGAAAAGCAGGGGCACTGGGTTGAAAGCTGCTCTGTGCTCCACGTCGTGCAGGGCTGGGAGGCTTCTCAGAGGGAGCCTGGTCCACAGGGAGCAGCTTGGCTCAGCACCAGTGTAGGGCTGCCATTATGTGGTTAGGGAATGAAGGGGAAGGGCTGCAGTACATGCGTACATACTTTGTTGTAGAGTTGTGTGAGTTGGAAGGGACCTTAGGGGCCATCTGTTCCCAGTCCCTGCAGTGAGCACGGACACCCACAGCTCCATCAGTGCTCATGGCCCCGTTCCCTGACCTCGGCTGTCTGCAGGGATGGGGCAGCACCACCTCTCCGGGCAGCCCGTGCCACTGCCTCACCGCCCTCAGTGTAAAGATCTTCCTTATCTCCAATCTAAATCTTTCCTCCTTCATCTCGAAGCCATTCCCCTTGTCCTATCATAACAGAACCCACTGGAAAGTTTGTCCCCTTATTTCTTGTAGCCCTTTTAGATAGAGAGAGGCTGCTATCGGGTCTGGCCACGTTGCTCTGGATGCAGCCCAGGGTACACTTGGCTTTCTGGGCTGCAAGGGCACATTGCCCAGCTGCAGCCACCAGTACCCCCAGGTTCTTTTCAGCAGAGCTGTGCTCCATCCTTCCATCCCCCAACTTGTACCGACAGTGAGAATGACAGTGACAGTGACCCAGGTGCAGCCCTTGTACTTAGCTTTGTTGGACTCCCTCACCTCCCTCCCTTCCTGCTGTTTGCTGATGCCATGAAGGTGAGCTTGCACAGCCTGGGAGGATTTTCCCTTGGCAGAGGGAGGAAGGAAGCCTTCATTCTGCTCTGCCAGCTGAAGCAAGTGCCATAGAGATGTGAGGAGTGCTGCTCTGTCCCCTCCCAGCAGCAGGCTGAAACCCAGTGGCTGTGAAAGAAGAGAAAGAAAAGAGCTTGGCAGGATCAGAGGAGAGAAGTCACTGTGCTGGGGGCCTGAAAAGAGCCCTGGTTATATTGCTGCTGGAAGATTAATGGTGGGCTACTCTTTCTTTTCTTGTTCTTAAAGCTGGTGGAGGGGGGTAGGATGTGAGTTTGCTTTTTGCACCTTGCATGCCTGGGGCCCAGCAAACGCTGCTGGTTGCACTCCTGGCTCTGACAGCTTATTTCTCCCTTCTCTGTTACAACTGGAAGCTTCAGAGTGAGGGGAAAAAAAACCCACCAAAACAGCATAAATGCCTCTGCATGCCTTGGGGGAGCCTCAGTGCAGCAAGGGGCTGCCTGGAGTGGCAGAGCATGGCGAGGACCATTGTGGCAGTGCTGCTCCTCCATCTCAGTCCCTTTTGAAGAAGCGCTTTTACAACCCTTCCTCTTCTCCTCCCCGGGGCTGTCACGCTCTGGCTGGGCTTCCATCGTCTGCTCTGCTCGGCTGTTGGTGGTGTCACGCATCCCTGTCATTGCCCAGGGACATACAGGGCTGTGCTTAGTGTAGGCATGCTTTAATCTTTTCTTTTTGTAAGGTTTCCCTTAAAGAGCAGCACCTTCAGGAGCTCAGTCTGTGTCCTTATCATGTGCAACTGATGCAGCACCCTGGCTCTGCCCATCTGTGGGTGTACCAGGAGCATCCAGCTGATGCTACACATGGGAAGGCACCCAAGGAAGCACAGGGGCTTCATCCACCTGCCCCTGTGTGAGCCAGCACACACGATGGCAGTGCTGCTACAGGCTCAATTCAACCAGAACAAGAGAGAAATGAACCTGACCTACATCTGAAGAGACCCACGGCTCCCTGCTCTGCGTGCCCTCAAAATCCATGCTGTAGAGGCAATGAGGAGAGCAATTTCACTGCTCCCAGGGCTGCTTATTTCGAACAGCCATGTCGAAATGTATTGCCCCGAATCTCATCTCCTCTGCAGCCCTCGGGGAAATCATGCCCAGAGGCTCGAGGCATGGCAGGGGCAGTCCTTACTGCAGGATGTCCACCACAGTGCTCTATGTCATTAGTGTGTGTTCTCAGCAGGGCATGGAATGGGCTCTCTGGGACCGATGCAGGGTGTAGGGGCTCCCACCCTCCTCATGTCCTCGCTGCAGGGCTACTGCACCCCTAAAAATCCCTTAGGGCCCCCCCCAGTGCCCAGCACTCTCCCGTTGCCTGACCCATCCCTTTTCTGGGAGCTGGGAATGGTTCTGTCCCTTTTGCTGAGGGATGGGACCAGCTCTGCTGGCGCAGCCGGCCCGTTGCCATGGCACTGGCAGCCCTGTGCTGCAGGATATTGCTTTCTTCCAGCTTCCATCGCAGGGATGTGCAGTGCATACCAAGTGCTCTGGCTCTGCTCTGTCCCACTGGGGCTGGGAACCGCTCTGCAGCACACGGAGGAGGTTGGGCTCCATGCCTCATTCCCACGGCTGGAGAACCCCAGCTCTTCATATCCGCTGCTCCCCATCCTCCAGGTTGTTATGCCTCCTCCCTCCTGGTTCTGATTTCCTCCACGTTTTTGTGATTATGAAATCCAGACCGTGTGGACGAAGGGGTAAATTGTGAGATTTAAGGCTTTGGGAAGCAATGGGGGTGTGATTTCAATTGCGGTCTTGTTGTTGTTGCTGTGGGAGCTGCTGGTGTCATCTGTGTGTGGGTGATAAGCCAAGGTGGGCATTGCTGCAGCCAGGCAGGGGGTTGGGACCATGTCATAGAACCACAGAATCATTAAGCTTGGAAAAAAACACTAAGAACACCAAGCCTAACCCCAATGCGTCCCCTTATGCCCAGTGACCATGTCCCTCTGTGCCACATCCTGCTCCATCCCTGCCCCTGGCTTCCCATCAGCCTCCTTTATCTCAGCAACTGAGGCTTGAAATCCCTGCAAAACCAGGAGGAGGAGAGGAATGAGTTTTCTCTACAGGGAACCATGGGCTCCCTTCCCTGTAAGAGGATGAGTTGATGACGTTGGTGACATCCCATGATGGCAACAAAGTCCCATCCATGACAGCATCACAGAGCAGCTGTAGGCATGTTATGGATTTGGGGAATGAAGCAGGGCTTCATTCTTCTATCCTCAGGGATGGTTCCTCATTGCCAAAGCTGCTGTTGTCATCTTTTCTCCTCCCCTCAGTTGCCCCATGCTGGGACTTCATTGTGTTTATGCCCATGGATCCTCCCAAGCATGGTTACCACTCACAGCCCTGAGAACCACCTGCTCAGGCTAATGGGGCCTAAAAATCAGCTGTAATTACACTAAATAACTTAACTCATCTGTGCAACACATTTTCAGGGGTCCCATTTTCAACTTGTGTACGTTATTAAAAACACGTCATTGGTTTTTGTTGGTTTGGAGGCGAGGATTTTCTTGGGATCTTAAATTCCCACCTTATGCTGCTGTACAGAGAGATGCCCGTGGCCTTGGGGAATGCATGAGAAGTCCTCGGCGTTGCACTTGGGTGTCCTGTGCTGGGTGTAGCCGTGCAGTGAGGCCTTTCTGGCAGCGCTTCAGCTCTGGTACACTCAGAGCATCAGGGAAGAGTGATGAGATGTCTGGGCCTGAGGACATTGGGTTGGAGAGGGACCCAAAATAGCTTGAGACATGAGAGGAGTCGGGGGGAAAAAAAAGCACCAACCTGTAATAACTTCTCCAGAAGTGCTATATATAGTTACACGGGCTGAGCAGATTGCTGGAATGAGGGAGCAGCTCTCGGGTGCTGAGCAGGAACAAACCCAGACCCCCCTGAACTGGGAGAAGCAAGCTGAGCTCCCAGCTGCACACCGTGGCGTGGTTTCCCCTGCTTCCTTGGGACCTGTTTGGATTTTCCCCTGGGGCAGGAAAGTGAAAAGACCACTAAGATCCACAAGTCCAACCCCAGCCCACCCCCAGCGTGCCCCCTAACCACGTCCCTCAGTGCCACATCCCCACAGCTCTTGGACACCTCCGGGGACTCCACCACTGCCTTTCCTGCCCCAGCTCCTGGGCAATCATTTGAAATCTTCCCTTTTCCTTGTTTTCCTTACGTCTTTTGTGTCCTGCAGGGATGTGGTGCTCACCATCCCCTCTCTTCAGCAGTGATTTTGAAAGGCAAAGCTCACCTGCACGCAGCTGCTCTGTGCCTGCTCACCCACACTCTCCCTCTCCACACAGGTTATCCTTAAGGACTTGGAAGTGCTGGCCGAGATCGCCTCTTCTCCTGCAGGACAGACAGAAGGATGTGGCCCCTCCGAGGCTGCAGAGCCACGATCTGGCCAGGTGGAGCTCCACGTCCCCATCCGAAGCAGCCAGCTGAGCTCCTCGGGTACGTGCCCCACACTGCGCTCTACGGTAGGCCTGGGCTGCCTGTGTTACTTTGCTCTTTCTCCCTGCTCATCTTCTGGGGTAAGAACCCAGCTAGCAGCAAGATCACAGAGCCTACCCCACTGTGCCCACTGCCCACGTCCCTCAGTGCCACATCCTGGCTCTGGGACCCCTCAGGGATGGTGACACCCCACGTCCCCGGGCAGATGCTGCAGAGCCCGCTGCAGAAGGATGTTGTTATCGCCCTTCTTCTTGGGACCCTGGGTGCCAGCCTCATTTCTTGCAAGAGCCCTCTGAGCCCCTAGAAGTGAGTCAGGCCAGGTACTTTCTGCATGTCCAGGTGCCCAGTGCACACACAGCTCCTCTGTGCCCACGATGCAGTGCATTGCCTGCTCGTGGCTGCGTGCACTGAATGTGAACAGTGGCAGTGCAGACCTTGGAGGAGAGATGCAGAAGGACAGTCCTGTTGTTTGGAGCGAGGGGGAAAAGGCCCTTCATTAATCATCCCAGCGCACTGGGCGGCTTTTTCCACCTCCCCCTGTCTGTGGCTCATCCTCCGCACTTCCTTGGCTGCCCCTTCTCCTCGGCTGCTGCTGCTGCTATTTCGGAGCCTCCCCATTGTGCTCCCCACGCCAGGTCGGCCTGGCCAAAGGCACATTTCATGTCAGCTGTGGATTGTAAACTCAGAGCAGAGCCAAGGCAGCCTCTCCCTGCGCAGCAGAATCAGCGCCGCAGCCACGCGTTCCGCTCCCTGCATTTGTTTTCTTTGAAGAACACCGATTATTTCCCCCCTCCTTGCACTGCAGCAGAAAGCAGCTAGGTTTTGGCAATCCCTGTGCTGCCTGGGGTGTGTTTTCCTGCAGCTCTGCCTGCCTGGTGCACGCAGGATGGAGGAGTGGGGGGGACACCTGGCGAGGTGCTCTGTGAGTGCCACCGATGTGCCGGTGTCGCGGGTGAGCCCACGCAGGCGGAGCTGCCAAAGGGCTTTGGTTCAGCTCACACCGATGGCTGGCTGAGGTTTCCTTCCTAGTGGATTATCTAAAAATAGCAGGCTGCCGTGGCCCCTCAGCTCTCTGGAAGAGCGACTTGGCTTCGGTTATATGAGTGGAACGCTTCAAGGGATTCTGGTGCTGCTCTCTGCAGCTGGAGCTCCAGCTCTGAGGAGCCACACAGGTTGCGATGCGTTCTGCTTTGGTTGCCTGGTTTGCTCTCTTTTTCTTTACAATTGTACCCAGGCTTGGCTTTTACCCAAAGCTGGATGCCCCCCAGTTCTGCAGGTGGGATGTCGGCTGCACAGGGGTCACAGCGGGGCTGGGAGGCTTCTGCGTCGTGGTGGGAAAGAGGGGGCTCATTGAAACAGCTCTTTTTGCTGAAGGGTTGTGGAGGCTGTTTTGGGGGTTGGAGCAAAACCAGTAGGCAGCCTGAATGTGCTGCTGGTGGAATGGTGCACGGTTGGAGGAAGCGAGGCCAAAGCGGCACCGAGGAGCTGGGTGTGATTGTGTGACTGCACCGGTGGGACAGGCAGTGTAGTAGTGGAGTGGGCAGGAGCAAACCCTCCCCAGGCACTCCTGTGTCATGCTTTGGCTTGGAGCTCTTTCTGGTAACAGGATGCCAGTGCACTGCCAGCACTGGAGGAGAGGCCGGGGCACATCGGTGCGACCCCCCTGGGGTCACCCCATTACCTTCAGAGCACTTCATGCCCTCGCTGGGAGGAGGAATGAGTAACCCTAGGTCTGCTTCTGTCCTACACCCCAGCACACAGCTCTGCAGGTGGGTGAGCGTGGCCATCTGCAGCCCTCGGGTTGGCAGCTCTGTGTGCTGCCCTGCCCACACCTGCTCCGCACACAGGCAGCACAGGAGGCAGGAGGGCCCCGGGCTTCCCCCGCTTCCTCTCTCACCCTTTTCTCCCCTCGGGATGTGTTTATGCAGTTGTTTCCCTGCCATTCACTCGGGTTTCCTTCAGATGCTTGGTGATTAGTCAGGAAAACGGTGTCCCACTTCCTCAGCCCGTTCCCAGCTCGGGGTTTTATTTAGCCGCTTTGTTCTCCCCTTACATAAGGTCAGCTGCCCTCCAACTGCTTCTCCCTGCACAATGAGGTGAGAAGTGGGGTGTGTGGGAGCTCCTCCTGTCTGTGTGGGACGGCTGAGCCTTCTGCAGTCCCTCTGTTACCTTCTCCCACGCATCCCTTCCCTTGTGCCTGCTTTTCCCAGGGCTCCGTGGAGGTGTAGCTGGAGGGAAAGCCACACGTTTTCTCATGGCCACGTCTCACGTTTGGCATCTCAAGTGGGTCAAGTGCTGCTGGAGCATCCCTGGTGTGGAGGCAGATGGGGAGCCATGCATCAGGCATCCTGTTTTGGTGACCCTTGGTGGCAGGAGCCGCAGGGGCTGGCACCTCCTTAGGGTGACCCAACCTGGCTTCCAGCAGCTTCTGCCAACCACGTTGAAGTCACGTACAAGCAGCAGAGGACCCACAGGTGGTCTCCACCGTGGCTAGCGCGGGTGCAAGCCCTCCAGCCTACTTTTCCAGCCCAGTTCTGCACAGTTGGAGGGCAGCACCTCCAGAAAGCTGCCAGCCCCAGCAGCTCCGTGCACACATCTCTTCCTGTCTGCACTGCTCCGCACAGAGCAGCACCACGACCCTTTGTTGTGCAGGAGGCACCTTCCTCTCCCTGCACTCCCTCCTGCCTGCCTTCCTGCCCCCGCAGGTGGTGGGGACACCGACGTGGCCTCGGAGCACATCACACCAGAGGATGTTTATGGCAAGGCTGACTTCATACGTGGGTGTGCTAACACGCTCGAGGTCATTAGTTTCAAGCAGTGGCACTCAGGATTCTGTGGATTACTCCTGAGGAGCCTGCTAACAATCCCTGAGAAACATGGTCTGCTTTCTGGGGACCACTCGGTGCTGAGCCATGTGCTGAGGTCTCCCAGATGGCAAAGCCGTGCAGGGAGGGCAGTGGTGGCTGCATGGAGAGCAGTGCAGGAGCAGGCAGAGCTCAGCCAGGGCCATGCACCGTCAGTGGCTTCAGAGTGTTCATTTCCTCGGCAGCATCCTGTGCTTCAGAGAGGGCTGAGCTGACGTCTCTCGGAGCCCAGCTGAGCTGCCGACACACTCACATCTGTTTCCAGCTACGCCCCATGCTGGGTTTTGCAGGGGGGAGCCTGCCTTTATTTTATTTATTTTCTTACGGCTCTATTTTTATCCTGCTCCGCGAGGCTTTGCTCCGATTGAAAACATCCTAGGGAAGGGAAGGAAGGGAAAAAGGCTGCTGGGGGAGGCATGGGGCAGATTCCCACGTCTCTACGTGGGGCTGTGCTGAGCTCCGTGGGGCTGGGGCCAGCAGCGTGCAGGGGTAGCCAAGGGAGGTCAGTGCTGGAAGCACTGGGAGGGATGCTGGGCTCCAGCAGCCCCATCCGCACGCAGGGCACGGCAGTGGGACATGAGAGCTGCTCTATCTGGATGCTGGCAATCTTGCTGGAGGCGATGCTTCCTCCCAGACCCGTGATCATACAAAGCGTTTTGTGAGCGAGGAAGCAGCCTCCAATTACCCTTTCGATGGGAATGAAGACGCAGCAGCCACTCTGCAGTGCTCCTTGCCAGCTCCCAGCAGCTCCCCCCCCCCATATCCCAGTCTGGGTCCACACTGAAATTGCCTCAATTACAACGTGAAGCCAATCACTGCAGCTAAACCAGCACCAGCGTCCTGGTGGGTGCTCATTAAACAGCTTACGCTGCTTTCACACGCATCAGAAAGGAATCAGTTCTGGTCAGATCACACTTAAATTCGGTTTCAATGGAGTTAAGCAAGCCTGCACTGGTTTTAATTAAGCCCAGTTTGAAACCAATTATGGGAAGTCAGCGGAACTTGTGTTCTCTGCGACGGTGAAGTTTGGTGCTCAGCGGCTGATGTTGGCAAATCCAACGCCCTTGCATTTGGGGACACTTTGGCACTGCAGGTTTGGAGCCTGCTCCATCCGCCAGGCAGCCAGGTGGCCTGAAGGAGCCAGGCTGCATGACAATATATATTTATAAGGTGCTTAATATGGATTCCTAATTGCCTGTCTCTTTTGATTTATAACACGGCCTTGTGAGCGATGGGAGCGCACTGGCGACATGGTGAGCACGGGGATGCTGCTCTGGGTGCTGCAGGAGCCCACTGCCAGGCTGGGAGCTTCCCCTGGCTGAGGGGTTTGCTGCTTTCAGGCCCAGGGAAGTGCAGGGGGGGCTTTCCCACTGCACAAGGCTCTTTGTGCAGTAGCAGCAGTGAATACCTGGAGTGGGAAAAAAATTGCTTTGGGTGAGCATCAAAACTCAGCTGAGAGGAGGAGCTGGGAGCAGTCAGTGGATCGTTAAGGTTGTAATCATAGGATCATTAAGGTTGGAAAAGAGCTCTCAGATCCCCAAGCCCAACCCCAGCTCACCCCCACCGTGCCCACTGCTCGCATCCCTCAGTGCCACATCCCCACGGCTCTGGGACACCTCCAGGGACAGTGATACCCCCACCTCCCTGGGCAGCTGTGCCAATGCCTCACCACTCTTTGGGGGCAGGAATTGTTCCTAATATCCCACCTGCAGATACGACGTGAGCAGAGATCTGTGTTCCTCCTGCTCCTCCTCGGTACCAAACCTCCGTCAGCCCCACTCGTGGTGCATTCGCAGCCGATCTGGCAGGTTACAAATCTGCAAAGTCTCACTGTAGGGGAAGGGGGGAGAGGTGCAAGCTTCAATGAACCAAGCCACAGTTTTCGTTGCACCTCTCTGCTTGTCTCTCGTGCTGCATGGAAACACCAAAAGCTGCTCACACACATCTCCCACGCCACATCTCGGTGTGCTGAGCCGTAACCCGCAGGGCCACGCTGTGTTGAAGAGCAGTGGGGATGTGGCTCTGAGGGATGTGGGCATAGTGGGGGGGAGGGGGGGGCTGGGGTTGGACCGGGAGGGTCTGAGAGGTCTTTCCCAGCATTAGTGGTTCTGTGACTTTAAGATGTGTCACGTTACTGGCTTCCAGTCGCCACCACTGGAAGTCATGAGATGAAGTGCTGAGGATGAGGTGAAGACTGAGGATGGAGAGGCTCGCAGCAGGGGCAGAGCTTCCCCTGGCTGGGATCCAGCCTCAGAGCGTTGGGTTGGGTGCAGGTCTGCCCCGTGTGGCTGTTCCCATTTCCAGGCACTGGTGAGAAGTGCTAACAGCTGTAGTGGTGACCCACCGGGCACGGCTGTGGTTTCGCTCAGGGTGATCCGTGCCTGGGAACAACCACACCTTTGTTTCGGAGCACATTGTCTCAGCGGTGTAATATTTTTGCCCGGATCAGCTTACCTGCAGCTGAGGGGAAACACGATGCTGTGGCTCACACTTGGGCTCAGGGAGATGCCTGCTTCAAAGCGTGGCTCGGGGTTTCAGCTGTACTGGGGAAGGGGATCCCATGGGAAGGAGGCACCCGTTGCTCTGCAGCAGGCTGTGCTCCATCCTTTGGGATGCTCACATCCGCACCTCCCCGTCTCGCTGCCGTCAGTGTGGTGGGAATCAGCCCAGAGACTTTTCCATCAGCCCAGGCTTCGGCTGCCTGATTGCCTTCTTAATTGGCTGCTCCGTGCTCTGCTGAATTCTGCTGAACAGAAGCAGACACCACTCATAAATCAAACTGTGCCCAGTGGAAACCCTGACCACGCCGGGCTGCACACGCTTCCTCCTCACCTGTGGCCTTTGTAGGGGACATAAAGGGACAACCCTGCAAACAGCCACGGTGGTGCTGCTCACCCTGCACTCCCATGCCGCGTCCATCCCTTGGGATCCCTTTGCCATCCTAATCCTCCAGCTCTGAGCCAGGTGTGTGGGGAGGAAGCATGAAAGAGCCCCTATTCCCTAAGCTTGGCTCCCTGCTGCATTGTGATTCTGCGCTCTTCCAGCCAGCCCTGGGGCACTGAGAGGTGACACACCAAGGGGCCTGTGTCACCTGCAGCACCGTGGTGACCCAGGGCTGAACATGTGGCTTGGAGCATCTCTGGCATATGGGGGCTGTCTGCTTTACAGCATGGCTTAACTTTCATTACCCAAAGATATGGGATTGTGCATTTACTCAGAGCTTGGATACCTCTTCTGACAGCTGCTAGAACTGATGGGATCTGTGGCCGTCTTCCACAAAGCCCATTTCAGCCCCATGTGCTTCCTCAAGGCTGGGAACACCCTGGGATACTTCCCCTGGGATGGAGAAGGCCGGCTCTGCTCAGCCTGAGGCTCAGAACTCCTGTTCCCATGAGTGCCCTGATAGTATTTTGGGTCTCTGCACTCTGATTAAGGCTGCTTTGGCCAACGTGTCCCATCTGCTCTCATTTCCTCCCCAGGACCTAAAGGCTTGGAGTGCTCTCCGTCCACCCCCACCATGAACTCCTACTTCTACAAGTTCATGATCAACCTGCTCAAGAGGTTCAGCAGCGAGCGGAAACTCCTGGAGACAAGAGGAGCCTTCATCATCAGGTCAGAGCCCCACTGTACCCAGCACTGCACAGGCAGGGTGAGCTGGGGGAAGGGTTCGAGCTCTGCATTCTCCCACATCACCAGCAGCCAGAAGTGGTTTCCACAAGCCTCCCTTGCTTGCTGGTAGTCAGTGCTGACGTTTCTAGAGCAAACAGACTTGCCTTTTGCATGTTGAGGCACCACCATATTTCTTGCTCCCGGCCCCCGAGGCAAAGTAGCTCCCTGTTAAATAGTGTTGTCAGATCCCGTTTGTGCTGAGAAGTGAGCAGAGCAGCAGGAGCAGGAGGGCAGGCTGTGGCTCAGGGTGCCAAATGGACTGAATTCTTCCACCTGGCTCGGCTCAGAGCACTGCAGATCAGCGTGGTTTCATTGGGCGCCCAGTGCTTGTCTGGTGGAAGCTTCATTCCCAGCATGGATGGCTTTTGCTTCCCCTATTTAGGAGCTGCAGTTGGGCACTGAGGCTGGAAAACCGAATGTTATGACAGCTGGCAGAGCGTCATCTTGAATGCAATGAAATCTGGGGCAAGGGAGACAAATTCCTCTGCTTGCTTCGAAATAATGGACTTAGCAGTCAAGGCAAGGCAAGGTCGGGGCAAAATCAGCAAGGATATTGGTGTGAGGAGGCAGGACTGGGGTTCCCTGCTCCCTTGGTTTTGGTGTGGTAGCATCAAGACATGCTAGAGGAGCACAGACCCCAAGCATACTGCAGTGGGAGTAGGGAGATGCTTCTCCATAAGTGTGCGAGCTTCACCACTGTGAGCTGTGATCAGAAAATAAAGCGTGTAGAGCTCCCAGTGTGCTAACCCAAGCTAGGTCATGAGTTATATCTTCTGGGCAGCCTCCTCTATTAGGCTCACTGTAATTCTTTGTGCCCAGGCTTTGGGCAACCTGACTGAATACTGAAAGTTGCTACACAGCTGCTGGTCAGGCAGGGCCACGTGTAATTGCACTCTTATATGATGGCTACCTCCAGTTCCCTCCCTTGGCTGCCATGCACTGGGAGCCCCACTCGAGCTGATGCTTCTTCTGGTGATTCATGCACCAGGGTTGTGCAAAAAATCCACACAGTGTGGAAAAAAAAAAAAAGAAAAAAAGAAGAAGAAGAAATCTGACTTGGCTCTTGGTCACGTCATGCTGTGGCTCACGTGTGCCCTGGGCTGGGGCCAAGGCAGCAGTTCTGGGAAGGGTGAGCCCCAGGCAACGCTGAGTAACTCTGAACCCTACTGACAACAGCACAAGTGCTGGCTTAGCTGCATCGGGATAAGGAAGATGGGAACAGAGCAGGAAAAGTTTTCCAGGACTCTCTGGAAAAGATTGATCTGCTGCCAGAGGGACCCACCAAAGGCAGAGCCTCGCGCTGCTATTTTTAGCTGCTTCCCAAATGAAAGCCATATGCGTCCTCCTGCATTGCATCCCTCCACTGCCTGCAGCACTCTCAGCTGTTGAGAAGCCGACCCCAAGCTTCCACTTGGGAGATGTGGGGTAGATCTCATCCCCTGCTCACCCTCTGCCACCAGGGATGGTGGAAGTAGGGCTGGGGCAGCAGGGAAGGAGATAAACCTGTTAGCTTAGGTAATGATTGCCAGCCCAAGGATTAGTGCTCGATGGAAAGGGAAATGTTGCGCAGGGTTTACAGCCCACACAGCATTTTTCCCCGTCACGTTGGCAGTGCTGGGCAAGCTGAGGTCTGTGAGGTCAAGCAGAGGGGCTGTGGTAAGGCAGTTTGTTTTCCAACCCAGCTCCAGGCTTGGGCTTGTCTGGCTGCTGACTCCAGAAGGACTTTGGTCCCTGTCCCGATGAGCACCGGAGGCAGAGGTTGTGGGACACCATGTGCCCAAGGAGATGAGATATGGGGTCCTCGCTCTTCAGGAACACAGGGTCTGTGGGTGCATAGAGGAGCACCCATGCCCTGCTCACCCTGCCACCTGCCCTGGTGGCATCCAGCCCTCCACGTATGGCATGAAGCACCCTGGCACGCAGAGCAGAGCCCAGGACAGGAGGAAAGGGGAAGGGAAGCACCCAGGAAGGGCCTGACCACTCAGAAGACCTGACTTTAAAGGGGATGTGCCAAGGGAGCTGTGCTCCTGCTGCTGGGTCCCGCAGAGCAGGTCGGGGTGCTCATCTCCAGGGCTGAGAACCACCTTGCCTTCAGAACTGCCTGCCCTACCTCCTCTTTTCTACCAAAAGTAGCTCCGGAGCTGCTGGAGGCAGGTTGTGTGATTTCCTTCAGCGTTACCTCTCCCCTTGGTGCACAGAGCTGAGCCTTTCCTGCTAGCACAGAGCTATCTGCCCCAGCTGGGATGTGGCACTGAAAGAGTCCTGGCCTCAGCAGAGCCCTTAAGCAAGAGGAAAACATCCCCATTCAGCTACAGGCCTCCTGATGCTGGTCTGGAACAGCAGAAAAATGCAGAGGAGCTTCCAAAGCATCACATGCCTTTTGGAGCCACATGGCCAGCCTCAGAGCAGAGGAGCAGCCGCTGTGCCGGGGCTTGTCTGGGCAGCCAGCACAGAGGTTTCCAGACTGGATTTAATGCTCGCCTGTTGGTGGGATGCAGGGATGAAACAAAAAGCCAGGCCCTGACCCATAGCACTGGGATCATTGCTGGGAGCACAGGGCCAGACCCAGAAGCATGCACCACAAGAGAACCCACGGGCTGTGCAGTGGGCTGGAGGTGTCCACATGCAGGGTGTGCTGCAGGGCAGGGTTTGTCTTTGGAGCCCTTTTTGAGTGCACCAGAGGCTGCCTGAGTCAGCACTTTGCTCTGACCAAGGCACAGACCCTGCCCGAGCTTGTCTTACAGAGCTGGGGAGTGAGATCCCTGTGGTGCAGCACCCTGCTCCCGTGGGGTGCGTGCAGTGGCGTGGCCATTGGACTGGGATCCATCATTTCCCTCGTTTTACCCTGGGGGGACACCAGAACCCTGTGGGATCATGAGCTGATCCACTCTGCTGGAGCAGATGAGGTTATTTGGCCAATGTAGGGCATTAGCTGTGAGCTGGAAGGTCCCAAGGTTCCCACTGGGCAGAGAGTACGGGGAGGGAAGGGTTCACCTGCAAAACACCACACCCTGCACTGCCCTTGGGATCTCCAAGTCCCACTGTGCTGGAGAGTGGAGCAGCCTGGCTCTGCTGAGGAATGGGATGCTTGGATGCAGAGGAAGGGACACCTATGGGTGTCAGCCTAGCACGTCACACTGGGCAGAGCGATGCCCGTGGTTTGGGGGACGGCCTCCTCTTTTGGGGCAGGGATGGACTTCTCTGCCTCCACCCAACAACACAGAGAGGATGGAGATGTTGGGAACCCCTTATGGATGTGCACAGTGGTAAGGGGATGTTGAAACCATCTGGGGTCTGGTTAAGGTTAGGGTCCAGGTTAGGTTCCTGCTGTGTTGCCACCATGCACTGCTGATGCTCTGCTCCATCCTTACCCTGAGCCCACTGATGCTGGAGCTTCCCATGCCCAGAAGATCCCTCTGTTCCCCCCCCCCCAGCAGCATTGCCACGCGCAGAACAAAACCCGCGTTTGTCTTCGCGTGAACCGTTCAGCTTGTCCTCAGCAAAGCGCAGGAAAAAAATAGGGGGAAAAAAAAAAACGCAGCCCCTTTGATAAACTGTGATATGAACTCGGGTAAAATCCAAACAGCTGTGATCACTACAAGGGGAGCTTCTGTGTCGGGAGGCAGCGAGGCTGCGAAAACGCCTCGCACTGCCTGCCAGGATGCTCTCTGGCCGCCTGCCCTTTTGCTTTAATGAACTGTGCACTTTCCCCCTCCCTCCCCGTTGCCTCGCAGAAAGGAATAACTGGAGAAAGCTGCTGAGGTTTGTTTCTTTCCTCCAGTTTGCACAACTGTGAGCAGCGATCTCCCCCCAACCCTAGGCTTAGAGAGCAGCTCTGGGATGGGGCAGAGGATCCAAGAGGTGGGCTGTCCCCATCCCAGTGGGGAGGTCCCCAGGTGCCAGCCACCAGCCCCTGTATGTGGGTCAGCCCCCACCCTGCCTGCAGCTTTACATAAGAGCCATTAGCATGCTGGCGGCTTGCTCACTTCCCAGCCCGTGGGGGCTGTCGGGAGCTATCCACACTGCACCCCTGCCCTTGGCTCTGCTTTCATTGCCCTGCTAGAGGAACCCGCTTCTCACGCACTAATTGGGGCAGGCCGGAGCTTTGCCATCAGCGCACTGTCCCCGTTTCATCCCTGCAGGCAAACAGGTTTGATTGATCCTGATTTCCCTCCCTCGGGCTCGTGGCCTTGCACATCCCTGCCCGTTCCCCAAAACCTCCTCCCTGCAGCTTGGCATACAACAGCAGCCGTGGCAAGCCCTACTGGCAGTAATGGGAATCCCAACCAGCAGTGGTGGAAAACCCTACAGGCAGTGATGAGAATCCCAACCACCAGTGATGGGAATCCCAACCAGCAGTAATGGAAAGCCCTACAGGCAGTGATGAGAATCCCAGCCAGCAGTGATGGAAATCCCAGCCAGCAGTGATGGAAATCCCAACCAGCAGTGATGGGAAGCCTTACTGGCAGTAACAGGAAGCCTTACCAGAATTGATGGGAGCCCTACCACTAGCAATGGGAATCCCTACTGGCATCAGTAGGAATCCCTACCAGCAGCAATGGGAAGCCCTATTGGTAGCAATGAGAAGCCCTACCATCAGTGATGGGAAGCCTTACCAGCACTGGTGGGAAGCCCTATTGGTAGTGACAGGAAGCCCTACTGGCATCAGTGGGAAACCCTAAAAACCAGCAATGGGAAGCCCTACTGGTAGTGATGGGAAACCCTACTGGCACTCCACATACAGAGCATTGCTGGAAGCCCCGCTACCAGCTCAGGCTTAGAGGAGGAGGAGGAGGATGCTGTGCCTGCTGGGTTGAAAGAAGGTGGGACATCCCTGTCCCAGGGTTCAGCTTCTGTGGCAGAGCATCCCGGTGGCTCAGGAAATGGACTTTATGCATCCTCCACTCCAAAGCTGCCTTGGGACCTGGGAAACTGATGTGTTTTCCTGTAGAAAAATGGAAAACACATGTGAGCAGCAGCATTGAATGGGCTGGGACTCATCAGGGTCAGAGAGAGTGTGGAGGGGAGGAAGGGGAAGCGTGCATAGGGGAGGAAAACCCTTGTATAACGGCCAAGGGGCAGCTCCTGGGGGTTTCAGGTTCTCTCTGTCTCAGTGCTTTCCCTGCAATCCCAGGTTGGTGCGTGGAGCACGATGCATGACGCATGATGCAGGCCTCACCCAGCACCAGTAGTTCGACGAGGATGTGGGTGTGAGCATCCAAACTGCTCTCATCTCACACGGGTACGCTGTGCAAAGCTGCTGGAGCACCCGGGGCTCCCAAACCACTGTGCTGCTTTCAGCTGATGTTCAGAGAGTGTCTCTGAATTGCCTTGTTGGGATGGTGAGGGCTGCTCGAGTGAGTCGAGCAAGTAAGTGGGAAGGAGGCACTTCCCTTCTTCCGAACGTGGGAGTGCTTGTGGTGACTGAATGAACAATGCAGCACCCAGGGAAATTCCCATTTTGTTGGAGCAGGGACTGGAAGGAGCAGGCAGCTCCCAGCCTGCCTGGGTCATCACGAACCGCGTCGCCTCGAGGACAGCAGCCCACTCCTTGGTCACAGTACCACGGGAAGGGATCGGAGTGCTTTGATTTCTCCTCCTTTGAGAAAAAGCAACGGGGAGGGTGAGTGCAGCCCCAGCTCCCACCTCTGCAATCTGTGCACGCCCCGAAGTGGAGCAGCCTCCCCCCGCTCCCGGCGCAGCGTTGCGCTCGCTCCTTTAACCTATTTTATTGGCAGCGGAAAGAAATTATAGGGGTAGAAATAAGGAGCCTGTCAGTTTTCGTGAAAATTAGGCCACAGCTGCCAGCCTGAAAGGGAAGCACACATCTTGAAGGAAAGATCTTGGGAGCTGCATTACGCATCTCCCACCCCCCCTGCCCTTCCTCCCTCCAAACCCTTCACGTGGAAGAGGAAGGAGATGAAAACCCGAAAGCATCATCGCCGTGTGTGTGCTGCCCCGGGGCCTGCAGCTGCTGGGGCTGAGTCACTGCTCTCCCCAGCAGTCTGCAGCACACACTGCAGCCAGGGTTTCTGCTCTCAGGGGCATGTTGTGGCCAGAGCCAAGGTTTCAGCCCCTCCAGGCATGTGCCGTAGGAGCCCTGCAAACACGCGGTTGGGATCCTGCTGCCGGGCCCTCTTGCTGGTTTTTACTGTCAGTGGGTTCACAAGTCAGAAGGGATGCTGCAGGCTCTGCAGGGTTTTTTGCCTCCCCCGAGGGTTCAGCATGGGGGGAGCCTCCTGGAGGTGCTCAGCTCAGTGCTCGGGAGCTCTGCAGCCGGGGTAACGTCATCCGTGGGTCACTGTGGGGTTCCTCGGGTGTGTGCTGCTGGGCATGTGCCCGGTGGCCTTCCCGTGGGGCAGTCATGCCCATGTAAGGGCTGAGCAGCACATTAACTTCCCAAATCCAGTTATTTTTAGCAGCCAGCCCATCCCAGAGGACATCAGCAGTTGATCACCTTCTGTGTGAACTCTTCTTCCTTCGTGGTGCAGCACTGTTCCTCCCTCCCAAACGGAGCTGTGGGTCGAAGGAGCAGCTGGAGGGTTGGAGATCTGCTTTGCAAACCGCAGGCGACCTCTTCCAAGGGCACCGTGGTGTTGGGGTGCATCAAGGCATTGCACTGCCCGTGTTTGAGCATGGACTGCTCCTTGCCAAATCCTTCCACGAGGATTGCAGGCTGCTGGTGCAGCATCAGAGAGGAGCGTGGCAGGGAGCAAAGGGCTGAGGCTCCTTGCTTCGTTTCCAAATCCAGCAACTCACCTCCGCCTCTGCATGGTTGGGCCCACCTCCAGGCTCAGTAAGTGCAGGTGGAGCAGCTGCGTGGGGAGGAACAAGGAGGCCCTACGAGCAGAGCACCTCTCTGGAGCCATTCCCACTCGGTCCTGGTTTTCCTGCTGCTTGGGGGCACCGGGTGCACAAAGCAGGCTGGATTTCACCTGCTGTTCCCAGGAATGGTGGTGCAATCCCACGCAGGGATTGGTGGTGTTAGGGCAGCCCGGAGCTGAGCTGGCACGGCGTTGAGCAGCAGTTGCTGCGCTGACAGCAGCAGGAGCACCGTGGGAGGGTTTTCTTGTTTGCAATGAAACACTCGTCGCTTTTTCCTTTTGGAGCAAAAGCATCTCAGGGGTTGTGTGCAGATCTGAGTGCCTCTTCCCAGCTGATCTGGCAGTGGGAGCTGGGCTGAGTGTGCCGGGGCTGACACTCCTCGTGCCACGTTGGTGAGCAGAGCGGTGCCTGGAGAAATGGAGCAGTGGAGGTGTGGCTCTTTGGGAACATCTCAGAGTGGTGGGGCAAAAAAAAAAACCCACGAGGCTTTCCAGGTCTCCCCAAAACGTGCTCTCAGCCTTTGATCTCACGCTCTTACTCCTGGTTGACCTGGAGAGCAAGCCTTGAGCCACCAGAGCCCAGGGGCCTCCATGGCGAGACATCAAGGAGAGTCCAAAAGCCACATGAAAATAGAGGCAGCTGGCACCAGCCCTGCTTGCTGTTCTCGCTGCCTTCCTGGCTCCAGCAGGCTCTGTGGCCATCCAGTATGAGCCAGGGCAGCCCCCAGCTCCGCGCTCATCCCCAGCAGGGCCGTGCTTTAGGATGTCCAGCAGATGCTTCCATAGTGCTCAGAAATCTCCTACGTGAAGCACGATGAATTTTTTAAAGCACGAGCTGTCGTCTCAGTTGCCATGGTTTCCATTGCCCTGCGGCCGGATTCGGCAAAGGATTGGGGAGGGGTTGGGGGAATGGAGAGCTGTGATTTCCATCCGGATAAATGGAAAGCCATGATTTCCATCTGGATACGTGGAGAGCAGTGATTTCCATCTGGAAAAATGGAGGGAAGTGATTTCCACCCAGAAAAATGGTGATTTCCATCTGCACCGTTGCAGCGAGGGAAGGGGGATCAGGGAATCCACATCTTCCCTGTGTTCTCCTCCCTCTCCTATCCCCACCCTATTTCTATCTGCACCCCAAAGGCTGCTCCCTCTGGGATCCTAAGTGGAGTCACCTGGGATGCTGCTAATCCTGGTAGGGACAGGATGAGGATGGGAGGAAGGGTGGCAAGAAGCCCTGGGAGTGGGAAAGGGAGCACAGAGGGGCACTGTCTTGCTCTGGCATGGGCAGAGCTTACAGGTGGCCCCAGAGGGCTCCCCATCACCTTGGATGAGCCCAGTTCCCAGGCATCCTGTTGGCCCTACATAGACCCATGGCTCTAATCCCAGGAGAGCTAGGCTCCAGGGCTGCCCCACTCCTTGCTTTTCTTCCCCTGGGGTCCCACTGGGGACAAGGTGGTGGCATTCGTGGGGATGTCATTGCAGGGCAATGAGCTGTGTCCTTCCATCGTCGCAGCAATGCACAGGCAGCATCCCATTCAGCAGCAGGGTGGTGGATGGATGGGTGAGCTGCAGACAGCGTGGCCACCACCTGAGTTTTTAAGCCGTAGAGCTGCTAAAAAAAAGCAGATCACACCTTGCTGTGTCTCTGCAGGAAAACCGTCTGCCAGGGAAGTCAGTGGGAATCAGGGCAAAAGGTTTCGGGGTGACCCATAAGAGAGGAAGCTGAGGAGAAGGGAGCAGAGCTGTGGGTGCTGTGTGGTGCTCCCAGCGCTGGGAGAGCAGGGCTCTGGGTCCTCCTCTGGGGCATATATACACAGCTATATTTGTCTGGGCTATATATATCTGAGCTGTGTATATTTGGGAATGGCTTGCAAGGGCTGGGAATGGCACTGGGGCTCCCAGCTCTGTGCCTGCAGCCCCATCCCACCCGCGGGACCCCCCCCGCCCCCGGCATCTCAGCCACCTGTCCCTGCATCCCAGCCCTGCCCTCCTCCGGGCACCGCGTTCCCCTCGCGCCGCCGGGATCCTCCCCGTGCCACTCACGGGTGCTCAGCTGTCACAGCAGCTGTGGGTTTGGGCACTTGTCCCCTCCAACCCCCAGGGCTGGGGAGCAGTTTGGGGCAAGGATGTGGGGGACACCGCAGCCCCAGCAGCACTGGGGCTTGCTGCAAAGGGCTCGCACCACAGTGCCGTGTGGGTACGGACGCTTGGGATCAGCTTCTCCTTTCCTCGCTAATCAAAACCAGGAGCTTCCCACTTCTGTTTCTGGAAGGTGATCCCTCAGCTGCCCTACAGCGCCGGGACCGGGGGCAGCACTTCAGGGTCGGCTGGCACAGTGAGAAAACAGCGGTGGCATTGTCCCCTCTGCTCACACCGATGCCCATTGGAGGGCTGTCGCATTGCACGGAGCTACGAGGTGCTCTCAGGATGGTTTAACACGAGGATCCATCATATTTTGGGGCACCACTTTGGCACGCGTGCTCCAAGGGCATCTGTGGAGCGGCAGGAACCCCAAACCTGGAGCAGCTCCCAGTTTGGCTGCAGGCACCGCAGAGCGTGGGCTGCTCCCCCTTTCCCCACCGGGAGCTCCCGTTGGCCACGGGGAGGATGCTGAGTGCATGGGTCTGCTCTCCCATGCCCGTCCCCCCCTCATTGCCTCTCTCCCTCCTCACACGGTCCCGTGCCTGGATGGTGAGAACGCTTCATCCCATGAATGCAGCCTGGTTACGTAAGAATAATTGGGATAAATGAGCTTATTTATCACTGCCCGCTCCATTCGAACGCGGGCCAGGGTGAAGGCTGCGTTCGGTTACGTAAAGCCCACACAGAGCATCCCATTGTGTGGGCTGGGCGAGGAGCTCGGCAGGACCCAGAGCTGGGAGCACCCCTCTTTGGGGACAAAAAACCCCATTTCTCCGCGCCCCATCCGGTTTGGGTGTCCTCGTGGGTGCTGATTTGGGTGTCCTCGTGCAAACCACCCGGGAACGGGGGAACTCAGAGCCACGGCGGAGCAAAACAGGAAATCCTAAAATCCAAACAAAGGAGGGAGAAAAAAAAGATAATACTAATGTGGGTTTTCAAGTTTCAGCTCTCCAGTGTTTAAAACCTTGGGAATTCTGTTCATGGAGCAGAACATTCCTGCTGTGGGGGCACAGCTGCACTCCGGGCACCGTGTCGGGCTCCACTCCAGCCCCGCTCACACCTCACTTTCCCCAGTGTCCTGAGAGCCAGAACGTGGAGCTCACAGAGCAGTGGGGCAGCTTATGGGGAGGTAGGGCTTTGTCCATGGACTGTGGGGTCTTGGCTCCAGCAGTGCCCAAGGTCCTGCTGGTCGTGCTCTGTCCCCCACTGTCGGATGCAGGGGGGCCAGCCCTGGCTGTCCCCACACGTCACCCCTGCAGGAAGGATGTGATGTGATCCTTGCCCTCTTTCTTTTTTCCCCTCTGTGACACACAGGCAGCTCTGTCTGCTTCTGAACGCAGAGAACATCTTCCACTCCATGGCGGACATCCTGCTGCGGGAGGAGGACCTCAAGTTTGCCTCCACCATGGTGCACACGCTGAACACCATCCTGCTCACCTCCTCCGAGCTCTTCCAGCTGAGGAACCAGCTGAAGGACCTGAGGACACCGGTACGGGTGTCCCACTGGGAGGGGTGACAAGAGTGGCAGGGACCAAACTGCTCCTTGATACAGAGGGGGAAACTGAGGCAGAGCAGAGCGTGCAGGTCCCACTCCCCATGGGACATAGTGAGTGGCTGGAGGGTGTTCCCACCTCCTGCTGCTCCCCCACACACAGCAGGCTCAGTCTCCCCGCCTGTAAGCTGATCACGGCCCCTGAGCCCCCCCGGCAGCTGCCAGCTCCCTCCCCGTGCGCTCACATGGGGATGGGTGACAGCGAGTGGGAGTCCCACCCCTCCTCAGCTGTTCCCCCCTGCAAAACACCGCGGTGCCCTGAGCAGCTGCAGCCCACCACTAGTGGTGGTGTCCGAGGGAGGACGGCAGAATTCCATCTTCCACCCCAAAGCCGTTTCCCAAGGGCTGGTGCTGGGAAGTGGGGAAGTGTCCCTTCGTGCTGTGGCAGAATTGGGACCAGAGCTTGTAGGGCTGGGCGTGCAGTGGGTGCTGGGGACACGGTGTGCTCTGTGCCATGTCCCCATTGCACTCTGTCACCCCGTGGTTTCCTCTTTCCCCAGGAGAGCCGTAACCTCTTCTGCTGCCTGTACCGCTCCTGGTGCCACAACCCAGTGACCACTGTGTCCCTGTGCTTCCTCACCCAGAACTACAAGCACGCCTATGACCTCATCCAGAAGTTGTATCCTTCGGGGTTTTATTGCCTGGGGGATTTGGGGGGGCTCAGGGCAGCAGCTGGGGACCCTCGCCTCACCGGGGGCTGTGTCCCCGTGCCAGCCACGTGGGGACGTGGTGACAAGACAGGGCTGTCTGCTGGGTGCCCGCCACCTCCCTTTCCCATTTTTGTTGTGGTGTAAGAAGAGGAAGGCGGTGGTGGCTGAGCCCTGACCCCGATCTGCCTTGGAGCAGGGGAGGCTCCTGCACCTCCTTCCTCCCAGGAAGATGAGGCTGTGGCCTCCAGGACTGATGTCCAGCAACACGAGCAGGGCGGATGGTTGCTTTCCTTCTCCTTTTCCAGCTGCAGAACCCAGTGAAGGCCGAGCCCAGAGCATCCCAGGGGGCAGCAGTGCTGCCTGCTCACCTCCACCTGCTGCAGGAGACTGATGTCCCAGCCTGTGTCCCCCTCCCGGTGGTGGCAGTCCCTTGGAGCCGCATCTTGGCTCACTGTGAACATGCCACAGGAAGGAGAGGTGTGGTCCAAGCCTCCTCTCTTCCCCAAAATCCTGCCTGGGCTGCAGCTCTGTCAGCACAGCACGGGGCACTGCGGGCTCTTCCCTGAGCTCACAGCCCTGTCCTTGCTCGGAAGACATTCTGGTGGAACGTAGAACCACAGAATCATTAAGGCTGGGAAAGGCCCAAGTCCAACGATCCAGATCCTCAAATCCCACCCCAGCCCACTCAAACCATGCCCACAGCCCACATCCCTCAGTGCCACGTCCTCAAGGGATGGTGGGCAGCTCTGTAGGAGCAGATGTTGTTCCTAGTACTCACCCTGAACCTGAACAGGGCTTTGAGCACTGGTGGAGCCGTGGGTGTCCCTGCTCACTTCAGGAACTGGGAGCAGACGGCCTTTAAGATCCCTTCCAACTCAAACCACTCCATGATTTGGGATCCCCCTGCCCCCACGCGTCGCTCTGCTGCTGGGCCACCGCCTGCATCCTTAACAGCCACACTCAGTGGGGACCTGGAGGTCACTGTGGACTTCCTCACCGAGGTGGACAAGCTGGTGCAGCTCATCGAGTGCCCCATATTCACATGTAAGGCTCAGCCCCTTCCTTCCCCTCGGGTTTGCACCGTGCACGGGGCGCTCGCTTGCGTGAGGAAATAGAGCAGAAGTTATCGGACTTTCTGCTGGGAGCTGTGCTCAGCCCTCAGCTAGAGCTGCCCACCAGGAGGGAACGTGGACCCCAGTGTGGGTTAGCAGGGTGAGCAGCCCCACAGAGCAATGGGGAGGGACTGGGGGAGCCTGGGCCGTGGCCCAGGGTTGCTGGTCCCCAAGATCTGCCCTTCTCTGTGCCTCATTTCCCCCCCTGTGAGACATCCACTTGTCTCGGTGGGCGTCCACAGCCCTGAGTTGTTCCTTGAGGGTTCTCCACCTGCTCACCTTAACCTCTAAGTTGTGGGGTTGGGGACAGACGGGCACGGGGAGGGGTCAGAGCAGTGGTGGCAGGTGGGAGGTGAGGGTCAGGCCCACGATGTCGGTTGGGATCATCTACGTCAGGAGCTGGACTCGATGGTCCTTATGGGTCCCTTCCAACTTGGGCTATTTGAGCACAATCCCAAAGGGTGTCCGGGGGTGATGAGTCCACGTGTTGCCAGGTGGCAGCCCTGCTGGGGGCAGAGCCCAGGGAGCAGAGCGTTGTGCTCAGAGGTGCCACGGGGGAGGGGGGCTGGGACCCCAGGAGGGTCACAGATGGAGGAGCAACCACAATGGGATCGCTGGTGCAGCGTCCCAACAGGTTGGAAGGCACCTGAGGGGTGGGGTCAGTGGGGGTTGGGAGCCAAAGTGCTTCACCGTCCCCTCCCTCTCCTCTCGCAGATCTGCGCCTGCAGCTGCTGGATGTGAAGAACAACCCCTACCTGATCAAGGCACTCTATGGGCTGCTGATGCTGCTGCCCCAGAGCAGTGCCTTCCAGCTGCTGTCCCACCGCTTGCAGTGCGTCCCCAACCCCGAGCTCATGCAGAGCGCGTAAGTGCGGTGGGGATGCGCCCGGCGGCTCTCGCCCGGGCTTTTTTTTGTCTATATTTGGTAACCCTGGGAGGGCTGCGCCTCATCCGCAGGCATTTGGCATCGGGGATGGAAAATTTCACTTTGTGGGGTCGCTATGGAAACAGGCAGAGCCACGGAGGACGGAGCGAGGAGGCAGCTCCCATCGCGTCCCCGTCCCCGTCCCCGTCCCCCCGAGTCCGGGCACCCAAAGGCGCGGTGACACCGTGCCAGCAGGGCTGGCTGCTCTGCCCAGGGACACCTCCACCGTGATGCTGATGGAGACAGTCCCCAGTGCCCCCCAGTGCTGCCGTCCCCCCCCCATCTCCCACTCCCTGTGGCACACTGGGGCTGGGGTTTGGCCATCCAGCCCTGGCTAACGAGCGGGGCCGTGAGCTCGCCGCAATGAAAGCTCCGGAAGAAAAGGAGCTCTCCCGAGCTGCGCGGCTTTGTGAGTCCGACCCCCACCAGCTCTGCTTTCAGCTCATCCCCCGGGCTGGCTTTTATCCCTACCGCTGCTGCGGGGCTGGAGCTGGTGCCCACCACCCTGCTCCTAATTGGTGGGGCAGGGAGGGAGCCGTGTGCTGGTCCCCCACCCCGTGATTTCCCCCCCCCTCCCCGCCCTCCTCCCGCAGCAGCCGGGTTTTCAGAGCGATCCGAGCTGTCAGCCAGCTCGAGCATCTGATTAACGCTGACCTACATTCCTGCAAACACCGGAGGCTGCTTTCATAACGGCGAGCCCCGGGCAGCGGAGTGCGGCGGGGATGCCCCTTGTCCCACCACCCCACCGAAACATCACCAAAATCAGGTTACTGTCTCATAAAACTACATGGGGCGCTCCCTCTTCTTTATCCCAACCTCCCCCCCGCTAACCGTAGGGGTCACTGAGGTTGGGAGAGACCCCTCAGACCCCTGCGTCCCACCCCAGCACGTCCCCACTGCACGCATTGCCCACGTCCCTCAGTGCCACATCCCCACGGCTCTGGGACACCTCGAGGGACGGTGGCTCCCCCCCATCCCTGGGCAGCCGTGCCACGGCATCACTGCTCTTTGCTGGATGCCCAACGCAGCTCCCTTCTGTCCCCACAGGGATGGCAGCAGGGCTCCCGCGGGCTCCCGCAGGCCAGCATCGTCCAGCATCGACTACACAGAGCTGCTTCAGCACTTCGATAAGGTGCAGAGCAAGCACCTGGAAGTGCGGCACCAGCGAGCGGGACGCACGGAGCAGTCGGAGCGGCGCGTCGTGCTCTGAGCACGGGGACGAGGGAACATGGACCAGGGCACGGGGACAGCGGAGATGCCGGTGCTTTTAGGGCAGAGGGTGCGGGGTTTTTCCCCTCTGTGTCTGTGCGGGGGACCCCAGGCTGTGCCCGGCGTCGTGCTTGGAAGCTGTGGGAGGAGAGGGAGCAGGGGAAGGCACGGTGTCTTCTCTTGCAATAGGGTGAGCAGACTTTGCTTCGCTAATGCCTTCCCCGTGACCATCAGCTGAGTGCCCGGCCTCCTGCCAGCGGGACCGGAGGGGAAGAAACGCGTGGGGAAGGGAAGGAGGGAGCAAAGTGGGTCCTCCCCACTGGGAAGGGAGCGGGGCTGTGTCCCGGCATCCCGAGCCCCCCTCTCCGGGCCAGAGGTTCAGCCTCATCCAGGGAGGAGAGCCCTCGCTCCACACATCCCTTCTTTGTTGCTATCCTCAGCTCCCTGCCATCAAATAAAAAGAACAATGCAGAGCATCCCGTGCTGTGCCTTCCCCGGGCAGCTGTGTCCTCGTAGCTTTGGGGCTCCCAACTGGATCCATCCAGGCCCAGAAGCCATAATCCTCCCCAGACTGCATTTGGGGTCCCTGCTGCGGCCCTGCCACGCTGGCCCCAGGGTTGGACCCCTCCCAGTGTTTCTCCACCTCAAGTGGGAAAAAGCTGCCGGAATTCTTCCCGGCCGCGGTGCAGTGACGGGCATTTTCCTGGCCCCAAAACAGCCGGGGTGAAGCCAGCACCCAGGGACCTTACAGCGAGTGCTTGCGTTTTGGGGTCTCACCTGATCCTAGGGAAGGGGGGGGGAGGAATGCAGAGGGGTTTTACGGCCCCCAGCCTGTTTACGGCTCTGGCAGCGGGTTCCCCCGGCAGCCCCACTCCGCGGAGCTTTGGATGGGATCATGACATTCCTGGCATTCCCGGGAAAGGGCTTTCCAAACCCGGTCGCGGAGGGTTAACTTTAAAAGCCGGCCCTCCAGGACGGGGCAGCGGGGCTCCCCCGGCCCCCTGCCACTGCTTGGGGTGCACAGGGGACATGGGGACGCTGCCGCGGGTCCCCTGCCACCACCACCCCCCGTGGGGCAGCTATATGGGGAGGAATTCCTGCCTTAATGTTTTCCTCATGGGTGGCCCTTGCCCAGTGCTGGTCTGAGGAGCAGTGCAGTGCCACTGGGACATGGGGGTGATGGCTTTGTGGCAATTGGGTTGGCTGTGTGCTGTGACCAGGTCACAGCCTGGGAGACCCCCAGATCTCAGCTGGGGTTGGGGACAGCCCCACAGAGCTCCAACAGCATTTCCAGCCCCCCCCCCCAGCCATCCCCCAAGCAGCCTTTGGAGTCACCGCACCACAGCTACTGCAGAGTAGGTGCCTGTGTACCCCCTACCTCCCATCACTGCATCCTTTTGGGTCCCATTGCCGCACCCCCAGCGATCCCACAGCTGCTTCCTCGGGTCTCCGTGGCCCTTGGAGCATCCCGTAGTAATCCCATACACCCCCAGAGCTGCATCCCCAGCCCCCCCTCAGCAGCTCAGTGCAGATCACCCCCTGCACCCCCCAAACATCACCATCCCCACCTACCCCTATCCTTGGTCTCATAGGGATGCTGCACCCCCACAGCTGCTTGGCGGGGCCCCTCCGCACCCCAATGCACTGCCCTGGGTGCACCCCCGCTTCTCCCCCCTACCCACATCCCTGAGCATCCCTCGGGAACGCGTTCCCAAAATCAACCCCAATCCCTGCCCAAGACCCCCCCGCCTCCCCCGTGTGCCCCGTCTGCCACCTTCCTCACCCCCAAACCTCCCCCCACGCTCCCCACACCCCCCCCCAACACACACACACCCTCCCCCAGACCCCGGGCAGCGCATGTGCCGCCGCAGATCCCGCCCCTCTCCGCCCCGCTCCGCCGCCGCCCCGGGCTCCGCTCTCCGCTCTCCGCTCTCCTCCTCCTCCTCCTCCGTTCCTTTCCGTTTCTCCGCCGTCGGGGCCCGCTGAGCCCGGCGGGTACCCCCCGGAGGCGATGCCCATCCCGGCCCCCCCGCGCCTCCGCCGCCGCCCCGACCCCCCCGCCGCCCCCCGCCGCTGAGCCTGGCCCCGACGAGGCCTCCCCCGGCGGCGCCGCCCGCCCCGGGGCTGCCGCAGCGATGGAGACGGCGGAGAAGGAGTGCGGAGCCCTCGGTGGGCTCTTCCAGGCCATCATCAACGACATGAAGGTAGGGCCCCCCCCCTCCTCAATCCAGCCTCCCCCCCCCCCCATCACCTCCCCATCCCCCCCCTCGACGGTTCCCGGGCAGCGTTTATCCGTCCTTACCGGGAGCCGCGATCCGGCATCGGGCAGCCGCCGGGGCCCAGACAGCGGCACCGGATCGGTGCCGGAGCCCCAAACCGGATTAGCGGAGCTCTAAAGCGAGAGTCAGAGTCCCGACATCAGCTCCGGATCGGTAGCGGAGCCCCACACCGGGCACCCGGAGCCCCACACCGACCATCCAGAGCTCCGAACCGGAGCACCGGAGCCGCGACGTCAGCGCTGGATCGGTACCGGAGCCCCAAACCGAGCACTCGGAGCCTCGACATCAACACCGGATCGGTACCGGAGCTTCATAGCGGGCACACGGAGCCCCAAACCGGGCACCCGGAGCCCGACAGCAGCCCCGGATCGGTTACCGGAGCCCCGCAGCGTTCACCGCACCGAGGGGAGCACAAAGGTCCCCCCTCCCACCCTCCGCCTTCGGTTCCCGCATCCCGTTTTAGTGCTGACCGTGCGGGGGGGGGGGGGTGAGGGGGGGCTGGGGGGGTGGGATGAGAAGGAGAAGGAGTGAAAGAAAAAAAGGTTTATTTTCTATTTTTTCTATATTTTTTTCGATCATTTTTTGGCCGCACGCTCCATCGGGGGTCGGGGAGGGGGGGTTCTCCCCGAGGCTGAGCTTAGCGGGACCAGCAGTGCCCCCTGCACTGGGCTGCAGCTCCCGGAGGCAGAGCCGCGTCCTCCTCCTCCTCCTCCTCCTCCTGCTCTTCCTCCCGCTCCTGTTCCTCACTGCAGCCCAGCCAGACAATGCTGTCATTGGCAGAGCAGGGGAGGTGGGGGGGGGGGGAGAAAAAAATAAATAAATAAAAGCTTCGCTGAGAAAGGGATTAACCCTTTGGGGGCCGGCAGTGTCTGGGGAGGGGGGAGGTGGGAGAAAGCCCCCAAGGGAGAGAATCCCATTCTTTTCTTTTTGTCATGGCAGGGCGATGGGGTGATCCTTACGGGGCAGAGAGGGGTTTGGAGTCCCTGAGCTCCGAGCGTGGAGGTGGGAGCACCCCGTGCCTCAGTTTCCCCATGCTGCCCGTGGGCTCAACCAGCCTGCAGCCACCGTCCCCATGCTGGGGGCTGCGGGGCTGGGAGCCCCTCACTGTGACACCGAGCTGGATTCATTCCTACCGTGGGTTTTTGGTCTTGGTGGAAAAGGCTGAGGAAAGGAAGGGAAAAAGACAACGTGCTACGACATCAGCTCTGCCCACACCGGGCAGCACAGGGCCCTGCAGGTGCTGCGTCCCCATTCCCCTCCCTGTCACCACGTGGGGTCTTGGGGCAACGGAGCCCGGTGGCCACGGGGCAGGGATGGATAATGGCAGCTGGCGAAGGGAACTCATTTTGGTGGCAGTGGGGATGTGAGTGGCTTTTTTGGCACTGTTTGGTGGCTCCAGGGAGGAGGGCAGTGGGGCCATGTGGCGGTCTGTGGGTTTCCTCGTGGTGCCTTTCCCCTGGTGTGCAGCGTCCCCGGGTGACCTTGGTGTGTCCTTGTCCCCCAATGTTGCCTCCGTCGTCCTCGCCCCTGTCCCAGTGTCACTGAGGGAGGGGGATGTGCCCAGTGGAGGTGGCCCTGGGACGTGGGCGTGGGATGTGGTCCCCAGCTGTGATGGCTGTCCCCATGGACCAGAGAGATGTCACCCTGCAAGCAACACGCTCCACGGACGGTTTCCTTACAGACATGGGACTTTTGTGGCCTCCAAAACACTGCTGGATTGCCCCTGCTCCTCCCCCCCCCCATGCCAGCTGTCCCCAGCAGAAACAGAGATGCCACCAAGGCTCACCTCCAGGGTCTTCACAAGCCCCAACGCTGCCATCGGGTGGTGGCAGTGGGATGGCTTTGCCCAGATGGTAGCACCGGGATGGGGACATTGGGGCGGCACCAGGACTTGTGGATGTCACTCACTGAGCTGGCGCCAGGATTGACCTCACCAGGAGGACACTAGGACTGGCTTCTCTGGATGGTGGCACTGGGATGGCCTCGCCGTGTGATGGCACCAGGATTAGCCTTGCTGGGATGGCCGTGCTGGGACCAAACTGGGACTGCTCCTCCTCGTGACACTGGGATGGCCTCACCGAGAGGAGGCTGGGACTGGTTTTGCTGGGATGGCACTGGGATGGTTCCCCGACCCTGGTGACCTGTCCCTTCTACTTCCTTCACCTCTGAGATGAAGACAGCACTGAGACTGGAAGGGGGCAAACCAGGAGGGACGAGGGTGGCGGAGGGAAGGGGCCGTGCTCAGCCTTTATGAGCCATCAGAGTGGGGCGGCGTGGGGGCTCTGCCCAGGGCTCGGGGGTCTCACCATTGCCTTCCCCCCTTTGCAGAGCTCCTATCCCATCTGGGAGGACTTCAACTCGAAAGCCACCAAGCTGCACTCCCAGCTCAGGTGAGCGGCCGGGGCGATGCCACCACCGGCACCGTGCTGGCCCTGTCCCCATGCCTGTGGGGTGACAGCAGTGCTGAGCTCGGTGTCCCTCTCTCTGCAGGACCACGGTGCTGGCTGCGGTCGCCTTCCTGGATGCCTTCCAGAAAGTGGCCGACATGGCCACCAACACCCGAGGTAGGGTAGCCAGTGTCCCCTACGGGATGTCCCCAGATAGGATGTCCCCATGGCTGTGGAGCATCTCCCAGTGTGATGAAGTGCACATCCTGTGGGATGTGGGGTCGTGGGGTCCACCCCCCGAGCGGCGTGTCCCCTGCGTGTCGGCACTCGGCTGTGCCAAGCAGATGGTCCGGGGCTGTTCTGCAGACTGGCGGCATCCAGGGCCATCTGGAGCCGTGCGGGAGGAGGAGGAGGAGGAGGAGGAGGAGGAAGGCAGCAGCTTGAGCCACAAGCAGATTTGTCTTCCAAACCCAGTGGCCCACTGCACTTGGGCGGGGATTAGGGCACTGGGGAGTGGAAGGGGGACGCCTGGCTGTGGTCTGGGGACATGGTGTGGGGCAACCCCACTGCGGTGGGATGAAGGCTCTAATGCCCCACTGGTGGCTGAGGACGTGGGGCTTGAGGTGTCCCTGCTCGTTGGGGGTGTGGAATCGGATTAGGGGCAGCAGGAGGGGGAGGATTGAGGGGATGCCCCTCGTGCTGGGGGCTCTGCAGAACCCCTGGATGCCTGGGGGGCACAACTTGGGGCTCTGGGGGGCAGAGACCCCCAGCCTCCGTGCTGGGATCGCTGCTGGCCTCCGGGTCCCGGCTTTGCAGCACTGCCACCGCGTGGCCGATCTTGGGCTTCAGAGTGAACGCGTCCCATCCATCAATTAGGGGGGCGCAAATTAGGGCCGAATTCGCAGTGCCGCCGCAGAGACGCTTGTTGCTGGGTTCATTACTGAGGGGCCGTCGATCCATTCATCTGCGGGTTTAGCCTGGGACAATCCCCCCCCACCCCCATCCCGCCCCCTCCCAGCACCCAAACGTCCCCAGCGCCGCGCTCAGTGGGACCCCGCTCTCCCCCAGGGGCCACGAGGGACATCGGCTCCGCGCTGACCCGCATGTGCATGCGGCACCGCAGCATCGAGGCCAAGCTCCGCCACTTCACCAAGTAAGTGCTGCCCCTCAGGGCTGCCAGGCTCTGCCCTCACCCCGTTCCCACCCGCTCCATCTCTTTTTTTTTCTTCTTTCCCCCTGTCCCAGTGCCCTGATGGAGAGCCTGATCAACCCTTTGCAGGATAGGATCGAGGACTGGAAGAAAACTGCCAACCAGTTGGACAAGGACCACGCAAAAGGTTGGGATGGGATGGGATGGGATGGGATGGGATGGGATGGGATGGGATGGGATGGGATGGAATTAAATGGAACGTGATGGGATGGGACAAAATGGGATGGGATGGGACAAAATGGGATGGGATGGGATGGGATGGGATGGGATGGGATGGGATGGGGTGGGATGGGATGGGGTGGAATTAAATGAAACAGGATGGGATGGAATAGAATGGATGGGATGAAATGGAGTAAGATGAAATGGAATAGAATGGATGAGATGCGTTGGGAAGGAGTGGTACAGGATGGAATGAAGTGGGATGGGTTGGAATAGGATGGAATGTAATGGGATAGGATAGCACTGAATAGAAAAAGATGAAATAGAACAGAATGGGATGAGACGTGATGGGATGGGAGAGGATGGAATGAAATGGGATGTATTGAGGTGAGATAGGGTGGAATCAAAATGGGATGGGATGAAGTGGGGTGTGATGAGATGAGATAGAATGGAATGGGACATGATGGGATAGGGTGGAATGGAATGGGACATAGTGTGTTGGGATGGAATGGCAAAAGAAGGGATGGGATGGGATGGGATGGAATAGGAATTTGGGGATGGAATGGAATAGAATGGAATGGGACGTGATGAGATGGGACAGGAGGGGAAGAAATTGAGTGGAATGGGACGTCAGGAGGGGATGGAGTGGGACGTGACAAGATGGAATGGGATGGATTGGAATGGAATACAATGGGACGTGATGGGATGGTATGGGATGGGACTGGATAGGACAGACCTGTACGAGGAGGGATGCTCTGGTCCCACCCCTTCACAGCACCCTGTGCCCACAGAGTACAAGAGAGCCCGCCATGAGATCAAGAAGAAATCCTCCGACACACTCAAGCTGCAGAAGAAGGCTCGTAAGGGTCAGCTGGGTGAGGGTTTAGGGTGGGGGTGTGGGGGGACCTTGGCTGTCGTTTCACACGTTCTCTCTCTGTCTCCTTCTCTCTTTCTCCCCTCCACATCCTTCCCGCAGAGCTGCTGGGTAAGTGAAGCGCTGCCCCCGCCCCGGCCCCTCTCTGCTTCCTTATCTGTGTCTCCCCTTGGGACTGGGTGAAGCCAAACCCCACCCCATCCCCAGGTTTCCCCCTTTGCTGAGGGCTGTCCATCTGTCCGTCCGTCCATCCGTGCAGCCCCGCTTTTAGCCTAGCTCAGCTCACAGCCCCTCGGTGACACCCCTGACCGTGGGGACAGCACCCCATCCGTCCTCAGCTCACAGGGGCTCGTCCGTGGGGATGTGGGGCTGATGTCACCGCGTCCCCCGCAGGGAAAGGGGACCTGCAGCCCCAGCTGGACAACGCGCTGCAGGATGTCAATGACATGTACCTGCTGCTGGAGGAGACAGAGAAGCAGGCAGTGCGCAAGGCGCTCATCGAGGAGCGGGGCCGCTTCTGCACCTTCATCACCTTCCTGCAGCCCGTGGTGGTGAGCCCCGGGGTCCCGCAGGGGTTCTGGGGTCCCCACGTAACCTGGGGAGGGGCTGACGCTGTCTCACTTGTCCGGCTGCAGAACGGGGAGCTCACCATGCTGGGGGAGATCACCCACCTGCAGGGCATCATCGACGACCTGGTGGTGCTCACCGCCGAGCCCCACAAGCTGCCCCCTGCCAGCGAGCAGGTCAGTGCGTGGGGTCCTAGGGGGCTATGGGGGGGTGAGTGCAACCTGGGGGGCTCCAACCCCTCCTTGCCACAGGTGATCAAGGATCTGAAGGGCTCCGACTACAGCTGGTCCTACCAGACCCCTCCATCGTCGCCCAGCAGCTCCAGCTCCCGCAAATCGAGCATGTGCAGGTGCGTCGTTCACCCTGGAGATGAGTGGTGGCCCTCGGGTCCCCAGAAGCACAGAGGATCTGGTCTTGGGGGCAGGAAGAAGGATGGGGTGGGGATACAGCGGGATGGGTTGGTGGCCAAGGGCATGCCCCCTCCCTGGGTTTAAGATGTAGGGTGCATGGGGCTCACCAGCATGTCCCCTGTCCCCATCCCTGGGGTGACACCCTCGTCCCTTGTTTCCCCAGCCGTGCCCTGTCCCTGACTGGGGTGGTGGGGAGGCACTGCCTGCGCCGTTCCCACTGACTCACATGCCAAACCTGTGTCTGAAACTGTCCTTTCCTTCCTTTGTCCTCCTGCTGCCCCTCATCCCACACCCTGCCTGCCACCCCCCAGCAGTGTCAGCAGTGCCAAGGGTGGCCTCCCGTGGCCCGGGGGGGCTCAGACCTGCTCACCCAGCTCCACCTATCGCTACCGCAGCCTGGCCCAGCCGGCCAGCGCCGGCACCCGCCTCTCCAGCGTCTCCTCGCACGACTCCGGCTTCATCTCCCAGGATGCTGCCTACTCCAAACCACCCTCCCCGATGCCCTCAGACATCACCAGCCAGGTACAGGGGCAATGGGGGGGGCACAGTGCTCCTGGGCCTCAGTTTTCCCATCTGTAGAATGGGCGCAGTCCACCAACGTGTGCTTCCAGGCATCGCAGGAGATAAATGCTGGGGAGCGCCCACCCTGCTCGGAGGCAGCACTGTGGGTTGTGCAGCAGAAGGGCAGAGAAGCCCCATTTGTGCCCCACTGCTATAGACTGGGCACAGTTCTGAGCCCCATGGCAAGAAAACAGACTGTTTCCAAATTGCCCCAACCTTTTAACGAGCCAATTGGTAGCATCCGCAGAAAAGCGCTGTCCCCTCACCCTGCAGCCTTCCTGGTACTAAGGATGCTCAGGGTGGTGCTGATGCTGCCAGAGGTGCAGCTGCATGGCACCAGCTCACCAGCTCTGTTCTCTCCTCTTGCACTCTCTGCTGTTCCTGGACTGTGGGGCATGCCAGAAGTCCTCCAGCTCGGCGTCCTCAGAGGCCTCGGAGACGTGCCAGTCGGTCAGCGAGTGCAGCTCCCCCACCTCGGTGAGTCCTCACTCTGCTTGACCAAAACAATGAAGCCTTCACCACCTTCCTCTTCCCCTCCTCCTCAAGATGGGCTGTTCCTACATGGGGCAGAGCATCCCAGGCTGGTGCCTACCCCGGCTTGAAAGACGAGGTGCTGCAAGATTCCCCAGCTTAGGCACGGACCTCCTTATTCCCCACACCCTGCTTTCCCCCCACTCACTTCTGGTGCCTTGTTGATTGCAGGATTGGTCCAAGGCCAGCCCCTACGACCAGCCCGTGGTCAGCACCCTACAGCGGCGAAAGGACCGCGTGGAACACCTGCGGGAAGCCGAGATGGGCTCAGCCAGCAGTGTGTACCCAGCCATGGGCAGTGAGGATGCTCCCAGACCCCGAATGTCACCGGCCACCATTGCAGCTAAGGTAGCAGTCATGGGGATGGGTGGTGGGCTCCATGGGATCCCTTAGGGTGCTGACAATCCCTGTCCCCACAGCATGGTGAGGAGGTGTCCCCTGCCGCCAGTGACCTGGCCATGGTGCTGACACGGGGGCTGAGCCTGGAGCACCAGAAGAGCAGCCGGGACTCGCTGCAGTACTCCAGCGGCTACAGCACTCAGACCACCACCCCATCCTGCTCCGAGGACACCATCCCTTCCCAAGGTACTCAGTGGGGCATCCCATTTCCATTCCCAAGTGAGCGTGTGTCCATCCCATTGGCCCTACATGGGATGGATGGAGTGTTTCAGTTGCGTTGAAGGGTTGGGCTGCGTTGCGTGGTCATTGGGATTACAGCCTGGAGTGGGATGCTGTGGGCTGGTGGCCACAGTGGGGAACTACTGGTGTAGGATCACACTGTGGCTGTGGGTGTAGGGCTGGTTCTGGGCAGACTGGGGGGTGTGTGTGTTGGGATCTCGGTGTGTGTGGTGTCATGCCACATGGTAAAGGAGACAACAGGTTGCATTGAGCGTTGTGTGGGGCTGGTGGTGTGGTGTTAATGGAGGTTGGGATGGCGCAGAGTGCCGTGGTGGAAGACCAAGGAAGCACTGAGACCATTGGGGTTGGGTCGTCTGTGAGCACGTTGTGGTGCCGGTGGTTGGGGTGGCTTTGATTGTGTTGCAGTGGGGATGCTTGGGTTTAGCTGTGACTGTGGGGTGGATGAATCCAGTTGTGATGGTCACGGCTGAGCTTATAACATTTTGGTGGAGATCGTTGTGGTCAAGTTAGGTTTGCAGTTATGGGATGGCAATGTGGCAGCAGTGCTTGGGACTGGCCACAGTGGTGTTAGAGGGCTGTAACAGGGCTTGTCAGGCCTCCCCTCTCCTTCTTGTCCTAACCCTACCTCACCCCCAGGTTCTGACTACGACTGCTACTCGGTGAACGGCGACGTGGAGTGCGACCCTCAGAGCGACTTCGACAAATCCTCAACCATCCCTCGCAACAGCAACATCGCCCAGAACTACCGCCGCATGATCCAGACCAAGCGGCCCGCCTCCACCGCCGGGCTGCCCAGCGGCACCAACCTGCCGGCCGGCAGCACCCCGGGGGTGGCCACCATCCGCCGCACGCCCTCCACCAAACCCTCAGTCCGCCGTACCCTCTCCAACGCTGGCCCTATCCCCATCCGCCCGCCCATCGTCCCCGTCAAGACCCCAATGGTGCCCGATTCACCCGTGTACGCCGGCCCGGCGCGGGTGGGCAGCGAGGAGTGCGTGTTTTACTCCGAGGATGCCTCACCCAACCCAATGGATTTTGCCAAAGCGTCGCCCAAACGCTTGAGCCTCCCCAACGCTGCGTGGGGCGGCGGCGTGGCCGACATCTCCGTCTACGCGGCGCACCCGATGGCCGCCGACGAAGAGGAGGACCAGCAGTTGGCCGCCAACAGGCACAGCTTGGTGGAGAAGATCGGCGAGCTGGTGGCTGGTGCCCACGCTCTGGGGGAAGGGCAGTTCCCCTTCCCCACCGCACTGGAGGAGACCCCCGCGCCGCCCCCCGCGCCCGCCATGGACCCCCCGGCCGAAGACATGCTGGTGGCCATCCGGCGCGGCGTGCGCCTGCGCAGGACCGTCACCAACGACAGGTCGGCCCCGCGGATATTGTGATGATGCCCACGGGGACGCGGGGACGACGGACGATGGGGCGGGCGATGCCGGTACCCCAGGCTGCACGGGAACCCTGGTTTCAGTGGGCACGGCCCCCGTGTGTCCTCACACTCGTGATCGCTTTCTGTTGTTCTTTCTTCTCCTTTTCTTCCCTTTTTTGGTTTCTTCCATTCGTTCAATTGAGCGCTCTTTTCTCGCACTCCTTACCTGTGCTCTCTCCATTCCCTTCTGGCTCTGTTCTCTCCACCCCTCCCTCTCCGTTCTCTCAAAGCTCTCTGCTCTATCTGACCTTGTGAGCTTTCTCTCACCCCCTCCATCATCTCCCTCACCTTATTTTACTCTCTCCTTCATGCTTTCTTTCCCTCCCTCCTCCTTTTCTCCTCTTTTCCTTCTTTTCTTCCTCTTTAACTTCTTTGCCTTCCCTCTTCCTTACCTCTTCCGTCCCTCTTCCATCCCTCTTCCTCCTCTTCTCCCTCTTTCTCCTTTTCACTGTTTCTCCATTTCTTTCTCCTTTTTTTACTTCTTTCTTTCCCATTTTCACTCTTTTTCTCTATTTTCTCCTCCTTTCTTTCTCATTTTTTCTCCTTTTTTATTTCTCATTCCTTTTTTTCTCCTTTTTTTCTCCTTTTCTCTTTCTCCTCTTCTTTTTTCCCTCTATTTTTCTCCCTTCTCTTTTTCTTTCTCCCTTTTCCTCCTTTTTTTTTTCTTCCCATTTCTCCCCCCACTTCTCCTTTTCCCTTTCTGCTTTCTCTTCCTCTCCTTCCATCTTCCCCCCCACCCCATCCCCAGCTCTCCCACCTCCATTTCCACCATTCCCTTTCCCCCACCCTTTTCCCCTCAGCACAGGACCCCGTCCATCCCCGGTGTGGCCGGGACCGGGGCAGGAGCAGCGCCAGGAGCGGGGCATCCCCGCCGTCCCCACGTCCCCATCCTGCACACCTCATTTTGGGGCCGGGGCAGCGGGGGGAGCACAGCCCATCCTGTCCCCCCACTGTACATAGCTCACCCGTGTGTCGCATCGCCCATCCCCACCATAGGAATAACGTAGTCCTCCCCAGCCCCGGCCCCTTATCGTGACCAGAAATGCTGATGATGACAAGTGACAAATGTTCGGGGTTGGGGGGAGGGGGGGGAAGGGGTTGTACGGGGGTGGGGGTGGGGGTCTCTTTTGCGTTTTGTACAGAGAACAAAAATTCCTTGGGAAAAAGTAAGAAAAAAAAAAAAATTGTCTTTTGACCGAAGTAACTTTTCTGGTGCTGTTGTTAATTTCTTCTTTTCTTTTTTAATTTTTTTTTTATTTATTTCCCCCCCCGTGTTCCCCTCTCTGCTGCTGCTTCCCCCGTCCCTCGGCCACATTTCTTTCTTTTATTCCTCCCCACCTTTTTTATTTTTATTTTTTTAATTTTTTTGTGGTAATCCCCCCCACCTTGTTTCCCACCCAGCCCTTGATTTCAGTAGTCACTGCTACAAGTAACGAATGCACTGTGAAGATTCCAGTATTAATAAAGGTTGTACTGTAATTAACAGCCTCGTCCATGGTGGTCTGTGAGGTCACGGTCCCCCTGTGGTCGAACCCAACGATATCGTGGGGCGGTTCCCCCGGGAGGAACCACGGGTGATGGGATCCCATTGCAACGTGACATCTCTGCTCCCTCCCCGGGGTGTCACCTGCACCACCCTAATAATTACAGGGTGATTTCCCAACGGTGTGGGGGCAGCCACCCTGCCCAACCCATTGCAGCATGGAGGGGCTGAGCGCCCGCAGCGTGCTGGTGACGGGCTGCGATGGGGGCATGGGGCTGGGGCTGCTCAAACGCTTCCTGGAGCTGCCCACCCCCCCGCAGCTCCTCTTCGCAGCCTGCACCGACCCTGAGGGGAAGGTGGGGACGGGGGACGGGGTTCCTGCACTGGGGATGAAGTGGTGGTGAGAGTGCTACTGTGTCTGTGGTGGGGCGAAGTGCTGCTGCCCTGGGATGTGGGCTTGGGGGGATTGGGAAGGGGAATATGATGTGTGTAGGGTGGAGAGGGAGGATATGTGAGTTTGGGGCTTTGGTTTTTTTGCATCTTTTGGTACAGAGAATCATAAGTTTAGTGTCCTGGGGGGGTTCTGGTTAGCCCTGTATGACGGTGGCATCATCCATGGTGGCTCTGGGGACAGGGGTTTTGGAGGTGTTGGCTTTGGGGGTCATGGCTTTGTAAGTGGGACCCGGTGGGCACGGAGCTGCAGGGTCTCACCCCAAATATCTCCCCTGGGCTCATTGGGTTTTGCCACCCACCTGCTGCATGGGCATGGGGCTGCCCCCAGTCCATGCCCCCTCCCCCCCGTTCTCCCTTCAGGCTCTCAATGAGATGGCTTTGGGCATGCCCAACGTCGTGATCCTGCCCCTAGGTAAGTGCTGGGAACAGGATGTCCTGGGGTTGAAGTGCACCTGTGGGGGGCCATGCAGAAAGCATGACTGAAGCAAGAACTTGAGTCCCTTCCTTTGGGACCAGACGGATCCTGAGCACGGCCCCCAGCATGTCCCTGTGTCCCACGCAGATGTGACGGACCCCAGCAGCATCCAGGCTGCGGTGGGGAGGGTGCAGGAGGAGCTGCGTGGTGCTGGCCTCAACCTCTTGATCAACAGCTCCGGGGCCAGGAGGCACAGCACGCTGGCTACTGAGACTGCTGAGAACATGGCCCTCATCTATGCCACCAACACCATCGGGCCCCTGCAGACCAGCCAGGTAGGGCCACGTGCACCCCCACCCCAAAGGATGGGGATAAGGGATGGGGTGGTGATGTCCGTACCCCGCAGGCATTCATGCCCCTGCTGAAGGAGGCAGCTGAGGCACAAAGGGGGCAGGGGCTGAGCTGTGGTAGAGCGGCCATCGTCAACATCTCCAGCATCCTGGGCTCCATTGAGGTGGCGGAGGCGTGGGATGAGAGGCAGGATGTGTCCTACCGCTGCAGCAAGGTACGTCCAGGGTGAGGTTTGGGGATCACCTTCTTTGGATTCCCCCCTTTATGGGCACAGTGATGCCACCCTGTGATGGTAACGGTGGTGCCCCCTCAGGCTGCGCTCAACATGCTCACCAAGTGCCTGGCCCTGGAGTATGGTGACAGTGGGATCCTCTGCGTGTCCGTGGATCCTGGCTGCGTGGTACCGCCACCAGGAGACGGGACGGTGAGTGATGGGGCATGAGCAGAGGCCACCACCAGCTTGGTTTGATAATGCTCCATGGATATCCCATCCCCATAGACATCCTACCCACTGATACATCCCCTTTCTGTGGACATCTCTCCCCAGTGGGCATCCTTCCCCTTGGACTTCTACTCATGGACATCCTTTCCTCGTGGATATCCTACCTGTTGATTTCTCTCCCCCCTGGGCATCCTACTCATTCATACTCCTCTCCTTCCCTCCCTGAGGACATAATACCTCCCCAGGGACAGCCTTCTCCATCACTATCCCTCCAATGTGTATCCCTCCCCATGTACATCCCTTCCCCATAGACATTCAACCCATGGACACCCTTCTCCATGGAAATCCTTCCTATTAATATCCCTCCCATGGCCAAGCCTTCCCCATGGGCACCCCTTCCTTATGGATATCCCTCCTGACGGACACCCTTCCCCACCAGATGTCCCTCCCACGGGCATCCCTTCCCCACAGCCACCCATCCCACAGGACCCTCCTGGTTCACATGGGTGCTGTACACAATTCTCACCTCTTCCACCAAATCCTCTGGCATTATTTTCCCTTTTCCATCGGAGCTTGCTTGTCAGCAGAGGGCACCCCGGCCCCGTGCTCAGAGCTGCATCACAAACACGAAGGGAGGCAGCACCGTGGGGTTTCCCCACCCCACAGAGGAACCCAGTGCTGATGAGGCCAGAGACCCAACGTGCGGAGGGACCGATGGATTACTAATTACGCACCATTAATCAAAGGCAGTCGGGAGTGAGAGTCCTTTCTCATGTCCCTGAGGGCTCACCCCATGTCCTTAACCCCACAGGGACCGGTGACATTGGAAGAGAGCACCCAAGGCGTCCTGCAAGTCCTTGCCAACCTCTCAGCCACCAGCAATGGCACCTTCTGGGACTGGAGGGGACGGAGGCTGCCATGGTGACCTCAGCATCCATGTCCCCAGCTGCCGAGCTCAATAAAGGCTGCTGATGGCCACAGACATGCTTGCTCAGTGGAGTTAGGAGGCCCTCTGTGACGGGGCCACCAAGCTGGGAAGGGGCTGGAGCTGGGGATGGCCACGGGGACAGATGTCCATGGGGAGGGATGTGTAAGGTGAGGGGTGTCCACAGGGAAGGATGTCCAGGGGTAAGACGTCCAGAGATGTCCATGGGGAGGTCTTTATGGGGAGGGATAATCATGGGACGGTTGTCTATGGGGAGGGATGTCAATGGAGAGGGATATATATACTGTGAGAGATGTACATGGGGAAGGGTGGCTACTGGGAGGGGTGTCAGTGGGGATGGATGTCCACGGGGAGGGATGAGCATGGGGAGATACATATATGGCAAGGGATGTCCATGGGGAAAGGTCCATAGGAAAGGATGTATACGGGGAGGGATGTCCATAGGTAGGATGGCCAAGGGGAGGGATGTCCACAGGGAGTGAAGCCCATGGGGAAGGATGCTGCAGCTTATTCCACAGGGCAAACACAGACATGAAGGCTGGATGCAGCCACCCCCTGCTCTGAGCAGAAGCTCTGAAACCATAGCCCTCGGGCATCCCGCAGCCCTCACCCACCGAGCCCAGCTCCCCTAATCAGGCATCCTGACCGCTGGCTGCTGCTGACGGTTTGTTTTCTGCTGATCCCACCGGCAAACATTCTTCCCACTCCAGCATCTGTGAGGTTGCTTTTATTTCCAGCAGTCCCAGCCTGGGGGCACGTGAGCATCCTCCCTTAGCGAATCAGGAGACGTGGAGACATCTCAAGAGGGTTCTTGGAGAACTGTGAGGCCAACTATTTGCCACTGGAATGCTCTGGGAAAGCTGGGGTCATGGCATGACATGGAGATAGCCAGCATCTGTTCCACCTGGAGTTATAGATCCGTATTTCCTTCAGAAAGCCAAAGGGAGGGGACTCACTCCCAAAATGACACGGCAGACACGATGGCTCTGCTTCTCCTCGCTGCAGTTAAGGTTGGAGCGCTAGGACGTTACTTGGTGCTTCACGAAAGCCGAGGGAGTGGGAATTAAAACATTGTACAAAAGGAGAGGGAGCACGCACTGCCAACACCCCCCAAAGTGTGCCTTCCTCCTCCTCAATGGGTCAGCATTAAGCGTAGTCCCAGCGACCTGGGCAGAAGAGATACAGATCACAAGGGGAAAGGAACCATGGAGATTTCCCCCCCCCCACCCCCCATCCCCACGGTGCCCCCCAGCACTCACAGTGCTCCCCGAAGAGCATCCGCAGGACCTTGAGGCAGTTGTCCAGCAGTGCCTTGGGGCGCACGGCCTTGTGCCGGCTCTCACCACTGTGCAGCTGCTTCACCACGTCGGCCACCACCGCGTCCACGTCGCTCTGCGGGGACAGGGGACAGGTCTGAAGTGTGGAAGAGGAGAATTCCACCACTGAACAATCGATGGCAGATGTGGGGCACCCCCCCAGTGCTGCCCACCGCTGACATCCAGCCACGCAGGGCATCCTGTGGAATCACCAGGGTTGGAAAAGACCTCCAAGAGCAAGGGCGGTAGTCATTAGGCTTCAGAGTTAACAAAGTCTGCGTAAGGGGCAAAAACATGTTCTTTCTGCATTGGCCGGGAATCGAACCCGGGCCTCCCGCGTGGCAGGCGAGAATTCTACCACTGAACCACCAATGCCAGATGTGGAGCTCTTTCCCCCCAGCTCTGCTCCACATCTGGAGCTGCATGCAGTCAGCTCGACCCTCAGCCCTCCGCCCACGATGTCCCTTCCGCCGTGGGGCGGCCCTACCTGCCGGTACCCGCTGTACTCCACGCCCAGGGCATCCAACAGATGCATCAGCTCCTGCGTGTACCCGCGGGACGGGTGTTTCTCCGGCAGCACCTCCACGATGTGCAGCACCGCCTGGGAGCACACGTGGAGCCACAGGTAGCGCAGCGACGCCTCCGACACCTTTCCATGGCGCTGGGGGGAACAACGGGTGGTGGTGGTGGTGGTGGTGGCTGAGACCCTGCTGGATGGAGACCCCCTCCTCCCCTCCCTGCCCCCCACTCTCACTCAGTGTCCCCGATGGGAGCTCACCAGCCGGGTCACGTTGGCCGTCCGCAGCACCTCCTCATGCTGCACCCAGACGGTGTAGTTAATGGGGAAGTTGTGCTTCTGGAGAGGTGGAGAAGAGTGTCAGGGCCACCGGTGTGCCCACAGCTGCGCCACCAATGTACCACTACGGTCCCTGTGTCTATGTCACCAGTGTCCCACTAGCTGAGCCACCAGGGTCCCCAGAGCGTTGCCACCCGCATCCCTCCAGCTGTGCCAATAGGGTCCCCATGTCTGAGCCACTGGTGTCCCAGCAGCTGTGCCACCAGTGTTCCCATACCTATGTCACCAGGGTCCCCATATCTATGCCACCAGGGCCCCCCAGTCTGTGCCACCAGGTTCCCACCAGGGTCCCCACAGCTGCGCCACCAGGGTCCCCAGGGCAGGCACCCTGCTTTGGGGGCCGCCCCATAGGGCCACCAGAGAGTGGCTCCGGGTGCACGCCCAACTCTGGGGAGCCTGGGGACACATGGCAGTGTGGCAGGGTAGGGGGACAGGGCCGTACCATATACTGCAGGCGCATCTCATAGCGCAGCTTGTCCTGCAGCAGGCGGGCGAGCTCGCATTCCCCCAGCGCAGCCACCTCCAGCCCCAGCACGGCCAGGACACCTGCGGAGCAGCATCATCCCAGGGGGACATCTGTCGCCCACCCCCTCCTCCTTGGGGTGGCATGTGTCTGTCCGTCCCCCTCCCCCCCCCCCCCCCCCAAGTCCCAGTGATGTCTACTCACAGAGGACGGCCGCGCAGCCCTGGTGCATGGTGACCAGCGGTGGAGCCTACATGGTCGGTGGGTGCCGGTGGCCTCCTGGGTGCTCAGGAAGGGGTGACAAGGGATGGTGTTCTGCGGTGGCCCCCGACAGCTGACCCCTGCCATAGGGGGGGGTCAGGCCCCCTCCCCGGCCGCCAGCGCTGTCTTGTCCTGCGGGGAGGAGGCAGGTCCTTGGGCTATCAAAGAGTGTGGGAAGGTCCCTCGCAATGTCCCCTGCGTGTGGGGTGGAAGCTGGAGACAGAGAGCCCTGCATGCCGTGCACAGTGTCCCTCACTAATGGAAGGGTGGTGTCCCCACGGTCATACGAAGGCGGATACACCGCTCTCCCAAGCAAAGGGACCACAGTGAATCCCCATCCAAAGTGGGGGGGGGGGGGGGGGGGGGCATGTCCCTGCACCATATCCCCACACGAATAGGGTCAGGCTGTGTCCCCAGGCAGTGCTGTCTGCCAGGACCCCATGCGGGGGCGGTGTCATATCCCTGTCCCCAAGCAGAAGCCACGCCATGTCTCTATAGCGTCCCCACGCAGTATCCCTACGCAGCATCCCGTGCCGTGCCCCCACGTCCAGTGTCAGATCCCCATGCGGGGCCCACGCCGTGCCCCCCCCCCCACACTGTGTCCCCATTCCCAGGTGAGGGCTGTGCCCCGTCCCTGCGCCATGTCCCCACGCGGCGGTTACACCCCACGTCCCTAGACAGCGGTCCCACGCAGACAGCCACGCCACGTCCCCACGTGGGGGCCGTGCCAGCCCCCCTCCCCCGACCCCTCGTCCCGCAGCCCCACTCGCGGTGTCCCGCGGACCCACCTGGCGCGGCGCTCGGGGCCGTCTCCCCGCGGGCGGTGGCGGTGGCGGCGGGGCCGGGAGGAGGGCGGGGGGCGGGCGGGGCGGCGGCGGGGCCGGGCCGGGAGCGGCGGCGGGGGCGTGTAGGGCTGGGGGGGTGGGGGCACATTGAGAGCCGTCGGGTGCCCCGGCGATGCTTCCCCCCCCCCCCACTCCCTTCCCTCCACTCTCCTCTCCCCCCACACTCCACCCCGGGGATGCTCGGCCAGCCCGGCTGCGTGGCAGCGGTGGGCACAGCCCCACGCAGGGGGATGAGGATGCCCCTCCCAGAGCCCAAAGGGACGTGCCCTGCGCTGGGTGACCTGACACACACGCACCCCAAAGGCTGCGGGACAGACCGCACAGGGCCGCCCGGGGGGGGGGGGGGGGGGGAAGGAGTCACGGAGCTCAGGTCAGCGCTCCCAGGGAAAGGCGTGGGAAGGAATGCGCGGCCGCCTGCGGGCAGCGCTGGGATTCCCCTGGCACCGTGACACGGAGGATCCGCTGCCAAGCAGCCCCGGGCACAGCCCCCCGTGTCCCCTCCTCCCGGCTCCGCGAGCTGGGCCGGAGGAGAGGAGGAAGAGCCCGGTCCGAGATCCAGAGGGAGCTCGGCAGCACAGAGGTCCGCATCGCCGCGGGGTGGGAGGCGGCAGTCCTGAGCCCGCTCCCCGCCCGCAGCCCCGGGCACCGCTTCCCAGCATCAGCTGGAGCAAAGCACCCTCCCTTTGGACACGCCTGGATACGCAGAACGGATCGGGGGAAGCAGCAGAGGCGCTGCAGGGCCGTGGGGGTAAGGGTGCAGCCCGGCGCCGGCACACACCCCCTCCTTGAAGTTGGAAGGGCACAAAGCATGGGGTGAGAACGGCCCCGCGCTGCACACAGCCCCCAGCCCAGAGCAGCTGCGGCAGAGGAGCCCCAGAGCCAGACTAGTTAAAAAACAGGCTTTTATTCTTCATGTGCTACTCGGTCACAGCTTGGAGACACCGCTCTTGCCAAAGTTATTATGAAACAAATCAAGTCCCAGACTCAGGCCTCGCTCTTCCCCCACCCCCAAGAGACGACATTGTACAAAACTCTTATTTACAGAGAAAACAGTCAAAAACGGTGGATCCAAAAATCCCTCGCGGTGCAGAGACGCTCCCCCAGCCCCAGCTCCCCCAGGGCCGTGGAAGACCCCTCCCAAAGAAGCCAGCAGCTCTCCCTCAGGCCACAGCTGTTCCCTTTAGCAAAAGGATGGGAAAAAGCCATCTGATCCTACAAAAGCTCAGCCCCACCCGCCGGGGCTCGGGACACTGCTGCCTCCCTCCGCCTTCGGGGTGAAGGACACTGAGGAGCTGATCCGGGGCTGGGGGTCAGAGCACATCCTTCCTTGGGCAGCTCCCAAGAGAGATTATCTCTGGCTGGAGCCCAGGACAGCACGAGCCTCCACGTAAAGCAGGGAGCTGTGTTGGGGGACCTAAGATCTGACACCGTTACGGAATCGCATGACTTCGAAACATCAACCAAGAGGAGCAAATCAGTATTTAGAAAAAAGGGAAAAAACCACGCATTCCTCCTTCCAACTGTGCTTGGAAGAGTGTCCGTAGGAGCCCAGCAAGCAGCTCTGCTCCTGCCAGCTGCTGCTCAGAAAGCGTAGCGCGTGCGGATGTCTTCCAGCTTCTTGGACACCTCGGGCGGGGTCCGGTCCAGCTCTTCGGCCACATTCTTCTGCTTGTTGGGCTCCATGGAGTTGAACTGCTCGCACAGGTCCCCATCGATCACGTTCTGGAGGAGAGAGGAGGGGAGCATTGAATGGACACCACACAGAGGCACTGAACCCTGCCTAACCGGGGAAAAATGGCAACAAACAGTTTGTTCCCGGGGGATTTTAATCCTGTCCTGGAAACAAGAGCGTGCCCGGTGACCTCATCTGCTGAATAGCAGCAGTTAGCATCAAACTAATTACTGACCAGCCTGATTAACGAAGGAGAAACCCAGAAAGCCTTGGCTGAGCTGGAGAATCACACCAGGGAAGATGGATGCGACAGGTCAGCGAGCCTCAGTGAGCAGGGGCTGCACAAGGCAAGCAGAATCGAGCATCTTCAGCACGTCAGAGGTCCCAGGGCACGCACAGCCTGCAGCCCACCAAGCACAAGCACGCCCTCTGCGCTGCGATGGAGAGTAGCTTTTCCTACTGCCAGTCACTATCAGCAGGCTTTCCCACTGAACTGTGAGTGTGACTTGCTTGTGCGAGGCCCCTGAGGTTCCAGGTCCCGCAGCAAACCTCGTGTGAGCAGCTGGTCCCAACCACTCGGACCCACCTTCACTGGGAAGTAGTAGGAGCGGAAACTGAGGTGGTCTCGTCCGCAGAGAGGAGGATGTTCAGATCGTAAGTGCATTTCCACGTGCTGGAAGAAGTCGTGATCCTGAGGAGGTAAAGAAGAGGTTAGGGAATGGCTCACTATGTGCTTATGGCAGCAGCAAGGCCCATCAGCCAGCACCAGGCACTGCCCCTAACAACAGGCAAGACCGGTGGCTGCTGTCCCTGATTCCACACTATATGCACCTGCAGCAATAACCAGAGCAACTGTGCCACTGTGGCCAGGATCAGCCCCTGGGAACTGGGGCACACAGCAGCCAGGCAGCACAGAGGCACAGCTCTTGGTGTGCACCGATCCAGGCCAAGCAAACAGAGAGAGAACACTTTCTTTGTGATGAACAGGGCTGGTGGGCTACATGCTCCCACACAAAGCAGGCTTGGTGATCTTACTGATCATACCAAGTCCCTCCAGAGCGACTTCTTCAAAACACGAGCAGATTTACAGCCACAGTGCTACAGGAAAAGCTCATCAACTCCCGCATTGCTTTTGGGAAGAGTTAAAAGCTCCTTCTCTTCCTCCTCACACCTGAGCCTGCTGCAGGCTTTCCTGCAGCCCTGGCTTCCACAGACTGCAGAGCCCTGAAGTTATCCTCAAGGGATGCAGCAAATTAACACGCTGGCTGAGGATGGGAGCACCGAAAAGCAGCAACTCTGTAGTGTTATGATGGGGCCTGCTCACCTCATGGGAAGTGAAAGGAACTAAGATTCCTATCCCCCCTGATAAGGTGGTATAGACGAGAGATTCGGAGCCTCCTGGGATCAGCGTCGTCTTCTGTAATGAAAGCACAGTCTCTCCCACGTGGTAATTCATAATCACTTCAGCCTGAAAATCAACCACAGAAGCAAGTGTTTTCTTCAAGCTCATTTAAAAGCATCAGGAGGTTTGACAGAGGAAGAGCAGAATGAGCTCTGCCACCTGCTAGTTCTGAGACCGCTTCCTAAAGAGGAAGCGCCTTCCACCTGCGAGCAGATGGCAGAGCTCAGCACCCTCCTGAGCTGGACAAACAGATGCACATAATGAGAGAGAGCAGGAACAGAAAATGAGCATGCTGCTTCAATCAAATCTCACTGAGCAGGCATCGCTCGTGGCTCCCGGTGACAACGGATCACCCACAGCACAGTGAGACGTGCAGAAGTGCCAGATCATCCCATGGACAGCACTGCAGAGGCTTTCTCAGGAATAGAAATCTTGTTTTCCAGCAATAACCACGTGCATCTCATGGAAGTTTACCTTCTGTGATGCTCCATTAAGAAGCCCCCTGTCCCAGAGAGCTTTGTTGCCAGTGGGATCCTCATCTACCTCGTCATTGGTGTTGGGAGGCAACCTCACCTGCATTCCAAGAGGGGAAAAGAGTCAAAAAGCTGCAGGGCAGTTGTACTTCATCACCTCTGAAGAATCCTTTTGGTCTTTTTGCTCCAGTGGGCTCTACGAGAATCATTTCATACTTACTGTATCACAGATTTGCCTCTCCAGCAAGGGCTCTGGTGTTAAAATAACTGTGTTGTCAAGGCTGATGGCTCAAAAATGTGGACAAGAGCTCATGACCAGCCTCTGCCTGGAGCTGGCAGATCAGACAGGCATGGTCACACTGCACTGCTCTGAAGGTGCATGCCACTAACGGAACAGCAGAAGGGAACTGAGAAAACCAAGGAGGACTGATATGCACGTGCTGGCCAAATCCTGCAGGCATAACGTCTGCCACTGGCTGAACTCTGCACTCTGAAGCACCCGAGCACGCTTCAGAAAGAGATGAAAGTTCTGGCAGAATGAGCATCCATTCTTTCCTCTGCTGAAAGCCAGCCAAGTGGGGAAGTGTCAGCGCTGACAAAGCCAGCTTTCACAAGGAAGTGTCAGAGAAAGCTGAATGCCAGTGCTGACGGGAAGCAGGGGCAAGTGAGAGCGATAACCCGACCAGAGTTCCCGTGGGCCCCTTCACAGCCCTGAGTTTTGTTTCAAGGCTTACTCACAGCAAGTCTGGGGGCAACTCTAATGCAAGTTATTGAATGCTTCAATGCGATGTTTTCTAACTTGTTTACTTCAGCTACATTGATAAACTGCAGCCATCCACTATGACCACAGCTAGCCACCCAGTAACAAACAAGTGAATGGTACAGGGCGTTGTCTCGAGCTACGCACAGATTCTCATTCTTTTAAGACAAATCATGGGTGTTTTAAGGAAAAATACATCGCGTCCAGAATGTCCCAACTTGCTTCAAGGCACACTCACCACGCAGATGTTGCCAAATTTGTCTGCTCCAGCCACAGTGTCATAGTCCAGGAGAGTTGCTGTGGTGACCCAGCGGGGATAGGTGTCATCAGCAAAGATGATGAGCTGGTTCTCATTCCTTTTGTAACGCACCCAGATGAAACTCTCCTGAACATCTGAAACAATCACTCTGTGCCCAATGGTTTGAATGCCACAGATGTAATTGGCAATGTGCTTTTGAGAGAGAGAGAGAGAGGGCAAAACTCAAGTATTTCCAACAGGGAAGTGTAATCCAGTGAGGTGCCACTACCCACCCTAACTCCACCCTCCACCTGAAACAATATTTGCTTCTGGGAACTACCTGGCTCCCTGTTTCCCATCATTCCCTCCAACATCACCCGTCATTTATGGTATACCAAAGCCCCAGGTTAAACACACCGACAATAAAGGGCCCTTGTGAGATGACATCCACTGCACAACATTCACAGTTAAGTCACACCAACATCCAGAGCACAAGTGCTACTGGCAAACCAGATGTCAGCAGCACTGACTGCTTCAGTGTGAAAACAAAGAAACACAAGTGACAAAACCACCCCCCTGCAAGTCCCCAGTCTGCCTGCAAGCTTGTGGGAGTTCTGCTGTGCAGTAATGAGCAACTGGCACAGGATCTGCATGAGATGGAGGAGCAGGCAATTAGGAGTTAGAAAACCATGCTCTGATACTTCTTAAAGTACCAGTGCTGCTGATCAAGAAAGAATGTCATTTTGGGGCCTCTAAGTTTGAGAAAGATTTTTCTTTTAAGAGAAAAAAAAACATTTTCAGGACTCCCAGCAATCTTAAGAGGTGCTCATTTACGTCATCCAGCTTCTGTCCCCAGCCTGCTGACCACTTCACTGAAGAAAACATTTCCAGAAGTTGTTATTGTATAGCTGAATGAGACCTCCCACATCTGCAGCAGATGGCCACGGCATCGCCCCCTCAGGCTTTTTTAACTCCCACACATGTCCACTTAAGGCCTTCACTGAGCTAGTGCAGAAAGAAAAATGCAACACTACCGACTGCTGAAGGCTGAGAGGAGAACAGCAGTCCAGCCAGAGCTGCCAACAGTGCTGTGTGTGTACACAGGCAGCACACAGGTGCAGCACTGAGGCCAAAGAGCACACACCTGGGCCGCAGCAGCAGCTAAACCCCTGCTTCACTCATGCTGTGAGGCACCACTCGCTCCAAGCTAGCCACCATGGTGAAGAACAGAGGCCACTACCTTATTCTCACACTTCCGAAGCAGCTTCTTCTTGCCCAGGTCATATACACGCAGCAGCTTTCCAACTCCAATTAGGACTCTGCCTTGGAACGGGGCGATGGCTGCAGGAACCTCCTCCACAGGGGTCTAGAGAGAGTTGGAAGACTGTGAGACGCTGTTAACAGAGCTAATCTCACACCAACCTTCACAACAGATTCAAGCTAATGGCTCGGCTGAAGCTCACTGGACTGTGCTAAGGCTGTCCATGGCTAATCACAAGCCTTTTCTCCAGGTGGGGCAAAAAGGTCAGTCCTCTGTAGGCCTTTCAACACCAGCACAAACTACACGTGGTGCTAACGGAGCTCCGAGAAGTACAGACAGTGTGCTTCAGGCAGCACACCTCAATGGAAGGGTTAGACAGCTGCAAGAACCCCATGTGGGGCAGGCAGCAAAGGAAAACAAAGACCCTGTTGTCTCTGTTCTTCATTTTGCTTCATTCCCAGAAGAAAGATTTTATACTTTGCCTAAATCCATAGATGCCTTTCAAAATAGAAGCATGAGTCTAGCTCATCATCTGCCACAGACACTCTGAAGCTGTCACTGAATCAATTTCAGTGCACCCCACAGTTCCGGTAACTCAGGGCTGAAAAGTCTCCTACCAGTACTTCATTATCAGTCCAAAAGGATCAGCCACAGCAAAGAAAGTGAATGGGCAGAGCTTGGGAGTGTTCCCAGATTGGCTGCACTGGTTAAGAGAAGTTACTCCATTCCATCAGCTCTGTCACCTCCAACGCGGGTGCTGAATGGCAGCAGGAAGGGCGCTGAGCCAGGACAGAACCCACTCACTGCACTCACTGCTGGAAGTGAAGGAAACCACAACATTCCTTTCCATGTGCTCATCTGCTCATCCCTCGGCCATGCTGGAAGCACATGGGAAGGAGAACTGAATTTTGTTTGAACGCAGTTCTGCTGAAACCTTTGATAAAGCTCCAGGGACCTCTAAACCAAGTTGGTCACAGGCAACCAATGCTTCCTACAACCAAACCAGTGTCAGAGGAAAGATGACAGTTTCATGTGGCCAGCACAGGACTGGGCCTCAGCACCAGGGCTCAAGCCATTCAAGTATGAACTGGCTTTGCAAACAAGTGTTCAGAGCAGTTCTCCTGAATTGTATTCCAAAGCAGAAACAGAGCTGTTTCTTTCCCCTCCTTAACGGAGTCATTAAAACACTACTCCTTTCCCATTTACTGATCACCCAGACAAGATACAGCGAAAAAAAAGAACTGTAACTCCTGGGAAATCTGCTCAATTCTCAGCACTCTGAAAGACGTCCCAGATTATTTTGGGAAAGGCAGCTTATTTTCTTCCAGGCTGTTTCCTGTGTTTAACACTTGCACGACCATCTTGCTGAGAACTCGGTACTGTGATGTTACCGTAGCATTCAAGGTAAACCAACAGCCATTTCAAAAGGCCTTTTCTCCCCCTCTCACCTTGTGCAGAAACTCCAGCTTCTCACCACCATTCACCAGCTTGTAGGTGTAGACAAAGCCGCCAGCAACAGAGCGTGGGTTCAGAATCAAGTCTTTGGCAACTCCCACCAGCACATACCAATCCTCACCGGTGTTGGAGAAGCGACACACAGCCACGCTGGGGATGAGAAGGCACACCAGGAGATCAGTGTGATCGTGACACAAACCAGTACAGCACACAGACAATTCCCTGGCAGTGCAGCTTGCACCTCCCCAGACACAAGGTTTAGAAGCCCAGCCTTCTCCCAGCACTGAAATGACTTTCAGAAGTCATTTTTCCTCCCTGCAGTAATGTTTAAAGCAGGTACTTTCCCTTCATTCTTCCACGCTCCACAAGGAAGATGTGCTCCAGTTGTCACATATGCCTAAATCGTTACTTCTCTGTTTTGCTAAGCAGTGTCCAACCAGCCAGTGTGGAAAGCCCCAATTCAAAGCTGTTTAAGATTGTTCCCATTGGAACTATCCATATAACTTTCCCCATCTCCCACTGTTATTTCCTGCCTGGTGTCCAGCTCTGCCACGTTGGGAATCCTGGACAAAACAGGAAAGAATCAACCTTTTGGGCTGTTTGGGCTGTCACTCCACTTGCTGAGGCCCTTGTTATTCTTTACGGTTATTGTGCTCCTCTAACATTTCCTTTCTATTAAGTCTATTCTTGGTTTATCCAGATGAGAAGGGGAAGTGAGAAAGGGCAACACATTCTCATGTTCCCACCTCTTATCTCTCGCTTATGTACCACTGTTGTTCTCTAAGCACAAATGTTTGGAGAGGTACACCAACTCTTAAGAGTCACATACAGGCAGAGCAGGACAGGATGGGAAGGAAAGGCAAGACAAACAGAATCGTTTGGCAATCACTTCTGGGATTTAACCTGGGCTCTGCTGCATTTGGATTTCATTAACAGCTGAGGAAAACAAAAAGATTAAGAAAAAACGAACCACACACCTCAGATTCATCAACAGAAGAGTTTTCTTGCTGTGCCTGGCACTGCTTACCTGAAGGCAGCTTCGTTCTGCTCTAGCTGGACCAGATCTAATGTATTTCCCTGGATGGGGTTCATCACCCTGATAACAGAGGCCCACTGTCCATTCCCTGCCTTTGGAGCACCGAAGATGGATTCAGGGAGGTTCTCGTTGAGAAAGGCTGCAGCCATCTCCGCAGCCAGCTCCCTCTCATCTTCACCTGCAGCCTCCACCATTTCCTATGGCACATTATAAAGGACAGGGGGGAAAAAAGCAGCTCAGAGGATTTCCTTTCCAGACACGTCAATGCTCTGCTCTATGCCCAGGTATTCCAGAGTTGGGTAAGGTAAGGCCTGGGAAGATGTAAAAACCACAGGGCTTCCATCTGCTCTGTGCTCATTCCTGCAGTAAATCTCTGCAGCTCAGAGCACAGCACTGTCAGCTCTTCTCTGCCCAAGAGGCAGCTGTCTGGAACGCTATTCCTCCAGAAGCAAGGACAGCATTGAGCAAACTGAAGATAATAACCCACAGAAATCCAAACATCCTCCAACAGTCAAAGAAAACCCAGAGAGTGGCATTATGCAAGCAGGACCAATCCCCAGTAGGCAAGATTTTAAAGCCGGCCATAACACCCAAAGAAAAGAACATCAGAAGTACTGCATTCTTCTGAAATTCATGTGTCAAGGCACACTTTCACCCATTTCAGTCCCTGCAATATAAATTACCTCTGGAGAACAGATCTGTGCACCTATCCCCCAATTACCTCAGCCATTTGTTGCTTTCTCTGTGCCTTGGTGGCCTCAGTGTAAGCATTGTGATCCGTCTCAATGATAATCAGGTTGTTGCTCTCAGGGTGAATGACAAATTTTCGAGGCGTGTACTGCAATGGGAAGGCAACCTGGTTGAAGACTGCCCCCAGCTTCTCCAGTGCCAAAATCCTGGGGGAACAAAGATGCAACAAACATTCAGCACAGTCCAGAAGCAAGGATCCAAAAGAAAAAGACCAGAGATGAGCTTTACGTCTGGCTAGCACTGAAAGCAGCAGCACTGCCTTTCTCAGGCCAGGCAGCCACAAGCAAATAGCTCCAAGGAGAAGGGCAGAACTGGCAGCTTAAATGAGAGTCTGTGCAGCTGTGCCCTGCAGTGGGGGCTCTCGACTCCAGGACTCTCAGTGTCCCACAGTGCACTCCAAATGTCTGTTCCTTTTGGACATGCTTCTGTGATGCTGAAGCAAATATATCCCAAAAGAAACAAAGAGCAGATGAAAGAGGGAAAGTGTACGTTAGGCAAACACGTCACCTGAACCTAAATGTGACAACGACTTTGCTTGATCAAGCACTCCTCAGAGACACTTCAGTTACAAAAGTATGAAAAATGCCAGTGCCTGACTGGCTGGTCTTTCTTCTGAGCTCGCCAGCTGAAATGCCAGTTCTGCTGGCATTTCGTGACTAAAACCCACAAGACTCTCCAGGAAGAATGACTCCTTAGAAGCAAAGAATGGTGAAATATTTCAGCAAGGACAGATATGAAAAAAGCGCCTGTTCAAATGCATAAAGCAAAGCTCCTGCATTTATGCTCCCTCATTATTTTCATTTATCCTTTTTTATATCTCTTTAAGGCGGAATTAAAAAAACACAACAAATAAATCCCTGTCGTGCCTCTGATTTCTTAGATCACATGCCCTATCTCCTGCAAAGCAGACATTTGTACTGCAATCTTTCCTAACACGTAACGTGATTACAATGTTTGACAACTTTCCTCCCTACAGATAAGAAAACTTAAAGGTTACAGGGACTACACTTGTTATTTTTAAAAATCAGAGAAGTGCACCACACTATTTCCTTCTGACAGCCATTAACAGTGACAAAAAAAAACCCACCCCCCTCAATTCTCAGTTAAATCACTTCACCTCTTTCTCACTGAATGTCTCACCCTCTCCCCTGCCTGGAGGTGCTGGTGCTCTCCCATCACTTCTTACCTCAGTGTGTTTGTGGAGATGGCAACGATACCCTCGGGGCACTGCTCAGATGCAAAACCAGATGCAAACTCCAGTGTCTCATATGACAGGGGAGTCAAGTGGAAACGGGACTGATAGGAGTAACTGAGCCAGGAACGGCTTGACATGGCCAGCACCTGGGAAAGACACAACACAGCAAGGTTAGCACAGCTGGGGGCGGGGGCAAGTTCACTCTGTGCAATGTGAATGGATGCACATCAATTCACAAACAGTGCAGCAACCAGATTCCTCCCCTGCTACAAAATGAGGCTGGACCCTATCCAGCTCAGAGCACACCTTCAGAAATGCTGCTTGCTTTCAAGGGAAAATTTCAGCTGGAAATTGTGCACAAAGACGAACTTTAAACCAGACAATGGACATGAACTTAGGTACAGTACAACCTATTCTACCTATAAAAGCCAAGACCATTCTATTTTAAAAGCATCATATAATGGGAACGGGTTTCACAAAATAAATATTTACTGCTGCAGAGTTCAAGAAAAAATTACATCTATAAAATATATCAGTAGCCTATTTTCAACCAATTAAGGGAAACAAAGCAGATGGACTTCCAATGCTTCAGGTTCACACAACTGTCTAACTTAACTTCAATGCAACTTTATTTTCTGCTGGCAAAAGTTGGAGTGATACTGAAACACTCTCAGGCTACTCCAAGCCACAAGCAACGTTTTTTTCTCCCCGTGCTGTCAGACAGGGGACTAAGGCTGATCTCAATGCAGAAAAGCACTCAGTTGTTCTACAGGCATATATTCTCCTAGTGCTGCTAAGTATCTTAACTCCAGCTTAGAGCTGGCAGCAACAAGTCAGAGATTCATTCAACTTACCAAACACTAAAGCAGAGCTCAGATTGCCAGCTCCAGCCCCCTGTGCTGTCAACATTTCTCAACCCTGAAGGTGTTATCCAAAGATGAGTCAAGCAGGGGGTGGCTGATCTCCCCAGTGTCACATCAGAACAGCTAATAAATGGCACTTCCGATGAAACATGTTCTCCCCTCTATGCCAAATCCTACAAATATTTTCCTTGAACCATGCACGATAACTTTCTTGACCCTGGCTAGAAAGGAGATGGCCACGAAGTGCATCAAGTGGTCAAGAAGCTCCTGCAGTGTGCTAACTGTAGCAGCCAAGGTGATTTCCTTCAGCGTCTCTGTGCTGAAGAATCTGTGCAGAGCTTTTCAGATAACCTGAAAGTAGTCTCCAGGTCAGATGACTCCTAATTCAGAGAAAGCAGGGCAGCACTACACATCGCTTCCTCAGAAGTATGGGGAATGCCAACACAAGAGTGAGGCTGTTTGTGAAAGAGCAAGCTGTGAGGCAGGCGGCTCCATCATTAAGTCATTGTGCTTCCCACCCTTACCCAGAACTGAACCTTCCCCGCCCTGCCGGCCAATACAGAAAAGTGGGATGGGATGCTGCACCTGGGGGCTGGATCCATACCCCTGCAAGACCTGGCCTCACTCACCGCTTCTTGGCCTTGCATCCGGACTCGGAAGAGCTTCACAGGCCGTGAGCCCAGGTACCTGGTCCTGGTATCGGAAAGATCACCCGTAACCGGATCCAGCACAGTTCGCAGCAGCACGCCGTTCTTGACATCAGTAAATCAGAAAGTTAGATGATGATTACAGTTAAGAAATAACCAAATACAGCCTCTATGCTACTCGAAACAGAAGAGACAATTTCTAAAGAATGAGGCTTTTGTTTACCTAGCTTCTGAAACAATTCCCTCCTACAATTACTCTATCTAAACTGGCTCTTAATATTACAAACCATAGCTCCTGCACACTCCCAAGGGGCAGAAAGGAATTAGTTTTAAAAATGTAAAACAAAAAAGAGAGACTGGGAAGTTTGGTACATCACAAAAGCCACGAAATTACTTCAGGACTGACTCCATTTCCTAATCCCTCTTGCTACAAAAAACCAACCATGCTGCTTAAGTGTGTGTTCTGACATGAAACTGGAGACTGTTCTGATTATTTTTACCACATGTTGAATTGTCCAAACAAAATTTTTGGTTAAGGATCACAGAGTCTGTACTGCATGCAACAAAAACCATGCAGCAACAGATTTATTAGAGCAGAGCCTGCGGTTGAGGGCAGTCACTCCTTTGATTCTCTGCCCTACAGGCAGAAGAACTGGCCGACAACATTTCACCCAGCAGTTTTCATATCTTGTCCTTCTGGAAGAGGAAAATACTAACTTTTCCTACATGATGTCTGAGAGAATATGCTGTCTTTTGACTAGTCTTCAGTCCAGGAACGTATGGGGAAACTTGCAGTTCTGCTAAGTCACACAGTGAATTCCCCAAGTTACAGTTGTTAAGCGTGTTGTAACAAGGAGGAAACAATTAGGCTTTGTGCTGCTGCACTGCATCATACCTGATGACACGGCTACCTGAGCAATCTGTCCTTCAAACAAAAGCTCACCAAGGCACGCCTGTCAGAACTAAGCAGACACCTCTCACCTGCAGTCCAATGTTCAGGTAGAGAAAGCCAATGGAGCCTCTCTCCCCCAGCTCATCCTGTTTCTCGGTGCCACCCATCTCCACAATACACAGCGACTCGGGCTGTGCAGGAAGGGCCTGCATACTCAGAGGCTGCAAGCAGTCCTGTGGGAGACAGAAGTATTTGTTACAGAAAGAAGGGTAAAAAAAAAATCACAAAAGACGCTGGCTCTAAGAATTTTGGCAAGGAAGGAATGGTAAGAACTCTGGGAAGACAAGCTGGATCCTTTCATGTCATCCCGGAATAGTTTGCTCAGGTTTCTCCATGCTAAAAAATTGCTAAGTCTGCATTACTTCAGTCATCCTTTCAACACTGATCTGCCGCAGGCTGAGAAGTGATAATGCTGTTTTCCTGCTAACTTGCTTGCAGAATGGGTTTACTTTTACTAAAGGTGGAAACAGTGAGATAAGGGGAAAAAAAAAGCAGAAAATGCTTTTATATCTTATCATCTAAACTCCCAGACATGAGTAAGACTAGATAAAACTAGGGAATCTGTTTCTGGTTAGGATCAAGGGCCACAGTTGCTCTTAGCTCTGCACAGGAGAAAAGCCATACAAGCTATTCCTTCCCGGTCACCCACTTGAACACAGAAAGAGCACGCGCAGCCCAGCTCTGGAGCACTCTTAACATTCTGAGCCAGAGGAAGAGGCAGAGACAAAACCAGAATGGCTACTCACCGAAGGGTCGAGGGAAATGATCCTGACAGTGTTATCCACCAGCCCAACAGCAAGGAACCGGGAGCGCTGCTCCCCAGGTGGAACATTGGCCAAACTCATGCAAACTACATCGGCCGACATCTCCTTTCTTTCAGTGTACTCATTCAGCTGTCCTGACTGAGACAGAAGAACACAAGAGGCTCATTAACTAGGTAACAGAGCAGACCAGCATCAAAATGTCTCTCCAAACATTTTTTGTGAATTTGTAAGATAGTGTTTTGCATTTTATTTATAGCCTTGCTCCAGCTACAGTTCAAATAACCAGAAGAGTAGCAGGAAAGTTTATGACTTCCGACCTCACAATTATGAACTTCAGTCTAATTAGCCATTAAGTCATCTAACCCTGACACAGTCCAGATCTGACTGACTCACTCTAAAAAAGATAACTCACTGCAAAATCCTTTTCTGCAGGTTTGACTGAGGATCAGCATCTGCCAGGCCCCATAATCTGTACTGCTCCTCTGACCTCTTTCACAACAGTAACGCACGTACCGGGTCCATCTCAAAATAAACCAGCTCTCCTCCAGTCAGTGCTATCACTACTTGTCTCTGGTTCACAGCACATTTTACAATGGTTTTCTTCCCTGGTGTCTTCCATTCGTTTACCCTCTTATCTGCTCGGATGTGCCGGATGCCATCTGGGTACACCTGAAGGAAAAAAAGCTCACATTCATTCCTGTATTTATCAGCCCTTCCCAACTTGCACTTCAGTTTTGATTCTGGCACAAAAGCCAAAAGCAAGCATCACTCTTGGCAGCACTGACCTATTAGCAGTGCAACAGAGTGAACGAGGACAAAGTCACTCGCCAGCTGGAAGCGTTTTGTCTTTGAACTACAGAACTACTGAGTGCACACTGAGGGAGCTTAGCACATTCTCAGCTGGTCCAGTGTAGCTAACATGACAAAAAAGGGCAAGGTCAAGTGTCATTCTCTACCGATCCACACCTTGTGACGTGACATGTGATGTACTACCATAGAAAGCACAGCTGTGCAGCCAGTGGACATGCCAGAAGCAGCTTTCCATTACCTGTACCAAGGCATCATCCCCCAGAAGAGAGCAGGACAAGGTGGGTGTAGTCCCCAGGAACCCAGAGTCAGTCACTTCTTCTACAGTCTCTCCGATAGACAGCACCAGTGTGGCATTTACGAAGGACACAATGATATAGGCATCAAACTCATCTGGTCAAGGGAGACAGAGGGAAAAAAAAGGCTGTTGATTAAATAAATGCAAGGTCTCCCACCAAAATTAACAGTCTGATGAATGTCTAGCAGCTGCTCTTCAGCAGAATTCCTGTGATAATTACATCTGCTGGCAATATTGTGCAAGTTCGTCCTAGGACACCCTGTGCAAAAGTCATCTACTGCTCGACTCCAAACAACGCAGGACTGAGCCAGGGGAATCAAATGATGATCTAGATACAGAGTCAATTCATGATGATCTGGAATCTGGCAAGCAACCTTCTGCCTACTCTTTTTTTTTTTTCTTTCAAGGAGAGCACAGGGTCTAAAGCCTTTAAGACACTTGCCCCACCTCACACAAGGAAATGAATCCAAATTTAACAGCCAGTGAAGTCAAATGAAGCACTCGACTCCAGTAAACCAAAACAGATGGATTCTATTTGCAGAAACTGCACCACGGATGCTATGAACAGGAGTATGCAAGACCACATCTCTTTTTTCTATCCACATAGTAAAAGGCTGAATACAACTGCAGCAGAGGAACTCAGGGCTAGCCTGCTCTACCCTCACCCAGAAGTTAAACTAGCTTTCATTCACACAGCATCCATATGGATTCCCAGGATGAGAAGCAATTACATCTTTAGGACAGAGCAAGTGCTGATCTTCACTTCTTCTGGAGTAAGCGACAGCATCGGTGTTGGCTTTGCTAAACAGAGACAGCTTGGGACAGTCCAGTAGCTTGGATGTGGAAGGGCTCTGCTAACAAATAGCAGCTCATATGGAAGTAAGGAAAGTCTGTGGGAAACGGGCAGCAGGACAGGGTAAAGAAAATGCTCTGGTCCACTACTGTCACTTTTATTCTGCCAAAAGTGAGAGGCATTAGAGAGAGAGAGAGGAGAGCCTCATTAAAACAAAACGAAAGTAACAGGAACAATGAAGTCTGCTGGGAAATGGTGCCAGGAGCCTCAATGGGGAAATAAAGTCGTCTCAGAGCAGCTACTTTACTTCTGATGCAGTTGCCGTGCAAGTGCTATTTCTTCTTCCCATTTTAACCCAAAGTTCAGCTTATGTACCACAGCACAAGAGAATAAGCAGAGGTGAGGCTAAGACAGTTGCCCAGGTTCTTCAGCAGTGCATCACCATGATCAGAACACACAGGGGAGACGAAGAGAAGTGGTTAACTAACCTCCAAGTACATAAAGAAAATGACAAGCTCTCACTGGGATGAATACAGGCTGCCAGCAAATAACACGTATCACCTTAAAATAAGTTCAATCAGGTTAACCAAAACAAGTGCTTCTGGAATAGACTGTTTTCTTACCCACCCTGCTTAAAGGAAGGTGTTGCCAAATCTGCTGTATCATATTTACAACAAAGTTCTTACATACAGCTGAAAATATGCAAGCAAAAAAACCATCATCTGCCGCTCCAACATCTGGTATACAGGCCACAGCTCTGATCAAACTGAGGAGCTTTGTGCAGCTAAAGTAATTCCAGTACTGCCCTGTGGCATGAACTCCATTACTACCCTATTAAGCAGTCACGACCCAAAAAATACAACATGCTCCCAAAGCACACCAACAGGAGCAGGTCTGTGTCAGGAAATTGCGAAAGAAGACCTGAACCTGTACACAGAAACTGATTAGTAAGGCCAACTGTTTAAACACTTGGCTTAACAGAAGAATTCCTCTAACATTAACAGCAGATGGTAAGAGTTCAGGAAGATGCACACAGTTACACAGTTTATTCTCCACATTAAATAAGAGCTTCTCCTAAATCTTGCATGCATTTTTCAACACCAGAAGTCTACAAGAATTCCTTGACTGCTTTAACTAGCAGTTCACTGACCTTTAATTCATAAATATCTCGCGGACAGGATGTGCTAAAAATTCCATTTCAAAGACCATCATCACTTCCCAAACTCCTTGAGAGCTGCTCCTTTCTCCCTGGAGGCTGTCATTCCCATGATAAACCACCATGTCTCAGCTGGAGGCTTAACCATGTGATTTGGAGCAGGACAAAGAACTCCCATTTGAAAGCAAAACAGATTCCCTTAGTCCTACTCCAAAAGAAACTCCCTCTTACCTCTTAAGACTTCTAGCCTTTTCTTTTCACTGGCTTGGTTACACGAGAGCGTGTCTTTAATTCTGTGTCAGTAATAGTGACAAGTGCATTTTTGCTCGAAGTCCAGTAGTGTTGCTTAATGCCTCTCTGCTGGAGCTCTTGAAATAAAGGGTTTGATTTACCAGAATGAAGTCAGTGAATAAGACGCATTCATCCAGATACAAGCAATGCAATTTTGCTTTAGAAAACTGCCTAGTTGAAATTAAGAAGACCAAATCCCTGGGGCACGCTGAGTATTCTCAGTCAGAAAAAGAACTATCTATTTTAATATGAAAAGATATCTACTTAGCTCCCTGCAATCCCAAGTATAATATCAGGCTGCCCAGAGTTCTGAACAGATAAGACATTACTTTGTGTGCAGACACAGACTTCAGAGATGTTCATTACTGTTCTAATTGCTCCAGTTAGCTCCTTTCAGCTAGCAACAGAGGCGTTTTAAATGACTCTGAACAACCACAGCTGGACTCATTCTCCTGTGCCTTCATTACAAGTTTTCTGCAGCCTCACGCACACGTCAGGATCAGTTATATAAACATCACATTTCAGTCCATGAACATTATACTACCATCCTTTTTGCTACTTGTCATGAATTCAGTTTGAGTCAGTCCATGAAAATTCCATTATGAGAAGCTAGTCCACACCCGAGATGCAGGCTTTTCATGCTCTGCAGCACTCGAATTCGCACGGATGCCAATACAGCCACCATGAGTCAAGACAGGTTCAGTGGACAAATAGATGAGCAGTGACAAAGTTCAGGATACTCTCACTTCAAAGATACTGATGGGATGACAGCACATTTCCCTAGGCTTTTGTTTACTACTGCATGGGGACTCTGCAGCTGTGACTCACTGCACATCGCTTCTTGCACGAGAAGCAGCCTGCAGTGGCTACAGACTGCTAGGACTCAGCTCACATCCATCTCCACTGCTGAGCACACAGCCCTCTAGCTCGCAGTCCTCCATATCCAACTGCAAAAAAGGGGTGGGTCCAAACGTCATGCACCCCTCTGTCTGATGGGCAGCCACAAGCCACAACCAGAGTCACGGCAGCAACCATGCCAGCAATACCTACAGGTGTTTCAGGCACACTTGTGAGAGGGGAAAAAAACCCAATTACGTGTCTGGGAACTGACCCCCAGTCCAGAATGGGAGTTGAAAGCACCCGTGAAACGTGAACCTCTGATTTCAGCAAAGACTGAGCATTCTGGAGTGATAAAGTCAATTATTTCGTTCCTTAGAGATTCTGAGATGGAAGTTGCTTTCTACTCCTCACCTACTGAAGTACAAACACAACCATCTCCAACTGCAGGAGAGCTTGCAGAGTTTGTTTTCTGAAAAGCTTAGCATAGAAGTAGCCCCGTGATTTTGGGATTCTCTGTGGTTAACCTGTGGGACAGCTCAGTAACCCCTAGCAGTATGTACACACCTGTGGTGATCAGCACCTCCACCACCAGCCACCTGTGGAAGAAAAAAAGAGGCTTGGTATTGGTAGTGTGTATCACCACGTACCAGCCAGGGTTAGTATTTGCTTTGAAGGCTGCAAACTTGTATGTGTCTCACAGAGGCCTCACAGCACAAGCACACTGTGGCACTGAGAGCCAGGCAACTCGATGCTGTGAACTGAACCCACAAAAAAATAGCACCTGTGCAGTTCCAGGGTTAGACAGCTGTCTGAAGGGGTCCTGCAGTCGTTCTAATTACAAAACACTGGCTGTGAATTCAAGAGTTGTAACCTGGTGATTGGCTTTACGGATCTTTATGTACTACAGGTCACAACAGGAACAAATTTCAGTCCTGGTATCACTGAGATCCTCGTGCTGAAACTCTTAAGATTTCGGTGGGAGGAAAAAAGAGGGGGTAGTGAGGTTAGCAACGGTCCTCCATCTCCTGAAAGTCAAAGTCATCCTCTGGAACCCCAAACAGAAAAGGTTTTAAAAATTCCTAAAATGATATCAGAAGCCTCGATCTTTTAAAGGAAGGGAATGTTACCAACTTCTTTACCAGCGCCGGAGCATGAATTTGCCTCTAACAAACTGGAATGCCTCTTCTAAAGGAAAACACATGGTTTGAATAGGAACTGTGGAAACGTTTTCCTTCTGTTTCTTATTATTTCTACACGTGGTACACGTGAGAGCTTCCTGCTTAGTGCTCCTTCAATGCTGCTCAGGCAGAACGTCAGTGCAGAAATCAAAGACAGGTCTCAAATGGCAAGGTAAACCCCACAGCAACGTTTGCAGTTTCCACAGGGTTACAAGCTGGAAGACACACTACTCTAAGACTGCTTAAAAATAAGAAACCATGTCAACAGAGAAGGCTGAGATCTCCAGTGCAACAATCTGGCCTTGCTACACCCTGTGCATAAAACTACAGTCTTTGCAAAAGTCTGAGTCTTTGCAAAGATGTGCACTGCCTTAGAAATAACTGTGAAGATTTATCAGTATCTAGGATAGTTTCATTTCAGGCTTTTTAGGTATTTCTGAGGACTTGTACTCCCTTGTCCTGCCTTTCTGCTGGAGGTGAGAACATTTCCTCTCGTCTTTCACAAGGCAAACTCGCTATCTGAGATCAGGAAGGAAAAAAACCAAAAACCAAAACAAAACAAAAAAACCCACAACCCAGTACATTTTGCCAATTTCAATTACTGAACTTCCTGGAATGAGCACCACCCTATACCCTGCCGGGTTTTCCGTGTCCCAGTCCAAACAGACTTTTTTCTTTACAGATATGCATGGAGGGAAATAATCAAACAGATATTGCTGCTGATTTATCTTTTCTTTTTTCCCCCCATAATTTTTATCCCACTCTCTCACAAAGAGCTGATTATTGCAGTTGTCAACACATATGAAGAATGGCAAATATACTCCAATAAAAAGCATAATCACTGCCTACGAATGTCAGAGCAAAACCTTACGGGAGCCAGGAAACGAGAAGTTCAGCAGCTTCAGGCAGTAAATGCACAGCTGATGCAGCACACTGAGATGGATGCAGCTGTGAGCAGTTGCTTTGTCAAAAGGAAGCATGACAATTCTAGGGGACCAGAGGGTGGCTTCAAAAACAAACAGGCACTTAAGGAAAACACTGCATACCTTCAATGTGTCTCCTCACAGTCCATACTGCGTTGGGGTTACCAGGCAGCTCTGAGACAGCCATTTCAGATACCTAAGAGAAAACAGGAATCAGGTTCTTTGGACAACAAGTTTAGGCTTGCTGCAGTCCCACAGATCAGCAGTTTTTAAGCTTTCCCACAACTGGACAGGAAAGCTAACTAATTCCCCATTCTGACGCCCTCCCTCTGTTGCCAGATGTGCAAAGGGTAGAATATATTCAGCAGCGACACCACAACATTAGAGCTCCAGAGGAGCAAGTCATCCAACCCCCAGCAAAGAGATCAGCAGCAGCTGGCAAAGACCCTGGGAGAGTTCCAATTCAATACACTCAAGTATTAGAGACAAAATGCAGGTGGTTAAGAGTCAATAAAACAAAAAGCCTTTGAGACTATAAAAGTAAACACCACAGTCCTTCTATTTCCAAGGCACAAACATAGAAAGTTACTTTCCCTCCAGACTACAGCGAAAGAAGAATCCCTTCATTATTGCCTGGACTGCCTTCCACATTCCTTGCCCCTCAAGCTGTTTTTCTAACGTGCTGAAAGGTTTACCTCAAGTCCATGTCTTAGAACCCTCAGAGATGACCGTGGTCCCCGGCCACAGGCCACATACAGCTGTGGTGTGTCCTCATTGGCCAGATCTGCTATCTGCATGGAAGAAGGTACAATAAAACCAAGCCACGGGAAGAGAACAGATGAGGTTAAGCAGCTGGCTGACAATTCAGCAGACCAGCTCTTCTATTAGCACTTAGTATAATGTAATATTTCTGGAAACTCAGGATATCTGAATGCATCTTTGCTGACTCTGCTTACACACAAATACTCTGCAGGTAAGCATGGAAAAACAGCCGTGCATCTATAATCAATTCCTCTAAGTGAGAGGAGCCTATTAATGGAAAGGAGCTTGCTGACAGCAACCTACCTGACAACACAGAATCGGAGACAAACTGTCCAATTCATCCACCAGCACCAAGTTTTTAAGAGGTCGTGGCTGAAAAAAGAACGTATCTCCTTCCTCAAGAGGCATAGCAGAAGAGAACTCTGGCTCCTCATCATCATCACCCAGGTGAGCTATCTGGTACAGATAACTTGAGACAGAAAGCGAGAGAAACAGCATGTTCAGTGCAGAGTGCATGCAGCTTTCTCTAATACAGCTTAGCCAAATTTTCAGCAGGATGGAGTGAAATCCTTGCCTGTACTATATAGTTATTAAAATTTAGCCCTAAGGATTGTTTTCTTCCTGAGAAGAAAGTGTTATCAGAGAATCAGATGCTCATTAAATAAAATAAGCAATTAAAATCAAGGTCTCATTTGTAGCAATCATTGGCAAGGTATGGCAGAGTTTCAATATCTCCTGCTTACCCCTGAACCTTTGAGACACTCTAGTGTTAGAGCCAGAGCAGTGACTGACAGCTGAGGCCACTAGCAAGGCCAAGGACTAAAGCCACAACTCCAGTTATGTATTTTACTGGTATATTCTCACCTCTTAACCCCACTCCCCATTCCAGTTTATGACCCTCAATAACACAACAATCAAGCTGCGGAAAAAAAGAAACCCAGAAAGATAGGCCAATTTACTTCTCGTTTTTAACAAAGCTCCAATTAATGTTTTCCCCCAAAAGCTTGCTTTATACAGTGGAATTCAGATTCACTCTGGTCAACTGGTTGCAACTCCCCCAGGTGGCTGACTCTGCAGATGCAGGCAGGAGTATAATCCCCATTCCTGTGAACATACAGCTGTAAAGCCACGTTCAAAGGCACGCAAAAACTTCTTTGGAATCTTTAGAGTATCCCACACCCCTGAATAGGAAAGGGAAGAAGTATTTCTATTTAGAAGTTACTCCTATTAAGAAAAGGACTGAAAAGCTACTGATAAAAGCCCTACCAGCTATCGAGTCCGCTGTTACACTCGGAGAGACTGTGTAGAACACAATTTCAATGAAAACTGCTCAAATTAACCATCAGGACACGACTGATCCGACATAAAACGGAATGCCCCATTCTTCCTATTGCAAAAACACACTGTCTTTTGTTCATGGTACTACAGTATTTAATCTGAGATCAGCAAGAAGAAAATTCCCCTCTTCAGTCATAACCAAAATCAATTGTTCTGCTCAAGCCACGTGAACAAAGAAATAATCTACCCATTAAAATTGAGATGTTGTCTTTTTATTCTCAGTGAAGTCAAAGGTCAGAGTGCAGTCACCAACAGAAACAGTCTGTTAAAGGGGAAAACCAAACTACTGGTGTGCAACTGTTTACTTACTGGTTTCCAAATTCAGATGCCACAAAGAGAAATCCTGTCTTCAGCACACACATGGCAGCAGCTACAGGAACCGTGTCAAAGTACTTCAGTCGAATCTCAGTTACCTGAAAGCAGATGAAGACACTGAGTGTACTAGCAAGGTACGTGTGTGACTTAACAAAGCCACCTGATTCAGTGCAGCAGAAATCTTTTTCATTGCCTAACACTAGGGTAAGCAGGAGCAAGATGCTTCAATTTAAGTTTTGTACTTCAACTCATAGATCAGCTGTGCCAAGCTACTTCCCTGAACTTGCAACAAGACTAACTACAGCACATAAACAAGAACTGCACACCTTGCACTGCCCCTTTGAGGAAACAGCAGTTAGAGTTGTGAGCATAACAGTGTAACAGAGAACGCAGAACACACGCCATCACACAGCTAGCCCCAAAATACTAAGTATTCATCACTTCAGAAAACTAGTTAAAACTATGGACTAAGAACTCTTCCAAATGAGTGTTCTTTGTTCTTCTTCAAATGTAGCTTACCATGTCTTCGTCAGTTTCCAGAGTGATTTTGAAGATGTCTCCCTGCTCCGTCTGGGCCAGGAAGAAGAACATGGACTTGGTCTTGTGTGTAGCAGAGCAGACAAAAATCATACCTCTCTCTGGGTCATCCAAGTCATTCTATCAAGAAAGCAAGCACAGATGATTGGTGGAAAAGCCATTGGTGGTTTCCATTTCACAGGTGCCAGAGAACTGACAGCACATCCCCTATGTTAAATGTGGCACACCTCTCCTCCCAAAAGGGAAGACATTTCTAAGACACTGTGCCTAATCCTTCCCAGTCCTATCTTTCTTGCCCTTCTCCCAGACAATCCTCAGACATCAAAACTGAACACAGCAGTAAGGGCTGTAGCGCACAACCACGTATTTTTCAGCACCTGAGCTTCTGCAGGTGTTCAAAGCTCTGCCACAGAACATAATGATCTGCAGTAGTGAAGGAGGATGTAGTCTTGGATGCAAAAGAGCAGCTGTCAAATTCACCCACGTACACAATGGCAATCAAAACTCAGCACCTCAAGATGTCCAACCTTACACTGACAGCACTGCCACGAGTGCCTGATCAGAGTTTTTGAGTATCTTCAGCATCAATTTCAGAGAAGAGACATGAAACAAACTCATCCCATCAGGCCACACCTATTGTCATCTTCCCTCACAGATAACACATGCAGCCATCAAGGCAGACGACACACTCTTAATCCTGCTCTCACCACTGTGAATCCTCCCTGATACCAACAAATTCACTTAGCAATAACAAAGAAAATCCTATAAAAAGGTAAAGGAGGAATCCCAGAATTCTCACCCGTCTCCTGGGAATTGGGCATCTGATATCTGGCTGGTCACCAAAGTTTTTGTAAGTAATATAGTTTTCTGAACAGATCAGCACCCCACTAGGTCCATCAGAACCACCAGGAACTGAAACACAAGGAAACATTACTGGGAGAAGAATCCTTACCACAGCTCTGAACTATTGCATATAAAGGATTTATTTTGGTTCTTTAAAACAGCATAGTTCTTATGTTAGTTCATAGCTTTCTATGTTTGCCTAGCAAAACAGGGCAGATTGAACTGAGGGAGCAGGCAAAAGAAAAACAAAGGATACAACTCCGAGTAAAATGTTTGTTTTATCCTTCAGGTCACATTCTCATCTAGAAAGCCACAACGTGCCCAAAATCCTACATCAGCAATTTGTCAGTGACTGGCATGTTTGCTTGCTGTCATAATATCAGATGTTTTTCGGACACACCTTTCATTTAAGAACGTTTATTAAAATGGTTCTGTTGAGAGCCCAGCACAGCAGAACACACTGCTGAAGGGCAGCAGCAAACAGATCCAATCAAGTATTTGTTTTCTGACAGCTGCCAGCAGACAATGTGACAACGGGGTAAGCATATGCAGCTTTCAGCTTCTTTCTACTTGGAGAGTTATCTGCAGTTCAGCACTTCCTCAAGCTGAAAGTGTTAGCTTTGCATCAAATCCTGGTATATGGGCCTACGGTGCCTACATTTGTTTACTGTCTTTTTGCATGCTGCTCAATTCCCATTCAAGGGTGTAGAACAGCACTTATGCATTATCTCAAATTACATTCCTCTGCATCTGTCAACAGTGAATTTTGCTTAATATTTAGCTTCTCAACAATGAAAATCCAAAGTAAATGTAAGAGATATGCACAGCAGTTTTCAAACTTCAGCCGTATCTGCATTTTTTTGTGTATTTCCACATGTTAACAGTTAGTCATGACCTGGCTCATCAATTAATTCATACTACTGGCTCAGACTACCAACCAAACAACTCCTAGTGTAGTGATGCAGTTCCCTTTGGAAAAGGAACCAAACAGATCCACAGGAATGTGACTCAACAGCGGGCAGTACCTGTTATAAGGAAGTTGCCATGCTCTTCCAAAGGCTCACTGTATTTCCTAACAACGTGGTTCAAACCCAAGTCCAGTTCATAAAATGTCAAGGTCTGTTGAGTGTTGGCTGCTGCTTCTCCTGTTGGATCATTGTCTGCTTCCTAAAATGCAAAACACAAACACTTCATTCAAGCCACCAATGGTATATGTGTATTTTGTGAAAGATCTGAAACAGCACAAGTGAGAAGGAGCAAATTAAAACATTCAGAGATCATTTTTTCTCTGAAGTCTACAGCAGCAGTAGGAGCTTTACATCTCCATGGATGTCTACACAGAGCAAGGTGCTCATCAGCTCACGTCTGTTACCACCCAGTAACCACGTCAGCCATCAAACACACAGCCTGAGCAGACTTGCTACAATACACAACAGTAAAAGCTCCAGTGGTTTTCCTTAGAACCTCCAGCCAGTAATCCTGTCTCCACCCCCTCTGCAACAAAAAAGACTTCAGGGCACATGTAAACTACAACACCAAGGCTTGCCCTCAAGTACAGTTTCAACCTCTAGAACAACAGGCCAGTCACTTTTCTCTAAACGTTTAATCACAGTGCTGGCAGGTACACCATCCAAAGGAAACAACTTGGTCAGAATTCAGGCAGTATTTTGGCAGCAAAAGGTTTGCTCCTGAGTGCTACTGACTGACAGCACAAAGATGCCTTTCAAGAAATGAGGAGCAAAATCAATGTTTCAGAAAAGAGCTTTAAACAACATTAAAATGAAGCCCAAAGACTTGGCTGAAGATGTCCAAAAAAGGTTTAGAGGAAGAAACACACGCGTGTGCAGTTCAACAGCAAAAAGAAAAGTCACCAAGACAGAAGAGACTTCCCAATTCTGACTGAAAGTAAGAAAAGAATGCAAGTAAGCTTGAGACAAACAAAAGTTATCTCTGACAGCAAATGCAGACAATGTTCCCTGCCTCCACAGACAGGGGAAGTAGGATAGAAGACAGCAAAAAGCCAGCGAAGTCTTCTCACCTCATAATCCATTTCCAGACAAGCAAACATTGGGTTTTCAAATCCCACATCGACTCCCACCACGTGGTAGACCAAGGTATTGGCCTTGTGGGCTTCCAGTGGGGAGGAGATGGTGAGCCGAGCTGCAGCATCTCTGTTTAAGATATACACCAGCTTCTGCTTCTCAATAGCACCTGCAAGAAAAGGGCAGCAACACCTGGTGATGAGATCTATCATACCTGCATCCCAACATAAAGCCTCGTGACAGAATGTTGGCATTATTTTGCTGCTGAAATCTGCTACTGGTACTTATCTCTGTGCCATCAATTACCTTCAAATATCTCATTTTTATCATTTCAAACTACAAGCAACAAATCCAGCTCTAAAGCCTTACTCTGACTCCTCAGGCTAGGTCTAAATAGCCCAATTTTCAGTCCATAAGAGCTACAGGCAGATTCACTCATATTCCACCGCACAAAACACAATGGACTACATGGAAACAAGAACAAGATAAAAAAAGTCAGCTTCAGCAAACTAAGAAGGTTCATGCAGTAGTGCTTACTCTCACTCAACAAATTCATCATCCCATTGGCTGTAAAAGCACAATTGTTAGCAATGCTGGTCAGCCAACCAAGTAACTAACACGCCTCGTGGTAAATCTTAACTACCAAAGTGTTCTTTTTAGCCTGATCAGAAATTCATCTGGTTGTCTCCACAATACAGCTCAGAGAAGAGACATGAATTCACAACATCATTTCAGGCTGGAGGAGCTGACCACACCATAGCAGGGATACCTGCAGTCCCAGCTTTTCTCCCAGACATCACACGTTGGGGTTCTGCCCGCTCACCACAAAGCTGGCTGGCTTCTTTCCAGACTGCTCTGGCCCAAAGTTAGAATTTAATCTGTGCAATTCCATCAGCGTCAAGGAACTATTCCAAGTGTCTACGTTCTCCTCGACATGTCTCACAGCCTAACAAGCTGCCTGAGAAGAAATACCTCAATCATACCTGGTAGAAACTTGCTCCAAAGCTATACACTTCAAGACAGGAATAAAAACTATTGAAAAAAACCCAAGCTTCTAGATTGACTTACTGATCATGACAGCACGGCCCTTCGGGTCTACGGCCAAGTACTGGCCTGGAACAATCCGGCGACATCCGCTCTTGCCGAAGGTTTCCTGATGAATCTTCTCAAACACATTTTTTGAGGGCTGGTACTCCAGGATAACAATGCGCCCCGAGTCACTTCCCACGACAATGTAGTCTTTGGTCCCTCCTGTCAGCCTGAATGCCATGAGGGAGCGGATGACCCCGAATACTTCCACCGTCAGCAAGGTGTGAACCTTCCCTGTGTTGGGGTCCGGGCGGAGTAGCTCCAAGATCTTGCCCCGGGAAACAACAATTTCTTGTTGCTTGGTTCCTAAGGAACCCAAAGCACAAAAGAGAATGAGCAACAACACAGCAGAAGAAGCACTGTGAGAAAGATTACAGAACTTCGGGACAACTAAACACCCAAGAGATTTTTTATTATTATTGTTAAAGAACTCAAAGCAACTCAATCACCAAGTGAGGTACCACTACCCCCTGTGTGTGAGCTTCATTTAACAGACTGTGAAAAGTAACAAAATAATAAATTAAGTCTGTACATAATCAAGCCAAACTTTTCCCTTTCCACAGGTTCCAATAACTCAAGTTGCACCCTCAGGACCAAATGATAAAACACCCACAGAAATAAACGACTTAACTATATTGATGCACATTAGCCTCAGTAACCAAACAGGGCAGAAACTCCTTTTTTTCTCTACCATCTGAAAGAGGCTAAGCCAAAAAACGTTGCAGGATAGAATAAGTTACCTGAGAAGTTGCCATGGATGGCATAGCTGATGCCTGTGGCACGCTGTAACGTGAGGTTGTACAGGAACATGCTGACAATGGATTCACTTCACTTTTCTTGGCTCCACTGAATCTGCAACAGGTAGAGCAACACACATAGCTTGTAAAGGCAAAATCATTCACGTGGTGCAGAAACAGAATTGATGTTCTCACACTTGTCTGCAGGTCTAATTTCATTCATTCTCAGTGGATTCGGAACTTACAAACACTGCTGATCAGATCAATAACAAGGGGGGGACTGTTTTAAATTACAGGAGAGGAAATGTAGATTAGGTATCGGGTGGTTTTTTACTGAGAGGGTAGCAAGGCCCTGGCACAACTGCCCACATTAGTTGTGGATATCCCATTCCTGGAGGTGCTCAAGGCCAGGCTGAACAGGCAGTCCAATGTAGTGCCTGATTTAGTGGCTGACAACCCTGCCTCTGGCAGTGAACGGGAATGAGATGACCTCTGAGATCCCTTCCAACCCAAATCCCTCCGTGGTTCTAGAACACCCCCCACCCCCAGGCGCTGCGTGCCGTTACCCCTCAGCTGTCCCCTGACCCCAGCAGCACGGGGCGAGCGCCCGAGGCGATTCCCTTTCCAGGGAACACAAGATGTGCTCGAGCCGCACAGGAGCCGTCGCCAGGTCTTTCAGGCCCCGGACAAATAGAACTCGCCCCGGGGTTCCGAAACGTTCTGCCTACACATGACCCCAGGATGCGTCTCAGGCCCAGGCCCAGGCCTAGACCCGGCCCGGCCTCCCCTCACAGCTCGGACCCCGCGGGCCGCTCCCACCCCACAAATGGCGGCTCACAGCGTACTCCTTCAGCCGAGATGCCGTTGCCAGACGAGCACAGCACGATGGGAATGCCCCTACCGTACAGATGACGGCAGATGCTACTCCGGCCTAGGCGGGCACCCCGCCGGCCCGCTCCGCCATCAGCCCTGCGCCTGCGCGTTGCGCTCCCGCGCTTCGTCGCTGGGGCCTTCCTCGAGGCCCGACGCGAGCGCGCCGTGAGAGGGAAGGGCTGCCCTCGATAGCGCCTGAATAACCACGGACCAACATCAGCGATACCCCACGCTAAGAGCCTCCACAAAATTCCTCCCACCGGTCAAAGCGCCGAGAATCGAGAGAGCGTGATTATCCCGCTCTTCCGGGCGGAATCGAGCGGGTGCAAGCTTTCAGGCACCGCGTGGGCAGCCCGAGGGTGGTGGCGGTGGCCGTGTCCACCTCAGCCGCGTCCCGAGATGGCGGCGGGCGGCGATGGCGGTGGGGTGGGCTGCGGTCTGTCCATGGAGCGCGTCCGCGCCCTCACCGAGCTGTCCGAGCTGGAGGCCGCCTACAGCCGGCTGTGCGAGGAGGAGGTGCGGGTCGGGCCATGTGAAGCGCTGAGGTGCCCTGCCGGGTGACAGCGCCCTAGAGCTGTGAGCGGTTCCGGGCCCGAGTGTGGGGAAGGCTGAGGCGCAGATGGGGAGCTGGGTCATCTCAGCTTAAGGTTTCCGGGCCGTGTCACTCGGCTATCGCAATGTGTTAACATCAGAGCGTAGGGCCGATGTGAGTGTTATCCAGCCCTGAGGGCGGCTGTGCCTCTGCCGTTGTGTTTCAGAGCGCCGTGCAGAAGGAGCTGGACGCCCTCCTGGAGCAGCAGGGCACCATCGAGAGCAAAATGGTGGCCCTGCAGCGAATGGGGTGAGTGCTACGCACTGCTGTGCTATAGGGACGCGTGGCTGCACTCAGGAAAATCCAACCCCTACGGCTGGAATGGTGTCCCAATGCTCCCTGAGCCCCAGTAGCTTGCAGCTGCGCCCACTGTCAGGGAGAGCTGTGCCATGCTCACCATCCTCTGGTGTGGAACCTTTCCATAACCCAAACCTGACCCTCTCCTGACTCAACTCCACGCTGTTCACTTGTGCCTTGTTGCTGTCACAGAGAGCAGAGCTCAGTGCTGCCCCTCTGCTCCCTGTGAGGATCTGTAAGCCACAACAGGCCACGAGGGGCTGCAGCTGCCTTCAGGCCTCTCCTCTGCTCTGGATCAAACAGACTCAGAGTCCTCATCGACTCCTTGCACACCATGCCCTCCAGACCCTTCTCCATCTCATAGCCCTCCTTTGGATGCTCTTTACTAACTTTATGTCCTTCTAACATCATGGTGCCCAAACTACACAGAGTGTTCGAGGTGAGGCAGCGCCAACGCAGAGCAGAGCCTCTTGGGAACACAGTGGAAATTATTGTGGGACAGTCCCTTCCACAGTCACATGCCTGTTTCTTGTTCACTCTGTGTGTATTTCTTCTGTCCAGCCCCAACCTGCAGCTCATTGAGGGGGATGCCCAGCAGCTGGCAGGGATGATCACCTTCACCTGTAACTTGGCTGAGAATGTCAGCAGCAAAGTCCGGCAGCTGGACCTGGCCAAGGTACCTGCACCACTCTTTATTTTAGTGCTACCTAGATTTGTTAGGTTATAGGATCTTGCTGAGTTCACGTGTATTGCAGGTTACACAAGGTTAGGATTTCCCATATAGCAGCTGCTTCTTCAGCATATTCTTGCAGATTATGGTGAATAAGTTGAGGTTAGTCTCTGTTAGCACTACGTTGTTAGCTCTTATGGTGCTCAGGACAGTAGAAGTGGTTGTTGTCACCTGAGACTGGGCAGGAATCCAGGCTGTCTTTCTTTAGATATAAGCTCAGAGGCTTCAGATCCCAGTGCCCTGCACAACTTGTGACCATGCCTCTTATCACTGGACCTAGAACCATTTTGGGGTTTCTGATTACGTGACTGCTTATTACATAGAGGAGCATCACTGTGTTCAATTTCTTCAGTCTTTTTTCTCCAGATACTGTCTTCTGTCTTTTCCTAATTCTCTTTCCCTTGTCCAGCCTGCAGCAGGAAGCCTTACCGGTTGACTTTATTGCAGAATCGACTCTATCAGGCCATTCAGAGAGCTGACGACATCCTAGACCTAAAGTTCTGCATGGATGGAGTTCAAACAGCCCTGCGAAATGAAGATTATGAACAAGCAGCAGCTCATATCCATCGCTATCTCTCTCTGGACAAGTCAGTGATTGAGCTCAGTCGTCAAGGCAAGGAAGGTAAGGACTGTTCATGAGGAGCAGCTGATAAGGCACCTTTCAGTTAGATAACTGGAGGCTAAGTGATTCTTTATGACAGATAGTCCCAGCCCAGTGGACAGAACAGAAGAACACTGTCCCTGCAGAACACTGAATGTCAGCCAAAAATCTTAGTATGTGATACAGACGTAGAGATCAAAGTCTTTGAAGTGTAGTTACGTTTGAATTATCATTAATTGAAATAAGCGTTCCTGGCACAAGGTATCAAGAGCTGGCTGCGTGAAGGACAAACTGTACAGGGCAAAAGAAGTGAGAGAGAGAGAAGACTGTCATGGAGAACAGTTGCAGCATTGCAGTGTGATACCAAGCAAAGCAACTGGATGCAAAGGAACAAATTGCCCAATCCTTAAAATAAATTTCTAGTTGATTTGTTCACATCCTCCACGTGAGACAGTGACCATTTCTGTTAGTTGTGTGTACTTCAGACTTACCTTTCTTTCCTGGCCTGCAGGGGGATGCTGGTGTACCTTCTGCCTTCTCACCTTTGAGCTGCACAGCCTTGGTCTCTCCTGTCAGGAGACCTCACCTTCATGAGATGCAAACAGTGTGATGTTACTCCTCCCTTTCTTCTCTTGCCTTTGAACAGGGGGCATAATTGATGCCAACCTGAAGCTCCTGCAGGAATCTGAGCAGCGCCTGAAGACAATTGTCACTGAGAAATTTGACACAGCTATGAAGCAGGGAGACCTGCCCCAGGTGGAACGATTCTTCAAGATCTTTCCCCTGCTAGGCTTACATGAAGAGGGGCTGAGCAAGTTCTCAGAGTACCTCTGCAAGCAGGTAACACATTCTGTGAAACATATAGTGCTGGGGGAGGGCAAAATCCAGTCTCTAGGGTCTTGGCTCTGGCATGGTAATTTTTGAAATTAGCACTGGCCCTCAGTTCAGCTCTTTCCCTACTTCTTGTGCCTTGGCATTGGCTTCCTGGTGTTTGAATACAGGGCCCACTACCTGTCTAGTTTCTCCTTTTGCATCTTGTTCTTTGTGTTTGCTTTGTGTTTTGCTCTCCTTGATCTTTGAGTTTTCCACCAGAGAGGAAAATGATTTGGGGGAGCAGCAGCATTGGTAACTCTTCCAGTGTGAATGCTGACAGAAGCACTCACTGGGACAAGGTTCAGGCTATGGGGTGAACAATATCTTTGAGTAAGTGCTACCTGCTGACTGGACCTGGTGTCATGCAGGTGGCCAAGAAAGCAGAGGAGAACCTTCAGCTGGTGATGGGGACAGACATGAGTGACCGTCGAGCTGCTGTCATCTTTGCAGATACCTTGACACTCCTCTTTGAAGGTAGTCTTTGACCTCTGCTCTTTGTTGATGGATTAAAAATAGTTTGTGATGAGATTGTTCATCGATTTAAATGTTTTTTAATTCTAGCTCCAGACCATGAAATGCCCTTTGAGCTGTAGTAGCTTCATGCTAGAGGGATGCAGACACAGAGAGCAGACTTGTTTTCCAGCCAGGAAAGAGCATTAGGATAAGCAAGCTTTCCCCTGAACAGCTTGTGCAGGCATAGTGTAATAGCAAAGGATTTTTTTTCCTTCCTCCAGGAATCAGACTCTTTCTGTTCTCTGCATCCTCAAAACAAATGGCTGTTCCCTAAAGGATTTTTCAGGCACATTGCTTTCCAAACAAATCAGATCCCTTAAAGTTGAGCATCTCTCGATGCCTCCAGGCCTGCCTCTTCAGGGAGGACCACGGCAGCTTGAAGGGAGCAAGAGGAATATGAATGTTCTGTGGGGACGTTGCCAAAGACAGTAATTGAGATCCCATGGTGATTAACCTGCCTTCTCTATTGTATCTGCTCTAATTCTGGGCTGCAGCACTGCCAAGTCCCTGCCAGCCTGGCACCCGTCTGCTATTGAAGGCCCTTAGAGCTACTGGGGCTTCCTTGGCAGTAGTGATAGAAGAGGGGGAGCATTGCTATCTCTTGGAGCAGAGAGCTTGTGAGAAGAAAGCAGTTCTAGAGAGAAATACCTTCTTGGAGATTAGCTTTTTCTCCAAAACGCTCCTGCCTTCACTAACATTTGCCCTCCTGCTCCACCTGACAAATAAGAGCAGAGCTTTCTGTAGGCTCATTTTTCTTGCGTTGCTCTTCTCCCATACCCTGGTGCTGAAGGCTGGGATTGTTTTTGGATGATCCCCCAGGGTTAGCCTGCGTGGCTTCCTTCTGTGAAAGCTTCATTCTTCTGTGTCTTGAATTTTTGCATCTTGCTGGGTTGGAGGGCAGCTGACCCATGGCAGGAGCTCTTCAGAAGGAGAGGTGGCTTCCACCCCCTGGAGACTTACACCGTAACCATGCAATAAACAGGAGAGAAGCCAGAAGGCATTGCAGGCAGAGAGAAGGTGCTGTATTTCAAGTGGTGGTGATAAGACACTGGAGAGTGACTCAAGTAAGACACTGCAGAGTGACTGGACAGGCTGCCCTATTTATCTTGGGAGTGAATGGTCCCATCTGCAGACCTGGATAGCTCTTCTCTGGGTCTAGGATAGAAGAGAGCTCCTTGTGGCTCTTTCTTGCTCCTGAGAGAATAAAATCCAGCTTGTTGCTTCCCCTCTGCCTGCAGGGATCGCTCGTGTTGTGGAGACCCACCAGCCCATTGTAGAAACTTACTATGGGCCAGGGAGGCTGTACACCCTCATCAAGCACCTGCAAGGAGAGTGTGATCAGCAGGTGGAGAAAGTGGTGGAAAAGTTTGTCAAAGAGAGGGATTATCACAGGCAGGTAAGAGGGGTGTGATTCTGCCCGACACAGCTTCCATCCAGCTCTGCAGGGGTACAAGTGCCACAGAAGTGGCAAAGTTTGACCTTGTGTGTTGAGAGAAACACTGCTTTACTCCATACTTGCTTTGATGGCTGGAGTGGTCCAGCCTGCAGCTGTCCTTTCTGTTGCTGAAAATGATTTGTTGTGAGCATGATAAATGGACCCTGCACACAAAGATCTTTTCTGTGTGGGTCTGTAGGGTGCTTTCAGTACCCCCTCTCCACTGTTCTGTTCTTACTCCTGTCTGTTTGATGTAAGCCTGCTGTGACCACCTCATGGTTACACACTGTGGTGCCTCTATTGGAGTTCCCATCCCATTGCTCTTCCTGGCAAGCTGAGCTCTCTCTCAGAGGAAGAGGTGAATGTATTTCCCATAGTGTTGCCTGCAGTGGAGTCATGTCACCCTCCTTGGGCAAGCACCTCCTTAGGCCATAGCATGAGAAGGAACTCTCAAGTTGTCAGCAAAAAATGTGATGACTCTTCCATTTTTGCGATTGCAGTTCCAACAAGTTCAGAGCAGCATGATGAGAAGTTCTTCTGCAGAGAAGATCGAACCAAGGTACAAACAAAACCTCATTTTACCCTCTGATCTTCCAGTCTTGATCTGTCCTTAACACTACTTAGCATTTAGATAGCTCTCCCCATCTTCCAGAGGCTTTGCACCTACTAAAGCATAGCATCCAATTGTTAGGTGCCCTTCACTGCCCTTCTAGAGAGACAACTCCTGTGGTGGTGCATTACTTTGCTGTCTCTTTATTTTAAACCTCAGCCTTGCATGTTGCTGGAGGGCTGGGACTACCACTGCACATGAAGGACAGAGGCTTTATTTGGCTCTTGACACTGCTTTTTAATGGTGAGAGTGCAGTCCTTGGAGCCCATGAAATAGAGCAGTTCCCTGGGTGGATAATTTGTGTCAGATTCCAGAATAAATCTTTGGATCCTATTAATTCTGTACTGCTTCTGCAGTGACTATAACACTAGTGTCTTGCTAATAAACTGAAGTGCTCTCAGTCTCTGCCCTTTTCTGCCATGAGTGTTTGCATAGCTCTTAAATAAGACCATCCATCTGGCATTGCATGATTTCTAACCATGCCTTGAAAGAAAAGCAGTGTTCATCAAACAGGATATGGCTGCGAGCCTATTGACCACTCATTTCAGTGACAACGTAGTGATCTAGTTACACAACATAGTGATCTAGTTACTGTTTGAGTAAATGTGGATGCATCCCCAGCTTTCTGAGCTTTTGGTTTTTCATCCATAAAATAAAGATAACAGTTCCTTGTCCCACTTGTTTGTTGGGAGGTGTGGGGTAAATAACTCCCAAGGATGGTACTTCACAAAGAAATAGTATAGATGATGGTATATTTTGAGTAAGTCTATATAGATAGTATACAAGTAATACAAAAGAGACGATGGCTCACCTTCAGGATGACAAGGCTCGCAGGGGACTCCACATGGGAGGGATCTCTGAGAAGAGATCCTTCCCTGGTGGTGGTCAGCCCTTAAATGGGGTTTGGGAGAGGTGGAGCCAGGCTCCACCCCTTCCACTCACACAGGTATATCACCTCCACTTGTGCCTCCACCTGTGGTTCAGGCTGCAATTCAGCAGTTTCCATACAGGAGGCTTTGAGCAGTACTTGTGAAATGCTTTTGTGCATGCTAATGGAAAAAGCTGCTGATGTGATGGTATTTTTTCATGGCTGTCTCAGATCTGAGCACTATGTTCTGTGCTTTCATCTGCTTTTTTGATTTTGCATTTCCTGGGCTATTGAGCCTGAACAGATCCTTCATCATTTTCAGCAAAACACGTGAATCTGTGCACCAGAGCACATATCTGGAGATGATAGGGAGCAGGCATTTCTAACAGCAGGGCTCACAGAATCACAGCAGAACCGAGGTAGGAAGGGACTGATGAAAGTGAATTCCTCTCAAAACAGGGCTGGTTTTGAAGTTTTATCAGGTTGCTCAGAGCCTTGTAGTGCTTAATACATCGATTTTAATGTGACTGCTCTCACATCCATGAGGGAAACGAAGAATGTTGTCTGATAATTTTCTCAGGACGTTTTGATTGTTGCATGAGCTGGCAGCCTGCAGTCGGCTTTAAAGTGGTCAGCAGATGTGAATCTAGTGCCTACATGAGGCTGGGCACAGAGCAGGGAAGTGCTGCTGCTGCTAGGGCAGACTCAGCTTGGGAACCTGCTGCAAGGACAGCTGCTGTTGGCCTGCTTTGCTGCAGGGTGACTGACAAGATGAGCTGCTGAGCCATTCCATCTTGGCAGCACTTGTCTGCTTCCCAGCATAACCTGTCTCTGTGTAACTCAGCTGATGGTAGCGAGTTGTCTAGGTGAGAAGCAACCCTCCATGCAAACCAGCACCCCAAATGTATTTCAAAGCAGGGCTGGTATGATTTGCACGTACCAGTTATTCTGCTGAGCTCTGCCTCTCGATAGCACAAATGGAAATTGGCAGTATTGATCTTGCAGTAAAACAGCAGAGAACTCGCTACTTAACTGAGTTAACTGAGTGCTCCTCCTTTTGTAGACCTGCTGCCTTGACTCTTGGTATGTCTCCCACAGGGAACTTGACCCAATTTTAACAGAGGTCACCCTGATGAACGCCCGCAGTGAGCTCTACCTGAGGTTCATCAAGAGACGAATAGTAGCTGATTTTGAGGTGGGAGACTCCATGGCCTCTGAGGAAGTAAAGCAAGGTAATGTCTGAAGTACTGATTCTTGCAGGCTCTCTGTTCCTCACAGCTGACCAGAGTGGAGATGTATCAAAGTTAATGTCAGAGTGTATGGGAACTGCTGAATCACGGCCTGAACCACTGATTGGTCACCTGAGGTGAGCACCGAGTCAGCCATGGGGCCACAGGTGGAGGTGATATACCTGTGTGATTGGAAGGGGTGGAGCCTGGTTCCACCTCTCCCAAACCCCATTTAAGGGCTGACCACCACCAGGGAACCACTACCAGGGAAGGATCCCTTCTTGGAGATCCCTCTCACGTGGAGTCCTCTGCGAGCCTTGTCATCCTGAAGGCGAACCATCTTCTCTTTTGTATTATTTGTATACTGTTTATATAGAACTACTTAAAATATACCATCCCCTATACTATTTCTTTGTGGAGTACCATCCTTGGGAGTTATTTACCCCACACAGACCACTGACACCAGTTCTGCAAAGGTACTTTGAGTGCACTTTGTAGAAGATAAACCAACCTTAGGAATGTCTGCAGAGCATAATAAATGAGGTTTCCAAGGAAAGGGAAGTGACCCTTTGGTCACTGAAGGCACAAACCCTAAGGTGAAGTCCACAGGGAAAACAGGCCTAGGGTTTTAGTGTGTGCAGAGCTCTGAAAGTCACATACGTCACCTCCAAAAGTCAGTTCAGCTCTTTTGGCTCCACATTTGAAGCCTGTAGTTTATTCTGGGTTGAGCTATGCAGGTATATTAGATAGGCAACAAGGAGATTAGGTGGAACTGCTTTCTGTCTCTTGGCTGATGGTTCTCTTTTGTGTTCCGTAGAGCACCAAAAATACCTGGACAAGCTCCTCAATAACTGTCTGCTGAGCTGCACCATGCAAGAGCTCATTGGCTACTACATCACCATGGAGCAATATTTCATGAGGGAGACCGTAAACAAGGTAGAGAGCTCAGGCTGTGCCAGTGGCTGAGACTTATGTGCATGCTCCACAGTCTTCTGCTGAACACTCCTGGAGAGGGAGATTGGTACACAGCAGGACTGCAGTGCTTGGGAAGGCCTCTTGTTTCCCTTGGCCTTGAAGAGCTCCAAACATACTCCTGTGTGTGGCAAGTGTCTGATTCTGTGCTTTGTCAGGTCTGGCAGCCAGTCACACCTTCTGGATGCTCTCTCTTTGGCCAAACATAGCTGCAGACTCTAGTCACATCCCTCCATTAGCCTCACACTGCTCTCCTCCCTCCCTCTGCTTACACAGCTGCAGTGGCTGCAGAGCCAAAGCTGTATCAGGAGGATATGAAGCGACCTCTCCAAAGGTAGCTTGCGGGATAAGTTCGTGTTGAAGGTCACACTGGCAATGCAGAGTTCTGTCTGCTGCTTCTGGGAGCCCGCAGACCCATATTTCCCATAGCTGAAGCTTAATTGCTGGCTTTGAAGAGCAAATTCTGTTCCACCAAGGAACTTTTCAGATGAGGTGTGGAGGTGAGGGGCTTGGGAGATCACATCTTTCAAGTCTATGGGCTACAGAAAGCTAGGATACCAGCCTGCACGTGGCTCAGTTCAGCTCAGGGTGAAAAGGGAAGGCTGGCAGCATTCCACAGTTTGGTCTCACAGTGCTGCTCTGAGAGGGCACGACAGAGCTCAGGGTGCTGAGGCAGCTTTCTTTGCAGGCTGTTGCCATGGACACCTACGAGAAGGGCCAGCTCACCTCCAGCATGGTGGATGATGTGTTTTACATAGTGAAGAAGTGCATTGGGCGTGCTCTGTCCAGTTCCAACATAGACTGCCTCTGTGCCATGATCAACCACTCCACCACCGAACTGGAGTCTGACTTCAGGTAATGAAAATAGACCATTCCTTACTTTCCCCTCACATTCTGCAAACAGTGTTTGCTGGCCGATGGTCTTCCTTGTGTTCTAACCTTTGATCCTTTGCTTTGTCATCTCTGTGGAAGATGCTAGTAGGAAGCAGCTCTGGGCATGCTTTTCTCATAGTGTCAGCTGTAGGATAGTCATAAAAGAGAGCAGGAATCTCATGGCCCAAAATCCCTGTGAGACTGTCACCATGTGGTGGTACCGGAGTGCATGGTTGTTCTCTGGGTTGCCTGTGAGCCTGTTTAGTTCTGCTGTGACTCGTGTGCTTTGGACTTCAGGGTGATGCTGCATAAACTGACCTGCTGCTGTTTCTCTTCCTAGCGAGGGAGTGGAGAATTGTGACTGAAGACTGCAGACAACTGCAGGCAGGATTTTTGGGAAAGCTCAGAAACTGCTTTGTTAATTTTTATTTCAGCCTTACGTCTCCTGTCCTGGCAGGGAGATAGCTGCAGCCCAGCACTGTACCTACAGAATTCTACTTCTTCAGGTCACAGCTCAGCCAAGTGCTGTCCCTTGACACAGTGTGTAGCTTCATTTTCTTGCAGTGTTTGCTCTAAGCCTGAGTATGTTCTGCTTGCCCCATAGGGAGATTCTGTGCAACAAGCTCAAGCAGGGCTTTCCAGCAACGACCTTCCAGGACTTCCAGAGAGGCGTAACCAGTGCTGTGAACATCATGCACAGCAGCCTGCAGCAGGGCAAGTTTGATACGAAAGGCATTGAAAGCACTGACGAGGCCAAGCAGTCCTTTCTGGTGAGTTTGGTGGCTGTCCTGGTATCAGAATTGGGGTAAGGGTAAAGACAGTGGGGAACTCTCAGGAATAGGAATGGTGCAACAGTCTGTAGATAGCTCTGCCCGCATCTGCTCTCCCCTTTCAGCCAGCCCTGCAAAGACAGCAGGAGAGACTGAATGCTTTCATTCCATTACACTCTTGGTTAACAGGTTTCTTGATGCAAAGTGCTTCAAATGTCAGTTCTCCCACCAGAACTCCTCCTTCACCTGTCAGCGTGCCTCATTTCTCTGTCTGCACAAACCCCAGATAGTTCTGACAGTTAGTTTGGCTTCAGCAGGTAGAGAACAGTCTGTTCAGTGAAGAACAGATATTCTTCTGGCAGGAGGGGTGCCGATTTCTCCTGCCTACATACGAATGCTTTCCCTGTTTGTCAGGATGTAATGTGTATAAACCATCACCTTCAGCTGCTCGTGGACTGTTTTTCTTAGTGACAGTCACAGAAGGGAGTAAAGAAGCTGTGGATACGTGCATTCTTCCACCACATTTGAGGATTTACTGCAACATCGTGGACAGAATGAGGAGAAAGTGGCTCAAACTTTCTGCTGGCAGTGGGAAATTCCAATGAATTCCACTTTCAAGTTATGTTGTTGTTGTTTTTTTCCAGGTGACCTTAAACAATGTGGAAGTCTGCAGCGAAAACATCATGACCCTGAAGAAGACTTTAGAGGTATGCTCTAGATTGTTGACTGTTTCTTCCTTAATCAGAGGTTTAATAGCCTCCCTTGTGGGGTCAAATAAGCCATCTGGACTTTGCTTTGCCCAGATTCCTGACACCTGCCCTCCAGCCTTAGGAAGACAAATTTAGAGCTGTCAGCGTTCAGCAGCATCAGTAGCATACCTTGGTCTAACTGGAAATACCAGTTCCTTCAGGTTAATAAACAGTAAAATAAAACCATTTTATTGTTGTTCACTGGTGCTGGATAAGATAGCCTCTGGGTTCTCTAGGTTCTTTCTTGCTGTTCTCACCCCAGCTGGAGTCAGCAGCATCTGCATGGGCAAGAGTTTGGTGGCTGTCCCTGTCTGCAAGCATGCTGGTGGGCAGCCAGAGCTTGACAGTGCACAGGGATGGAGGCAGCCCAGGTTATTAATTTGCAACGTGCTTCCCTGCAGAGTGACTGTGCCAAACTTCTTAGCCAAGGCTTCGGAGGTGAACAAGCACAGGCCAAGATTGATAGCTGCCTCTCTGACATGGCTGATGTCTCAAACAAGTTCCGTGACCTCCTGCAGGTGAGTGTTGTGCTGCATTACTGCTGGCCTCCAGCATTGGGGAAATCATTTCAGCTCTAGTCCTGGGCCTTGACATGCTCTGGGGTATGGAAAGAACCAAACAGTCAGTTTTGAAGATCCAGCTCATTGCACAGCTGCACTAGCTGGGAGCTGTACAGAAATTGCTGGAAGCAGCTGCAGAGTCAGAAGGAAATTCACTCCTTTTATCTTCACTCAGTACAAAGTAGTTGGTAGTTGGTCCAGAATTCTCCCTTGTGGCCCAGCGTGTCATCAGGTTAGAGCCCCACCAGGTACTGCTAAAGAAGGGGTTTGGATAGAGACAGCTGCTCTTCTCCCAGGCTTCTTCCTTCCATCCCCAGCATGGGCAGAAGGTTCTCTAGCCAGAGCCATTGTCCTGAGTCATGCTGGGGCCTGTTGCCCCAAAGTTTCACAGTGGCCTCTGACAGGGAGGGGAATAGAAAAACCTGACACCTCCGTGGTAAAGAAGCCAAGCAAAGGAGAATATTTTTAACCAGGTTTGCCATTGATTTTGTACTTCACAGCAGGGCCAGACCATTTCTGGCTTGGCTTTGTAGGCAGATGCCTTCAAATCTGTATTGCAAGTGAATTCTCATGAGGCTTGTGGTCAGCACTGAAACCAAACAGCTCATGAACAAGGAGTAAAACGCTCCAGTTTAGTGGTAGTGCAGTATTAAAACTGGCTGCAGAGCAACCAGGAGGCTGAGCAGCAAGCTCCTGCGCTGAGTCACACGCATTGAATTTGCCTTGGAAAAGGGCAATTGCCAGCAGGGCCTGCTCATAAATGCCAATTTTAGTTAAAAACCTTAATCAAATGCCAGGTAGGATTGGTACCCAAATAGTTTCATGCTGGGTGAGCTTTCTTGACATCTTGCTGAGCCCAATGGGGGTTGCTGGCAGGAGGGGGCTTTCAGAGAACTCTAGCATCAGAGCAGACAGAACAGCCTTTGCTGACAGCCTGCTGCTCAGGGGAGATGGCGTATGCTGGGGCTATGATTAATTCAGGGAACTAGCTGTAGTTACAGCTTTTATCCTCCTTTTAGCTTCTCCTACTGAGCCAAGCTGCACTGTGGGTGGGAGGCAGCAACCGAGTCCGACTGCAGCATCCTCCAGGCTGGCACTGTGTTTAAAGCTGGTGTTTGCCTCCTTCCCTTCCCAGGTGGGATGGTAACCGAATGCCTTTCCCCTGCCAGGACACCTCTGTAGCAGTGTGAGCAGGGCTGAGGCAGCACAGGTTGTTCAGACCAGGCTGTTTCTCAGCACAGTGCCAGCTTCTGGGTCATTGTCCTTTCCCTTCTTGTCATCGTGGTGTCCCTGTTGCCATTTGGCTCCAGAAGAGCATGGGTCCAGCTCTAGGACTTGTTGCGTTAATTTTACTGTGGAAGACTGTGGGTCAGTTTCCCCAGCTCAGAGGAGGATGAAAGCAACAAGGCAGCTGTGCTGTAGAGGTTTTGTGTTGTCAGACTCTACTGTGCTCAACTGCTCTCCTGTCCTCTTCTTGTCCCCCTCAGGAAGGTGTCAATGACCTGAACAACACAGCCATCAAGCCCCAGGTGAAGCCATGGATCAACCTATTCCTCTCTATATCCCATAGCATTGAGGAGGTAAGGTTCATTATTGTCCCCTTCTAGCTGTACTTCTACGCTCTCATTCCTCTCAGTTCTCTGCTGTTACCTCAGCACAGAGAAACTCTGAAATAGACAAAAGATGCTCAGCGTCCCGGTCTGGAAAAGGGTATTTGGCTTGAGAGGAGTTAGAGAAAAAGAAAGGGGTATGGTGCTGCTCTGGGAGGGAGCTCCCTCCCTTCCTCTGCATCTTCACAGCAGGCCATGTAAACTACTGTTTTTTCTATTTCAATGTCAGGAAGAATTCACTGACTACGAAGCTAACGATCCGTGGGTCCAGCAGTTCATTGTCCATCTGGAACAGCAGATGTCAGAGTTCAAGGTGAGAGAAAGGGAAGGAATGTGGCAGCCTGCTGTTCTTTAGCCAGACCTCAGTGAGGCACCTTCCAGCTCTTGCTGTGTTCAGTGGACCAGAGGACAGAGGTGCCTCAGATTGCTTGCAGGGCTCTTTGAGACTCCCATCTCCTGCAGCATTCAGAGGCAACTTGTAGGCCCTGCATCCCTGGGCTTTTGCTGGTGATGTCCACTTTCTGAGAGCAGAAGTTACAGTGGTCTTTATGTGAAAGCTGTCCTGGGCTGGGTTTATGTGCACTGCTGCTGAGTTGTTCCTGATGAGAGTGACACGGGTTTCTGCTTCTAGGCTGGACTGTCACCAGTGATTTATGATAACCTTACTGGCCTCATGACCAGCCTCATAGCCACGGAACTGGAGAAAGTGCTTCTCAAATCCAGCTTCAACAGGGTGAGTGAAACACTGCTCCCTTCCCCATCGTGTGGTTGGCTGTGGCTGCTCCATGAAATCCTCATCATCCTCCAGGGGATGAGGCATGGCAGAGGCAGATGTTACCTTCAAGAAAGCTCTGCCACACTGCCAGTGGCCAGCTCAGGGAGGCAGGAGGAGAGCATATTGGGAAATTAACAGTGCTTCCTTGGTCCCCACAGCTTGGTGGTCTGCAGTTTGACAAGGAGCTGAGGTCTCTCATAGCCTACCTCACCACAGTCACCACCTGGACTATCCGCGACAAGTTTGCACGTCTTTCCCAAATAGCCACCATCCTCAATCTGGAAAGGGTAAGCTGCACGTGCTTTTAGAGTCACTGGGCTCATCCAGATGTTGTCACAGATCCGGAGTAGAGAGGAACTGGAAAACCTACCCCATACCTGCAGGGCGTTTCCCTGCAGGTGTTGGTAGCAGGAAGTCCTGCCCATCCCTGGCACATCTATGACCACAGCCAGATTTTGAGCTCACCCTGAGGGCGGCTGGGGCCTCTTCCTGCAGCTTTCCTCTTTCTGCAGGTGACAGAGATCCTGGATTACTGGGGCCCCAACTCGGGCCCGCTCACCTGGCGCCTCACTCCCGCAGAGGTCCGGCGGGTGCTGGCTCTCCGAAAGGATTTCCGTGATGAGGACATCAAGCGGCTGCGCCTGTAGTTCCGTGCTGGCCTCGGCACGTGGGCACCCTGAAGGAGGTAACAGCACGACCACTGCAGCCCTGGTGCTGCCCCAGTTCCCCCTCCCCCTTCCCCAGTGCTATAGCTGGCTGTTGGATCGTGTGGGTTTGGGGTGATGGTTGCCATTCTGCTTAGAGCAGGAGGCCTTCTTGGGCGGGGAAAGAAGGGCCTCTGTCCTTCTGCAGGACCAGAAATAAGGCAGCAGCAGACTCTCTCACATTGAGAGCAGCATTGACACGTTGTTGGGTGAACGGACGAGGCTGTGCAAGCACATTTACTCCTTTTGTTCTGTTTCCCTGCGTGAGGCCACAGAAGGTCCAGGAAATTTGCAGCTCTTGTGGAATGTTTTCATTGTGGATCTGCACAGATCGCTCTGCCTGTGCCCCGCCACCTTGGCAGGGAGGCTGCAGCCATGTTCCTTCTGTGCCCTTTGTTTGTGGGTCAGCTCTCTCCCTGCTAGTGGTGGGGACTGCGTGTTAGCAGAGGCAGCGTGCCGCGAGGAAGGGATGTAGTTGGGGGCAGGGTGCTTGGAAAATCACCAGCAGGCCTCTCGAGGAAGGAGGGTCATGGCCCTGCTGGCTCTGTACAGATAACACTATAAATAAACCGCGCCTGGCTGAGCAGCGACCTTGGGCTGTGTGTGTGTGTGTGCATGCCTGGAGGGAGCTGGAGCGATGGGAGATGAGCTGTTTGCCATGTGATCATCTCTTCTGTACTGTGCCACGGCAGCAGCACAGCACAAACACCCATGTGCCAGAACCTGGTGCCAACTCGATGCTTGGCTGCATGCAGTGGTAGCATTTGACTCTGGGAAACCACAGAGCAATGTGTTTGCTGCCTTACCTCCCCTGGGAAGGAGAAGCGGGACTGAGAACTGATGCATGCTGGGAACAAGCTCTTTTATTCAGAGAGCCTGCGGGGACTAGTAACTCACTGCAGAAATAACCTCTCAGCACAGGAGGGGGAGGCGATTCCACAGCCAGGGATGGAGCATTGCATGCTCAAGGGCAGCACGGGCCACTGCTCTTGGAAGAGCAGCAAGGCCTAGCAGCATCACAAATGCTGTTTTTTTCCCTTCAGAGAACTGTGAGAATAGGGTCAAATGCACAGCTCTGCCTGGAGGCCAGCTGTGCCCTGAGCAGCCTGTCCTTCCAGTATGTCCGTGGACCTGCCCAGCTCAGCATAGCTCCTCCAGTCTGAGAGTTTTGGGCCCAGCATCAGCCCAAAAAAGCCACATCAGAACATAAGGCACCTGCTGAAGCCAGCTGCCAGTCCACAAGCAGCGTCCTCAGCTTTGCTGGGACCTGTCTGGGTTCTGCAGTACTGGACCATGTGTGTCGTGGGGCTGAGGCATCTACCATGAGCAGCCCTGGCTGCAGCAGGGAGTTATGAGGATCTTCCTGGATTGGCTGGCAGCTGTCTCCCCTGTCCCAGACGTTCCCCAGCAATGGCTGAGGGCTGAAGATCTTCACATGGCCACGTCCTCTCCAGGGTGAGCGCTGCTGTTAGGATCACATCCCATCACCTCCACGGAGAAACCTCCTTTGTCCACGTCAATGCTGTGAATGCTGAAGTTGCCCAGGCCCTGTAAAGAAGAGTTAACAGATCCAGAGTCAGCAAGGGACTCGCTCCCACACTAAACAAGCTCATCCTACTTGCGGCTGCAGGGGAGGGATACTTGTAATGCTTGTACTACATGAACCAGGTTTCTGCAAACCGCCTGCAGTGCTGGGCTTTGCAGGCAGCTTTTGGCCAAGGAAGCAGCTCGGGGCACACAGCTCACCTCTGTTTTAGCTAGAATTTGGTGCAAAGTCTCTTTCTGCTGAGGGACTTTGGTTAAGACATAAAGGAAGCCGCCGCCACCAGCCCCAGCCAAGCACTGCCCGTAGACGTAAGGCCGCAGAACATCCATCATGCGCCCGACAGCCAGCGGCTCGCACCCGGGGGCCATGCATTTCTTCTGCTGCCAGTAGAGGTCCAGACACTTGCCAATGAGTGGCAGGTTTCCTGCAGGACGGAGGATGAGGCAGAGAAGAAAAGATCAGTCTCTGTTTTCTCTAAGGGGCTGAAAGCTGGTCCTGCCTCGTGCTCAGCCTGAGCACGGTTCTGCCTTCTCATCTACCCCAATCCTCTGCCTGCTGAGCAAGCCATTCCTGCTGTCGCTTTTTGCTGTTCATTTTTAATCCTCCACAGGGTGAGAATTTGCTTGCTTTCGTGCTCCAGCTTCCCCTCCACTGCATCCCAGCAGACAAAACCCCAAATGAATCAACTTCATAGGCTAGCTGTGGCCCCCACCCCATCACCAGTGACTCAAGAAAATCAGACAGACTCAGTGTGCACCACAGGAGCCTCTTCTAGCCCCACTTCCTCAAGATCTTAATTGAAGCCTCAATTTTGGGGCATTGCCTATAAAACGCCTGAGGCTGCTGCAGCTGTTGGACCCTGCACTGCCCTAATGTCTGTCCCTCTAGAGCTTCCAGGGGATCTGTGCTGCTTCAGCTGTTAGAAGGGACAGCCTGGCACAGGGAAGGGAGCTCCCACCTTGCCTCAAGGCCCGGGCACACTCCTCAGCGTTATTCACCAGAGCATCAGCATTTTGTACGATGGAAGGCAGCCTGGCATACCAGTTCCTCACCACGTCCTGCAAGAGGGCAGGCTGCTGGGGACAGGCACCTCGGCCACGTGTGTCCCCATCAGCGCCCTGCACAGCCTTACCCCCAAGGGGACAGGCACCAAGGGGGAGTGGAGGCCAGAGCCCACACGTTACCTGGAGCAGGTTGCGAGCCAGGCGAGTCTTCCCCGTGTACACCAGCAGCAAGTGATCGCTGAGGATGCGGGCAAAGCCTTCAGGCACTGGGATCTCCTCCACCTCCACCCTGAGTGGCAGCCGGGCCTCTGACCTCCCGATTTTGATGCCAGGTACCAGCCCGCCCACCTGGTCCTGCCAACCACCACCTGCAGCACGCAGGATCCTCAGCCAGTGCCTGGATCCCCACCATGTGCCAGCTGCTTTTCCAGCTGCTACCTGTCGTGAGCCTCTGCTCCAGGTGCAGCACGGTGTGGATGAGGGACTCAGTGCCAGCAACCTTCCCGGCTGCCCGGTACAGCGCTGCCATCACTGCTCCCGCCAGGATGCTGCTGGTGCCTGCAGGGAGCAGGGGATCATGGCAGCAACGGGGATGCTGCATCCCAGTGCTTGGAGAAAGACAGCCATCCCAACCCTAAGCCCCATTCCCTGCAGACAGACCGAGGCCAGAGCCGTGGGGCAGCCTGGACCAGGTGTGCACCTCAAAGCCGCCCCCAAAGTTTTCCATCAGCTGATCCCGCAAGGGCTTCTGTGAAGGGAACTGCACGATCTGTGCACACAAGAAGGCAGCTTTGAGCAAGGCTCCTGGGAACAGAATGGAAAAGCAAAGCTCTGCCTGCTGCACTACCTACTCCATCACCCCAACAAGAGGACGCGTGGCATCAGAGCGGATTACTGCTGGAGTGGCGCAGATCCAGCACCACGAGGGCAGGACACCGAGGGCACAGAAGAGGCCCCCTCACCTGGTGCATGCGGCTGGCAGTAGTTCTCCAAGTCCCCCAGCTCACGGCACACCAGCTCCACCGCCGCCTCACCCCACGGCGTCCCACCGAGGCTGGCCAGGCGCAGCTCTGGCTCGCCGATGCGCCGCACCCGGGCACCAATGGGCCTGCACCCATCCACCAGCACTGCCACGTCCACCACGGCCCCACCGTGCTCGTATGTGATGGGGGGAGTGTCGCTCCAGCCGCCTGCCGAGGCATGCCATCAGCCCTCCAGCACATTTCCAGTGCTCCGGAGAGGGAAGGCAGGGTGGTACCCTGCTGTCATCATCCATCCCACCAGCTCTGAGCCCATTTGGGGATGGAAAAGCTCACCGGAGAGGTCCAGACGGGCTGGGCACGCCACCTGCACCCAGTGCCCCAGGGGTGGCAGCTCCACTGGGCACACAGTGACAAATTGGCACGAGGACATCACCGCCTTCCGGATGAGGATCTGCTCGGCCCCTTCGTAGTGCCGAGCCGCTCTCACCAGCAGGGCTGGACTGCAAAAAAGAGGGATGCTGAGCCCACCAGCACGGCCCCCCAGGCACCCCAACAGCCAAAACAGGACAGCAGCAGTTCAACGCTCCATGCTTCACCTGCTCATCCACTTCTGCCGCTCGGCTGCCAGCTCCTGCACCCCACCAGCAATGTCCCCGCTCTCCAGGCGCCCGAAAGCCGAAGCCCACTCCCTGTTGGCAGCAGGTCCGCTCCGCAAGCCCCCTGCCCCGTGTGCCATGCAGCCCAGGACGTCGGCAATGCAGGCAAGTGCTCGGGCTGCGACGCCTGCATCGTCAGCTGTAGAGGCAACTAGAAAATTAAGGTAAGGCTGTGAGTGGCCTGAAGCAGCCCACTTCTGCAAGAAGTCAGCTCCAGGGGAGAGGGACGTGCACGACCTGCACCTGCCTTGGACGGTCTCAAGTTCTCGCTGGACTCAGGGGTACTGAAGGGGGATAACGAGCGTGAAAAAGCCCAGAGATGTAAGACTTGTCCAGCTTACCCTCATCTAGCGTGCCCAGCAAAGCCTCGTGGTAACCCTCATGGACAGCACTGCGGATGAGCGGCAGGAGGCTGCCGTCCTGGCGGCCCAGCAGCACGCGCCGCACCTTCTGCTGGCCCTGCATGAAGAAGAGGTCCCGGCGGGCACCCAGCTCCGCTGCCTTGTCCAGGCAGGGCAGCAGCTCCTGCCAGGACATGCGCCAGGCTGCTCGCCAACGTGCCAGCCGCTCGCCCGAGGCCGTCGGGGCCAGCAGCCACAGCACGTCCTCCAGCCCCAGCGCCTCGGAAGCATGCAGCACTGGGAAGAGCCGGGCGTTCAACAGGCAGCGGTCGTTCTGCGGTGTCTCGGCATCCCAGAGGTCCCCTTTGCTGGTGGAGGGAGAGCCCATCAGCACTATCGCAGGGAGGTGGGATGCAGGGGTGGCCACCGTGGCTCTCACTGCAGATTTTGAGGTCTGGAGTGCTCCGGGCACGCTGGTACTTACCGTACGCCTGTGCGGCGAAAAAACTCTGCCCAGGGGACGTTCAAGTAGGTGGCCTCTTCAGCAGGACTCTGGGGGGACACATGGGGGGTGGTTACACCCCAGCTTTGTGGAGAGCCCCATGCCCCCTCGCTGTCCCCGCACCTGCCAGTTGTCGAGGCGGCCGGTGAGCGTGAAGACGCGGCAGGGCAGGTCACGCAGACGGACATGGTGGCCCTGCAGGACCACGTCACGCAGGGGACAGCCCTGCAGGGCCGGTGAGGAGCTTGTGGTGAGGCCTGTGAGGAGGCAACCGGGACCAATGTCCAGGGGGCCCTGCAGAGGAAGCAGTGGAACCTTGAGGAGTACAGCCAGCCCCATATCAGAGCCATGCCAGGAGACACGCTGCAGCCAGCAAAAGCCCCAGTCCCCAGGAAGGGACAACCCAGCACTGACAGCAGGGAAGGTGGCAGCCAGCAGCAGCCCCAGCCAGAAGGCAGTCAGAAAGAGGAAGGGTGTCCCACATGTCACAGCAGCGAGCCCCTCCATATGCACCAGGCTCCTTCAGGTCCCACACACCTGGAGGTGACAGTGCTGGATGACGCTGCCGGCTGCCAGCCGCACGGCTCCTTCCAGCAGGCAGTTGGTGACCGAGGAGCCATCCTCCAGGAGCAAGGGGTGCTGCCAGGGTGCACGGGAACATGGGGTAACCCCCCCCAAAAAATGTGTGTGTTGGAGCAAATCTGGGGCTGGAGAGACCTACGTCCACGTGGGAATGGGCTGTTTTGCAGAAGTGAAGGTGGCTGGTGGAGCCAGGCAGGAGTGTCAGGCTACGGATGTGGTCGCTTGCAGCCGTGGTCAAGTAGTCGTAGGATGCATCGGCGATGCAGGCTGCAGGGAGGCAGGAAAGCAGTCAGCACTGAGCACAGTCTCAGGGCAAGGAGGTGCTCCCAGCCTCCGCAACAACCTTCTCTGCTCAGCTTCTCCCCAGAGAAACAGCTGGGGGCCATGACCCCCAAATTTCTCTCCAGGTCATGGACAGGGTCACTTGCAGGTGCCCACCACGGCATCACTCACCCATGCTCAGAGGGAAGGCACGGAGAGCTTTCCAGAGCACAGAGCGGGCGCTCCTCACGCTGGGGTCACCCCCACCCTTCACAAAATCCTCCTCTGTCATCCCCCTCGCCATGCTCAGCACGATGTCAAAGAAAAGAGAGATCTGGGGAGAGAAAAGACACCCTGGGTGCAGCCAGGCCACTCGGACTCCCGTCCCGCTGCTGGGTGCTGCCCTCCCACACCCAAATGTGATGGCCCCATTAGGCGCACCCAGCACCAGCAGCCACAGGGCGAGGGGTCCTGTCAACCCAGAGGGGGTGTCACCTGGATGGGTGGTGCCCCCGAGTCTAGCCCCATGTAGGTGCAGGCATCCAGGGGAGGGATGACGTGGGTGGCCAGAAGCTGCTCGGCGGCACTCGAGGAGAAGAAAACCACCCCGCAGACCTGTGAGGGCACAGGAGGGCTGAGGCTGTGCCACTCCTGTCCCTCACTGGGGTGAGTGGGCCCGGCCATGGTGACACAAGGGCAGAGCTGCGGAAGCCCAAGTGGTGACACACCAGCGGGACGGTGCCATCCGGCCCCGCGCACTGCTGGATCTGAGCCTCTGTGCCTTTGTAGATGATGTCACGTACCAGCCCCTGCGTGCAAGAAGATACCAGTGAGCTCTTCAAGCTGCCCCAAGGAGCCCAGCAGCCACGGCAGGGACGGGAGCCCTGCACCCACAAGACAAGAGGGGCAGGGACCCCAGTGACAGCGGATCAGGCTCCAGGCCGGTGTCATCACTAGGCAGTGGGAGCTGCCACCGACCTGCTCATCAGCGAGGTACACGCCGTGGCTCCTGGCGTACTCCTGGCTGCCGGGCACCGCGATCACTCGCACCCCTTGGAAACCATCCCAGTCAATTCCTGGAGACAGGGACAGAGAGCACCGCCCGGAGCTCCACGCACTGCAGCAGCGCCCATGACAGAGCGTGCCAACTACACCTGCTGAGCACCCACACGCCAACACCAGAGCACCCACAGCCACGCGGGGAGCGGCCCTCACCTGGCACCGAGGGCACGCTGAGCAGCATGTCGGTGCTGCAGACCCACACGCCCGGCGGGGAGCCCACGCAGAGCTGCACACGGAAGGGCCGTGAGCTCAGGGCTGAGCACCATGAGCCGCAGGGTGCTGTCTGTGGGGAAGGGGTGCTCGCTGCTCACACACCCGCTGCGTGACGGTGCCCAGCAGGCTGTCCACGTTGCACACCAGCGCCTCGGCCGCAGCGCGGGGCTGCTCGGCGGGCAGGCAGGTGAAGGCCCGGCCGCAGTCGTCGAAGGAGAACTCACGGCCCTGCCGGGACAGCTGCGGTGAGGAAGGGCTGGCGGGGAGGGGGAAGGCGCGCGGGGTGGGACCTGACGGGGCCCCCCACCGTGTGCAGGATGAGGATGCGGGTCTCCTTCAGCGCGTCGGCGCTCACCACCTGCGGGGCACGGTGCTCAGCGTGCGGAGCGCGGAGTCCTGCTCCCCAACCCCGCACCCCTCACCGTGCGCCCCGCGCGGGCGCTGAGATGCTCGGCCGCCACCAGCACGGCGTTCAGCGTGGCCCCGCCGCTCCCCACGCCGACCCACGGGTCCTCCAGCGCCAGGACGAGGACGGGCTGCCGGCCCAGGGCTCCTCGCCGCCGCCGCAGCTCCAGCTCTAGCCCGAAGGAGAAGGGCGGCTGAGGACCCGGCCCCGAGCCCGAGCTCCCGGAGCCGGCCCCGCCGCTTGCCTCGCTGCAGTGCCGCCTCGCCGCCGCCCCGCCGGCAGGTGAGGACCACCGCGGTCCACTCGACGCCCGCCGCCATGCTGGCGGTGCCGCGGGGGCTGATGGGAGTCGTAGTGCGGCGCCGCGCCCATCGTACGCGGCGCGTTGGGGCGCCGGACTACAGCTCCCGGCGTGCACCGCGGCAGGGCGCCTTAAAGGCGCAGCGCCCCGTTCCTGAGCGCGGCCCCGAGAGGGGCTTTGGGCTGGAAGGGGGTGGGTTCTGCCCTCGCGTGGCTCCTGGACGCGCGGCACCGCGGCTGTGCCCACCCGCATCGACCGTGGGGGCTGCTCTGTGCCGGAGGGGGGGCATCGGGATGGGTAGGGGGCTGAGCGCGGGGACGGGCACGAGGCAGAGCGGCGGGGTGGGCGTGGGGATGGGGACGTGGCATCCCCACGCGTCGGGGATAGTCGCGGAGCCGAGCTCTGGGATGGATATGGGATGGGAACCAGGGCGGGCGTGGGGCTGGGCGTCGGGGCGGGCACGGCGCCGGGCACGGGGATAGGCGTGAGGATAACCACCGGGATGGGTGCCATCCCATGGGTACCGTGGGCGCTGGGACGGGCACGGGATGTGCACGGGGACGGGTACAGGGGTGGGCACGGCGCCGCGGAGCGGCATAGGCACGGGGATGGGCGGCCGGCCCCGCAGCTCTCGGCCCCGCCGTGCTGCACCCGCGGCGGCCCCGCTCTCCTCCTACAAGTCCCACAACCCCGCACGGACTACATCTCCCAGCCTACCGAGCCCACCCCCCGCACGGCGCAGCACGGCCCGGCCCGGCCCCGCACGGCGCGGAGCGGAGCGGAGGGTGCGGCGCGGTGCGGTGCGGTGCGGTGCGGGGAGCGGCGGAGGGGCCCGGGGGCTCCCGGCGGTGGGGCCGAAGCGGAGCGAGGTGCGGTGCAGGCGGCGGGTACGGCCCCGGGGGGAGGGGAGGGGGGGTTGGGGGTATCGGGTGCGGGGTGGGGTGTGCGGGAGATCGGGGGGGATGCGGTGGCACCGGGGGTGGGCGCGTGGGTGCGGGTACCCACGGGGAGCCCCGGGGGCGCGTAGGTTTGGGGCAGCGGGGGGACACGCGGGCGGTGGTGCCCTGTGTCCGCGTTGGGGTGACTGATGTGGGGTAGGGGGGTGTGGGATGGAGCGGTGTCACGGGGACGGCGGTGTCACCCGGCGGTGCCCTCTCGGTCTGAGAGCCACGGGACACGCGGTGGCCCTGGGGTCCGGGGCCTTCCCGGGTGTCCCCGGCCGGGGGACACATAGACGTTGGGATACACGGACAGGATCCTCAGTTTTCCACGCTGAGCTGGCTGACGTGGGAATAGGGTTCCCCTCCCCCCTCCCCAAACCCACTCCGAAAGCAGCACGCGCTGCCAGGACAGCTTTGCTCCGGGTGGCCCCAGCAAGGAGCTGAGCTCGCAGCGCTAATCAAGCTAATTAACAACGTGCGAGCGCTCCCGGAGCAGCCGAGCAGCCCAAAATGGGGCCGGCGGTGCCAGCGTTGGACGGGGCCCCAGTGCACGGGGAAGGCGTTAGGGCGGTCCGTTGTGCTGCTGGGAGCGGAATGTTGGCGGCGTGGGCCGGGAGCTCTCCGACAGCCCCAATTCCTGCCTGCCTGGAGGAGGCTCCCATCCCCATCCCCGGCCCCGGCCCGGGGCGGCCGGAAACCCCATGGAAAATAGGGCCCGGACCCATTTCCCCGGCCCGGAGCAAGCCCTGTCCTCCCCAGCGATGCCGGCTTTGCTCCCTGCGTGCATCTCCACCCCCACGGTGCCCCCCCAGGCAGGAGGCGGCGGTGTTGGCGGTGTTGGCGGTGTTGGCGTGCCCGTCCTTGCACTCTCACACATATTTTCCCAGTGAGGCATCCAGTGCGGATGGGACGGGAGCGGGCTCGCCACCGGGGAGCTGGGCGCAGGGATGGCAGCCTGGGAGGGCTGGAAAGGCGTCTGGGAGGAGATGGAGAGGAGGAGGAGGAGGCGATGGAGGTGCTCAGCAGTTCTGGCAGTTGCTGCTTTCCTAGGCTTGGCTGTGGGGATTTGTTTTGGTGGCACCCAGCCTGGTGGGACGTGAGCTGGTGGCTTGGCGAGACCTGACCTGATAGGACCCAACCTGCTGGGACCTGATCTGACAGGACCTGATATCCCAGCTGACCTTCTCCTGAGGGAGCTGAGCACCTGGAGTTGCTCGGGACCGGGCTGGATGGGGCTGTGTGTCTATGGAGGGGTCCCCTCTGGGCACGACTTGGGGCTGGCTGGGCCCTTCTGACCCCAAACCCACGCCTTTGTGAGGACACGTGCCCTCGCCGTGCAGGCGTACTGACCCCCGTGCAGCTCCAGATGGGGAACTGCGGGCAGCAGTGTGGGGCGGGGAGGATGTGCCCCATGCTCTGGCTTCCTTCCTCTCGCTGCCCAGACGGATATGTGTTGGCGGGTGACTAATTGGAGCAGGAGACCGCCAGCACTCCGCCGGTGCTCCAGAGGTGCCGAGCTGTGGGGTGATACTTGCCCTTGATGGTTTTGGGGGGAGCAGCTCAGGGGTTTTCGGGCAGCATCTCGTTGTCTCTTTGCTTTTGACGTCCCCTCCTTTCCGCTCCAGGCTGTTGTCACCTGCGTGTCCCCGGCGCAGGACCATGAGTGCCACCTCAGCCCGGGACCAGCTGGGGACGGCTCCCCGAGCCCACGGGGCCACCGGGACGCGGAGCTACGGCTGAGCCCAGCGTGCCGAGCCGCGCCGAGCCAGGCGGATGGAAAGCTGCAGCCCGGCAGGTAGGGACACACCGACCCCCCCCCCCACCTCGGCATCACGGGGGGCTGCACCCCAGCCACGCCGACCTGCGGCTCTGCACCCCACAGGGAGCCGCGTGCCCACCCCGCACCCCAGCCCTATGCCCGGGGAGCGGCACCGAGCCCGCCCGCCCGCCCACCATGAAGTGCTCGCTGCGCGTCTGCTTCCTCTCGACCGCCTTCCTCCTCATCTTCGTCATGTCGGTGCTCTTCACCTACTCCCACCACAGCATCGCCTACCTGGATCCCGGCGGGCTGGGTGGCATCCATCGGGTGAAGCTGGTGCCCGGTTACGCCGGCGTGCGGCGGCTGAGCCACGGTGTGCCGTACCCCAGGGGCTGTGCGTGCCGCCGCTGCCCCGAGGACGCCGCCGCCGCCGCCGCCGCCTGGTTTGACGGCCGCTACGATGCCGGCGTGTCCCCGGTGTGGACCAGGGAGAACATGGAGCTGTCACCGGACGTGCAGCGGTGGTGGATGGTGAGCGATGGGGGATGCTGCGGCGTCTCTGTCCCACTGAGCCCGCTTCGCCCTCCCAGCTCTGGGACCCCATGCTGGGGTGACCGTGACCCCCCCAAGCGTGGTCCCCTCACCGCTCTCCCTCTCACCCTGCAGATGCTGCAGCCCCAGTTCAAGTCCCACAACACGCAGGAGGTGCTGAGCAAGCTCTTCCAGATTGTGCCAGGGGAGAACCCTTACAGCTGGCGTGACCCGCACCACTGCCGGCGCTGCGCCGTGGTCGGCAACTCGGGCAATCTGCGCGGCTCTGGGTACGGGCATGAGATCGATGGGCACGACTTCGTCATGAGGTGAGGGCAGGGGACCCTCCCGTGAGTGGTGGGGGCTGTGTGTCCCCCCACCCCGTACTCCGGTGCCCGCCTCTGTCCCCAGGATGAACCAGGCGCCCACGGTGGGCTTCGAGGGGGATGTGGGCAGCCGGACCACGCACCACTTCATGTACCCCGAGAGTGCCAAGAACCTGCCTGCCAACGTCAGCTTCGTGCTGGTGCCCTTCAAGACCTTGGACCTGCTGTGGATCGCCAGCGCCCTCTCTACCGGACAGATCAGGTTGTAAGTACCCGGCGGCCGTGCACAGAGGTGTCATCACCCTGGGGACTGTTTGAGGAGTGGCAAAGTCACGACTGCAGCTCGGTGGCTTTCTCCCTGCTGTCTCCACCACCCTGGGTTAGGGTAGCCCTGGCTGCAGGTGCCCACCCGCCCCTCTGCTTCTTTCCTCCAGCACCTACGCTCCCGTGAAGCCCTTCCTGCGGGTGGACAAGGAGAAGGTGAGAGCAGCACTGTGCCCCTGCAGCGCCCGTTTCTCCCCACACCTCCCCCCGGTGCAGCCCCGGGGAGACACGGTGCTCAGCATCCCCCCCTCCCCGTCTCCAGGTGCAGATCTACAACCCTGCCTTCTTCAAGTACATCCACGACCGCTGGACGGAGCACCACGGGCGCTACCCCTCCACCGGCATGCTGGTGCTCTTCTTCGCCCTCCACGTGTGCGATGAGGTGGGTGACAGCGCGGGGACGCGGTCCCCAGCCCCCCCAGTGCCCCGGGGGCTGGCAGTGATGGCGGTGCCGACCCTCACCCCGCAGGTGAACGTCTTTGGGTTCGGCGCTGACAGCCGGGGCAACTGGCACCACTACTGGGAGAACAACCGCTACGCCGGCGAGTTCAGGAAGACCGGGGTGCACGACGCCGACTTCGAGGCGCACATCATCGACATGCTGGCCAAAACCAGCAGGATTGAGGTCTACCGGGGCAACTAAACTGAGGGCCACGCGTCCTCCAGCTCGTAACCCCAGCGCCGCCGGAGCTGCCCCAGCTGCTGGCGGGCGCCGCGGCCGATGGGGTCCTGAGCTCACGGGAGACTTTGTGTGGCTTGGGGAGTTTGGACGCGATGGTGTTGGTATTAAGGAACCCGCTTCAGCCCAGCGAGGGTTTGTGGACGCCGCCAGCGACCGGGGGAGTGCCCGACCTGCATCTCTTACAGTCAAACCAAATGCTGCTCTTTTTAAAACAAGAACAACAACAACAAAACCCCACACAAAAAGCCCCAAAACTCGTCGACTTTGGGGTGTGCTCAAGCCCGGGATGAGGGCAGGGTGACAATCAGCGTTGGGCTGGGCCAGCTCCCCAGCAGCAGGACACAGAGCGTCCTTTGGTCACAGGCTTTCTCCCCCTTTGTCTCTCCTGTCCCTCTGTGGCTCTCGGGAAGGGGTCTGGACTCTTGCGGTCCCCTCAGATTGTCCCCATGCCGTGTCAGGGGGATAGGAGGGATTTGGGGAGGGGGCAAAAGGCAGCTGAGAAACCTGAGCACCAATAGAGGTGACAGCGTGGCAAAGCACAAGCTGGGTGCCCCATCCCACACCCTCTGGGCTCCTGTTCACCTCTGGCACAGGGAGAGGAGCAGGTTAGAGATAGCTTTAGCAAGTGAGTGAAACACGGGGGAGGGGGGGGTCATTTCTTTTTTTCCCTTTTGCTGCAGACAGCTCTGGTGAGAAGCTGCCATCCCAAAGCTCGTGCTGGTGGGTGGGGGGCAGTCGCTGGGGTGCCGGAAGCTGCAGTGGTGATGGAGGAACGATGGCACAGGGCTTGGGGACGAGCTTCCCTTTTCTCTCTTAAGTTTCTCCGCTTTGGGAGTGTTTTCTTTTGTGAGGTTTCTCTCCACGGTTGTGGCACACCAGGTGTGGGCCACGCCTGGCGCTGGGGGCCCCGTGGCAGCCGTGTCACTGCCAGCCCCATCCCACCCCCCCCCTCAGCGCATTGGGTCGGCGTTGCCTTTACCTTCTGGGGGAGGAAAACCACAAAAATCACACGACCACGAGCAACAACGAGTGCCTTGACTATCGGCCGCCGGCTGCGCTGCCCTGCAAGCACGGGGGGTGGTCAGAGCATTCCCAGTGCCCACTCCCTCCTGGGCTGGGCACAGCATTACACCCCCAGCACTGGGCAGGACAGTGCCAGCGGGGCAGGGCCATGCCCACACCTCTCCCACTCCAGGTCAGGCAATCCTGAGCCCACTGGCAGCACCCGATAACGATTTTTTGGCTGATTTCCTTCCCCCCCTCCCCCCGCTCCGACCCACCCGACCCTTTTTATTATTATTATTATTATTATTGCTGTTGTTGTTATTATTTAAACTGTCCTGCCACGAGGACTCGCAACCACTCCTGTTTCTCCGCAGAGCGGCCGGCGAGCGCACGCAGAGCATGCTGCACGGCCCGCGGGCGCCTACGAGCACCACTGTACTGTACATAGAGGAGGTGTAGGCAGAGGCTGTGGGCACAGGGGAGGGGGAGTGAGGGGGGGTGGTCTGGTTTGGGGGAGAAACTGAGGGTTGGGGTAACCCCCATCGTGGGGCGAGGCGGCCCCGCGGCCTCTGCGGATGTGGGTATTTCTGCACACAACTGTCTTAAAACGATTTGGGTTTGGTTTGGTTTTTTTTTTAAGTCAATAAAAACCGTGCATCTGGATGGCTGTGTGTTCCTCCGTCCTGAGCTGAAGGGGCGTTTGGTTTGAGTGCTCACCCCGGGCAGGGGACAGCAGCAGTCAGGGTGCTCCAGCAGTCCCATCCCCACCGGGAGCACGGCACTGTGGGGGGAGAACCACAGCGTTTGGATCGCGAAGGGCACGTGAGGCTCTCACACAACAAACCTCCCAGTTCCGGAGTAGTTAAAACACCTCTTTATTAACATACAAACCTAGCAACATTCAAGCCAACCCAAATATTAAACGATGGAAAGCGCGGCGTAAATACAGCGTCGGGAGCGGCCAGCTCAGCCCTGCTCGTGTGCTTGGGAGCAACCCACGTCCTCCACGGGGCACTGCTGCAGCTCAGCCCCTCGGAGCTGCTTGGTCCTCCTGCTGAGACCTGCGGGGGACGGCGAGATGCTCTGCCCCCCCCCCAGCACTTCCACCGTGTAAGGCACTAGGGAACGCTTTCACAGCCTCAAGTTGCACTCGTTCCTCACACTGCTGCCCCTTGGGAGTCCTTGCAGCTCTTGAAAATAGCTCGGGAGACCGCAAGGAGCGAGAGGGGCTTCGGGCGAGTGGCGTGAAGGGAGCACGTACCAACAGCGCCCGCAGAGCGCGGTCACCGAGCCCAGGCCCGGCCCTGGCAGCCACTTAGGGAAGCTCAAAGCAGGACATGCTTCCAACTTGCCAACGTGGGCAAGAACGGAGCTGCCCGAGCGTCCCAATGAAACCAGCTGGGAAGACAAATGTGAAGGCGGCAGCGGTTTCTGCCGGGCTCTACCAGCAACTGCGTGCTCTGCTCTCAAACAAGAATCCTGCCCTTGTAAGCGATGGATTTCCTCTGCAAACCTGGAAGCAGCTGTCTGCTGTAGGGTATTTTTCCCCCCTCAAACGTAAGAGTTTTGGTCTCCGTGTCACCCCTGTCAGCCACTGCCTGAAGTCCCATCGGGCTGAGGAGTCCTGTGCCAGGGGGCACAGCAGCAGGGAGGAGGAAGCCAGGGCTGTAACACAACCCCTCCTCCTCCTCCTCGCCATAGAACGGAAGGAGGAAGCTGCAGCAGAAAGGAACAGCAAATCCAGACAGAGACACGAGGAAGAAACAAGGACTGGCAAAGACAGATGTGAAAATCGCTGCGACACAGCCTCCTGAAGTAGGAGGCACTGCTTCCAAACTGCTTGCTTCCTCTTATCCCCAGGCTGTTAAAGTGTGAACAGTGGAGTCCTTCTCCAGCACCGGTTGCTTTAAGACTAGCGAGGCATGGGAGGTCGGGCACAGACACGAGGGACAGATCACAGACCCCGAAGGAGAATCAGAACTTGGAAGAGGGAAAGCAGGAGCAGGTGAAAACCATGTGGCCCTGAGCCTCAACCCTGGCAGAGTGCTCCTCCATCCACTGTGTGACGTAGGGCTGTTCTCACTCTCTATTTCTGGCACTGAAGAGTCAACACCAATTTCCACTCCTAAGCTTCATGGCTTCCACACCTCCCTGAATGGGGGGACTCGCTCTGGCAACCAGTTTTTAAGGCCCTTGTTGCCTCAGGTCCATCCAACTCCTTCTGTATGCGGAGCGCATCTCCATCATCACAAACTGGCCGACCAAAGACTCAACAGAAGGCACAGCTGAAGCAGCAGGGAACAAGACAGGAGCTTGCCAAGCTTTACAGCTCGTATTTACAGCACTTCACTGGAGAACAACCCCAAAACAGTTCTGAGTTACAAAGCGTTCGTCACGGCTGCGTCTGAACTCCAGGGGGATGCTGGCATCCGGGCGAGCAGGAAAGCCACAACAAATGGGTGGGTGTCAGGGGAACACCCAACCACCTCCTTCCACACCACAAGGAAAAGCTTTGCCTCGGGTTCTCACAGCCAGAGAAAGATGTCGCCCCGTGCGGTGCCCCAGCGCCGATGACGAAAGACTTACCAGCACTGCTGCCATCTCCACGAGGTGCTGGTTAAACCGACTGTGCTTAACTGGGCAGGTGGGAGGAAGCTGCTCGCTCCATCGCTGCGGGCGCCGACCCCTCCGCAAAGTGTTTGTGGGGAGCAAGGAGGAGTCCCAGCCCAGGTGACAGCAGAGCACAGCTGCCGTCCTGTGCCTCACACTGGAGGAGATAGAGAGGGTGGGGTCCCCAGGAGCTGCCCCGGGCCCTGCCCATCACTGCAGGGCTATGGAGATGTTTGCTCCAACACACTAGAACGCTCCCGTAGGTTTCTGGATGCGTGTTCAGCTCTGTGCTTCATCTGCTGGGATGCGGGGCAGCCCGGCAAGCAAAGGGCCGAGGGAGGGACGCAGAGAGGGTTCAGAAAGCTCGAAAAGTAAGGTTTTAAAACATACAAAACGGAACACGCCGGCCAAAAGTTTAAAAGTTGCAAGATGGGAAAGGGAAAAAATAAAATAAAGAAAGGTGTGGGGCGTGGAGATGGAGGCTGAGGTCTCCAGCTTGGGGAAAGGAGCGGGGATCCGGGATACTACTCCCTCTGGTAACCACTCAGTTCCACCTCGTCCTTGCGGCGACGCTGCGTGAAGAGGGAGCTGAAGGGGTAGAGCTTGGCTTTGGCCTGGAAGCGCTGCCCGGCGATGTCGATCTCGTACTCGCCCTGGTTGATGAAGTCAGTGGTCACCACCAGCTCCTCCCCCGTCTTCTCGTCCACGTGCCGCACGAAGCCGAGGCAGACGTGGCGCTCCAGCGTGTAGCTGTAGGCGCTGCTGGTGGTCCTCCCCACGTAGCGGCCGTTGCGGAAGATGGGCTCCCCCCACCAGGGCCAGAGGTCCATATCCGTGTCGTGGTCCTCGAGAATGAACATGGTGAAGCGTTTGTACACCCCGTTCTGCTTCTGCTCCAGCAGCGCCTCCTGGCCAACAAACTCCACTCCCTGGGGAAAGGAAAAGGAAAGCCTCGGCTGAGCGCAGGAACTGCTGAGTCCAACCAAGCGCTGACACGAGGTCAGCTGGAGCTTGGGAGTCACACTGCCCCACAGCAGCACCTCTGCACTCAGGGGGCCCGGCTCATCCAAAGGTGTGAGAGCGACGAAAACAAGCGAGGGGTAGAGATGGCCCCACGGCACGGGTTCTGGAGCACCCAGAGCACAGCTCGCAGTCACGCCCTCACAAACCCACCATAAAACACCCCGCCCGCCCTCTTGGGTGGCATCACTGCATCAGTGCACCCTGCCACCACCTCAGTTTTCCACCGTTACCTTTTCCAGCTTGACCTGGAATTCGCGGCCGCACTCCATGGGAGTGGTAAAGGCGTCCAGGTCCTGGCCCCAGAAGGCGAAGAACTTCTCGATCCTCAGGCTGCGGAGCGCGTAGTAACCGGCGTTCCGGATCCCGTACTTCTGCCCCATGTTCATCACCTCGTTGTACACGTGGAGGGCGTACTGCAGAAGGAAGGGACAGGCACAGAGCTGCACAGTGCCAGGAAGCACTCACACAGCACGGCCAGCGTTACCGCCTGGTGCCTGGAACACTAAACCGAGCAGGGCACCCCCCCTTGTGCCCTGCAGGCGTCTTTCCCACGCTGCATTTGAGTCTACGTGGAAAAACCACTGCGTGTGCAAGCAACTGTTTTAATCAGCTGAGGCTGCTGCATACTCTTACCTCTATGGGAATATAAAGCATGAAGCCGGGTTCTCCTGTGTGAGTGATGCTCATCACACGGATGCCGTTGGCGTAGCCCACGCTCATCTCCTGCGGAATCAGAGGGGGTGGAAAGATCCAAACTGGGACAGGGCACAGAGGAGCGGAAGGAACAGAGAAATGCCCAACGCACAGCACGTGGGCCGAGCTGTCTGCCACCAGCACTGAACCCAAACATGGAGACAGCAGTGATCCAAATGTTAATCCCGAGTTGCCACACGGTGGCAAGCCATGCAGCTGGGTCAGAACAGAGGCTGGTGCTTTACACTTCGAACAGCAGCTATCTGCTCAGCCCTCTGACGTGACGGTGACTCTAGAATCACCGACCCCAGCTGCCCCTGACTGATGGTTTGGGAACAGGTTACACAGAATTTGCCACGTGGCACTAAGCCTACAGCAAGCGGGATACTGAAAACAGATTCATATTCACCTCTGTGCCCAGCAAGCACGAGCCAAAGAAAAGCAGGTAGCAAAGTGAGCCTAACGAGGACACGACCAGGCTTTCAGTCTAATCACTGAAACCACGGTCCTTTACCTTAGTCCTTTCCCTTCTAGCATGCGTGCTTCAGAAACCTAGGCAGGCTGAGGAGGAAGGAAGCACGGTCACTCACCTTGCAGAAGAAAGAAGGAAAGTGTTCTGGGGTCATCGGGGCATAGGACAGCTCTGACAAGACATCCACAGCACGGGGGCCTATGAGGTTGAGAGCTGAAGGGAGGAAGATGATCATCAGAATGAGACCGAAGAGCTCTCACTCAGTGCTGCATGCATGCGTGCATCGTTTTTTATCTCTCTTTGGGAAGTCATGTAGTTCACACCATGGAGGGTCGTAAAGTTTACTTTAAGAATAGGGATGTCATTGAACTCTCCTGACAGGGCACAGGAGAGGAAAGCTCTCTCCCAGCTTGCCAGGAGGAAGAGTGTGAGCACTGGTTTCATCCATCCACTTGGAAAAGAGACCCAGCCACAGCTCTGCAGACACCATCTGTGATTTCAGGCCGTGCAACAAGGTCTGCTTTCGGTGATGCATTACCTGTGTACTTCCACGTCACATCTTCTAAGGTCAAGTTGCTATCTTCAGGCAAACGGTTCTTCAGCCAGGTCCAGCAATGGACTTGTTGGTCAGTGGGAGAAATCATAAAGAAGCTGGAAAAGTGAAACCAAGAAACAATGAATCCTGACAGCCACGAGATGACTCAGGTCATTCTACACCCACTGACCAATGGAGCCACTCAACAGCTTCCAAGATAACACAATGCCCAGTAAACTGGTTTAGGAAAACCACAGCTAAATGCCTCTGGATCAATGCCACCACATCTGTCAGGACAGGAAAGCTACACCTGCAAGCAGCAGCAGGGCTCTGTTGACAAGAAGGCAGCAGAAGCTCCAAAAGTGGCTGTCGAACTGCCTGCGTGCAGAGCCCACGTGGCAGCTCCGAGTTCACAGTCGTTCTGCAGAGAGTATCTGCAGCTCTTCAAGAGCAGTGATTCTGTGTACTCTGACAGCAGAAGAGTGCCTCATTCTCGAAGCAATTTCTTGTTTCAGCAACTCTTCCCTGACACAATGGTGGTTATTATCAACAGTGTCCGTAAACAGAACTCTATTTGATATGTGGAAACAAGCTAGTCTCTTGCACACAGATTGTGGGCTGAAGTGCATTATTGACAGAGATAATATCCACAGACGTGGTTAACAAGGAGGAAAGCTACCAGCTTCACACAGAGGCAGACAATGCTTTTAAACAACACACGAATGCAAATAGAGGAAGCGGAAGAAAAGCAGCTTCTGATGAGAGGAGCAGCAGAGAAGATTGCTTTCACACCAATACAAGAGCGTGCACACAAAACGGTGTAGGGAAAAAAGGCCCATGCTCAGCCAACACATACCCATTAAGAAGGTTTTAAACATTAGAAGGGTTTTTTGAGCCCAAGAGAGCTCAAGTTGCTGTATCTAAGCATGAGATCCTGTGATAGTGTCAGTTTGCATCAGAGAGGGGAAAAAAAAACACGTGAGAGTGCACTGTGCTGAGAATTAGAGGAGCCATACAGCAGTGCAAGTGGGAATCATCAGAAAGGAGCCACTTCAGCAGGGAACCCCAAGGAGAAGACTGCCCAGCAGTCAGTAAGCAAACACTGTCAGTCCAGACACTCAAACAATAAACTAATGACTGCAACAAATGTGCTGAAAATAGATCGGTCTTTCGATTGAGAAACTGGACAAATGAAGCCCAAACACTGGGTTGAAATCTGTTCCTATGTGCAGTCGCTCAAAGGGCCTATTTGCCCCAGCACAGGCAAAGTCATGCTCTCATTTGGAGTACTGTCTTTGCTAAGGGGCTCTTCAAGGTGCTAACGTCACACCAGATGAGGGTGGGAGAGGTGTGTACCTACCTGCGTTTGCTCAAGCGTGCTATGCTGCAGTCGTTCTCGTACCCCCCGTTCTCATTCAGCATGCCAGTATGCACAACGTGCCCGACCGGCACATCCAGGTCGTTGGAGAAGAGATACTGCAGGCTCTGCAGTGCCTGGTCTCCTGTGGACTGCATGCAACCAGGGTCAGACAAAGCCACACCAGAGGTGCGAGCTACACCGGGGCAGCACACCAAAGTTCTGGCCCAAATTCTTTCCATTCTTGCTGGGATTGTTCAGTGTGGAGGAGGCCCAGGGGAGACCTTACTGCTCTCTGTAGCTACCTGAAGGGAGGCCGTGGTGAGCTGGGGGTCGGCCAGGTCTGTAGGTCTTTTCCCACCCTGGGGATTCTATGATTCTGAGCTGGTACCTCTACGGACCGGGCCCCCAGCAGGCAGAAAGCACTCCGTGCTAAGCACTGTGGATCTGGCCATCTCTCCACCTATCCTCAAGAGCCAGCAGTGAGCTGAAGGCAGGGCCACGCCTGGTCACCCCAGTGCTACTTACACTTATCTCAAACTTGGTAAAAGACGACATGTCGATCACGCACACCGCCTCCTTGCAGCACTTGACTTCAGAACCCACAATATCAAACCAGTCCGGTTTGTAAAAGGTTTTGCTCTGATCCAAGTCCAGCAGGTCTAACGTCAAGAAGAATCAAACAGCTCATAAGCAGGACAGATTAAGATCCGACCCAGACTAACAGAGGTGCAGCAGGCACAGGAAAGCACAGCCTCACCTTTCCCGGGTGGGACGAAGTATTTGACTCTCTCGAAGCCGTGCTTCTCCATCCACCTGGCCCCCTGGGCATCCAGGCGGTCGTACAGCGGGGAGGTACGCAGCTGTCTGCCTGTCTGGAAGTCCCAGCGGGGAACTTTCAGGTCACACATGAGAGCTGCAGTGGTCACAGAGAGCCACCATTAGGGACAGCGGTGACTTTTAGCTAGGATTTTCTTCCGGATGACCGACTGTACCCGAACCATCAATTCCCTCCAAACAGTTCTGATTTTCCTCTTTCATTTTTGGACATTGGCAAATCTGCTTTGATCCATTTGTAGCTACAGAAAACTGCACAGAATGCATTGCAGATACTTGTAGTCCCGTGCTATCTGCACAGAACACTTCACATGTGTAGATGCCTGTGGCCCCATGACAATACTGATGATTTATACCTGAACAGAAACTCTCTCTTTTCCATGAAGTCACACTGACTGACACTAACGATGCACAGTTCCTCCCTGACAGCACCCTCTGTCAGCCACTCCTCATTCTGACAGCACTAACAGTGAGGTAACCATCAAATCCACCTTCTCCAATATCAGCAGCTCAGCCTTTTCTATCCACTGTACCTTTTCAACCAATATATGATAGCCTTTCTAAGAAAACAAGCATCCTTACGGATGCCCCCTCCTCCCTGGAAGCTCTCAAAGCCAGTCTGGATGGGGCTGTGAGCAACCTGGACTACAGGGAGGTGCTCCTGACTACAGCAGGGGGTTGGAATGAGATGAGCTTTAAGGTCCCTTCCAACCCAAACCATCCTATGGTTCTATGACCCTCCCTCGTTACCAGTACAGAGTACAACTGAAGGACATTTGAACATTTCCTTACAAATGTGAAGCTTCTTCTTAGGTCATAAATGACTTAAAATTGATTCTGAGATAGCCTAGTGTTTCTTATCAAACTCTTTCACTGGCTTTGCCTCACAGCCAATGATTTGGTTGAAGTGGCATTACCCAGTATCAGCACTAATGAAAGAGTGGGTAATGGGCAGAATGGGCTATGGGGGAACCTGACACCAGAAAGGTTGAACACAGCACTGCTCTTGTAAAAATGAGAGTAATAGCTCTCAAATGAAGATCAACACTGGAAAGCAGCCGCAGAGTAATGCCTAGAGTATCACCTGATCTTTGTGGAAGGAAGGTCAAAGCACAATGTTCTCATTTCCTGAATAGAAATGGAGCTCTACCCAACTTCCCTGCTTCCACCTGAACACATCTTTAGTTTAGACTAGGTGTTCAATTATTTTTCCTTCTTTTTTTTTGCAGTTGTACTTCATGCTTCTGCCTGAGACTTAAAAAGAGAACAGTCCGTGTTATCTTAGGACAGATAACAATAGGAGGAAACTATGGCTTTAGACAGGAAGAATGACTTCTGAACTCTGCTGGCATTTATTAGAAACTTGTACAGGAGAAAGCAGAATGTTTATCAGGCCTTCCTGAATTCCTGATCACATACTCCTATGCTAGAAGTGATGGTATTTTCACGCTGTAACAGTATACAAACAGAAACGTTGTCTGACATACCCCATCACTTCCAGCACAGACCTTGGTATTACTTTATTAGGCTGAAGATATGCACAAACTTCCCTAGAGCAGAGGCAAAGTACAGAAAAAAGAACGAGCACCCTCCCAACAGCATCTCCTCCAAGAAACGTTACTGAGAACACTGCTAACACACAGCAACCATCCCTGGAAACATCCTGGGAAATGCATCCCTGTGTTTGCCCCAGGGGAGGCCAGCAGGATAGAAAACGGTTCTTGGAGAGGTGACACTGATGGAGGGCAGACAAAGAGCAAATGTCTGCATGTCCTGGCACGCTCTGAACGCAGAGACCTCACTTACGCATTACTTCCATCACACGGTGACGGAGGAAGGTGCGACTGCTCTGAAGGGCACCAAAACGCTTCACATCCAGAGGCCAGACATTATCTGATGGATAGCCGTGCACCATCCACTCTGCCAGGTACCTGAAGGAAGCAGTAAAGGGAGATGAAGAAATTAATCATCAGAAGAAGAGTCTAGCTTCCAAGTCAGAAGCGAGGCAGTTTGGAGATGAGAATATCTGGCAGCTGGGAGAGAACAGAACTGAAATGGTACTCTGAGCTCCAGCAGAATCCAGAAGACTTTTCATTTACAAAACCATCCGTCAGCTCTCCGTGTTATTCATATCCCGCTAGGATGAAAGGGCTGCAGGAAGTGAAGGACACAAGTTATGTTCAGCTACACTTCTAGCAGTGAGGGAGGTACACATAGGCAGCTCAGACAAAAGCAGAGCTGAAGGATCTGTTCACAGCCCTTAAACAGAAAAACAGACGGTTGGAGACTGATCATTAAAAGTTACATTTGCTCACTTGCTTAGCTCCAGGCTGTAGCAGCAAATGGAAAACTGGTTTTTACCTTCAGAAGTGACTCTTAGAGAACCTCACTGCAAAGATTCTCTGTCCTACGCTACGGCAAAGAAACGTGATGATTTTCTTCTCTTGGCGAGTTAAATTATAAGGCAGTGGAGAGAAACTAGAGGAAAAATGCAGATATTAGCAGTAGCCATGGAAAACGAGCAGCTTGTTAAGAAGGCTGTACAGCAGAAGGGATGCAGGGCTGCCAAAGGCAGTCGGAGGAAGTGATGATCATTTTGCAAGCAACTTTGCTGCTGGGTTCACATCTAGATGCCTGTCGAAGTATTTGCATTAACACAGGAACTGGAACGCACTGGGAAATGACTGCATCTCTAGCTCACTGGCACAGGATAGTCCTTAGATGTACTGGCAACACCCAGCATCACATATGGATGCTCTGTCTGCTTTAGACTGACTCTCTTTTGAGAGAAGTTAACCGTGGTGTCAACTGGAAAACGCTCGTGGCTGCAGCCAAATAGAGAGTCAAAGGGTGTCGTGGAGTACAGAGGATGAAGGAGTAAGTGCTTTGCTGAGCTTTTCTCTCTTCCTGGGAGGGAGATAAAAATTGGGACTGGTTAGCTCAGGAAGCTCACTGAGTGCCCAGCAGGATGCTGATCACCAGAATGCCTGGAGAGAGGTGTGCGGGATAGGAGAGGCCAGCACAGACTGGGATACACCCAGAACATCACCAGAATGCAGCACTGCTCCTCTCCATCCCTGGAGTGGGAGCCCAAAGCCTCCTCTTTTGACAGCAGAGGGAACAGCGTCCAACACCGACACTCGAGCAGCCTTTTGTCTTAGTTCAAACCTTACACATAACAGTGAGAAACCACTTACTTGCCTGCTCCCCCACCATATGAGATCCCAGCTGAGTTCATGCCAGCCAGGACGAAGTAGCCCCGCACGGTGGGCGACTCGCCCATGATGCACCGCATGTCGGGCGTGAAGGACTCCGGGCAGTTCACCAACTGCATGATCTGCAGGGCCTCCACGCTGGGCATCCTGCGCAGAAGGGCACTCAGGAGAGGCTCTAGGGGGCAAGACAAAGAGACACAAAAGTCACAGCCTTCCATCCCGGAGCACTTCAGCTGCCTCACCATCAGCCAGGCCAGCACGCTGGAGGGCACGCTGCTACCCGAACACGAGGACACAGCTCTCGTGCCAGCACGTGTGCAGGGTCAAGGGGGCACCTGCTGGATTGTACTGGTGAGACAGAAGACCTCGTTTAACTGCTCACAGCAGATCATGCAGCATAGCACACACACAGCCACGCTGACTCAGACCAAGAGGTCAGTGCTGTTTCCCACAGTGGAAATGCGTTCATTTTTGTTAGGGAAAGCAACAGGAGCAGGCACCTAGAGAGCAGCAAGAAGAGCAAACTTCAGGACACCTGCCTCACACGTCTTGCAAGCCTACACTCAGCTGGAGCTAAAGCATTTCCTAAAACCTGGTAAGCTTTCCCTTCGTCCTACATGGTACTTACTAAATGCTTACTGAAAGCACGTAGCACACACTGGCGAGGAGCTCCATGCATTTAGTACTCATGACACGAGGAATCACCTCCTTTTGTTTCAAAACTCACACTCAATTACCCTTTTTGATGGTCCCCAACTGCAACTGCAGAACAGAGAGTGCACAGGGGATCCCCACCTAGCCTCTCCATCCCACCCAGGCTTCCCTAGACCTCTGTTCACCTCCCTTTGGTCCTTTCTCTTTTCCTGACCCATTTGGTCACTCCCTTGGAAGCTGCTCAGCCCCTGGCCCCACTCCCAGCAGCTCCTCTGCAGTAACATGATGCTCTCTGGTGACAGGAAGCCTACAACAACACCTCTTATCTGGTAAGCTATGGATTTAGAGCCTCATAACAACTCTGTTCTCTGCTCCTTGCCTAGCAATTCCTATCTTTTGCTTTGACTGCTGATGCCTGCACAGAGAACCAACACCATAATCAGTTCAAAGCCCATCACTTTGTACAGTGAAATGAAGTCCTCGGAATTCAGCACTAGTAAAAAGCTTTTCAAACACCAACATATTCAGATTTCACATTACCTAAGAAATCACAGACAGAAGCAGTCTTTGTGACCTGCTCCTTTTCTTCCCTCTCTCATGCACTGCAATTCCAGAGGGGGAGCCTGTCATTACAGACTTTCTTTTCTCATTGATAAAAAGAGGGATTGGTTTTAGATTTGTACTTACACCCAACACTTAAGCAACTGTACAAAAAATCAAAAGGTGTTCCAAGCCAAGAGATCAAAGCAGTAATGCTAAGGCTCAAACCACAGGAGCTGCTGCCCTAGGAAAGGATCAAATATTGTCTGAGCAAGCTCTGACTCTACTCAACTGCTCAGTACATTTAAATTGATGGAAGGGTGACAATGAAACGTGGCATGCAGTTGGTTTCAAAACTCAGGCGATTTGTGGGTGCCAGCGAGTGAAGCTTTCTTGTTTTAGCAGTACCCAGAAAACCAAAGAGGAAGTGGGTGCAGAGTTTGAGCAACTCATCAGCAAAGCTAGCATTTCGAGCAAGTCTGCAGCCATCTGCAGGTCTCTAACTTTCAGCACATGCCAGCACAAAGCTGCACACAACCCTGGCTCCCACCCACCACCCTGGAGTTTGAATGGCTTGTGGTATCGTCATCTCAGTCACAAAACTAAAAGAAAGCAGTGTAATGTGGGGTGTGGCTGGAGGAACACACCAGCACTGCAGAAAGACACCAGCAAACATCTAGCTGTGTCAGAGTCACAGGCAGAGGGCATCCACTGGGAAGCAGAGAGCTCTGACAAAGGGCAAAACTGATTCTGTAAAACAAAGGGGAACTGAAGATGAGATGGCACACACAAAGTTACGAGGTATAAAAGCTGAGAAAAAAGGGGACTATTAAAACATGCTATACTCCTTCCCTCATAAAGAAGGCTCCGTATCAGAAGTACATCCAGAACATAAAAAGCAAGCAATATGGGAGGAAAAAGACAGCATATGTGGAAAGCAACAAACCACAACACTGTCGGTGTGGAATGAAGTCTGGGAAGCAACAATACCAGCTTCTGCCCACAGAGCAAACTTCCTGCACTGGAAATACACTTGGCAGTCGACTCTGCCAGACCTGCCTTTGCTGCTGCAGGACTCTGTCCCTCAGCACGTACCGAAATGATCCCAGTCTTCCTGAAGGTTGTGGATCTCCAACTGGTTCCGTCCCTCTGTGAAAAGAGGTTTGGGGTTCTTCTCAAAGCCCCCCGAGAGGATGCCACCCTGCCAGCTGCGGATGTAGATCCTGCCATCAGGGTCCACAACAGCTGCAGAGGGAAGAAAAGAGGTGGGAAGGGAGTCGAGATGAGGGACAGCTACCTCTGGCCACCCGTGGCAAACATCACTGGGGTCTGGTGCTGGGTTGGGACAAGAGCAGCCCACACCAGGAGAACAAATAGTTTTAGTCACCCAAACTCATGCTTCCACACCGCTTATGGTTCTCATGTGATTACCAAACCAGTGCCAATTCCCACCACAACCACAAAGGTTCACAACCGAACCTAAAGAGCACCAAAGCCAGCAGGACAGCACCACACATCCCTCCTGGCAAGGGATTACAAACCCTTATGCACACTCACTTCCACTGCAACTGCACCCAGGATCGAACACAGCACCAGAAGAAGTCCTGCCCTCCCCCTTGTTTTCCCAGTGTATTAGCAACTGTTATTTTTAATGCACACGAGTCACTGATCCACTTGGCTGCAGGCCACTGGCATCAAGAAGGCAGGCAGTGGGGGGGTGAGAGCAGGCAGTCAGGTCGGGATTGCTCCTCTAGTGGCAGCATCTACTTCAAGCACTTATGAAACTCCACCTGCCACGCCTCACTGCCACGTTTTTTTTTTCCCCACTCACAAACAAGTCACGAATATATATTTTTAAACTACTCCACAGAGTCTGGTCAGAGAGCTGAATTCCTTGGAGAACATAGATACTACTCAGTAGAAGCAGAAATTGCTAGAGACTGAGAGTAAATAAGCAAAACTTTCTACTCCCCAACCACTTTTCAAACACAAGGGCTTTTACTTAACAGATCCATAAGCCAGAATGTGAGGGAGAAGCAATTAGCTCAAGTGCTTGGGGTTGCCCCTACAGCTCATAGACATGTAAATGCCATTGTAAAGCCTTAGCTTCAGTTGGAGGAAAGGAATAGATGGGCCGTGTGGGGCCAGCAGCCTGCAAGGAAAACATAGCTCCAAGCAACAATCCTTTCTCTTCAGACACACCAGCCAGGCAAGCTAGACTGGAGGGCATTCACCTGCTCAGCTGACCAACTCTCAAAACCAGTCTCTGTAGCAAAAGCTTTCCAAGGGTCTTTCCCACCTTCCAACCTTGGTGACTCTGTGATATACATTACTATGGCAATAGGATACTCAGAGCTGTTTGGTGAGGAAGTACTTCCCACTTCCAACTGAGCTGAGGACTCACAGTCCCTGTTGGCCCTTTTGTCCCAATACACACCACCTGGGGAAAGCAGATGCGATTCTCTGAGAAGCTGAAGAGCCCTTACTGGGGACATTGCTTGCCAGAGGTTCCTTGAAAGGATGTGTGAGGAGGTAGAAGTGCTCGCAGGCGTGGAGTGGGATATTGACTGGCTCCTCCCCAGAGTGGCCCAACTCATAGGCCCACTGAAATGGGGAAAAAAAAGAAGTGTGTTAGAACATAAAAGAAGAAAAACTGTAACAGAAAAAGGCACACGCAAACTGATCACCTCCGTGGGTTGGCTTTCACAAAGGGCCAAAGAAGATGTGCTTTCAGTGCCTAAGTGTTAAACAATGTGGGTTTTTTCTTGTTTCCTTAGGATTTAAACTATTTAGGCCGAAGACTGCATTTCTGTGTGAGGTATGACCCTTAGACAAGCCAGACCTTGATGAAGATAGGTCAACTTAAAACGCAAAAGCAAAATAAGATCTGTACACCACAGCCAGTGCTAGGCTCAGCTCCTAGAAGCAGCCACCACTCAGGTGCTGCTGCTGCAGGGGTGACAGCAATCGTGAGATGGGTTTTCACAGCAGAGAAACAACGGCACAAAGCAAGAACAACAAACACAGCAACTTATTGCACACGGATGTCTGAGAGGGAGAGCAGAGCAGCGAGACTTAGCTCTCACTCAGGCAGAAAGTGGAGCTCTCTGTGCCAGTAGGGCTGAGTAACACAACTCCCATCTGCTCCAACAACAGAGAAAACATTTAATCATCCAACCTGGCCAGCACAGTTGACGAAGTACTGGCACTTAATGTGTCCTCTGTCGGTCTCAACTCCGGTCACACGACCCTTCTGCACCGAGACGTGACTGACACTCGTCCTCTCATGGATCTGGATGCCTGCAGAGGACACAGGAAAGTCAGCACGCTGCCAGTGTGTGTGTGTGCCACAGCGTCAGGCTGCTAGCACTGGCTGCTTCAGCTCCACCTATACACTCTTCACTTCTTTAAGACAAAACACCCGCGCTTGGCCCAATGAAATCCCCCTGTCTGCAGAGCAGCATGCATGCAGTTTCATTACTGAGTTGATGATGAGTTACCCAACCCTTGTATTGATTCTGTGAAAGAAGAGCCCAACTGCAGATTGCTTTCACTCATAGTGCCTCATTTTCAGCGGGGTCCTACGAAGGACCGTAGTTCTGACAAAACACATTCAGGATGCGAAGAAACCATTCAGCCTGGCAGCAAGAATAGATTTTAAAGAACAGGAAGCTCATAGAAGCCACCAAGCCTTGGTCTTCAGTGCTTATGGGAACGTCCAGAAGTGGAATATTGCTCTCTTTTATGGAAGGAAGGAACTGGGACGCACCGTTGCGCGACGCGGCCGTCGCCAGAGCCAGGCTCACGTTGGCAGACAACACGAGCGCATCCTCGGGCACGTACATGGCCCCCACGAGGTCGTGGATGTTGATGAGTGGGTGGAGCTGTGCCACTTGCTTCGGGCTGATGATTTCGCAGGGGATCCCTGAGACACTGCCACAGAACACAGGAAAAACGCTGCCCTCAGGGCTCAGGGGAGAACCCATGCCCGCGTGAGATCAGATGCGTCTCCTGCTCATACGTACTTCAGCGACGAAGCAATGCGCTTCAGGGAGATGAGGCGATCCTGAGTCTGAGCCAGTGACACTGAGCCTGTCTTCACATACCCTGTGACAGTCACCAAAGTCGAGTCAGGTTTGGGCAGGATCTCAAATTCCTTTTAATTTCAGACCCTCCTCGAAAGCTAGGAGGTCTCAGCCCTACGTAACCTGAGCACCCCTCAGCTAGCCATCACAAATGGCAAAATAGACAGAAAGTGCTTCAATCCTCGAGCCGTGCTCTAACTCTCCTTCGTTCGTTCACTTGAGCTCACAAAACAGGCTCCACACATGGAACCTATTAAAGGGGAAAAGAGGTTACTGCCAAAAATGTGAGCACGTCATCTGGTAACTATGCAGAAGAACAAAACCCCAACCACCAGAAGCAGACGTCCTGTGCTTCCACCACCTGCAGCAGCTTAACGCTAACCTTAATCACAGACATGGCCACTGACACGCATGACACGTATCACAAGTCCTCGTCAGCAGAAAACTTTCAGTTCTTCATACCAGATTCATGCCCCAGCATTTTCTGGTGGGGGGGGAGAATTTCAACGTGTTTCCAGGGTGAGACTGGAGTAAAACACCTCACTTTGCCAGCACTTTGGAGCTTGTCCCCCTTCTGCCTTTCTGAGAAGCTGCAGAACATGGGGTGTTTGCCCTGATCTCCTTTAAGTGTCCTAGGGGAAACTTGTCCAGGTTACAGATGAGAGGAAGGAGGCCCACGCTCTGCAGGCAGCCTGCCTTCAGCCCGCCCACCTGACACCTTCCTCCCATTCTTCTGACTGCATTTTTTTGCATCCACACTCCGCCCAAATATCTCATTCTTTGAACAGGAACCACCGCCAATTCAGACATCAGGGCATTACTTCACCGATCCGACCTCCCAGAGCTTACTCAGTCACTCAATGCTTACACTTTTGGTACCTGTTTGCACTCCTGTCTCTTGCTCCAGCTGCTCATACAGCTTATTGGAATAGTCTGCCATCTTCAGCTCGATGGACACGGGTCGGGCCGTGCTCACGATGCCCGCACAGAAGCGCGTGGTGCCTGCAGCCAACCTGCAAGAGAAGCCACAAAGATGGCCTCGTCCAGCTGACGGGCAGAGAGGCGAGCACGTGCCCCAGGAAGGGCTGCCCCAGCACGAGCAACTGCCTCTCCCCCAAGCACACCAGACCAAGAGCACCCCCCCTCTTTGTTGACCTTGCAAGCTAAACACCATCACGAATAGGGAGCAGAACCCGTCCTGCCCCTTGGGACAACTCAGAAGCTATAAGGTGGATGATGAAATAGCCAGGATGCTTTTGCTCTACCTTGCTTTTGAAAACACATTCTAAGTCAATTTCTCGTTAACTCGCCCTGAACGTTGGCATTTGTCAAAGAAAGCACTTGAAAAAGATGATCTGACACCCCATCAACCTGCCTACCTAATGGGTCTGCCTCCAAAGCTTCCCTCAGAGGAAGTTAACTTGGATTCCTCAGAGTCTTCGCAGCTGCCAGAGATAGAAGCACAGGCCTCTTTGCCCTTTATAAGCCTGCCCTTCTAGGTACTTTGTCAAGTGCTTGCATAGAAGGAAGACCTGTTAATGCTCTCTGCAGCACAGACAGGCAAAGACAAGATAGATTCATTCAAGTATTCATCACATAATTTACTGCCGCACTTTCAGGCCGCCTTTCCTGCAGATGTGGAAGGTATTCTTCATGCTGCACCCCTCCTCGCATGGGCTGAGCTCCCAGATCTCAGTTTCTTCTCTTTGGGAAAGCACCTGATGCTGCCTGCATCCCAGGCACGCAAAGTCAGGGAGTCACAGCCACGTCCTCGAAGGCAGCAGGGGCTGCGGTGGTGGTGCAGGACTTTATGGCATGTGCCACCTCCTGTTTCTGGAGGTGGTCAGTAGGGGTGGGGTGGTTTATACAGTTTTAGGTACATGAACGTGGTCCACCCATCTAAGCCACGCTGCGTTTTGCTAGATAGCTGAAACTAATCCACAGGCAGAGTTGGTGCAAACTACCAGCTTAGTTCAGTTGCATCTCTTGAGCCATCTCTATCAGTAACATTCACCTTGCAGATCAACTGTGTCAACTGTTCTGACTTCTGCAGCTCAGATCTGTGCAGGCAGGCAGGAGATAAACCGAAATCTCCCTTGAACATACGTGTCTATGTACAAAAAAATGCAAGCAGCTTTGTCAACCCCATTGTCTCCCACACCTACACACGAGTACCTTCAGTACTCGTTGCTGGGAGCCTGCAGGTGAAGAAAATACACCCTGTGTCTCCAAGGGTCAGTTGAGAAATTAGCATCATCATAATGCCACTGAACAAAAGCTTAACATGAGTGAGAATGCACAGATTTCAGGTGTGCAGTTTGGGATCTCTTCTCTTGGACAGATGCTTCATCTCTGCAGCAGATGCAGGCAGACAGGATTTGAGGGCAGAGGACTGCAGGGATGGACCCTGAGGGAGAAACCCACAGCTGCCCCCAGAAAACACCATCAGCCAGCTCTCAAACAGACCCACTCAGGGCACAGCTGAGCCCACCAGCCACGTCAGTGGTGCCTCTATGAAAACGTACTTATGGGTGAGAAGCATCAGAGCAGGTTTTCCATGAAGGACTGCAGCCCTTAGGAAGAGTCCACGTCACAGCCTGCTACAGATGTAAGAGAGAAGGTGTGGCAGAAACCATCACACACCCAACACACACCCCCTGCTCCTGGGGAGAGAGCAGGAGCCAAACTGAAGGCAGAAAAGGAGGAAGGGAAGAGAAAGGGAAGGGGTTCTCGTACTCGTGGAGCAGCAGTGTCATAATTACATATCAGCCTGCTCCACAGCTCCAGCCCCGAGCGAGGCAGAAATCACGTGTCCCACTACACGCTGCTGTGCACAAAGTTCTGGTTTTTTTCAGCCCCGTTACCAGAAACCCTCACCTGCCCTGCTCAAGCAACACGACATCCTTCCATCCCAGCTTGGCAAGGTGATAGGCCACCGAGGTGCCCGTGATTCCTCCGCCGCAGATGACCACCTGTGCCTGCGCCGGCAGCGGGACGGGCTGGGACTCGGCCGCCCCAGAGGCGCTCCGGCAGCAGGCCACGCTCCTCCACTTCGGGTCAGCCCCACGCCACCGCACGTCGGCCAGCAGCCGCAGGAACATCCCGGCCGCTCCCTGCCGAGCACACCCCGCTTATCCGCAGATCCCTTAGAGGCGGCACGGAGCGGGCGGGCCCAGGAGGAGGAGAGGGCGGTGAGAAGGTTAGGGTTAGGGCTGCGGCCGCTCCGGGCCGGGGGAGAGCGGGGCCGGGGGACAGGAGGCCGGACTGACCTTCCGCGCTTTACGGCAGGCGGGCGGCAGCGCGACAGTCGCGCTGCGCGCCGCACCACAGCCAATCGCAGGCCTGCGTAGAGCAAAGGGGCGGGGTTAGTTAGCCCCGCCCCCAAGGGGTTTCCCTTAAAGGGGACGCGGCGCGTTGGAGGAAACTGGGGGTGAGGGCGTCCGCAGGGCGGCTGGAAGGTAAGAGTCAGAAATAAATGTGAACACCACAAGTAAAAACCTGCAGACTCTTTTTATTAAATTCTCCCATTTCATCTGTACAGAAAAAAAAAATGCACATTATGTTCAGAACCTCAGTAACATCTCAAAATTACACAGCATGAACATGTAAAAAAAAAAACCAAACAAACAAGAAACGGCCAGGAATTTATACACAGAAAGGAAAACAATTTACAAAAAGAAAAAAAAAGTCTTGTTAATGTCACATTAAAAAAAAGAAAAGACTGAAGTTCAAACAGCCTTTGCTGCACAATGAGGATGCTGGCTCTGTCTCACACTGCTGGGGAGGGCTGCCCACCCCCACACCCACTGCGTGTGCCCACGTGACCCCCTGCCACACCACCAACTGAACGTGGAGCTGTGTTTTAGCAGAAGTCTCATCCCACCTGGAGCACGTTTCCTCCTCTACAATGTTTTCAGATGCAAGCCATCGTCCCTAGCCACACCAGTCATGCAACATCCTGAAGGGCAGAAGCAAGGCAGGAGGAGGCAACACTGGAACTCAGCAAAAGGACTTTTTGTTAGACCCACCAGGCGAGCAATAAATAAGGTTATTTCTTAAGGTCAGCAAGAATGAATGCTAAGAGGCCAGCTGGAGCTGCCCACATCCTCCCGACATGCTGTCAGGAAACACAACCTGCTAACTAGAAAAAGCTGCACGCCTTGCTCATTACCAGTCACTTCCTCCACCTGCAGCAGCACGAGCATCCCCACACCAAGAGCAAGCTCTACACAAGCTTTTGCAATAAGGACATAGCATTCTGCAGAATGCAGTCTTCCCCGCTGACACTTTTTGGGCTGATGACAGTTCCAGTATTTTCCACCAAATCACAACAGGCTTCCTTAAATTCAAGGCAGCAGCAGAGGTTCTTACCACCATTTATCTCCTATCCTGCAATGGAAAAACCCGTGGGCAAGGTGTGCTGGCAACGGGCAAAGCAGGTTATTTTTGGAAGAGTATTTTTGAGGGTTTCTGTGCTTCTGAGAACTCTTAGATTTTTAGGTATAGATGATGAGGAGGAGAGCATCTCAAGAGTGGGACTGGGTACATCTCTAGTCAGAAAAAAAAAAGCAAGATTGGTCACCAGCAGTGTAAGGAAATCTGATTTTCACACACGAGTGTAATGCTTACTGATACAAAGGCCCGAACCCTCCGGCCAGCACCACAGCTTCACAAAGTTATAGTGACAAAGGATGTTGGAAGGAAACATGCAGAGAGGCACTCAGCATCTGCCTTTGCCCCCAGAGCTGTGGGCTCTCATGCTTCTCAGGCGTCGCACCAAAATACATCAGCACGCCGTCTCCAAAACCAACAAGGCAGGAAGCTTGGATCACCCCAAAGTCAACCTTCCCCACATCACAAAGCAAGATAAAAACAAACAAAAAAAGCAAGCAACCAACCCAGAACGTACAGAAGTTACCTTCACAGTGGAACATGGTTTTTACATTCAGAGCTATAGCTACAAACCTACAACTTTCACCGCAACGCCATTCATTTGGAATTTAGTGGAAGATGCTACTTCTAGACAACAAACCATCTTCATTAGGCTTTTCAATCTAACCAGGTTACAAATTGCCTTTTCAGAATTCACGACAGGTTAAAAAAGCCCAGTCAGCCATTTCCTTGTGCCTGATGGATGTTCAGGAAGCAAGGCTTGTGCCATGCAAGAAGACCACACACGATTCCCCTTCTCTTCCCTGCAGCTCTGCAAGCACACCCATCTCTGCAGCAGTAATGGCAGCTCCCAGGCTGTCCCACCAAACAATCTACCTTTATAATTGCCAAATTAACATCTGAGGTGTAATACGTCTGTGCTGCCTCAAGAGATGCAGTGGAGCATTCCTCTTCTGTTCTGGTTCACATTTACAGAGGGCTGGCTTAGCTCCATCAGCACCAGGAAAAAGGGGGGAGGAAATGCAGGTTTAGTTTCTGTTCTACCTCACAACCTCACCAGTACCCAGCACACACTAGTTCTCTACTGAACCCTCACTGCCCAAACTTCCTTTACCATCTGCCTTGTGCTTGAATACTCAGAGACAAAAGGGCTCACCAGCAGAGCAAGGACCACCTGCATCACCAAACACTTGCTACCTGTCCTCTGAACGGGACGAAGGAACGTTTGTGAGAAGCTTCACATGAGACAGCTTTCTAGCACTTCACAGAGGCAGCAAAAGCCATCGCAGTATTTTGCATCTGCCACTCTGTACATGCAGCATTGTGGCAATCAGCCGGTCCACAATCCAGGACGTCTCAAAGCTGTCTCCCTCATTATTACAGAGAATAATGCAGAGAACTGGAAATGCCAGATCTTACCTAGCAGCGTGCTAAGAGGGAAAATAAAGTCATGGCTCAAGCATCAGCCAAAGCTAGACAGGTTCAGGCACGTGGGTTTTACTGCAGCACACGCAGGTGAGCACATCAAGAAGGCTGATGAAGTACACTGTACACACTATATTGTCTCTCGTGCAGTCACTTCTAGGTTGAGAGTGTTGGGGAAACCTATCTCCTCAGGTTCTGACCACAGCACGTGGCTTCCCACTTCTAGCACTTGAGGAACAAGGACGGCAGCCACAACAACAGGCACAGCTTTTCCAGAACTTCTTCCCTCCAGAGCACCGATGTGCACACACTCACGTTTCTGCCTTTCATGCAATGCCGTTCTCTTCCCCCCCTCTCCTACCTGGCTTTCAGGACCAGCACCTGCACCCCGCATCCCAGGGAACACACCAGCTGCTATCCTCAGTAGGAAACTAAAACAGTGCCACAAGTCAAAATGATGGAGGCCAGTTACAAACCACTGTGTCAGCCCACAGGTAACCGACAGAGCGGGCACGTCGAGCGTTCGGTCAAATTCTGCATCACTGACAAAGCACTGGACTGCCAGGGTGTCATTGCCACCTGCAGGAAGTTAACTGGGAAGGGTAACAGCTCAGCAGCAGCAACGTAAAAGAAAAGGAGTGTGAAAAATGTCACTGCATCGTCACTAATAAAAATATTGACCAAGGAGCCGATCCAGGCACCTCCTGACAGCAGCACTGCACACTGCTGGCAGGCTCTCCAGCCTCGTGTCTACGCCGTGTCTTTACTGGAGTTGCAGTGTTCATGTGAGTACTTAATCCTGGTCGGTACTTTATTCTATCTTGCGAGCGGCAGAGGAAGAAAGGGAGGACATCTTTTCAGCCAAACAAATCCACAGTAACAAAAGCAGGATATTCACTAGGAGAGGACAACAGTGCTGGTGTCCTTAGGTTGTCCCAGACTATGCTCTGAAGATGCTTTACACAAGATGAGCAAGATGTCCAAAACAAGGCCAACTGTGGTGTGAGATGCAATTTACCCTTTACTTTCCTGCCTCAATTTCACCCAGCCACGGAGGAGGACTATATTTCAGTACGAACCGTTACCTAAATCATATAGTTGGTATGCAGATATACGTCTTCCTTTTAAAAATTTACTTAAAAACTGCTTGAGCTGCAGGTCGTATCAGTCTGATTTGGAGAGTGAAGGCAGTTCCAACAGTACAACAGAGACTTGTCTACAGGCAGGTAAACGAGAGTCTGCTAACAAAGGGATAACAAAAGCTGCTGGCTGGGCTGCCAATGCTGCACATAAACTTTCATAGGATGAAGATGCTGTGGATGAGATCCAGGATGGGAAAACTGAGCCAACACCTGCTGCTGTTCTAATTTTTTTTTTCTTTTTATTCTCCTCTCACAAGAGGGGGTGGGTAGACTATACAGAGGAGGGCTGTACAAAACTGGGCACTGGGCAGGCATTTCTTCAGCAGGCAATCCAGGCTCTACCTGTCCTTGAGCTCTCTTGTCACCCGCTTGGTGATGCGTCCACACATCAGGCCGATCAGGAAGAGTACACAGATGCCAACTGTGATCACAGACAATATGTAATTCTTGGACGGAGAGGTCATAACTTGCATGGCAAGGTCAGAGAAGCCTTCCGCTGGGGCAACCTAGGGGCAAGAGGGAATCAGTGAGCCAAGCTGCCTTCCATGCGACTCAGCCTGGTTATTTCATGAGGGCAAGCACCTGTTGCAACAATTACAAGGTAAACAGAAGAGCTGACTTCAACTTTTTCTCATCTAAAACCTCAAAATATTGAGCATAATTCAAAGACAAGAGCGTTCCTACAGCCCAGGCGTTCAGTAAAACACCTTGCAACAAAGAGATCCAGTGCAAAAAAGAAAAAGAGGGAGGTCCTTAAATCTGTCACCCACCTTTGCAGCATAGCTCCACATCTCAATACGATCATTAAGGCGTTTCTTGCACTCAGGCTGCAGCCTCACACGCTTGTCTTCCAAAGCCTCCATTAAGCATGACATTTCTGTAAGTACGGAAGATGATGTTACAAAACAACAACGGTGGCTTCAGCAATATGCTGTGGAAAAGCTGCTGGAAAGGGACACCTCAGTTCTACGTGAGGCTGATAGTTGCTCAGCTTTCTAAACAGACCAGCTAGGCTGATGAACTGCATGCAATTCCTGGTACTGAAGATAACACTGGTACAGAAACACAGCTTAAGGCCCTCAGGACTCAGAGGTTGTATGAGGAAAGCACGAGCACTTACGGCGTCCTCTCCCTGGAGGAATAGCAGCACAGTGGTGTTTAATGTCTAGGGCACAGGCTGTGTGCAGCACCGGGTCCACAAAGATATCTGCTTTGCTTTCCTTCAGCATGTTAAGCACTTCCTGGGGAGGGAGAAATTGCAAGCACATCTCAAACAACAACAAAAACAGGCGAGAACAAAACAGCACAGATCCACGTTTCTGAAAGATGCACCACCTTTTCCATCAGGATCATGCAAAACAACACTGTCGCTGGATACAGGCACGAATGCTGCTTTAGGCTGGAGTAAGTGTTGTGCTTTCTGAGGGTAAGCATAGTTACCTTCACTAAAATAACCACGTTGGTCTAAAATGCAGAGTCAGTACACGCTCCATATCGGCTATTACAAGGCTTGTGTTGTAATCTACACAAATACTTAAGAACCCCAGCTACTGCAGGGACGAGATGCCTTTCAGAGCTCATCCAATACGTCCCCCTTACCTTCTTGCACATTTCAGTTTTTATTTTCAGTAGGTTCACTTTCAGGCATTCTTCCACCTGCCCGGTCTGCTCCTGAGCTGCTGCTTCTTCAGCACACAAGCTGGAAATCTGTTTTGAAAGAGGTACTTTAGTGGTTCAGTAGTTAATGAGAATCACTGTGCCTTTGATATCTCAATACGTTGGTTCATGAGAGGGTACAGCTGGAAAACACCAGTTACTTTCCCACACAGAAATTTGAGCCAAATGCAATGCACTCAATAATGCATAACCTTCAGAACCCAACAGCAAGAAGTCCACATTACTATACTGAGAGTATGGCAGAGAAGAAAACAGCATAGAAATATAAGCAACACTTGAGATGTGGCTCATTTAAGCTGTTAAAAGTGAAGGCTCAGATCTGATTGTATTCAGGTTAAGTTTGATAAGACCAGAAGAAAAAAACAAGCAGTGTTTTTCTCACAGTCACAAGTACTGATTAAGAAGGGACTTCATGAGACATGAATGCAGTTTTCATTGTGAATAAGCAACTGCAGAGCTGCTTCTCCTACCTCTTCAGAACAGTGCATCTGAAGCTGGGGATCCAGTCGATAATCAAGAGCTGATTCCTGGATTATCACTCGAATTTGGTCCTCGCAGTCTGGAGAGAGACGCTATGAGCAGAGAAAGTCATTAACCCACTCAATCACCTCCAACTTCAGAAATCAATCACTTTGCATTTTAACCTGTGTATTCCCCGTCTGCTGTGTAGGAGCATAAAAACCCATTTCTGTGTATATATTACACATATTGAAGACACAATGAGTGCAGTTTAATTCATTATTCAGAGAGGGTTGCTCAGCACAGCCTCGCACAGTCTGCAATTTGCTTGCCTCAGCACGACTCACCTGGTCTGCGTATTTCAGCTTCAGGCAGGAGATGACTTGTCCCTCCAACTCTGTATCATCCTTAGCTCTATTCAGGATATTCTGGCAGAATTTTGGGATGTCTGCTTTGCAGGCCTTCCTCAGCACCGGATTTAAGCGGTAATCTAACCAGGAGAGATCACAATACTTCGTTAGAGCACACGTCTCCCCATGCTGTAGAACATAACTCTCCGAGAGATCTGACAGAACTTTCCCAAATTACATTGTTTTTCCCCACACATTTAATTCTGGGAATAAAATAACAGGTTTCCACTAATGAACATTAACTAGCGAGGTAAGCGGTGCTTCAGGAGTACAGCAGATCTGCACGCTGGCCCTCAAGAACTTGACAGAACAAAGTTAAGTGTGTGCACTGACTACAGTGCAAGAAAGCAGGCCAGTATTCTTCCAGCCACGCAGCTCACTCATCAGCTCAAGCAGACAGTTAGGGTCTTCATTCAGAAGGGAATACCTGTGTTCTGCGTGATCTGGCGCTTGGTTATCATTTGCTTGCACTTGGGATCCATCACTTCACTGTTCTTGTTCTGTTTCAGACACTGCAGTATGTTTTTTGAGTCTGCTTCTGGACAAAAACGCTGCAAAAAAATAAAAGTGCAAGTTGCATCACTGAACACCTGAAAACATGGATAGTCATGGCAGAGAACCACACCGTCAACCCAGAAGTAGAGAGAACTCCATGCTTCCTAACCCCAGTATCTCCTATTAAGGAGAACAGTGCCAGTCTCCAAGTTGCTCACAAGTATCTGTACTTATGGGGTGAGCACCACGTTGTACACCTGACTTGCTTTCAGCCTGCAACTAGTACTGGTAGCATTAGGAGACACTGCTTTTATTTTCTGTTCACAAGTGACAGCACATATTTGCAAGATGGTACGTCTTTAAGACAGCATTTCTGATTTTAAGCAAGCAGGTTTCCACATTACTGCCTGCTTAACAAGCAGGTGGATGACTACAGGCGCCAGCAGTGAGCTGAAGATGCTACTCCTCTCTCTGCAATCACAGCTTCTCCACTTTGCCTAAAGACAATGCAGTATACAGCAAGGGGAGCAACTGCAGGGGCACTATGGGATGCCTCAGCACAGACTTCCTCCTCCATTCTGCTAGCACTTGAAGACAAATCTATCAGTGTACAGGCTTTGTCCCGATACTTGGAGGAAGAAAAAAGGGAAGAACCATGAAGAAAACTGATTCAGAGTTGAGACTCTGATTATTTGCATAAAAGCAATCATGCTTTGACGTTTTCTAAGAAGCCTATGGGCAGTTGAGAACTGTTGGTTCAAAGCACTTCCATATCCCAACCTCACCCCCTGGAACCAGCACACCACCCATCACCTTGATCATCTGCTTGCAGACTCTCATCAGCGTGTAGTCCAGCTCTGGATCCATCATCTCTGTCTCCTGCAGCTTGAACACCTTCTGGTGGCACCGCGTACTCAACTGCTTCTTGATTTCTTTCAGGCATTCTATGATCTAAAACACAATTACAACCAGGACAGATTGCTGCTGGATGGCTCTGCCTTATGCTGCTCCAACCCACCTCTGCTCTCCCCTGTTGGCTTTCTACCTTCACCCATCAGTGCAATTAAGTTTATGATGCTTAGATTTTATCAGACAAATGGTTACCAGTGCTGATTTCTACCTCCTGCTCCGAGCTCATCTTTTCCCACAAACAAATGCAACAAAACAAGGGTGACCTGGATCTGCTCCAAAACCTCATCTTGCAGATTATCCCTACAAAACCTTCAGCAACATCTGCAATCACCAGCAGCTATTAGCTCTAAATTAGCACGAATGTGCTAATTTTGCATGCTCACAGCAATGCATTCGTGCAGCATTAAACGCTCGGGAGCTGGCAGAAAAAAAAAATACAATGCTTCAAAATAGCAACACAAGACTTCGGTGATATCAAAATGAAAACCTAAACCAGCAGGGAGAGGCAAAAAATGACCTCAAAAAGGTTTCTGAAGCAAAAGTACAAATTCCATTGTAAATTATTCAGGTGATCCGTTACCTGAGCATTGCCATAGGGAACGTTTTGGCAGTAATTCTTGATGTCACTTTTACAAGCCTCATAGAGTTCTGGTTCAAGTCTGATATCCTCGGTCTGCAGGAGAGATTACAGTACAAACTTTTAGCATCTAAACTAACGTAGATTAAACAGAGACATCTGCTTACAGAAAAGGAAACAGCCATCACCAAGGGAGGTCAGTGGTTTTAATTTAAAAGGGGTCTTGGGGGTAAGAAATGTCAGTAGGAATTCAACAATGCAAATCCACACAGGAGATCAGTTTTGTATGTTAACTGCGTGGGGTTTTTTGTTTAAAACATGACACTAGAGGTAAGAAGTTGTTTCCCAGGCTCCTCCTAAAAGGGCATCAACATAAAGGGCTGAGCCAGCTAAAAGCTCAGCTGCAAGCTGAGGAGCACTCTGCAGCCATCCAACTGCTGGGTGATCCAGAGGATGCGAATGGCGCTTCCTGCTTTTAACAACGCCCAAAGAGCGTGCTGCTGTCACTACTGCAGCAGAAAGTTCAGAGGTGGCCTTGCATGCTACTCCTAGTTATACACACAGCAGCTCAGAGCAGTTGGATTCAAGGCAACTCATCTGTTCTCTTCTCCTCAGCCTGTAAAACAAAGCTTACAAGTTCTCCTGGCGTGAATATAAGGACACAAGCACGTGTAGCACGTTGCTGCTGAACACTCAACATCATCACTTCTAGCTGAAATCCCAATGACCACTTAGTTTTCTCAGCCTTCGTGAGCCTACAGTGAAGGCACTGAAGCAGACAGTTGTTATTTTTCATGGCCAAGGTCAGCTGAGCTCGGTGTTGTAAGAACAGTGGAAAAAATAAATGAGATACATCGTACAAATGAGCTTCATTTTTTTTTTCCAGGGTGGACAAACCAGGAAGCTGAGACTAGCACTGCTAGAAGAGCAGGCAGACCATGAATTTCAGGCACGTTTACCATTTCTAGCTCCTCCACACGCAGCTGCTTGCGGCACTTCAGAGATACCCTGTGCTCCTTGGCGTCCTGCAAAGTGTCATTGCGCACCGTTGTGCTCAGACAGATCACTACGTCCACCCTGCAGAAAAGACAGGTTTTTAACCCACCTTATTCCCCACTTTGTTCAGCCAAGATTGAGAAACGGATCCCAAGAATCTATACACAACAGGATTCTGTGCATAATTTAGCCTTGCATTATTGGAGAAGGATACTAAAAGCTTTCCAATGAAATGAACAAACCAGCAACAAAACACAGCTCAGCCTCCAGAGCAAGCCCACGCTTTCTGTCTTGTGAAATACCTTTCCACACAACTTCCTGACATGTTTGTACAGTTAGGCTGCTGCCTGGTTGGGCGCTACATACTTTTTTTTGATGTTGGGGCAAAGTTTCAGCACATCCTCTTTGCAAGCCATTTTAAACTTGTAGGAGAACCTGAAGTCTTTCATCTGAACCTGGTGGAGTGAAAAGAGTGAAACAATTAGCAAACACTTCTGGACACAACTTATTCTTGGGGATGACGCAGGGATGCTGCCCCACTGAAGAAGCAAGGACCCACCACCACATGCCAGTGGGGAGCAGGGCTGGAGAAGAAACCATTCCAGAAGCGACTGCTTACGACCAGGCATGCAACTATAACAGTCTGAATTCACAAAAGCAACCTCCATGCAGTTGGCAATCAATCTTAAAAAAGGAAAGGGTTTCATAATGAGCTAATTCCTGCCAACACCCTAACCCAACCAGTTCCCACTGACAGCATAGAAAAGCACTGCTTACCAGCTGGAAGTGGGTAACTCCAATTGCACATTTTTCATTCATTTCCTTCTGGTGTTTGTTCTGTATCAGACACTCCATCAGGTCCCCAGAATCAATGTGGTTATCTGCAACCTCCTGCAAGACACACGAAAGGCTTAAAAATGAGCCATCCTTATGAGACCTTTAGCTCACTGCACCCCAGAAGGAAGTGAGAGCAAGGGCACTCACACATCTCACTTTGAGAGCTTACACTCCCCACACACTGACCACGTGAGCATTAAGAGATGCAGGTTAGAGAAGGACCATCTCAGACACATGTATGCTTTAAACTCAAAACATAATGTGGAGATGCAATGCCCACATGAGGTGTTAAATTAGGTGCTCTCACTGCTCTTTAATTACTCAGTCCTAGAGCAATGTAGGAAGCTATTTCAGCAAAGTGAGCAGCTGCACACACAGGAATGGTTCAACACACTGCTTGAGGCAGGAGGAAGGAAAAAAATTAACTTCCAATTGACTGTGAAAAGTAACTTTCCCAATTACAAGGCTATTTTAATCTTCCAACTCCAGCGTCTGTGCTACAGCCAAAGTACTACGCAGAACTACAAAGTCTTGTTGGAGGGTTGTTGGTTTTTCCCACTGAGGACATTTGTAACTGTTTCTTTCCACTTTTACCTTTGAAATGCAGAAAGCACATTAAGAACTAACCTTTCCCACAGTGCTCTTCCCCAAGGATATTTGTACTGAGTACTCACATGGCAGAAAGTCTGGATAATGGGCTCGCACGCTCTCATCAACAAGGCTTCAATTTGGATGTCCTGCAGAAAATATGCCATATTTCATTTTCACAGCATATTGCCAAGGGAAAAAAAAAACCAAAAAACTGGTACAGGTTCAACTTGGAGCAGTTTACAAGGCTTTGTTCAGATGCAATCCAGACACTCTCACCCTTAAGTTATGGGAATGCTACGGTTCCAACAATGCAGTATATGCAAGACAATCCTTCCTGCTTAAGGGAACAGCCTGACCTCCGCAGGCAAGAACTCACTGCTTGGATAATTCATCCAGTTTCCTCCAAATTGGATACTCCAGCACAGAAAGCATCCCACACTTAAGCAGGATTTAAAGATTAACAATAGTTCTGAGCAAACCGTTTTGTAACCAGGAAGGAAGCATCCCCTAGGGCACAATGCTGATTTAAGAGGTACAGGAAACAGACTGGGGCAAGATACTCAAACATGCAGCTTCATAAAATAAGCTGAGCTGTGGACATCACTGGAAAACTGAACATCCCAAGTAGCAGCTATTGCTTGCAAACTATTTGGGAAGCTGCAGTATAGTACTCAAAATTACTTGCAAGCAGAACAAAAATCCAAAGTCCTGAACACATCTGGACTTATACTAAAAGTGAGTTACCTATGTAAACCTTCTTTACCATAAGCCCTTTTAGGTTGCTGATGGCATTTCTCAGTTCTCTTCCTCAAGGGCTCCCCGTGAAAACTACCAATGTATGGGATAAAAAGGTTTTTTTATGCTTAGTCCCAGAAATTTGAGTTTCTGCAGCTACCCTTTTATTTTTTAAGTACTGTCAAAATGGCACATTTAACCCCACATGCTCTTCCCTTCAACCCACGCTAGAAACTGCTCACCTCAGACTCCAGCTCAGTCAGGTTTCCCACTATGTCTCTGCAATCAGACACTAAATCATCAAGATGGTCCTGAAGACATTCCAGTTCCTATCAAAAATAGACATTTCAACTTAAGGTCTGAGACTCGTTGCCCCAGCCCAAGCACAGCACACTGCACTTGACCTTGTGGAACCTCATGAGGTTCGCATGGGCCCACTTCTCCAGTCTGTCCAGGTCCCTCTGGATGGCTTCCCTTTTCTCCAATGTACTGACTGCTCTGCTCAGCTCATTGTCATCTGCAAACTGCTGAGGGGGCACTCACTTTCATCACCTATGTCGTTGATAAAGATGCACTTTCACTTCTGAATATCACATCTAGTGTGCCCTTTGCATAACCTTAATGAGGGGTTGATTACCACTCTGTGACAGACGCATCAAAAAGACAAAGGCCTATGCTCTATGGCATCTGCTGTTGAATGGCTCCTTCCCTCCAGCCGTGCTAGGGCAGAACAATTTAAGATGAAATTATTTGTTGAAACTCTGTTAAAGAGCAGCAGATGTTAGCTCAGCTCTCTATAAACACAGGAAGTATATGTCAGTATTTGCCAAATGGGAATAGGATAAAGTTTATGTGGGAAATGTCAAGCCTGTGATAGAATATTACAAATGAGAGTCAGGGTGGGGTTGCTTCTATCAAGTTCTTCTCATTAACTATCCCCTTTCCTTATTTTGTTTCACACAGCTACTGAACCTACTGAAGCCATACTGTTGGTGCAAAGCTCCTTCACATGACTCAGCCCCAGCCTAGGGTAGATCCCCTTTCAAACTGCATGCATTTTTAATATTCTCTTGGCTCTGAACAGATCACTGGCTACATGAAGCTCCTCCATCTCCCCCCTCTTGTGCCCTTCCCAACCCTTCCAGCTTTGCGAACAGAGCAGCGGTTGTTCTGCGTACAGTACCTGCCCTGTCTCTGTTTTTTCACTGCACCACTTCCCCAGGTCGATCATGCACTTGTCCTGCAGGGCTGGGTCCAGTTTCACATCCATGGCACGCTGGTGGAGGATTCGCTGCACCTCTGCTCTGCACTCCCGTGATAGCTGCAAAGAGGGCAAAGAGCACTTAACACATTAATTCTGGCTCTCCAGACTGCGTCTCGCATCTCACCCTTTATTCCAAGCCCACGGAGAAAGAAGTCAGAATGGCTCAAAACCCAAACCAGAAGCCCAGAATGAGGCAACACAGCCCAGCTACTAATTCTTGCCAGCAGTGCCCACTGCAGCATAACAGAGTTGGCATTTGTCATGACAGAGGAAGAGACCAAATGCAGGAAGCCAAGGGGTATTGGTATAGAGCTTGTCAGAACTGAAGTGCACTGTCTGAAGCTTAAAACTTCATATACTTAAATCCCAGTGTGTTCTACCTTATGCTGAAAAAAAAGATAACCTCTGATAAGTTTGCACTCAAACACTGCCTTTCAAAAGGACAGCTGCTCCCTTTGCCCATCTTCCAATAAATAAATAAATGGTTAAAAGCCTTTTCTCTCTGATATTAGTGGCAGAGTGGCTATCGATTTTTTTGTCCAGCCCTAATATAAAAATGGAATTAAAAAGTCTCCACTCAGTGTTAAGCAACAGCATTAGAAAAAAAGAGAAATGACACTGCCAATCAATACAGGACCTCTGCCCAAAAGGCCTCTCACATCAAACTGCTAAATTCCTGCTGAAGCCAGCCTGCTGCGCGATCCCACCAACCCTGAGAGGCTGTGAACAGGACAGCAGCAGAAGAAAGGGAAGCAAGTACCCATCTGATTTCAAGGGAATGCCTCGACAGAGGCACGAGAGGGCAGCAAACTTGAAAAGAGCACCTCTGAACCCAACAGATGTTATTACGGTGGATCTTCGGACTGCAGGGCACCAAGTCAGATCCTTACTGTTTTCTCTAAAGCCAGCATAAGCATGTTGACCAGCAGAGCACGCTCCAAAGAACTGAAAGCATGTTTTGTATCAATAGGAAGAATTTAAGAGATTATTAATCCTAAAATGCATACAGTTCAAAATTCAATTAGAAAAACCCTAAGACAGCTAGGCTTGGAAAGCCCTGCAGCATAAAATCAATTCTGTAGCTACGCTAGCTATCTGTAAGGAATCTCATTACACTTTGGAAAGAGCAGGAGGACGACTTGCCCTGTGTCTGGCATGGATACACACAGGGGGCTGTCAGCACACAGCAGGCAACTGTCACATCTCGACGTGGTCATTCTGCCTTCTCAGAACAGTAACACAGCCCTACAGGGCATGCTCAAGGAGCTGGACATCTGAACTAGTGCAAGAAATACCTAAGGTGGATCCCTCTAACAAGGATTTGAGAGTTCCTGCAGCATGTGCTGGTCATAACATCACAAATGGGACAACAGTAAGCTGCACAGCAGCACTCACCCTCCGCCCTTGCTCCTCTGTGCGGTAGGCATGCCTGTACAAGCAGGAGAACACTGCCCCTGGGGGCATCAGCTCGCTGGTCTCATTCCAGCCGTGGGTATGGCAGAGGCGGGAGGCATCGCCCTGGCACTTCCTGTAAAGGACCACATCCAACCTGCAGACAGAGACAGTATCACTCGTGCTGCCATGTCCTCCGTGCTCAAACCCGTGGTGTTTCTCATATCCTAAAACGCTTTACAGGGGACAAAAAGATCCACTACAAGATTCAAGCAGTGCCACATCACCGTCTGAACAGCAGAACACCCATCACTCCGTTCAGAATCAATTCCCTAATCCTGCAAAAAGGCATTAAGGCCTTTAATCACAGATCAAACCCTCAGCGCTTCTTGAAGCGCCTCCCATTCTCTCCTACAGCATGGCAGCTGAGTGCTGGCACACAAAAAAGCAATCATCTCCTCAACGTGCTACAGCAGCAGAAAAGCAGGCACGTACCCTGCCTTCACACTGAAGCAGTAACAGAACAGCTGGGTTGGAGGGGACTCCAAGGATGATTAAGTTCCAACCACAGGCAGGGCCACCAACCTCCAGGTCTGATACCAGGTTGCCCCAGGGCTCATCCAACCCAATCCAATTTCAAAGCACTAGTTTCATAAAAACCTGAGTTTGGTTACCTGCCTGCTGTGAACTTGAGAGAACTGAAGACTCAGCATCCCTTACTTTTGCACGTTAGAAGACTGCATGAGCAGAGTACTGAAGATGGTGACTAATGACATTAAGGTTTAAGGAGATATACCCAGCTTTCCAAAAGGGAAGCTCCAGATTTCTCCAGCACTTTAGAAGGCAAACATTAAGTTAAATTGCTGGATCAAATTATGCAGAATGATAGAAGTTGAATGAAAGCGTTCATGGTTTTCTTACTACACATCCATGCTAGGCATTGAATAAAACAGTTTATCTCAGTCAGTTTCAGGGAACAGTGGTTGAATGAGAAAGGAGAGCCAATGATGCCCTGCCTACAAGAGGAATCAGAATCATCTTTACTCTCAGCAAAATGCAAATACTCTGCTTTCCTTCTTTCAGTCACCAGTGTGACTCAATAAATTACCTGCTGGAAACATGGCAGATGCATGAGAAACAGCAGCAATGGGAAAACAGGAAAAAAATTATGCATTCTTGTCTACCTCTGAAGGCAGTCATCGAGGTGACCAGCACGCAGCCATGAAGTATTAAATCTGGCAGTCCATGAAGCCTCATGTACTTTGGACAGAGAAAGTTCACAGTGCTTATCAGCTCTCAACTGCTGGCAATGCTGCCCATTGGTACAGCTGTGAGTCAGACTTTCTTAATGTCCGATTTGAATACCCTTTGCAGCAATGGAAGCCTGTGACTCCTTGCCTTGCACTGCTCAGGGTCACTGAGAATAGTTATTATATTTCTTGCAGCAATTCCATCTGCTGTATTCAACCTCTTCACCTCTCGATCAAGAAAAGCTAAGCATTTATTCTTGCCTCACTTCTTGTATTTAATAAATTATGCCCCACTCCCAGTCACCCTAACCTTAATGTACACCTCAACCCACACAGGCACACCAGGCCCCGTAGACATTTCAACGCAATGCCATGTCTTCATGAAGAAGTTGGAAAAGTGGTGCTCCAGAGGGAATTTCATCACTCCACAAGCAGCCAGCACACCTACAGGACTCAAAGCAAGGCAGAAACAGGAGCAGGGAGCCTCCCACCACAGCAGCTGTTTGCTGATCTTCATACTTGGTTCTCCTAACTCCCATTCTGTAGCACTCACAGAAGATAAAACTGGCTGCCACCTACACAGAAAGTGACCTTCAGCTTTGCTGTGGCCAGAGAAAGTTCTTTTAAATAAAGATGCATTGAATTTCAGAGCTCAAACCTGGAGAAACCTCTTAGGGTTATATCTTTTCTTTTATGTGAACATCTCATTTAAGTTAAAAAACAAATTGCTGTTCTAACCAGCTGCTGCTTTTCCTCTTCTAGATGGGTACAAAGGCTCTCCAAATCTGTATAGCAGTTCTCTCTCCTTTGAGCAGTGCTATGCAGTGTTGATTTGCAATGAGTTACTAATGCATACAGACACTAAAAGCAACCATCAAGTGAGGATAAATCTTGTTTTTAAAGTACTCACTTCCAGTCACGAGATATGAAATACTGGAGCTCCAGGAGCCTATGCTCACAGTCCTCTACCATCTTTTCCGTATACAGGTGCTCCATCAGGCAGGACAGAATCCTGAAACCAGAAGGAGAAAAGGTAAGGAGGAGACTGATTCTCCTTGTAACAGCACTGCAAAATCAAGCTTCCCAGCAAACTGAACATAAGCCATTCTAACACAGCAAAGATGATCCTCCTCCTACTCCTCCACTAGGAGGACAAACATTGACACACCACGTTTATAACCTCCAATTCCACCCTTTTAGATCTCAGCCAATCTGAAACACGACAAAATCAGAAGGAAAACATGACATAAATAAAGCCTAGTTCAGGAGACAACACCATCAGACCTGAAGACACAGGAGATGCTGGTCTGCACAGCACAGGCTTGCTTGGGTAAGCAGGCCTTTCAAGGCTCGCTGTAACCCAGCAGTAAGTGAGAGGCACCTACATGGGATCCCCAGACCGTATGTGCTTGCAGGCAGTCTGTATGACAGACTCGCAGGCCTCGTTCAGGGCTCGGTCAATGCGATAATCTGCACCAGGGTCTGTTTCTTGAATCAGTGTTTGGAGCTGGAAGAAAAATCACAGAGTAAAAGCTAAGTATACACGTACGCATATGGAGGAGACCCAGCAGCCCCACTGAAACAGGTTAAAACATGACCTGCTGCCCCACCCTGCAGCCCTTCCTTGGGGGTCCTCCCCAAGACTCCGAACACAAATTTGGGAAGCATTTGCTGGAGGGAGGAATGGAAACTCAAACACACTCCATTCAATGGTTGCGGGGAAGAGGCAGCTCTCTGCCCTCAAGGTCATACTCAGCCCCACATGTTTCCCACCAAGCTGTGAATTTCAGAGACTGAACAGCCCCAGAGCAGCCAGCCCCACATTGCTGTTCTACAGGCAAACGTTTGTAGCTGACAAATTAGGAGCAAAAAAGGGAGCTTGCTTCAAATGCAACTGCACACCAACATCAAACGGGCTGTGCTGCTACCACCTTGACACTTACTTAATGATTCTTGTCACTGGTCCTCAGCCCAGCTAAATCAAAAGCACACTCACAATTTTATCCTCCATCCTTCAAAGCTTGCACCTAAACACCAGCCAGCAAACTTTCAGGGGCACAGCCCTAGCATCACAAAGCGTAGAAGGAGAAAAAGCATCAGAGAAACAGAGAAAATGAAAGCTATTGCTATTTTTCCAGTAGGAAGCTTGTAATCAAGAAGACAGTGCCTGGGAGGAACATGGCATTCCCTGGGCTGAAGCCAATTACACCCAACATGAGCCTGGGGATGCAGAATCAAGAAGTCCTGAGATATTTTCAGAGTGCACACAGAAAAGGGTTTGTTGTTTTGTTTGTTTTTCCCCTATGACTAGCAGGGGTCAAAGAGAAAGCAGTTCAGGATCCACGTGGTGACAGAAGTGCACTGTGATCAGATGGAGAAACGAGAAGTGGTACGTCCTTCACCAACTTCAGACAAGTTCAGTTAGCAAGGAGAAGAGCACAGGCACGTCCTGCTGGTGTGCACACAGCCTGACAGATGGGCAGTGCTCTGCACACACAGCACTGGGATCGCTGTGCCAGGTGCTCACACAGAGCAGGATCACAGATGATTATGGGAATTACTCACTCTAGGATGAATGGAAGAATAAGCCCTCAAAGCTGGCATTTGCTTACAGACACAGATTAAGTATGCTGGTCAGAGCACTACATAGGCAAGCATCTTCCTCCTGGCCTCAGTATTTTCGGTGCTGTCAGGTGGAAGAGGTTCTGGAATGAGTGCTAAAACATTAGTTATGTCAGAGGCCAAGACCTCCTCGCTCCTTAATCAGGAATGCCAGGGACACAACCCAACTCAGCCCCAATTGGATATTCCCACTGTTTGAATGTATTCTTCCTACAGCACATTACTGACATTAACGTGCTGATAGCTTCACTTCCTAATCTTTTTAAGGGACCCATCCCAGGATCCTCATTCACAAGGACCCTCCTGTGTAAGCTCCTTGCACCAAGAGCTGCCACAAAAGGCAGACCAAAGAGTGTCCAGCCCTGAAAGTGTCCAAGACCCATGGGGGTGAAGCACTGAGGGGCACGGTGGGTTTAGTTGGGGCTGACCTTGGGGGTTGGTCTTTTTCAACCCTAATGATTCTATGAAAGAACTGAATTGCATTATCAGGGTTCCTAACAACACTACCAAAAGCACTGGGAAAAGGTTTTCACTCTGCCAATGTCTAGAGAGAGGCCCAGACCTGATTTCTCTTCCTTAAAAGATCAACTGGAAAAAGTAAAAGCAGGAAGCTCATTTCAACGCAATAAAATCAAAACTGAATCATATTTTATGAAATCAGCGCTCAGTTTGGTCACGTTGTCATTGGCAGGGACCATCACTGAACTTCAGGGGGAGTCACTACCAAGCCCTGCTGCTGCATTAACTGACTGTACAGAAATAATGGCTGTGGTCTAGGGGGAGAAAAAATACCTTCAGAGATTTCCACAAACATTCTATTTTCCCAGAAAATACGGAAACCTCACACCATGCCACGATAACATGCAGACTGGCAACATCTTGACCTCAGGCTTTAAGCTACGTTTACAGTGAAAATGGACTACAGTGGCTCCATACACTGCAGGAGGTCAAGGACATGCATCTCCCCAAATTCCCAATTGCCAATTAACAGTGGCACTCCTTCAGTAGCTTTGCATCAGTGCCACTTTTCCAGGCTCATCTCATCTACATTGGCTGAAGGGTCATTAAAAACAGGACCAAGTATTAAAAACATAGTATCACGTTAAGCAGCACTAACAAGCTGGAACGAGCACTAAATAATTGCTTTCAAACAGGACACATCTGGGCCAAAATTAAGCCCAAAAAAGGCAAAAGAATCAACCTCATTTTGAAAAGGTATTTTTGGAGGGGAACAATCCTTTGCTTCCGTGGCTGCAGCTACACAGGCATGCAGCACCACGCTGTGCCTGTCCCTGAAGTCCTGCGTCCATCGTGCAAGTTGAGCAAAAAGGCAACAATAAAAACAAGTGGGAGGCTGCACGGGGATGATTCTGTGCTCTTCCAGTACTAGAGCACAGGAGGAATAGAAGGGGGAGGGGGTGTTTTAAAACAAGCACAGGTGGTGATGGCCTCAAGTTGCACCAGGGCAGGGTCAGGTTGGGTATTATGAGCAATTTCTGCTCCAGAAGAGCAGTGATGCACTGGCACAGATGCCCAGGGAGGTGAGGGTGTCAGCACCCCTGGAAATGGCCAAGAACCGTGCAGATGTGGCACTGAGGGACATGGGCTGGGGTTGGACTTGGGGATCTGTGAGCTCTTTTCCAACCATAATGATATTGTGATTCTAAAACTTAAGAAGTTTCCCTACATCCAGGACAAGGATCCAGGACTCAAGAACCACTGGAGTTCAAATGCAACATCCAGAGCAACACAACTCAAAATGTTATTTTCCGAGGGGGGAAAAAACAGCATTACAAGCATGCTGCAAGGCAGCAAGTTATACTTCATCCCACGGCAATTATGCCTCCAGCACTCAGTGGTGCCCGGCAGAGCAACCTCTGCGTCCAGGCAGAACATCAGCAGACAAACTGCTGTGTGCCAGAGCTCTGCCAACCCAGCAGCTCAGCACTGCAGAGCATCTCACCGCCTGCTGACAGCTCAGCCCGACGTTGCCCTTCTCCCCACGCACGACTTTCATCAGGCAGTGCAGCGTGCGGCCCTTGCGGTGCAGCCCGGAGCAGTGGTGCTCGATCTCCCCACGACAGCTCAGGATGATTTCTGGGCTCAGGGAGAAGTCTTCCATGAGCATGCGCCGGTAATCCAGCATCTCTCCCTGGCACTCGCTGCTCACCTGCCGACCTAGGAACAAGAGAAGGTTGTGGTTCCGTGCTCATGTTTCTTGACCAGGATTTCTGATTTGAGTTTGAAAGCATTGGGATAATATCCTTGCACTGCACAACACCTCTAGTCATTTACAAACCCGACACACAGCTAGGGAAGGATCTGCCTGGACTCAGGGTGAGCACCTGCTCTGAGGAAGGCTTTTCCAGAGCAACAGCACAAATCTGCTCAGGAAGCCAAGAACTAAAACTAAACACCACGAGAATACACTGAGTGTCTAACAAAGCAACTGTAGCACAGAAATCTTTCTTTCAAAATACTTACATCTGCTCTAAGCTCTTCTGTAACCCCACGTAGATGGATTGTTTGGGAGTCAAAAGGAAGGTGATGGCTTTTGTTCTGTGCCCCCAAATCTATTCATGAATCTACAGCACCTCATGCAGTGTTGGTCCTACGCTGCAATGTCGGCTCACAGGCATAAATATAGACATGTATACATTACACAGACACGTGGAGGTGTGTGGAATAGCAAGTGCTCCTCCTGGACCACGCTTCAAGCATGAGCCACACTGCAGAACATGTTCTGCTGTGAAAGCAGAAGTCAATAACCCAAGAGGTTATCAAATGCAGGAAAGCACCTGCACTACTGCAGGGAAGGAAGAAAACTCTCCCCAGCACAGCACACATTTCCACATCAATCAGAAACAACGAGTTATTCAAACTCACTAACGCACAGATTGCTCACAGCATTACAGCAGCTCCTCCCTCTGTGCCAGAGGCACTGTAGACCTGCTGCTGAATCATAAGCCACCAGCTGCACACCATGGGGAAGAACAGTTACCCAGAGCAGATCTAGAAGACACAACGTGTCACTGGATGCATTAAGGAGGTTTCACGAGGAACCTTTAACGTGGTTCTGCCACACAGAGCTCTCTTACACTTGCGGTGGAGCCCGTGGTGTTAAGGCCTCTCCAGCTCATGCCAATCTTAGTGTATAAAAAGAATGCTCTCACACTTACCTTCACTCTAGATAGCTTCTGCACTGTTACTTAGCTTTTGTTAAAGCGTTTACCCCAGCTACTGAAGTGCAGAGGAAGAACATACCTTACAAGAGGCACAGGATTGAGTGCCTCCATCTTTTCCCAAGCAAATAAACAAGTTGCCTGTTCTGTCCTAAACCAACAGCACAGCTCATGCTTACCACAAAGGAGGAAAAAAAAAAGCTGTTTGGATAACAACAGGAGGATTTGTAATTACACATATCGGTCCAAGTAGGATTTGCTATTCTACATTCTGAACTCCTTGCCTAAACAATAACAGTCGGTGTCAGAGGCTGTCTCAGCTATTACTAATCTTCAAAACACCACTGACAGAAGCACCACGAGGAAGAAACCCGTCTTTGAGACGAAGTCTGACGGGACGTTATCTGGAAAAGGTGGCCAGAAACGCACACTGAAGCTGCTGGCTCAAACATTCAGCAGACTTTTGAAGTCAACAGCCTAGCAAGTCGTACCTGCAGAGCCAAGCCCACGTACCTCTGTGCACAGCAGACTCCAGGCACATCAGCAGGTAGGAGAGCCTGGCTTCCCGGGAGCGGGGCAGGTTCTCCACGTTGCAGCGGTACTTCTTCAGGTCACTTTTACAGGACTTGGCCAGCGAGTAGCTGACTTTGTAGTCCTGGGCAATCAGCTTCTGGCGGGTTGTCAGCGCGTCACGGCACTGCAGGAGACACCAGGGTGGCAATTAGCTTCCATGAGCTCATGGCAGAGAACTGGCACTGCTATCAGAAGTGTTTAAAAGGAAGACCAAGGCTCTAAAAACCATGCTCTTGAGCTGGACCACAGTTAAATGCGGTTCTTCTGACAGAAGTGGTCCAGCCAACAATCCACACCAAGGTCAAGAGATCAAAGGTTTCAAAGGCAGATCGCTGAGAACTGCACATTCATCCAGCTTTTGTATCCTCGGGGTCATAGAAACTCACAAGGACGTGCTGTGGCCAAACCCAAACTCTTTGAGATGGAATTTCAAGGGAAAAAGTGCCTGTAAAAAACACTGCTCTGCCTCCTAGCTTCTGTTTCGATTGCACGAGCATTAAATCTGAGGGTAGCTGATTAAATTTAGACTACCTTGGGCCAGTTTCTCAGTTCTCAGCCTACTTGAAAAGAAGGAAAACCACAGGTGTGTAGGGGAGAGAACGGGTGGCAATCTCAGCACAAGGAACAGAAAAACCCTGCAGCTTTCTTCTGTTTTTCTGCATCACTTCTCTTGCCATTTCTACCCTTCCCTCCCATAGCTATTCCAGAGCCTAGAAGTCCCACTGTGAGATTACCCCACCCTCTCCTCTATGCCATGCCCAGGGCCCTGGGATCAGAGAGCCATTAAGCTGCGTCCACACCTCTGTACATCCACACAGAACACTTCAGCCCCAAAGCACTGCAAGGCAGGTGCTCTGCAAGCTGCACCCTCAGCATACCCAGCTCCCCCTGCCAAAGCTGTGGCTTTGTCTGACCACTCAACACCTTATATTCGTGTCTGAAAAGGGTCGGGAAGTTACCAAATCCCACAGAACAGCAATGTTTCTGTACAGCCAAAAGCAGGCTAAACTAAAATAGCAGTCCGTTTCAGCAGCGCGTCTGTACAAAATGAAGCTCTGTTTCGAGCCCTCAGGGATGACTCCCTCCGTTTTGAATTCGCTAATTGGAACTAAGCTTTCATCCAGCTAATGCATTTAAAGGAAAGGAAATTACTCTGATCCCTCCAGGCCTCACCACTGTGCTCCTCCAGCACAGCCCCTGGAGAGGGCCTCGCAGACACCCATCCCTGCATCCGTTCAGACTGTTGATATCATCCCTTTTAATTCCAAATAATTATAATGACTCTCCTCAAGTCACTGAAAGCCCTACTAAACTAAGGTACATGGAAAATAAAGATGAGGGGACTGATGGTAACCAACAGGCTTCACCAGGGGCAAGTCATGCTTGACAAATTTGGTGGCTTTTTATGATGGAGTTACAGTGTCAGCGGATAAAGGAAGAGCAAATGATGTTATCTACTTACTATCCCACAAGACATCCTGGTCATCAAATAGGAGAAAAATAGATGTGGTGGATGGACAACTCGCTCAATAAGGAATTGGCTGGGTGGTCACACTCAGAGAGCTGTGGTCAACAACTCAATGTCCAAGCAGAGGCTGGTGACAAGTGGCATTCCTCACAGATCAGTGTTGGGACCAGTGCTATTTAACATCTTTGTAGGTGACACGGACAGTGGGATGGAGTGCACCCTCAGCAGGTTTGCAGATGACACCAAGGTAAGCGATGCAGTTGACGTGCTAGAGGGAAGGGATGCCATCCAGAGGGACCTGAACAAGCATGAGAGGTGCACCCATGCCAACTTCATGAAGTTCAATGAGGCCAAACACAAAATCCTGCATCTGGGTCAGGACAACCCCAAGCACACATACAGTGTGGAGAAGCTTGAGAGCAGCCCTGAGAAGGATTTGGGAGAGTCAAGTGATGAAAGATTCAACGTGAGCCAGAAATGTGCACCTGCAGCCAAAAAGGCCAACTGTATCCTGGGCTGCATCAAAAGAAGCGTGACCAGCAGGGCAAGGGAGGTGACTCTGCCCCTCTGCTCTCAAGAGCCCCCATCTGGAGTACTACAGCCAGTTCTGGGGGCCCACCAAAACAAGATGGCCACAAGTTGCGTCGGGGAAGATTAAGATTAGACCTGAGGAAACATTTTTTCTCTGAAAGAGTGGTCAGGCACTGGAATGGCCTGCCTAGGGAGGTGGTTGAGGCACCATCCCTAGCGCTGTTCAAGAAGCGTTTAGATGAGGTGCTGAGGGATTTGATTTAGTAGTTCAGTGGGTAGGGATGGTGATAGGAGGATGGTTGGACTAGATGATCTTGTAGGTCCTTTCCAACCTGATGTACCTATGAACCTAAGAACTAGATGTTGGAGCAGATCTGAAGCAGGGCCATGAAGACGATCAGAGGGCTGGAGCAACTCCCCTGCAAGGACAGGCCGAGAGAGCTGGGGCTTTTCAGCCTGGAGAACTAGCGGCCTTCCAGTACCTGAAGGGGACCTACAGCAAAGCTGGGGAGGACTTCTTACAAGGGCACACAGTGTCAGGATGAGGGACAATGGCTTTAAACTGGAAGAGGGGAGATTTAGACTAGATATTGGGAAGAAATTATTTACCGTGAGGGTGGTGAGACACTGGAACAGACTGCCCAGCAAGGTTGTGAACGCCCCCTCCCTGGAAGCTCTCAAGGCCAGGATGGATGGGGCTGTGAGCAACCTGGTCTAGAGGGAGGTGACCCTGCCTACAGCAGGGGGTTGGAATTAGATGAACTTAAAGGCCCCTTCCAACCCAAACCATTCTATGATATATCCAAGTTGACACCCAGCACGAGGCCCCTTCTACTTGTACCACAGTCACAGTGCTATCACTCTAGCTCCAAACCTGCCTTCCCAAATTACCCACCCAAAAGCTTTGACTTATTTAAAGCCTTCAACTTTAAAGGCTGTCTCTTGAATGCAATTAATTCAAGCAATCAGCACGTAGATGGAAACACAAGCAAATCTGTTAAAGCAGTCAGCTAATCCAACCACATAGATGACTGATTTTCCTGAGCACTGGAAAAGAATGAGGCAGCCTGGACTGATGAACAACCCGATGACTTCTGCATTAAGGATTCCTCTCACCGAGGCAGATACCCACCTTCTCACTCATTGATTCTTCAAACTTGTGATTAAAGAGGCACTTGTAAACTCGGCCTTCCCCAGCCTGAGTCTGTGAAGCAGAACAACAACATTTGCCATTAAAGATAAGACGCCTAATGCTTAACAAGCAGGCTAAACTACACCAGAAGGGATTTCGTTTTTAGAAATGTATTAAAGTTAATATTTCTAACAACAGCAATAGCTTCTGAACTACGGTTGGTATTTTTTTAAGTCTGGTCACATTCAGCAAGTGGCCCAACAGCAGATAAAAGCCAGTACAAACTGATCACGCTTACCTTCACCTCCTCCCCCCACTCAAATGGCTCCACTCCCTTTCACACCCACTCAACCACATAAGCCAATTCATCCCATTAACCCACTAAAAATGACACTTTTTTGTTGGGTGAGTGAATTCAATGCCACATTCATTGCGAAGTGACAGCGACAAGGTGCCTGTTTTCACTATTACACGCAGTCCTGGGCTCCACTCTACCATCCCATTCCCCTTCCCAGTGTGGTTTTATTATCTTTTTTCATGGATTACTGTAGGCAAGAGGACACAACTCACATTCTCACAGAATCGCTCCCTGTCGTCCCGGCAAGCGAAGTAGAGATGGCGGTCCAAGTGGAAATCATCCGAGGAGAGCTCTGCTACGCGAAGAATCGCCTTCTTACACTGATCAGAAACCTGAACCCGAGGATCGTTCTCCTCTGCCTCTTTAACCAGGCCTTTCTCCAGGCATGCCACCACCTCTCCTTGGGAGTGGGCATCCTGCATGAAAAGATCACGAAAGCGTTAGCGTCACAGCCCTTACACAAGGAAGCGGCCCGTGGTTCTGTGAAATTAAGTGACAAAAATCACATACAGACAGGCTTCAGAAGCTCGGTATCAGCCACTCTGACATGAGGCATCAGTGAACACCTGCACTATCACACGCCGTACACATTGCCATCCTGATGGTCACCTTGCTGCCAACCCCTCCGGTGCTCTGAGTTTGTCTCAATGAGCCCTAATTAGATTACCACTACTTAGTCACGTTGCTCAAAGCACTTTACCAAAACAGCCAAATCATTTTCATCCAACATTGTTCTCCTTGCACCATAGCAACAGCAAGCAGCGGCATCACACTAAGAACATACTTGAGGGAGAGAAAAATCTGAGTTTCTCCATGCTGAGACAAGCCTTCGCTTTGCGTGGTGATCATTAGCCATGCTAAACAGGCCACAAAGGAACTCTGACCAAATGTAGGCTTCTCTATGCTAATCCCTCTGCAAACGGAATTAAAATATTGGACGTGCTCAGCAGCAGATGAAATCTGAGACAAAGCAGCTCTGGCCCTGCACTGCACCCCTCGTCCCACAAGCACGACAGGGCCTGGGGCTGCGACTGGTGACTGCAAATAGAGAGCTGTGCTTTGTGTGAGGGCTTAGACGAGGCAGGATAACTTAAACACCACCAGGACCACTGGAAGCCATGCAGCTTTCTGTGCTGACATTACCCCTCACGCAGGCAGCTTTTGTTCCTGGTTTAGTATGGACACACCAGGAGTGCAAGCGGGATCTGCCGATTAAAAGCCATAAACAGAACCCAGACGTACCATCAGCTGAAGAGGCTAAAAGTAGCTTTCTCCTTAAAAAGCAGGAAACCCCCAAACCACACTGCAAGTACCCTGGTGTCTGTTTGCTTCCTCCTCTGAGTGGGAACTGGCCAACCTCCATCCTGGCCAGGTGCTGGCACCTTTCAAGGAACCTGCTTGTTTGTCTACAGCCACTTCAGGACTGACTCTAACAGGAACCCAAGGAATACTAGTTATAGGGTACACTTGCCATGTTCCTTAAAATTGACGTTTAGCCGTAACCACACCGAACACCAACTCTATTCCCCAAAGCCCTGCGGTCAGACAGGGGCAGTAATTACAAACAGGCATGGGGAGACGATGGAAAACAGCTCCTGGAAGCTGCTCTGGTAGTGCTGCACTCCAATGGGGAGGTGCAGCAGGCCACCACGTCCCCATGTCACCTGCAGCATCCCTGAGCAAGCCAACAGGAAGGCACAAGGCAAGCTTCTCCTGGTGGGAAGGGCAGAGGCTTCCAGCTTTCTTCCAGAGTGGTCAACAGACAGCTATTTTTAACCACACCTAGAGGAAACCTGGCTTGTAGCTGCAGGATGCTGACTGCTGTATTTCAGGGGCACGATAAGCAATGACCTTACAAACAATTTTTGGTTTTGGAGAAGACCTTGCAGTGCTAGTTACCCTGTACTGGAGGGATTTTAAAACACACCAGACTGAAAATGAATAGAAGCACACACAAATCAACACCGGCAGCTCTTGAAAGACGCTTAACCGCCCATTTTAAAGGCATGAAGAAGCAACTTGATTTTCAAAGCTTGACTAAGGTTAATGCTAAATGCTCATTGCCCAGGATTATTGCAGAGCACTGACATGCAAAACCCACGTTTCCTGGAGCTGTTGTCCCACCACCACTAACATCTCAAACACAGATTGTCACCTGATAGTGGCAGAGGCCTGCTAAACACACACACAGCAATCATCTCATCTGGGGTGCCTCGAAGCTCTGTATCACCCCATGAAAGGACGTATTTAGATCCATAGAGGATGCAAACAGCTTCCCAACACTGCACAAAGCCAACTTCAGCACCATGCTTTGAGACACTTTAATTCTCCAGACCAAGATTCAACCTCTGGGCACACACAGGCCAAGACAGAACCCAAAACATTTCTTAGTACTCGCTTTTTGATTCCCCACCTTCCCCCCCAGTATAGCTCAGGCTCTGCCATTCTTGTTTGCTTTGCTGTCATTTCCAGAAGCTCCACCCAGCAGACTTCACTCTGCCTGGGATGGGTTGCACAACTTGAACTGAAGCTGCTCTCGTTATGGCTAATAACCAATCCCACCTTGGACATCCTGGCTAAACCCACAGCAGCAATCCACCACCCATCAATTTGCTACAAGTGCACCTATTACTGGGACGGGGAAAGCAGCGAGCCCATTCCGACTGGCAGCTCAAGAAGAAAAGCTCAGTTACAATTACTGATTTCAATTTCAAATTAGATCCCCATTGCATGGAGACAAAGCAAGCTTTAAACGCCAGGAGACCACAACCATTATAAAGCTCAACAGCCAACTGAAAAGGTGATTGAAACCACTACGAAATATTTCTCCACGAACTGGAGGAAAAAAAAACAAACCACAGAAGTGATATATTACAAAACTTCATGCTTTCAAATGACACATCCACCACCCTTCTGCTGCACACAGATTGAGGCTTCCACGCTGCTCTTTATTGCTCTTGCAGAAGAAAACACCAGCAAGGAACGTGGAAGAGAAAGCCCAGAAAGCACTGCACCAGGAACAACAAAACCAGCAGGAACAGAATTCAATTAGGAAGTAGAAAGAGCCAAAAGAAAGAAAGAAGCATGGGAAAGGCAAACTCCAAGCTGTCGGGAGGGATTAGGAGGCAGTGCAATTCCCCAGTACCTACAAGTGCCTTTTACAGGAAAAGAAGGCAGTTTTTCCCCGTTACCACGATGAAGCTAACAGAGACAGCACAGCAGAAAGCTGTGGGTGCAGCAGTGGCCAGCAGTGCTCATCTCCATAAAAATGAGATGCATCTGTGCCCCATCTCCATCCTCAGGTGCACAGACCCTATTTATCGCATTCACAGTGCTGCTCAGCCACACAAAAGCCTAATGATTATTTTTCTACTGGCAACTCTCAGAAGCTGCAGCATGGAAGCAAAACCTGAACCGGCATCTGATGGGAGCAAATGAGATGAGATTTCTCCAAAGCAGAAATGGGATGGAACAGAACATCAACAAAAGAAACACTTGCATAGCCATTTATAGCTGTTCCCAGAGCAGTGCAGAATACTTCAACTGCTCTGAGTGCCAAAGATGACAGCGTAACAAAAGAAATTATATGACAGGCTGCCACGCTTTCACAAACCGAGGCATAATCTTCTGGGTTGGATACCACGAAAGTGAGGAATGTGCATAAAAGGGTCCCCCTGCCAGCTGCCTTGTGCCCACAGCCACCCAGGAGCTGGCTCTGCTCCAGACAGAGAGAATGGTGCAACCTGTCACTGCCCTGAGGGCTGAGATCAGACAAGGGACAGCAGCCCCCAAGGGGCTGCCAAGTTACATACACAGGAGCCTACAAGCACTGCCTGTGCTTCCACTAAGCAATCTGGCACGCTCAGGAAACCCATCAAGATTCTCTTCCTCAGATCCCTCCAACCACAGCTATTTTAATTGGAATTGGTTTTAATTTGGTCACACCACAGGTGACAGGCAGACCTGGCAGCCATGGCCCCTGCACGGCACTCCTCATTCCACACTGCCTCTTGAAAGCAACTTCCCATTTCGTTACACCCTTCAGCCCAGGATGAGAAGACAGCACTTATTTCATGGACAGAGCCAGTTACTCAGCTGATACCAGGCTGAACCTGTGGTGCCTGTAAGTCCCTCCCACTTCCAGGGCTGCATTCCTCTTGAAAACAAGCACTGAGTTTTGCTCTTTCTGCTGCTCAGATGGGTCAGCTGGAACACAGCAGGACTTTGGCTAAAACTCTATGGATGCAAAGCACACATCTCAGCCAAGAAAGACTTCTGACAACGAAGCATTCAATTGTTTTCTTCTTGTTCTTCTGCTTGGTGCTTGTTATTTCTATCTTTTATAAGCGTATTACTGTAACATCCTTTTACCTCCTCATGAGTAGCTCACAGGCTAATTTTATCTCTCAACACAGAAACTTACCATAAAACATGCAGCACTACATACTAGCTACCTCCATTACTAACACAGGGAGGGAGAGACAGTGCAGTGGTGACAAACTCACACCCTGTGACCAGAAAGTGTTCTCTGTATCACCCTCCACTCCAGTTCAGCACGGCCAAAACCAGCACTGCGTTACAGTCAGTGCTACCACAGCGTGACTCTGGGCACTAAGGGTCATTCTATCATTCCCATTCGGGGTGGACCAGAAAGTCCCACTCCCCTCCATCAGTCTCTCTCTGGATACCTTTTCCCCGGGTCGAATGCTGCCACATTTCAGGAGGTTGATGTCGGCCTTGCAGTCATCCATGAAGCCACAGATCAGTCGGTAATCGCTGAAGATAATGGCTGTCATCTTCGTGATGTACTGGTGGCACTGGTACTCCGTGATGTTGCCTCTGTGATCCACCAAACACGACACCAAGAAGCCTTTGCCAACTGGTTCATCCGCACACTCCTTGATCTGATAAAATAAAAATACGTAATAATAATAATAACACACGGAGGCTGTGGCATCTGAAGAAAGCAAATGCAGTGACCTTGAGGACTGTACGCCCTCTTGCTCAATAACCATCTTTTCATAATGATCACGCTGAATCCCTGCAATCAAGTGCATCTGTAGGAAAAATTACAGTTTGACAACCTTTATTTAGAAAACAGGGCGTATCACAGCATCACCAAATCACACCTGGACCCACATGAACCACTCGACCCCTCGTACAGCACAGCATTCTGCCTGGAAGCAAGAGCCATCCAAAAGCCAACACAGTATTTATGGAAGCGTTTATAACTTGCTGGGAGCTGCAAATATCACTGCAGAGGAAAACTCTCACCAAACCCGTTTTTAATCGGGCTCAGAGGGACCGACTGTTGGCGTTAAACCATTTCACACAGCGGGCTGAAAAGGAAGAAAGAAAGAAAGAAAGAAAAATCATTGCTAACAAAAGTCGAAAGCCACTCAGAGATCGGGAGGGCGGTGTACATGAAGAGACAGGTCCCCAAATTAAATGCAGCCTGCACTGCTCGGGGAGGCACAGAGAGGACGCAACGTCACCTTTCGAAGTGAAGGATGCAGGCTGCTCTGACAGCAGCTTTCCAAAGAAAGGGGGAAACGTGGCTGCCCACCAGCATTCTTTACACTGAGCTTTGCTGCAGGAAGACAGCGAGCAAGCCTGCTTCCGAAGAGCTGCATCTTGGGTTTGGGAGCCAACGAGCCAAACCAGTGCACAGCGCTGGAACCAGCCCCAGTTCATATTACTGAATATGAAAGCAATGCTAGGAATCACAGCTCAGCCACACAACAAGAACACACATACCTGTCAGCAAAAGAAAAATGGGCTAACACTATGCTGACAGTATATGCCAACTGTATGCGTTAGGCCGCTGTAGAAACACCATTAAAACTCGTGGAATTATTTATGCACCTGCCTCGACAGCAGATAGCATGAGACCAAGCACGATCATCACTACTCATCCGGCTCCTTTTTGTCTTTAAATGAAAACCACTCACCAAAGGTAACACAGCAGCGATTCGTGTCGCTCACCACAAGTTCAGCACAACGCTGGTGGGGACGCATTTAGCACAGCTCAAGTTTTGTGCTTTCCCTGCTGCTTTTAGACATCACGTCCCAGATTTAGAGGGCATCGTTTACAACAACGCCAGATTGTCACTGTACAGAAGTGGTGATTACACAGACTGTTAAAAGAGCATTTACAAGAACGCCTTGGTAAAAATCCTGCAGCAGCTATGTGACATAAAATGGGGTGGGAGGGGAAACATCTTTCCATGACTGCAAGAAGTGGAATTCAAAAGCTCTGTCAGTGTTTGCTTTCGGAAGCTACCAAACTCCAAACAATACAAACCTCCAAGACAAGCTGCTTTCCTTCCACTCCCCACCTCCCAGCCTTCTTGTTCTAGCCACGTTCCTTGATCCCTCCCTTACAATGAGTGACGCTTTTCCCACTAGTGCTATTCATTCTTATTCAGCTCAGCTCGTGGTAAGAGAAAGAGCAGAACCCTAACAGCCTATAAAGAGACAGCATTCAAGCATCCTTCACTTACACCACCAACTCCACAAGTTTTGGGGCCAGGCTCCTGCTGACACCCTCCGCTTCTCGGATCTCTGCATGCTCTTCTTCAATCAACAGAAAACTTGGTAAAGAAAGGGGAACGATGCAGGCGAGTCCACCAAACACAAGGAGATGTGGGGAACCACTGCCTAGCTGCTCAGCACTGAGGACACTCCTGCTTAAGGAGCAGGCCTGCACTGCTGAAAGTCTGTCCTACAAACCTGGGTTGCAGACAATCTGCTGTTCATGCAACTGGCTTCAGGAAAACATACATTAAGGGCCACAAAGGAGCCACTGTCTAGAGCAAACTGAATGCTTATAAACACGTTTTGGCAGAATGCAGACTAACTCCCATTCAGTCAGACTCCTGCAGCCACAGGGCTTACCCAGAACGTTACTGGCACACGGTTCTTCATCACAAGGCGATGAGAAAATCTCAGTGTCACAGGAGCACTTCGCACTGGCTTACCTCTGCAATGGTGGACTTGCAGACTTCTCTGGCCACGGACTCGAACTTGGGATCTGTAGTCAGATTCAGCTTGTAGTTCCACAGGAGCTAGGGAAAGCATTTGTAGAAAGAGGGTTTAAGAGCTTCCCATGGAGGAACTGCTGCTTTGCTTCAAGAAATAATCAGACATCAACATTCCAGATCGGTATCATCATCCCTCTACAGCACAACAATCAATGCAAAGTCTCCTTGACAACATCTTTGTCTCCTCATTTCTCCAGCGCGTTTCTTATCTTGAACAAATTCAGACTGCCAGAAATCTCTCTGTAAGGTCACGAGCTGACTCACTGAAAGGAAATACAGCTAATGAAGACATCTACGCAGCGAAAAGGGGAAAAAACAATGAGAGCTGTAAGACGCTACCTGCAGCCTGTTCAGCTACACGCTTCTGTGCCACGGCTCAGCTGCCTGACATACACAGTTTAACAACATCCTCAATGCAAGCAGGTTTGATGCTGAGCACTTAACTAAAGCCTTAAAAAAAGGAAGGAGAATGCATCCAGGCCCTTACTTGTTCCCCTTTGTGAAGGGCTGCACCTGGACAACTTTCTAGATGCAAACACCCTTCGGACCTACAGGTCCTCTTTGGCTGAGCAGACTCATCCATCAGAAACAGGGCTGCAAAACACCACAGTCGGGGTGGTAAGAGCCAGAGATGAGCTCATGCAGAAGCCCGGATGCATTGGGTCACCCTGCAAGAATCAATCTCAGGCAAGTTACGCTCTGCAGATAGATCCCCGCCTCGGCTTTCCTCCTGAGGCACCACAAAGTGAAAATAAAGGGTAAGAAAGCCAAACCTCAGCAAATTAATAGCCAGAGCTGTTGCCCAAGAGGAGCGCTATCAGCTCCTCAGTTTTTCTCCAGAAATTTATGTTGTTTAAACAGAGATTAAACAACCTTAGAGAATTCATTTCTAATGCTCTGCCTTCACGACGGAAGCCAAGTGAAGATCAAAACGCTCGAGTTTTGTCAAACTACTATTCTGAAATCTCAGCCGTAAGCCAAACGTTGAGAAAACAGGGAAACGTGCTCCGACAGAAGGAGAGCAGCTCTGCACCAGCTCTGAGACAGCAGAAGCACACACAGAACTAAAAGTGCTCCTTTTTCACACCTCCTCGTATGGGTCTGTAAAGGTGAAAAGTTAAAATATATATATATTCTAATGTATTCTGGAGGGCATAGGTTGTAAACGTACGAGTTGAATAAGCTAAGAATAAGCAGGGAGCTTGTCCTCGCAAAGAGCCTGGAGCATCTCCCAGCCAGGATCAGAAGGACAAGAAAGAGGTGTGAGAGCACTAAAATGCACTTGTAAACCTCACAGAGCATGAAATCTCTTAAAGGAAACTGTCCCACAGGCAGAAGAGAGGTTACCTTTGCGGCTTGAAAACACAGATTTTGAACCTCAATAACGTTTTCCCAGGAAAGGATCTGCAGCTGTAAAACCAAAGCTTCAAGCTGCTGGAAATGCCCAGCTGGACAACATGGCCAGGGTTTGTTTTGGCCTACATCACTAAAGAACCAAATCACAGCTTCTCAAAAAGGCTCTGCCTTTTTTATTTTACCCCTCTACACAGACTCAGCACGACAGTCTGAAACCTGGCTAACAGTTTGCTCAGCTAAACACAGCACTGAGAGGAAATCTGTTCCCAAACTAGCCAAGCGGTCCAAACTGCCTTGAAATATCACACCCCCACGGCACTCCACAAGCAAGTTGAAGAATTTAGCAGCTGTGAAAGCAACACAGAAGGCTTCAACAGCCGAAACGAAGAGTTTAAATTCAGTACTGCTCACACCTCTCCCAGAAGGAGCACAATATATTGCTCCCAGTAATGCACAGGGACCACCCCCCAGCTGCAAACCAGGGAAGATATCTGCTATCTTCCTCTGATACAGAAGTTTACAGTGTTCCCTTCTGAAGTTTTCAGTAAGAACATACTGTATGCTCTTGGTTACAGAAGTCGTGTTGTGCTCTTCCTCCATCAGCCAGCAACTCGAGTGCATCCTAACTGATGCCTCCTGCAAACTCTATGCAAAGTACCTTGGGCTGAAAGAGACACAAGCTGCAAAGGGCCCAGGGAGAGGCAGAAGAAAACAAAGCCATACTTACGTGGTTGCAGTCTGAAGAGATTTCGTTGTCTGGCTGAAAGGAGATTAAAAAAGAAAGAAGTGTCAGTTCATAAATGTACTCAGCACACAGAACACAAAGACAGAAATTAATATACTGATGTCTCAAAAGATTGACACAATAGGAAGTGTAAAAAAGCTTCACAGTAAGGTGATGGCATCCAAGCATCCAGGAGGCACCAGGTACTCCAGGCACAATATGGGATGGAAGTGGCACAAGGACAGCACTGAGGGAGATGCCACAAAACCATCGATGGTACGTTCACATCTGGCCCAATTGCCCCAACCAAGAAAGGCAAACAGCACCGGTGGGAAATCACAGACTGAAACTGACAGCAACTGAAGGGATGTAAAGAAACAGCAGCTCCATCACAAAAGCACTGACCAATAAACAATCCTGGCTCAGCAGGCTCTGCTCGCCAGCAGCCCAGCCACCTAAACTCACCATTTCAGAGTGCACCAAGAGGTCTATGGGAAAAAGAGAGCACAGGAAAGGCTCCCAAGTCCGTAATTACAGCCATTACCAACCAAGGCACTACTGTTATGAAGAGCAGGATGTGGCAGAAATTACCTTGCCAGCTACAGTTCCTAACAATGAACCTACCTGAAGGCTTGCAGCAATTCAACGCAGCTTGAGCAGACCACCACCACCTAAAACCATCTCCCTGAAGAAATCATCAGTTTGAAAATTAGCCTTTCAAAAACCTTGATATCCTAACAGATGCCTGCTCAGGGTCCTCAAAACACAGGGCTGGTTCCTGCAACTGAAACAGCATGACAAAACCAAGGCTGTGTCACCTGGAAGCAGCAGCTCTAACTTTCTGCACCCACCCTAACTGCCCAGCCAGAGGGAAGCCTCAGGCTACAGCCAACTTCAGAAGCAGATGAACCCCCTCGATGGATGGTGCTTCTCTTTGCAATATTATATGCACTAGCACTGTAGTTACCCCACAGAGGAGGGACATACCCAAGTATAGACCAGGAGAACCCAGGGGGGCTGGGGAGCCCTTCCCAAAGCACCCCAGTCACTCAGGCACCCTGCAGTCTCATTCGCTTTGTGTCACTTCCATCAAAGCTTAACGCTCCGTGTGGTTTTTATGGAGAGATGAGCCCAAACAGATACAGACTGGTTCACACTGGCTTGGGAAGTTTAGGCAAGCTTTTCTGGAAATACAGGACACTCAAACACTGCGCCTTAAAATACAAGGCTGAGAAATCAAGCCTCGTTCTTCTGAGAAAGGTCACGAAGTTACACAGAAATAACACAGCTCTGGCACTGCATACATTCACAGCTCAGCAGCTGAGCTTGTAGAAGCGAGGGACACAGCCACCAATGCCTGACCCCTGACCAGCTCAGCTGCTCCTCACCTCCCACCACTGTGAGCGTGCGAGGGGCAGCACCAACTGCTCCTCCCCATTGAGAAGTAGCAAAAGGGAGAGAAGTATTTTTACCTTTTGCATCCCATTCACTGAAGGGCTGAGTTTTTGAGGAAGAGCAATCTCCGCAACAGCTCTGGCTTTCTGAGAAGGATGCATCCACCCAATTCATCCCAATAAAGGAGTTTTGGCACAACACGCTTGTGTGGGAAGCAAGAACCATGGAAGAAAATGGAAAGCTAAGTCCTGAATTACCACTAAGAAAAGCTGAGGAGCAAAAAGAGCCGCTCTGTGCCACTGCCAGGCTGCAAACCTGATATACAGCAGTCATGAGGCATGGGGCACTGGGAACGCCTGGCACCACACAACAGCCACTAGGGAACAGAGGACACTGTGCCAACTGGTAACTGAGAGCTCCTCCTACACCTGTCCCCAAGGACAAAGACCAAGGATCCAAACCCAGTTCACACTACTGGATTTTGGTGGGCAAGGTAAGAATCCTAGCAGGCTACCAAGGATGAAGCCTCTCATCCCTCAGTCTGTCTGTACAGCCAGGGCAGCCCCTTCCCAGGTGCAGAATCCAGCACTGCTCATTAAACTCCACACAAGTGGTGATCACCCAGCTCCCTGGATGTCTGGATCTCCCTGCAAGGCCTCTCACCCTCAGCAGAGTCAACAGTCCCAGCTGACAACAGTCAACTCCCTTCCAATTTAGCATTACTGGTGATGGACATCCTCCAGGCACCAGGGACGACCTCGGACTGGCCCAAGTGAGAGCCAACAAGAATCAGCACGCAGCAAAGCAACAAAACAAAAAGGTGATTTGCTTGCAATGGGTGTTCCCTGCCTAACTTGGGAATGGACCGTACAAAGATCAGAAGGGCCGTTAGGAAAGGATGCCAATTAGAGCAGCCACCTCCCCATGACAGCAGGCAGGTCAGGCCAGGCTGGGGGCCCAGCAGGGCACAGTGCACGGTCCGCAGCACGAGGCAGGACTGAATTCCTTCACTCTGACCTCAAACAAACAAACGTTTATCGCCATCACATGCAGAGATACGGCAGATAACCCAGGAGCTGTTAAACAAGGAGGCTATCAAGCTGCTAAAGGGAAAATGACTCAGGAGCCACATCCTTCCTGCAGGTAACAGTGGGGCCTTTGTCCCCGCGCACTGTGCTGCAATGCAAGGCCACAAGGAGGCAATTCAGCACTCGGGGGTCAGGCAGCTGGCTTTGCACTGCCAGCAGCAAGGCAGGGATCCTTCTGTGATGAGAGGAAACCGCCCATGCCCCAAAGCTGCCAAACATCCCTCAGCACTGTGCTGGAGAGCATATGGCTGCAGCAAGCCAAGCTCGCACATCCTGCACTCCTGCAAGCATCACGTGGATCAAAAAAGAATAAGTTAAACTGGTGATAATTCAAGTCCAAAACAGATGAGTCTTCATAATTTACTTACACATTCAGTGTGCAATAAAAGTTAAACTTGTTAAGCTAAGCTTGAAATACTCTAATGTCAGTGAGCTGCTGGTGTTAAAAACAGATGTGATGCTGCTGTGTTAGCAACATCTGAATGCGGCCGCACACGTTTTCTAAAGGAGCAGGTTGGAAGCACAGCACTGTGCGCACACAGCTCCCACATCCTTCGTGGATCTCCCATGAATGCCTCCCTGCACCACCACAAACACAGAGCCAAAGCATGCCCTGCTGCTGGCTGCAGGAATCATCCCCTCCTGGCTCAGGCACTCCTGCTGCTGGCAAACAACGTGCTGCCAGTTACACGCACCTATTGACCATCTCTGCCACACGCAGAGCTTCACTCTTTCCTCTACCCGAGTGCCACAGAAGCCTAGCAAGTCTTACCCTTTCCTACGTAGCTTTGCTAAGAAATTTAAATCATTTTAGTACCTGCCATGTTTTGCTGGCTGCAGAACAGTGCCTTAGCAGGCTGCGTGCCTTTCCTCCTCACTCTTCCTACAAACACCCCTTTCCTGTAGGGACAGAAAACACCCCAGTTTGATTTTGGATGTGTTGCAAGTGACCACAGATCACAGTGCAACTGAAGGGCACGCACCAATTCTGACAGTCCAACATTCCTGCAGGCTCCTTACTGCCAGCAGCCCTCTCCTGCAGCTCCTCCTGCTTCTATCCCTGCACAAGGGGCCCCCAAGCCCTGCAGCAACCCTCCCCATTTCAACACCACCTTCAACCACGAGGGTGTTCTAATGCTCAGCACCATCAAAGCAAACTCATCCCAGATGTCTGTTTTTGCTCTCGCTTTGCTGCGCCTCTCTGTCCTCCTGGAGGTTTTCCAGCCCATTCCAATGCACTGCAGAGTGAGATGTGCCCCAGAGTTATTTGTTTGCCAAAGAAGTTTAGGTAGCACTCCCCACTTTCTGAGTGAGTCCTGTTTGCTCATCCCCTGCTCCCACAGCTATCAGAAGGCTGTGCTGCAAAGCAAAGCAGTGCAGCTCCAGCTGCAGCCAGCTCCATCACCCAGCTGCTGTGCAATGCCAGGCTGCCCCTGCCCAGGGCCTTGCTCAGCACCAACAGAAAACAATGCTCCCAGCATCCAAGCAGCCAATATTCATATTTCACTGTGTTATTCAAAGCGTGGTTTCATTGCTCCTATTTTCCATGCTCCAAGCCTTGCATTCTTCCCCCAGGAGTGCTCCCTGCCCTTCTTTCAGTGGGGCACAGCTGTCCCATCCGTCAGGGGCCCTGACCCCAGGGAGCGTGCCCATCGCTCAGGGCAGCAGCAGCACCCCTCTCAGCCCAGGACTTACATCCACACATTCCACCCTGAACCAAAATAAGCCGGCACCCAAGCAGGTGGGAGGCAGCCTCAGCTAATTTTAACTCCTGCCAGCTCTTCCGCTCAGAGGCGATAGAAACCAAATACCTCAAAGCAGCTCAACCACAAACCACAGGAAGAGTGGTGTTACTCTGAAGCCTTCCCTCCCCCAGGACTCCGGCCCTGCACTCACCCAATGCTTTAAGGCTGAAGACAAAGCAAATCTTGAATAACAGAACCATTATGGCTGGAAGGAAGCCCTCAGACCCCCCAAGCCCACCCCGACTATGCCCAATGACCGAGTCCCTCTGTGCCCCTTGTGCCTTTTAATTAAATCTCTGCTTCCACCCAGCAGCAGCCCGATGAATGGCAAAGTAATTTGGCAGATAATGTCTTGCCGTTTTTAAGCATTATTAAAAAGATAGAAACATTAAGATGCAAGCATTTAAATAATTACAGAGCAGATCTATTTAGTCAAGAAAAATACTGAGCTTAGCAATAAAGGCTAAAATTAGCTGCAAAAATAATACAGTAAGACTGGAAAACTCCAGAAGAATTACTGTTGTGTTCAAGCAAGACTGAAACTATTCCAATCCAGGCTTTGTGCTCACTTTTATCTACCTGGAAAGCACACAGACTGCACTCCCAACACCTGGTTCCCACTCATTAAGGCTAAGATCAGAAGGCCAAGATGAGGCCAGCTGATCCTTAGGCACCCTGCACTCAGGCTGAACAGCACACGGACAGGAATCCTTTCTGGAGATGGATGTGATGCAGCACAGCTGGCACACGTAGCTTTTCTGCATGCAGGCGGATGGTAAGCTAGCAGCAAACCCGTGGTTAGTGCCTGCACCCTGGATGGCTGGAGCTCATCACCTCAGGTCTTTTGCAGCCTTAACCACTCTGTGAGAAACACAGCACTGCTTCACTTCCACCTGCTCTGTCCCAAAGTCCTTCCAAAAAGCAAGAAATACCGCATTAAATAAGCGCTCAGAGAATGCAGCAAACTGATGGTGCTGGGATAAAACAGCACTCTGGTTTAAACCCACCAGGAGGAAGGAGGTGAACCCAGCAGCTAAGGCAGCCACCTCCACGCTGCATCCTCCGCCATGCACTAACCACACTCGGGCTTTCCTTCGGGAGCAGGCCGGATGGAAGCGATCGCTGCCCGTTCACTGCTCACAAACTGCACTTCATCTGGAAGGAGTTATCCAGCAAGCTTTATTGGAGCCATCTGCACCAATAAGGAAGTGAGTCAGCAGCTGCCAGTAGCCCTGATTCAAGCCTGGTGCTTGTGCTATTTAGGAACCTCTGAGAGCCGTTGGGATGCACAGCCCCATCCACATGCATTTGTTTTCGCTTTGCTCAGGCACCGTTTCTCCAGCAGCGCAGGCTGGGCACGGTGCTGCGCAGCAGAACTCCAGCCCGCATGAATCATCGTGTTGTCTTTATGTTACTGGAAGAAAAGCAAATTCTGTTCATTTTAACCCCGGATAAAATCACTTGGGAGATTCTCCAGCGAAACTCAACGCGAACAAGTCCTCAGAGAGAGCGAGGAGGCAAGGTTTCCATAGGATTGGTAGCAAGCTAGCAAATGAGAACCCCGTTTGCCTTCAGGACTGGCACACAAAAGCCCAGTTACAGCAGCAAACCGAGTGCCCTTCCTCAGTTTGTCCCCTACAGAAGTCAGCACGCATGCTGCTACAGAAGCTCTGCACCTCCCCACGAGGGCTGTGGTGTTCCCATGGAGCTGGCTCCCAGCACAACGCCGTCTCCACCACCACAGAGCACCCCGTAACTCCCAACAGCTCCTTCCCAAAGAGCAGCAGGCCTTGCAGCCTGAGCTCTCCCCCTCAATAGCTACACAGGGCCATTCAGCCACACATTTTGCTTGGAAATGCTGGATGCGATGGTAATTTAGAGGATTTAAAGCGATGCCGTGGTAAGCAGCCAGATCAGCTTCCCTCAGGCTAAGGGAAGAAATTATAGCTGGCCAGCTTCACACAGATGAGCAGGTTTGAAAAAAATAAAGACATATTTGATGCTGGATGTTAAAAGAGAGCTCAAGGAGCCTTCTGGAAAGCAACGTTAGTAAGAAGATGTCTTACCGGTACGCGGCGAGCCAGACACCTGCACACAAATCCTTCCAATTACTGTTTCCATAACTCCTACTTAAAAAGCTATGAATAAAGACAAGCTGCAATTAAAGAGATTGAGCACACCTCCGGTTTCTCTGCTAATAGCTGTGGAGTGGAAATAACAGGGGAGGAAGGGGCAGGGAAGGAAAAGGAGAACCCAGCTGCTGCCATGCGACTCAACCACACCACTGCTGTGCCACTGCTGCCATCAGGACACCAGGCTTCAACCACCAGTCCCAGTGCTCTGAGCTGGCTGGCCGTAATTCCTCCCACTTGTGCTTGATTTTGTTGTTCACCAGTCAGAAGGATGAGATGGCAGCCCTAAATCCTGGCTGGGTTGCAGGCTGGAAGGACTGCAGTGTAACTAGCAATAAGATGGAGAGGTGATGGCCTCAAGTTGCACCAGGGAAGGTTCAAGTTGGATATTAGGAATGATTTCTTCTCCAAAAGAGTAGTGATGCACTGGAACAGCTGTCCAGAGAGAGGACACGGGGGTCACCATCCCTGGGGGTGTCCCAGAGCCACAGGGCACTGAGGAACATGGTGGGGTGGGGTTTGAGTTGGGGGTCTGAAAGGTCTCTTCCAGCCTTAATGATTTATGACAAGCCCATGAGCAACACTGCACCTTCCCCTGACTCTTCCACTACAAGAGAACCTCAGAGCTGAAGTACGTAGTGGGCAGCAGTTATCACTTGATAAAAACACCATGCTCTGATGGCATTGCACTGTTGGCCTGTTTGAAGTTACACATTAAAGCAGAGTTCTCCCACCACCTCAAGGCCGGCAGGGCTGAAAAAAGTTAACATTACACGATAAACCCCAGCCTCTACTAGCATGGAAATCCACAGCAGACATCACCTGGCCTTCAGGAACGCTGCCATGATGCTGACAGCAATACCCAGGCAGTCCTCACCACAGAACCTGGTCTCCTTCTGTCCCACCCATTAAGCAGAACAAAAAAAAAGATGACCTCCTTTGAAGACAGCACTTGAAATAGTGCAAAGGGATTTGTTACAGCCCAAAAGCTCCTACCAACCACCTCACTCCCTGCTTTCCCCTCACCACGCCAACTGATGCGCCCTCACTGCCCTCACGTAGACACATTTTTTGCCCACTGTGAATGTTCAGGCCCTTTGTGTGCAGATTATTATCTGGACAATAAGGAAAAAAAAAAACACGCTGGCGTAGCTCAACTTCTGCAACAACAAGGTGAGATCTGAAAGCCAGGTCAGCCCGGCTGGAAAACAAACCATGACTTCGGTCTCCAGTGATCTCCTTGCCCGGCTGGAACAGATGCTTTAAACATGTGCAGAAAGTTTGATATTCCCAGATAAAGCTCTGCCAGGTAGGCACATCCCCAGTAAGCGTGCGTGTGGCACAACATGCAATTGATCCCTCCGCTGTGTGGAGCATTAGGCATTTTCAGACACAAACCTCAGGGTTTCCCCACCCCTAGTAAATGGAAAGTGCTTATCCACGGATTTCCATCCACTTCAGAAGGTGATAAGGGAGAGATGCTGCCTTGTGCAGTGAGTTCTGAAAAGGCACAGATCATGGGAAGTCCCAGTGCAGGGCATGGCAATGGCTTCCACCCCCACTGCCTTGGGAACAAGAAGCAAGGACAGAAAAGCCTTAAAGCAAGCTAAGGACTGCCAGTTTTAGACAGTTTTCACTTTATCACACACGGACCAAGCGTTCCAAAAGCAGCGTTTTCAGGCTCCCTGAAGCCTGCAAAATTGCATTTAGTAAATTCAGGTTTACATTTGTAGCTATACCAGAGCACTTAATGCGTTAACCTGAGGCAAGCAGATTAATATGGATATTTTTATAATGGATAATCCAGGAAATTAGCAAACAAGCCTCGACACTGGAGTCAAGAAGAGATGATGCTGTGGAGTAACACAAGAAAACATCTTTTAACTCATTCTTTTCCCAAAACAGACCCCAAACCAATCAGCTCCAACACAAACCCCATGGAAGTGAAATGTGTAAGTGAAGTGGCACAGCTATACTGCAGAGAATCCCCAAAAAACAAGCCCACACCCACATCACTTTCCCTGCCTCTCAAGAACTGCCATGGAGAGGTTCTGCTTATCTGCTGCCTTCTGCTGATCTGCAGCCACTCACTGCAGCCTCAAGTGTGGATAAGAGGGGCAACGAGTGGAACAGGGCAACTGGTCAAGCTGAAATACAGCAGACCCACACCCTCCAAACCAACCCAGTACCTGGGTATAGCACAAAGTCAGCAGAAAAATGTGTATTCTTTTCTCTATGGGACGAGCAAGGTCATCCAACCAAACGTCGACATCCTAGGAACCTCAGAGACCAAAGAAGGGCACAAACCTGCAGGGAAGCCACGCTCACATGCTCACTCTCCTGAGTCATTAAAATGGATAGCAGGTCTGCTGTGCCACGTGCAGCCAATTCTGCATGCAAATCGGATGAGAAGAGGCAGCAAGTTGCAGATAGGTAACCATAACCCTACCTGCCGCATGCCTCTTCCAGTGCTAGATGCACTGCACTTCTCAGAACAAAAAGCTCATTTGCTCCTTATCAGTTACACTGGTAGTTATATGTTAGAGCCCACGACTTGCAAACCTAGCACTCAGCAGGCAAGTACCACGTTGCTAGAGACACACAGCAACCCCAGGAGAGCTCTGACACCAAACCCACCCAGGTGCACTATGCTGCTCCGACACAGCTCCCAGGCTTGTTATCACAAGCCCTGGTGCTGCAGCTTCCCACGGGTTCACACATTTGCAAGTAATAACTTCAGACAAAGAAGGCTCCTGCCATTTGAACCTGCAAAGCTGCTTCTCAGAGAGCAAGTGCTGCTACCCCACTGTCAGCCCTGTGTTCTCAAGTAGACATCTTCAAACAAGTGACAGCCCTTAGAAACCTGAGCGGTTCCACTCATCCTCACAATGCAGACCTGCAAGGGAAGCACATTACTCAAGAACATACTCTTCTCTCTGCTTTCCAGCAAACTGGCCTTGACTGATTCCCACTGCCAGAGTCAGACAAGGATCACTTGTTGAGTGCAGCATCCCCAGAGCTCTGTGGTACACGAAGCAAGCTTGCTTCTGCAAATGCAGACTCGCTGCTAAGAGCAAGCTGCAAAGGGGCAGTGGGTGTGGGGTGGTTTCCCTGGTGTCCAACTCCAGCTCTGCAGCACACCACAACCACTGGGACCCACTCCAGACCTGGGGGGAACAACTCTCCAATGCAGCACAGGGCACCTGGAATAGCAGATTTCTCTATGCACCACTTTAAAAGCAGAGCAGATAACAGCATAGACTCGATTCCTGGTAAGCACCAAGCTCGCTGACCTCCTGCAGCCCTGAGTTTATCCTCTTGTTTGTCCTGCTCACCAGGGTGGCTGCCCTACCACGCAGGAAGCCTTGCAGGAACAGGTGAGGTCCTACTGGTGCAGGTGGGGCACACAGTCAGCTCGCTGCCCTTCCAGATAAGGAAAAGAGAGTTAATCCATCAGCTATTTGAACCGAAGCTTTGATCCTTCTTCCCCATCTTCTATTTCAAGTTGCAGTGGGAGTAGGATTAACAGAGTGAGGCTTTGTACTACGAAGGCAGGAGAGACGTGCAGCTTTTGGGCTTTACGCAGCAGTATCACAGCACACCCCAGACAACCAGGAGCAGGATTTCCCTGCACCAGAACTGATGGCATTTTGTTGACAGTCTGATGTTTTGTCACTGTCCTGCAAAGCTGAAGCTGAATTTCAGAGGTGGAGGCAAAACAAGCTTCTGAGCACTTCCTTGCCTCATTCTTATCATTCCAAATTTGCTCATTTTGCATTACGGATCTTCTTTAACTGCCAGCACTAGAAACAAGCTGCAAGCCGAAAGTCAAGTGGGTTTCAACATACCTTGAACAGCAAGACAGCACTAAATCAGCTGTTACAAACCTGGCAGCAGGGGATGCTCGGTTCTTGAGGATGGAGGCACAGCCCCACGAGTGCTGGGCAGCCCACCCCAGGCACTTTCCTGGCTGGCAGCTGCAGTGAGCCAGCATCCAAGTTACAAACCTCTCTGTTTGAAGGCAGAAGAGTCATTTGGCAGCAGGGGGATTGCTGTGCTTTGGTGGGGGCTGCAGCAGAGTGAAGACAGTGCTGGAGCTGAACAGATGCTGGGGATTTCCCTGCCTAATGCACATTAGCACTCAGTATTTGCAATCCCGATCCCCAGCACTGAGCAGTTAATTTGCATGTTAATTAGAAGCAGGTCACCAGAAAATTACACCAGGCAGCCTTTCTGTGCTGACTGGAAGGGGCAGAGCAGCTTTCTTTCCCTGAACACCCACATCTGCAGGCACATCTCCTGTGGTCAGCGAGCTGCCCAGAGCCTTGCCCTGAGCCCAAGCACATCCATCCCCACACACACACACATCACATCACAAACTGCTCTGAGACCAGACACCTTCTGCAGCTCGCAGGGCAAAGAAGCATGTCTGAGCAGCAGAAGAAATAACAGGAAACAATTCTAATCGGAAAGCTTCCTGCTTTCACACAGCACAAAGTGCACCTGAAGGAAAACTGTAAGCTGTGCAGAAGAGGTGTGTCCTAGCGGGACCAGCTACACCTTGCACAATCACCCCGTCCTGCTTTCTACTGGCATTCCTGGGAAGGGTTAAGAAGGGACAGCAGAGAGAAAAGGACAAGAGATGGGTGCAGCAATCCCTTTTGCTCATGCTAGCACACTAAATGCCATAATTTTGTTTGAGGAGCTACACTGCTGAACTAGGTTTAGCCTCCCAACGTTAATGGCTGGCCAAGGGTGCAGGTTTGGTCAGCATCTCAGTTCACAGCTCAGTCCTGCAAGCAAGCAGCAGGTGTAACTGAGTGCACAGCAACAAGCTGTGGCTCAGGAGACTCCTCTGAACCCAGCAACAGCAAAGAAAGCATCTCATGTACACATACTGCAATGGAACGAATGAGACCACCTGTGGTTTGGTCAAAGGTATCCTCGCAGGAAATGCAAAGCTGCTGCAAACCAAGGGAAGTACTCGGTGTCAGCTCAGCCAGCTGCAAAGTTCCCTTTGATTTTAACCAGCAGCAGCGTCTGAACTACTTTTACCCAGCCTGCAAGGGAGCCTGCACAGCCACACATCCCTGTGTTGGATTTTAACACCTAATTAAGCAGGTTTCTGAGCACAGAGCCGGGCCGGGGACCACCAGCCGTGCTGCCTCTTTAATAACCCTTAGTGCAAGCAACACGGCACCGTGGCTGACCCAACAAGAAGCAACCTGCTTTTGTTCCAAGTACCTAAGAGGAAAGCTGAGAATTCAATTATGTTATTAGCTAGGGAATTATTACACTCCCTGCAATGCACAGGGACACCCACAGCTCCATCAGTGCTCGGTGCATCCTGACCTAAGCTGGCTGCAGGGATGGGGCACCGCTGCCTCTCTGGGCATCTCAGCACTCCTTTACTGCAGTTCAGCAGCCCTGCAACCAGGCCATGAGGCAGGGCAGCCACGCCGCCTGCGAGCACAAAAGCTCTGAAGAATGCTAATTGCAGAATAGGTATTTGTTAGGCTTTTATTTGAAGAAAATAACCCCGCTGAGTTTGGCTCCTACACCTTCAGACCCATCAGTGGAGGCCAAGTCCCAGCCCAGCTGACATCCCCTTGTTGCTCCTGGATGTTTTTATCACTGCCTGAGCTCACATTCAGCCCAGGAACACGAGCCAGCGTTTCTAGCCACTCCTCAGAGCACACAGCACTGTGACCTGTCAGTTAATTTTATCTCTAGCCACGCTTGAACAATCCCTCGATAACAGTACAGGGACTTTTTCCTTTCAACAAGAGCTGTAACAACAGTGAAACAAAGCAGACGAGCGAAGCACAAAAGCACCACCACCAATGGAAGATAAGAGAACACACAACGCGTGCTCCGCAATCACACTAAGGCATGAAATTCCAGCTTTGCACTGGTTTGAGGGAGCAGAGAGCACAGTCTGCACGTTGCTGCTCTGTCTTTTCATCTGGAAACCTCAAGGAGGAGGTTTTCCTCCAAGTGCTGCTGTTGGAGCAGCCCCAGCGGTCCCACATCACCCATCTGCCACCCAGACCTGAGCTGCCCTGGGATGAGCACACGCGGAGCAGGAGCCATGGGTGTGACAAACTTGGTGCTTCTGGGAGAGCTTAGCCTCACTCCGTTCCCAATGGCCCCAAAGACACGAAGCCCTGGTGATCCAGCACTACAAACCAAGTGCCTCGGGTTGTTTTGATTACATGCAGGAGATTTAAAATATAGAGAGAGAAAGCAGATGAGAAAAAAAAATAGAACAATCTGCAAGTAGCTTCAGGTCTCCAGTGTATTGATCAAGAACTTAATAGAGTAATTAGCCAGGGTTCATTAAAACACGCTTTCCATTAGGTATCTAATCTGAATTCATTTACGCAGCCACATAGCACAGGTGCAGAGTTTTAACCCCCTTGAGCCCAGCTCGCCACAGTACAGGCAATTCTTCCCATCAGGGCTTCACCAAATCCCGTTTCTCCCATGTGGAGCCAAAACCTTTCTCCTCCAGCTTTGAGCAGCACCTCTGCAGGGTGATGAATCCCACCCCGAGCCCAAGGTCACCACGCTTCAGTCTCTCCTCAGAACGCTCCCTGTGTGCACAAGAGCAACAGCACACGCTGGGACACAGCTTTAAGTGCTCCACCAATGCATCTCAAAGGCACCAGAATTTGGGACAGCAGGACCTTGGGACCACGTTCCCCTGCCTGACACAAGGCAAATCACTCAGCTCTGAAAGGGAAAGTCAAAAAATGTCCGTAGGTCTGGCCTGTTCCACCACTGCTACCACGTGCAGAGTTCAATGGCACCACGTGCTCCATCAGCACACACTACACACGCCTCCAAAACAGCCAAATGCATTGCCAGGACAATCCCTTCTTCAAAAGGGAGCTCTGAAACCAAGAAAGCTCTGAAATCAAATTATTTCGAAAGAAACAAGGCAAACAAGCTGCAGTGAGATCTTCGTAGGCAAGAGCTACACCGAGCACACGGCATCGTACCACGAGAACCCTCCCCCTGGGGAAGGGTTGACCACCCCGTCCCAGAAGGGCTATCTTGACACGCTGCTGAACACTGACATCTTAATTTCATTAGAGCAGTGAGTTTCAGTGATAGGACCACCGTGCTGTGCCAGGGGTAAGATGGAGCACCACAGCATCTCCAAAGCTGCAAGGAGCATTCATCGCAGGGATCCCAGCTCACGCTCCAAGCTTGCTGCAAATTACACACAACTTGGCAGGCACTGCTAGCATAGGTGTGAGACAAATTTAGCAAGAAGGTGGGGACAAGCTGCTCGTGTCCTTTCTCTCTTCCTGCAGCCGCTCCCAGGTCCCTCCTCACACGCAATGGAGGAGTTCCAGTTTTTCTCGAAGGACGAACGCCTACAGCAATCCTACAGCAAACATTTACCAGACAGCAAGCACCAGCTCTAAGAACAGACAAACACTCCAGGGCAGCAATATCCTACCCCATGCCACACCTCTCTTTGAGAAAAGCTCCAGGCATGGGCACAGCCATAGCTCGCTGCTGCTCTCCCAAGTCCTCGAGCTCCTTTTGGACTGAAACCAGCATCCAGGAGGATGAAGCAGGACTTCAATCCCACAGAGAGGCTGCAGACAAAAGAAACTCTGACACGTTCTTCACAAAGCACTTTCTATGGACTAGAGCTAGCAACAGACAGCAGGAAAGGGTGCAAACATCAAGCAACTCACCCACTGCACAGTTATCCTCCGACACAGCACGTCTTGCTAGAAAGTGTGTTAAACACCAGCAGCTTTTGGTATGGAAACAAACACAGCTATATTTCCTTCAGTCAAGAGATTAATTAAGAAAAAAAAAAAACCCTGCAATTTGCTCGACATTACAAGATGCTAGCCATCCCCAGCATCGTGCAGGCAAACCTCAGCTGCTGCAGAACCTGCACGGCTGGCAAGCAGAAAGAAAAACAAACCTCACCTCCACACGCAGCACCAACACTGACTCGCTGCTTTGCCCACGCTCACCACCTGCGTCCTGCTCTGCTGTTGCTGAGGATACCAAGGCACAGTTACTTTAACCAGAAACCTGAGCTCCTTGAGCGATGCAGGACCACCAGACAGGTGCTCATCCACATGCAGCCTGAAGAAAGCACTGTCAGCCTCAGGCACCTGGTGCATGTGCATCCCTTAGAGGGGAAGAGGGCATCCTTCCACCCAAGAAAAACAGGGAAACTTAACATAAATACTTTCACAGCCAAAATCCCATGCGACCCAAGAAGCAAAAGCTCCTTCCAGGACTCTGAACTGCTCCTGTGTGAAACAGTTATAGGAACAGCATCCACCTTCACTGCTCAGCACGGGCAAGTGCTCAAAAGCAGAGATGGATAACTCTGACCCAGACTTTCTTCCCATCACTTCCAGGAGAATTCAGGATGAGGAAATTATCTGCACAGCTCTGTTCCACAACTACACCACTGGAACAGCTGCACAGGGAAGGGAGTCAGCATCCCTGGGGGTGTCCCAGAGCCACAGGGACGTGGTACTAAGGGCACTGGGGGGTGGGGATCCAACCTTTCTGATTCCCCTCCAATCTCTTGCCAGACAGGTGCACACCTGACACCCCCTACCTCTGCAGCAGCCGAGCTCCCGCGTCCAGATGACTTCAGATTCACCAGCACACACAGGGGGAAGCTCACTGCTGAAGTCCTGCATTCTGGCGTGGGCATGTAGCAAAGCATACCCAAAAGAGTGCTGCCAACAGATAGGGCCCAAACTGATGAAATTATCAGGCTGAGCTAAACAAAGCCGTGAGCTCTATAAATATAGAAGGAAACAAACACACTTGCACTGCCCAAATTTTCCCCACGTCCAACACTTGTAGAGCCAAGTCAGTATTTCAGACACCTTTCGAAGATGACCTCCTGGCTCCTCTTACACTATGAGAAGGCGTGCACCACACTAACCAGGAGCTGAAATAAAACCACACCTGTGACCCACAGGAAGGTCACAGAAGCTCGGAGATTCTCGCTGTACAAGAGGTATAGAGGACCTCAACCATTTAAAATCTCCATGGCTGTGGAGGGCCAGCAAAGCTCATACCCTTCTAACAACCAAGAAACCCAGTATTCTAGGGTATTGTGAACCCCATTGAGTAAAGAGGACATCAGAAGGCAACGTTTGTAAAACAACCTTTAAAGGCCTCACAAATCCGTGACAGATTTCACCAGAACGTCTCCAGAGTGGGAAGAACTGGGGAAATTGCTTTGGGAAGAGCTGACATACAAAGAAATATTTAAATCCCATCCGCTCTCTCCCAAACAGAACAAGTTGAGACCACGGTTTCCTACGGCAGGACACCGCAAGAGTTCACAAACGCCCGGAGGAGGGGTGGGAAGCAAAGCTCTGCAGTTTGTGGCTTGCTGGATCTTTCCTCTCCATGTAGGTCTTACCTCACAGAAACAAAGCCAACACAGCCTTGGAGCTTGTGAAATGGGTCTGATGCAAACAGTCTGAAGCCCTGCTGCTCACTCCTAGCTGAGCTGCACCAAACCCCGCGTTTCCCAGGAGCATCTCCCTGCCCACTGCTGCCATCACTGCAGTCAGAGATGAGAGCATTTCCAGTGATGATCTGCTGCATGTTCATGGCCTGCTAAAGTACAGGGAAGATCCACAAAGAGCACAGTACACTGCAGGTACGACCATGAGCTGCAAGGTGGACATGCAATCCCAGCCCTCGTACAATTAGTCTTTGGCAGCTGTACTTCCAATTAAGGCTATTAACAATAAGATGAGAACAAGCACACACCTTCAGAGCTGTGGTTGAATTGAGGGACAAGCAGTCTTCACACTGACACTGCCTGATGCTCAGCTGCTGGGATGCCCCAAGCCAGGCCAGCACTCACTGCTTGAGCCCCAAGCCAGCACTCGCAGGGAAGACTCACACTGGAAGTTAGCATTTCAGCTTTCCCTGCTTTCAAAAGCAACAACTTCACGCAATTAAGCAGAAACAGGATGAGTGAAGATGGCTGCTGCCTGGAAGCTCTCCGCTGAGAAATGAATCCCCTTTAATACACTCACAACATCTTTGGTCTCCTGCTGCAGGCGGTGACTCCAACAGCCCCGCTTTCCAGCCACACTGCTGCCAAGTATTTTCTAACCTGTACTTCTTCTGGTAAGCAGTGACCTGGAATCCAGCAGGGTCCCTGTCTGAAAAGCTGTCAGCTGCAGAAAATTCACGTTTTAAGCAGAAAAAATGGATTATTAAGGTTGCCACAAGAAATCCCCCATTCAAACAGCACTTTGCAGTGCGCTGTACTTCTCCAGCTCCACAGTGCCTAAGAAGATTTCCCTGTGTTGCTCTACCCGACTCATTAAGAATGCAGTTCTGGTTGCCAACCACGAAATGCAGCTCAGACCTCTCCACGCTTCGTTAACGATGCCAGCCACAGCGCTCTGAGGGCTGGCAGCAAGGGCTGCACAGCACACCTTCCTTGGCCAGTCAGGACTCCAGCCAGCTCCAGGAAGGCAAGACAGCTGACAGCATGTGCTATGCTGAGATGCAGCCTCAAACATCAGCACACACACACGGCGCTCGCAGCATCGACTCAGAATAGCAGACACCAAAAGCAACAGGGTCACTGCCAGGCTCACGTGAGCAGCCACATAAAACAGCAGGCCAATGCACTCTGCAGACAGCAGCCCTCCACTTGCACTTACTCAGGCCTTTGCACCAGGCTGCAGCCAGCCTGTCTGAGTGCTACAATAAGAGGATTACACAAACACTGACTTGTTTAAACCCCCACGAACACAGCTCGAGGCCTCGCGTATGATTCACAGGGTATGCCGTGACACTGCATTGCTGCAGTGACTTCGGGCAAAGGCTGTTTGTTCCACTGACTTTTTGACACGTGGAAAAGGGGGACACAGAGATGGAAATCAATTAGGTAACAAGGACTCACTGTGAGCTTCTTCCAGATCTCACTTCAGCTCAGCTGGAGAGCGGCGCAGTGAAAGTTGACTCAGCTCAAATCAAACCTGGACTGCTGCAGAAAGCCCACAAGCCATTAAAGGAATTAAACAACAACTAGCAAAACTTTTCTGCAGGGCAATTGCTGCATCTTAGAAGGCACGCTCTGCTGGCTGCTTGGAGGAAAGCACTGCAGAGGTAGAAGAAAACATCTCCATGACCAAACTCCTGAGCACGGGGAGGCCGGTGATGTCCCCACCAGGATACGATGCGTTGGGGCTGCACTACGTGATCTTAGTGGTCTTCTCCCACCTGAATGATTCTAAGACACAAAGACAACCAAGGTGCCACTGGGTGACACAGAGGGCACGTGGGGAAGGAGGACCCCGCTCCCAACCCAGCGCTGGGATGCCCACAAACAAGGTCCCCAAAATAAAAGTGATGGCAAAGAGCGATGTGCTGACAGAATGGAGCTCCTGGGTTTTTTTTAATGCCATGGAAACCAACTTCACTGAGCTCAAAAGGAAACGAGACAGAAGATCAAAAACAAACTATTTGGAGGCAAGATTTAAAAGACAATTACCTAGACCTTCTATTCATCCGGCTGGGGGGGGGCTTTTGTCTTTTTAATTAGGAAGAATAACTGCAAGGCTTTTCCAGAAGTAATTGCACATTTTCCCAGGACCAAAACAACCCGAGCCCACCACGGTGCTCACCTGCAGGCAAGCAGCGGCATAGGGAGCAACAAGCCAGCACCACTGCATCACAAAACAGGCAACACAGCATTTGTCTGGAACACTTCCTTACAAGCAGCCAAGTTTGTGCCCTCCTCATGTCCCCGGAGGAAGCAGGCTTGGAAGATAATCCCCTTTTATTAAACCAAACATCCCAAACCCATGTGCAACCAGTGCTGGTGTGCCAAGAACAGCACAGAAGTGGCTCTGGGGGTTGCAGCTCCCGTAGGGCACAGCTCCGGAGGAGGCACTGTTCCAAGAGTCCCAGGTAGCCTGCATCTGCCACAGACCACCAGACATCCTTCGTCACGTTCAGCGTGAGGCAGAGCTCTAGCTGGGGTGCCCCAAGACAGGCATGCAGGCTGTGACTCACGCCGAGCCCAGCATCCAGCAGTCCAGCAGTGAATTCAATCTATTAAAGCTGTAACGCTTTAAGTCAGCTCAACTTCAGCTACTGGAAGGAACCGTCCCTTTCTTCCTCGAGGATGTAAGAGCTCCTGAGCTCCCATGGCGAGTGCAGGCAGCTTTGAGTCATCAGCAGGTCAACAGCCCTTAGAAGAAAGGGACAGCATAAGCACAGCCCTTGGCAAGGCTTAAGGTACATTTCCCAGGTTTCTGATCACGGCATTAAAAAAAAACAACCCTTTGTGTGTTGCTATCTGAACCCAACGGTAGCGCTGCAGGCACACAGCCTGCCCTGCATGCCAACCACCAGCAGCAGGAACCAGAGCAGCCTCCTTCCCTGCCATGTGCTCACCTGGAAGGCACCCGAGGTCCTGCGGTGCCATCAGCACTGAGAGGGCTGGCCAGCTCAGCAAGCAGCTGGTCTTCTCTGCCTGCCTTCCCTCCAAGCCCAGACGAACACAATCCACAGCCCTCAATTCCTTGCAGCTCTGGGCAGGAATTCCACCCTGGTGCTTTCAGCGCTGTAACAGCCCAAAGTGACGCCAGTATTTGCTCAAACATGAGCTCATGCAGCAGGCTGACTCAAAACAGCCTCCCCCATTCAACTCAGTGCATCGCTGAGGTTAAACAAACAAAGCTCACAGCGCAGCACAACCACGAGCAGCACACAGCCCTCCCAGCTCCTGACCAGGAGAGCAGAACAACGCGGACACAGAGGGCACGAGCACACAGCACCTTACTTACAGCCACAGCACTGCCAAAACGTCCCTGCAGAACACACCCCCCGGGATGAAGGAGTGAGCAGACAAAGCCTCCATCGCCAACCCCATCCCAGCCACTGCTGCCTGAGCTCTAGGAAAACTCTGCAGCCTCCTCCCACACTGCAAATCACCCATCCCTTGGTACTGGTAAGTATTGTTATCGCCAGCCCCTGGAAGTGCTTTAAACAAATCACAGCACCAAGTTAATTCACCAAATAATCAGACCTAACATTGCTTTGACTGCAGAAATATTCTCGCTAACAAACAAGCACAGCTCCCTGTCCTGGTTAAGGTGTTTCCATACCTACTAACATTCCCTACATCAAAAACTCTGCCATGCTTTAAATCACTAACCAGGTGCAGAACCTACCCAGTAAATTATGTTCATGTTTCCTGGCACTGTTTGTACTACAACCACCAGGCCACAGCCCTCCTGCTCAGCAAAGCAGGCAGCAAGCACAAGGGCTCGACAAAAGCCTCCCCAAACACAGCTCTGAGAAGCAACCATGTGCTGCCCTTCTTCTACCCTTTCCCTGTCATCATAAAATCCTACTGCTCACGAGATCGGAGCTTCACGTAGCTCCTTTCCTGATCGTTCTGATTTAAGAGTACCCCAGCTTTTCAGCACTGTGCTACAAAGGAAAAAAAAATTAACTGATCTCATAACAATGCTCCCAGCTTCAAACTGAAAGCTTCTCTGCTTTTGAGGAACTTCTCTTTCGAGGAGAAGCGTGATCGTCATAAGCACTGGGTGGAAGCAGACCAACTACATCCCAAATCCTCACCTGCATTCCTGTAGCAAAGCAGCATCCCAACGCTGCTCTCCCCAGCAGAGCTCCCAGAGCCTTCCATACACACGAGCACCCGCCATCGTCCTCCCCCATATTAAAACAGAACTTCCACTTTTTGTGTGTCCTCCTGGCACGCTGACAGTCGTGCTAGGGTAGAAATGACAAGCTGCACTGGCAGGAAGGACAACTGAAACGCCACCCATGTCCTGAGGCACTGCCTCCAGGCAATGGGAATTCTGAGATGCGGACCCATCCCACTCACCCTGCGTGCAATACAACACGTACATCTCACTGCTTCTCTTCAGAACCCGAACACCAAGAGTTACATGGCATAGTTACCCGGGTTCAGCTCTCCAGCAGCCCACCAGGACGTGGCTCTTAGGCTGGGACACAGCCCCTTGGAGCAGCTGACAGCAGGGCAGCTGCTGAGCTCCAGCAAAGAGCTGCTCCCAATCCAAAATGACCCCAGGGTATCCCAGGGCTGCCCAGGAAAGATTCCATCTTCAGCACTGGGTATTACAACCAGACAGGAGTACAGCCAGCAACCCGAGGCACAGAGGCAGGCTTTGAGAGGGAAACCACAAGCAGATGTAACATTTGGAAGAGCGCTTGCATTCAGGTGTACACAACCAACGTACGGGCTTGTACCTGCTGTAAACACAACGCGATGCCAAGCATCCCTCTGCCTCTCTCCATACACCCCTGGCCCTATTCAACACCATAACCCAGAACCACCCCAGCAGGGAGCTGAGGAACCGCACCACCCAAAGGTCCAGCGTGCTAAAATGGCTGAAAACCAATAAACATCGAGAGTAAAAGGGGAAAAAAAGGAGGGAGGAGTCACACAACTGGGAAGAGAGGAATAACAAAGCTGCCTGGTGGGCAGGCTGCGGGCTACGAGCTCCTCAGAGGGGTCGGTGGGAGCAGCAGTAAGGGTGAGCCACGTGAGTAGAAAATACCACGGTGCTTTGTAGCCGGGGTGGGCATCGCACCGGGACACGCTGCCAGCGAAAAACCGGATAACAAAGCGAGCGCTCCGGGGACGTCGGGCCGGGAAGCGATCCCCTGGGGCACGGCATCCCGCAAGGAGGGCTGGGAAACAAGCGGGAGCTCCTCAGAGCAGCGGAGCCAGCTCCGCACCTCGTTCCCTCGTCCGGCCCCGCAGCACCCCGCCTCCTCGCCAGGCCGGGCCCGCAGCACCGCTCCCCCGCCCCGCTCCGCTCCGAGGCCGCGGCTCCGGGCGCTGAGGGCGGACCCGGCCCCGCTCTTTGTTCACCGCCGGGCCTCGCCCTCACCTCGCGGACGTCCTGCAGGCACTCGAGCACGGCCAGGTTGTTGGCCCAGCTGTGCTTGGAGCACAGCCGCACCACGTCCTCGCGGCACACCGCCTCCTCCGACAGCTTCCACCCGCCGCCGGAGCCGCCTCCGCCGCCTCGGGCTCCCCGCGGGCCCGCGGCGCCGGGAGCCGCTCCTTGCGCGGGCTGCCCCGCCAAGCTCAAGCCGGCCGCGGGCTGCAGGCCGGGAGCGGGAGGCCCGGAGAGCGCCGGCCGCGCCGTCATCGCCAGCAGCAGGAGGAGCGCGGGGCCCGGGCAGCGGCTCCGGACACGTCCGCACGGCGCCATCTTGGATCCCCCACCTCCGGCGCGCCCGCCCCGCCGCACGCACGCCGTGTGCAAAGCAGCGCGCCGCCTGACGTCACCGCCGGAGGTCACGCCCCCTCCCGGGCGAGCCCCGCCCCAACGTGGCGGAGGTGGGCGTGGTTATCTACAACCACGCCTCCATTCGTTCCAGCTCCTCGGTCGGGCCACGCCCCCTCGCGACCACCGCTGAGGGCATCGGGCGCCATTTTGGGCCGGGTGCCGTCGGGTGTCTGTCCCGGCGGGCAGCCGCCGCCATCGTCCTCGCAGCCATCCTCACAGCCCCAGTCACTGCATGCTTTGGGTTGGAAGGGACCTGTAGGGTCGAACAGCTCCAACCCCTCATATGTCACCACCAGCACAGCCCCGACCGCCTCCACAGAATCATTGCAGTTGGAAATGAGCTCTCAGATCCGCACCCCCGTCATCCCCACGGCTCTGGGGCATCTCCAGGGGCAGCGACCTCCCGTCCCCGGGCAGCTGTGCCACTGCCTCACTGCCCTCTGTAAAGAACTTCCTCATCTCTCATCTAAATCTCCCTTTAGTTTGAGCCCATCTCCCCTTGTCCTCTCCCAACAGACCCTGCCCCCTTCTTTCTTACAGCCCCTTTAGATCCTGAAAGGCCGCTCTCAGGTCTCCCCAGCACCTTCTCTTCTCCACCAGGACCCAGCTCCTGCTTGGGCATCCTCCTTTACACATGAACTGGCAGCAGGGAGCCGTGCTTGGGCACACACGCACACCCCGTTCTGGAAAAGCAGCCTGGATGGAGGTGACCCACGTTAAGTATCCAAAATTTGTCCCAGTCTTTGCTTTAGATCTCTTTGTGCCTCAATTCCCATCTGGGGAACGTTGCTGTCCCTACAGGGGTAGTGCCAGGACTGGTTGAAGTTGGAGAAGCTCTTGGCTGTGCAATTGAAAGCCTGAGGGAAAGCGAACAATGTGATGCTCACAGCATTTAACAAGCACGCACCATAGAAAACGTAAGGCCAAATACTGAACAGTGAAGAAAAAAAGAATCAAAATATCAAAGAACTGAGCATCGAATGTCACATCCAGGCCCCGTGCACGAGGTGAAACATGTCCAGCCCAACTGCGCGTGTTGGGTCAAGCAAAGGAGATCAGGTGAGAAGATAAAGGAACAAAGCATACACAGAGACAGCAGCTGCGTCCTCACAGATAGGAGGAGGAAATAAATAGTTGCAGGACAACTAAATGGGGTCAGAAAGGAGGGATTACAGGGAACACGCTTGCTTTTTGCTCTGTGAGCTCGTGGAAAAGCTGGGTGGATTTCTGCCTGATAGACAGCGTCCCCTGGGAGCAGCAGTTTGGTAACGGCACAGCTCCCTCTTCCCTGGGAGCCAGAGCTCAGAATCTCACGCTAAGGAAACCTGTCCAGTTTGAGCTGTACTGCTTCACTGAGCCCAACGTCTCACCCTGAGCACTGCAATGCCACTGCAGCAGTAGATGGCAGAGCCCTGGTGGTCACCCTGCAGCACGTGTCCTCCTGGAGAGCGCAAGCAGATCTTTCAGCACCCTCAGGCAGCTCCACCTGGGTGTGCATCCACGCACAGGCCATGGCATGGAGGGAGATGGCTGAGCTGGCAAAGTCCCCGTGCTCGTTGCGTTTGCTGCCGGGAAAGCAGTGCTTGGGAGGGATGCTTCGTGCTGGCACCCAGCAGCTGCGCAGCTGGAAACACTTAAAGACAAAAGCCAGCAAAATCCACCCAGCGCTTGGCAGCAGAGCTGGCTAATGGGAAACGAGTGGAAAGGCTTGCCCAGTGTGAGAGCTGGTTCTGCTCCTCCTCCTACAGCTGGACCACGAGGAGGAGAGCAGCAGAGACAGCTTCCAGCTCCTTCCCCAACCCCAGCTGCTCTCCAGCCATGTTTCAGGAGCAGCAGCGGCCCTGCCTCCTTCTGCAGAGCTTCCGGCACTCCTGGGAAACCCCTGCTTCAACCTTGGGCTATAGCATCCTGCACAGTCCAGCCCTAAACACACATTTCATAAAGAAGAGCCCCATGCTCTGTGTCCACACCACAAGTTCAACAAGGAAGAGAGATTTCTTTGTGCACAGTGACATCTCTGCCTGGGCAGTAACCCCAGCACAGCACAGCACAGCATCCTCACCCTGCAGCTCATCACACTGAGGGGAAGAAAACTTGTCCTGTGCAGGGCAGATGCTCCAGGTTCTAATCGGACACCGACTGCCCACTCCCATGTGTCCAGGGGGCACGGTGCCCAGATTTGGCTCAGCCACCAAGCAGCACAGAGGCTGCTACATGGGGTACCCCAGGACCTCATCACCGCCCATCGCTGCTGATGAATGCTAGTGCTTCACTTCCACTTTGTCTCCTCTCATCTCCTGGGTCACAGCCTCGCACGTTGGCTCTGCGTGTAGAAATAAGCAGAGCGTGGCAGCACTCAGATTCTAAGCATGGGACAAACCGGACACTTGGGCCCTTGAGTCAGGGTGAACCTCGTGCCTCCTGCACTCACCCTTACAAAAAAGAATAAGGAAAAAAGGCAGTTCTCCCCAGTGAGCCACAACTCTTTCCCAACCTGCTGCTGCTTCCCTGAGCACTCTCTGCACTTCCCAGCTTGATGCTGCCTCAAGCATGGTGGGCAGACCCCTCCTCCGCCACCAGCGGGAGCACCATTGTGAGACCCCATGCAAAACCAACCGCTGGGGACCCTCTAATTAATTCTGCTTCAGCAGGCGAGATAATCACCGAGATGAGGCTGAGGCACTTCCCCTCCTGCCCAGCACGGCCTGGGCACTGCCTGCTACCTGCTGGGTTCATCCCTCGGTCACTCTGATTTCAGGGCATAACTTCTCCTCTCTATTTTTCACACTCAGAGATAGCTCACCACAAGATGAGACAGCAGCACTGCCCCACATCACATCCGTGCTCCCAAAAGCTGCTGCAGCTCCAAGATCTCATCAGCAGTGCTGTGGGCAGGTTTCCTGCAGGAACGACCTGGCAGCATCCGAGCCCACAGCTCTCACTGCCACCTGAACCACAGCTGGGCTGCTTCTTAAGCAAAGATGAGTAAACTGAGCAAGATGCATTTCCTCCTCCTCAGAATTTGCCCCTAAATATCTTCAGATCATCTCAAAAGGAGATGAGGATTAAACTGAGCAGCAGTGCTCTCCCACAGCAGCCTGCAGAAAATAAAGCGCGCACACAGCCAACAGGAAGGCCTCATCCACAGAGAGCAGAGCTCGCCTATTACTGTAGGAGCTGCCACAGGGCTGCCCTGCTCCCTCCACAGCAACCAAATCTTCCCAGAGACAGAAGCAGAAACAGCCACGTAGCAGCTCCCTGCCTCCAGCCCCTAATGGCAGCTGCCCTGTGCAGTGCATAAATGCTGATTTCTCTTTTCCTTATCCCAGAATCCGCCCCTTTGACTCCAGACAAGATGAGCACCCGTTTAATTACAAACCTGTGACTATAGCACTGTGCAAGGGCCTCAGCATCTAAAAATCCTTGAGAGCCATTATTTCAGCCTGAACCCCAATGCAAAACGTGAGGAAACTTACCCACAAACACAGCTGCTCGCTCACACCCACAGGGCAAGTGGCACCTCCACGCTACAGGGGCACCGACTACATTTGGTAACTATGAACAGTTTATTTTTACAGCATACCAAAATAAAACATCATACAGAAAAGTACAAAGTTTGGCAGAGATCTCCCCAGTCCTGGTTCGATGAGGTAAGACTCAAACAGGATCCTACGCTCATCCCAGGAAGTAAAACTCTCCTGGTGGAGTGAGCGTAGCAGGCTGCACGTGCCCAGGACAGTGCTGTGCCCAGGGCCAGGGTGCCAGCACAGCGACTTGCCTTGAGGCTTCTCTACATCCTCACAACTTCACTTTTGATAAAAACAAAGGAAACTGAGCCCTGCTTCACGATCCAGCCTGGAAATGGGCATTCTCACACCCTGCAGCATGTTTACAGCTCGGATATCAAGAATACTTCACCAGGCAGGGCAGAGCCCCACGGGCAGTCCCTCTGATGTGCTACAGGGGAAGAGCCAGCATTCCCCTGCACAGTACGGGCTGTTTTAGTGCATCAGTGCCTTCAAGGAAGGACACACAGACCACAGCAGCCAGCAGTGCAAGCAATACCAAAATAAAAGTGAGGGGGAGTGGGGTTATTTGAGTTTTTTTCCACTGCCCAGGTTTGCCTGGATGTCAGCAGCAAGGTAAAGGAGGAAGAGAGAGGGAGATGGGGACAAAGAACTCCAGTGCAAACAATATACGCTCACAGGGAGAGAAAATAAAACATTGCCTCTGCAGATTTATCAGGCCTGCTCTCCTCGTGGCCACAACACACCCTACACACTCTCCTTGGGAACTGCCAACTGCCTCTGCCCTGTGCCTTCAAACAACAAACATGGAGATATGTTCTCTGAAGTAGTGAACCTGCTTTTACACCAAGTAGCAGCAGCACCGGTGAGGTGCCAGCATCGCACCCAGAAATCACAGCAGGGCTCCGTGTGAGAGCACAGTGGGAATCGCAGGCCTTCGAGTTCCTTTTGTTCTGCTGATTCGTAGAAGAGATTCGCAAATCCCTCTAATATATTCACACTGGAAAAAGCGCAGCAACACGTGCTGGAGACGGGCCAAGAATTATTGCTGTGCTGAGGCAGCTCGCTGAGCTTCACTGTAGAAAATTGACCAATGAAGAAATAATGACAGACCTAAAAAGGAGGATGGAGGATGACAGGAAGCACCTCAGGCACCTCCGTGTCCCAGTTCCTGACTGCTGCCAGATAGGTGCTGCTGCAGCTCCTGCCTCCTGCAAGCAGCACGTGCAGGACAGCCGAGTGTGGGACTGTGTTGTTGCTGTGGGGCCCACCAGCAGCACACCTGGGAAGCCCCCGTGGCGGGCACTGCAGCGACACGCTCACTGCCACCTGTAGAGCTTCACCGCCTTCTCCGTCAGAGTGGCCAGCAGGTGGGTCTGGTTCACCTCCACGGGGCAGATGTCCAGCACGGGCAGGTCAGCCTGCAATTTCTGCAGCAAGGAGCCGCTGCCAGCATCCCAGAGCTGTGGGACAGAAAACATGACCACAGGGTTCTCATCCCCCACCCAAAATGCAGCTCAGCTCCAAAGAAAATAAGCACCCCAAAGCAGCAAACACTACCTCCAGCCTCCCTGGGAGATCTGTAAGCACCTGGCTCCAGCTTTGCACTGCCAGCACAGACCTCACGCGGGTAAATCACGCTCAGCCAACCTGCCTGCCCTCAGGAAATGTCCAGATCTGAGGACGAGGGGCACGCAGCAGCTGTAACCTACCTTGATTGCAGCAAAGGTTTTGACACAGTCTAGCATTCCCAAGCTGGGATGTTATGGTCTAGACAGCTGGATCCTCGTGCTCTAAAGCTTAGTGGTTTGCACCCCACCTGGCGGCCCCTTTGCTCTGAGGTTCAGTTGCAAGCTCCTCCTTTGTTCAAGCCATTCTCCTGATCTGTCTGCTTATTTTACTGAGTACTGATGCAGACAGCTCTCACGCGGGGAGGAGGCACCAGAACGGTGCCACTCTCAACCATCTTTGTCCTGAAGAACTGCCTCCACCAAATCACTCCTACCAGGGCCCTGAAAAAGCCAAACGTGCCTCTTCTAAATGCTCCGTATTCTGCTTATCACCTTCCCTACTTCCTTCAGGATCTTGAAATCTGTTGTTTCAGTCACCGTGGCAAAGGCTGCTGCTGATTTCCACATATATTATTTTCTTGTTTGCTGAGCAGACTTAAGAAAACATCATCTCATCCGACACCTCTGTTAAGCAGTTGTTCCTGACACACTCCAGAAACACTCTGGGTTGCCTGCATCTCACTGTTGTACCCTTCCACTAAGTGTCAGTCAAGTTCACACCTCCCTAAAGCCAGGGTCTGGAGGCTTTCCTCAAGCTCCTCAAAGAAGCCTTTGTCTGCTTTCACAGCCTGTTTGGGTAACAGACTCCCACCACAATGCCTACCCTTGGACCCTAGCTCATCAGTTCTCACACAGCCTGCTGTCACCCTCTGTACCTCAGCTGCTTCTCCACAAGGACGAGACTTCGCCCATCTCCCCTCCTCCCTAACAAGCCTGTGTCCACCCCTCACAGCACTTGGCATTCAGCTATCCCACCAGGGCTCAGTTACTGCAATAACATTATACTGCTCAGTTGCAACAAGCCCAACTACATTCCTCTGGCAAACAACAGGGGTTGGCTGCCTACATTCCCCTCGGTGGATGCTGAGCACATGCTGATATTGGCCAATATCCACGCTATCAGTAGCATCTGCTACAGGCAAGCACAGGGCAGTGCTTGTGACAAGGTAATTCCCACCAAAAACACATCAGTGCTGTGAGCAATAAAGCTTCTCTCCCAAAGAACTGCAATAAAATCCACCACACTGAAAATGACAGGAGATACCATGGCAGAATTAGATGCCTCATCACCAGCACACACAAACATGCTGCCATCCTCCTCTGGGCTCTGAAAAATGGCATTCTTGACCAGCAGCTTGCAGGTGGGTCCAGCACTGAACGTCTGAATGGGATTAGAAGAGCACACCACATCTTCAGGGGCCTCTGTGAGCGGGCTGCAGGTCAGCTCCATCAGGACACAACGCACGCATGGGTTATTTTTACCTGCATGGCAAAAGTAAATTTTTCAAGGGCTGCATCTTTTAATTGTGCAAGTATAGGAAGACGAGCAAAGCCACCTTGCAGCTACCTCCTTTCAGGCAGGTGCTCAGCTCCAAAGCTGCTGGTGAACCAACAAGTACATCTGGACAGAGCACCAACCAACAAAAGCACGCTGCAGGTGCACGCTGTTACTTACCGGGCCGGTATGTTGCGAGGCAGTGCCGTGTGCTGGCCTCTGTCTGAATGTCAATGCATCCCCCTGGCTCCAGCAGCAGGTGGTGGGGCCGGTAGGAGCTCCCAGCCTTCTGTTCCCAGAAGCAGGCTCCTTCCAAGGTCCCGGCCAGTATTCCACCATACGGAAAGGAGGCTGAGGCCATTCGAGGCAGGTAAGACAGCGATACCATGGGACACCTGAAAATGCAATTGGCAAGAGTCAGTGTTGCCAGCTGCAGTCATGCTGGCATTCTGCTTCACCATTCTAGAGCTCCCACAAAGGAAGGACACAAGGCAGGCTACGGAACAACCCTCAGGGAAGGAAGGAACCCCAGCGGATCTGAGGTGGATAAACAGAATTCAGCAGGACTACTGCCTCCTGCTTTAAACAGGCATCATACAGCATACACCACGTGTACTACAATCCGCAGCTTTCACGCTCCGAACGGGACAGCAGGCTTCACCAGTCAGCAGTAGAGAACTTACTTGTGAGTCCCTTCCTTCACTGAAGGGGCACGCCAAGAGACAAAAGCAACATGCTCAGGATGGTCATCAGCAGCGTGGCAAAACCAACGCCCATCTCATCCTGCCTTGCATTAAATCCTGGTTAAAGCATTAAAGCTTGTGATTGTTTTGGGCAGTGTGAAGGTCAGAACAGACAGACAGGCCAAGTCTGCAGAGCTTGCAGGAAGTCCTGAGATACGCTCTTGAATCGGTGTTTGTGAGTCAAGGAGAAGGAAGGGACAGAGTCCTGTACCTCTTTGTAATTTGTCCTTTTCAAAGGAGACATTAAACCCAGCTCCAAAACCAAGCTGCTCAGCTGTACAACTGGTGCTTCTGATTTCCATTTCTGATGGCTCTATGCTTTAGTGAGATGTGCTGGCCAAGTACCCACACCAACTATTCGCTGTACCACAGCACCTTAAAAGACACTCCTCACATTTTGCCAAGCCTGAGTTTTTGAACGACAGATTCACATAAAAACAATCCGAGGATTACAACTGCTGTACGATTTATAGAGGGAGCTATGCACACACCTGCACAGAGGAGCGACAAATCCTTACACCATACCTGGACTTCTGAGGAACTAGTTCCTGGACGTGGGAGCTGGTGTCTCTCAGATCATATATCATGATGGAGCCGTTGACCAACCCAGCATAGATGTAATTTGTATCATCAAGACACCAGCAGCAGCTCCAGACAGGGCGGCCAGTATTGTATGTCTGTACCACAGTATTTGTTGCCAAGCTGCAGGAGAGAAAACAAACTGGTGGTCCTTCGCACAACACCTACTGTCAAGAAAGTAGAGCAACCACAGAAAGCAAATCTAGTTTTTAAGTCTTTAAAATAAGCCTATCTCCTTAGATTGAGTTCTAAGTTACTACTCCTATACTCTACACACCACTCTGCATATCTAGATAGAATAATCCCTTTCGTATTTGTTTGTGAAGGGGATTGCCATTCTTCCAGGGTGATGCTTCCTCTTCTAGATTGATTTTCCAGAGACTGGGGATGGAAATCTCAGAGCAGAATCTCAGCTGCCTTATAGGAAAGAGAAATCTAAGTCACTTTTCTGGAAACAATCAGGAGAAACCCTCTATTGTAATCCCACAGTACTGCTTATTCCTAAAATCACAGGGCTTGCGTCTTCAGATTCTCATTTATTATTTCCCTCTTTCATGGAAGGGACAGTACTGTTGAGTATAAGGGGAACAAAGACATGGCTGGAGAGAACTATCAGGGGGTTCTGAATTAGCTTAAGCTTGAAGGGCAGCACAGAGTTGCAAGAAAACACACACTCATATGCTGAAAACTCCACCAGGAATGGAAACACGCCTCTCACTCTCTGCATAACTGTCTCCAACCTGCTGCTTTAAGTCTCTGCTAGCTCTAGAGCACCTGTGTTCCTGCAGTACATGCTCAACAATGCTGTGCATACACTTGGTATCCCAGATAAACTCTGCAAGAGTTTATCAGAGAAGCCAACATCAGCGCAGAGAGCAAAGTGCTCAACCTAAACACTGTTTCTGCATTATGCTCCACAAGTTCCCATGCTCTACATTTCACTGCAGTAACAGAAAATCAAGTGCAGAACAGCAATTGCTACAAAACAATTACAGGATCCAATCCCCTCACACAGAGCTAAACAGCTGGGAAACACTGCTTCCCCCAGCAGGGCTCACCTGGTGAGTTTGAGAGTGCTGTCCAGAGCAGCAGACAGCAACAAGCCATCTGCACGAGTGCCAAAAGCCAGCCCCCGGATCTGTTTGCTGTGGATGGGGATGTACTGACTGCTCCTCAGGTTAGCCACGCTCATCATCTTCACACCGCAGCCTAACGAGAAGGATAATGCATGTTATTGTGAAGCAGCCTGTGCGTGAGGCAGGGCACCTACCAGCATCTGCTGAGGAGCCCAGAACTAGCAACTCTGATCTACAATCCCCATATTAAAGCCTGTGGTGGGGTGAACACATCCAGTTTATTTGCTATTCTGAGTAAGAACTACCACAGATCATTATTAAGTTCAAACAGCAACAGCATAAAATCCTGAAGTGTCCAAGCCAGCAAGAGCAAGCCCAGCATTAGTGCTACAGTGCTCAGTACACGAGCTGCTGATGCTCTGCAGTCAGTTCCTTCTAAGCACACGCAGTAGGATTACACAGCAGTTTAAGAGAACAAGTCACAGCAGAAAATGCTTACAGGTGAACTTCACCTGCGTGCCACAAAGCCTCCATTCAGAGAGTCACTCCCTGGCTCCAAAGAAGTGCTGAGTTGAATACAGCGAGAGGAACTCTCTTACGTTGAGATAAGGCACATTATTTGGTTAATGGTTTGGAGATTAAACCAAGCTTCACCATTCAGAAAGTGCTTTGCAAATAAAGGCTCTCAGACTCCTAACGCTCCATCTATTTCCCTGGGACAGGAAGCTGGCACAAAACCAGGTTGCAGTTCACATGCCCCAGCCAGAGCAGCTCGACAGGAACAGCGCTGCCCATGCTTCTTGGCCTCCTGCTCCCACACTGCAGGGCAATGCTCCTACCATCCATACTAAGTCTGTCTTCTTCTAGAAATAAATTAGTTGACAGCACGCAGGTCGGTCCACCTGCAACACAAGGAGCAGTCCTTGCTCACACATCAGGAGCAAATCTGCCTGCCCTCATGTGCTGACCTCTTTGACACTGCTGTGGATGTGGCACCTGAGCAGAAAAGCTAGAGAGCCTCTGCCAGGATCCGAGGGGAGTCACAGGTCATCCCTCTAGGCAGAGGTCACCAAAGCAAAAGCACAGACCAGAGACTGACTTGTGAGTACTTCCCATTTATATAGCACATGCAAAGGTAAAGCCAGAGGGAGAGGGCACAGGGAGCAAGAAAACACGTAACATTTGTAAATTAACACTGCTTACAATCCCCCAGATCTCAACTTGCTCGTTTACCAGGAATAAAAGTAGACTGAGGAGAAGGCTGTGATACCACGAGACAGCTCAGCGAGTCACAGTATGCCATCACCCTGCAGTTCCCAGCCTGAGACACCACAAAAACCTTTTCCAGGTGGTACTTGCGCTGGCTCTGGCTGGAGGGGAGGCTGCCTGGGAAGCAGGTGTGGGAGCTGCCAGCTTGTTTCGAAGCATTCACACTGTGCTGAGCCACCAGAGCCTTCAGCTCCTGCAAAGAAAAGAGAGCTCAGAGTTGTAACGCTCCGCTGGAGGTGTAGCACCCCGTGCTATCTGATCCAGGTACTTTAGGTGTTGCTGTTCTCAGAGAAGGAGAGAGAATACAGACTGCTGTCCCCACACTGCTTCTGAAACGCTGCATATCCCAGTGCCCTGACTGCGGGAGCAACAAATGCATTCAAGGGATCTGCAGGCTCTGGCCAAATCTGCTTGGAGTCTGTTACTGTAGGTATTAGAAGAGAGGGCTCTGGGGCAACACAGAAAAGCCAATGACAATTATTACCAGATCAATGCTGTTTAGAAGAGAATGAACTGCCAAGTATTGCACGCAGCTGAGCCACAAGAGACAGTCAATTAGAAGCATTTTCCAGAATTTCCAGAATACCCCATAAAGGAAGAAAAAAAAAAACCCTCCAGTTTCAGCACAGACCGACTTGTTTCCTGCAACACCCTCTATTTAATGAAGACAGCCCTGTTCTTGTAAACCCTGGGCTGCAAATTCCAGGAATGACAATTCTCAAGAGCTTCTACCTTGTTTTCTGCTTCCTCCCTGCCTCCCTCCACCTCAGCTGATGCCCAAGGATGCTCAGCAAAGCCCTCGCCACGGACACCTCCCATCAGAGCACCAGCCACAAACAAGCCATTCCCCAGCTCCTCTTCCCACAGAGAGCACCAGGGGTGAGGTGGCTGTGTGAGGAGTAGCACTGCCACATCTGCATCACCTCTAAGAGCTCAAAACACTTCCTGGAGACAACTTGCTGTGATCCAAGGGCAAAACCAGGCAGTGCTCAGTACCCCAAAGATATCAGACAGAGGATATATCTTAAAATTGCTACTTGCTTATCTGAGCAACTTGGGTTATGCTTCAAATACCACATAACTTTTAAACGATTGAGAACCATGAGAAATATTATGAGTATATTAATAGATTGCAAGCTAGCCTCAATACTGAGCCAGCCAGTACCACTTAACTCATGTACAAGCAAAGGCAAGAGTTCTTGAAGAGGCAAGACCAAATATCAAGCTCTATATTAACAGCTATCACCAAGCCCCATAACGTGCAAACTGCTCGAGAGGAGAGCAGCTCTGATGCCTTCCAGGTCTGACTTGTCTTGCATCAAACCAATTTTTGCATTCCAAATTCCCCACGAGACTAAAAATGGAACCTGAGACTTGAGATGAGCAAGAAAAGACAAAACTGGGAGAGGAAGAGGGGGTGTAAGGGTGCCAGGATGCTGACAACCAGAAACTGTAGCTTCAGGCTTGGAGTAAGCAGTCAGCATGTACACAGGTAACTTACAAGAAAGCAGCTTTTCATCAAAAAATTAACAAGCCTTACTTGTGAAAGACAGAAAGATGCCACCATCACTGAAAATGAGAAGAGGTTAAAAAATACTTGTTGCTCTGGGGAGTTTATAAAACTCTTCTTGCCACCTGCACTCAGCATTTCCATTTTTCCCAAGATCCTCATTAAAAAGAAAGGCAGGCAATTAAAAACACAAAGCCTATCAGTATGATGGCTGCATTTAAAGCCAAAGGATGAACCCAGCAGAACCAGGAACTGGAGACATTACCACCAAAGAACAAACCCTGCTGACTGTGCTCAAGAAGACGCTTTTGGTAGGATAAGCTGATGGCTTCCTCTGAGATGCTGTGCAGTCTCCCTGGCTCCTGCTATGACAAAGGAACAGCTGGAGAAAGAATCATGGGACGGTTTGTGTTGGAAGGGACCTTTAAGATCATCTCGTTCCAACCCCCTGCTGTAGGTGGGGACACCTCCCTCTAGACCAGGTTGCTCACAGCCCCATCCAGCCCGGCCTTGAGAGCTTCCAGGGAGGGGGCATTCACAACATCACTGGGCAACCTGCTGTTCCAGAAGAGGATATCCAGCAAAAATCTTCTGAAGTAGTATGCACGAGGAGCAGAAATAGGAAAGGACAATGAATACGAAAGGAAAACAACCGGCTACGACAGATTGAAGCCAACCTTCTTTCAAGTATTAGGTTAAGGTTGTAATAGCTGATACAAAGCTTTAAAGACAAAGGCAGTTATCAGATGACAGCCACTCTTTGGCTGTGCTCCCACAAACCTCTTACAGAAGTCATGCCTGCTCCCTTGCTCGACACAGCCTAAGATTTGCATTTAATAGAGATAAATGCGTGACCCTACAAACCTACAGCTGCAGTGCAGCACTACAGGCATTGAACCTGAGCCAAGGAGCCTGGAAACACAGCATTTTTAATACACGCTTTCTTATGAAAGTGGAAGTGAGCTCACCTTCGTGTAAGGAAAGCATATAAAAGCAAAGAGGGTCATAACAAGCAATGTAACGTGAGGTACAGTTCTCATGCACGCTACCAACAAAGAAGGGTTCACACGAGGGCTTTGTGGGGGGAACTGATGGCTTATGTTTTCTCTAAGACTTAAGACAGCAAAGTTTGTGTTCAACCAGTGAGCACAACTCTTGCAGTGAAGCCTTGTGTAACTGGACTTTTCCACTTGAAAATCCCTCTGAATGTGCACTGTCCAGAGAGGTTTTGCAGTCTGCTTCCATAAAGTGATATGCTGATGCCCCAAGCAACCCAATCTGAGGCTGAAGTTACCCAGCAAGGCTTGGGCTGAAAGCCTCCAGGGGTCCTATTTAAACGACTCTGCATAAGCAGTTGCTTTTCCAGATGACCTCTCACAAACTAAGGAATTAGTTAAGCACACACTCAGAATTAAGCTGCTAAACTCTTGGATTATAATCCACACTTCCCACTGATACATGGCTCCCCAGCAAATTGGTTTTTACTTCCAGTTCATTCACAGTATAAAGTACCACCTTGAAATTGCTTCCAGCATTCACATCAAGCGATGCGGGACAGTGATGAATGCAGTATAAATACTGAAATAGAGCTCAAGAACACAGGGTACTTAATCTTTATAACACGCGACTTCAGTTCAGTTAGACTGGATACTCTATCACCTAACACCTAAAGAACTGTGGGAAGATGCTATGGACCTGCACTTTTATCTTATTTGTGTCCTTCTTAAGCCAAAGTTGATAGCAGACCAGTTCTCTCATGCACCCTAATGAGCATACAGCCTCATGCAGGAATTTGGGAAGCAGTCTATAAAGTCCCGGGTTACATCACATGGAAAAACTTCAGCAAAAAAGGATGTTGCTTAATGTACAGACATAAATAGCCAAAGCTTTGAAAGATCCAGAAGTAGAGAAAAGCTTAAAACTGAGCAAGTTACTAGACAGTGAGAGATTAGGCAACTTATGACCTACTTTGTGCAACAAAAACGTAGCAAACCAGCTGTGAAACTCAGTGCTGATGCAACACAGCAGACAACTCACAGCAGGAACTTCCAGCAAGGTCCACAACTTCACAGAAGTCCCATGAGAGCAGCTGTGGCAGGTCACAAGATACCACAGCATTGCATGAGCCAGGAAGAAAGCTGCAGTTTAGCAACCAGTCACTTCTTTTTGGTATATTCTAAGGGCACAGAGGTGCTTCTCAGCAGCTGTAGAAGCCCAGCTGACCACAGTGACAGGCTCACGGTACAGGAAGTGCTTAGGTCAGTCTTGATTGGCCTTTGCAATACATTTAGGGTTTTGGTTGATGTTTTTTTTTTTTTCCTGTAAATGGCCACAATCATGCTTTCCTCACGACCTATTTATCAAAAACTTCAATATATACAATGATGATGTATCACCTAACAAGCACACCACAGATTTTTTTGGTGCAGTTAGAGAAAGATAAGGGGGGCAAACTTGGCACTGCAGTACCAGACCTTGCCAGCAGCCACCAAGAGATCTGAGGAGCAACCTGCAACACCAGCAGCCAAGAGCACCTACTGTTACACTACACCTGCGACTTGAAGTCTTGGAAGCAAAAATGAAGTCAGCACAAGGTGTGCTAGCCTGGGATGTTGAGGATGATTGACCAATTGAGTTTACCAAATCTTACTAGACCTGGAAGCCCGCCTTCCCTCCCGTGAGGAAGCAAGCACGAGATGTGTTGGAGAGAAAGGGATTCCTCTGTGCATCAGGAGAGTCAGACCCACCTGAACTTGCTTACGGAGTTTGCTGCATTCGTCTGTCAAAACCTGCAGCTGCAGCCGGCTCTGCGCTGACTCCAGCTCTGCCTGCCGCCGCAACCTCTGCTCCTTCTCTAAAGAGCTGGGTGAGAGAGAGAAGAACAGCAAAGCTCAGGGCTACACGAACAAACAGGTGAAGGAGGTGGGGGAAGAAACACTTCTATGCCTTAAAATTATCTGCATGTTGGGTCTGTGTTGACACTGCGTCCTGCGTTCCAAAAGCTGCAGCACTCTGGTTACTTCAGCAGTTTATGTGCAGGAGATCTAGCTTGCCTAAGCACCTCTAAAACACACAGACCTAGCCTCGCACATTTATCAAGCACAGAGTTCTGTCATTTCCCTGCAGCTTCACAGCGTTATTTCTTGGTTGCATAAGAAACAGACAAAGCTCTGTACTGAACCATTGCAGGCATCCAGAATCGAAAGGGTGGCTCTTCCAAATAAAACCATAAGCTCGTACCTAACTCAAGGCTATGTGCAAACAATATTGATGTATCAGTGCCCACATTTGTCCTCTGCTCGTGGCTACGTGCCACAAAGCAGCCACTGCCAGCAAGTGAGAGGGACTGACAGGCACTCATTGCTGTCTGCCTCCCAGCCAGGACAGCAGGCAGGAGACAGATGTATGGCAAGTGGGAAGGGGGCAGCTGGAGCATCCTGAGACACATGCAGCAGTCAGTCACCTCGACCTGAGGAATGGCAAGATTTAAGCACCCAAACGCCTTCTGAGGATTTGAAAACAGGTTCTCCCATGCTTTGTTTTGCCATATCTATCTAGCAAATGCAACTGCGACCCTCCTGAAGGCACAGTTCAAACACCATCAGGCAGCAGTGATTTGGACAGAACAGGTATCTTCCCCTCATGACAGTTATTCCTCGAACATCTCTGATTAATAATGACTAGGATGGGGAGGTTTCTGTCAGAAAAGTGTGGAAAGACCAGCATTATGCTCAGGAACATGTTACAGCAGACCCAATTAAATTCTATTCACTACAAGATTCAAGGGAACTCAGAAGTCTGCAGCCTTGCAATTTCAGGATAGTATCTGTGACAGCATCTTAGCAAAAAGAAACTCAGACCCCTTTTTCCACTATTCCTTTTTTCAGAGGAAAAAAAGTCTACATTTAAGTTGGAAGGAGGAGTAGAGTCATAGTAATGCTTGCTGACCTTTGTAAGTAAAGCTACATGAAGAGTTTGACAAAGCAAGATGGAAAGTGATTCATAGGAGACATTACCTTGTTTAATGCATGCAGAAAAGATGACAGAAAAGGTCAGTTATTCACCCTCCTTGCATTTCTAATTATGCCTCGCTTTTCTCATCTAATGATGAATTAGCAACATGCAGCTTTTTGGCAACAACACCACACATTCTCCTGCGATGACATTTCAGGATCCAGCACAAGATACCTTTTGCAAATCAAGTGCCACAGAGTGCAAACTCCATCTTCCTGTTCCCAAAGAAACTCCTCCTTACAAGTAAGGCACACACAACGCAGCAAGATCTACGACAGCCGTACTTGTGATAACCCCCAAGGGAATGCACAAACTGTATTAGATAATACAGGAAATTAAAGCATAAAGTAAAAGCCAGGCTGCTGCTTCCCCTGACGTGCAACCAGAGGCTGCTGGGGTGACTCCATACCTCTTCATGCGTTCCTGCTCGCTGGTATCCAGAGCTTTCAGAGTCCGAGCATACAGGACCACGATGTCAGAACGTTTTGCTTTCTTATTGCACTGAAAGAAAAGATAACATACAAGAATGCCACTAATCAGGCTGTGCATCCCTACAAACTGCTAGGCACTATTTGGGAAAATCCTTAGGAGTTCTGAAGGAGGCACTTCCTACTTGGTGTCACAGCATGTCTGCAAGACAGCCCTTCCTGCAGGCACTGCAGCTCTGACAGAGGGTGGACTGCAGTAGCAGATCAGACTCTGCACTACTGAAGGTGCAGTAGAATCCATCTGCCCGTTTCCCACTACATTTATTTTGCTAAAGCACCAGAAATTCAGCACCGTCAGAAAATCCACAGAAAAGAGGAGAGATGACCCAAAGCAGCATAACAACCAAACCTTTGAAAGCATCAAGGCTGGCTGCTTCAACAGCAGAACCCGGACACCCGAGCCTACTCCCAGCTGTGATTTACATTTCATATTCCTTTGATCGAACCCTGCAGACCCAAATCAACACGAGCATTCCTGTAACAGCATCAAACTGACACTCCATTGACTTCAGTGATAGAAGCAGAGAGAGATGCTTCCATCGCTCTGTGCACCTTGCCATGACCACAGTTCATACTTCATGGTACAACTCCTCCCTGAGTTGGAACCTGTAAGAAATTACAGTATCTGAAATCTGGTCTGCAAACATCCTTAGGTGATCAGAAAAGAGGCAGTGAGCACTGAGATAAGTAAACTCAACGGATAGCTAAATTGCTACGTGCACCTAAACTGCAGACTTCTGTATTATTTAGCAGCATGAAGAAACCAAGGGCGACAGTTTCAGACCAGACAACTCCCCCCACACCTCAGAAAACTGCTTTGCAGAGCAGTGAGTGGCTAAGGCAGCCCTCCTGGCAGCCAACAGCTGTCACCAACAGAATCAGGAATGCTGCAATTTCACAGTAACTGCACTCGAGCCACTTAGTATACAGAGCGGCACGCACAGCAACTTGGTGCTATTCATTTAGAGAACACTCAGCTGCAAAGGACTGCGAATGAAAATGAAGGAAGATGATGTAGCTGCAAGACTGTCTCCAGAGCAGGGACTTCTCACAGGGCATTTTCAGCAATCACATTAAAAGAACAACAAAAAAAAAAACCCACCAAAAAAAAAAAAACATTAAATTAGAAAAGGTACCCCTTACAAAATCGATAGGGTTCAAGAAGAAAGCGAAGCTCCAAAGAGCAAAGAAGGTCTCTGCCTGGGCACAGAGCAGGCAAAAAGCTTATGCACAATTGTCAGAGATGAGCAACGTTAGGTCTGAGCCTCTTCTGTGGGTATTAAGGCTTAATCACAGCACACATCAACAGGAAGCTTCTGATGCAAGGAGGGAATCCTGCACAGAGTCAAGCAAGACCATGAAAGCTCTCAAAATGACACAGCCAAAGAAATGCTAAGCTTCCAGCCACTGCCTGGGAAAGCAAGAGAACAGAACTCCATCTACACAGTACTCACTGACCTATCTTTGTCAACGTTCATTTCTGGAAAAAAAAAATCAGTTAGAAAAGCAAAGACCTGATCAAAATCAGATCAGTATTACCCACAGAAGCAAAAGCAGAAAGAAGGACCCTGAGAAGCAGATCTACCACTGTACATTAAAGGATGTGGCCTGTTTCTCAGTTCACTCTGAAACTCACCTGATTTTTAGGCAAAACCAGATGCAGTCCGAAAATAGAAGTTAAACCTACTGAAAATGGTTCTCAAACAGATTTCTAGTCCAATAGTGCATTCTTCACGCTTAATTGCTTCTAGGAATCTGTCTGGTGTTCCCACACTCCAGGAACTGCACAGTGCTCTGAAACCAATTACAGGTTGAGTTCAAACTAGCAAGCTTCTGAGTCTGCTAGTCACAAACACTCTACTTCAGGGGAAAAAATCCATGTCAGAATCTTTCCCTTGAAGCACTTGGTAGCTGTGCCTGGGCCAGATGCATCAAAATAATTGTGATTTTTGTTATTTCTGACAGCAGGCATGAGTGGTTTCTCCGTAGAGCAAGTAGCTGTAACAGTTATGGCAACCACGCCTGCAGCACGAGTCTCCCAACAGCAAGTTCTCCCCACCACAGGTGAACTCCCTCTTTACCTGGGGGCACTTCCCTGCCTGTCCCTTGAGCCACCTGTCAATGCAAGTGTAACCAAAGAGGTGTCCACACCGCAGGGCTGACAGACGGTGGTCCCCAGCATTGGTCCATGGCTCAAAACAGATGGCACAGGTGTCCCCCTCCTCCTCGGCCTCCGGTGGTGCAGAAGGAATTGGTGGCTCCTGTTTCTCCAGTGGAGTTCTCTGAGATTAAAAAATAAACTTTCTGTAGGCAAACGCAGCTTTTACGATATGCAGTCTGCCTCCAAAGGCACTTAGGTCACCTCACCTGTTTTTTCTGGGCTTCAAATTCCTCATCTTCATGACTTTCACGTTCCACAGGAACTTGAGGCAGAGTTTGATGCAGCTCTGCTTCATCCTGACTGGCAACTAAAAAAAACCATTGCTTAAATAAACTGATACCTATGGGAGAAGAGGGGTCTGCTTGACTTGATCCATAATCGTCGCAGCATCGATACAAGCAGGGTGACAATGGCATGGGTTACACACAGAGCTTCAGACCAGCAACCTGGGCACAGGTCAGGCAGCTGAAGTTTAAGCTCTTTTGTTCAACAATTGTAGTGCTGGAGAACTCTGTCATCGTTGACAGAAAGATGCAGAATCCCAGCACATTCGGTAGCAAAGGAGAGCTTTAGAAGACAGCCATTGTTATCAAGGCTTCTCTGACTTGCTAGGAACAAATACAGCTTAGGCTGAAGTAAGGATACAGACCTGCATCGTTGGTATCTGTCTTTCTCTGAGCACAACATAGAGAAGTTACTTCACCAAAGGATCTAAGCACGAATATTTCATGTGCCAAGGAGGCATTTACCATATGCTGTCTGTCCACTCACCCTGACTTAAGCAGTTTTCCAGCTAGTGGTTATCTGAACTACCAGCTCTGCTGGGCCATATGTTTCTGTGGTGTGCCTGTTGGCCCTTCTGTTGAAGCACGGGCACACAGCAGAGCTATGTTTGGATTACCATCCATGGCATACTAAAAAGGAGCAGAAAGCACTATCTCCTTCAGCCTCCTGACAAAACAAAAGAGTTATTAGCCACAATTAGTATCGGAGGCAGATATTCTCAGTGCAGTGGAGAGGTATCACCTAACACTGCGTTGTGTTAGTAGTATTTTCAATCCCTAAAGCTCTGGGATGAACAGCAATCAGCAGCTTACATAAGCAAGAAAAGACAAGGGGATTCCAGAAAACCCAACACAGAGCATATGTTCACACAATATTAGGCAGCACTTAACAGCTTGAGCGCCTGTCACGTGTAAGATCAGCTAAAAGCAAGTGGAATTAATCTGCTCAAAGAGGGCTCTTAGATGCACCCCAAAAAACCCACCAAGATAGGCTGGCTAATGAAAAACAAAACAAAAACAGACTGAAGCATAAGGATGTTCCTTAGAGACTGGACTCTCTAAGAAACAGGCCAATGAGAAATATATACCTTTCTCATATTTGTTAATCATCAATAACCTCGACTACCAAATTCACTCTTACATAAAAGATGTTATGCTCATCACAAACCGAGTCACTGAAACGCATGAGAGCCTGTGAACCCAAGTCTGAATCAAGGAAGAAAAAGTTGAGGAAAGAAAAAGACCAAGCTGTTGACTTCTACCTCCTCAGTTAAGCGTCACAAGGACTTACAGGAATGAAAAATCACTTTTTTTTCTTTCTTACTTTGGTTTAAAGTAAAATATCCTGAATCTGACCCTTCTCTGAAAAGCAAAAGCCCTGCTGGACTCCAAACAGAGATGTGACCTGCCATCTTCAATAATACTCCCCAACAGCAGGTAACAGAGGAAATGTTCTAAGCAATAACCTCAACGTTTGAAGTCACTGTGAACACTTCCAGGATTATTCCTAAGCAGCAGCCTGCAAATAGCAAAAAGATTCTATTTAAGATGACAGCGACAATCGCTCATGGCTGTCACTGCCTCCAGGAGCTGCTTGCCAGAAAGCCCCGTGGCAGCAACCTGCCCCCATCAGCTGTGGGCATAATGATCTCTTAGCACGGGCTGCTGTGAAGCTCGAGAGCATTTCCCTGCTGAGTTCTGAAGCAGCACAATAAGTTTCTGAAATTAGAAATCCACGCAGCACAAACAAAGCACAAACCTGAGCTAGCTGCTGCAGGTGTCTGCGGCGCCGCAGTCTCTTCCTCCTCTTCCTCCTCCTCAGAAGTGCTGCTGCCAGACTCACCTGACTGCAATTCCACCATCTCTGACCTGTGTTCCTGACTGCTCCTCAGGGTATGCGAGGACTCTGGATGTGAAGCTGGTACTGCAGCAGGCTCTTGGGTCCTGCTGATCTGAAAGTAACTGTCCAACGCTGCCCTGCATCCACAGAAGGAAGAAATAGAGGTCGCAGTTATTTCAGGTAGACTTGTTGGTGTGCTGCCCCAGCTTGCTCACAGAAAATCTCACAGGCTCTAGTGGCAGGTAGGAGAATATCAAATTTATTAAGATAGACCTGTGCTGGTAAAGAGGCAATGCCACACAATTCCCTACTTCATGGGCAGTCAGCAATGTCTCACAGCAGCCCTTGGTGGGGTTGGAGAGAAAAAAAAGCAGAGATTTGAGCACTACTCACTAAAGCCTATGGAACTCCTACACTAACTACAATTGCAACACAGACCTGCTTCCCTCCCCACCAGAGAAAATTAGATATCAGATATCTAATTCAGATATAGGAGGCCTGCATCAAAGCCTCATTCCTCTGACTGCACAGCACCTAGTCTGCCCACCTTCCCCCTTTCCTGTCTGCAGGAACTTCATCCCTGGAAAGTAACATCCTCCCTCTTCCCACATCAACCCAGCTATCATCTCAATTATCCTTCGCATTCAAAGGAACTTTTGCTAGGTTGCTTCTAGCCCCAAGAACTACAGTGACTTTCACAAGCAATCCACGGGCAAACAGTACAGCAATGTTTAATCATCGAGGAGGAGAGGAGATCTTGGTCTGCCTGAATTTCAAGGCAGCACTCCAGTTAATTATAACTTCACCCTTGGCATTTGCAAAAGCTACAAAGATGAGACAGAAACTAAACAAACCAGAAAGAGGGACTTCTTTCTAGCTGGGGAGCACACCCACTCATCACCTTTTAAACTCATCACTAACAGCCCTACACACAGGATTTTAACTTGAAGATGACAAAAAAAAATCACAGAAAAAAATGACAGTTTGCATTTTTACAAAAGTTTCTACAGTAACTATCATCTAATTAAGCAATCCTCAAATCAAAGGTGAAATGCAGAAGAGAGCACAAGCTCCACTGAGCTAAATGCTGGCCAGGACTGCTGAGAGTCAGCTCTGCTGCAGGAAGCACCAGCAGGAATCTGGCAGAGCAGGGGAATGGTAGGAGCAGCTCTGCTCATTGGAAAGTGCTGAAGTGCTCAAGTCAACAACAATATTGCCAACAGAAGAACTGAGGAGGGGGTTCATTTAACAAAAAGCAAAGACATCACCGGATGAAAACATTTGTGACGTGCCCAGAATTTGGCCTCAGACTCACACCTGGACCCAGCTGGGCTCTACAAGCCAGGAAGCAAGGCAGTTTTAAAGCAGTGTCAGAGCTGCTAAGGGCACAGCTCAGGCCCAGCTTCAATTCTGCTTTACCTGGCACTGCCTGTCCTCTGGGAACCACCGACCCTCGGCTGCCTGCGAGCCCTTCGCACCCGCGGGCGCTGTGTGACCTGTGGCCCAGGCAGCGGCTGGTGTTGATCGGACGCCCCCTGCAGCCTCAGCAGCCCGACGAGAGCTGAGGAAGGATTCGCCTGCTGGTCAGGAGCAGCAGCTGCTTCCCTCGTGGCATCAACAGTCGATGTGGTGACAGCTTCATCGTCAGAAAGAACGAGAGCGCCGGCTCCCCCGCTGCTGAGCACTGGAGCCTGGGAGGACAGCGCTGTGTGCGCAGCGGGCTCTGCAGAAAGCGTCCCCTGGTTCTCTAGGGAGTAATTCACCACCGGTTGGAGATCAACTTCCATCTCTTCCTGAGCCATTTCTGTCAAAATTAGAAGAAAACTATAAGCATCTGCAAGCCTGCACCCTACTTGCACCCCGATGGCAGCAAGATCTGGCTGCAGCAGGCAGTGACTACAAAAGCCTTCAGAATTCAGACTGAAGGGACAAGTTGTCCTTTTGCCTTTGACACGCAGCAGAGACAGACTGCCTCAAGTAGATGCATGTATGCGAGCTGGCATAGCCAGCAGCACCTTCCTGAGTCCTTCATCTGAAGCCTTTAGCTCAGCAGCAGCTAGCATCAAATGCACAGTGCAAAACTCCATTAAGCAAACCTTCAGATGAGGGCAGAAAGTTCAGGATTTCTCGTACTATCACTTGACAGTAAATGCATTAGGATCGTGGAGAGAAGAGTTTGGAGATATCTGAGAGATTCTCCATATAAAAACCACTGCAGAAACACTAACACAGCCAGAAACAAGCTCTGTAGAGCATCCAAACCTTTGCAGGCAGTCTTACAACATAAAAAACTCCGAGATTATTTCATGAAGTATTTATATATTTCATAAACAAATGAAAGCACTCAAAAGAAAAAATCTTTTTGAGGGGAAGATAGATTAAACCCTGCAACCCAACAATGGTCATTTGCCTCCCACGTGTTTTGGCAACCACAAATCTGAAAGGCCTTGGGGATAGCAGACTTTCAGCATTACTTAAGAGCCCAAAGCACACACACAAACTTTTCAAGGTAGGCACTGTGCAAGCAAAGAAAAGAGTGCTTTCAGTACAGTGAATAACTAGAAAAAAATATGCAGGAACTACAAGAGGTGGATATATTAACAGATTTTGATAAACTTTTTAATAAACTCTTAGTAATCATTTTATAATACTACCTTAATTACTATTTCATAGAACAGCTACAGTTGAAACAGACCTCTCAGATCCCAGCCCGCCCCACCTGCCCACGTCCCTCAGTGCCACACCCCCACGGCTCTGGGACACCCCCAGGAACAGTGACTCCCCCACTCCCTGTGTCAGTGCCTCACTGCTCCTCGGGAGAAGAGGTTTTTCCTAACAACCAATACCTCAGCTTAAATTAGGCCAGAAAGGAGACCGAGCCCCACATCCCACCTGACAATTCACAGCCACAATTACAGCAGCCCTGCTTCCCGAGCCCCAAACTCAGATTCACGTTAAGTCTGCCGCGTGCAAACCCCTCTTATCCTCACCGCGGAAGCACTAAACCACCGCACAGAGCTAGCCAACCCTCGGGACTCCTTCGGAAAGCCGTTAACGTTGGGATTTCCACCGTGAAACTTCAGTGCCTTCCCAGAAGGGCAGAGGTCAGTGCCGCCCCGCGGGAACCACCTGCTCGGCACCGTCAGCCCGTGCCTACGGGCGGAAGGCGGCTCTGGCGGAGCTCCTCAGGCCCAGGTCGGCGGGATCGGGGCAGAACGGCGGCTGGAGCAGCAGCAGCTTCCCCTGGCGGACGGACCCCATCCGTGCGCTGCAGCTGTCGGACACGGGGACCAACACAACGCAAAGAACTCCTCAGCACTGCGGAACTGCGAGCGCCGTTCGGGGCCTTCGCCCCACGGGGATCCGCGCCCCGCGGAGGTAAGGCCCTCCCGCGACAGCCCCAGGCCCAACCCCGGGGCACCGTCCCAAAGGCAGCGCTGCCGAGGTCAACCGAACCGCGGGAAGGAACGAGAGGAAGAGCGACGCGACGCGACGCGACGCGACGCGACCCGGCCCGGCCCGGCCTGGCCCAGTCCGATCCCGCCCGGCCGCGCCGCCGCCCCGCTCACCGTACGGCAGCCCACAGCCGCTCGAGCTGCGCGCCGCCCCGCCCCCTCCTCCCTATTGGCCCGCCGCCCCCTCTTCCGCCTTTTCTATTGGGCGAGCTGAACACCGAGAGACTTTTCATTGGTCGAGCGCTCTGTCGGTCTGCCCCGGGGACAGGACGGTGGAGGAGAAGAGGAAAGAGAGAAGAGAGGCGTGCTCTGATTGGTCGGTCGACGTAGAGCTGCCCGACTGATTGGGCGGTCGGCTCCTCGAGGGACGGAAAGGGCGGGGCGAGAGACCGGAAGTGCGTTTTGATTGGCGGAGGCGAAGCCGGGTAAATTAGCGGGAGCGGGGTCCAAATGGCGGCGGAGCGGGGCCGTTGCCATGGCAGCGCGGCCCGCGGGTCGGACCCAGCACCACGCGGAGGTATCCCAGTCTTATTTAAACAAATAAACGCGTATTGATGCTTCGACGCTCGCAGTCACGGCGGCGCAGGGCGGGAGGCGGGGAGGCAGGTGAGCGCGGCCGGCTCGGGCCCTCCGCAGCTCCTCCTTTTCTCTAGGTCAGCCAGCAAGTCCACGATCTCTGCAGAACAGAAGGACGGTGTGAGCCCCAGCAGAGTGCTCCTGGTGCCTGGGATCAACCTTCTACCCGAGCAGGCCTACGCCGACCCCAAGGACGAGGAGCTTCCCCAGAGCAGAGCATTGACCCGAGTTTGCAATGAATTGCTCTTTAGCCGTGCCAAACAGGCTGCGTGCGGTGCGGATAAATGCTGTGTGAACAGGGAGCACGAGGAGAGCGTCAGCGCATTGGCCACGGGAGGAAGCTCTCTTAGGAAACATGGCAGCGTCAGCAGGACGAGGGCTGACCCCAAGAGGCAGAACTGGGCAGAATCCGATGGAAAACGGGCAGGTTCACCACTGAGGCGGCTGATGGGGCACGGGTGGGGCATGTGTGGGACACTCACGCTCAGCAGACGGGCGCTGGAACGGGTCGAAGGCCCGACATTGGTTGATGACTTTCTCCAGCTCTTCAGGACAATCCTCCCCGACCGGCTCCTGGTACTGGTGGTTGCAGATTTTGTCCCTGATCTCCTGAAGAGAGCAGCCTATGTGAAACAGGGACATCAGGAGGCGTGGAGGCCCAGCAAAGCCATCCTGCGGCCTCCTCAGTGGAGAAGCTGGCATTGGTGCCACCCAAACTGTGTTTGCAATAAACTCCCCCCCCATGTTTGCTATGACACTGCTGGGCCCTATCGAAACAGGATGTCGTAATGCTTCAGTGCACAGAAAGAACAAATAGAGGTAACATTTCTTGCATTCTTTTGGTTTAAGCAGGTGCAGAAGCCGTGGAAGAGTCATGCAGGCCCAAGCACTGGGACCCACGTGCCAGTTCCTGCAGCTGAGCTTTTACACAGGGCCTCCCACAACTCCTGCCTCACCTTCAAATGGGATTTTGGAGGTTGCGATCTCCCACAGCACGATCCCAAAGCTGAGAAAAGACAAACCAGAGTTTCTCAGCATTGATCCCACCACATCATCCTCCTTTCTGATGGAGAGGGCTGGGCAGCCCCTGCTTGGGCCCTCCGCAGCTCCCCTGGCTCCTCCTTTTCTCTAGGTCAGGAGGGCCTGTGGGGCAGACATACCTGTATATCTCACAGGACCTCTTGTAGGGGTAATAGATGTCCATCAGGTTCTCAGGAGCGATGTAAGCCAACATACAGACTTGCTTCAAGTTCTTCTTATTGACTTTCCTCTTGATGGAAGACTCTGTTTCACACAGTTCAAACCCTGACAGCTGTATGCAGAAATGAGATTGAGAAAGGGAGAGGTGCTAGAAATATAAGGCTGGTCACCAGTTCTCAGCTCACTTTTGTGGCCCCACTTCCTCTCCCTTTTCCAACGCGCACGGCTAGCAGCTAAATGCAACCTTACCACCCGCCCTGCTCCTACATCCAGAGCTACTCCAGGTCCTCACCTTCACACAGTAATCCCCAGCCACCAGGAACTTGCTACTGCAGATGCAGCCGTGCAGTCGGGACTTCTCCTCCGTCTGGTGCAACCTGCAGCCAGCCAGAAACAGAGCAACGCGTGCTGCGTTGGCCCCAGCTCTGCCCTGGGGCTGCAGCAGTGTGCAGGTGGAGGCAGCCTGCCCCCTGACGTTGGAGCTCACCTGTAAAGGCCCCTGGCAGCCCCCAGGGCCATGCGAATGCGGACTTCCCAGGAGAGATGCCGTTGCTTGGTCAGCACCTGGCACAGCGTCCCGTGCTTGCAGTACTCCATGACGATGGAGAAGCAGGGGATCCCATCTGATGCAGAAAGATGCACGCTGAGAGTGCAGCTGGCCCAGGACAGCCACAGCCCAGCTCACATCAGCAGGGCTCCCAGGTTCTGCACCGACTGTGGCGAGTTAGCGCTGGCTCTGCAGGGTAGTACTGGCTGTCTCTGATTTGTTGGGATCTGATGTAAAGTTTTACAGCAGGGACATGCCTCGTTTTTGCAGGAGCCTGAGCAGAGATGTGGGAAGCAGCCCCCCAAGTGTGCCCCCTTGTGTCACCTCGAGCCACCTGCCAGCAGCTAGCACTGGGGACAGGCGAGGAAGAGGGAGCCGTAAATGCCACACCCCGTACCTTTCTCCTCAATGCAGATCCCATACATGCGCAGAATGTTTGGAGACTCAAACTTCTTCAGGGTCTGAATCTCCTTCTCAAAGATGTCTCTCACCTTCCTGCAGAAGGGGACAGCACAGTGAGGGCACAGAACCACAGTTTGAGTCGGAAGGGACCTTAAGGTCCATCTGCTCCCACTCCCTGCAGTGAGCAGGGACACCACAGCTCCATCAGTGCTCACGGCCCCGTTCCCTGACCTTGGCTGTCTGCAGGGCCGGGGCAGCACCACCTCTCTGGGCAGCCCGTGCCACTGCCTCACCGCCCTCCGTGTAAAGATTTGTTACCTTACCCTTACCTCTGACCTAAATCTGCCCTCTTTTAGTTTGAACCATTTCCCCTTCTCCGCAGCAGCCCCTAGTACAGAGTCAGTTCCCTTATCTCTTCCAGCCCTTTTAGACACTGAACGGTCCCCAGGGCAAATACACTGTGCCATTCTCCCAACCCCTCTGGCCAGCCCAGGACAGCTCACGTGGTGTCGGTGGTCAGCGGCCTCTTGAAGGTTTTGATGGCGACCGGGTACTTGAGATACTCTCCCTCGTAGAGGTCGTAGCGCTCGGTGTCCTGCAGGTGCCTGTGGAAGGTGAGCTGGCCCCGCTCGATCTCGGTGATGGCTTCCCTTTTACCAACGTTGACCTTCTTCAAGCCTGCTCACACCGTGCCGGGAGGAACAGGACGCAGATTAGTCAGTGCTGGGGGAAAGCCAGTGACTCAGTGGCTTAGCAAAGCGTTTTATGAGAGCGTTTAAAAGGGGAGGGGACACGGAGCACAAGGGCAGATCTCTGTGCCACCAACTTACTGTCCATCACACGCACGATTTTGTTCAGCTCGCCTTGCATCCAGTCTACCTTGCTCTCCATACAGTGGCCGCCCACGTGGATCTCCCAGGCCTCATCTTTGGGCACTTTGGTACCTGGGGTGAGATGGACAGGTGCAGAGATGGGTTAGGTGAGCATGCAGCACTGGCGCTCGTAGTTTTTCTGGCCCCCTTGGCTTTCCCCAGGTGTTGCCATCAGGCCAAAGCTGGGCTTTGGAGGGCTGCCAGCTCCCAGCCAACCCCCAGTGCTGGCGAGGGGATGCTAAACGCGCACTTACTCGCGATCACCTGGTCCAGGAAAGCCTTGTCATCCCTCACATCCTCAGCATCTTGCCTGCGACAGATCTTTGCCTGGAAAGCCTCCAGCAACACCTGCTTCTGCTCTGCCTGCAGCAGCAGGGAGAGCCCTTGGGCGATGTCCTCCAGGCTCCTGTTCACCCAAACAAACTCCTCTCCGCTGCTGCGCGCGCTCAGGAACTTCTGGATCCAGCTGGTCTGGCTGTATTTTGTCACCAGCTTCTGGGCCTCCCCCAGCGCCTGGAGCAGCTTGCTCAGCATCTGCTCTTCGTGGTGGGAGACCTGCCACGATGGCTGGGCCTGCAGGACACGCACGGGCTCCAGCAGGATGTGGATGCGCTCCACCAGGCGCTGGCACTGCTGCTTGCAGCACTTGACGTGCTCAAACTGGCTGTGGATGGCGTGGGCGATGGAGAAGACCTTCTCCACGATGTCCATGCTTGCAGCCGAGGGGTTGGCTGGTGGGGACGTGGTGTCTGCTGGAGGTGACCCTCGGGCAGTGCTCGCAGGTACAGCACAGCTCTCCCACACCTTAGCTGTTAAGGAGCAGCCTTAAGGTGGCACGAGGCACCCACAGCCCCCGCCTCTCCCGCGCTTGCTGTTTGGAGCAGACACGTGCAAACAGACACTGGGGCATCACACGGACAATCAGAGCACCCCAAGATGGGAGCGCTGCCGGGTCCAACTCGGGGCGTTCGTGGCTTGATTTGCGTGAGTTAGAGCAGCAGCCGTGCCCAGCCAGCACCCCACGCAGGACCCAGCTCAGAAAAGCTTTCCTGTATTCAGGCAGCCCCAACCTCCTCGTGCCATCCCCTCTCCCCCCAAGGGACCTTTGCTAGCTAAAATCTAACAGCTCAGCTTACCTGGCCCCGCTCTGCTCGCTGCCTCTGCAGACTGGAGAGGAACCGGGCCCGCGGGCTTTATAGGGTGCTTTCCTGGCAGCGGAAGCAGCGTTGTGCAACGTGGGACGGCCTCACAGGAAAGCTGCTGCACTCGGGGACGGTGCTGAGGCGCAATGCCCCTCCATCCCCTCCGCGCAGGTTCGGGGTGCTGGAACGGAGCCTCCCGTGGGAAGCGCTTTGGAGAAGCCGGACGGGGACACGTCTGCTGTCCCAACCCCTTTCGCCACGCAGCTTTTCCCAGGGCACTACTCGGTGCCAGCTCCAGAGCACCCCAGCCCTGCAGGAGGGATGTGGGGCAGGGAACCCCCAGCCCCGGTTCCAGCCTGACCCCCCCCAACTCAGAGGAAGCGGGTTGCAGGGGGGGAAAGCAACGCCTGACCCCTGCCCGGAGGGCAGGAAACTCTGCAGGCCGATTTTCGGAAGCGCAGGGCTGCAATGACACCCATTGCCCAACTTCTGGGAAGCGGCCCCGGGGCCTTTCCACTGACACAGCTCAGGGACACAGCGTCTGCCGCGCTGCGGGGCCTCTGCTATCCTCAGCAGCACGGCAGGGACAGGGGGGAAGGGGACAGCAACAGGCAGCGACCTCCAGAGCCCCCCCAGGGCCCACGGGGATAGGGTTTTATTTTTCAAAATATACAGTTTATTTACAGTTGTCACATCTACACTCGTACGTTAAGAGCTTCATTCCAAACCTTTAAATATCTGCGGGAAACGTAGAGAAAAATAATAATAATCACAGGATCAGCCAAAAAAAAAAAACAAACAAACCCCAAAAAGGCATCGTTTAGCAATTCAGTTCATTGGAGCTGAAGTTTCAAGTAGCTGAGGACTACAACCGACGCTGGAGTTGGCGAATGAGGCGGGGAGACGAGGGCTGCTGGTTAGAGAAGGCTGAGCCCGGCACTGCGGAGCAAGGAAATCCCACTGCACGAGCAGGAAGGCTCCTGCTTTTCCTTTCTTAGTTTTTCTCTCCCCCGCAGCCAACCCAGGAGATGGGAGCCCTCGGGAAGGAGTTGGGTGCAGTGCATCGGGCAGCTCAGGGGGTGGGGGGTGCACGCTGGGGGGGCTCGAGGAGCCCAGCACTTCATCCTTTGGGCACAGAGGTGCCCACGCATCAGTGCCCGCAGTGGGAAGAGCCCCCGTGGCCTCCTCCCCGCTGGCAGCACCGAGGGGATGGGGCACAAAGGAGGAGGAGGAGAGGAGGGACGGTGCAGACCCTCAGCAGCACGGTGCTCCCCCCACACAGCCCGGCAGTGCTGAGCACAGGCAGCAGAGCTCCGGGGCCATCAGTCCTCTTTCTCAAAGGTCTCTTCGGGGATGAGCGTCCGGAAGGGGTGATCCCAGAAGCGGGTGCTGATGCCAAAGCCTACAGTGGAGGTGAGAGAGCACTCAGCACCGCCGCAACGCTGCGGCAGCACTAAGCACACCCCGTGCTGCTGCCACGGGGATGTAGGGGGCAGGGGAGGGGCACCCCGAGTTCTGCAGGACCACACTGCGTGGCTGGGACGGGACAGAAGCGTCACCCGGCTCGGTGACGACACCGGAGCGGGGCGGTCCTTCCTGAGGACTGTTGGTGTTTCAGGGAGGAAGGCTCGTCACCCAGCCCTGGGGAGACAAGCGAGGGCGAGGAGGAAGAGCAGAGGGAACAAGAGGAGCCGGCTGGGATGATAGCTTATCTGGACGTGGTGCTTTCTCCTAGGAAACCGGGCAAAGGGCAGGTTGAGCAAGGGGAAGGCGTGGGGCAGAGCAAGGGAAGCCCGGGGCCTCACCCCACGCCCGCAAGCACTGCCACAAGTTGGGGCTGGGCACGGCGTCCCATTGTCTGATGGCACAACGGGCACGTAGCAGAGCTCCCAGAGTGGCACCTCATCTGCCGTTACCACCCCCTGCACCACACTGAGCCAAACGGAGCCGTTCCCATACCCGATTTTTGGTGCTCAAAGTGGTGCTTGACGTGGTACGCCTTCAGCCCGTACAGGTAGGTGCCTTCCTTCGGCGAGCCGTAGTGCAGGTAGTAGTGCATCATGTCGTACACCACGTAGCCACACAGCCCCCCGACAAAGATGGACAGCCCCAGCACCTCGGGCAGCAGCAGCCGCAGCACGCCGTAGAAGAAGGCGATCACCAGCGAGGCCGGCACCGGGGGGAAGACCAGGCGGGAGCTGTCAAAGGGGGACTGGAAGCAGAGGGAGACAGTGGGGTGGCAGTTCTTTGCTCACCCCAAGAGCTGGGAGCATCCATCCCACGGGGGCACCGTCCCTGCACCTTTGGGAAAAGCTGACGTGGCAAAGCGTGTCCCCAGGAACCCCCCACCCCGAGGTGCACCCCGAGTGGGGCAGCAGCTCCGGCTCACAGCCCCATCTCCAAGGGGATGGATGTACGGATGCTGATGCTAGAGGGAGCCGGCTGCTTTCCAAGCCTTGCAAGCTGGGCTCTGGTTTAAGTCCAGCTGCTCCGAGCTCATCCTGCAGCACTAGCAAAGGGCAAGGATACCCCGAGTGGAGCAGAGGCATCGCCGCTCACCTTGTGGTGCTGCCCGTGCAGCAAGAAATGCAGGGTGATGAGATAGTAGTTACTAGCAGGTGGCTTCATGTGGAAGACAAAGCGATGGATGAGGTACTCAAGCAGGGACCACAGGAACATCCCCAGGAGGAAGATGAAGGGGAAGTAGTATTTGTGCACGGGGATGGAGTACTCTACACAATGAGACATGCAGCGGTCAGCGAGGCGGGTGGGGCCCATGTGCTGCTATCCACCGCCACCCCGATGTCAGCAGCCGGGTGGAGCTCGCCTCTCCCCCCACTTTGGTTTGAGCCCCCTTCACTTGTGCTCCGTGGGGTGGCAGCCGGATGCCAGCTGGAGCTGCCCACCCCACCCAAGCGAGCAGTGTGAGCCGGCGGACACAGGCAGCGCTTGTGACGGCGGAACAGAGTTGCTGCTGTGTTTTTGTTTGGCAGAGAATACAGCTGTCGGGCGCTTCCCCCGCAGAGCATTTTTGCACCACCTCCTCCTTTTGGTGCCGGCGAGCCCTGCGTCCTCCCTGCAGAATTCACCCCGTGCTCAGTAGCTAAATTCCCCCAAATCCAAGCACTGTGGCAACGGGAAGAACGCTCTCTAGGCATCGAGGTGCTGAGCATCACCCTGCACAGCGAGCTGGGAAGCACACCTGGGAGCTCAAACCAGGCAGGAAAAGAACGAGGGGGGACACAAAAGGACGTGCAATGGGTTTCTTCCAGCCACAAGCACCGAGGCAGGGAACCCAGAGCATCAAAACCCACTCTGATTTGGGGCAGCTGGCACAGGGTGGCACCCGCAGCGGGGCCAACAACAAAGCTGTCACCGGCCGCTGCCCGCCCAGCACGCCGCTGGCTCCAGGGGCGGCCGCCGGGCGAACAAACCGCGCTCTGTGTGAGGACGGCGGTGTGAGAGCTGCGTTTGTTCGCCGGCAGCGCCCGTCCCCAGCGTCAGGGCGGCGGGAGGCAGCGTGGGGGGATGCGGGAGAGCAGCAGGGCTTCTTTTGGGGCCCTCTCCCTAGGAACAAAGCCGTGTCCTCTCCCCCAAACGGACAGACGTGGGAGTGAGGCGAGCTCAGCCAGCACGGGTGGCTTCGTGCAGGGGACATGCTGGGGGCTGCGGGGATGGGGACGGCCGTGCTCGTGCAGGCGCGCGCCCAAGGCCGGGGATGGGTCGTACCTGTGGTGAAGGAGGAGAAGAGCCTGGTGTTGCCCTGTGCCAGGGCTGTGTAGCTGACCCAGCTTAGGTAGAGCACCACAGGAGTCCACACCAGGAACACCACGTACCTACAGGGAGAGAGGGGACGGGTCAGGGGGGCGGACCCACAAATCCCCTCGCCCACCCTAGGACACTCACCACGCCGTTTTGGAGAGGGCCTCCACAAAATCCGAGTGGAAGAGGCGGATGGGCCGGTCCACGGGCTGGTGCACCCACTCGTCGTACTTCTCCCCCAGGTAGCCCACCTGCCACAGCAAGGGCTTCCGCCAGTCCACCAGGTCCTGGGGGCACAGGGTGGTTCGTTAGGTCCCTCGGGGTCCCCCTATCCCACAGTAGCCACAATCTGGGGGCATTTGTGGAATCATTAAGGATGGAAAAGACCTCAGGTCCCCGATCCCGTCCCAGCCCACCGCACTCACCGCCCACGTCCCTCTGTGCCACATCCCCGCAGCTCTGGGGCACCTCCAGGGACGGTGAGTCCTCCCCTCCCTGGGCAGCCCGTTCTGATGCTTATGGGGTCTGGATGGGGTCACCCAGGGGAGTAACAACCCCAGCGTGCACGGGAACGGATATGGATGCCCCACAGGATTTCAGAGCAAAACACCGCTTTGGGACACATTCAAAAGATTCTCTTCTAAAGGCAATCAGCGACAAAACGTTTATATGAAGTGTTCAAACAAAGTCCCTTGGCAAGATAAAGGGTGCTGCTCCCCAAAGAGCGCCTGGCACGGCGGCCACGTGGTGCAGTGAGAGGCACCCAAAGGCACCTTGGGGACGGGGCCAAACCCCGGCACACAGAGCTCGCTCTGCCTGGCCAGGATAGCCCTTACTGCTCAGCCAAAAGGAAAACAGACAAAAACCAAACCGTAAATGAACAGAAATATAAAAGAAACAAACGGTGCAAGGTGTGGCTGAGCAGCACGCCCTGCTCCGAAGGGCAAAGCTGCTGTCAAAGAAAGGCACCGCCGCCCACGTCGCAGCGCGGGCCATAAAGGCACTGCTGTGCCATCTGCGTGGGGCGAAGGGCAGAGCACGGCCTCACCGTGTCCACGTCCACTGGCTTGCAGCGGGGATCCAGGCGTGGGGCTGCTGTGTCTGACGGCTTCTCCACTTTGGGGCAGCTCTGCAACGAGAGGGAACGACGGTTTGGGGGGTGCTGAGGGGCTGCGGGATCGTTGCGGTTGGAAAAGACCGCCGGGATCATCTGGTCCAACAGCCCGGCTGCTGCGTGCTAACCACGTCCCTGCGTGCCACGGTTTGAATGTTTTGAATGCAGAGGATCCCCAGGCGCGGGGTTACCCATTAACCAGCCACAGGTTGTCTGCAGACGGAGCCGGGACGTGTGGGACGGTCCCCACGCGGCTCCACGGGGACACGAGTGGCGGTGACACGGCCCCGGTGCCACCTCGGCGGGCAGCCAGGACTTTATGGGGCACTCGTGATGCTGACGTGGGGATGCCGGCCGAGCCCAGGTGCCGCCGGTGGGACGAGGTGACGCAGCAGCCGGGCAGCGCGACCCGCGGCGAATGGGAAGCCTCCAAAACCCCAAAGCTGGCGGCCAACGCGGCCTCCAAATGGGGGGAGGGGAGTGGGGGTTGGGACGGAGCCCCCACGTCAGGAGGGGGGGAGGCGGGCGCGGGGCCGTGCCCGTGGGTGATGCTGCCGCTGCCCGTGACGCAGCGCGGGAGAACAGGTCCTGCTGGAGCCCTGATGTAAGGCAGGGAAAGTCGCGCCCACGGAGCACCGCCGCCCTACGCCGCGCCCCGGCCGCGGGCTGGGAAGCAGAGTTAGGCCGAGGTGCCCTTCCACTGCTGCGGTGCCAATGACCCCCGCCATCCTACGGGGCACGGGCGCCCCAAGCTCAGCCCACCGTGCTCCCATCACCACCCCGACCCGGTCAGCGAGAAGCGGCCGCGAGGTGACTCGTCTCTTAAAATAAATACCTTATAAAAAAAAAAAACAACATAAAAAGTCCCTTTTTGTTACGACACCTCCAGCAGGTGGGCGCCCACGTACGCGCTGAGCTCACACCGCGCTGACTCACGGCAGCAGAGCTCCGGTGAAAGCCCCAGTGCTCAAACGGAGCAATGGGAGACGGATCCCCGCAGCCGTCTCTGCCCGAGCTCAGCACTGCCCCGGGCCCACGCTTCAGACGTTTAATAAACTCGCGCTCCTACGGGATGCTCTAGGGTGCAGCACCTCCTCCAGTTCCCCACTGGGGCCGCGTCCGCCCTGAACCCCAACCCGAGCATCACCGAGGGCGGGCACGGGGCGGCTCTCAGCCCGGTGCCACAGGGAGCCGGGACGCGTTTCCCCGTGCCAGGCAGCGTGCGATCCCCTCGCCCCGGTATTATCACACGGCTATTTGCCTTCGTGCAGCGGCACAGAACCCGTTTGGCCGGTGCCGGTGCTCGGCCGAACCCGTCGGGCTTGTTGTGGTGTCCCAACAAAGGCGCTGCCGTCGCCGGGGTTTGGGGCTGGAAGAGCCGAACAAAGCTGCGTCTGTGCGGGGCCAGCGAGCAAACAGCGCCGGGACGCACCGCCGGTCACCGACCCCACGGCACCGCGCGCTCGGTCAGCGCACACCGCTACCGCTGCGGGGCCCCGCGCCGCTCCTGCCCCCCACAGCCCGGGTCCGCACAGCCCGGGTCTGCACAGCCCGGCTGCAGCACCTGGCTCCCAAGCCCGCCGCCTCCAGCCGCCCGCAGACCCCCCCCCCGAGCCTGGGTGTGCCCCGGACCTTTGCACCACACGCGCTGAGTGCTCCGCACGCACCCTGCCCCACGTCCGCTCCCCACCCCGAAGCCCCGTACGGCCGCGGTCCTGAGTGCCCTATGCACTCAGCCCCATAGATGGGGATATAGGGCGCCCCATAGACAGTGCGCAGCTCTGCTCCGTGCTGCCTGCGTGCACGGTGCCCACAGACCCCACGAGGCTCAGCTCAGCCCTGAACACCCCGCAGGCACCGTGCAGCTCCATCCCGTGCTCCTGAGATCCAGGTGCCCCGCATATCCCATACTGCCCAGTCCAACCCCACAGGCCCCACGCATCCCAACTCACTGCGTCGATCCCATACCTCCTCCCTGACCCTTGAGGCGAATCACAGACCCCGTGCTTCCTACATCGCCCAGCCCCTGTACTGCCAAACCTGACTCTGGGACACCTTACAGATCCCACCCCACTCCTAGGGCACACTACAGACCCCTTACCTTCACCCCACCCGTGACACACCCTACTGGCCCCAGACCTCCCGTGCCCTCCCAGCACACCCTACTAGACCCCCGTGCTTCCTGCACGACTTCCACGCTGCCCTACAGCCCCCGCAGCGCCCGGTCCCACTCCGGGGCACCCTACAGACTCCGTACACCCCAGCACACACCATACAGACCCCAAACCTCCCGCGGTACTTCCGATACAACTGCAGACCCCACAGTGCCCAGTCCAACACTGGGGCACTCCGTGTGTCACAACTCACTCCCAGTGCACCCTACGGAACCCAAACTCCCCACCCCGCTTCCAGACCACCGTAGAGACCCCCCCCCCCCAGAACCCAGCCCAGCTCCGAGCCTCCTACAGACCCCCCCCCCCATCCCAGCTCCGGGCCACCGCACGGCCCCGCAGCAGCCCGCTACCTGCTCGTCCCGCAGCTCGCCCACGTAGTACTGCTCGAGCCAGCGGCGGGCGTTGGCCGAGTGCCGGTGCGGGGGACCGTCCAACGCGGCGCTCACGTCGGTGCCCGCGCGGCTCCGCAGCAGCCGCTCTCCTCCGGGGTGCAGCCGCACGAAGGCGCTCAGGTCGTACAGGCGGCGGCGGCACCGCACCAGGCACTCGCCCCGCGCGCAGCGATCCCGCACCTCCGCGGCGCTGAAGGAGCGCGGAGCCGCCATGGACCCCGCCCGGCCCCGGCCCCGCCGCGCTCTGCCGCCACCTGCGCTCCCGCGCCGCTCATTATGCGGGGAGGCCACGCCCCTCCCGCGCGCCCATTGGGTGGTGGGAGGAAAGGAGGCGGGGATTGCGGGGGAGGCCACGCCCACGCGGCAGGTGCGGGAATACGGGGTTGGGGGCGCGGAGGGAACGGAGGAGTGGGGGTAACGCGGCAGCCCCGAGGGAATGAAGCGAGTGCGGGGCGCGGCAGCGATGGTGGGACCCCTCGGGTATACCCGACGGAGGGGGACGGGACCCCGCGGGTACGGCCATCCCCGGGAGGTGCGGAGGGTGCAGGTCCGGTTCCCCATCGCCCCCCCCGGATCTCTGCAGATTCCTCACCGACCCAACGAGCCGGGTGGGCCCCACAGCAGCCCCCCCACGCCCCCTCCAGCTGCAGAAGTTAAAAGGGATGAACGAAGCACTGTGGACAGCCGCGCCCATCCTTCCCCTTATCCCCCGACCTCTCCTTCCCCACTACGGCTTCTAGGGAGGGAAGGGAAGGGACACCCCCACCCCCAGCCCAGCCCAGCCCAGCCATGGGGTGCTCCCTGCCCAGGAACGCGGCCCCCCCTGCCCTACAGCACCCCAGCCCCGGCTGCTGAGCAAAGCCTTTAATCAGGCCGTGCCCCCGCGTGACACCTTCCGCCCAGCAGCAGCAGCTCGAGGCCCTCTGTCCTCATTTTGGGGTCCCCCAATCCCCACGGCAAGGCAGGGGGCTTCCGCTCGGGGACAGGGGCGAAGGCAGATCCGGACAACCCCCGGCCCTGGGGGTGCAGCACTCAGAGTGGGGGGCACCCCGTGCTCCCGGTGTCCCCACGGGGACAGCCAGCACCCTGCGATGCAGGCAAGCCCACGGGCGCTTCCGAGGCCGGCGGCTCCCCGACTGGTTTACCTGCCCACTGCAGGCAGGAATGCGCCCACGGGGTCTGCGCGGGACGAGGCCCCGCGGCACTGACGCTGCGTTAATGGGGCCGTGGCTGCTCATAAGAAGCCCATGCAGATGTGGCACCTCGGGGTCCAGGGCCCCTCGGCAGCGCGATTCAGCCCCCCCTGCCTGCTCGCCGTCACCGAGCGTTGAGCAAGCCCGTTCCCAGGGCACGCACCGCGCTCCCGGCAGGGTGAGTCCCTCCTCCCTCGGCAGGGTTGCACAAACACCGACAGCTTTTCCACCGCGCTCCGAAGCATCAGCCGCCCTTCACCTGCGAGGCATTCAGACACTGTGGAGATAGCCTGTAATGAGCTGTAATAACGTGCAAATACCACAATCTGTCAGCCTGTCATTTTTAAACAACGTCTCTCTTCCTTCCCTGCCAGCCCAGACGTGCGCTCCCGAGCACGGAGACGAAGGCACGTCAGGGATGGATGGCTGTCACGTAGGGAGCTGTGGGGCGGCCACATTGCTGCCGGGGTGACATGGGGAGGAAGTGGGTGTGGGTACAGGGAGTGGGACCTCGGTCCCGGGATGCCCGGAGGATGCACATCAAGTGCAGTGACACTGCACAGGGAGGGAGAGCTGACCCTGGCACGACGACCGCAGCTCTGCCAGAACATGCTTCAAAAAATAACTTTAATGTTTAAGAGGCATCTTCTGTTCATTACACAGCAGGAGCCCACGGCCTGAGTGATCACAGCCACAGACAGGGGCACAGCGGCATCCCCAGGCCAGGCCAGGCAGCAGGCACAGCCCCAAGGACAGGGAGCCAACCAGGACATTATCAAACCTTTTCCCTCCGTGAACTCCACTTTTCCAAACCCCTTTTCCCCTTGAAATCATCCCGAATTACTCATCAGTTTCCCCCTGCACAAAGCGAGCGTTCTCCTTGTGTCTGCCCAAGAAGGAAGCATTGTCCCCCGCAGAAGATGAGAGACCCACAGTCCTCAAACATCCCCAACCTGCCTCTCCCAGCCCTGAGGACGAGCCGCCAGCAAGGCAGGGACAGGCAAGTTAAAGTGCACTGAATCACCCAGAGCAGAGCGCAGAGACACTTACTGGAGAGCAATAAACTCCTGGAAGAGAGGCTAATCCTAGTGGCTGTGTTGCGTGGCCAGGCTTCTCACACCAGGTGCTGACACAGAGCAGTGGGAGGAAGCTACTGAGGAAATAACGCTGAAAAATGACACATCACTCTGGCTTTATGGGACAACCTCAACAATGTAAACAGCAGTTCAAAAGTAAGGACCCTGTTGGTTCAGAAAGTGACTCGGAGCACAGTCGATCACTGAGCACAACTGTCAGGGAGCCTGCTTGCTCACTGCTGCCTGCAAATTGTTTCTGCCTCAAGTGTGTGAAGAAGGCTCTGCCCAGCTCACCCTGGGGCCCATCAGGAGCCACATGGAAAGACACCACGCAACTGCAGCAAGTCTGGCTCTGCCACTCGAGTGTTTTCCAAAGGAACTCTGAAGCCCTTCCTCAGCCTGGCAGAGACCACCGATCTTCTACACTCCCCAGAAGAAGCGTGAGCTTTGTGGTCTGGCATCCATCGCCAGCGATGGACACACTGGAGCTTGGTCCAAGTAGTCTGAAAGCAACCTGGGAAGCACAGCGACACTGGAAGCACTCGGAAACGTCAGCCCACTGCCAGAAGTCCTGCTTCTGCTCCCTGCACAGCTCCTCCAGGTGCTGCACAGCTGAGTCAACGTGGCCCGGGAATTCCATCCCAAATCCCACTGCCGGGGCGCTCCGCTCTCACGCTGTTCAGAAGGTGCTCTCCAGCAGGCAGTGGCAGCCGCAGCCCGTGGGGCACACCTCCTGCGTGCGAAACCACTCCATCATGTGGCTGGTGTGGCCACCGTGCCCACACGTCAGGCAGAAGTTGGAGGAGCCCCGCACGGCCACGTGGCAGATGGCACACTGGAAGGTGAAGCCCTTGCAGATGGCACACTGAGTGCCCCGCACCTCGCTGCGGCAGTGGCTGCAGTACACGCCGAACTCTGGGGAGAGGGGAGAAACAGACAGCGAGATGATCAGTGCTGGTGGAAACCACAGAAGCACTAAGGTTGGAAGAGGGCTCTCAGATCCCCACATCACACCCCAGCCCATCCCCACCGTGCCCACTGACCACGTTCCCCAGAGCCACATCTCCACGGCTCTGGAGCACCTCCAGGGACAGTGACACCCCCTGTTCCTTGGGCAGTTGTGCCAGTGCCTCACTGCTCTTTAGGAGAAGAAATTATTTCTGCTGCCCAACACACTTGACTTAGATCAGAGCAGGAAGGATTCTCCTTCATGGTGAGATAACAATATGTGTTTCACAGAGCTCAGTTTGTCTCCAAAAGGAGCCAAGACTTATCACCACCAGTCAGCATGCTGGGGCACAGGCTGGCCCACTGCCTCCCCTGATGGCTAAACAGCTGTTGGATGGAACACGTGGCATTTCTAGTCTGGGACATGCTGCAGAGGGGAAGACTTCCCACTGCTCTCATCTGCCTCACATCTCTCTGAAGCGAACCTAGGAACAGCCTTTGTTTCCCACCACAGAGAGCACAACCGATAGCAGCATCCATGTCTTGACCGCTTGCTACAGAGGAGATACCACAATAAAGCCACCAACTTTCACTCCAGTTACTCCACAGGAGTTGTGAACCTGCCTGGACAACTGAAGAAGACCAGAACAGGTACTCACCAATTCCTTTGTGGGGATCAGGAGGACTGGAAACAAACTTCAGGACCTCAGCTCGCTTCTCTCGCAGACCCCAGCGATAGAGGATTTCACCATAGCACTTCTTAAAGTCATCAAACTGCTGAGTGTTGGCAGGATCCAGGAGCCTTGAGGGGAAAAAAACCACTGCTAAATCAACCTGATATGCTCTCAGTCTGGCAGGCCTGTTCCTGGTGACGGAACCAGCTCACAGCACCAGAACATCAGCTTACTTCCCACGCGCTGCTGAAATGCTACTGAACATCCACTGGTCTGCCCTTGGCTCGTTCTGCTTAACAGGAGGACCCCAGGGAGCCCCACGTACATCTGAAAACCCAGCAGAGCTGATCTGCAGTGCACAGCTTCTCCGCCTTGCCACCTGAAGGCAACGGTGTAGGAGCAGGCTTGCTGCCTCCCTCCTGGTTTCAAAGCACCAACAGAGAGCTGGCTACAGAGCTCAGGCTGACGTGCCCTGCCTGTCCCAAGGCACGCTGCAACCCACCTTTTGTTCTTCTCGTGCTGGTCCTTCTCGCGCTCCCGATGATCAGAATACATCAGATTGCTGTAGCGGAACTCATCCGGAGAAGACTCGCACCAGGGAGCGGAGGTCTGCTCTGCATCCTTGTTTGCTGCAGGCATCAGAAGAGCACTGTGAGCATACCTCAGAGAGACAGCCCTCAGCAGCACGGGACGCACGTAACACGGTCACATCACTGCCTTCTGCACTCCCCGAGGAGTTGCTCTGGTGCAGAAAACCAGTGCCAACCCTGTGCTCCTGCTGACAGCACGGGGAAGCAGAGAAATGTGAAATGCGGGAATCCCTTTTGCCTCTCGCTTTCTATGAAAAAGCATTCAGGCAATTCCTCAGAGTGTGCTTGGTAACATTACCCCTGGAAGGCCTGGGTTCCTCTTTCCTGGGCAGAGAGGATTCCCATCCCCAGAGCTGCAGTTACATAAGGGGGCCTATGCATGCACTGCCCTGGAGGCAGAGAATAGACTGCTAACTGCCACAAGACAACATCAGCTCCATTTACAGCCACTTCCCCACCATTTCCCATGTCAAAGATGGCTTGATAAGACATTGACAGGCTACAGCTTTGCTGCCAACAGGGCTGATGCTGCCCCAAGCCGTGTTTCAACTCTGTGACCCTGGAGTCCTTCAGAGTGACTTGTTTTGTGACCTTTACAGATCAGCAGAAAATGTCACTTAGAGCCACAGCTACTCAGGCCACCAAGAACCCAGCCTTCCCTGCTGCTGCTCTTCCAGTGACAGCAGGAAGCATAGCATTGCCTTTTCCCCCTGAATCCTGTGCAATTAGCTGGCTGATGACATTGCAAGGACACACTCAATAACAGCTGAATGACTGTGGGGACTGGTAGAGGTGCCTGAAGACAAGAGGAAGGCAAATGTCACTCATACTGTCTTCTAAAAAAGCAGTAACAACCTGGAGACCTACATGCCAGTCAACCTCACCTTGCTCCCTGGGAAGGCAATGGAGCACTTAATCCTGGGAACCATTTCAAGGCACACGAAGGATGAGAAAATCATCAGAAGTAGTCAACACAGATTCACTACAGGGAGGTAATGTTTGATCAACCCAATAACATTCTATGATTAAACAGCTGGCTTTCTAGAGAGCAGTGCCATTGCCTGCTTTCCTTTCACTTCAGAAAGGCTTCTGACTCCATACCCCGTATGATCCTCACTGAGAAGCTGATGGAACGTGGGGTGGATGAGCAGGCAGTGAGGTGGATTAAAAACTGGATGAGCAGCTGGGCCCACAAGGTGGTGATCAGTGGAAGGAAATCAAATACTTTGAGGCCAGTAACTAGCATTGTGCCCCAGGGGTCAACACTGGGTGCAGGCCTGTTTAACATCTTCATTAATGGTCTGCACCATGTGGCAGAGAGTTAACTAATGACACGAAACTGTGAGGAGTAGCTGATACGCCAGAGGGTTGTGCTACCATTCAGAGAGGCATCAGCATGCTGGGGAAGTGAGCCAACAGGAAACTCGGGCAGTTGTGCAAAGGGAAACGCCAAGTCCTGCACCTGGGGAGGGACAACCCCAGGCACCAGTGAGGTTCTGTAGCTCCTCAGAGATGCACAAAAGCTGTCTGGATGTGGTCCTAGGCAATCTGTTTTAGGTAGCTCTGTTTGTAGCAACCTGCTCTAAGTACTCTGCATGAGCAGGGAGGTGGATCACATGGCTTCCAGAGGACCCTTCCAACCCCAAACATCCTCTGAAACAGGAGACGAGAGAAGGCCCTTTCAGTAGCACTGTCTGTTGAAGACTACAGCTTCACCGCACAGAGATAACAGCCTCAAACAGTACAAAGTACCAGGGCTACAGAACGCTTACATCAGCAGCCAGCAACGAGGCAGTCACCATGAGCGACTATAGCCATGCTGGAAGCAAAATGATACAGCCTGGTCTCTCTTCACTTGCTGCAGCAGTGGAAGCACTTGGCTCTGGGTTAACCTGTGATGCAGGGGCCTAACTCGGCACATCTAGAGGGTCTGTAGCAGTTTCTGCAAAGCCCAGGAGACAGAAGGAACAGGACTGTGGGACCATCAGCACCATCAGTAGGCCATGCTAACTTCCAGCCAAAGAGCTGCATGGCACACCTTGTGGGCCAAGGCACAGAAAGCTGCTCTGGGAGACTACATCTGCAGTTATCCAGTGCTAGCTCCCTGCCCTCCCCAGCGCATGAGCCATCTAAGACCTAGGCTAGAAGGGATTTCTCTCTTTATTCCTCAGGTCTCAGTACCTATGCTCCAGCCCCCAGTGCCAAGTCCAGGATCCGACATGCTGGAACAGGAACCAGAGGAAGTAAAGCTGGGCTGTTGAGGGGAAAAAAAGAAATCACATCATCTACAGGAGATATGCTCATCTGAGGCAAGCAGGAAAGAAATGGCTGTCATACGTATCGGCTGTGGGAGGCCAGGTTGGAGGCACGCTGAGGAAAGGGGCCATAGGAGCTTGGGCACCCCTGTAACCTGGACTGGGCTTCAAACACGCTGCACAGCATGGCCAGGGTCTGCACATCGTGGAGCTGCGAGTAATGAGCCAGCCTAGGAGAAGAAAAACACCAAGTATGGCATCGCACAGAGTTCAGTGGCAAAAGCATTGAGACTCCAAGACAAATAATTTCAAGGCTGCTGTATAAATCAATTCAGAGCACATTACTGCCCATGGGAGGCACGTTCATTCTGCAGGACAGGGCTGTCTTTTTATCACACCTCTCAGGAATCAAGCCCTCCTCCTGCAAACACTCGTGCCTCACTATCCCAGCTTTGTGCAGCTGCAGGAACAAGGCCCACAGAACTTGTGGAGAGAAAGCTGGAGTCACTAAACTCATCTCCCACACACACAGTTTTTATGGGACCCTCTACATGCAAACATCCTGCATCCTGATCACAAGGCAAATCACTACAGGTCTTCTGGTTTGCTATGAAGTTTCTGAAGACTGAGTGCAACGAAGAACTACCTGTGCTCCCCTCACATTGCTGCTGCATAGGTCAAGCAATTGCATACAAAGTACAACACACAAACTGTCCTCAAATGGGAGAGGTCAACAGATAATGTTTATTACTAAACATTCTCCCTTCTGAACAGATTCTCTGGCAAGAAGAGTTATGTGGCTAGTGCTTTGCTTCGAGACCAGTAAATTATTTCCCACTAATGCTACGTGGCAACAGTGAATTAGAAAGAGAATCAAGCAGCTGCACCCACACAACCATTTAGGAGGCAGGGAGCAGAAAACCAGAATCTTTGCTTCTAAGTCAGGCATTGTGAGCACGCAGGGAAGCACAGTTCCAACTGCACCTGAGCTGTCACTCACTGCTAGCCCAGGGACTCCTGGATGCCCGACAGGAGGCAAATGCTGCCCCCTGCACGTCACAAACACACTTGCACAAAGATGCCATACAATATATATATATAGTCATAATACATATAGTCATGAACGCCTCTCCCTGCTTCAGCAACCACTCCCGTCCCTCCCCAGCATTAAGAGACCTACAAGGACTCCAGTAATTGACGTCCAAATGGATGTTGTGCCCAAGGTATCTCCAAATCTGGGTCAGACTTTGGTCCAAGACAAAGATCAGTGGCTACCATGGCCAGTGACCAAACCTGGCAGACAGGAAGGAAAAGGATCAAAGTTACAATTAGAAATGTCCAGACTCCTGGGGGATAGGTGTGCACAGATTCACTCGCAGATAAATAATAATGGATTTCAACAAAACAAAAATACCAAGAGGAAGCAGTTTCAGCCTCAGTGTGACATAGCGTATGGAGAGCAAAAAACGGACGCTTTTGCTGTTACATGTGCTTTGGGGCTGGGTTAAACCATAGCTTATTCTTCTTCAGAGTTTAACAGGAGAGCTTGAACAGATCTACGAGTTCCTTTACATTCACAAACCTCACACAGGCTTCATTTTGAAAAAGTTCTACGGGTTCAGAGACGTCTGGTGGCAGAAAGTTTATCAGTGAATCTTCGTTTGCATGGCACGTATCCTCTGATGAGCTGTGTTAGTGCACACATGGCTGAGTATGGACAGATGGACAGTCTGCCATTCCTACTCCAACAGGCTCTCTCTTTCACATGCCACCTTTCTCCTTCACTTATCTCCCTTCTCTCTGAAAGCAGTTCCATCTTTTCAGTCTGCATCCCACTGAGTGTGTACAGCTGAATCAAACCTATGTTTGTTTTTTCTGCTACGCCTTTTGAAAATGGAGCATTAGAACACAATACTCCAGGGAAAAACTAAGTTCTTAGTTTGGCACAAAAAAAAAAGAGCCAAAAAGTAGAGCGAGCATGATGCTGGAAATCACCAGGAATCAGAAAGGGGACAGCTATGGATGAAAAGACAAAAAGCTGGGGGGAAAACACAAGTGCTCCAAGTACCCAGAGGAACAGCCAGGAATTGTAACACAACAGCTGCTCACCTTAAACCAGACAGAAAGAAAAAGCAACGAAACTGAAACAAGGACAGGCCTGAGTATGAGAGAGCAGAGAAAGGAACCTGGAAAAATGTCACTTCCTATACTGCTGCAGAGCACGTCTCATATGTGACTCCACCACTCAAGCCTCCCGATCTTTAAGGAGCAAGGCAAGCTACAATACAGGCTGGAGTTACTTGGGCAGGGAGTAATGAGTAAGAAACAGAGATATCAGAAGCATCCTGCTGAAGTACTCCAGGTAAACCAGTCTGCAAAATGTGGCACAGAGGGAAACTAGACCTACCTTCTTCCTGTGGGTGTGGCAGAACCTACCATGAAGCTAACAACCTAAGACAACAGCTTGAGGTGGTTTCTGCGATTCAGTGAGCCTACAGCTGCTCCCTGCACAGTGCTAGGGGGAGCCAAATGCTCAGGAGAGGGGCACAGGCTCCTCTGGCAGTGCCAGCCTGCTCCTAAGTCCTGTCAGATGTTCTGCCTGTTGCTATGGTCTAACCACGCAGCAAGACACAAGCCAAAGTAGTCATTCTTCTGCTACTAGCTGAAGGTAAGTGGCTAGTCCCACTCCAGGGCTGGGTCTCTGGATGCACTTTTCTTGGGGAGACCCAGCTGCAGTTAGCACACAGCAGCAGCGCAGATCAGTGCTGAGCTAATTACAATGGGAAGTATTACACAAGCAAGACAACACTATCTATCAAATACTAACAGCAGCTAGGCAACTCTGTGCACGGTTACTTCCTTTGCAGACTTGAATGCAGCCTGCATTCCTGGCTCTGAATTGCCTGAAAAACATGCTTCACACCGTACAGCCACAGGCATGCAACACCCTGCTCACAGCCCTGGGAGGGGACCTCTCAATGCCAAAACCAAGGAGGTACAAGAGCACATCTGTAGCTGTCACACAACACTCAGTTCATCAGCCATTTCAGGCACACTGGAACAACTGCTGAGGTCAGCTGGCTGTCCATGTATCAAGGTGACAGCACAAGCCATTTAAGGGTAGCACAGCATGCTGAGAAAGAGGTCTGATTCAAGGTTATACCTGTACAAGATCCCTCCGTCCGACAGCCATGGCTGAGGCAGCATTCTTCTGGCAAGTCTCCTGGATATTATTCACGTTCAGTCTGAAAAGAAGGGAGATAGATTGGCTTTTTGGTTGGCATGCTACTTGCGAAGGCAGGGAGGAATGGGAAGGACGTGGTACTGGCAACGGTGAGTAGCCCAGAACTTGCTCATCACTATGAGCCTACAAGCATGACCAGGATCTCATCCTGCCCCCCTCTGTTATTCAGGGATCACTGCCATCCTTCTGACAGCTCCCACTACTTATCTTCCCTAACACGCTGTTCATTGCATCAAGCCCAGCTCCAAACTGGCTTGGTCCCAAGATGCACCACTTCCATGGGGGTATTGGATCCAACTCATGCCAGAAGGCCACCAAGCCAAGAACTGTTTCTGTCCCTAGGATCCATCAGTGATGCAGTCCTGTTCCCATCCAGCCTGTTGATCTGTTCTACATGACTGGAAGAAATCAGCCTTACCTGAAGACAGGCAAGTTTTTGAGCTGGATAATGCACCCCTTGCAGAGCCTCTGACTGCCTGATGAGGGGCAGGGGAAGGCTGAGGAAACCCAGATGGGTTTTCTCATTCATCATCAGAAAGGTTCTTCAGACACTTGACAAGTGAAATATCCAGAGAAGAAAGATCCATCAGGTCTTTTTAAAAGAAACTTCTTTTTAATAAAGTAGAGAGAAAGAAGACTTTCTCCTCTCCCCTATCTCTTAAAAGAAGGACAGCCTGCTTCTTCCCTGAATGTCCCTCAATTTGTACCACTAACTTCTTTCTTTGGCTGACAAAAGCCTGAGCCTGTAAGAGTTGCAGTGACAATAACGGAGCACCAGTTCAGTCTGCATACAACTACACCATCACAAATTTCTTCCATTGCTTTTCAGATTTCCAGGAGACAAGTCTCCTCTCACAGACAGAGCGATGGCATGAAAAAAAAGCAGTAAGGCAAGAGAGAAGGAAGAAAGTGCAGCAATATTCAAACGTTAGAAGGATTAAAGCACAGCGGTGCCAAAGACATCTGCTTTCCTTTAAGAAATGGTGCCAGCCTGTACTCACATGTAGAGCTCTCCCAGCAGCTTGTGCACGGGTAGCAGGCAGGAAATATCTTGTATGATAACTTTCCCGGCAGCTTTGATGGGTCGGTTGTTGGCATCTGTGCCCTCCCGTTTGCTTTTCCACCTCCTTGATTTCTGCAGAACAAATGACAGCATGTTACTGGGGAGCAGGACAGCAGCCTTTGTGGGCCAGGGAACAAAGCACTAGGGTCAGGAATAATGCAAGCAGCACCCAAACCCGCCTTTCAGAAGGCTCTGTGTCACCCTGGAAAACATCCATGACATGCCCAGGAGAACAAGCATCTCCATCTGTAGGAAGTGAAAAGCAGGTCAAGGCAACGAGCTCAAGGTCAAACTCACTCAAAAAGTATTTTGTGAGTTCCCCTGTGAAAGCCAATAAGAGAACAAATCAGCAGTGGGATGCCAATCGGACCCGGGGAGGTTTGGCAGGACATGGCTCAATTAGTGCTCTCGTCAGAGGTCTGGTGTGGGAAGCCTTGTGCACAGACCACCGCTGGCTTCGGCCAACGCTCAGCACAGAGACGAGCAGGAGCCAGCCTCTGTCTGCCCTTGGCTTCAGGGAGGGCCGAGAGCTCCAGACTCTCCTTCAGTCTCCTCTGAGAACACCTCTCCTGCTTTATCAAGAGCTTCAAACAAATGGCGGATGATAAAGCAGGGCCCACATTTTCCTAGCAAGGATCCTCAGCTACCACTCTCACAGCTGGCTCAGGACATACAGCTAGGGGGAAAAATAAGGAGAGGAATCGACACAAGGGAACAAAACCAGGGAGCCAAGATCCCAAATACTCCTCATAAAGATGCAGTAAGCTGCGTAACGCAGCCTCGGCTACATGACAGCCTGTGGAGTACTGGGCAGCTCCTTGCTGCAGGAGGGCGGTGAGGAGGGCTGAGGGCGTGCAGCACAGGCAAGCAAAGGTTGTGCAGGGTCTCTAGGAGGGAAGTGCTGGCTGCTACAAGCAGCAGTGGATGCCTGGCAGCGCCGTGAGCTGCCTCGCTGACACACTGCTATCCAGAAGCGTTCCCACGCCACGCTGGGCTGCAGAGTGAGTGCACCCAGAGCTAACAGTTCCTCTGACCTGTGGTACTGATGGCTCTGCAGGGCAGGCAGGGCTCACCCTGGCACATCAGTGCTCCTAAAGAGCAGACTGGGCTATGGGAAAGGCAGGACCAGGGCCTTCCTCACTGCTTGTGCTCCCATACAACGGGTGACCACGGCCCAAAGGCTCGAGCAGAGTCTCGGCAGTAAGTGAAGGAGAAAACTCAGACTTGAAGAAAGTGAAGGTGGATCTTCCTGCCCTCATGACAGATTCTCACCAGCTCTCCTGGTTTTCCACTGCTCTCCAGAGTAAAGGGGAGCAAGCATACACACTGCTTAACATCCAGGGGTGCCAAATGGAAATGGGGCTGTCAGCACTCAGCCATTTGGGAACTGGACCTAATTCTAGGTAGGGCCTAATTCTGTTCTCAGCTACAGCCCTACAAGTTCTAATCCATCCAAACCATTTGCTTTCAGTGTCTATGTCATCTGTCACTCAAATCGAGGACTATGCAGTGGAAGATGACTACAATGTGATGGGACAGGAGATCGACCTCCCTTCAACCCATCAGCTCCCAGCCAAAGCCCTGCCTGGACCAGCTTTGGCCCTCACCATTGGGCACAGTACTTCTGATAACACCTTAAAACATCACTACCCTTTCTGTGCTGAAAGATGCAGACTGTATGACAACAAGGTTCTCAAACCACTGTGGTACCTGTCCCTACTTCCTAACAGGTGCAGCAAGAAGCTGCTGATGCTGTCAAAACCAACACTGGAGCAAAGCTTGGGAGCCCCAGAGCAAGGATGTGCCAACAGGGCAGGAGTGCAGGCAGTACTCCTCAAAAGCAGCCCCCTGTGCTGCATCTGAAGGCAGACTTGCAGGCACAGAGCCATGCTCTGCAGGTCTAGAGTTGGGCAAGGAATTTGGAGAGCAACTTGCCACCTCCTGAGCATATGCAAGGCAGCTGTACCTGGCACTGATGGAGCGTTCCCCTTGCTCAGTTACTGAGAACAGCTCAACCTGCTCCTGGCCTCCTGCACAAGCCAGCTGAAGAAGCCTCCCAACAGGTATAGCAAAGACCCGAAACACGGACAACACATACCACTTTCCACAGGCAATTCAGTCCTTTTTTTGGGGTTGGGTTTGTTTTTTTTTTTGAGAACAACAACAAATGAGGATGAGCATGGAAAAGAGGTCCCACAAATGATTTCCACTGCTTGCTGTTAGCATACCACCAGACAAATGACAACACTAAATGCATCAGAGCCCCACAAAACTCACAAAGTCCTCCTGCTTTCTTCCTCCTAGCTCTGCCTGGTTAGCGGCCAACAGGGAAGCCCTAACCCTCTACTGGTGCAGCTCCAGCAGCAGGGTTGGCCCACGGCCACATGCCCTGCCAGTGCCACTGCTTCCTGCCCCTTGAACTGTGATAAAAGAAAATCATAAAGTCAAGGGTACAGCCACGGTTTTACATGTCACGCTTTTTCAATTCAGGTTGGCCTCTGCAGCAAGGAGTTCAAAGGCAAGGAGAACTCTAGCTCGGGTCTGGCCGCCCAAGGTCCACCACAAGTTTCCTCTCTTCCTTCCACTCCAAGTCTGCTCCGGTGAGAATCTTCAACTGTGGGGTTTGACAAGGCTCACAGGCATCAGGGTGGAACAGGAGGCATATCTCTTCCTAGGGGCTGGAGCACAGGTGATGGAGGAGAGCAGGGAACACAACGGCTGGAGCAGAAGCAAATCAGCATGCATACACCAAGCTAACTTAAGGGCAAAGACACAGGCCTTCTGCATTGCCCCAGCACTTCTATCTGCAACCTAGAGTCCAGGCCAGGGTGAACTGCATCTACCCAGCTGCTCCTGAGAGCTTAAGGAAAGGAAGAAGAGAAAGAAAATAGCTGTGCCAACAGCAAATTAAGGCTCATCAGCTCCTCGGAGCACCAGAGGGAAAGAAATCAGAGCATTTATGACAGTCATGGGGTTGGAGTTGACAGCGGGGAACAGCACTGAACGATGACTAAAAAAGCCAGCCTGCACCTGCACTACCATACCCAAGGCTGTAATTTGCTGCAGTCTGAGGTGATAACGATGGCAGTAAATGGGTTACATGTAGAAACAGACAGCCCAAGAATAAGCCACCAACTGCTTCGTAGCAACCACCATCACTGCATACTCAGCAGAAGTAGGTACAAAGTGCTGCGTGCCTGCTTGGAAAGGATGCTGGGCTGTGGGGTGTGTGTGCCTTCGGGTCCTGCTGAGGCAGGCAGCGCTGGAAGTTAGCTTTGTGAAATGCAGAGTGCCTGGTTCACATCAGCATATGCAGAACCTCCATTTGTGGTAGAAGCTGGCGTTAGCAGGGCAGAGGGAAAGGTTGCAGACCAAAGGGAAGAGAGGCTCAACGCCAAAGATTAAGCTGAATGAAGGTATTTACAAAGTAAAGAATTAAACAAGTTCAAAGTCAGGTTCAAGCTGCTTCTAAGAATTTTTTTTTCTTTTTTTTTTTAATAAAATTTTAAAATCTCTGCTTCCCTGCAGGCTCCTTTATTCTGAACAACTGCCTGCAGATCAACTCCCTGTGCAGGACATGCAGCACTGCCTGGATTTTGTCTCAAAAGAATCCACATTTACAGCTCACAGCATCTCCTGCAGCACCAGGCACTTCCCCAAAGAGGCCAAAAATCGATGTCCCACAGCAGGATTGTTTCTTTTTCTTCCATATGTACCACTGCCCACTTAGGACAGCACACTTAGGCTTTTCCAAAGGTTATCCACTAATGCAATCAGGCTTTAACTATCCCGCACACCTTAAAAACAAGTACATTGCACAAAAAGAGAGCTTTATCACATCAACCCTCCAAGCCAGTGGTAATTAAATCCAACTGAGGTCCTTGGTGGGCCATGAATTTATTGCATCAAAATCTGGTAAGCTCTTGCCTGGTTTTCTCTCATTTAGTCAATTCCTAATCCAATGCAGAACCTCATTTCTTCCCTCCACTACTCACATTTCGTTAGCTCTTCACAAAAAGCCTCTGAGTCAAGTAAATTTCTTCTGGTTTCTCTCACCTATTATTTGCTAGTATAGACTCAGTGTTGTTGCAATTAGGAAGGCCTGATCCTATTATACCAAGTTAAATTAGGTGTTACAGGATTCTATTTTATTCCCTGCTGTCTTGGAGAGATAACATAAAGGCAAACAGCTGTGAAAAACAGTTGTTCACACAGACCTAAAGAAATCACCTTCAAATTGAACTGGAGTCTTCTAGGCTTTGGCTATGCTTGGCAGATGACCGATGAGATCGTAATTGCCCAGATTCACAGTGCAGCTTGAGCAATGCTGATATTGACATGACGTTCACGTGGATCATGTTCAAGCCTTAGGGACAAGTGGACTAAAGGAAAATGACTGTCAAGGCAGTCTTGGAAGGGCAGGTGCCAGGAGGAGGGAGCACCAGCCAGTGTTGCACCTCAACTGAATGCAGAGTGGTGCAATTCTGAGTGCTGGAGAAGATTGTGAATTAGTGAGAAATCCTATCTACTGCTCCAGGAAATAAGGCATTTCTGGTGCAACACACACGCTCATTTTAATGAGATGACAGATCATTATCAACAGCTCAACCGGTTTGCTTCTTCCACAGCTCTTAAGCAATGCCATGCCAGCAGCTTGATGCTCTTTAATGTTATTTTCCAGCAACTCCTCCCTCTCCAGAAGGGCTTCATCTTTTTCAGAGATGAGGTGTTCTCATGTCAGCCTCATCAGCTGGCTGATGACGCATAATAATAATCACTCAACTCCTCTTCTTAGTGTACGCTTCTTAGAGGTTGATCCTTTCTTAAACTTCAGATTACCCCTTTGGCATCCTTTCCTGACTGCAAGGCCAGATAACATATGCATGTCATATATAAGGCAGTGTTCGTACCCTTTGAGTTCGTGTCTGCTCCTGTGCACTTACATGTGCTCCTGAAGCCCTAGGCCCTGTGTGGAGTGCAGGTCCCCCACCTCTGTGCAGGTTACTCAAAGGCAGGCAGGTGGCATTTTATTCTTGGGCCCTTGGGCAGAAGACAGGGTTATATCAAGGACAGTATTAGCACAGCGCACAGTACCGGGAAGTCGTTAATTGCTTGTATGGACCAACGTCGCCGGGCAGAGCGAGGAGACATCTGCATGTGAAAACGTTATACCCAGGAAAAGGGAAGAGAGACACCAAGAAAATTAAAGACAAAGGTAAATAAACTGAAATGAAAAGTGCTCCGAACCAGCAGAGTAAAAGATACTGATCCCCATGGTTCTGTTACACAATGGCAGTTGCAAAACAAGATCTCCACTTTCATCAACACACAATTGTGCTGCGTGTTACCTACAGACCTGACAAAGTGTGCAGAAGGACTGCAGCGACCTCAAATCCCAGCAGTCTTCTGATGGAATTGTACTGCTGCAACATGCACTGAGCTGCAGCCACGGGACCTTGTTCATATCGTGCACTGACAGCAGAGGAGAGAAAAACACATGGTGCCCCCCCCACAGGACAGGCTCCTACTCTAACCAGTTTTCCTCCCTCCTAGATAAAGAAAGATGTGGCTAACTGCTGCCTCAGCTGCATTTAACATTTTCAACACAGCTGTCTGGGACAGAAGTCTGCAGCAAGCTCAATAAAAACTCCTGTTTACTCAGACATCCCTTTAACATCCAGCATCCTCCAGGCCTTCTTTCACTGGAACCTGCTGCAACCGTTCACTTTCATCACAGAAGTCATAAAAGGCAAATGTCAGGATATTAGAGGGATGTGGAGACCCTGCTGCCCAGCAGGGCAATGTGGAAATTGCCAGTATGGGCTGAGGAATTCATTCAGGTTGAGTGAGCAATTGAGTTCACTGATTGACTATGCAGAACAGCTCCAAAGCAGGCTTTCATTATGAACCTGCCGACACTTCATTAAGTACTCCACACAGTATTGTAACAATAAACTGAATCTCTCCAAGCATATTATTCTGCACCCACCTGGAAAAAAATATTTCTGCCATGCTTCCGTGAGAGTCAGCACAATAAAAAGGGGAAGAAGGGAGCTTTGTGTGTTGTGTGCAAGATACTTCATGTTTATTTTCACTTGCTAATAGCCAGCATCACCAGGCATGCCTAGACCTCTGTCTCCCCTTGCAGCTCACGACTGGGAATAACCTGCAGCCAGGGCTCTGCTGATGGACTGATGCATTATCATTATTTCTATTTTTTGGAAAGGTATGCACGCGTGAATAAAAAGTGAGAAAGATCTGCTTGTGTATAGACACACATCTTTAAAGGGGCACAGGAAGGCTCAATGCCAGGTGTAGCTGTGCTCAGGTTTACTAAAGAGATCTCTGCTGTGTTCACCATCTCCTCTGCCCTTATGGGAACATGACACATTCCCCACCTAGCAATGCACAAATTCCAATTAGTTGTTAATGCTAGTGCATTGCTATATGGGAATTAAGTTTAAATACCCGGTTCTGTCTGGGAAATTCACTTTTGGGGTTAAAGTTGTAGAAGTTTGCCACTAAATTTCAATTTTTTATTTAATGGAAATATAAAATTCAAGCTTCAGAGCAAGGAGCTAACAAGATTCAGACCCTGGGGTTTTTATGCCTTCAAATCCTCAGAGTTAAATGTCAAAACTATTTAGCACTGATCTACAAAGGCTGGGACATCAGCTCCGGAAGAGCCAGAAAACCTTTGCTGAAAGGACATGAGGCTTTTTAGAACTATTTCGTTTGCAGAACATCTGTGCCAACTCCCTTCTAAGGTTCTTACACTTCTTCCAACCCAGGATGCGAGGACAGAGCTTGGCATGGGGCTGTAGAACAGGCATTTATTTCCCCAGATTTCAGGGGACATGCCTACACTTTGTTCTCTAGATTTTTTCCCCACCCTGACAAAAATCTTGTCACCATTGCCACACGGACTGGGGAGACAGGTCACATGAAATTCCACCAAGCTGCTTCCACACTATTTTTAGCCTTGTCTGTCATCTTAGAGAGCTGTGTGTCAGAGACCAGCACAGTGCAGACGACAGGGGCAGCTCTTTAAATAAACTCTCCTGCACAGAGCAGGATAGGCTGTAACTCCTGTATCAGGCAGCACCATTTTCTCACTTCATCAAAAGAAGTTTGCATGGGGAAAAAAAAAAATAACAGAATGTAGACTCCAAGAGTCTACTGGGGTCTGTATGGAAGCAAAGCCTGCAGTGGGGACAGAGGCTCTCCCCATGGCTGGCAGGTGTAACCACTAGCTGGCTTCACATAAGCAGGACACAGTCCCAGAAGGGTTGGCTGTCACATTTGGGACTACTGGAAAAATCTGGACTTCTTCCAGCACCAAGAAAGGATGAGAGCTCAAGGCTCTGATTCTCTTTCTCCTCCTGGGACAGGAGCCCCTGAGCTCCAGTGCAGCAGAGTGCTGTGGAGCACCTGGCTTTCTCTGGGTACTTGGAAGCTCTCCCTGCAGCAGCAGAAATGTGCCCACAAAACAGACAGTGACAAACTGCCTCAATGCCCCGAATTCTCAGGCTCTCAGTGGAAGCTTACAATATTTTTGTAAGTTATATTGCTCCCTGCTGAAGTGCAGGGAGTTTGTTTCGGAGCGTGCTGCATGGCTGATTACTCCCACAGCATCTGCTCTTCTGCCCAACATGCTCATGGCACATCAGCCCATCTAGCACTTCAGAACTACCCTACAGTTACCAAGTGCTCTTCTGCACCTCATGTGCCCTGGAAGGAAACAACCCCACTCTTTCCCAAAGCCTTGCTTGTGAACAGCAGTGATAACAAGACCTATGTCTAAAACAGAGGTATATGTATTAGAAGGTCTTTGGAGAATCATGAATGGACATTTTTTGTTTAAAATAGCCCTCAGGGGCACATATCCCTGAAAGAGACACCTGTAACAGAAATAACTCATATATTCCCCATAATCCAGGAGAGATTGTCAGTAAGCTTCACAGATCCCCAGCCCTTTGCAACTCTGCACATCAGGAGTGCACAGAAAAGCAGAGTGGCCTACAATGTACTTAGATGGAGACTAAAGCTTTTCAAGTGTGAGATTTTAACCCCATATAATGGGAAAGGAGACAATGTTATGCACTGAAGGAAGCTGTAATGATCAGCCTTGAGAGATATCAAAATAAGAAGTCAAATGCTAGAGAGGATCAGCAAATAAGTTACTAACAGTAGATAAATCCATGTGGCATTTTTACAGAGCTGCTTGTAAAAGATGCCTTCCTAAGAGGAATGCGAAGCTTCTGTTACCAGCAATGCACACAGCCATAAGAAAAGAATACAAGACAAAAGCTGAAGTACTGGGAAAGGCTTTTTGGCATGGTACTTACCCTCTCTTTGTAGTAGAAGGAGCTAATGGAGACCTGCTCCTTCTCACTGCGAGTAGGACTCCCGCTGTATAAACGCAGATTGCCTGGAGTCTCTGTACGGATCTTCATTGGAGTAATGAGGCCACTGTGGTATGCTGATAAAGCTGACAGGGACCTAGGAACAAGAGAACATGGTTTCAGGAGCTGACATCCAGCAGAATGCTTTGAAGGCTCAGACCAACAGCTCCTCTGACCCAAGCTGTGAGTGGTGTTGTAGTGTGTGTTGAGAAAAGGTCTGTGATGAGGGCTGGGACCTATGGGACCAGGCTGTGCCACATGGGTATAGCTGACACAGTACTTTCTGAGTACTTCCTGCTCCAGCACAGGATCTGCCTCCCTGCCCGTGCAGCAGTGTGACATGCTGAAAGCAATGCAGGGTACTCACCGGGGTGTGGGCTCCGTTGGGGACACTGCACGATGCATAGTCATGGGTCTTGTGAAATACACCAGGTACCCTGCAGAGACAGGACACAGAATAAGGATTCTGCCATGAGGAACAGACTGCCCAGGGGGGCATTAAGGGGCTGGAGGCCTACCCATTACCTTGAATGCTTCTAAACCCAGTTTTCTCAACCCAAATCCACCTCTTTCAAATGCTTTAAAGAGCACGTTCTGTTGAATGACTGCCTTAAAAGCAGCAACACAAGTGGCTCACAGGTGTTAGAGAAAAGCCAGTAGAAGGAGCTAGCACACGTACTTTTGTGCTTTACCTCTTCACCAGGATTGTCAAGCATTCTGATACTCCAGATGTAAGTGAGGCCATTAACAGCTATGCAAAGAACCCATGAGACCTGGCATATCTCTTTAAAAGGACAACCCAAGCCGTCTGACACCATCTCCAAAGTGCTCTCACAAGCTTTACCCCATTTGCTAGCATTTCAAGCGTCCTCAGCCTCTCACCCTTGTGCAAGAGCTTTAGAACCGAGGTTTCACTCGGCCTCTTTAATGCAGCATTGCTGTTCTACTTAAGCTAGGAATTCAGTGAAACCTGTACAAAAAGAAGTTTTCAAAACATGCTCAAATTAGGATGCGGTCAGATCTGGAGGATCTTTGAGAATCTGAGACAGTTCACTGAAACTTAACAGCTCAGATCTTGTTTCTTAAGGATGATCTTTACAATATACACATGCTCCTGGAAGCCTGGACATAACTGTACCCTATCTCCCATTTCAGGAAAGTTTCCCAGTAACGCTGGACAAGGTATTTTGGATAAAGGAAAGGGTGTACAGTGAGAGAAGAGTGGTTAGTAACAAGAATAACCTTTAACAAGGGGTAAGTTCAATCCAAAATTACAGGAATTTTGTGAAGACTCAAGAGCCAGAGTACATCCAGCAACGTGATGTGGGTAGAAGGGAACTATGGAAGGAGAGAAGTCTTCTGGAGAATGAAGAGATGCATCAGCACCTTGGCATGCCTCGTGCCAACAGCCATCTCTTCAATTAGTCCTGGATTTCCAGATCTGTATCCTAAAATACCACATGCAACACCAACTGCAAGCAGTTGCTAACTAAACCCATTATTGGTAAACTTATTACAACATAACTGCATTAGAAGCATTTAATACCCGTTGCATGGCAGCAACCAAAGCCTTGTCTTGTTTAGATGCAATTGTTCCCCAAGATACTAAAAGTACCCTTTTCCTGATGGCTGTCATTGCATCAGTGACGGAGCTGACCTGCACCACAGAAACGGGCTCCAGACGTCCGTGGAAATGGGATGTTGGAGTCCTGGTAGGAGCCATAGGCATTGGAGACCCGGGCAAAGGTGGGCAGAGGAGTCGTTACGGAGTTGGACAGGGCATAGGGGTTGCTGGACGTGCTGTCCTCTTGGTTCTGAAACAGAAGTTAGCCAAGGTCATGCCTCTGCTGTCATGAGGAAGAAATCCAGATGGAGTACTGAGAATCCTCGTGCCAAGCAGCCTCACACAGATGTCTCTCCTTTGAGTCAAAGCAGATCAAGAACAGAGCAGGGCTACCACTCTGGCTCCAAAAACATTTGCAAACACGTGCACCTTTGAGCCAAGTGCTCCTCTGCACTGCTGTTTGTCAGGAGAGCTCTTTCCCACCACAGCTGTGTTGAAATGCAGAGCTCAAATAGGGTGGAAACAGTGGTCTTGAGGGAAAACGATATAGAAAATCTGACCTTCAGATATGACTCCCAGCAACAAAACACAAAGCTGAGAGAAACCTAGTACTTCAATGATGCCAGCAAGTCAAAGACTGCTTAAAGATGACTATCTTGACACCCCATGCAAACGTAGGGGTGCCAAATGCAAGTTGGGCATCTTGAAGTGAGGAAGGCAGGTGATGTGAGCCAGGAATGAAAGTCTGGGAGACCCCAGGTCTGGCCAGAGAAATTTCGGCAGAAATTAGCTGTAATTTTCCAGCTGAATGTGCAGGTCTAACGGATTTCTTTAAAAGAACAGCATCTGGCTCAAATTTTCCACGCAGTGGGGAAAGCTCTCACAACAGTACTGCTGAAACAAACAAAAAAAAACCAAGCTTCCAATGTGGAAAAAAATATATTATAATAATAAATTAAACAAGAAACCACCAACAATAAAAAAAGATCCCTTACTTGCAATGAATAAACAAAACCTCTTGAAAAAGAAACCTGAGAAAACTCTCACCTTTTTCTGAATGCTAAAACACATATTCCAGTACACTGCACCCACACACAGACCTATTACCCGACACCGGGATGCTGAGTAGGTATCACAATCTCTCAGCTAAGGGCAGAGCGGGACTTACATTTATTTGTGGTATCAACCCCACATAACCTTCACACAAGGCTTTAGAAAAGGCAGACTTTCACAGCTTTGTTCAAAGGAAGAAAACAAAGCCCCTACAGTTGGCAGTATCTTTGAATAGAACTGAGAAGATAAAGACATCTGCCACTGCCTTTCAGATGAGAACGAATCCATCAGATCCCCAGAACCTCTTATTTTCTTCTACAGTTGATAACCATGCCCTGCTGGTTGGTGAGATCTCTCAGTGCTGGAAAGCTACTGTGCACCACTGTGATGCTGCAACCAACAGTAACTCCTGCTAACCTCATTATTAGTGAGAACCCCCACAACAGCAAACCCTGAGGGCTTGATCATCCACTCTGTTTTCTCCAACACTAACCACAAGAACTAACACAAACTTATCAGCCAGTCACAGGGGTCTATTTACACGCCTAATGAAGCCAGACTCTCAGCACAGAGTCACAAGCGTGGGATGTGGCAGAAGACAACAAAGTAGGGCAGAAAGCCCATGCAATTCTCCATACCACGACAGACTCCAGCCAGGAGACGAGCTGACGCAGGCAGGGCTCCAGGCAGCTCTGGTTCCGCTTCACTTTCTGCAGAGAAGTGTCTTTCAGTATCTGGAATACACGCAAGAAGCAGCTTGAGTTATGGTTACATCCACACCTTCCCACATCCTTTTTTGTCTGCAGAGCAGCAAAGTTGCCAGGCTCATGAGATTGCAGGGCCAGAGGCATCCCAAAACACCCACTGGAGCCACATTTACCCATTGACGTGCTGTCTGCTTCAAAGGAAGAAGGACTGAGCTAGGACTTCACCTAGGTTCAGCACACTCTGATCCTGGATTTGGGCTTCTGTATTACTGTAGCATACACATTCCATACCAGTTTGCAGCAAACTGGATCCAGTTGTTTCAAGAAGGAACCCAAACAGACCCATCTGCCTGATGGACAAACTTATGCCTAAGCCTGAAGCTACTTTGCTCCAAGGCAGCCATTGGAGCCCTAACACATAACACTGCTGGACTCAGAAGGACCAAAGCACTGAAGGTACTCATACACTTTGAAATCCCTGGTTCTTGCTTTCTCCCCTTACAGAGCAACTTCTCATCATTCTTTTCCATGCAAACACGAGTCATTCCCAATGGTCTGCTGCAGAGTCAAGTAAAAAAAAAATCTCACCTGTCCAAAGACAACACAAAGTATCTGTGATCCTCTCCTCTGCTTGGAGCAGAGCCCAACAAAATGCAGGGACAATGAGTCCAAAAGCTAGCAACGCTTTATGTCACTACCTCTGTGTGCTTTACATTAGGGAACTGTCTAACACTTCATCCTTTCTTTGTTGTCCAAAGGCAAAGTAAGGCTGTTTTCCTACTGCTCTTACAAGGGAAAGCAGCTCTTGCCACTGGAGAAGGGACTTCAACAGGAACAGGACTTTCTACATCAGTTGATCAAACACTCGATTGGGAATTAGTGGGCTCTGTGCAAAAAGTTTAAAACAGTTCCTGGAGGTGAGCAAGAAGCAACATGCCAGCTCAGAAATACTGCCTTTCTGCAAACGGACACTTTGCTGGTTGTTTTGCCCATTATGAGGCTTAGGACAACTGTGCTACAAGGATGTCAGGGATCCTCAGGCAATACACATTACAGAGAAAAACATGTTCAAAAAGCATCAGTGGGGAGAAGGAAGTTCTGGGCTGCAAGGCCAACAAATACCTCATCCTATGGGCTCCAAAATACTCTAGTTCCAACAGCAGCCTGTGGTATATCTTCAGAAAGGTCTGACTGTGTCAGAAGTCTAGACACCAGGTGTCAAGCACGTGTCTAATTGCAGGACCACGTACCTTCAGCAGCTTGGCCTTCATGGAGGCAGTGATGGAAGTCGGGTTGATGAACTGGAAGGATGGTGCAGCATTATTGGGATATTGGACAGGGAACATCACCAGCATCCTGACTCTGTGGTTGCCGCAGTGCACTGACACTGTGCAGCTACGATTCACCGCATCCATCTGCGTGAAGAAAAGCAATTTGCCTCGCGTTCAGATCTCCAAGGACCTTTAAACTTGCAGTGGCTTCAGTTCATGCTGAAGGGCTCATTTCCCCTGCACACCCATGAGATGAAGTCATGCTGTTGTCAAGGGCAATGAACACAGTGACAGCAAAAAAAAACCCTCAGGGAACAGTGTTCACCAGCAGACTGACAGTCCAGCAGTACCTGGAGACCCCAGCCAGCCCAGGCTGCAGCAGGAATCAGGCTGCTCCCAGATGCAGGCAGCAGCCCCAGGCTTGCCATTCCAGCACTGTGCTGGGCCACCAGTCAGCTACCACATACAGAAGAGGGTCTTCTGCTGTGTGAGGGAAATGCCAAAACTGAATGCCAGAGTGTGGAACAGTGAGGGCTGATGCAAATGAGTTCATAAAGAGTTGAAATGAGATCAGCTGCACGTACTAGAACAAGCCACTTAGCAATTTTGGCAAAAGAAAAACACAGTCCAGCCTCCTATGGGCCAGTGCCAACATAGTTACTATGCTGAAGTGTTCCCCTCACTTCCAGTGTTTGAAACTATCCTCTTTTCTACCCACCCATGGCCAAAAAGATCTCTGCATCTCAAAATAAACCTTGTTTACAGGCAGCAGTCACAGCAGCAGAAAGGCTTCAAAAGGCTCTCAGAAGCCAGCTTGTACATATCCCTTTCTAGCCAAGTAGTAAAAGGAAACTACCTCCACATTGACATTTCGGATCTGCACGTTGATCAGCGAGAACTCCTGCTGCAGTGTTTGAGGCAGCCCCAGTTGGTCTGTTTTCTTTCCCACCAGCAGGTCATTCAGGAAGTCTTCTTTTAAGGCTGACAAAAAATATGCGATACAGGCTAAGGCAAGTTAGAGCAAACCTTTGGCATGTAGTGCCAAGAGGCAGACAAGAGAACAGGCTGCTTTTTGATATATGAAAGTATGAATTCTACCTGGCAGAGCCCTGTATGCTGGAGGGTGTAAGCTGTTGTTTAGGGGAAGACTTCAGAGCCTTGTTCATAAAACAAACAAGCAATCTGTCTGCACACTGGTTTCCCAAGAAGGTTACAGAAGCCATCTGTACTCTATACAGCTCTAAATGGTCTGGTCTCCACTCACTTGAGACACCTTCTCCTCCCAGCACAGCACTGCCAGACATGAACAGATGAACTGGAGTCTCTTGGTCCAGCAGGAAAGAACTACTGCCAAAGCAGTCTCCAGGAGGAGCTCTGGTCTTTGGGATTCACACTCCACCGCTCTTGGCTTTCAGGGAATGCATCCAAAGCAATCTCATGAATACAGCTTTGGGAGGGAGGAGAGAGCATTCCTGGCCTTAGGAGAGGTTTAATTAATTTCAAGCAGCAGTGTCCATTTAATGTTGTAAAGCATTCTAGTGAACAGTCCTTAAATACTCATATAAGTGCTGGATCTAGCTGTCCTCTTCCACTATCAGTATTTTTTCAGTAGGACAATAACCCCTTAAACATGGAATATATTTGAAGAGCCAGGCAAGTGCTGCTGAGTACAAGGAATTATGGTTAAGACATCCAATCTGACTGCATTTCAAAAGAATTGGTCACTGTCTGCTGCATCTGGCTGGCTCTTGCCTTGACTCTTGCTACATGCCTCCATTAGGACAGGTGAAGCTCTTGCTGAAGGGGGCAACCCTTCCTAAGAAGGTCAAATGTGTCCTTGGAAACATCACCAAAAGATGCAAGGGGTGTCCTCTTTACTCAGCTGTCATTCTCACCTTGATCTCACACAGACTATTCTTAGTGAGAAAACAGAAAACAAGAGATGCAAAAAGCTATCCTTTCGCAGGAGTTTGTTTGCCTGAATGTCACAGCAGCAAAGGCAGTGACTAACACGTATCTGGCTTTACTGCTGCCCAGCTGGTTGCTGAATTTGGATAGGTAGGATGCTTAGCTACTCATTCCTACCTGTGATCTTATTATAGTGCTTATATATACTTCACAACAGGGAGTTGAAAAAAGGATTAAAGGAATATCAGTGGCTCTCAGGGTAGATAATTATTTCCAGCTCAAAGATACCACCACCATAGCTTAACTAAAAAGCCATCTCTGAGGTTCCTAAAATGGGCACTGCCTTCATCTCCTCCCCCTCCTCCTTTCCAATTGGCTTCTAATCTCCAAAAGCCCACATATCTGTCCAGATTCCTAATGATCTTTCATAGACAACAGCCAGTGAGAAGAGCTGCACACTGAAGACACAGCTGGTGAGCTTTCCAATTTATCTGTAGAGCACCATTCTCTTCAAAGATCCCCCAAAGTGCTTTACTAATCTAACACAGAGGTTTTGCAGAGGAAATTAAGCCACTTCCAGGGTAGCTCACGTAAACAGTCCACAACTGCTTGTGGGCTACAAAGAACTGAAATTCCTACCTAGAGACTAGTGCATTGATCACGAAGTCACATTATTTGCAGCAACCCTGCTACAGAAGAGTCATTTTAATTCCCTTTGCAACAAAGGAAATCTTACCAGGCCTGAACTAAAACCAGACCATGGATGTGACCTTGTCAGGGACAGTGAAAGACCCTCACCTCCAGTGACATCAGGTAGTCACAATGACAGCCTTTCTCCTTATACTTCCAGCTAGGGCAAGAGAGGCTATGCTTCCTCATATGGGATTGCCAACAGTAAGCACACTTGCTATCACATCACAAAATCCTCATGTAGACAGGGGTGCTGGCAACCTTAAGAAACACGTTCTGCAACCATTCAGGAAGGCTACCAAGGAACTTCACTGGGCAGGAATCTCCCAGTGTCAGGAAGAGCTTCCCTAAGGGACTTCAGGGTTGTCTCTATGATTCAGAGGACAGTTATTAGACCATTTCCTCACCTTCTCTTAAGTTTGCTGGCAACCCAAAAGGAGAATCAAATTGCTTTCCTGTAAACCTGCCACATGGGGATCCATTGTAGCACCCTGTTTCAGTACAGAAAAGAATTGTGAATCTAAACCCAAGCTGACAGACATGAGAGCCCCTAGTTCTTCTTCCTCTAGACACAGAAATCTCTTTAGATGGCTTTTTCATGTGCACATCAGCACCTTGGTTCTCAAGCTGCTGCAGCCTCTTCTGTTTCATTCTAATCTCTTCAAACACTATTACCCTGAACGTTTAACCTGGCCAGAGCCTTAACCACACAAACCCTGCTCCACATCCCTGCCTTTGTTTGCCTTCTCTTCCATAAAGACAAATCAATGCTCAATGCAAAGCTCTATCCAACTGTCTGGTGCTTTCGGGGTAGAGTTAATAGCCCTCTCACTCTGCTCTGCTAGCCTTCAATCACCTCTCCTCAGCAAAAAAAAAAACCAAAAAACAAAACAGCAGCTCTCTCCATAAGACTTTGGAAGATGAGAAAAGACAGTGACTCTATCTGAAGAATTTAGATACTAGGCAAGCAGTTTGTGTCACAGCTCTTTATCTACTAACCCCACTTTCCCATGGATCTAATTCATCTCTCAGCTTAAAATGAAATGCATTCTTTAAGAATCAGAAATGATTTTCTGATTACCTTATTTCTGGAAGGAAGCCACAAAGATGACCTAAATGCAATGCTATTAAATGCTACTAGTGACAAGGAAGAGATTTGTTTTACAACTAGAATGACATCATTGTGCTAGAGGAGAAAAAATTTGGTACAACAATCCTGAGAAAGCCCTTGTGTTTTCTCTCCTCCCAGACTGGAATCTGGGAATCTCTGAAACACCAGTTTGTGCTCTGCTTACAGTGTTATTTTCTTAAGTTGTGATGAATCTTCTCAACGCAAAGAGAGTTGGTGTTTGAGTTCCCCAACTCATCCCTTGCCTCACCTTCCTCATCCCCATGCCCAGAGCCATGTTGGGGCTCAGAGTCCTGGGGCTGAAGGGTCTTGTCTGGCTCAGGCAGAAGAGAAATCCCATCAATGAGGTCATCAACTCCATCCAGGATATCATTAGCACAGAGCTGAAAAGAAACAAACATACCAACATGCCACCACTAAACAACTAATTTCTGGATTTGCAAGGTGAGTCTGTGCACTCTACAGGCACAGACCTTGGCACTTTGACAAGATAGGATGTTTTTCCTCTTCCCAGCATTTTCCTCTTCGTCACTTCTGAGTGGCTTCCTTGCTTACAAAGTCACTAAATTGACATAACCAGTCAGTAACAGAGGTTTTACTTCAAAGTAACAGAGGTTTTACTTCAAACTAAAACCAATATGCCTTAACACTTCTAATTAATGTGTGTACGTGTCAGAAGTCAATTTTTAGATCAGATGTGACAGCAGCATGCTTTCTGCTTTTGTTAGTCACACTTCAGAAGAATTTGGAGGCCCAGGTAAATATTACAGGTCCTAGTGCTTTAAGTCCTGTACCAAAAAAAAAGATTATGAAAACTTAAAACACAGGCTCAGCACAGGAAAACAGGAAACAAAAAGAAGAAACACAGGGAGAAGAAAGGATAAGGTTATGATGTAGCAAATTACAGTACTGGTCACCAGCAACATGCCGTCACGTGTAGCTTGAACAAGACCAAGAACAAGAGGGGAGCAAAAGCCAACAGAGGATGAGTGAAGTCTCTGATACAGACAAACAATTGGTTTAAAGGCAGGACAGAAATGAACTATTCACAGCTGTATCAGGTAGGCATAAAGGGTCGCTCTTCACAGAGAAGGTTTGTTACAGACCTGCAGGACATTCACAAAAAACAAAAATAGGAGGTGAATAGCAACATTTGCTGATGACACCAGGCTATTCAGAGTAGTAACATGGTGGCTGACCACCAGCAGTCACAGAAGGACCTTACAGGGAAGATGAGCTTTGGTTCGAATAAATACAAAGCAGTGCATACAGGCAAAAAATGACAAGTTCAGGCTGACTGAGGGAGCAAGACACAGAGAACAGACTAAGCTGATGTTCTCACGGAATTATGCTTGACATTTTAAAAGCAAACTGAACATTGGGAAATCTTTGCTAAGAACAACATCTGATCCTCATCTCAAAAAGCAGTAGAGATGAAAAAGGGTCATGAAATGCAAAAGAATGATCAAAATTCTCATATGGGGGATGAAGGAAATCAGGATGTTCTGACTAGACAAAGGAGGCAGCTGAGACCTTCAGCCAAGAGGTCTATATGACAGAATCTACAGACAAGATGGTGTAAGATTGGTTGCTTATTTCATCTTCAATGTTAAGAGCAAGTATGTATCAGAAAAAAAAAGAAAAAGAAAAAACCTATCAGGTAGCAAAATTAACAAATGAAAGGAGCTACTTTCCCATACAACGTGCAGAAAAGCCATGAAACTCCTTGCTCACAGCACATTTAGGATGACAAAGGTACATGAGTCCAGGAAGATAGAATGAATCTGTGGAAGTGAAGCCCATCAACCTCCACCAAATGCAAAGATGCCAGGCTTGGTAGGCCTCTGAGCTGTAAAGTACAGGAGGATGGCAGGGCATTTGAGAGAAATGTCACTCCATACTTTATTCTTACCGTCTTCCAAGACAGCCACAGCTGAAGATGAGACAAACGTGGGCCATGCTGACTGTATGAACCCTCTGCTCTGACCCAGCAGAGCTGTCCCAGCTTGCTTTATCATTCTGTAATTGCTGCCAGACAGCAGAACACCAGAATTCCCCCAGCCTGCACCAGGCCAAGAGTCAATGGAAACATGAGAGGAAGCAGAGGGTGTGATTCCTGCATTTACCTGATACCTAGAATGCCAAGCATAGACTGGCAGCTGCAGAGGTGGCACCTTCAGAAGCAACTGGGCAGTAACTGATCTCCACCTTCCCCAAAGCCTTGCATGCTTACTGCTACATGACAAAGTGGCTTTGCACAGAGAGAGGCCTCAGCACAGGCCTCCCTGGGGATGTTTCTCATCACATCTGGGCTGGAGCTGAAGGGGGAAGTGCTTGCTGCTCTGTGTCTGCAGCTCTAGGACACCAGAACAGTGACTGGGAGTGCAAGGTGAGGGAGATGAATTCAGCCTGTAAGAAAAGTGCCTACAGTTTAAAAGTGTTTACGTACCCTCTGCAGCTGAGAGTCAATCCGCCACATCCGCAGAGTCTGATCACGGGACCACGTAACCAGCTGGTAGTCTTTAGAACCTAAAAAGGACAGAAACTTATAGACCCAACTGAAAACTCAGTGCTGCTTTTAGTGCAAACAGAAGCAAGCAAGCCTGCAGGGAGGTCAAATGGCTAAGGCACTACACTGAAAGGCAGAACTCGTGAATGCTATCCTGCTCTGGATTGACCTGGGCTTTTATCCCTCCTCCTGCATCACAGTTACCATGCCTCTAGCAGGATATCACTTACAGATGAAAGCCACAAAATATATATCATGAATGTGATTCAAGTTTTCAAACTGGTAATGAACAAATAAACTTTATAGGCAGTCTTAAGCAGAAGAAGCGATGTGGTTGAGAAATGGATTCATTTTTATATTACTGCAAAGTTGAAACAGCTGATGAACTAAAAGACATTTTAAGATGCAAACGTTTAAAAACGTTTCTAAGCTACAGTAGCTGGCCCTGGGCATCCTTTTTTCCTTCTGAAAGAGCTGTTGATGCCAAGACAAGTTTAGATGTATTTAGTTATAACCTGAACACATACTATCTAGCAGCAGATAAAGGCACCAGGAGCTATTTATGTCCATATGTAGGCCTACTGATATAGATAAAGTTTGCTTTGTTAAACAGCTGCTGTTGCTTAAGAATTTGCTGCTGCACAACTGCCTCTTAGACTCATCTGCTGAGGCATGGTGACTGCCTAAATTCAGCACTACAGATTTTGTGCAAGGAGATTTGTGCTATCTTGAGGTATTCTTGGCTGTCTTTGCATTGAAGTGGGCTGGGAATGCTTGTGTGATTAATGTTTCTTGAGAAAAGCATGACTTCCAGCCTCAGTATGTATACATGAATTCAACTGAGACAGTGCAATTGTGGTTCAGGTCTGCTCAAACACTCAAGCTTTCTTAGACTGCACCTCCAGATCCTAACACAGATCTGTACTGCTGCTCACCTCTTTTTCAAAGAAAAGCAAGAAATAGAGAAAAAGGTGCCTTAATTGAATTGCCCCAGCAACTCGTGGCAGAATTGATCAGAATTCAGGTCTCCTAAATCCCAGTCCAGTGCTCCATCAGCTTCACCACCTGTAACTGGCAGATGCACAGGCTCCAAGGTCAGAGATTACTGTACTGAGTGTCCCCAAGAAGAAGAGCAGGGGTCCCACAACACCTCTGAGAACCAGAGCAGGAGTCCCATTCACACACAGACAGCTATGCAGTGCAGAGATGAAACTGACTCCTAGCTCAACTGTGAGCCTGTAATGCCTCTAGTCTGGAGTCTCCCAACAGCTCTGTGTGCAGAGCAGTACCATCAAAACCAGGCAGGCTCATTCTGTCAATAGTAGCTGAGGTTTTGGAAATGAAGCTGCGTGCTGTGTCATTATCCAACCTCTAATATGGAATTTCCTATATTTAGCTGCCTACGCTGGAAAATGCAGTCAGGATTGAACACTGTCAGCAGCCTCCCCATCCCACACTCTCCCTCCCCTGCCTTTGCCAGCATATGGATAAGGAGGCAATACTGGTTCTGAGGTCATGTTGGAGGCTGCGATCCAGGCAGCAGTGTGAGGGGTTAACTGGTTAGCCTGCAGCACTGAGCAGGGGGAGGGCGCCTGCACTCATACACCCATCTAATAGTTTGTACAATTTATTCTGAAAGATACATTTAAAAATAGACTCACAGGGGAGAGGAAGCAATTAGAGTCACCGTTGACCCACTCAGCATTTGCTGGATTTGCTTTGTTAGCATGGAAACAACAGGGCAATGCTTCTGAGGCCACTGTGATAAAATGAGTGGAAAATAGCTGTAGCTTGGAGGGAACAGCAGCAGACAGGTGCACGAAAGCAAGCTGGAACTCCTCCAAGGAAAGGTAAGAGTCAGAGGGTGACAGCACGAGCATCGCAGACAGGAGCCATGGAAAGCTGAAGGCAGCAAGGCAGGAGAGAACGCTGAGCCCAGCCCTGAACTCACCTTCTTTCTGTTTCCTCCACTGAAACTCCAGCACCACGTCGTCATGTCCCACAAAAGTATGGACAGGTGTGTTCAAGTCAAAGACATTCCAGAGAAGGAGGCTGTTCTCTCGTCGGAGCTGTGGGACCATCACTGTCACCAGCCCATTGCTGAAAGGCTTGGGAGAGAAACACCTTTTGGTTAACCCTGGGGAGGGTACACTCCCCCACTATTAGCATGCTCTGTAATTCTCTCCTACTGTCATCCACAAGAACATGTTGGATTTAAACGAGCTCAGCACTAAGCAGAACCAGACCTGAAGCAGGAAAGTGAGAAGGCAACTGCTATGTAAAACTGGCACCTTAAGAAGAAAAAGATGCAATATGCTTAGAGAGATTCACCACAGCTCGCATAAGGTTAGCCACTTCTTTCTGCTTCTCCCTCTCTTATCAGCTGTGAAACTGTAGTGGTTTCAGCACTGACTTTCCACATGGGATCCTTATTGCAATTTGCCATGCACTGTAAGAACTGCTTCCTAGGGATAGCCCTGGCAGCTACTCGCAGTCTTGATCTCAGAGGAACACTATAACCCAGTCTTAACAGCCCCACGAGGGCATGTGGAAAAAGGTCCAAAGCCTCAAGAGACAGCATTGACTTCAGGACATATTCAGATGCCCAGGGAAGAGAATAGGTATGACTAACGTTAAGAGTCTTAGCTGCACCTAGCTGTGTGTTTGCTCTATACAAAAGCACTACTTCTTGGATCTGACATGCTATAAGGACCCAGTGTACCACAACGGGAGATTTGGAGAGCAGAGGAAGCCCTCAGAGAGCACAAAAGTCTGTGTGCTACATGTACCAGTGCTGGACATGAGTGAAGAAATAGGGCAGTGAGAGCAACAGCTGCTTTCCATGACTCCAGCTTCCAGAGCCTCACACCTGACTTTTATCCCCAACAGGATGATGCCAAAGACTGGGATCTCACACGGCCAGTGATTTCTTCTCCTGAGTACCCAAACTGCAGACATCACTTTTCTAAGCACCACAAGGAACTTTTAAAATCCATTTAACATCAAGTAGAAGCGCCGAGAAGCTCTGCAGCAGTTCTTTATTTAACATGCCTTCATGAATTTGCTCTCACAGCATAAGTGGGGCTGGTGGGTGTTTCTCACTCACTGTGTATCTCGCTTTCCAGACAGGAACCTGGCAGGGAAGGATATTGAGGTATTTCCGAGGCTGACGGTAATCCCAGAACTTCAAAAAGAAAACAAAACAAAAACCAATACACCAAACAAGAAAACCATCAATCAAAAGACAAGCAAAGGCACAAGTCAGCTGGACATGCTTTTAAGCTTCAGTCTTCCATGTTGCTTGTAGATATAACAGAGTGAGAAATGTGCCAGGGTGCGCACAGCATCATTAGTAACCCCATTCATTAACAACAGAGACGGCCCCAAAGGATGAATACCAAGTGATCAGCATCTGGCAGCAGCTCTTAGACAGCGAGTGACTTGGGGTCATGTCCACAGTGATCACAGCTTGAGTAATTAGAGCATGGAGACAGGCAGGCTGCTTGGGCTTTCAGAGATACAAGGTACCCTGCAGGCCTGGACTAACCAACGTGCCAGTCCAGACTGGAGGCAGGCCCACCTTGCTGCTCCCACTAATTCTGCAAGGAAGAATCAAACCTTTTGCTTTGATAGAATACACATCAATTGCATTCACCTCAGAGCTTAGCTAAACGTGAATGAATTCCATTTGGCTGACATACCAAGCACACTATTCCCCCCCAAGTAAGGCTCTGCATAGTAACACTTGCAGACATATTGATAACCCGATGTGACATGAGTTTGAGAACCCCAGGGGCTGGAGCACGTCTGCCACCAAGTTGCTGGAATCAGCTTGAGGCTGGCAACTCCACATCTTCAGAAGGAGGCACTGCTGGCAAGCAACAGAGGCAGTTGTTTTCAGCTTCAAAGCACTGCGGCAAGCACACATGCACTCATCCTGCAATAATTTCTCTGTGTCTATTCTGTTAAGCACACCCCTGGTCCAATTCAAACAGGCTGCCAGAAAACAGAATAAGGATCCAGGTACAGATCTTGCCAATGGCAAGCACTGTCCAGTGCATCAGCAGAAGGGAATTTGCTCCACCATCCCGACACCTCTCAGGCAAAAGTCCCAGAAGCAGTACTTACCCTGACAGAGTTGTCCTGGCTGGAAGTGGCCAGCGTGTACTCATTGTCAGGATGCCAATCCAGACCATGGATTTTAGAGAGATGAGCTGCTAAGTATTCTACTGCAGTGCTGGGTTTCTGGAAGGAGAGGCATTTTCCTTCTCAGCACAGGACTTCTGAAATTTGGTCTAGCTCTTTGGTGTAAGAAGAAACACTTTAACAAGGACAAGAGGTAAAACACCCGCCTGCCAGGGGAAGGTATTAGCTCATAAAAATAGCTGAAGGAAAGGGGCTGTGAAAGGTGTGGTAAATTCCACAGACACCAAGTGCAGCCCTGAACCACACTTTTACGTTTAGTAAAACAGTTAAGAGATCAGCAACAAAGTCTAAATGGGCATAATTAATGATCAGAGGGAAGGAGCACCTCTCCTACCAAAGAAAGGTTGAGGAAACTGGGCTTGCTCAGTCTGGAGAAGAGAAGGTTCCATGAAGACTTCATTGCAGCCTTCCAGTACTTAAAGGGAACTTTAAGAAGGAAGCAAAATAAGCTTTTTACATGGGCAGATAGCGACAGGACTAGAGGGAATGTTTTTAAACTACAAGAGGGGAGATCTAGGTCAGATGCTGTGGGAAAATTCTTTACCCAGAGGCAAGTGAGACACTGACACAGGCTGCCCAGAGAAGCAGTGGATGCTCCATCCCTGAAGGCATTCAAGTCCAAGTTGGATAGAATCCTGGGCCTTGAACTGGTGGGTGGCAACCCGCCCACAGCAGGTGTTTGGAACTGATGAGCTTTAAGGTCCCTTAAATCCAAACTGTTCTACAATTCTACAGTAATTTCAGGGGAGGGATATTATGAACACATTCTCTTCTGTCTCCTGGGTTCAAGATTCCCTTGCTCAAAGCACCCCACAAAAAAGACTGCAGACAAAGCAGTTATTTTTTCCACAGTATTTATCTGTGACCAGAGGGAAGCCTGCACATGGGAGGTGGGAATCCGCACAGCTCAAGAGATCCTCAACTCACCCTTTTGTCCCAGATTCGGACATCCCCATCGTGGCTTGTTGCTAAACAGTTGGCATTCTTCTTGTTCCATTTGACCTGGGAAGCTCCAGCTGCAGCACAAACAAAAAACAAGCAATTAAAAGGTGGCACAGCACACTCTTGACCTGTTCTTGGAGCTGCACTTAGCATGAGAAAGGCAGTTCAGAGGAAAGGGATCCCAGAAGCCAGCATGAAGAGTGGCATGAAAAAGAATAACTACTCATTTCTCACCTTCGTGCTTGTGCCCTGAAGACACTGAAACATATTCCAATTGCATGTTTGTTGTAACACAGGCTGCACTGGATTCATATATTCATGCCCATTAGCTCACATGGAGCAACTGCTTCCTGATGAAAACTACACATTCCTTACTCCTCCCCCCAGACCCTTCCACTTTCATTTAAGCTACCTCCCAGTTCTCAGAGATGGATTCATCTGACTCCCTAACACCCTCTGTACTACCATACGCCACACAGGCTGTTAGCGATACTGGATCTATTACTGAAGTAGAGAGATGGGAGAAGACTGTAGCACAGGTGGACCACGTGTCTGGCCACACTGGGTGGATGAGAAGGCCAACCTAAGAAACTGTCAAAATACACACCAACAAATCAGACATAACAACATGGTAAAGAAAATGCAAGATGGTCTAGGTATCATAAGGGACTCAGTCAAGGACCTAAAATGAGAAGTTGGCTGGAATTGGTCAATGTGGATTGTTCAGACATCGTAAGAAAAATACATGTTCTGTTCATCCTTATTCTGCTGATATTTTCCAAACGTTCTAAGCCATCAGAAAGGTGATGTCAATAAGAGATCTGAACGGATCTCACAGCTTGCTGCTATGCCTTCACGACCTACCTCCTGCTGCACAGTGAGCAGATTCATCCTGTCAGTCTGACAAAAAGCTAGTCCAGGGGTAAAGAGCTGCCAAGAAGCTGCCACTTGATTGAGTTGATCCACTCACTGAAGGGTACACAAATGCCTGGACAAGCACTGAACAGGAAGGAGGTTCTCTGGGAGCAGCCAGGCTGGCTCAGCCGGCATATGAAACCTCACCCCAGGCACCAGAATAGAGGGCTGCCTGTCTCTGATTCAGTACAACTTTTGCTGCTTTTCTCCATTTCAGAAAGGTTTCTGCAGTGCTGTGGGTTGAAAAGTTTACCAGCTGGGAGGGATGGGGGAGACACTGCAGATGTGCAGACAAAGGAGATTAAGCAGTAGAACACAAAATGCATGTTATGAGGACTACAGCAGCACCGGGAACAGTAAATCATGAAAAGGACATGTTCTGCCTGTAATCCATACCTTGCTCCACTCCAGGTCAAGATGAACACACACCACTTGCCAGCAGGCAGAAACACAGGTGGCTAGACTGGGCACTGCCAACAGCCATGACAACTGGCTTTTCAGAGCAACTACAGCTCATAGAAAGCATCTTCATATCACCACAGCAGCTGCCAGAAGACTGAACGTGCTCCAGAGAAGCACCTAGCCAGGGGACATGCTAGGCAGTTGGCAGCATTCGATACCACCGCCTGGAGTGTGGCTTAGGTTCTCATTTGATTTAATTGACCATAAAAAGAAAAGAGAAAATGCAGACAAGCAACACAGAGAGGACAAGCAGTGTGGTTAAGCAGAGTAGAAGCTGTTCACATTTAGAAGGTAAATGTGCTGTTTGACTATCCTGCTAAGGGTCTGGAACCTTAATTTCATCAGTCTTTCACTCCACCTTTCAAACAACCCCAATGAGTCCATCTTTCCTTCTGTTTCCATGCCACGAACTCCACAACTTCAGCTGGCTGGCAGGCAGCGAAGGAACACAGAAGTTCCTTTCTCCCACCCCTAAAAATCAGCAGCACAAGGAAATTTCTGCACTTCACCCTTATTTCACATCCCTTCTGCATTCTGCTCCTCTAGCAGGAGTTGTGAATGGAAGCCTTTTGGGCTGTTCCTACATAGGACAATCACACATGGTGACACCTTGTTCCACTATGTTCAGCCTCAGAGCATGGAAAAAGGGAGAGATAACAGCAGAGGCACGCAACAATGAATTTAGATATTAAACATACCTGTATCACATGTACTTACCCACTGCAGACAGTGAGACTGTAGGCTTCCTGGTGTCTCTGAAATACAGCACAGATAAGGTGAGTACCCATGGCACAGCCATGCAAGTCCAGCCTCCCCTGTGAGCTCCACGCTGTTCCAGAACAACGATAAAATTATCGTTGCCTCTTGAGAGTTAATGCACCTTCTGCTTACTTAAGTGGTAAATCTAGGGCTGAGATATGCCACATTAAATGGAATAAACAAAGAGGTAACCAGCAGAAGGACAGCAGTCATTATTGCCACAAACCACAGCAGCAAGGTTAGGCCCTAGGAGGGAGGTGTAGGGGACATGAAGGAAGAGAAACACGTGTACAGAGTGGCACACAGCTACTGGGCAGGCAAAGGGAACACTGGGCTCACTTAAATGTTGCTGTAGGATGCAACAAAACAGCCTTTCCCAGAAGTCTAAAAGGAACAAACAGAGCTGTTGAAACACTCAGCAAAAGCCACTGCTGTGTTTGTCAGGTCCTAGCACACCTTGATTCAAGGCAGATGGAACAGGGACTTCAGTGCAAAAGCTTCATGTCTGTGACGCAATAACAAAATAAATAGGAAATAAAGCCAACTGCAAAGACTCCACAGAACAATTTCTGCAGCGGTGTAAGCCAGTGTGGCACCATGACAACTTGCAGCCACTAGGACATGAATCTAGGCAATAATTCAACCCTTGACACTGCTCATCACGAAGTTACCCACCCTTTCATGAAAAATACCACTGGAAACAAGGAATACTGCCTTCAGCTTGCTAGGTTGCTAAAAAGCAGAACATTTTCTAGAGTGACCTGCACCTCTCCCACTAAGAATTTCTGACTAATCCAAAAGCTTTGTGGTTTTTTTTAAATGAAAAATTAAGTGAGGAACTTCAGCTACCCTTACTGCAGAGTTATCTCCCTAGAGCTTCATCAGAGACAGCTGCTTCACCAGGACATTCCTTTGCTGGAAATCAGCAGCCCGTGGATCTCACTGCCCCAGGAAGCTGAGACATTACTAGGCACATGTGGGACACAGGCCAGTCAGAAATTCACCTGAGCTGGCATTTTTGGTCAACTGACAAAAGCAAAGACAAAATGCTGGAAGGGCACAACAGAGTTAAATCAGAGCTTCCAATAGTCTGCAGAGATCTCTCTTTTCTTTTTTTTAACTCAGTACTAAGATAGCATCACAGGAAAAACACAACTACCAGTTACTGTCTCGCTCTGTCTTTTAATTACACATTAGTAATATATTGTCATTCTCAAGCACCATTTAACCAAGGATGTAAGTGCTTCGTAGGAGCTAAGCAAGCCTCAGGGTACTCTGGTGCAGTGGGGTTATGTAATTATCCTTCTATTATAACTAAGCAAGGGAGGCAGAGAGGAACAAAGTGACTTGCCAGGGGTCATACAGTGGTGCTGCACGGCCAGCAAGGCAACCCAAGAGTACCAGTGCCAGCCCTTTGTTTCTCAGGTAGAGAATGTGAGGTTTTAACATTGGTGAGTTTGGACAGATCTGTTACTGCAAAATTACTCATGACAGAAAGCACCAGAAATCCAGGGAAGTCACAAACAAGAAAAGGTTCCTGACTACTGCTCCCACTGCTGAAGGAGAGTCAGCCACAGTTTCTGCATTAAGAGGAAAACAACTTTAGAACCATGAAATGATGCTCATTCACCCAGCTAAAGCGAAAAACAAAAAGTTGAGGAAAATGCCTGGGTTCCAGGAAAAGCTTCCAAGGAAAGATCTGAAGTAGGTAGGTATGGGAGCCAGATGGTACTGCTGCCAATCAGGAGAATGCCTGTTGCTTAACCACACCTATCTGCTTCCGTTCATCAGCTCTGAGCTGGCCTTAAAGCAGGGAACCAGAAGCCGTTCTTTGAGACTATGAGAAGTAGATGCAGGCCCTGCAAGCACAGCTAAAAGCAGTGCCCCTCAGCATGTGCAATTTGCTAATTATGGAAATGAGTCCAATGATTTCCTTGAGGTGCAGAAGCATTCTGATTCTTACTTGATGTCCCAGATATAGATGTATGTGTCAACAGAACTGGTGACCAGCAGGTCTGGTTCGAACACTGACCAGTCCAAGTCACTGCAAATGCAAAGACACAGTAGGTGAATGGAAAAAAGCATAGTTAACACTCATGTCCAATCTCTCAGTACATTTACTCGACAAACTCACAGCTACTTCACAACTTCTACTCCAACTTTTCAAGTAAAAATCAAGATCTTAATTTCTCTAGGTAAATTCCAAGAAGCACTGAAACACTTCTAAGTAAATTCCAGTGAGACATTCTCCTAGCCCTGAACTTTATAGCTATGCTGTGTGTTCTCTTCCCTCCACAGGAAAAGGCACACCATCCCAGTGAATTCCCAGTTATCACACATTCTTGGCATCAATCCTTCATTCTGGAATGTCTCCCTGTTGGGCTCACCAGCTACGCCTGGGACACAGCCTCCAGTCATCCCAAACAACTGCCACTTCAATTTGCTGCCATTACTTCCTGCAGTCAGCAGCTGGAGTAAGACAGTGCTATTAAGTGCACCCTTAGAACTACAGGCAGAGATCTCCCAAGCATCACTAACTCACTCTGAACTTCATCTTTGGGATTATTTGCTTTAACTCAGCTGCTACCATGCAGAAATATGGCTGGGATTCAATTTAATAAGCATGCTGCTGTCTGTTTCCCTGATTATGGCTGCTGTTCATTACAAGGACAGTAGCCTAAGGCAATGCCACTGAAGCTATCAAAGGCTAAACTGATATACTGGGGAAAGCCACTTCACATCTGACATCTTCTCCAAATGGGAAAGTAAGACGGGGCAGGAGAAACAGTGAATAAAAAGAAGCTCAGAGCAGAGCCTGCATACAGCCAGGGCTGAACCATTCATCAGCTACGAAACAACCCACTGTTTTCCACCCAGCAGTTCACAGCACCACTTGTTCCTCACCTGATCACACGCGTGTGTCCTTGCAAGGATGTGCAAACTTCCCCATTACCTTCCTTCCACTTATACAGGTCAACTCGCTGGTTGCTCTGAAATACAAAGGAAGAAGAGTGAGACCGTGCCAGGCAAACAAGACAGGACATGAATTCACACGTCATGACCAGGTTCCCTTCCCTTTAAGTACCCTGCTAGCAATCAGCCCCACTGTGAATAACAAAGCCCTTGCTTGACCAAAAGCAGGGCAAAGATGAACATAAAGGCTGCAAGGCCCCTCAAAAGCCTACACTTCAATTACATCCACTTAAAATTGGAGATAAACAAGAACAGGAAAAAAAAAATCACACTGCAAAACAATTCCATAAACTGATGTTCTCAGAACTTTTATTTCTTAACAAGAAGTAGTAACTGTGGGCAACAGGCAGGCAAATTCTCTCTGCAGGAACAGCCTGGCAGCCTGCTCATATTCACGACCAGTTTTCAGCAAGGGGGATGATGGATCACCACTGGTTCTCCTCAGCTCTCCCTTGATTCCCTTCTGCAATAATCAGGGCCGCTGCCAAATGAGAACAGCACAGTCTAATGGTTTCAGGGTCACCTCCTCAAGGGTACTTCCATTTTGCCAGTTCAGGAAAAACTAAAAGATTTAAGTGCTTATCACTAACTGTAAACCACAGGAGCAAACCAAGTGAATCAATGACAACATCATTTAGGGTTTCTTCATTCATTCCAGGAATAAATCCTCCCCCAAACATGGCCACACAGTTACTTGAAACTAGCCATTGTACTTTAAGTTCAGGTTCTGCCCCACTCAAAATTCACTTCAGCCCAGGCCAGTTCTCTTCTTTCTGGGACAGAAATTACCTTTTGGGGCACATACATAGTACCAAGCGCAGTGGGTCATGAGCTATGGCTGGAAATTCACAAACAGAAGACGAAACAGAATCACAGAATATGCCCAGTTGGGAAAGACCCAATAAGGACCATCAAGTCCAACTCCTGGCTCCACACAGAACCAACTAACAGGCCTTTAAAATTTGATCTCTCATCTTCAAGTGTACAAGGAGACAGGTAAAGATAATAGAGAGCAGACAAATCTTACATTTTATGGCTGCTTTTTTCCTACCTCAAAGCTGCTGCTTAAGAATTTGAACTAACAGACGGATAAAACACTCCAGCCTTCCCTGAAATGGGAGGTCTCCTCCCAACTCAGCAATAATATAACTGCATTTCTGTAATAGCTCACAGCAGGGCTACAGAAGAGCTTGGGGCAAGGAAAACTGCTTGCATTTTTCTCATTGAAAGGACTGAAAGGGGGAGAGTGAAATTACCCAATGGAATTTGTCCAGGACTCCAAAGCTGATGCTAGAAGATGAGAACGTCCAGGAGTTTCACAGGCCCTTAGAGGAATACCTCATGTAGAAAGTACTGCCTGTAGTACCAGGCTTGGCAGGATGACAGCTCCTTCTGCTAGCAGCACTTTTATAAAAAGTGCTTTCAAAAAAGTGCTTCTCCTGATAAGAATCAGCATACACTTCCAACAATTTCATCACCCTCCTGTTCAAGCACTTGTGACCACACAATAGGAGTAACAAGGATCTAGAATGGAAAACAATAGCATTTCTGAAACAATGGCTTAGGAGTCCCCAGATACGAGCCAGAGGGCAGACAGAGCCAAGCACAGCAAGAGGACCTGTTTCATTTCTTCTGGAAATAAGCCAAAGAATGAGAAGCCCTTATCTGAGCACAAGGACAAGCTTCCCCTCTGACTGCACCACTTCCAATGAACTGCCCTTCACACAGTGCAGTTTTTTTCAAGCAGAAGGGAAGCCTTCTGCACTCCCTTTCCACCCACAGTGATGCAGAGGTACACTACATGGTACGCCTGAGCTGGCTTCACATATGACAACCTCAGCACAGGACTCACAGAGGATTGATGGCCAGAAGCAGTGTAGTGCACCTCCACAGAGCTGAACCCAAGCTAACTTAGCCATCCCAATACAGCTTCACCCCTGTAGGTAGAGCCCTACGTAAACACATCCATGCTGCCTCCAGACCTGAGACACAGACCTGACACCTCTCACTTCTAAACAAGGCAGGCTAAATTCTAGTCCTGGGACAGGGCCAGACCGTATCAGCAGCAAAAAGCCAGCTAACTGCAAGATGGATAAGGAAATGATTCTGATCCAAAATGAGAGAGCTGTCCGATGTTGTCTTGGGGATTTCCTACCTGATGTGCGTGTGCTCCCATTTGCTGGAGGGCTCAGCTCAGACTGGAGATGACCAATCACTGAATATTGCTTTCACAATGTGTTTGAAAAGAAGCTTTCCTGCTCTACTCACAACCTGCACAGAGCATTCCTTATTTGGTTTTGCTTTTCCTAGGCTGTATCCAGAAGTGGCACCAAAGGACACCACCTGGCAAGGTTTACTAGCCCTCCACTTAGAAGATGACAGCTGCTGAAGGCACCTGAAATTCAATGTCAGTCGTGTACCAGAGCTGGGAGGAGAGAGACTGGGGGCTGGGGAATGTCAGAGGGCAAACCAATAAAGGCTGCTAACTTGCAACACTGGTCCACTTTACAGACAATCTTTAATTTCAATAATAGCTATTCCCAGAAAGAAAAAGAACAAAAATAATCTTCAACTAAGATTTCACAAAATAATAGATGAAACCTCCCCACTCTACCTATTTGAGGACTCATCTATAGAAGCAGCCCAGCAAACATACCTCACTGTGACAATAGTCTGCATCCAGCTAAAGCCAGTAGATGTGAGCCCCAGGGCTGCAGCAAAGGCTGCTGCTGGCAGCTGAGTGTGCTATGTGAACAAGCTACAAAGCACCACAGTCAGAGATCAGAGCTAAGAACTGCACTCGAGTCTCAGGTGGCCTCTAGATCAGCACTGTTTAAACATGGCCTGCACCAATGCCTCTTCACAACAGCTGATTTACCTCTCCATACATTTAATAAAAAGTCCTTCTGACCTGGTCCCTGCCTTACAAGCCCAGATTGTTACAGTGGTGAGCCAGTATTGACTCGTGCTATTTACAGACTGCCTGGTGCACCACATCCCACCAGGAAAGCAGGGAGGTGAAAACAAAACAGCACAGAACAAGAAATTCAATAAGTGCACAAATCTCATAACAGAATGGAGGTTAGAAACAGAGCAACTCCTCCCCCTTCCTTCCTTCCTTCCTTCCTTCCAGAAAAGGAACGTTTGGATGCCTGATTTATCTGGCAAGGTGCTTTATAGAAGACAAGAAACCAAAACTAGATTCAGCACTGACCAATCACTGAGAACCAGCAAGCCAAATACCTCACCTCACCAGCAGTAAATCAGAACCAGGCCTTCATCTTGCTGTGTGACCTGCAGAGGCATGCCGACGTCAGCTCCACCCACAAAAAACTGGGGAACAGTATGCACTCTGCTGCTTTTAAATGGGTGGACTCACCGAAGCTGCAAAATAGTGCGCGTAGCTGTCGTGCGGGTTCCACTGCACCGCCCCGATGTCCCACTTGCTCTGTCGGGAGATCTTTCGGTGGCCCTCGTTTGGTGCATCCAGATTGACTATGTAGAGGAAGCGGCGGCTGCAAGGCACAGACACAGAGGTTGCGTGGCACAGGGCTCATCTCAAAACCCCGAGCTCACACGGAGCAGAGGGGCACCAAGGGCAGACTTCACAAGATGCGTGAAAGCACCTTCCTGAGAAGGCTAGTTTTGATAACAATTCTGAAAGGACAACGTTTAGAAAAACAATAATAAAGTGAAAACACTGAAATTAGACAGAATCTGCAAATGCAACAGGCAGCTCAGACTACAGAAAGCTTCAGATAAACAGCACACAACAGCAAGCACTGGGAAACAGTGCAAAGACATACAGATACGCTCTGCTGGACTACTGCAACAGCAGAGGGGGAGTAGCTGAAGCTGAGAGCACAGAGCTTCGCCCTGTAGAGGCTGATCTGAGCCCTAACAAAAGGGAGTGAGGGTTTTCACACCACAGTGTCTGGAGGGTTGGTTCTGCAGGCAGTACAAACACAGCTGCACAGAGCTAGCTCAGCTGCATCAGTGTACGAATGCGGGTAGATGCTGCACTGCTATGGTTATACTACTGACTTGAGCTAACTATATGCAGAAGAGAGGTGTCTGAGTGCTGCTGAACCCAAGCTCTACTTCCTGCTGGACACAGCCAACTCCCCATAAGCTAGGTGCAATATTCCATTTGCGGTGTGATTCATTTCTCAAACAAGATAAACCTCCCAGAAGTAACTGTGAGCTCGCTGAGCCCTAATTGAAGGCCAGTACCAAAATATATGGAACCGTATATGATTAACCACATCAGCATCACGTGTCAGCTGTGTGGTGAGCATACAGCTGCTCTGAGCACTGAATTCTCCCAAGAGGAAGAACAGAGAACACCTCTGTTGCCTTTCTAGAACTAAGTCCCCTGGACAGGGCTCCCTGCTCAGAGGAGCGAGGCTGCTGAGGCCTCTGAGGCTCCTGTGCAGCTTTAGAAGAAAGGAGGCAAATCCTGAATGACTGCTGGAGAATTTGGAAAAACAGATAGTCCTGACAACAAATAGCAGACAGACTGCCCTCAGCTCACTGCTGGACCAAAGAAACCTGAAACTGTGGGTGCGAGGAAGAGATATGAAGTTAGACCCAAACCAGCATTCAGCTGCTGTTCCTGTGTGTGCACAGCTGCTGGACAAAGGGCCAGGGCTCTGCATGGTGTGAAGCTTCTGTTGGCAGAACCACACGTCCTCAGTAGCAAGCCACAAGCAGTGCAAAGCAAGAACAATCCCTTGGTGTTCCACTTATATCCCACTGCAAGTCCTACAGCTGATTTATCAAAGGTAGAGAGACGTAAGGCAAAGAAACTAGCATGCACAGGAATACATTACTGTCAGATCAGCTCTGCTAATACCTCATGGATGGAGGTGACAATGGTGAATTATGTAAAGGGAAATGGGAAAGCAGAGGCTAGAAAATAAGCCTGACAAAACCAAGGCAGGAGGTGCTTGGCTCTTTACAAGCCTGCACTGTATCTATGAAGTAATAGGTCAGTGACAGGAGCCAAGCTCCTCTCATCAAGCACACCATGGGAGTCTTGGGGCAAATTTCCTCTTAAGCGAATGGCAATCTATATTTCAAGCAGAACCCAAACAGTGCTTTCTGATGCTCCATCTCCCACAGCAGATTTGGAAAAGCATATATCAATAAAGCCATAGCAGCATTTTATTTTGTTGTTGTTACTGGCTTTAAACTCTGCATCCCACTGGAAATGTTCCCCAGAATCCCCTCTGTGAAGCCTTGAAAAGAATTCAGCTGCACCTTTCCAAAACAATTCATCAGCCCTTCAGCTGAGGTCAGCCTGAAGGTTGCTGATTTGGCTTATGGAAGTGATTGTCATATAATTCTAATGGGGATTGTCACACTCACCCTGAGAGTACTGCATGCTGTCCCAGGCAGTCCACTGACATAGCAGTTGCCTGTTAAAGACAAACAGAACAAGACTAAATTACACCTGTCAGGTCGGCTTCTTAGTCAAACATACAGCTTTGGGGAGGAGCATGAAAACCTGCAAGTTTATCTTCAAGGCATAAACTGTTCTAAGAGTCAAAACTGAGATCTCTCAGGGTCAGTAGAAGCAACATCCCTTAAAGGATCACAGATGGGTGACAGGATACAGCAGTCAGTTCTGGGATGCCCGACAGCATACAGAAAATATTCCTTTTTAGAGCAAATTGAAGACAAGACGTAGCAAACACCATTTCAAGCACTTGCTTTATTCTCTCTGCTCTGGCAATCGCTGCTGCTGCCTTTCAATCAGCAATCTCACATAATCCTTATTAATCAATCTCTGCTTCTGCTCAGGGGGCTTTCTCAGCCTCTCTCCTGTTGCAGGGCCAGATTTAATTACATATGTACAAGGAGATAAAAGTGCAGCCATTTACATATGGTTGGTCTCCAAACAAGGGATGGCTGAGAGGCATCATTTACTCCTTATGCAGGAGGCTAAGAGAGAACTTAAGCACCACGAGAAAAAAAAAAAAAAACAAGAAAAAAACCAACCAGCACAAAAAACTGTTTGAACATCATCACGTTCTCTTTGTTCAGAATGGAATTGGATGATGATCTCATTTACTTGCCAACAGAATAAAGGAAAATTTGACTTGAAAAGCCAAGCAGTTCGTCCCATAAACACAGATACGTCTTCAAAGCAGTTTTAAGCGTTCTCAGTGCAAAAACAGAACATGCCCCACATTCTTCAAACTCACTGCTGTCATCTTCAAAGCTAACTCTGAAGGCTGAGCATGTCTCTGCTGCTGCTGCCAAGTACGTTGAGCACGGATTCAACAAGACTCTGGGACATCCCACAGCTGCTACTTACAAGGAGCCCTAAAAATCAGGCACTATGGCAATCCTGCTGCATTTCAGTCAAAGCTGCCAGATTAACCACCATAAAAACACAGTTTTTCTGGTCATTCTGCAAACTGCCCAGTGCAGGAGGAAGGTCACATCACCTGCTTGCAAGTGCCCTGAGGAGAGACAGCAGCACCATGGGGTTGTTCTTTGCTGGAGAACAGAGGACCACAAGGAGAAGAGCTGTATCTATACTCCACCAGAAAAAACGTCACCACATCTGGTACTTTCCTAGGCAGCAAATCTAGTTTTCCACATCCTAAAACTAAGATTCCAAATAAGCAGCCAGTTTCTCAATCTCTAAATGGTAACAAGATAAGCTTCCTAGATTTTCCATTGCATTCCAAAATAATAATGTGGGTTATTAAATAAAAAAAAAAAAACACACAGGAGAAGGAAGGTTTCCCAGATGATGCATATTTCTCCTGTGATGAATTAGAATGAGGATTCCTGGAACCATTACTGGAACCAGAGCTTTCTCATGTAATGAAGTGCCCATCAGCCACCGTATTTCACACAGATTTGGCCATCTTTCCCCAAAATGAAAAAGCACCAGTCAATTTAAAGTGATCGATCACTTTGTATACAAGTTTATTTCTCTAGTGTTGGCATCAGAATCTCATAAATCCTTATAAATTGTGTTTAATAATGAACGTTGGTAAACAGTTTTTCCAGATTCTGAACATCTTAAGATGTAATGACTAATTAGAATGAAGTAAAAGCCTTCACGTGTCAGGTTGCTACTGTTTGGGTCACAAATAAAGTCATTTTATGGCAAGTTCTTCCATACAATATTACAGTCTCTTATCTAGACAACAGGGAAAAAAAAACAAAAAAACCAAGCAGCTGTCAGACACATTTGATGTGCTCTGCATATTGACATGCCAGGCTTCACAGCACAACTTTCCAGAAGGGGGAAGCTACAAGGAAACAAACCAACCTGTAACTGTTACTTTATCCTAAAACAATTGGACTAGCTAAAATTGGTTTATGAGTACCAGTTCTCTGAATAAGCACATCTGAAAACCACCTCTGAGCCCACAGCCCAAGCAAAACCTCAAAATTTCAAAGCTGACTGTGGGATCACACCTGATTCCTGCAAGACAACCTTTTCATACCTGATCTTACATAAATTTTGAATCTAGCCTTGTTATCTTTCTTCACCTGAAGTACAACAGACCAACCTGATTTGCCAGGGCCTTCAAGAGCTGCAAATTCTCAGCAACCTGTCACCTGTGTAGCTGACTTCACTTCTCACAGCGAGCTGCTATGAGTGGTTTGCAGCTGAAAGTGATAAGCCATATGCTTATAGCACAGACAGCCTGAGGAGAGCCCACGGGTCACATCTCAGAAAAGCACTGACTACCATCTCCATCAGTTTGTAAAAAAAACAAGATGCCACCTGTAGCCAATACTGGCCCCAAGCTACCCTACCATTTTCAGCTCAAAGTGTTGCTGGTTGGGTGCTGTAGCCTTCACATAATACTCTGGCACAGAAAATAAAGGTTACTGCAGTACTTGCAGTCATCTCATCTTTGACTCTAAATTTAGAGTTATGTTGGTTTTGGGGTAGGATTGTTGGAGAAAGCACAGCCACCAGGCAGAACTCAAGGTCTGTACAGGAGTTAACAGCTGAGGTGTTTCAGTTTCTCAAGCTCAGGTTTCCTATCTGCAGGCTCCTGAAAAAAAACAAACAACAACTCAAACCCAAAGACATACATAAGTTCATCCTGAAACAAGCAGCCGAGCAGCCCTGGACACTGCAGCTCTCTGGTTTCATACGAGAGCACAGGTGGGTCAGAAGGATCACAGCAGAGTAAACTGAAGCAACCAAAACACCAGCAGTCAGCCCCCTGCTAAGGTATGCACCAGCACCCCAGCAAGACTGCAACCAACTGCTGCAGAGGGTTCAAACACCTGTTCTTCCCCCCTCCGCTCCCACATGCAAGTCATTATGAATAAGCGATCAAATCACGAGGCACCTATCTCCTGAGCCAGATGTAATTTGAATCTGCGATCTGGGAGGAAGAACCTTCACATCTGAGCTTCCTGAGAGCAAATCCTCACCGACAGGATGGCTTTATGTGTTTCAACCAGGAGGAAAGTCAAGCTTTTCAGTGCAGAGCTGACAAGCTCTGTTGGCTCACAGAGGGCAGGCTGGATGCAGGGTGCACGGTTTAGGGGCCTGGCTGGGAACAGTGGACACAGAGCGGGCAACAATTTAGGATATGAGCATGAACAGAAGATGACTGCAGAGCTATTTCTTGTTTCCTAAGTCCACCCACCAGACTCAGCCCGGTGGGAGAATTGGAAATATCACGACAAAACGCTTTTCTTCAACAGTTTCTAAGAGAGCACACAAGCAGAGCCTGAAGGGAGCTCTGCTGCAACCTGCATACACAAAGCAAGGGCTGACTCCTCTGTTATTTAAGCCCAAACCTGTTATTCCTGCTGATCACACTATACCAAACAACTCCATTGGAACCAGCAAAGGAGCTGCGATGGTCTCAGAGAAGGAATGAAGAGAGGGGTGTGGGAAGTGGGAACATCTCCTGTTCGGCCTGCTCACAGAGCTAGAAAAAACGGACCCCGTGAACGAACGCTCCTCCCCACAAACCCAACTAACGACAAAAGCACCCCGTGAGGACATTCGCTATTCCCGCAGCCCGGGTCGGAGCCGTGCAGCCCAGGCTCCACGTTCTCAGAGTGGGACACAGCGATCAGGCCCAAACCGGGCCCTCCTCAGCAACCCCGCGCCCACAGTCCTTCAGCCCAGCCCCAGCCCCGCAGCCGCCGGGCGCACAGCGCACGGGACGGGCCCGGGGGGTCCGGAGCACGCGACGTTCCTCAGGGCCCCGACCTGGGCGTCACGGAACTCCACCACCACATTCTCGCTGCTCCAGCGCGCCGCCATCTTAGGCCGCCCCAGCAACGCCCCGACGCCGGCCTCGGCGGGGCGGGAAAGGGGGAGGGGATACGCACGCGCGCGCCCGCCTCGCGCAAAGGCTGCTGGGATTTGTAGTCCTTTACCGCCCCTCTCCTCGCTCGGCCCCCCAGCCCCCCGGGGAGGTGGCGGGGACTCTGCGCTCACGTCGCGGCGCGCAGCGGGACCCGCCCGGGGGTGCGTGCGAGGCTGGCGGGGCGCGGAGCCGCTCTGCCCGAAGCGGCTGCGTGAGGAGAGGGGAAAAGCCGTGCGGGGCTCCGCGCCGCCTCAGGGCCCGGTGACGAGGCCCCGCGGCAGCCGGCAGCAGCGCAGGGGTTAAGGGCGGCGGGCCGGGGGTGGGGGGGGGGCCGGGGGCGGGAGCATGCGTGTTGCCGGCCTCCATTGTCTCCGGCGCGGCGCCCAGCAGCCAGGCGGCGGTGGCCGGCAGCGAAGCCGGGCCCGGCGCAGCGCGCAGCCCCGCAGCCGCTGAGCCCCGCGGGAGGGGTCCGCCCGCCGCCCCCATGGGCCGCAGCTGATCGCCCGGCAGGAGGGAGCCCCCCGCCCTTCCTCTCGGCCCCCCCTCCGGCTTCGGCGGTCTCGGCGGGCCCGGCGGGGGGAGGATGCCCGGGGCGGGGATGGGTTTTCGCCCGTAGCTCCCCTCGCCCTTCCTTTCCCCCCTCCCCGTCCCTTCCCCCGCTTCCTTCCGCCGCCTCTCGCCGCCCCGCTCGGCCCCGTTCCCCGCGGGGTGGGGGGGGGCTGCGGCTCGGCTCCCTCCGGCCCCGCGCTGCCCATGGGGGGCAAGCAGAGCACGGCCGCCCGCTCGCGGGGCCCTTTCCCGGGGGTGTCGACGGATGACAGCGCCGTGCCGCCGCCGGGGGGGCCGCCCCCCTTCGGCCATTACCGGGCGGGCGGCGGCGGCGCCATGGGGCTGCGCAGCCGCTCCGTCAGCTCGGTGGCCGGCATGGGCATGGACCCCGCGGCCGCCGGAGCCGTCCCCTTCGGGCTGTACGGCCGCGCGGCGGGGGAGGCCGAGCGGGCCCCGGGCGGCGGAGGGCCGGGGACCGACTCCACGTACGCCCATGGCAACGGTTACCAGGAGACAGGAGGCGGTCACCATAGAGACGGGATGCTCTACCTGGGTGCCCGGGCCTCGCTGGCCGATGCGCTGCCCCTGCACATCGCGCCGCGCTGGTTCAGCTCACACAGCGGTGAGTGCCGGAGCCCCGGCCCCTTCCCCTGCCAACCCTTGGTTCTTCCCAGCGATCCCCTTTCCCTGAAATTGCCCAGCCTCTTACTCAGGTTCCCACCTGCCTCGGTTCCCCCTTGCTTTGGCTTCACCCATTTCCTACTA